>NC_064627.1:1072473456-1073723456 GCF_023864275.1 Schistocerca cancellata
GGTCGTATGCGTGTTTGGCGCCATGCAGGTGAGCGCCACAATCAGGACTGCATACGACCGAGGCACACAGGGCCAACACCCAGCATCATGGTGTGGGGAGCGATCTCCTACACTGGCCGTACACCACTGGTGATCGTCGAGGGGACACTGAATAGTGCACGGTACATCCAAACCGTCATCGAACCCATCGTTCTACCATTCCTAGACCGGCAAGGGAACTTGCTGTTCCAACAGGACAATGCACGTCCGCATGTATCCCATGCCACCCAACGTGCTCTAGAAGGTGTAAGTCAACTACCCTGGCCAGCAAGATCTCCGGATCTGTCCCCCATTGAGCATGTTTGGGACTGGATGAAGCGTCGTCTCACGCGGTCTGCACGTCCAGCACGAACGCTGGTCCAACTGAGGCGCCAGGTGGAAATGGCGTGGCAAGCCGTTCCACAGGACTACATCCAGTATCTCTACGATCGTCTCCATGGGAGAATAGCAGCCTGCATTGCTGCGAAAGGTGGATATACACTGTACTAGTGCCGACATTGTGCATGCTCTGTTGCCTGTGTCTATGTGCCTGTGTTTCTGTCAGTGTGATCATGTGATGTATCTGACCCCAGGAATGTGTCAATAAAGTTTCCCCTTCCTGGGACAATGAATTCACGGTGTTCTTATTTCAATTTCCAGGAGTGTATAAAATGGCTCTGAGCACTATGCGACTTAACTTCTGAGGTCATCATTCGCCTAGAACTTAGAACTAATTAAACCTAACTAACCTAAGGACATCACACACATCCATGCCCGAGGCAGGATTAGAACCTGCGACCGTAGCGGTCGCTCGGCTCCAGACTGTAGCGCCCAGAACCGCACGGCCACTCCGGCCGGCTGTAAATCTATATATAACGTATAAAGAGTAACTGTTGGTAGCAAAAATCATGAAAATCCTTTGTTGTATTTTATTTATCTTGGTCAGGGTGTCGACCCGGGACTCTAGATGGAAGAGCTGAAGCCGGGACCCACCACCCCGTATTTTGTCAGGAGGCCAAGCAGGTTCAAGAGTGTCAAGGGGCAGTGTAGAATGATACAGCAGTATTCAGTAACATTCGTTTATTCTGATAATTTACAGTACTCGATGGGTGAAGTGTAGTGTCAGCGTGCCACCCGCATGCTGTCCCACACGTCCAACTGGCTCAGCAGACTCCTGATACGCCAATGCCACTGCTGCCATCATCAAGGCCGCCCCGCTGGAAGTCAGCCATGCTCTCCCGGTCACCACCCGCTGATGTGTTGCGACTTGCGCCACGCTGCTGCCCGCAATTCCGGAGACTGCTACAGTCCCTGGTCCTCACCACCCTCTGCCTTGTTTGGCCTGCTCTGTCCAACCACGGGATGAAGGTGGCCACCAGTGCTCCTTGGACAGGACCGGACTCGAACCCACGTCCTCCTGGATGCTGTGACGCAACTTGCTGCTAGTGGTGCTTGCCGGATGGCAACACCTGCCACCATCTCTGGTGCTGTTGCAGCGCTGCTGTGCCTCCCACAGCGTAAGCCTCGCCCAAACCCCAGTACGCCAGGTGGGAAGTGAACGTGGCCCGTAGACTTGAGTGGAACCGAGCCCCTCCTGGACCCGCTGCAGAGTGCAATACTGCCATCACAGCTCTGTACTGTACGTGTTGCTAGAAGATGGAAACCCTCCCCCACAATCTCACAAACCATACCATTTATAATTATTCCATTTTCCTGCAGCTGCAACCTCTGTATTTCATCTGCTCTCTGTTTGGTATAACAAGTGAACCATCCCCCATATCAGTGTAAATACCGAATATAACCAATGCCTCCCTACCTTCTGAAAGTAGGAATGCGCTGGTAAGACCTCTTTCTCACAACCTGAGCCATTCGTAATCTGCAGGAACAATCCAACTTTGCATGTACTACTATCCGTAAAACCTGGTCGATTAGGGCAAATCATCATTCGTCCCTGCATACAATGCTCCAACTCTGACAATGGTAGTACTCCGTGAGTTTCTCTGTTTGCCGAAATAAAAAGTAATTCTTGCATCCTAATCTGCACCCATTTACTGATCTCCTTCCATTTCACTGGGTATGGATGAATAGTGTAACACTCATAACATGAGCCAGCTCCAACTACTGGAAAATTGACATTGATGTAAACTCGTGTCCCATCCGTTCTCACCTGTACCAACGACACATGAAAGAATATTGGTATAGTGGCCTGCATTACCTCCACTACATGTTCTATATCTGGTAGAAATTGCCTCTTTGCTAATTGTAATCCTGTAAAGAGATCATCTGGTGAGATTAACACTGGACTAAGATGTCCGTTTATCGCATGATATACTGCTTCCTGTAACATCATAACTTCTGTATGTGCATCACTTAATCGGTCTGGTAATGCCCTGAGCAACCTGGCAATATCCAACTTACGATCCAATATGTTTAATCATTTCTGCAGCAACTCCAAATCACTATTTATAATTTCCCATGTCTCTCCCGTGTATCAAGTCAACTCCTCCACTAAGGTTCATACGAGCTTGGTGTTATTCAAGACCCTCATTTCTAAGCTTGACAAGCGTGTTGCATGCCACTCTATGGTTCCTCTAACCTCACTGACCACTTGTTCCACCTCCATTACTGATTGATTCAATGTTCGGACATCATCGTCATCCACTGTACCGAACACCGTTTTCAATATCTTTCCCCCTACATTTACACATCCCCTCCTGCTCCTAGTTACTGCCTGTGGCACACTCTCCACTAAACGAGACAATTGCTTCCTAAGTTTACTATAAGTCAACTGTAATTCTTGATACTCCCCTTGTACTTCTTTTAATATGTGATTCCTTTCCCCCTCAGTATAAAAAATGGCTCTGAGCACTATGGGACTTTACATCTATGGTCATCAGTCCCCTAGAACTTAGAACTACTTAAACCTAACTAACCTAAGGACAGCACACAACACCCAGCCATCACGAGGCAGAGAAAATCCCTGACCCCGCCGGGAATCGAACCTGGGAACCCGGGCGTGGGAAGCGAGAACGCTACCGCACGACCACGAGATGCAGGCTCCCCCTCAGTATACAATTGTGAGAATGAATCCTGTAATTTTTGTACTTCATTACTGATCTTCCATACCTCTATTGTTGTTCGTAGTGACCACTTATGACTTGTTACTAATATATCTGGCTGCTGTGAATACAGTACCCCTGACTGCAAGGTCTGGATCATTATCCGTTGATGTCCAGCTCCAGTGCTGTGACCACAAATCACCATGGTGGCTATCATCCAGCACATCCACATATGTTCTGACTCTGCAAAGAAAAGGAACAAAACATGCCTGTACCACCCCTTTTCCACTACAGGTTACTACAACATCATACGACATCCTCAAAAATTTCTGATAGTTCACTCTGCCCTTATTGAATTTTCTGGAAAAAAAAATACTCTCCCCCATACAATGACATAAAACTAAAACAACTAACAAGAAAAACGCAACTATTATCAGACCCACCAAAATGTGAGAAAAAGAGACACACAAGAAAAAAAAAACCAATGCAAATTATCCCTTGATACAAAAACACAAAATGTAAACACGTCATACAGTATTACACATACAATAATTTACTCCCTCCGTGACTGTAACGCGTACAGAACATTATGCGTCCGCTGTTGTTCTTTCGCCAAGACTTTCTTCTTCTGCTTGCTTTGCCTAGCCTCTGCAATCGGGTCACTTCCTTGTAATTGAGGTAATCCATCCACCATTCCTTTAAGAGGCTTTACTATACTCACGTGGATAATGGATATTTTTGTTGGCAGCTGCACTTTAACATTCACAGGTGAAGTCATCTCCACGACCTGGTATGGTCTGTGGTATGTGACGTCGGTGGCATTCGTTATGTCATATACAAAAAAAAATTACATATAAATATTTTATATATTTTTATTTTTAATTTATCAGCATGCTTCTTTCTTTCAGGGATATTGTCTTTTCTTATCACTTTTACTTACGTGCATAAGTAAATATGAAACGGGTTCTTGAAGGGCCTCAGTTATTCATATACCAACTTTAGATTTTGAACGTGATGACTAAAATATAGTTGCCGTTAACTGAATTGAATGTAATTTTGTTAATTTCTATTTATTGATTGCAAAGCAAGGCTTCAGAGAATTTCGATTGTTGCCGTGGAGCGGCCAAGATAAAACTTACTGAACTCATGGGATCTGTATAGTTTAATAACATGAACTTTAACGTAAATTAATTATCTGTTGCAATTTAAAAAGGTTCTTATAACAAAATCTCTCGCATTTACAGTTACTGTTAACACTGAAAAATAAATTAATACTTCGGCGCGTAATGGCCGACCAGAGGCTGCATCGGAAGATGAGCTTCTCACAGCGCAAATTACTGAAAAAATGCTTATTAAAAATAATTAGCCACTGTGAGAATTTTAGGTGACAACTATTGCAAAGAAATTCGTTTTGTAATAATAATAACAAGTTTATTTTAGCTATAAATACGAATAACTTACATAAAATATGTGTAGCCGCTCAATGGCTGCCTTCCGTATAGCGAAACAAAACAGCGTGTGTACCACAAAATACATCCTTCCTCCTCGGTTGTACAATCACGTCTCTTTTGATCCTTTTTTATTTTCATAGACATTAAATAAAGATGCTACTCTTTAATTATCGCAGCATATCAGTTGTTTCAAGAACATTAACTATATCTTTTACACTAATTATATTCATAAAATACTTAATTATGGTTTACAACCAATAAAAACGTCAATATTTATGTGACGTACCATCACAGGTACTTCATCAAGAACTTTTTCATCTTTCCCTTAGATGTATATGGATTCATGATTAATACCCATTGACCTACCCTGTGGTAAAGGTCCCAACCGCCTATTTGGTTCTTCCTGCCTCTCTAACGCTTTCGTATTGGCCTTCTTTACCCTCTTTCAGACTTCTCATATAGTCCTTGCAAATTCCCTCACTGCGTCCCCTTTAGCTCCCGATTTCGGACATAGAACGTCAAATGGCGATGGCATCTTTCTTCCACAGACCACCTTGAACGGTGACATTCCAACCCCTGAATGTATTTTAGTGTTATAACTTGATACCACGTATGGAAGATAAACATCCCAGTTATCATGGTTTCCATTCACATAATAACTTAGCATTTTCAAAATTGTCCTATGTACTTGCTCTGTTCTCCCATTCGTCTGTGGATGGAATGGACTGGTACTTGCCTGTTGGTCTAGTATTGCAACATGGCTAGAAACCATGAAAAGTGATCAATTATAGTTGAAACGTAATGATTCCCTGCTAGTGTTTTGTTGAACGGCCCTCAAATATCTAGCCCGATAAACTCGAATGGTTTCGAAGCCACTGGTAACCATTGCAATGGAACTCTTGCGCGCGCCACATCCGCTCGCTGCACACATGGCACACAATTTGCTACGTATTATTTCACATCCCTTCTCTGAGTGTGCCACCAGAATCGTTCTGCTACTCATCTTTTTGTTACTTGATGACCACCATGCCCCAAAAGCACATGATCATGGGCCTGCTTTAAAACTTCCTCTCTCAAACTCTTTGGTGCCACTACCTGTGGTCCACACCTGGTAACTCTACACAACAAATTTCCCTCCACAATGAAATGTGGTTGAGTTCTAAAATCCTGGCACTCCTCATCCTCTGCTTGTGCCCTTTGCCATTCTGCAACACTCTTACCCGTTACTTCTAATGCATCTAATTTGCGACTTAATGCATCTGCATTGCCATGTTTCTTTCCTGGCTTGTGAATTACTTCAAAGTCAGATTAACTTAATTTTAGAGCCCACCGTGTTAACCGAGTAGAAGGATCCTTGAGTCCCAGTAACCATCTCAACGCTGCATGATCCGTCATGACCTTAAACTTCCTACCATAAAGGTAACAACAAAAATACGTTACTCCATATATTACAGCCAACATCCTCTTTTCCGTTGTGGAATATTTACACTTTCTTTTCCGTTGTGGAATAATTACACTCTGCCCTATTTAACTGTCTAGAGGCATACACCACCAGATGCTCCTGTCCATTCACCATTTGCCCCAAAACACATCCTACTGCGCCATTTGATGTGTCACATGATAAGATGAAGTCTTCTTCAAAATTTGGAAACACTGAACCATAAACTAATCTCATCTTTAATTTATCAAAAGCTTCCTGACATTCCTCTGTCCATTGAAATTTAACCCTTTTCTTTAAAAGCTTTGTTAATGGCTTGGCTATTTTAGCAAAATCTTTTACGAATTTATGATAATATGAACATAAGCCAATATACGATTGTAAATGCTTCATTGTACTTGGTGTTGGAAAATTTTGAAGTGCCTCTGTTAACCGGGGATTGGTTTGAACCCCTTGTTCACTGATTACATCACCTAAATACTTGACCTGCATCTGTGCAAAATTACAAATGGTTCAAATGGCTCTGAGCACTATGGGACTTAACTTCTGAGGTCACCAGTCCCCTAGAACTTAGAACTACTCAAACCTAACAAACCTAAGGACATCACAAACGTCCATGCTCAAGGCAAGATTCGAACCTGCGACTGTAGCGGTCGCGCGGTTCCAGACTGTAGTGCCTAGAACCGCTCGGCCACCTCGGCTGGCCGCAAAATTACATTTTTCTAAATGTAATGTTAACCATGCTGACCGCTATCTTTTAAACACTTCTCTTAAACTCAATACATGTTCTGATATATTCTTCGAAAATACTATGTCATCTAGGTAAACCATACATGTCTTTGCTTTCAATCCCGTTAAAATCCCATCTAATAATCGCTGAAAAGTTGCCAGTACATTCTTCAATCCGAACAGCATACATTTATACTGATAATGTCCCCTAGGAACAGTAAAAGCTGTCTTTGCCCTATCCTCTGGCGCGACTTCCAACTGATGGTATCCACTCTGTAAATCCATCATTGTAAAATACTTACATTGTCCCAGATTGTCCAATGTGTCCATTATATTTGGAATCGAATCTGCGTCCGAAATGGTTTTCGCATTCAGAAACCTATAATCACAACAAAAACTATATTTCCTAGTACCATCCACTGACTTCTTAGGTACGACAACTACATTGCTTGAATATGGACTATTGCTACGCTCTATGACTCCATCCCATAATGGTTGTTCTGTAAACTCGTCTAGTAGCGGTTGCATACGGTGTGCTATCCAGTATGGTTTCCTAAACACTGGTGTATTATCCTCCATTGGTATGTGATACTTCGTAATCAGTGTCGCCGGTAACCTACCCTCCGTTCTGAATAAATCACTAAATGTCAATAACAATTCCTCCAACATGACTCTTTAAATGCTGTAATTTTCCCCTTAATTGTGCTGCATCGACATTTTGCTTATGGCTCGCCTCTAAATCCTCCCTATTGAGGTCATCTTCATCAAAAAACCCCAAAGTGGCCAATAACAACCCTTTCGACAAGTTAAAATCCACTCTGCCAAAGTTATCTATACTTACAGGAACCCTATAATCTCCTTCCACATAACTCGCTTGAGCTAAACTCCTCCGCACAAAACAGTGAGCATTATCCAACTCCTCATTACTCGAGAGTGGCTCTACCATGTACAACATATCCTTTGGTAAGTCCATATTTATCAAAATACAAACTACCTTCCCTGTACCTGCCAGTATGTTATCCTGCTGATCGACCATTAATGAATCCGTTTGCAGTTTAGCTGGCATCACCCTCATGTTAAGTGCACCTTGCGTCATTTGTCCATTAGCAACTGTTTCCCCTGTGCGAAACATTGTTCCACCGAGTTTGACTGTTTGTTGCCAAAGATCTATCCTCACATGATGTTTATCAAGGAAGTCCAGTCTGATAATCACCGTATACCCCTCACCTACACATGGTAACACCTCTACGTGCTCACTAAACTTAGTTCCTACGATCACAAATTGAAGTACTGTCATACCCAATGACTCCACTTTATTATCTCCCACGCCATATAACCTGTAACGTGATGGCTCAAGCCTTCTCCTGCTAAACAGGTCTAGACTATAACAGACACGTGTGCCCCTGTGTCAACCACAAGCACATTACTTAATTTCACTGGGACTGCTCTCTGATGGTTGAAGCAATCCCGTTCTCGTTTAACAGCTACTGCCACTGAGGTTCCCCCCTACTTTTACTCCTCCAGTTCACTGCCCGGTGACCCATTTTCCCACATGAGTTACACCGCAACTGACGCTGACATTGCCCTGCCTGGCCACAACCAAAACACTTAATTTCCGTTGCCAGAACTTTATGCTCCACCCTTTGCTTCATCGCATAATCTACCTCCTCTAAGTACGTGGCGATCCTTAGAACCACCACAAGATAACTGGGATTCTCCATTCTCACCCGACGTGACATCTCCAGTGGTACTCCCCACAAAACACATCTAACGCCCTGTTCAAGGCCTCTTGTAACAGCACTCTATTAGTCTCCCCATTCTGTGACAGTTCGAATGTCTGTACATTCAGTTTTCGAATCCTGTCTGAGAAAACCTCCACAGTCTCACTTCTCCTCATAACTAATGCACTTAATTTTTCAGGAAAAAACCTGTTACTATTCTGTTTTTGGTACCTCTGGCATAACCCATTCTCAAGCTCTGAAAACATCCCCATATTGTTCAACGTTTCATGGTACAATATGTGTGACTTGGCATCCCCTATCAAGTGTAACTTCGCCACTCTCAACATTACATCATCTGACCACACATTGGCCTTAGCCATTGTGATAATGTCATTAAGGAATACCAATACATCCTCCTTTGCTTTACCTGAAAAGGAGTTAATCAATGCCGCGATTGCCAGGTCAAACGGTAATTTACTTTTACCCAATGTCCCTTCCCCTACTTGCAATGCCTCAAATCTCCCTACTAAATATTGATATTTTTCCTTGTCCCTTATCCTCACCTCTGATAATACCCGAATTTACTCCGTTAGAGCGGCTACAGCTTCCACTGTAGTCACTGCCGCAGCCTCCGCTGCTGACCATTTTTCCACCATTCTTGCTTAGAGCTCCACTGTTACCATTAATTTCACTCTGCTGCTTCTTAAACTTATTTTTTGCAGTGAATCATCGCCCATTTACATTCTGAACAATTGCGTGCCAAATGACCAAATCTCCTGCAGATAAAACAACTCTTTGACACCCACTTTGTACATGGTGATCTGTGATCTGTCAGGTTACAAAAATTAAATCACTTAGGTGCTATGTTATAATGTCCCCCATTTCCCCTGAATCCAGATAAATCTACATGCTCCTCTGGCCTTACAAAAGACACCTTTAAAAAGCCTAGCCTAACTCATACTTAACCCTTCAAAACACAAAAGAATGGCACATAAACAATAAATCAAATGTCACTCACACATTGACAGGACCAGACTCGAACCCACGCCCTCCTGAATGCTGTACCGCAACTTGCTGCTAGTGGTGTTTGCTGGATAGCAATACCTGCAGCCATCTCTGGAAAAGTTGCAGCACTGCTGCGCCTCCTGCAGCGTAACCCTCGCCTGGACCCTGATATGCCAGGTGGGAACTGAACATGGCCCGTAGACTCGATTGGAACCAAGCCCCTCCTGGACCCGCTGCAGAGTACTGTCACTGCCCTCTTTCAGGCAGACCGTGCGATCTCCAAGTTCCAGGCTGCCATTCTATCCTGCCCCGGTGTTGTGTCCCCAGAGCGGAATATAGCCTGAACAAGTACACAGAAAACACAATACAAGTTTATGCAGAATACTTATTATATTGCTGTCAGACTGGCCCCTATAAGCGAAGACCAGCACAGGTCCTTCCTGACGCTCGACTGACCTGGCACACTCTGTCTCAAGCTAAAATTGCCCATCTATTTATATCAATTTTTCCCTCGCTTCTGCCATTGTGTCAGAGAGAGACAGAAACTATGACAGGGATAAATTCCTACATGCCAGCTACTTACATAACGCCACTCTTGGCTCTGGCCTAGTGCCCCGCCTCATACATCATGATAACTTAAAGCAACGCTTCAGTTTTCTGCCACGTTGTTGTTCCACTCAAAACAAATTGTGCATGCAATACTGCCATCACAGCTCCGCGCCCGCAAGTGCCATGTTTACCTTGCCTGGCATGCTGGCTGTTGACTGTTACCACATTCTGCCAGTGGCTCCAGATTCCATCGCCCAACCATGCCTTCATTGAATTTTGACAGAATTTCTCTTTCCTTCCACTAGGACTAATACTAGCGCAGCACAAGGATCATCTCACAGTGATATAGGATCTGTCAAGGTAATACAGCGCCAGTCAAAAGGCTAATACGTAACACACAGCATACATAGCACGCTTTAAGAGGTTAACCCTCTTAGTACTACTGGGGTCAATATGACCCCATAAGCACATTTGAAAAATATAAAAACTCCCTTGTTCTCAAAACGATTATTTTCAAAATCTATGACTTTGTCTCTCTAAGTTGCTTGTATGCAATGACATATTGTTCAGTTTTACATTTACAACATATTAAAATTTATTATGGGCTATGCACTGGGTTTTGTTTCTTGAATGTAACATTATGAAAACACAATGACAAATGTTACGTTGAACAGATGTTATACGAACACCTGCAACATTGAAACTAATATTTTCCACGTATTATATATATCCATTGTTGCCATTTATTGCCTCAGCTGTTCTTGTGTATTGCCTCAGTTGTTGCTAATGTTTGCCTCAGAGTGTGCAAGACCTATATTATGATTAGAAAATGTTTGAGTAGTTCTGAAATACAAGCAATTTTGAATGAAGAAGAGGAATTAGGAGATATATCACCTGACGATGATGAAGAGATTGATGCTATTATTTCTGGAGGTAGAGAATAGACTGAAGATTCTGAAAAAGATGTTGGAGATTTGGAAACTCTACTTCCTGAAGCTGCTGACACCTCAAATCAGAATGTTTTCAAGTAAGTATATATAATCTACCATATGATTGCAAAACTTTAATGATAGTACTAATAATAATAATATGTAAGTACATAAGTAAAATAGTATCCCATTTTTTCAGGTTGAGAAATGGAAATGAAACATGGGGAAAAAATCCTGTTAGATTACATGGGAAACAGCCAGCATGAAATATATTGAAGACAGGTTCCACGAGGCATAGTGTAAGAAACGTAAATACTGGGCAGTCAGAATTTGAATTGTTTATGTATCCCAGCATTTTCCAGTTTATTTTGAAGTGGACCAACAAAGAAGGTAACATTACTTTTGGTAACAAATGGACAGATCATGATAGAGAAGAATTTGAATGCTTTCTTGGCCTGCTTAGTCTTGCTGGAGTATACAAAGCCATGAGGGCATAGTGAATTTATGGAACGAAGAACATGGCCAACCTATTTTCAATATTTCTATGGCTAGGAACCGCTTTACCAAAATATCACGCTGTATTTGGTTTGATGATGCTCAGCACCAGCAAAAGAGTGGTAGCCCTGTTAATTGGCTCCTATAAGGGATTTATTTGAACAGTGGGTAAGCACATTACATGATACATACGAACCGCATGAGAATATTACAGTTGATGAACAACTGGTAACTTCTAGGGGTAGGTGTCCATTTCGCCAGTACATCACCTTAAAATCTGGAAAGTATGGTGTAAAGATATGGGCTGCATGTGACAGCACTAATTACTATGTCACACACCTGCGGGTGTACACAGGAAAGGGCAAAGGCCAGCCTAGAGAAATAAATCAGGGAAAAAGAGTACTGTTAGAATTGGCAGAACATTTATCTGAGAGTGGTAGAAATATCACAACAGATAATTTCTTTACAAGTTTGGAGTTGGCAAAGGAACTAGAACAAAAACAAATGACTGCTAGGAATACTAAGAAAAAGTCATTGTGGACTACCTGCAGAATTTATTGAAATGAGGAGAGGAACTGCAGCTTCATGTCTCTTTGGATTCCAGGAATCAGCTACAATAGTCTCCCACTGCCCAAAAAAAAGATGTGACATTGCTGAGTACTACGCATTTCAGAGAAGAAATAGGTGATGGTGAAACAGCAAAACCTAATATAATCCTAGACAGTGCAGCTAAATCAGGTGTAGACACAACGGACAAGTTAGTCAGGACCTACAGCACAAAACATATGACAGGAAGATGCCCCATGGTTATTTTTTATAATATTTTCCATATTAGTGTCCTAAATGCTTTCATAATTTGGACAAACTTAAATCCGACTTGGAAAAAAAAAAAAAAAAAAAAACATTACAAAAGAAGAGAATCTCTTCTGGAACTGGGAACAAGTCTAATACAGAAAAACAGAAGTCGGCACGACAAAGGTTTCCTTCCTCATCCTCGTCCTTCAGGAGAAGTGCATATGGGGGCAAAACGTGAACAGTGCTCTCTATGCGAATGTTCAGTGGATAGAAAACATTCAGAAATGTGCAGAAGATGCTTTTTTTTGTCCGTAAACAACATTCAGAGATTCTTTGTTTTAAATGTTAAGGGTTGCTTTGTTTTAAATGTAAGGGTCTACAAGATCAAGGATTGAGACAAGATCTTTAAGTGCTTATATAAATAGTTTACCTGGTTTCAATCAGTATGCTTTTATGTCAGTTCATTAAAATAAACAAAATACTGCCAATATATCTCATGTTAATTACTTGGAGTCATATTGACCGCAGCGGTACTCAGTGTAACAAAAATATCCTGGCAGTAGGAGGGTTAAGAGGATGGGATAGGTGATTGGCTGTGGCCTTCATTAAGGAACCATTCCAGCATTTGCCTCAGCAATCTGGGAAACCCACGGAAAACCCAAATAAGCATGGCCAGACGGAGCAGCTTCATCCTCCCAGATACGAGATCAGTGTCCTAACAGCTGCACAGGCTCATTCTTGACCAATATATATCAGATTTTTAAAAGTTTCTCTAATAAATATTGACAGACATAAGCTATAATTTTTTTAAAACACCAATTTACAGTTTTTTTTATTGAAACTGACTGCGAGGAAGAAAATGCTGCGCTGTGCTCTGCTTTGTTTTGTTTTCTTTCTTGCAGTCAGTTTGAACTACAATAGCAGAGCATTTAAACCATTAGACAAATTTTTTGTCACTGTATATATTTTTAAACAAAAATTGTATACTCAACAATGTGCTGTTCCATTTAACAGAAAACTGGAAAGTTGTATTTATTGATTATTGGCTTAAGGTAAGAATACTACTACAGAATCTGAATTTGCAATAAAAATAAACAAGATTCAATGTCAGAGAGAGCAGGGAAGAGGAAATGGAAATAGAGAGAGGGGGAGGAGGAGACGGACAGAGAGAGGGGGAGAAGGAGATTGGGATGTATATCCAATACCCATAGATTTTAGCAATTGGGAAGCATTGCCGGGTTCCTAGTTGCATTATAAAACTAATAGTCAATGGCCTCCCGACCATGAGACACAGTTCCTTTTTGTAATAATACTGAATAGGACATAAAAATCTACTAAATCTGAATTCAAGAGGGTTGTCGCTATGCTAAAAATTGATTATTTTTGGAGACTCCTCAAAGACATGAAATGGAGTGATGTATCTGGTGCTCGTGATATGAATGAAAAATGTAACACTGTTATTAATAAAGTCCTTGCCTTATCTGAATACTGTTTTCCCTCAAAACTAACCTAAATTAGACGAAAATCTCAAGGAATAAAGGTAGCCTGTAAAACAAAAAGGAAACTGTATCTATCAGAAACAACCCTATGTTGACGCTGTAGCTCATTACAAGACATACTGCAAAATATTAAAGACTGTTATATGGATTTCAAAGCAAATGCATTACAAGAAAAAGATAATTGGATCAGATAAAAAAATGTAGACAATATAGATATGGTGAAGGAAGAGGTGTATAGAACCAGACATGAAGAAGAGCAAATAGCATTAATATTTAATGACACATTGGTAATAAATGTTTGCATTGTTGGAAAAACTGTAAACAAGAATTTCATGTGACTGAAAAGATGGAATTGTTTTGATCAGTACATGCGGCCATGGAATATCTAAGACCAGTTATGGGTTATAAGTAGCTATGGCCCAACCACATCAGTGCCATGTTATTTAGTGTTGAATATAAATTGCTGCTTATTAACACTCAATAATATAAACTTGATTGGAGCACAGATACATCACATATTGTTTAGCCAAAGTACAGGCATTGACTATCGCTGCACAGCAGTAATGCTTGCTGCTTGTTGCAGTGACTTCATGATAATTATCAATACAATGCCACATTAGCTTCCCCCTTCCCTGAAGAGCTGAAGCCCAGAATGGGTTGAAGCAATGGCTGGAAATGTCGGATACCTCAGCTTCTTGTCTCCTCCCTGAGGAATTTTGGGGGAGGTGACCAGCTGTGTTATGGCTGGCAATATGAGCAGACACTGCTCAGTGAATGTGGTGTGGGGTGTGGATGTCTGTCTGCTACTGTAGTCGCCCGTAGTCACTTGCACATACATGTTAGCTCAGAGTGCGCTCAATGTTAGCTCTTGATGTCAGATGGCAGGGATGTGTACTAGCCCCCAGTCAGCTGATTTGCATCAGCTGTCTGTGGGCTTGTCCCTCTCCTAAACCTGGGATCCCTGCTGCTTGCACAAACTTGCACTTTACTTGTGTGCCAATGCATGTAATAATGGCGTAGGGGCAAGTTATGTTAAGTGCTTCAGTGGTTTTTCTGCAGCTGGTGCTGTGGTGTCTTCTGCCCAATCTGGTACCTGAATGGAGGTGTCTGCAGGTGTCACTCTTGGAGCTCTGAGGCAGCATTGTGGAAGATGTCAGGAGTGAGTCTTCATTGGTATAAGCTTGTTTGAGTTGTTCATCAGACATGATATCTTGTTTACTGTTCCTGTCTATGAGAAACGTATTGTTTACTCTGGAAATAAGCCTGTAGGACCCAGAGTGGGGTGGCAATAGCAGCTGATATGAAGAATCGTCTTTAAGCCAAACATATCGAACTGTTCGCCTGTCCTTGTGGATAAACAGTTTTCCCTCTCTGTGACCAGTAGGATTGTGTGGTTGAATACGTTGCACGTGTGCACTTAACTGTTGCTTTAAGTTGTATATATCTCCAAAGATGGCAGCAGCAGTGAAGTAGGCATAATTAGTTCACTGGACACCCACAGCTACTCTCCATAAACTAGCTTTGCAGGCGAACACTCCATATCCTCCATTTGCAGTACGTAGGCCCACCAGGGCTAATGGTAGAGCAGATCCCACCAAATTTCATTATGTGTCCGGGGTATCGGCACAAATTTGAGTTGTAACATTGTGGATCGAAGATATCTGAAAAGGTAGTGAAGAAAAGGGTCATTGTGTTGTTCACTGGTGACTTTAGCCCGGTTGATATAGCTTAAACCAGTGCAATTTCAGGAGAAAGAACCCACCACAATGTTATCTTCCTGTGTATGTGCCATTTGTTGGCCATAAATTGTGCCTGTTTGTATTGGTGGGGCAAGATGAGGTCAGTTACTTGTTGAAAAATGGTTGCGAGAGGCTTATGGTCTGTGAATATTGCAAAATGTTGACCTTCAACAGACGATCTAAAATATTTGACAGCTAGATAGATGGCAAGCAATTGCCTGCACTACACTGCTGCTGTTATTCAAGTGGCTGCCATCTTCCAAAAACTTTTCGTTGCAGTGCAGTGCCAACTGCCATCTGGCTTGCATCCACCATAAGTGCTAAAGGTGCATCCAATTTGGGATGGATGAGTGGCACAATCTGAGACAGAGCCTTATTGAGATCTTGAAAAGCAGATTCCGCTTGTGATTTCCATGGAACCTTTAAGCTTCCTGACATACTCTCCATTAAGTAGCCTTTGAGCAGCTCCTGCATGGGTACTGAGTGAGGTAAGTATTGGCAACAGTAACCATTCCGATGAATCTACGGAGCCCTTTGTATGTTGGAGACAGTGGCATCTGTTGTATAGCTTCTACAGGCACTGGAGGAGGAGTCAGGGCTGCATGTAAGACTGAGTACCCCAGAAATTGCACTTTTGATTTCGCAAACACATATTTGGTTTATAAATTATAGAGTGCAACAATCAGTCATCCTTTTTTAGATTTTATTATGCAAGTCCAGACTTCAGCTAGTAGCTAGCCATTCTCAGTGCACTATTCTATTCTCAATGCATGTAAGTTCTTGTTGTTTGGGTGTCAGTCATATTTCTTTCTTTTGAGCATTCAGTTGGCAAATCCGACTCTAGATGAAGTCCTATCCATCCCTCAGTCTTTTGAAGTTTCTTGCACCGCTGGAGCACAAATAGAGGCATGGGGCGACGTCGGGGAAATACAACCTCTGTGCGATGTTGACGAAGCATGTGGCATGTTCCCGCCAGCCGTGTGGCAGCAGTATGCTCTCAAGTGCAGCCTCGGCCTAACCGTAAACAAACCTTTAAGAAACTGCAGCAAAACCCACGGCAACTTCCTTCATGTCCGCGGTGTTTTACGAAACATTCACAAGAAGATTGTCCGCAATGTTGGGCCATGTGTCACAAATGCAAAAAAAAAAAAGGGTCATGTGTCATCCGTTTGCAAATCCGAGCACATACATGATGCTCATGAACATTACGCTGATTCTGATTCTGTGTTGTTTGTCAATTGTACTTCTTCCCTTTCAGGGAAGTTATTCCTCACTGTCCAAATGCTTGGTCGAGATGTTCGCATGCAGGTGGTTCTGCTGTCACTATCATCAATTCTCAGATGTATCTTCAGTTGGGTTCTCAAATCCTGTCAGCTGTCACTAGGCAATTACGGACTTACAATAAACAGAAGATTTCTCTCTTGGGACAATTTGATGCTGAGGTATCTTACAAATCTGTCATTCGCACTGTTCCCATATTTGTGGTTGACCATAGTAATGCGGAGAATCTTTTTGGTTTTGATGCCTTTAGCGTTTTTGGGTTCTCCATAGATGACTGTGTCAATATTATCTCTGATGCTATTCCTTATGCTCAATTGGATTCCTTGTCGACGACATTTTCGCCCCTTTTTTTCTCCTGGTTTAGGCCGTGTAAACGATTTTGAAGCTCATATCACGCTCAAACCCACTGCTCGGCCTAAGTTTTTTTGAGCTCAGCCCATTCCTGTGGCCCTTCGTGATCAGGTCAAATGGGAGCTGGATCGTCTCACCACTTCAGGGGTCTTGCTTTCTGTCACTTCCAGTGAGTGGTCTTCTCCTGTCGTTGTCGTTGCTAAGCCAAATGGTGGTATTCATCTCTGTGGCAATTTCAAAGCCACTGTAAATGCTCAATGCCTTATCGACACTTACCCTATGCCTCGACCTGAAGAATTGTTCACTAAACTTGCTGGAGGCCAGTATTTTTCTAAACTTGACCTGTCAGAAGCTTATCATCAACTTCCTCTCAACACTGCTTCCTGGCAGTTTCTAGTCCTTAACACACCTTTCAGCCTCTATCAATTCCGACAATTGTCATTCGGGGTTGCCAGCGCCCCTGCTCTCTTTCAGCGATTCTTGGAACAATTATTGCTCACTGTCCCTGGGTGTATAAATTACCAGGACGACATTGTTGTCACTGGCTCCACCACTGATGAACATCTTCAAAATCTCCACACACTTTTTCATGTCTTACAGACTGCCAGTCTTAAGTGTAATATTCAGAAATCAACTTTCTCGGGATGGTATTTGCTTCAGAAAACTGTCGCTGCGATCGATGCCCTTCCTCGCCCTACATCTGTTAAGTAACTGCAGGCCTTCTTGGGGAAAATAGCATACTATCACAGGTTTTTACTGTCTACTGCTTCGGTGGCTCAGCCATTGCATCGCCTGTTGCATAAAAACGTGCCTTTTCACTGGTCCTCATCATGCGATGCGGCTTTCCAGAAATTGAAGACTATGCTGAAACAGGCCCCGTGCCTGGCTACCTATCAACCTGGCCAACATCTTTTTCTTGCCATGGATGCCCCTCAATACGGGGTCGGTGCAGTCCTTGCACACCGTTTTTCTGACAGTTCTGAACAACCCATTGCTTATGCCTCCAAAACGCTCACAGATGCCCAACAAAAGTATTCTCAAATTGAAAAAGAAGCTTTGGCCATTATTTATGCTCTTCATAAGTTTGGTGTTTTTCTCTATGGATCCAAATTTCATCTTGTTATGTTTCATCCATCACATCACTTCCCGACAAGGCTGCACACCGCCTCCAGCGTTGGGCTCTTTACTTGTGTCGTTTCAATTATGAGATTCATTTCCAGCCAACGGCACAACATGCAAATGCTGATGCACTGTCTCACCTTCCCATGGGTCCTGATCTGGCATTCGATAGGGACAAACTTTTGTGTTTCCACCTGGATGTTGCCGAGCAGCGGGTTGTGGACGGCTTTCCCATCACCAGGGACCAGCTGGCAGCTGCTACGAGTTCTGACCCTACCATCTCCTGAGTTTTACACTGTACTCAGAAGGGTTGGCCCAATCTTCTGTCCACTAAAACTGATCCATTGCGGAACTACTACGCTTTGCATTACCGCCTCATGGCTAGGGATGGTGTTATCCTCCTTTCCACTGAAAATGCTTCGCCGCGTGTTGTGGTACCTGCGTCTTTGCGTGCTTCGGTCTTGTGCCTCCTTCACCAAGGGCACTGGGGTGTCTCTCACACAAAATCTCTGGCGCACCATCATGTGTACTGGCCCAGTATCGACTCTGAAATCACACACATGGTCGCTGCCTGTGGCCCTTGTGTATCACAGGCCGCCGCTCCGAAGTCATCTTTGTCACCGTGGCCTTTGCCTGAGAAGCCCTGGGAGCGTATTCATGCTGACTTCACGGGACCTTTTTTAGGTACTTATTGGCTTCTCGTTATTGGTGCCTACTCTAACTTTCCTTTCATTGTCCGTTGCACGTCGCCTACCACCGCAGCAACCACCAATGCTCTAGCTCGGATTTTCTCTTTGGAAGGACTTCCCTCTACTCTTGTTACTGATAATGGTCCGCAATTTGCCTCTTCCGATTTTGCAGATTTTTGTGCCCGTCATGGTATCATGCATGTCACGGCCCCTCCATTCCATCCACAGTAAAACGGTGAGGCTGAATGACTGGTCCGCACATTTAGACTCAGATGAGGAAACTCCTGACTTCTTCTGCTAATGATGATGTGCTTCTCCAATTTCTGGCTTCTTACCATTTCACCCCCATGGGTGACCACAGCCCAGCTGAGCTCTAACATGGCCGACAGCCCAGCACGCTACTTCATCTTCTGCAGCCTTCTACCTCATGACCGCGGGTGCCTTCACTTGGCCGGTTCACCACCGACGAACTTGTATGGGTACGGGGATATGGCAGGTGGCCAAAATGGAGTCCTGGCCGCATCTTACGACACCGTGGCCAACGCCTGTACGAAATCCAGATGGACACGGGTGTTGCAGTGTGTCATTCGGACCAGCTTCGGCCTCGTGTGCCGGCAATGCCTGTTCCGGATGCCGCTACACCACCTTCGGCTCTACCTGATGCTCGGGATACTGGAATCTCTCATTACTCACAACGCACTCCTCTCACCATCATATCGGTGCCAGCACAAGAACTGACGCCACCAGGACACATGCCCATGCAGGAACCAGATGACCATCATCTGTCAGAGCAACTCTACTCACCTCCTTCTCCTACGGACACGGACACATCACCCATGTCTCCTGTTATAACAACCGGACTTGCCGCAACGGGCAGATTGGTGCATGGGGCCCCAGCAGATTTGACCTCCATGTCTCCTGTCATCTCGACCCATTATCATCGGGGACACTTCCATCTGTACGGGAAGCCTCCTCCTCGAGACCTTACAGCCAGTCAAACAACACCTATGGACATTAGCAATCTACAGGCCATCTCCATCAAGACCTGTGCAAAAAATTTGAACGGGGGAAAAGTGTTGTGACTCGCCAATCTTTCAAAGTGCTGCTGCGCAGTTACGTGTGTCCTCTACAAGCGGCGCTGTCTACCAGCCATGTAGCAGCAGCGCCACCTAAGCGGCCGGCCAGCCAGCGGCAGCTAGACTTGGACTTAGTTATGATTTGACTGTTAAAGTGTACACACATCTTACTCTGTTTACTTGATCTGTGACTTTCATGTATTGCGTCTTCCTTGAAATATATTTGTTCAACTTGAAGTTATTACAATCTCATTGGCTTCAAATCAGAAATTAGTTTTTATCCTCGGGAGACTGAGCAAGCAACCTGTGACAGCTATGAAGCATATAATGATAGTAGCCAACAATACCAGAATTTCCACTGACAGAGAGAAGAAACTCATGATGCATGTGGATGGTGGTTTCATCCATGTGGATTTTGTGGTAACTGATGTGAGTGGTCCAATAACTGGTGCTGATTTCCTTCACCATTTTCAGCTTGCACTGAATCTAGTCAATTGTCGATTATTGGAAGTTCTGTCAGAGACAATTTTTCCTGTCAGTGCTTCCATGTCTGGTCACATGATATGTGATGCGCATGTATCTGCCTGTACAGAGATATCCTGTTCTATTGTTTCACTATGCCAGTTCTATGGAAGCTGCTGCTGAGTGGAATGCACAATTAAGTGTCGCATGAGGAGAATACTATCTTCAGCAAAAATATTCCAGTGACAGGCAAAGTAGCATCACCACATGATGAAAAACTTTTTTAAAGGCTTCATTACAAGTTCCAAGCTCTTAAAGACCAAGGTGCTACTAGCGCAAAATGTCTTTATTAAACTCAGCACCACACTTGCACCATGTTACATGAAGCATAGCTTCGTGTGGGTGGGCCAAAACATGGAAAGCTTGATGCTGCTGATGCAAGAGAAGGTATTCACATTTTATGAGTTACTATCTGCCACTGTGTTTAATGGAAAGAAGATGTTTTCGAAAATGTAAAGATGGTGTTTTCAGAAATGTAGAGGCAAGTTTTCTTTTTGCTTTACTGAAGTTTTGGGCGTAGTAGCCGATCCTTCCATTGTTTCTCCTTACATTGTTTCTAATAATATGCATTCACAAAATTGAAAATTTATGCTGACAAACTATGGAAAATCCAGAATGGAATGTGAGAGTATTATGAAAAGGATAGTTGCTACTCATCATATAGCGGAGGTGATGAGTAGCAGATAGGCACAACAAAAGGACTGTCAGAAAGTAAGCTTTCAGCCAACAAGGCCTTCATCAGAAATGCAAAAAACACACACCCTTCGTCGGAAATACAAAAAACACACACACACACACATTCACGCAAATGCAACTCATACACACATTACTCCAGTTTCTGTCTCTGAGGCCAGATTCTATGCAATTAGGAGTTCCTATAGCCTTACTCACATAAGTAACACATTATTTAAAGTAATGTACATGGATAGATAAAAAAATCTACTCACCAAATGGAGGCAGGGGAATACACACACAAAAGGATTTAACTTCTACAAGCTTTCGGAGTCAGTGGCTCCTTCTTCTGGCAGAAGAGTTGAAGGGGAAGAAAGAGGGGTGAAGGAAAAGGACTGGAGAGGTTTAGGGAAAGGAGCATAGTTAAGAAAAGTCACAGAGATCCCCGGGTCAGGGTAGAATTACCAGACGGGATGAGAAGGAAAGACATTATATTATCAGTAATTGATTATTTTTGGTCTTACGTTATTGGAGGTTGAACATAAAACGCTATTTATCAACACTCAATAATATATGCCTGATCAGAGCACAGTTACATCACATATTGTTTAAGCAAAGTACAGGCAACAATGGTCTTTAGCCAGAAACAGTGGTTGCTACATCCTATAGGTGACACCATGATGACTATTGATACTACATCACACAATCATAACGCATAACTTCGGTAAGATGAATATGACTCTCACTGCAGCAGCAGAAGTGATGTGCACTGTAAAGTCTTTAAAATCAAAAAATTGTAGTGATTATAATAAAACATCAATAAAATTAATTAAAGTGAGTGCTTATGAGTTTAGTAACATATTAAGTTATGTATGTAATTGCTTGTTTATCAGTGAAACATTTCTGGAGTGTTTGAAATATGCTGGGGTTTAGCCTTTGTTTAAGATGGGAAAAAAAGGAATACCACCAAATTTCTGTCTGGTTTCACTTTTCCCAGCATTCTCACAAATTTTAGAAAAGGCAATATGCAGTCTGCTTCTTAACCATGTGGCAATAAATAATAAATTATAAAAGAAAGAGTTCAGATTTTGAAGAGTTCTGATATTGAGAACATTATCTACAAATACGGTCGAGAATGTACTTAATTCACTAGACAGTGAATTGCAGGTTTGGTTTTGGTGATCTGGCAAAGGCATTTGATGGTATAAGTCACAATATCCTCTTAAGTAAATTATAATATTATGGTGTAATGGGAAATACTTGAAAATGGTTCAAATCCTATATCTCTGACAGGAAACAAATGGTGTCTTTAGGAAAAATATGGGTAATTAAAGCTATCAGGATTCATCAAAATTGATACTACATGTGGTGTACCACAATATTTCATCTTAGTACCTCTCCTTTTTATTGTCAATATCACTGACTTACATCTGTAACATTACCAGATGCAAAGTTTGTTTTGTTTGCAACTGATAAAAACACTTCAGTAAATAGCAAATCAAGTATAGTCTTCAAAAGACCATTTAATGAAATTTTCAAGGACATTAATAAGTGGTTCCTAGACAATTCTTTGTCATAAAAATTTGAAAAAACACACTATATGCAGTTAACAACTTCTAAAAGGTTTCCACCAGTATATGCCTAAAATATGATGAAAAACAGTTAGAAGAAGTTGACAGTGTTAAATTGTTGGATTACAACTTGGATTCAACTGGAAGGGCCACAGAAATGCTTAAACGAATCTCTGTTTGCAATGCAAATGTTGTTGGACATGGCTCTTCCTTCTGGCAGTAGGACTGAAGGGGAAGGAGGAGGGCTGAAGGAAAGACACTTTCTTTCTCATCCTGTCTGATAAGTATCCCTTGACCCAATTTTCTGAGCAACTTTTCCAAGCTCAACCCCTTTTCCTAAACCTCACCAGCCCTTTTCCTTCACCCCTCTTCCTCCCCTTCAACCCTTCTGCCAGAAGAAGGAGCCATGGCTCCGAAAGCTTGCAAGCTTTAATACCTTTTATGTGTGTTCTCCTGCTGCTGCTTGGTGAGTAAATTTTGTATCTATCCAATTACATTTGATTTTAGCTACAGTTATAGTATAGCTCAAGTCACTCATATCTCACTCTCCTCTTCTCTGACACTCCATAATAAAACTGATGCAAGTGCTGTTAAGAAGTTTACTTGTTCATCCTACGTTTAATGAGTTTTATGCACCATGTTAAGAGTAAACGAAGTGGCACAAGACCCAACTTTGATTTTATGTTATTCATATACAATTAATTCAATCTGTGTATCGAGCAACCAGTAAAGGAAACAAAGGAAAAATTTGGAGTAGGAATTAAAATCCATGGAAAAGAAATAAAAACTTTGAGGTTTGCTGATGACATTGTAATTCTGTCGGAGACAGCAAAGGACCTGGAAGAGCAGTTGAACGCAATGGAAAGTGTCTTGAAAGGAGGATATAAGATGAACATCAACAAAAGCAAAACGAGGATAATGGAATGGAGTCACATTAAATCAGCTGATGCTGAGGGAGTTAGATTAGGAAATGAGACACTTAAATTAGTAAATGAGTTTTGCTATTTGGGAAGCAAAATAACTGATGATGGTTGAAGTAGAGAGGATATGGATATAAAATGTAGACTGGCAGTGGCAAGGAAAGCGTTTCTGAAGAAGAGAAATTTGTTAACATCGAGTATAGAATTAAGTGTCATTAAGTCTTTCCTGAAAGTATTTGTATGGAGTGCATGAATGGAAGTGAAATATGGACAATAAATAGTTTAGACAATAAGAGAATAGAAGCTTTAGAAATGTGTGGTTCTACAGAAGAATGCTGAAGATTAGATGGATAGATCATGTAACTAACGAGGAGGTACTGAACAGAAATGGGGAGAAGAGGAATTTGTGGTACAACTTGACTAGAAGAAGGGATCGATTGGTAGGACATGTTCTGAGGTGTCAAGGGATCACCAATTTAGTATTGGAGGACAGTGTGGAGGGTAAAAATAGTAGAGGGAGATCAAGAGGTGAATACACTAAGCAGATTCAGAAGGGTGTAAGTCGCAGTAGTTACTTGGAGGAAGAAGCTTGCACAGGATAGAGTAGCATGGAGAGCTGCATCAAACCAGTCTCTGGACTGAAGACGACAACAAAAATGTACAATTAAGAAGGAGAATATTGGTCATTTATATTATAATGTTGAATTTTGTGGTAGTCCTGTTATATAAGCTTATATTAAACATTATCTCCAGACCAAAGACTGGTTTGATGCAACTCTCAATGCTAGTCTACCCCATGAAAAACTCTTCATCTCTGCATAACTAGTGCAGCCAGCATGCATCTATCCATCTGAACCTGCTTACTGTAGTCTGGCATTTGTCTTGTTCTACAGTTTCGGCCCTCAGACTCCCCTGCATCACCAAACTGACTATTCTTTGATGCCTCAGGATGTGCTCTGTCAACTGATCCCTCCTTTTAGTCAAATTGTCCTATACATTTCTTTCCTTCCCAATCTGAGTCAATTCGTCTTCATTTGTTGTATGATTTGTCCATCCAATTTGCAATCTTCTTCTGTATCACTGCATTTAAAGATCTATTCTCTTCTTGTCTGTGCTGTTAGTCAAGTCTGTTTCACTTCTGTACAAGGGCAGACTCCATACAAATACTTTTGGAAAAGACTTCATAACACTTAAATTTATATTTGACGGAAACAAATTTCACTTTTTCAGAAATACCTTTCTTGCTTTTACCAGACTTAATTTTTATCCCTCTCTACTTTATGGACAGCGTCTGTTACTTTACTACCAAAGTCGCAAAACTAATTTACTACTTTTAGTGTCTCATTTTCTAATGTAATTATCTTAGCATAATCTGTTTAATTTGAAAACACTTGATTACCCTTGTTTTACTTTTGTTAATATTTATCTTATAAGCTCTTTGAAGTCCCTTGTTGTCTCTTGACAGAATTACAATGACATCAGACACCAAAATTTTTTGTTAATGTAGTTGAGGTACATAAGATAAGAATAATGGAAGAAAAAACAAGATACACATAAGAAATTTATGATAAAGGCATAGCATAGATTAAAGGAACAAAAAGAACCTGATTCACACTGCAGAAACAAATCACCTTAGATTTTAAATTACATTATTTATTCATTCATTCATTCATCAATAGTCAAATTTCTGTGAAATTGATGTCACCGTTATAGGTACACATATGCATAGTTTGTAACCAAGGTTGCGGCGCAACATATCACTTCAGGGAATGTAATGTGTTACTCAGTGTCTTCTTGATAGATAAACAGTTGTGGCATCTGAAAGTATACCACTCACCTATAGCAGATCAATGCATGAAGCACACTAACATAACAAAAAACAGCAATCACACTTGCAGTTGAGCACTAGCCCTTTTTCCAGAATTTATGTTATATGTTACTGTACACCGTGCATCAATCCACTATAGGTGAATATTTGCCTTTCCCTAATTTTATGTATTGCTTCATCCAGTAGTTTCCATTATTGTTAAACAATCACCCTTGGTACACAAAGAGAGATCACAACAACAACAAAAAAACATGCAAAATTTAAACGAACGCAAAATTTCCTAGATTGGCGATCTTTATAGAAGCTTGAAATTTAGCGTGGACATCAATGTGAGATGCTTATAATAGTTTCCACACTGAAACTTTGTCTCAAAACCTGGCAGAAAATTCAAAGAGATTCTGGCTGTATATAAAATATGTTAGCAGCATGCTATTGAGTGTGGCTACAGTTGCCTGAGACTGCAGTCGTGTGTATGTAAGTTGTGTTTGCTTGAGAGAGAGAGAGAGAGAGAGAGTTTTGTCTATTTTTGAGGAAGGGCTTATGGGCTGAAAGCTTTATTTGTGACAGTCTTATTGGTGTGCCTATCTGCGACTCAGCATCTCCGCTATATGGTGAATAGCAACTTTCCTTTTCATAATATTGTTACATTCTGTCCTGAATTTTCCAAAGTAGAGTTTGTATGTAGATGTAGATGCAGATTCCAGAATCAAAACATCCTGCAGAACAAAGAGGATGGTATATAGTTCTCGTAGAACTTTTAATGGTGGAAAGATACATGAGCATCACTTACTTTACTGTAGTTCCCTAAAAACGTGATAAATAAATTTAACAGTGTGTTCATAAAATCTGAAATCAAGAACTCATAAAATGAAATAAAAACCATCTAGAATATGATAAACTATAAAACAGGAAACATGACACACATAGTAATTAAAGAAGGTGGAAATATTCTGAAGAAACCTGAAATCGTTGTAGAAAGTTAAACAAATCTTTTTTTGACAAAGCACAGAATACTGGCAATAAAGGCTCTGTGGCTGAAGCTCTTAGCAGCAGAATCCTGCAGATATCTTTTCCTCATGAGTTTAAAAGAGTAATTAAGCCAGTAAAAAAGTAAAAAATCTGATAGCGTGGGCAGTATTTCTAGTAAAATATTGAAATATTTTTATAAATATATAAGTCCAGTCTGATGCAACATTTTCAATACATCTCTGTAACAAAAATAGTCCCTGATAGACTATAACTCACTATAGTGACATTTCTTTTAAAAAAAGGTGACAAACATTGTCTCAAAGTATTGCCTGGTCTCCCTTTCAACTACCTTTTCAAAAGTTCTCAAAAAACTCATGCACAGAATTATTGCTGACTATCTGAACTTCCACAATATCCTCAACAAAAGCCAATTTGTGTTTCATGCTGGCCTTTCTACTGAACAAGCAATATTCTCTTTAACAGTCAAGTTTTGGAAGCCATCAACAAAAAAATTTCACTAGTAAGTATTTTTTGATATCTCTTGAAAACTTTGATGGTGTAAACCATCAAATTCTTTTGAGCAAGGCAGAGTGTAATCACTTAGGTGGTACTGTCAGTTCATGGATTTAGTCATATCTAAAAGATCAAAAGCATATCGCAGAATGGCTTATGTGAAGAACCTGCTTTATCTGAGTGGGGCACCTTAAGTTCTGGTGTGCCATAAGGTTCGGCTTTAGGTCCACCGCTGTTTCTTATTTTCTTTAACGACTTCTCACTTTTTCCAAAACAAAGAGTAAATTTACCCTTTTCACAGATAATAGTACAGTTCTCATTGATGGATTATCAGATAACAATCTTGAACAAACTGCAAAAGAAGCCTTCTGGTGTTCTTCAAATGGTCTCACACTGAGTACAGACAAAACAAGTAAATTAAGTTATGTACAGCTCAGAAAACCTTGAAATTAAGATAAAATGTAGAGATCAATTGATACAGAAAGTTGATACAAAAATTCCGGGCCGCTTATGTAGTCAGCAAATGTAATTGGTCAACCCACATTCTTCATCTTCTTGAAAGACTTAGCTCAGCAACATTTGCACACTACTTTATAGTAAGTAAGATATGTTTTAAATTTTACACAAATCCTTTAAGCTTCTTATCCTTTTAAGCAGTTTATTTTATTGCTTGACGCCTTGGTAAAACATAGTGGTTTGGATCTTCCTTTATTCTTTCTATCCCGGTACAAGTAACTACTACATTTGCTTGGTTATCATGTGAGAAACTGTTTGATAAGTATTACTCCATGTTTTATTTAAAAAATTGCAGTTTGAAAGATATCAAAATATTCCATTTAAAAAAATAGTTCAATGCTGTATTGTGAGTCTTGGTCATTCTTCAGTTTGAACACATTTTCCATATTCTGAGCATTTGCACTACACAATGTTATGCCATAACTGATGGGTTCATCCTAGTTTAATTGCTGATCAACAAACATACCTAAAACATTTGTGCTCACTAAACACTCAATGATCTGATTGTTTACTTTGCGTCATGTGTCAGGTTTTTACTTATATTGAAGTTCATGTTATTAATCTTTCTTATACACACTCTGTAATCTGATTGTCAACTTTAAGTCTTGTGTCAGGCTTTTTACTTATGTGGAAGTACTTATACAAGCACTAGCTTATTGTTTGTTGATGATGAGTTGCAAATCTCCATAAGTGCCTTGTCAGCTTTTACTCCTTACATTTCTGGTGTCATATCTTTAATTGTTTTATTGCTCTCATCAGAAAATAACACTCTTTCTACTTGTTTGACCCACAATGGAAAGCCAATAATGTAAATCACACATAAACTTATCACTTATTCTCAAAGCTTCAAGTTTACATATATGTATTTCATGATCAGCTGTGTCAAATGTTTTCAGTTCCATTTTTTTAATTTTTGTTTTAAGTTTCTATTATTTTCGAAAAAGAAGCCAGTTGTGAAACAAGTCTTTAGTTCTGTACGTTTTCTGTATCACCTTTTGTGTGAATGGGGTTAACTTTTATATGAAACTTCCTGGCAGATTAAAACTGTGTGCCCGACCGAGACTCGAACTCGGGACCTTTGCCTTTCGCGGGCAAGTGCTCTACCATCTGAGCTACCGAAGCACGACTCACGTCCGGTACTCACAGCTTTACTTCTGCCAGTACTGCTTCGGTAGCTCAGATGGTAGAGCACTTGCCCGCGAAAGGCAAAGGTCCCGAGTTCGAGTCTCTGTCGGGCACACAGTTTTAATCTGCCAGGAAGTTTCATATCAGCGCACACTCCGCTGCAGAGTGAAAATCTCATTCTGGGAACTTTTATATGCTTTAGGTAACAAGGCAAGCAACCAGATGTGACTGACTCATTTGTAATGTCTGTTAGGAGTGCTTTTATGCTGCTAAATCAGTCTTTCAGCATGTGACATTCACTTGCTTTATTTCTTTGTTGATGGTCCTCGGTGTGGATGTACTGCATTATGATACTGGCTGAAAAATGGGGGGGCGGAAGTTCAACACTGACTACTGTAAATAATGTATCAAACAGGTGCACAGTTGCATTTCACAGTTCTTTGCTTTCACTGTACACCCCCCCCCCCTCCCAATACACACAGTTAATATGGCTAGTTCACTATTGGTTAACTTTTGATAAGCCTCATTAATAGTTTGCAGGCATGCGTCAGGATACTGCTACAATAGTTTACCATTGAACATCTAGGAGCAGTAAAAACACGACCACACAGTTCTCGCAGAATAATACGGTACGTATTGAATAGACACTGTCATTGTTTTAACACACTGCCTATTACACTTATTTCACAGTTAAGTTGATGCATTGTTGTTTACCTAACCAGCACAGGTTTCTTGTCTAAAAATCGACCATGTACAGATTGTCTCGGGACCAAAAATCGGGCCTTTATATATCATCAGAATAATAGGCACTGAAACTACACATTGTTTGATGCTTAAGTTGTAGAAATTACAATTAAAACATAACTCATTAAATTAATTGAACGCATCTAAAAATTCCGTCTTTTTTAACAGTTTCTTGTACTACAATGGTTAAGCTATATTATTTCTTTAAATGATGAATTAACAGATATAGATATACAAACAATATGGGCTGGCTTTGCTACAATGTTTTCAAATTGAGCTAAATAAATATTCTAAGAATCCTAGTGATTCTTTTTCCAAATGTTTATAATTATTACAGAATTTCTATTTGTTTATAAGTCAACAATAGAATCTAAGTTACGAAACAATTACTGATTTCACCCTATAACAAAAGACATTAACTAGGAATAGTCCAAATAAATTAGAAAATCGAAGATTTACACCAGACTGAGCAC
Source organism: Schistocerca cancellata (assembly GCF_023864275.1). NCBI lineage: Eukaryota > Metazoa > Arthropoda > Insecta > Orthoptera > Acrididae > Schistocerca > Schistocerca cancellata. Next base: position 1,072,503,253 of record NC_064627.1, read on the forward strand.
AAAATTAGATCTGGTGTCATGTTTTTTTTTTAAAACTGAGGGCCAACATTTCTCTTTTATGAAAATGCAGTTTATACTCACATATGTTAATGGTAATTAGAAATGGGAAAATGAATTTAAGAGGGCAGATGGCAGAACAAGAGGGGAAGTAAAAATATCCCAGCTTGCTTCGTCACAAGCAGACACATTGGAATCTTGTCTAGAGCTGTAGATATCATTAATTTATGCACAACTCCACTGATTTCCTACTCAGTAATGGATAGCAGTAGCATTGTGTAAGGTATATTGTTATTTGTAGCTATATGGTGTAGTTTTGGTTGCTCTACTACTATAGTAATTGTTTGTCAAGTTGGTCAGGTCTCTAGGATTATCTGTTAAACCATTTTTATTTCTATTTTATATGTTTATTTGTTTTGGCTTTGTTCTGCCAGATTTTAGTTACATGATATTCCAAATTGCTTATTTTTATTGCTTATCATTTTGGATTCTTTGTGTGACCAGCAGCTATTTGCTGTACATCCTTTTGCATCCGAGATAAAACTGTAATTATGTTGGATCACTCTCGTCCTTGACAGACCTGAGATATTTGAATGCTTCAGAGAATTTTTTGATGCCTTTTGTTAGCCACTCATTTCCGCTATATTTCCCAACAGAGTGTTCTATTTTAGGAAATGTCTGCTGAAATTTTAGTTTGAACATTGTTGAATTTTTCATTTACGTGTGTTCTTGAATATACTTCTGACCTTGTCTGGCATCTTTTTAATATAGAAAACACCCTTCTGTAACCAAGTGCTTTTGTTTGTTTCTTTTCAAATATTTTATATTTTGCTATTTGTCCAGAATGGTCTTATACCCCAAAGTTTTTAACACCTACTTTATTATCATTGTCGCTTATATCTTTTTGCATGTGGTCAGTAATTTAATATGAATGTTTGCTCATTCCTGTTGCACTTGCTACCTGTTGTGAAATACCATGTCTGGTGTTTGTGAGTTGTTGCAAAATTCTTTAATGTAGTTCTCCTTGCTTTTTATGTCCTTGAACATGACATCCTGGAAGGCTGGTTTCAGACTTGTATTCTGGCTGCACTTTTACTGCTGCTAAGAGAATCTATACCACAGTTGTATGCAGATCCTTGCATTCATTGATGAATTGTGCACAAGCAACAGCAAGTAATAAAATTGTTTACCTACTTCTAAGAGGTACACTGAAAAGAATGCCAATTATAACGTTAAACAAGAAATTTACAAGAAGGAAAGCTATGACAAGATACCTCAGCATTGATATTGACGAACATTTACATTTTGAAGAACATGCAGCGAAATTCATGCACAAACTTGCAAGACTGAAATCTGTACAATACAGACTACCCCTATAGACAATGGGGACATATTATGCAGTAGTCTTTGAATCAATAACTTGTTTTGGGGCTAGTGCTTAGGCACATAAATTATGCATAGGTATGCATAAAACCATCATGAGGCATGGCCAGAGAAGTGTTCTACTCAGAATCTCGGGGTCTTTCAGCATGACATCAATTTAGGCAGTGTGTGCATGGTACTGGTTTTCCCTGTAGGTATTACAATTTGCCACAGAGCAGCTGGCTAAAGAGGGGAAGACGCAGACAGAGTAAGAGAAATAACTGTACAAGACATACTCGACAAATGGGAATTAAACAAGTGGAGAAATGATAAATGGAGAATTGATACATGGCAGACAGAATGGGGCAAAATTGGCAAGGGAAGGTGGGTCTATGCTTTCTTCCCCAGTATCTGAGAGTGGATAAATTTGAAGTACATAAACCCAACACATAGCATGGTGCACTCTATCATGGCCCATAGCCTGAGCATCTGCACAGGTTTGGCCTAAAACAGACTCTCACTTGTGCCTGTAGTGAGAATGGTTCACCTGAACACATAATGCTCATCTTTGATGTCCAATGACATATAAGACCAAGTATAGAGAACAAAGACATTGGACAGTTAATACACAGAAACGATGACTGGAACGCTATAAACAACATTGCAAATTAAGTATCACAAGCACAACAAGCAGTATACAAACAAGAGAGACCATACGCTAGAATAAGACAGGCTCTATGTCTGACAGATCAGCAGTACATAATAAATGATACAGGTACAATCACAGAACTGACTTGGATGCTACATCACGCACAAGAAGTGAAGATGAGATACACATACAAACAAAGTAAAAGTAAGCTATACCAATACATAGCATGTAACACTATCTGAAGATGGGACATTTCTTCTGCTTTTGCTGCATCAGATGTGACTGGCTTGAAGTTTTACCGAGCCCTCAAACCTAATGCCACTGACTATGGCACAGTAAATCAACTCACGACCTCCACTGATGCCGTAAGTTCAGTAGCACGTTCTAACCCTAACTAATGTCCACCTCGATAGCTGAATTGTCAGCGTGACCAAATGCCATGCAAAGGGGACCAGGTTAGATTCCCGGCAGGGTCGGAGATTTTCTCCACTCAGGGACAGGGTGTTGTGTTGTCTTCATCACCATCTCATCCCCATCGACACGCAAGTTGCCGAAGTGGCGTAAACTCAAAAGACTTGCGCCAGGCAACTGTTCTACCCGACGGGTGGCACCAGCCACACAACATTTCATTTCATTTCACCCAACTAATAAATAGATTATCAATTAAGCATTACCACAGTCAAAACAACATAGTAACAGATGTGTAGGAAACACATAGAAGACATAAGAAGAAGAACAGTTACATCATATATAAATCAACATTATTGTCATATCTTATTTCTTCCAGTTTTAATTTTAACTGAAAATGCATCCGCAAGTTATTATATATCTTATTTATTATCATTATCTAAGTTGGCTACAAATTTAAGCATAACTGTATATATACATTTGTACTCTTCTATATTTTTTATTTTACCCTTTTGTATAATACTCACAAAGATACTGGTAATAAAACTAAATTTGTGTGATATAACATATAAAATCACAAAATGTATGGCCTACTATGTAATAGCAGGCAGCAGGTCTTTACTTGAGAAATAAATCAATAAATAATATAAATGTGGTGCACCATCATGCTGAAGCCATTGCTGTCACCAGACACCAAGTGGAATATTATCTGATGCATCAGGCGAATTATTGCAAAGAAATGTGTGACACAGAGGTGCATTTATCTTGTCCAGCAATAGGTAAGGACCCAAAACCACTCCTCCCATGATTCCAAGCCACAGGTTTACGCCAAAGCATGCCTGAAGGCCACCTTCATGAATGTAATGTGGGTTGTGTCCTGACCAAGAATGACTGTTGTAGAGGTTGAAAATATCTTCACAAGTGAAGCTAGATTTGTCAGTCCACATTACATGATTTATAAATTGTTCATTATCTTCCAGAACTGTACTCTTTGAATGTGCTCTTCTGGCAGCTGGTATTGAGTTAATGTGTAATGATATGGATGCAGTTCTTCATGATGCAACACTTCAACAACCAATTTTTGAGATACCTGGAATTGCCTTGCAATATCACAAGTACTTTGCCAAGATGACTGATGGATGTCTAGTCCTTGGCTGACCTGTGTCTATTACTTATGGACAGAGATTACTGATTTCCTAAAACATTGCTGCAGGCAATGAAAAATGTGTCCCTTACTTATGGATAAAGATTACTGGTTTCCGAGGACATTGCTCCAGGCAATGAAGAACATTATTATTGGGCTGGTGCCTTTGAGGGTACTGTGCAGCATATGCATGAGCAACAGCTGCAGCTTGGTTATCAGATGCACCCATCACCAAAAACATATCGACGTATTCATCAATTGTGAACTCTGTTGGGAAACCACTATACTTGAACTTGACAGGACCAGTTATGGTCATGCACTGCACTGTTAGCAGCCACATACATGCAGTTTAATGGATGCCACTGTCACGTAATAGGCTATTGTCATTTGAAAAAATGATGTCCTGCTAATAAATGATAATAATTAGGGGCCAAACATCTAAAAAATAAAAAAAGGAACATGATGATGATTCAAACCACAGCTCCACAGTGGATGTGAGTTTTATGTCCCAGCAGTCCACTCAGTGAGCTACAGTGGCTGTTGTGGTAGTGTGGGTGATACACATTCCTCTGTACATTCCGATATGCTGCACAGTGTGACCGTGTTACCAGGTCCTTGTTTCATATGTGTGTTTTCAAAATGCAACTGATCTGATTTTGCTAGATAAACTTTTTTCTTGAATCTGGATGAGGAATTGTATGCCAACCTCCAACTGTAGCATTTTTTCTTCACCTTATATATTAAGAAAGAAGAAGGTGATTATAAAAACAGTCTTAGATGGGTACAGGGAAGGAAATAGGAGGTGAGGGATTCTGGATGATGTGATAAACAGCAGCACATACACTGATGGAGTGAGCAATGCATGGTGTTTTGCCACTTTCAAACCTGTTGTACTGTGGGCTGGCCACTGCCGCGCTTGTGAACTGAGTCCAAGCTGTAGGCACGGGTGATGGCTATTACTCATGGTTATGCACAACACATTTCTTCACAGCATATACATACACCAAAAAGTTATAATTATTACACTGGAAATGTTTGCGTGGGTGATTGCACGAGCGCGGTGAATGGCTCAAACACTGATCCTGGAGTGTATACACTTGTCAGTGATCGAGCATGCAGTACAGACTAGTGGCCACGAAAGGCAGTGGGTGTGTGTCAGGCTGAGTGTGCGAATGTTCTCTTGTCTTGTGGATGCTGTTTAATTTGTGGGTGTGACAAACACAGTGAATGAGTGGTGACTGTCTGATTTGCATACACGATGGTGGGGGGCTCATTGTGCTTGATCCATGTGAACCACAGCTGGCAAGATCGCAACACAATGCAGACATCTGTTGAGTAACAGTGTCTAGCTCACACTAGTGTCTCTTTTTGTGTCCTGCGCATCCATTGACACTGCATCATTGTCGTGCTTTGGCCTAAAGGTACTTTTGCATAAGGGCATTCGCAGTTGAATGTTGGCCCCTTGACTGTGCACGCTGCTGTGCTGCTGCCCAAGGCTGCCACACAGATCCTTCCTTGGGAAGTGGAGTTTGTTTGGTTCAAGAAGTCAAAATGTTCCATCTGCGGCCAGCATATATTACACTTGTGGTGACAACAGCACGAGTGCAGTGGCAGTGGTGCATGATGTCAGCACAGGCACGAAGGTGGTGTTGTGTGACGTCATGAGTGGCTGGTGGGGCACACAGGGCTGTGATCCCACGTGGCATGTTACAACAGCAGTGCCCGACAACACTGTGCGGGAACTGTCTGTAGCGACGAGTGGTTGCAGATTTTGTGTGCAGATGTAGCTCAGAGAACACTGACGCACGAACAAACTGTAGTTAACTGCTACAAAGGATAAGAAATGAAGTGTAGGTGAAAGATGCACTGTTCGTAACACTGAGTTCATATGCAAATAAACAAGGTCTCGTTAACCATGGGTAAAATAACTAAACAAAATATTCATAGAGATGCACTGATTTTTGTTTGACAAACATGGTGCAGAAGTGTGATGTGGTACTCGCTTGCAGTAGCAGAGACAATGGAAAGTTTAACAAACACAAATGCGGTGTCATCGGGGCTCGAACATGGCTTCCAGAGCTGTGGTGGACATACCCAGTGGTGCAGGAAGCGGTATCCAGAGATCAACTGGGACATGACACGGGAACCGGTGCAGGAGTCAGTTCAGCCTCGACATCTGATGTGGTGGAGGTGCGATGGTAATTCCAGGAGGTGCAACGAGCAAACAGCTGGTAAGATGGGTAGCAGTGTCTGGAGCTTGACTAGAGATTTGTTTTATCTGTTGAGGCAGCCTGCCAGAGACAGGATCTCAGCAGCGGGTGGTGGGCATTATGTGTGCACACTTCTCTGTGCAGCATGACATCATTACAATGCAGCACAGGTGTTTGAAGTGAACACGGTGGCTGGTGGATGTGACATATACTGCTGGTCGCTGCGGTGGGGCTGGCCGGTGCACGTGGGTGAGGCACTGTTGGGCAGCTGTCTGGATGGGGCTGGGGTAGTCAGAGGTGCAAACAGCTGCTCTGTGACAGCTGATGGCACACAATGAGTCACTGACAACTGCTGGGTTACACTCTACATGGCCAGTTACGTGCAGAGTGTCATTTGTTACTAACTCTTTCACCGGGATGAAGAAGTTCCCGGTGGTGGGCCCTGTCAAGACATACACCGGTTTGACCCTGTCAAGTGAGATTTAGCTGGTATACCATTATACTCGATCTCCAATGTCTTTGCACCATGGATTATCACACTGTGTGGCCTCAGGTAGAGCGGCCAAAGTGGTGGCTGTACTGCTTTTGTGCACAGCATCATATGCGTGCAGTGCTGTAGGTCTGCAAGGACAAAGGCTTTGCTGGCAGTGTGCCACATTGGTGAGTGCAGTTGGAGGCTGGCCTGGTGACTGCGTAGGCGTTCTTCTAATGGTGGGGCCAAGGCATCGCATGGCGTTGGTACTTCCTCCATGAATTCTCCAGGGTTGGTGAGCAACTGACAGTAGATGAGGTATATAGGTGAGATGCCAATCTCTTGCTTCAGTGTCACTCGCAGGCTGAGGAGTACACGCAGCATTGCTTCCATGCAGGTGGTGTCTTGACACCTCAGGGACACCTTCAGTGTCCAATGAAGCTGCTAAACATGCCACTAAATGCCATGTGGTAGCTAGTCGTGCGGTGTAGTTGTGCGCAACAGTCAGGTAACATGTCTGAACAGTGCACAGTCGAACTGGTGGCTGCCGTCAGCAGTTACTTAGCTGGGGCAGCCAATGTGCACCACCCAGGTGTCAATGAGGGCAGTAGCATCTTGTCTCGGTGGTGATGTCTGCTTTGGTCATTGCCTCTGGCGAGCAGGTGAAGTGGTCCACAATTGTAAGGAGACTTGCCTTGGGGCAGAGGAAATGAGCCTACAGTGTGCATGTGGACATGTGTGAACTCACATGTGTGAGTTGCCTGAGTGTGTCGCCTGACTTTGGCATGCCATGCTGGCAGGCCATACAGTTGCGTGCCTACCACCGACAGTCGTTCCAGAGTCAGAGCAAGATGAAACGCGCTGCCACAAGTGACACCATGGTGTTTGCACCAGTATGTGGTAACCTGTGGACAGATTTGAAAACGCTGCACAGATTTTTTTGGGAGAAAGGGGCGATGCGTGCCTGTCATAATGTCACGCAGAATCTTCCAAGAGGAGCCAGCGATGGACACCAGTTCCAGACATAGGCCGCTGGAGGGATCATATCAGAAGCTGTCCAGTTCTCCATCACCCTCCTGTTCTTGTGCAACACATTCAAAGTTCACTGGGGTGGAGATGACTGCACAATCCTGCGACAAGAGTCAGCGATGACATTGTCCATTCCGGAAATGTGTCAGATGTCTGTTGTCAACTGGGTCACCTACCGCAACTGCTCTAGTTGGCATGGTGAACAGTTGGTGTTGTTGGTCTGGAAAGCATTTGTTATATGTTTATGGTTGGTGAAGATAATGAAGGGGTGGGCTTCTACTAATATATGGAAATGTTTCATCGCCTGATACAGGATGAGCAGGTCACAGTTGTATGTGCACCAAGAGTGCTGTAGTGCCGACAGCTTCTGCAAGAAGAAGTTGAGTGGCTGCCTTCAACATGTTGTTGAAGCGCTGTGCTAACAGCGGCCTGGCTAGCATCCACAATGGCAGCTAATTCTGCATTGTGTATTGGATGAGTGAGCAGCACCGCTACGACGAGGTACCTTTTAGGCACAGTAAAAATTTGCTCCATTTTGTGAGTCCAGGTAACAGGAGCCCTTCCTTTCATCATGACGTCACGTTGCACTGCAGTCAGGGGTTCAAGCACCACAGCAGTGTTACACAGATGGCGCCAGTAGAAGTTGACCATCCCTAGAAAGTGACATAGGCCTCTGTGAGTTTCTGGGCATAGCCTGTTCAGGATCACCTGCACTTTGTCCGGCAGAGATGTGGATCCAGTAGGGGTAATTATGTGACTGAGAAACTCAATCTCACTGACCCTGAATACATTTTTCAGTGGACTGATCACTATTACAGCCTCCCCGAGGTGCTGTAAAATAGTTGTTAGGTGGCTGCAGTGGAGTTCAGGTGTCTTCAGGGACACAAGGATGTCATACAGGTACATGAAGCAACACTGTAACCCTCTCAAACACCATCCATGAAATGCTGCCATATCTAGGCAGCTGTAGCTGTCCTTAAATTTAGTGTACAGTAGTCCCCACTTGGGCACCACGAATTGTCCTTTTTGGGCACTAAATGTAATGTGGAAGACCAGAAGCTGCTCGATGGTCGGATGACACCTTGTCACAACATTGTCTCGAACTTGGCCTTTGCAACTGCTATACTGTCGGGTGTGAGGCAATGAGGGTGTCACAAGATGGGGAACTAGGGGTGGAGATGATATGGTGAGTTACTGAATGCTTGACATCCTGTGGCACCCTAGGCAGGTGAGTTAGCTCCAGAAATTTGTTTGGAACATCTGTGAAAGGTCCAGAGCATACCACTGGTTTAAGAGTGAAGAAGGTGGCCTGTTGTTGCTGTCCCACTGTCTTCAGACTTGTCATAGTGTCAGTCAGCTGGGCGTTTGTGATATCTGCCAGCAACGGGTAGTGTCCAAGGAAAGTTGCACCCAGGATCGGCTTTTTGACAACGGCCACAGCGAACCTCCACATGAACATGCGGCGCAGTCGAAGATCTACATTCAGATGATGAGTGCCGTACGTTTTTATGGCAGAATTGTTTGCTGTGGTCAGGCACAGTATTTTGGCTTTCGTACAATCTTTTAACATGGTTCTGGGAAAAATCGATAAATCCGACACAATGTCTGCTAGGTACCTCACACTCCCACTCCATTCTGCCGCAAGCAGACTCTTCAATATAGCACTGCAGTCGGGGGCATCTAGGTCTGGTCACAGCTGGCACTTGGGTGTGAGCAAGGGCATGGCACTTGATCAGTTCGCTGCCATGGCATCAGTAGGGAACAGTTAGAGCATCTGTTGCAGTGGTGCCGGTCCCGTGAGCTGTGCCACCTGTAGCCTGCCACTGCGATGCCTTCTGCCCTCTTGCCATTAACAAGTCAGCCAGTCAACTAGCACGTGCTAAGTGATGCCACCTGGGCTGCCAAGTTCTGCACAAGGTGCTTCGGCAGCTGTGGATGCCCTATTTGGTGCCATTGCCAGCGTGTTGTGCACCCTGTCTGCCAGGTCCGCTATGGTGTCTAGATGCATGTCGGCCAGTGCTTGCACCTGGGTGGGGAGGCTGCACACCCAGATAATGTACAACAGCAAATCCAGAACCATGTCAGACTGTGTGAGTCTTCATAGGTGGCACAAGAACTGCGAAGGACTCCGGTCACCACATTCATGTTTGTGCAGCACTTGCTATACTCGGTGCTCCTCAGATGATAAAATCCGATGTATCAACTCATTCTTAAGGCACTTGTAGGACTGCCTCAGCGGGGTGGTTATTATGTCCCTTACTTCGCCACGTAATTATGGATCAGTTGGCTCACCACATGTCCAAATTTCATGAGGTCGCATGTGATATTGTTACTTACAAAAACTGCCTCCACTTGGCTAAACCACATGAATGGGTCGCAGGGCCAAAAGGGGGCATCCTAACCAACACATGTCTGGCACTGGTTGCTGCTCCAGTGGTGGGTATTGCCAGCAGATTGCTTTCCAGCAACTGATTACACACCATCAGCTCTACTAGTTGCCGTTGGAGATCCTCCATAGCCGTCATTGTACTAGTGCACTACGTTCTCATGCAAAAGAGGCACAGTAAAAGTACCGAGAAGCATGCAAAGAAAACACACAAATGCAAAAAAAAATAAACATTCTAGGTCCAAATATTGTCTCCCAAGACTAAGAGGAAGCACAGAAATATTCAAAAGGGAGACTGCTCATGACTCCTGGTCACTCAGGCCGATCGAGTCTGTCAGCATATATATGTTTTTGCCTGCAGATGGTCATGTTGGGGTCACCACTGAAGTGAGCAATGTGTGGTTCTTTGCCACTTTCAGACCTGTTGTAATTAAATACACATGGTTGTGCACAACACATTTATTCACAGCAATATACATACACCAAAAAGTTATAATAATTACATTGCAAATGTCCATGTGGGTCGCCGCATTGGACAGCTCAACCAGTGATCCCAGAGGGTATACACTCCTCTGTGATTGAGCGCACAGTACAGACTCGTTGCCACGGAAGGCAATGGACATGTGTCTGGCTGAGTGCACGAGTGTTCTCTTGTCTCATGGATGCAATTTAATTTGTAGGCATGAGAAATGTAGTGAACGAGTGGCAGCTGTCCGATTTACGTATGCAACAGTAGGGAGCGCGCATTGTGCTTGACCCATAGAGTGTTAGCAACACTAGTGTCTCTCTTTGTGTTCTGTGTACCTGTCAGCTTTGCATCATTCCTGTACTTTGGCCTAATGGTACTTTTGTGTGGGGGCGTGTGCAAACAAATGTCGGCCTGTTGACCGCGTCATCAGCAGTTGCTGCGCTGCTGTCTGAGGCTGTCACAGTGACATTAGAAAGGAAGCTATAGATCACAGGAAATGTAGATGCATAGGAGCTGTTAATACTGCAGAAAACTGATGATGATGACTGATTCATGAAGATACCCATTTTTAAGGAACACACTTTTATAAGTTATTTGTTTTTTCATTATTATTATTAAATATACAGATATGAGTTTACATTCTGTTGCAAAGCAATTATAAATTGCAAATGCAACAAAATTTCTAGGAATTTGAAATCAGGATAACATGAGGTGGGACACACATATCAATTACATCACCAAGAAACTAAGCCTCCATATGTTATGGCATAAACATATTTGCTTGGTGTACAACAAAAGAAGCATTGAAAATGCATATTATGACCAAGCAAAATCGCTTCTGTCATGTAGGATAGTTTTTTTTTTTCAGGGCAACTTGCCAATATGCAAAAAGCTGTTTCATAGCATAAAAGAAACATAAGGGCAGCAGAAAATACTGCACCGAGAGACTTTTGAAATTCTTTTGAAAGCATTCCAGGTGCTACCTTTGCCATGCCTGTAGATTCTTGAGGTAGTTAGTTACACAAAGAAAATTTCAGAGGCTAAAAACAACTTTGTATGTACAAATCAAGCATCAAAACATATGACACCAGGCAAAAATTGGACCTTCACAGTGAGTATGCAAACAAAAGTCTCTGGGAAAATGGACAACTGCAAACTGGCAAAAAACTTTACAATAAACTTCCCCACCACATCAGGACAAAAAAGAAAAGACACACATTTTAAAGATAAGTGCTATCACACTGTAAGTGAATATCTGTAACAATATTAGAGAAGGAAAGTTGCTACTCACCATATAGAGGAGATACTGAGTTGCAAAAAGATTCACACAATTATAGCTTTCAGACATTAAGGCCTTTTTCAACAATAGACACACATACACACACACACTTACACAAACACGTGTGTGTGTGTGTGTGTGTGTGTGTGTGTGTGTGTGTGTGTGTGTGTGTGTGTGTGTGTGTGTATTGTTGACAAAGGCCTTACTGGCCAAAAGCTATAATTGTGTGAATTTTGTTGTTGTGCCTATCGTGACCCAGCATCTCAACTATATGGTGAGTAGCAACTTTCCTTCTCTAATATTGTTACATTCCATCCTGGATTTTCCATTGTTTGATTTTTGTATGTGAATATCTGTTCACATAAATTTTAATTATTTCCTTCTTTCTATTAAGTAGTACCAAATATGCTATATCCTATATCATGGATTTGATGAATGGATGCTTAATAAATAAATAAATCCTACCTGCCACCTTCCATACATTAAAATGACAAAAATTCTTCTGTGGAATTGATGCAATTGTCAAGGGGAAATTTTTTTCTGTTTGTTTTCAAATTTTACTTTGCTGTCTCTCAGACATTTCATATCACTGGGTAAGTTATCAAAAATTTTAGTTGTACCACTGTGCATCCTTTTTTGTGCTTATGATGGAGTTATGAATATCATTTTCCTTCTGGTATTGTAATTATGTATATCATTGCTCCTTTTGAAATGAAGTGGGTTATTTACAACAGACCTCTATGAGGGAATAAATATACTGTGAATGTTGTAAACACAATTTCTGTTTAATGATGATGCATGGCTACAATAGCATGAGAATTAACATATGCACCCCAATACAAATTTAGTGAGGAATTTTTTTTTTCTTTGCTTCTTAGAATGAAAATATGTTTAAGATTTTTGTGACGTATTCCATATCCATGAGGATACTTTCATTTAGGATCTTTGGAAGAAACATTATCATATCTTTTTTCTGTTATTATGTGTGATTTTTTTCCTGTTTTATGACTTTTGTTACATCCTTGAGGATCTCACTGTGGATCTCTTAAACAAAAAGTATACCTAGTCTGATGTAAACGGAAAACTGTACTTATTTTTGCTCTTGCTTAAAAAACATTTTAGTAACAATAATAACTTTCCTGATGGCAAAGGTTTAGTTGATAAGAATTTTCTGGTATATTGATTTGAAACAGAGGCAAGACATACCATGGTATGTAAAGTCCTATTGGTATATAGCCAAAATTTTCACCCGTACATTAATTGTAAGTGCTGATGCCTTGTTTCTTCAAGTGCAACAGCCCATACTTGTTGGTTATGAAAATTGACAATCCCCCCTCATGTGAAACTAGCTTCAGCTGTGAAAGGTATCTTTGTCGTGAAAAGTGTATCTGCACCACATCTTTGCAACAGCCTGGCAGAACTGCATTCAGGAGAAGCAGCATCAAGTGTTACGGGTAGACGGAAAACAGCACCTCCTGTCGGTCTAAATGATTTTTTAGTGGAAGGCAGCAAGATGAAGAAGCCCACGAGATAAGTAGTGTAACAAATTTCATAACACCTCACCAAAATGTTCAATCTAAAATAAACGACAATTATGATCTTAAAATTTGCTATCTGAATGTTCAAGGACTAATAGATAAAGAATTTATTGTAAACAGTTTTGGACTAGATAACAAATTTGATATTTTCTGTCTGAGTGAACATTGGGTTACTGAGAGTATACTTCCAGTTGTCAAACTTGATAACTATAATGTAGCAAATAGTTACTGTAGAAAACTGCAGTAGGTACTGGCAATATATATTAATCAGTCATTCAGCTGCTCCATTGTTAAGTTGGACCTAGATTATTTATGTGAGGAACAGAACTTTGAAGCCACTGGTATAGTAATGGACAGTCTTAAGTTAGTAATAGTATCCCTTTACAGGTCACCTAAGGGTATCATCAATGTATTTCTAGAAAAATTGGACATGCTGTTAGATGTACTAAGAGGGACCAGATGGTTGCATTATGACATAGTAATTGGTGGAGATCTGAATGCAGATTTTGATATAACAACACATAAACGTACTGTGACTGAGTTGAAAAACCTTCTAAGACAGTGCAATTTGCACTCAATAAATAACAGGCCCACAAGAGATAAAGCATGTCTTGACAATATTTTTGTCAACTTTAAAACTACAGAAGAATCATGTGCTGTTACTGCATTTCCATTTTCAGATCATGACTCTGTATCTTTAAACTATACAAGTAGGTTCTGTATTGATAATAGTAATATTCCTAAGCCTGTCCCAAAAGTTATAATCACCAGACCTGTCACAGATGACAAAATTGTTCAGCTCTGTAAGTCCCTTGCTGAGAGAGACTGGTTCAACCAATGTCATGGTGACACAAGTTATAGTCTTAGTGCTGATTTGTCAAGGAAACTATTATTTGAGAGATTTTTTAAAAAATTTGTGACACAATTTAATGACAACATCCCCATAAAGAAATGCAAATTAACTGACAAAGGCTTTACAAACAGGGCTACAAACAGACAAAATTCATGGTTCACTAAACAATTATCAAATATCAAAAACCAAGTTATAGTGTTACACAATATATGTAGCAATCAGAAAACAGAACATGCCAGATTAGTCTATATAAAATGCAGGAATGAGTATAAAAAAAGCCATCGTGGAAGCCAAAAAAGCACATAATTTCAATACCATTGATAATTCCACAAATAAGTCCAAAGCTGCATGGAAATTAATAAATGGTGTTGCTAAAGATGTAAGAAGCAAAAAAATTAATATAAATCCCCAAAAATTCAATGATTTCTTTATTAAATCTGTTGAAAATGTAGGAAATACTATAATCAAACCTGATATCAGTTCATCAGAGTTACTTTCTAAAAATGTTTGCAGAACACCAACAGACACAGGTACATTTATGTTCTCCGAGGTCTCACCTAGTCATGTCCTAAGCATTGTAAAACGGATGAAATCTTCAGACAGTGTAGATATATATGACATATCCTGTAATTTACTAAAGAAAGTAATAGACTATATTGTGTACCCCTTAACATTCTGTATAAATAAATGCATATCTGAAGGATATTTTCCCGAAGAACTCAAAGTGGCTAGGGTAATTCCAATATATAAAAAGGGAGATATGGACTCATCTTCCAGTTACAGACCAATCTCCATAGTCCCAGCTTTTTCTAAAATACTGGAATGTGTAATTTACCAACAGCTATCTACTTGACCAGAAGAAGGGATCGGTTGGTAGGACATGTTCTGAGGCATCAAGGGATCACCAATTTAGTATTGGAGGGCAGTGTGGAGGGTAAAAATCATAGAGGGGGACCAAGAGATGAATACACTAAGCAGATTCAGAAGGATGTAGGTTGCAGTAGGTACTGGGAGATGAAGAAACTTGCACAGGATAGAGTAGCATGGAGAGCTGCATCAAACCAGTCTCAGGACTGCAGACCACAACAACAACAACATCTGTCTATTTTGAAAAATTAGGAATAGTTAGTGAATCTCAGTATGGTTTTAGGAAAAAGTTGTCTACTGTGGATGCTATAGACTTTGTAGTCAAATACTTACATCAAGTGTTTGAGGATAAGGGCTATGCTCAACTCACATTTTGTGATCTAAGCAAAGCTTTTGACTGTGTAAAGCATAAGCCACTCCTAGAAAAACTGGAATTCTATGGCATTAGACATAACAGCCTTAAATTAATAAAATCATATCTTCAGAATCGTAAGCAAGTTGTTTGTGTAGGGAGAGAAATGTCGAGTATAGAACAAGTCAGGGTAGGTGTTTCGCAGGGATCTGTGCTAGGCCCCTTTGTGTTCCTGATAATGATAAATGATCTGCCGTCATTGATCAAGTCCACCACTGTGTTGTATGCAGATGATACAACATTTCTTCATGATATTGATGATTTCAATAGCCTTAAAACTTGTGCAGCAAAGACAATTGACCAAGCATCCTATTGGTTCAAGGCAATGGATTCCTGCTGAATGAAAACAAAACACAGCAGATGGTCTGTAGTCTTAGAGACAAGCTTCTGTCAGATGATCCAAGTTATGTCAAATTTTTGGGGGTATACATTGATGATAAATTATCTTGAGGTCAACATGTACAATATATTAGTGGTAAATTGTCAAGAGTTATTTACCTGTTAAGGCGACTTATGGATTGTGTTCCTGAAAAATATGTTAGAACATCCTATTTTTCATTCTTTCAAAGTATAACATATGGAATTATTTTGTGGGGGAACTCTAGCTGTGTACATGACATATTAATACTGCAAAAAAAAGCTATTAAGATAATTACTGGTTCTGCATATAAGGCACACTGTAAACCATTGTTCTGTGAACAGAAAATCATGACTGTTATAAACTTGTACTAATACTATGTTCTAATTTATATGAAGAAGAAATTACCAGAAACAAAAACCAGAGAAAATGTACATAGCTACAATACAAGAAGGAATAGGCGCCTCTATATTCCTTACCACAGATTGTCAAAGTCACTCAACAGCTACGAAATCATGGGGTACAAATCATTTAATAATCTTCCTCAATCTGTTCAAGAATTACCTGAACAATTATTCAAACAAACAAT
Source organism: Schistocerca cancellata (assembly GCF_023864275.1). Taxonomy (NCBI): domain Eukaryota; kingdom Metazoa; phylum Arthropoda; class Insecta; order Orthoptera; family Acrididae; genus Schistocerca; species Schistocerca cancellata. The sequence continues at coordinate 1,072,519,275 of NC_064627.1, forward strand.
TCATGACTGGCTAGTCCTCCACCCATTCTATGACATAAGAGAATTTATCAACTGTAATATAATACTATAATGTTAACAACAAACCTGTTGTTTCTTTCAAACTCTTAATTGTATTTTAGTATGTATATGACGTTGTCTATTGCTGTAATGGCCAAATGACAGTAAAATTATTATTATTATTATTGACTTTTTTTTCTCAGACTTAAGTCTGGTTAAAAATGGAACGTGACGCGGACCTCGTACAAGCGTGACTTCCTTGTAACTGTATGGTATATGTTATATTGCATTTAGGAACTTTCGGGTAATTGAACATGTATCAATAATTACAGATTTTTGTAGTTGTATATATATGTTTGGATGTAGCTGTATTGCATTGATGTACTGGTGAATATTGTGAGGTATGACTCCTGTAGTTGATAGTATAATTGGGATAATGTCGACTTTATCCTGATGCCACATGTCCTTGACTTCCTCAGCCAGTTGGATGTATTTTTCAATTTTTTCTCCTGTTTTCTTCTGTATATTTGTTGTGTTGGGTATGGATATTTCAATTAGTTGTGTTAATTTCTTCTTTTTATTGGTGAGTATTATGTCAGGTTTGTTATGTGGTGTTGTTTTATCTGTTATAATGGTTCTGTTCCAGTATAATTTGTATTCATCATTCTCCAGTACATTTTGTGGTGTGTACTTGTATGTGGGAACGTGTTGTTTTATTAGTTTATGTTTTATGGCAAGTTGTTGATGTATTATTTTTGCTACATTGTCATGTCTTCTGGGGTATTCTGTATTTGCTAGTATTGTACATCCACTTGTGATGTGATCTACTGTTTCTATTTGTTGTTTGCAAAGCCTGCATTTATCTGTTGTGGTATTGGGATCTTTAATAATATGCTTGCTGTAATATCTGGTGTTTATTGTTTGATCCTTATTATTATTATTATTATTATTATTATTATTATTATTATTATTATTATTATTATCTAGCAGGCTAATCATGTGGTTGAAAGACCTGGACACATTGTGCATGATATGGGTATATAACAACTGTTCGTGCAGTGTCTCTCAGACCAGAGGACAACTAACCTCGATAGATGCTGAAATTCTGCATACACTGGTTCCAGGAACTTTTTCCACTTGTTCCAATACTCGCTCTTCCATGACAAAAGTACAAATAGTGAGAGGACTACCACGATCCATTGTTGCCAGAGTGACTGGAAACGACTGCTGAATAATTGTGGAGATGGTACCATGCAGTCTAGATATTTATCAGCATAGACAACACAGGCTCAGCAGTTGCTTCAATTTGTCTGATCATAACAGATGATCGTGTCTGCCATTTCTCATGTGTAATAATAGGTTTCTATTATGATGGTAAGTGCAAAGGTAAAACTACAGTGTTAAACCATTTCACAAACTTATCAAAACACAAACTAATCCCATGCTGCACTTACTCAGAACTGTGAAAACTGTTTACAATGACAACACTTAACAGATGTTTGCAATTTAGAGCCTATGTTTACTCACATTTTTTTCCTTGTTTTGGTTCATACTACCAGCTGTACCATGCCTTCTTTCACAGTCACATATGTTATAAATTACAGTTGTGAGGGCTCTCAGCAGATTTCAAGAGTGTTCTTCTAATATAAGAGAAAGCCGTTAAAATTTTATTGTCTTGTAAGGAATTGGATCACTGAAGACCATCTTCGTCCAGCTAGGGGTAATAGCAATGTTCAGTCTACCTTAATTATGTATAAAGAACTTTCTTTTAGCGGAACCCATTAGCTGAGGCTTGAAATCCATAGTCTGAATACATGAGAAAGTGAAACATGGACACTACAACTTGCCAGTGATCCAAAACATATAACAGACTTCCAGTAGTAGCACTGAAAAACTTTACTGTGATGCATACTACAATACAATCATAGACACTGAAGGAGTTCAGAGCAAATGTAAAACTAGTGACTCTTTTTACATTATTATCACAGAAAAGACATTTGGAGTAATTAGAATATGTCACTAAATACTCCTAAATTATGTTACCTCTTTTAATTAAGACAGCCATTAAATGCTCATTTTCATAGTATTAACCCACATACCAACCACTCATCTTTTTATTGAAGTACTAATGTTTTGTTGTATGCATATTCATAATACTGTAACACTGAGCAATCTATCTAGTCATGATCGGTGAATGATTAAGATTTGCTAATAATGACTATTCTGCAATAAATGTTCACAGTTTTAAATCAAAGCACAAGAAAAATATCTGGCAGTTGATCTTAATGCATTTCATGTCTATAACACGCCATTAGATATGAAGTTGCTGCCTCAGCACATAATGAAGACAGTTATCTTGTCAATACATCCAGTTATCATCTTTGGAAAGATTGTTAATGGACCAGAAGAGATAACTGCTTATCATAAGAAACAGTTTATCACATCTTACAAAATCAGTTCACTGTGTGTGTGAAAGATCTACATTAGCTCATTTCAGGCAAACTGTGAGAGTGAATATGAAACTGCATCTTATCCTGTTTCTAATTGGTGCTGGTTTTAGATAAATATAATATTCAAATTATGATTTAAATATAATTAGTTTCAAATTACAGCCCTTTTATCATTTTTTAAATTCATTTATCAGTGTGATTAAAACTGCTCTGAATTCATAGTAACATTAAAAATATATCATATTAGCCTCACAATGTTATAATGAACAAATTTTTTTAAATAAAAATATTTAATTATTTAGGGTAGAGAAGTATGTGTTATTATTAGTATCATGGTATATAGCAATGCTCATTGTGAATAGTCCTCCATTCTTACAATATGATATTAGTTATAATTTGCAAATTATTGGTGTACTCTTGCAAATATTAATGAAGCAATACACATTTCATCAATATGATAACTTTTTAAGTGTTCAGTGGGAGACAAATAATGTAAAGAATAAAGATATACATTTACCATTTGGTTTCAGTATTGAGTGGTTAAAGGGGCATAAACAATAATTTAAACTAGAAGCTTAGTTTTTGGAAATGTCTCTCTCCAGCATAAACAAGCAAGTAAACATACACATCCACTTTAACCCAAGCTCTGTTACCTTCAGAAAAAGCACATTACCCTACAGCTAAGCTACAAGCTCTAAATTGTGCATATGTGCCTGGTAACAGCTCAGTGCCCTAAGTATATGTAGATTACAGTTGATTTTGTAGGTACAAATAGTTATTACTTGTCTTCTGCATCTGAATTATATTTTGTGTGAAAGTTATTCATATCTACAAGACAAATAGTAATGAGCTAGCAAATTAGGAAGAATGACAAAAAAAGTTAATGGTATAAAGGGAGGGGGTCATCTATATTCCTTTCTGTTTTATTTATTTTCAATTATTTTACACCAGATGAACAGCAACAATTTTGTGCAAGAAAGAAAGAAGCAGCTTTTTTTAATGGTTATGTAAAGTCTGTAGTAAGTAATGACTGCATCTTTCTCATCACTATGCATATCACAAATCTTATATCAGTAATAAGATTTTAGACTGCATTTTTCCTTATTTTCATTCCACTAAATGACAAAAACTGAAAATATCTTCAGTCACATAACAGTCTTACATACCATATCTGTTATTATAAAGTATTGCCTTCCACTTGTACAGTAGTAAAGTATGTGGTATTTGTCTGTTTACAGATATAGTTTTCCTTTCTTCTTCATTGTGTGCAGAAAACAATTGCCCCAGCTTTTGCACATTAGAGTACAGGCCAATATGTGCAACTGATGGGATAAATCCCCCTCGCCTATTTAGTAATCCCTGTCGCCTAAAGTCTTTCAGCTGTATAAATAATGTTGGTAAGAATTAAAAAGCATATGAAATATTAGTTATGTACTTTTGTATTTGACACTAGATTTGTATTCATTCCCACATACTAAAAGATAATTGAAGATTGTGTTCTATTCTGTCAGTGCTAGGCAGGCTGTTTGCAGATGAAGATTTACCTATGAAAAGTAGTAATGTAACTCTGCATGCATCTTACAGTTATTATATCAATTCCATTGCAAACGTATTTAAACTAGATAGCAGAATGTGACTATTATGAGCTATATCTGTTTATCAGGAACTGGACAATGAGATAAATTTCAGATTTCTTCATAAAACTGCACAAGAGAGAGCAAGCAGACCAGCTAATATATGTGCAGTCTAGGGTAACAAAACATTCGGTGGAGGCCATAAATGGTAGATTTCAGTTAGCGTAAGACTACAGCAGTTAATAATAACTAACTACAGTTCTAAGTCAAAATAACTCCCATAAACAAGTGATTGCATACAAATTGCTACTGTGGCCAAATCTAGAGCAGTACCCCAGTGTTTGATGCCCATATAAAATAGGCACAGCACCAGACATTTATCAGATTCAGAGATGTTCTTCTGTGCTCACAAAAGGCTGGCATAACCTATGTGAAAATGTAGTGGAGATATTAATGGAATTTAAATGGAACTCTTTGGAAGAAAGGTGACTATCCTCATGAAAACCTGTTTGTTAAATTTAGAAAACTGGTACTGAAAGAACTGATGGGATCAGAATGGTCTCACTGTTATATATTTCATGGATGGGATCATTACAAGTCAGGTGAGATTAGAGCACATGCAGACAGTAATTTTTCCTCACTCAGTATGTGAATGGAATAGGACACAAAGTTGCTAATATTGGTAAGTATTACCTGGTTCATGCAATGAAATAGGCTTGAAGAGTATTTATACTGGTGTGGACATAGGTATGTCTTTGGACTCAAAGTCTTGAATTCAAGGAGCTTTGGATCTAAAGTACACACCCAAATCTTTTGGATCATTATCCTCTATTAGTTTCCTGTTCTACTTGTATCAACTTAACATTTAAACCCTTCAGGAACCTTCTGGTGGTAATTCATGTGGTAGGCCTGCTGACAACGTCAGAACACTCTCAAAGATGCCAGCAGAGGATCAAAATCTGAATTTAGAGAAGAAATGGAAGAGAATAGTGATGATTTTCAATCATTTGAAACACTGTCTTTTATTACCTAAATTATTACATAACTGGTCAAGGTATCAATAGGGAGTAACCACAGTGTGCAAAATACTTTGATAAACCATCTAACCTGTCTTTGCCTGAAGCAAACATGAAAAGGAGACTGTGTGTAGAGTGACAGTTTCACTCAGAACTCTTTAAAAATTAAAATTCTCCGCTATCAACCACCATTCGATTATCAACAAAGATAAGGATGTAAGTTTTTACTTCCATAAAACTTTCCAAGATTTGGATTATTTTCATGTAGTAACACTTTTATATCCTTAGCAGATCATGTTCATAGACATACTTTTAAATTTTGTTGTTGTAGTCTTTACTCCAATGATTTATTTGATGCACCTCTCCACAATAGTCCATTTTGTGCAAGTCTTCTCAACTCTGTGTAATTACTGTGATCTACATCCATTTGAACCTGCTTACTGTATTCAAATCTTGGTCTCCCTCTACATCTTTTACCGCACCAAACTTTCCTTCATTGCCAAATGAATGATTCCTTGTAGCCTCAGTAACAAAGTGATTCGTTACTTTTAAATTAAATACAATTGAACTGAATTGAATTGAATTGAATCCTTCCATTATAAGTGGTAATTATAATCATTTGCTATCATATAAGCACATAGCCTAATGTGATGTAGAGCTTAGAGACTCCAGGATAGAGTCAGTACTACAAGATGCTGAACCATGTCCACGAGCAGAGTAGACAAAGATAGGTAACAAAAGGCAGCAAGCTGGAAATCATCCAACATCAGAGTGGAAGAAGAAAATCATGTTGGTTGAGATTTGACTGGCTTGGAAAGTATTCCACTAACAATAAGAGAAAACAGCAGCTTTTTAACTTTAGGATGAAGTGTCTCTCTCTCTCTCTGTCCCCCCACCCTACTGCTATCCTTATCTATTATTTAAAGAAGATAAATGTTTATTGCAAAAGCTTCTATTTATTTATTTATTTGATCTAATGGTTAATTTTCTGTCTTCCTCATTGCCCACATTTTGCATCCATATAAAGCAGTGCTTGATGCTATTTGTGGTTTATAATAAAAATTGGTTGTGCATGAAGTGCAATTTTTGCAGCTCCAATACAAGGCCTTGACAAGACATAAAAATAATTTTTATGTAAACTTTGTTGTCTGGTTTTCAGAACAGTGTTCTCTATTATTGTGAAAAGGTCTTTACCAAGCTGCTGGCAAATACAAACTAAGAAATTTGATAACTTTGAAGATTAAAAATGAAATTAATTAATTAATTTTTTAAACTGCTACTCTTTTTACAAATTACCTGATTTCCTAGATTCAAGGTTAACTGCATGATAAGTGACAATATAAAGAGCTCTCCATTCTTACACTGTGCAGATTACTGGTATTGTTAGATAACTACCAATGTATTCACATAAACATTAAGATAGCAGTGGTAAAGAAAGAATAACCATTTAGAATAACTCATGATATTCTTTTCTTCAAATGTAGAAGTTGTTGTTATCGTATTTATTGGTCCTGTTGTATTCATAGCAGCTTATGCGTAAAACATTGGACAAGTTAAGTTATAAACATACAGCTGAAAGTCATTTCTAGTCATACATACTTAAGGTTACAATGACACACTTATGCATAAGTATTTGTATAACACACTTCAAACATTTAAATATTCTTCAATAAGTAAAAGCAATTATGCCATAAATATGACTTTAGAGATTTTCCAAGTGTATTCACCTCAGTAATAGTTTTTATGTTTTCAGGAAGTTTGTTATTAAGCTTAACTCCCATGTGAAAAGTACCTTTTTGGCACAAAACTGTTCCGATTTGAGTTATATGTAAGTTTCTGTTTTTTCTGGTAAAGTGATCATGTATATCACAGTTTTTTTTGCAGTCTGCAGTCCTTAACTATTTACGTTTATTTTAATTTCCATAATGTATACACATGGTAATGGAGGAATACCAGATTTCTTAAACAGAGGTTTACAAGAGCCTCTAGGCTTGCACCCAAACAAGATTCTAATGGCCCTTTTTTGTAGTTTAAAAGTGCCATTAGCTGTTTTAGAGTTTCTCTGGAAGGTGACTCCATATCTGAGATGAGAATGAAAGTAGGCATGATACACATTCGTTACTGTTTTCTCACTACAGCATGATTTCAATGAGCAAGAAAATAATATGTCTTGCTCAGTTCTGCATTGAGATATTCAATATGCCTATTCCATCTGACGTTGCCCTGCAGCCAAAGTCATAAGAATTTGGTTTCAGTACTGTTACCAACTAGTTTACCATTGACAGAGACCAATGGGATTAAACATGTCCTTGTTGGGAACTTTGTGGAATTTTAGTGCAGTGCTGTTTATTACAAGCTGATTATTCTGTGCCCAGCTGCTAAGTTGTTTTGTGGCCGCATTTGCTGTCTGCTGCAACCATTCATTGCTGTCTCCTTTTGTAGAATTGTGGTGTCATCTGCAAATATGATTGTTTTATGTGCATCAACATTTAAGTTTAGATCATTTATGTACAGAAGGAACAGAAGGGATTCCATTACTAATCCTTGGGGTACACCACATTTAATTTGTTTATGGTCAGATAAGTGTTCAAATGCAATTTTTAGTTCAATATTGTGTGCTTGATGCACACTGTCGGCTTATGATTAGACAGGAAGGAACTGATCCATTTGTTGGACAGACCTCAAATACCATATCTTTCAAGCTTTGATAGCAGAATTTTATGATCCATCATGTCAAAAGCTTTTGACAAGTCAATAAATGCTCCTATTGCTTCCTGTTTTTTGTCCATCAGATTTAGGGTGAAACTGATTCATTCATAAATAGCAATTGCCATTGACCTCTTATTTCAGAATCCATGTCATTCATTACATAGGATGTTGTTTTTTGTTTATAAATTTCATAAGTTTGTCACACATAAGTTTTTCTAATACTTTAGAGGTGCAGGAGGAAATTGTGATTGGTCTGTAGTTATTTACATTATCTTTCTCACCATTTTTATATACAGGAACAACTTTTGATGTTTTCAGTACATCAGAGAAAGTGCCAACCTGAAGTGAGCAGTCACATAAGTGTGTATTTCAATTAGGTTTGATGCACTCTTCTTTAATATTGTTGCAGGTATACCATCAATGCCTGCAGAGTTAGAACTTTTTAGTCCTTTCATTGCTTTAGCTACTTCATCTTGTGAAACAGAACTGATGTACATTGATTCTCTACATGCACTTATTTTATATTCATTGCCTGGGTGCTCTTAAAGTTAGATTGTAACATATTATCAGCAACACCTGTGAAAAAAATGGTTAAATGTGTTGGCTACTTCTAAGGGGTTTGTTACTTTTTTGTGACAGTGTTATATTTTTGCAAGGTTGTCTGTATTCTCCAGATCTTTTTTATAACACTCCACATAGCCTTTGATTTATTAGCTGAATTATAAATGTATTCATCATTATGCATTATTTTTGCTGCTTTTATTACTTTTCATAATATTTTGGAGTATTTTTATAGTATGTGCGTACTACTGGTGAGGAATTTTTTGAGTTACAGATTTCATGAAGTAGTCTTTTCTTCTGGCATGTCACCCATGTTCCCCTTGTGATCCAGCTATTTGTTCTAGAGTTTCCCCATATGGGAAATGTTTTCATTGGGAAAGCAATTTCAAAGATATGGGTTAATGTATCAATGAAAGTGTTGAATTTTTCATTTATATCATTAATTTTGTACACTTCAGACCATTTTTCTTTCTGTAATAAGTTGTTGAAGTAGTTTACACTAACCTGATTGTAACTTCTACAAAGTTCTGAGAGACATGTTGTTAATAATACTACCTTTTACTTTTATGCTTAATATTTGAGCCAGATGGTCACTAAACTCTGTGTTGAAAAATTTTAGTGGTGTTTTTTGTAAACTCTTCTTGACTAGAAACTAATCTAGAGCCGTTTAGCAAGTTTCTGTTACTAGGTAGCGGCTTTTACTTCAGCCTTTAAATTATAGGATGTTGCAAGGTTCAAAGGGGTCTCTCTATTTCCACTATTTGTGTGAGGAAATCAATATTGAAGTCACCACAGATTATCAACTCATAATCCATTTTATTTACTTTATTTAGAAATGACTATATTTTGTTCAAGAACAGTTCAAAATTTCCAGATGGTGATTGGTAAACTGTAGCAATAACCAGATTGTACTGAGTAATTTTTATAGCTGCAATTTTATAATCCTTTTCAGCATTTGTTCTAGTTAAATCAGGTATGGTAATGAAGTCTACATTATCCTTTGTGTAGGTTGCTACCCCACCTTGCTTGCTGTATTTCCTGTAGTAATAAGAAGCCAAAATGAATTTGTTTATTTTCGTGTTCTGGATTAATTCTGGGTTAAGCCATTACTCAGAAATGCATAACAGTGAGATATCTTGAAATTCATCTGTTAACAGTACATTAATTTCATCGATCTTATTACATAGTGATTGCACATTATGGTGATAAATTTTTAGATAAGGTGTATTTACGATTTGATAATTGGGAATCATATTTACAGCATCACATAACTTTAGTTTAAATTAAGATTGTCAGCAGTGTTCTATTTTCATCCTTCATTCTTGTTCATTTTGTTTTCCTCACTGTTGTTGGAAGGATAGACTGACAGACTGTTCTGTTCCTTAGAATTTTTTCTTTAATTATTTCATTCATGCAATCACAAACAAACCCTTTCCCTCCATAGTACAAATGCATTCCATACTTCATGCGCAGATTTCAATGCAGCTTGCTTATATCCAGTCCATGGCACTTAGGGTATTGTGGACACAGTTTCCTTAATTTAATGTTTGTTTTCCAAATTTCTTTGTTTACACACGAACTAAAAATTAGATCATGCCTATGAGGCAGTGTGGCAAATACTGTGTTTCTGCTTTTGTTAGCTTGTAAAAAAATTCTGCTGCTTCATTTTTTGTCATATTGTTTGAACCCATTATACCAATGATAAAGTCATTTTCCTGCATTAATTTTGTCTGATAGTTGGTGTCTACAACATTTTTACATCCTGCCCCTGATTTCACTACACTAGTCACTGCTATGTTGTGATATTTCTCATGCAACATGCTTCAAATAAAGCACTTATGTAACTTCAAACAGACCAATATCAGCTCTCTGATTCATGTTTGTGACGACAAGGGAGAACACATATTGATATGCCACTGGCAGTGATGAACAACAGTTTATTACATCAGTAAACATGGAACACAAGTAATAGGAAAATAAAGAATCACTGCTTAATGACAAGAATGAAATAAAGAGTCACTTCTAGACATTGAACAATGAAAAATAAGGTTACACTATACTCACCAGTAAGAAGGTTCAGTGAGAGCCGATTTAATCACGGAAGGAGGATTGCCTCATAGCATTCATAACTGCTGAGCCCCATGAAGCAAGGGTCTGTGGCGAGTGATGGCAGCAGCTAATGACAGTTGACCAGGTTGAGGATATAAGTCAGGTGGTGTCCAACAAGGCTGTGATCAGCATGTGAGTGGTGGCTAATGGAGCTTTGCTGCTAGCAAAGTCCCTCCTGCATGTGAATGGCAATGCTGCTGGTTTGGCTGTTTTTACAGCTCATGTTGGAGCTCACAGAATGATGGGCTGGTTGTGAACCAGACAGCTAGTTGAAGACACGCCTGGTGAAAGCATACACAAACAGTTTCCAGGCAGCACGTGGCCAGCGTAGGAAATAGGTCCATGATTGTGGCACTGTCTGGAGTGATGCTGACACTGTGATGTTGCACAATGCTTTCTGTAAATCGGCCTGTAAATATGCTTATTTTTACCAGCCGTGGTCATGAAATCTTGTGTTTGTTTTCCAGCACCTGATTTATCGTGAGACAGCTGTTGGTGTGGTGCAGCACAGTCAAATTGTGTAGGGGTGCCACACTGAGATACTGCAGTCTGTATAACTGGCAATCTTATATTAGAGTTACATGGAATTTACTTTCTTGAATCCAAGTATTATGTTAAATTGTAGAAGGAGTGACTAATAAGGTATTAAGTGTTTGGGGATTTCCAATTTCCTACCTGGTGTTTACTTGTAACCTATATCCCTAACCTAGAATTCAATTCTGATTTCTAGAGAGGAATGCATAGTCTGTATGGAAATTATTTCTACTTCTATTGTTGTAGTTGTGGATTTCTGAGGTTGCCCTAAATAACCTCTTGTTATTAATGACAAATACCATAGGGAGGACATGTGTTGGAATGTAAGAGTAATAATCACTAGGTCCCTGAAGAGGGTGGTGCAAGATGTTCAGTTGTCAACTTTACATAGTATTTGTATTGCACACTTCTGCAGAATAATTACTTTTTCCACCAGGGGATTATGACATAGGACAAAACTGAGTGGAAGTAAGGTACCGATCATTTCTGCAAGTAAACACAGCAAGAGAGATTTCTGAATACAGACAGAACTCAGCTCTTTGGTTAACTTATCAAAATGCTGATGCCACTTCATCTTGTTATTTATCCGGATGCCCAGGAACTTCACACATTGAGCCTTGTCCAGCGTACAACAACTGATCTCTACTCTGGTAGTAGCTGTAAATCATTTTTATTTGTTTGGGATTACATACTGTAAATTTGGTAAGATTATGGCTAAGTTGTCAGCTGTGAACCAATTGTAAACTTGTTCCATTATTCTCCTGACTTTGTCTTGTATTGATGTGTTTGGGCTCTTAATCAACATACAGGTGTCATTAGCAAATATTACAGTTTTTAAATAGTCCTCCAAAATCTCGTGTAAATCATTTATGTAGACTAAGACCAGGAGTAAGCCAAGCTTTTATCGTGCAGCACACCATATTTAATGTTTCCCCTCTCTGAATTTAATCTTCGTGCCATACCTTTTGCTAATTGGCCATCTGTTTTCTATTGTTAATGTAAGTCACCAACCATACAAGGGGAAGACCTTTAATGCCATACCATTTTAGTTTCCCTAGAAAAGGTCTGTGTTAAAATTTTGGTCAGTGCAAGCACAAATACTATTTGACAATTCAATCGTGATTAATTGTTAATAAAATGTTTTTGACAGTTTCTTGTTATGCTCCATGTCATTGGAGGTTCATCTTCAGATTGGGGTTTAGGGAACAGGTACTTCCTTGGTCAGACTCTATTGAATATAATCCATGAATTAATAGCTCAAAAATTTATCCAAGCAAACATTTTTCTTTTTAAATTATTTTACTACTTTAAAATGTGAAGAGGGCTCTTAATTTTTCAGCTCTCAGTGACATATATTTTGAGCAAATTTATGTAGATTCTCATAAAAAAGAAAGTTATGATTTATTTGTGGGGAAAAATTAGTATTAAAATACATGTACTAACATACTGTTGCATGTATTAGTGTTGTGCTAATGAACGTCTTCTCTTTTACAGAGTTGAAGGAAGTTGCAAGAATACACTGCCAGGATGAATTGTAACAAAAAATATATTACTGAAATCTATCTACCGGTTGTTATTTCAGAAGCTTGAAAGTATTTGTACATAATTTCCAAAATTTGTTTTGTGCTTCAATATAAAAAAATTACACTTCATTATAAAATCTTGCATTTTTTATGTATGTCATCATATATCAGCATTATACTGTAGATATCACTTCCTGTGAAATATTGTGTTGGCATAATTCTGAAATGACTTTAAATACATATAAAATAATGTCCATTAAAAGTTTTGTAGTCTTTAAGATTTACAAGTTATAAAAATTTGTCTCAAAAATATAAAAGACTACAGATGTAAGACTATAGTATGAAATCTTCCATCCCCATGAACCATGGGGTTTGCTGAGATGGAGTGGCTGGTGCGCCTCAAAGACACAGATTACTATACTATAGGTGCGACCAAAACAGAGGGTTTTCTGTGAAGGGTCAGACTAACCCGTACTTCCTGAAGAGGGGCAACTTCATGGACAATGTACTACTATCTGACCTTCTAACCTTAGCCAGCATGATCTTGATGTACTGTTACTGCAAATGGCTGAAAGCAAAGGGAAACTAGAGATGACATCTTTTTTCTCAAGGGCATGCAACTCTACTCTATGGTTTCATGATGACAGCATCCTCCTGGGTAAAATGTTCCATAGGTAAAACAGTTCCCCATTCAGGTCTCCTTATGATAACTACCAGGACATTGTTATCAGCAAAAACAGAGCTGTCATCCAATGGGTTGGAGCACTGAAAGTTAAATCCCTTAATTCGTTAGGTAAGTTACAAAATTTATAAAGGGAAATATACAGTTTGAAGTTATATATATCGGTAATTATTAAAGTGTGATGGCAGGAAGAACAGGATTTCTGGGGAGGTCAATACATTGTTATCAAAGAGCGGTCACACAGGAATAAGCCTACTAATGAATAAGAAAATAAGCATGCGGGTAAGCTGCTACAAACAGCATAGTGAACGAATTGTCTTAGCCAAAACAGACAAAAAGCCCAATACAGTAGTACAAGTATATATGGAACTAGCTCCAGTTATGAAGGAGAGATTTAAAATGTCATGAGTCAGAGTGTTGACTGGGCAATAAGTATACAGAACCAGTTCCTCACCCACCATGGTCTCATAAATGCAGTGATAACAGTGACATTTTTATTCAGCAGCATTCATACAGGCAAAGCACACAGTGTCCCGTTGGTGTTTGAGCACCCTGCACAGTGGTACTTGCCCAACTCAGTATGTGGTTGAAGGAGATGGCCACCAGCAAAAGGATGCCGGGACAAAAAGGTGGCCGCAGTGAAGGTGCAATGTCAATGCCAGAGCAGGCCTGCAGATGTCAGGTGTGCAGTGGCAGCAGTTTCACAGGCACACTAGCCACTCTGTTAGGCATAAATGTGGTGGCCAGCCAGCAGCTCACAGTAAGTTAGGGGCTGGAGGCATCCCAGCGCAACTGAGCGAGGTGGCGCAGTGGTTAGCACACTGGACTTGCATTCAGGAGGACTACATTTATCACATTTGTAAATTTAGAGACAGCTTCTGACAAAGTTAACTAGACTACACTCTTTGAAATTTTGATGGTGGCAGAGATAAATACAGGGAATGGAAAGTTATTTACAACTTTTATAGAGATGGGAATGCAGTTACAACAAGAATTCTTTTTTGTCTTCTTATAGACAGTATCTGAAATGAGTACAGTGAAGTACTCTAAACACTTGCGTGCATGTGTGCACACACGCAGAAACACACAAAAACACACACACACACACATGGAGAGAGAGGAACAAGCAAGTGGAGAAAGGGAGACAGCTAAGAAAGCAGTGATGTTGCTGCCTGATAGACCTATATTAATGTAGATGAAGCAGGAAACAGAAAACAATAAGCTGTTGATAATGGGGGAGAGGGGGGGGGGGGGGGGGGTAGTTGGACATTGTGGTGGGAGCAATAGCAGAGGTAGGTATAGGGCAAGAAACTAGCTGATGCTGCCAAGCCCTCAAAAACATTAATAGCAGGCTCTGCCACTGTCAGGTCAGACTTGTCACTGCTTACTTTTGATGGTGGCTGTTCATATGGATGGACACTTGGTTGGTGGTCATTCCCAGGAGAAAGGCATGCAGCAGACTAAATATATTACATAGTTGGTGGGTGATGGTGGTGGTGGGGGGTTATTATTATGTTGTTCCATTTCATGGTGGTAGAAGATTCAGGGAGATGCTCTTTTCTAGCTAGTTAGTAGGTGGAGTTGGAGTATTGGGAGCATGCGAGAATATGGCACAGAGTATTTGATTATGAACCAGGCTGGAGGTGTAGTACCTGTAAGCATGGCAGACTTGGAGACAAAACCTTCAATAATTTGGGATCAGGCTTTTTGAACACCACAGTGCTCCATTTGTGGATGGCAAGATTGTACTGGAGAAACATTTAAGTATAGAAAAGGGTGTCAGCCACCAAAATGAAGATTGGAGGTCAACAACCATGGAGATAATTCATTGGGCCAAAGATGACCACCTTCCTGAATGTCAGTCTTAGCCTTTGATGAAACTATCTTCAGATAATAGACGTTTCCAAGAAACACACTGCAGTTATCAAAATTATGAACTATACAAACAGCAGAAGCAATGCAAATGATTTAAAAAATGTAAAATGGTGTCATCCCTTGTATTTATTTCCAAGAAATAATTATGCATTTCAAATATACGACATTGAGAAAACAGGTTTTTATTTAGAATAAAAGTGTCTGTGATTTTAGTGCAGCACTAAATGGTGCTTTACATATTTCTTGGGCCATGGAATGACATCGACAAGTATACAGTGAAAGTAGTTTACATCTGTTGAACACATTTATCAACTGAAATGCTCAGAGCTATCCATGTCAGGTGTCACTTGTGTAGTGCTGCATGTGCACAGCAGGTGTGGTGACGTGGTCGGTGAACAAGCTGCCCCGCGCAGCCGCTTCTGGTAGTTTTGGGCACACCATTTGAATGTTGGTGCACACTATCCCTGCTGTAGTGGCCCAATTTATGTTCACTGTGCATGGTAGGTTTAACAACTGGTGGGTTGCTACAAACAACAGTGGGTTGACCATAGACCCAGTGATGAAGCAGGCTGGGGTGTTTTAATGCCCCTCTTGTTTTGACATTTGTCTCCTTAAATTCATTTTTTTCCTTTTTTGGACTAATTATGATTAACATAAGTGAGTATAATCTGCATTTTCATAAAAGAGAAAGGTTGGCCCTCAGTTTTAAAGAATATAACACCAGATCTAAATTTGTGCTTAGTTTTATGTATGTAATTGATTTTCTAATTTATTTTGACTATGTCTAGTTAGTATCATTTGGTATAGGGCAAAATCAGTAATTGTTTTGTAACTTAAATTCTATTGTTGATGTATAAACAAATATATATCTTGTATTAATTATAAATGTTTGGAAGACAAAATACTAGTAATCTTAAAGTATCTGTTTATCTTTGTTCGAAAACATGTAGCAAAGCCAGTCCTTAATTAATTCCAAAGTAATTAACAGTTTTGTCAGAAGTATTGTTTGCATAACAATATTTGTTAATTTCATCATTTAAACAAATAATTTGGCCTAACATTGCAGTAGAAGAAAGTGTTAAGAGGAATGAATTTTTCAGTGTACACAGTTAATTTAATGAGTTAGGTTTTAATTGCAATTTCTGTAAATTTAACTTCGAACACTGTGTAGTTTCAGTACCTATTATTGTGATGATACATAAGAACCTAATTTTTGGTCACGAGACAGTCAGTCCACGGCCGAGCTTCAGACGAGAAACCTGTGTTGATTACAACAACAACAATGTTTCTAACCATGGAATAACTGCTAAACAATTAGGCCATGTGTAAAAACAATGACAGTGTCTGTCCACATATACCTGATTATTCTTCAAGAACTGTGAACTATGTGGTTAGGTTTTACTGCTCGCAAATATTCAACAGGTAACTATTGTAGCAGTATGTGGAGGTTTGCCTGCAAACTATTAATGAGGCATATCAAAAGTTAAACAATAGTGCACTGGTCATATAACTGTTTATTATTAGGGAGTTGTAAATAGTGAAATTAAAGTACTGTGAAGTGCAACTGTGCACCTGTCAACTACATTATTTACAGTAGTCAGTGCCGGAATCCACAACCCATTTTTCAGCCAGTATAGCAACACATTATGTCAACACCTTGGACAACAAACAAAGAAAATAAAGCAGGCAGAACTGCTACAACCTGAACAGCCTGGCCAAACACATGATGGAGCACCAACAATTTTGTGTGATAGGTGAAGCTGATGACCTCCCATCGCAGAGGCACTGGAATACTGATGCGGGGAGTAAACCTTCCCATCAACAGAAGAATAACACCATCCTAAAGGGAGAGGTGGTGGCACAACACACAAAATCATGAAACGGCTCCAATGACCTGCCAGGCAGACAGTTGGGCCATCCGCATTGTATCATGCATTTGACCTGCCAGAGCACTGGATCCATTGCATAGCAGAGGCAATATGGGAACTGGTGATGGAGAAGCCATCCACCATGTGTCTCATCTCCGTATCCATTTGACAACACAGCAGTTTCTCCAGGTCGAACAAAGGGTTAGGGTCCTTGGGGAGCTGGGACAGTGCATCCACGTTTGCATGTTGTGACATGGGATGAAAATGGATCTCATAACTGTACAAAGACAAGAACAGAGTCCAATATTGAAGTCGATGATCAACAGTGTCCAGTAAGGACACTGACAGGCTAAACAAGGAAGCTGAAGGCTTATGGTCGGTAATTAAACGAAATTTTGCACCTTACAAGAACAGATAACATTTTTTTATGACAATGGCAAGAGCTTCTTTTTCCACCTGAGAATAATGTTTCTGAATTGATCTGAATGTTTTCGACAGAAGAATTATGTTTCTGAGCCGACTTGAATGTTTTCAACACAATTGCAATAGAAAGTTCAGAGCTATCCAAATGACAATGGGCCAGGACTGGCCCACCCAATACTAGGACACATCCATGGCCAGAGCCAAATTTTTGCTAGGTTGAAAAGTTGCAAGACACAGCACAGAGTGAAGACTATTCTTAAACTGCACAAAAGCATACTCACGAGCTGCAGAGCAAACAACAGCAGCACTTTTCCAAAGCAACAGATGCAAGGGGTGGGTGACAGTAGCTGCTTTGGAAATAAACTTGCAATAGTACATCACTTTGCTGAGGACTGCTTGAAGTTTTCATAAATTAGACAGATGTGTCAAAGCTGTAATGGTGGCAACACGTTGTTACCTGTCAAAAACTTTTGACAGTGTAAGTCACCATAGTCTCTTGAGTAAAGCCAAGACCCTAGGAATGGGTGGAACTGTAGGCACGTGGCTTGAATCCTATCTGTGTGGTAGAAAGCAGAAAGTAATCATGGAAGGACTGCATGGTGGCCAGTTATCTTCAGAATGGGGCTCCATTACTGCAGAAGTACCTCAAGGCTCAGTATTGGGCCCACTGCTCTTTCTAATATTTATAAATGTCTTAGCACTATGTACAGAATATGGGAAAATACTCATGTTTGCTGACAACACCACTTTATCAGTTAATAATCTCTCAGGGAATGTGTCAAATGAGGCTGCAAATAAAGCTTTTGCAGATTTGACAAACTGGTTTGAAACCAGTGGCCTTACAGTCAACCTAAAATGACAAATTGCATTCATTTCTCTTCTAACACAAATGTTACTAATGAAATGAACCTAAAAATGGATGAGCACAAGATTTTGAAGGTTGAGTCCTCCAAATTCTTGGGTCTGCATATAGACAGTAAAATGAAGTGGCACCACCATATTCAAGATCTGTGCAAAAGCCTAAGCTCAGCAACATTTGCCTTAAGAATAATTTCAGACACTAGGGAAATGAGCACAATAAAAACTGCATATTTTGGCTATTTTCACCAACTTATGGCCTATGGTATAATATTTTGGGGAAATCAACCAATAGCAAAAAAAGTGTTCCATGCACAGAAGCGAGCAATAAGAATTATGTGTGGAGAACATCCTAGGCACTCGTGCAGTTTAGAGCTCTACAAATCCTTACAACACCTGCCCAATATATTTTTCCCTGATATGCTTTGTTTCAAAAAATAGCAACTTATTCAAAATCAATAGCTCATGCCACAGTTATAACACCCAAAGAAAACTGGATATCCATTATGAGCTAATAGCGAAAAGCATGGCCCAGAAAGAGGTTTTATACAGTGGCACCAAGATTTTTAATGCCCTCCCACTGAACATTAAAGAACTGGTTGGAAACATGCCAAAGTTTAAAGAAAATCTGAAGCAGTTCCTTTTAGATGAATCTTGTTATAGTATTTATGAATTTCTTAGCAAAAATGCATAGAATCTCTTGTTTGTGCTTAAACCTTACTATGTGACCTCTACAATTGATTAATCATACTCTGTAAGTACAGTGTAACTTAATACAATACCCAAATTTATGTATGTCTGCATATGACGCCTGTATAGCTTAAGAACAATACCCAAATTTATGTATGACTGCGTATTCTTTCAGATGTCCTGTATCTTAACTAATATGTAACTTCACAGTTTCTTTAATCTAATGATAAGATCAATGTATCTGTGCACAAAACAATAATCTGTAAAAAACCTTGACTCATTCTATATTCATGGATATGTTCCCATATGGATCTATGGAACACGAAATAAATAAAAACACACCCTGCTGGGAAATTTCATGACCCAAACAAACAACGGAACACTAGAAAAAGTGCGACTTAATGAGATTGCATGTGAGGCTTACACCCTGTAGAATAGTAAACAAAGGGTGTGGGTTGCATAGGTGATCCT
This sequence comes from Schistocerca cancellata, assembly GCF_023864275.1. Classification (NCBI taxonomy): domain Eukaryota; kingdom Metazoa; phylum Arthropoda; class Insecta; order Orthoptera; family Acrididae; genus Schistocerca; species Schistocerca cancellata. The sequence goes on from NC_064627.1 coordinate 1,072,538,615, forward strand.
TTGTGGTAGCACCTGTCACAGCGATATCATGACGGAAATCAATGCAGTGCAGGACAACTGTTGTAACCTATTTTTATTAAGGTTGAAAGATGGCAGGTGCACTAATGACCCAAGACATGAGCTGTTGACATTGATAGAGTCTGAAAGTCACATTAACCCCAGCCAACTTTGCGAGCAGCTCCTCAGGCAAAGCAGGTGGTAAGCATCTATGACAGCCTGTACCTTAATACTGACCTCAAAATCGTCAAAGAGCTGTAGCTGACCAGACAGTTTCCTTACGGTCACTTGAGGAAAGTGGTCAGATCACTTGCACTGAGATTAAGCAATCCAGCTCTTTCTTCACCAAGCTGTGTAAAGCAATTGGTATGGGCCACATCGAAAAAAACAGAGGGCAGAGCTTGAGGGTGATGTGTGTGGTGTAATTGTCTGCACAACCTAACCCTGGAACAAACTGATCTGAAAACTCAGAACACAAGGGATTCCATTCTTCATGTGGCACTTGATCTGACAACTGATGAACAGCATCCACAACAGAAAACCAAAACTAGCAAAGACATCTAACCCAAACAGATTGTCAGTACTCACATCTTTAACCACAAAGCACATAACAGAAGGGACTACAGAACTGTAAATTGTGTCTGCCATGAATTGGCTAAGAATAAAAACTGCTGTTTGTTATAGCTTACCAGCTGGTGCCGATGGTGCCTGACGTACATCTGTGAGCTGAGTGTGTCCATGGCAGTCCCCATGTTGACATGTAGGATTAGTGGATTATCTATCACTCGCACTTCAATAAAAAGTTTGTTCTGGTCTGCAGACAACAGTGAACACAACAAAAAAATAGTATGAATGTCAATGTCCATTGATTCCTGCAATGCCTCCTTGAGAGGGCAGGAGGGGGGGAGGGCATTGTAGAGATTGACATACTGCTGCTATGTGACTTTTCTTTACATTCATGGCAACAGGCCAACCACTTGGCACAGACAGCCTGATCATGCTGTATAAAATGAGGGGCAAGAAGGACGCGGCATTTGCCATTCCTGTTGCCAATGAAATGTTTGCCTGCATTGGCCCAGTTGGCTTGTTTGTACCGTGGCTATCTCCTCTATCCCCAGTGTGCTAGGCTCCTTGCACCGGGACTGCATGCTGTCAAAAACAGCAACATCACTCCAAGTATCTAATTGGTGGTGCGAGAGACCTCAAACAACCTCGCTATATTTAAAACCTCTGCTAATGTATGCTCCACTTAGTTGTGACAAACTGACAATTATGACTGAGGCTATGAAGCTCAGCTGCTTAAGCTCAATATGATTGCTGCGGCTGTTTGCTACATTGGTAGAATTCAACATGCACAGTGACCACATGTGTAAGTTTGTGGTCATAGGAGGACAGAAGACAACACATATCACCAAAAGGAAGTAACAGGGGTTCTTGCAAAGGAGCTAACTGGCACATTAAGTGATACATATGAGGAAGTATCCACAATAAGAAAAGAGCTTTACAGGTCTCTATGTCGACCAATCAGAATAACATGAAATGTTGATGAAGCCACTTCTCGTAAGTGTCCCAGTCTTCTGCACATTGGTAACAAGTGGGGAATGGCAACAGTTCAACAATCCTTCATTATGAGTATTGTGCCAGCTGTATGCTGAAAAATGACTTATTTCTTCTTTATTTATCCATTTATTGATTTTTTGTAACTTGCTTAAAATCTGTCATTCGGCATGCTACATACTGTTTCGGCATTATCTGCTCAGATTGCTACTACATATATTTAAATTGATTTATAAATACTTTGTTGACACTACCTCCATGACAGAAAGCGAGATAACCTTTCCTCCAGTTGAAGACATGAAAAAGTAGCTTAAGACAATCAAGTAAATAGTCAGTAAGCATGTTGCCATATTTTTCACTGAGAAAATGTACTATAATTGTGAAACTGACTCTTTCCACAGCATACCAGTAATGTACAGAACATTAAAATAAAAACTAAACTTTCTTATTTAACAACCTTCTTATGTTACAGTAGAAAGATCCAAAAGTACCATGATTGTTATCTTTTGTGCTGTCCAAGTTGTCATTTTTTGTTTCTTCACTGACTGTTGCTACTATATTTATTTGGCAGCTCTCAATTTTGGAAATTTACTGTAAAAAGGCCAAGTGAAAATATTGATAAACACAGGGGCTGGGTAGACAGTGCTCTGGCTATATTGGTTTTCCCAGTAATGTGCTAGATGTCATCCTCAGTTGTATAATTGAGGCTATGGTCCAACTGTTTCTGACACTCCCAGTGACAACTGCACTACTGGCCATTAAAATTGCTACACCAAGAACAAATTGCAGATGATGAACGGGTATTCATTGGACAAATACATTATACTAGAACTAACATGTGATTACATTTTCACGCAATTTGGGTGCATAGATCCTGAGAAAACAGTACCCAGAACAACCACCTCTGGCCGTAATAACAGCCTTGATACGCCTGGGCATTGAGTCAAACAGAGCTTGGATGGCGTGTACAGGTACAGCTGCCCATGCAGCTTCAACACGATACCACAGTTCATCAAGAGTAGTGACTGGCGTATTGTGATGAGCCAGTTGCTCGGCCACCATTGACCAGATCTTTTCAATTGGTGAGAGATCTGGAGAATGTGCTGGCCAGGGCAGCAGTCGAACATTTTCTGTATCCAGAAAGGCCCGTACAGGACCTGCAACATGCGGTCATGCATTATCCTGCTGAAATGTAGGTTTTCGCAGGATCAAATGAAGGGTAGAGCCACGGGTCGTAACACATCTGAAATGATGTAATGTCCACTGTTCAAAGTGCCATCAATGTGAACAAGAGGTGACCGAGACATGTAACCAATGGCACCCCATACCATCACACTGGGTGATACGCCAGTATGGTGATGACGAATACACGCTTCCAATGTGCGTTCACCACAATGTCGCCAAACACGGATGCAACCATTATGATGTTGTTAACAGAACCTGGATTCATCCGAAAAAATGACATTTTTGCCATTTGTGCACGCAGGTTCATCGTTGAGTACACCATCGCAGGCGCTCCTGTCTGTGATGTACCGTCAAGGGTAACTGCAGCCATGGTCTCCGAACTGATAGTCCATGCTGCTGCAAACATCATCGAACTGTTCATGCAGATGGTTGTTGTCTTGCAAACGTCCCCATCTGTTGACTGAGGGATTGAGACATGGCTGCACGATCCGTTACAGCCATGTGGATAAGATGCCTGTCATCTCGACTCCTAGTGATTCGAGGCTGCTGGGACCCAGCACGACGTTCCATATTACCCTCCTGAACCCACCGATTCCATATTCTGCTAAAAGTCACTGGATCTCAACCAACGCGAGCAGCAATGACCCTATACGATAAACTGCAATCACGATAGGCTACAATCCAACCTTTTTCAAAGTCGGAAACATGATGGTGCGCATTTCTCCTCCTTACATGAGGCATCACAACAACGTTTCACCAGGCAACGCCGGCCAACTGCTGTTTGTGTAAGAGAAATCGGTTGGAAACGTTCCTCATGTCAGCACGTTGTATGTGTCACCACCGGCGACAACCTTGTGTGAATACTCTGAAAAGCTATGCATATCACAGGATCTTCTTCCTATTGGTTAAATTTCGCATCTGTAGCACGTCATCTTCGTGGTGTAGCAATTTTAATGGCCAGTAGTGTACATGAAATACATAACTATAATTGTAAAACTGACTCTTTCCACAGCATAGCAGTTATGATGCACGGAAAATGCAAATAAAAACTAAACTTTCTTATTTAACAGCCTTCTTATGTTACAATAGAAAGATCTTCCCCAGAGAGCCTAAATCACAGGTTAAATCACTATGCCCTGCATTTCACTTAAAATACTAGTTACATGGTATTCTCTATCAAAGGAGCTCTGTACTAACTTGGATTCTATCTTGAATATGTTGTTAGTGCTGCTATCAGTGACAGATACTACTTGGTAATAACACAGTAGCTCCACACATGGGTTCCTTCTGTGGCCTTGAAATAAGCCTGATGATGGTTGTTATGTAATCAAAACTGATAACTGTCAGTAAATCTAAAATTAATATGATTTGGAACACATCATACTCTTTATTTGTACACATTAGTGTCAGTGGCATTGAGAAACAGTTGTAATGGCTGAAACAAACAAGATTATGATGGAATCATTTCCATATTCTATATAATATACATGAGTGACTTAGCTCCATCATTTTAACCATATTACACTGTAGAGTCCTCAAACAAAAAATTGCCCTGTAGTTGGGGAAAGCGGAAACGACATCTGTCGAAAAGAAGAGTAGGAGAAGATCTGCAGGTCTATTGTACAGTACCATTGACATCCACCTTAGAACATACTCAGAGCTGACACATAATCCGGTATCTCAAACAGAATGACCTCTGCTATGCCAACCAGCATGATTTCTGAAAGCACATTGATCATGTGAAACCAACTTGCAGCACTTTATTCACATGACATCCTAGAAGTCTTGTGTCAAAGCAGTCAGCTAGATGCAGTATTTCTTGGCTTCCGAAACGCAATTGCCTCAGTACCAAACGACCCTTGCTATTCATGTTACATGATAATTGTTGAATTGTGGCTTGGAAGTAGGAACAGACAGTCCTAAAACAGTAGTTAATCATGATACAATCTTGACAAAGGTATATTTATTCTATAACCTGCAATGCAGTATTATCTGGAGAAAAGCTGCAAATATTGACAATATTTGAAAGTAGTCCAGATATTGGAACTTTATTTTAAATGTTCAAAAATACAAATTTGCTCACTTTACAAAACACAGAAAAATTGTAGACTATTGCTACAATACCAGTGAGTTATAATTGGAGTCAGTCAATTCGTATAAATACTGGGGTGGTTACAATGCAGATGGTAAGCATGGACAGAGCTGGTTTGCATGATGGCACTCTGAAGTCTTCCAAGAGTCAACTGCCATAATACACCATCCATAGGTGTTACCACACACTCACAAATGCATAACTCTCACACACTCATGGCCAATGTTATCTCTGGGCACTAAGGTCTGATTTCGACTGTGTCTTAGATGAGCAGTGATCTTTGTTGGTGAGACTGTGTGACACTTGCTACATCAAAAGTTCCTGCGGGTACATAGCATGTGTTGTTTCCTACTGCATGTTATTCCACCCCAGATGTCCAGTTGTTTGATTTTTACCTAGTGTCCAATTACCACACCCATTTGAAGCTCTTATTTCTGAGCTACTCTCTGTCAACAGTCTCATCCATGCACAACACACAGCTACATGCCTACATGAACTATAGGTGCAATGCCTCATGTCCCCCTTTAGTGCTCAGAGATGATATTCACCATGTGTGTTGATGAAGGAGTTAGTCCTATACCTAATAAACTCTAGCACTCTTTTTCAGTGCCCCCTTAAAAGAAATTTTCTTACATGTCTCATTTGTTTACCTGTCTACTTACTGTAAAGACAGCATATTATGTTGTAAGCATGCACAAATAAAAGACAGTTACATAAAGCTTTCAGCCACAGCCTTCATCAGCAAAAGACAAACACACACCATTCATACACACATTCATGCACACATGACCTCAAACTCCAGCAGCTCAGGCTGGAATTCATTTTATCTTTCTATCTTTGCCTGGAAAGCATACTCTCTTGTTGATATTCCTACCTGTAGTTTCCACTATTTTCTTTTTTAAATTATATTTTGAGAAATTAACCTTAAATAAAAGATTCCTGGTTGCTGCAGTAAGTTATGATTATCATCATGAACATCCTCTGAAATGTGTCTGAGGGAGTGCAAATTCCAAAATTGTAATTTTTATGTAATTAATCACTGAGTTTGAATTGTGTCATGCCCCAAGAACTAAACTGTACAGGAGATGAATGAAACTGTATCTGTTCCAAATGATTTGATGGATATATAATGAATTTTTATTGTAGGTATATGACTATGAAACCTGAAAAGTACACAGGACTCATTAGACAGTATGTACAAATCATCACTTTTTATAACTGTGATATAATCATTTTGAATTGACAGGTGGTTTCCACACTGACAAAACTGAACCACACCATGTATTTCATGATTAGAGGATGGCCAATGCCAGCTGAAACAGGTCATTCCATTTTAATTAGTATTTTGATGAGGACTGAGTCCACAACCTAAGTGAAATTTTTAGATGAAGTCATTATGCATTAGGCTTTAAAATATTATTTATTGTGATTGCAATTTCAACACAATGTTTTACTATGGCAATGAGTCGAAGTCTATTGCATGTAATAATGTTGAATGACTAATAAAGAATCTGAATCTGAATCTGAGTCAAAAATGCAATCGCAATAATAAATATTCTAAGAGACTATAGCAGAATGACTTCATTTAAATCAGTGTGATTGTTCTGGACAATAAAATATGTTCAGTATCATCATTCATGTAACTTTTTTAACTTCAAAATCTGAAATTATATTGTCAGTTAATTCTCAGTTCATACCTTCAGGTGGTGCCCCTTGTCATCACAGCAAATGGGTGCCTCTCACACTGGGGTCTGAGTGATGTGCTTTTTCTTGTATCCTTTCCAAAACTATCTCCTTCTATCCCAAGGAAGGAACTAATAGTTCTGAAAGCTATGATAATTTCGTTCATTTTTATATGTGTCTATTGGCAACACTAAAAATTTCACTTCCTGAGGGTACATGCTGGCCACCAATTCTGCCCCATGATTTTATTAATAATGTACTCATATGATCACATCCACCAAGCAGCTAACAAAATGATCAACAACTTGAGAAACAAAGGTATAAAATATTCACAAAAGTATTTTATTCATATATCCACGATGTTACACTGACAGCGAAAATTAAGACGTTGAAATAGAACAACATGAGAGTAATGAAATATACTAATGGGTATCAATAAAAATAGTCAGTAACAGTGCACCATTGGCTACCATTTCTCAAAATTTGAGGAGTACAAACTTAAAAACTTTCATGTCATCTCTGGACTGCTTCTGGAAATTCTTAAATCTTTCAAGGAAAAATTCCTCATAGTAAAGCAAGACTAAAAGACCAGATAAAAATATGTTCTAAACTCTTCCATCTTAGAGTTATAGTTTTAGATCAATGTATTTTAGGCAAAATTCAACAACTGCTGTTTATAATCAGTAATTATAATTATTTACATGAGAATAATGATAAAGTAAACTTGCTTTTGTACTTGTCGTATCCATGATGCTGATGTGGTGTTATGTAGATATATTTGACATTTTTGTCCATGTCTCTTATTGTATAGCACATAATCTAAATTATTTGCTTCAGGAACAGGAGACATGTCAAAACAGTGGTAACACTTAGTTTATGGTAAAGTTTTAACACAATGCTGCAAGCTGTATGGCAATGCTGTGTTGTTCTACTTGTTTAGCGTAGACCAGTTTCTTCATCCCTTCCAGATGCTCAGCCGAGTTTCAGCTCCCTACAGCCATCATGTGACTTTTGAGAGCACCATCAGTGAAGTTACTTTCTTGTTGTGTGTTACGAAAATGGCACAGCAGAATTTATAGCTATGTTATGCCATCAAGTTTTGTGTCAAACATGGCAAATCTGTGAGTGTGACCTTTGAAAAGTTGAAACAGGCCTATGGGGAACATTCCTTATCAAGCCCACAAGTTTTTCACAGGCACAAATCATTTTTGGAAGGCCAAGAACCTGATGAAAATGAACCTCACTCAGGGACACCTTCTGCCATATCCTGCTAGTAGTGTGTGTGAGTGTGAGTGCATCGTGTGTAATGTCTCCGCTTTCTTGTACTTAAATCAGCTGCCATCTGTATCAGCATGAGCTGGCTACTAGAGGCTTCCTGTAGGAACATGCACATGGTACTGTCTTTGCTGCACTGTCTACTGCCGATTCGTGACTTTATATGTGGGAAAAGTGCTGACCCACTCTTACTATGTTCTTTTAGTTTGTATTGCTCAATCAGTTGTTCTGTATATTAGCACCTTCTGTGTGATTCTTTTGTCTTGTTACTTGATGAGTCACAAGAGATTTATTTTTGTTGTGGTTCAGAGGTTTATGAATAAAGCCATATTTGTGTTACTTAAATCAGTTTTGTGCATTACTTGGTTACTACACAATTGGCAGTGAGTTTGAAATGGTTTTTGCATGTGCAGCCTTTGCAGTGCAGTTTTAATTTGTATATCCCCTGTGTTTGACTGTGTCACAAACCTTAGTTTCAGAAAACAGTATACATATTCTAATATCGAAATGTACACAAATTTATAAATATCACAGTGTTAAATACCTGTATGTTAAGCTTTTTGTAGTGCTGCTAACAGTATAGTACTGCCTAATGAGCTCTTTTAATTAAGTAATAAAAGTTGCCAGATTGCTTTGGCAGAAATGTAAAAAGTTCACAATAATCACATGTGATAAAATCTTGCTTATAAAAGTGTGCTACTTCCTTAGAAGTAGTCTCACGTCTTCCTATGCTTTCCGCACTTCCAGCCTTCGGTTTATAGCCATCTAGTTGCTGAGCGAGCTGTGAACAGTGTTTTTTTTTTTTTTTTTTTTTTTACCAACTATTGGTTACAGTTTTTTGTTCGAGGAATGTTTCCGTGCACTATAGCTAAAAGAGGAACTCAGCCACAACTTCAGTATAGAATGAAACAGGGATTCCATTGGGCCTTTCCATCTGTTTATCAACACCACTGATACCAGTACCTACTTAATTCACCAGAATTAAACTGGGGCAGCTGGGGTTTCTTTGTACGGAAACTTTGGGTAACGCTCTTTTCACAATTCCTGCAAACATGACGTTACTTAGCTGTCATGTGCAATATCGACAACCGCTTGATCGGCTATCGACTTTGTGACAACAAAGAATGTTAATCTTATTGCTCCTCGGTTCACTCTCAGCAGTTTAGGCTGTCCTCTTAGGCTCCTGCCTAACCACCCACTTGGCAGTTACTATATATTATAAAATAAAAGACAAATATCTGTGAGAAGAAAAAGTATAGATTTTACTGTGGCTTGTCTTAGTTGCAGCATTTAAAGCTGTACTCTTCGGTTCCAGGCTAGCAACGCGCCCAGAAACCGCCACATATATGGAAATAAAGAGCCAAATATTAATGGAAAAGCAGAATATGAACTTTATTTCAGTCATGGCAATTAAAGCTGTACTCTTAGGTTTCTACCTAACCATACCCTCGGAAAACAGCACACATTCGTAAATGAATGGAATATTGCTTAACGAAAGGAGATTTGGGGTCCTCGACAGACACATTGGTAAAATTTGGTGTTCCTTAAAGTCAGAGTTCAGGGTAAAAACGTGTCTACAGAATGTGTGTGCCCCAGAAAATAATACAACTTGACCCAGAGAATTTTGTCTGGGGTCAGCAATTTAAGTGTTGGTAGGCATACCCGGCATATTTAGCTTCCTTGATTATTGTAAGTGGTACTCGTACCTTAATATACATCCATTACTAATAAATAATAAGACACTCATTTTAAGTTAAATGATATTTTATTGTTTTAGATAGTAAGCTTTTTGCCACTCTTATTTTTTGTTAAAATGTGTTTGAAATATATTGCTACATAGTTATAAAAAAATGAATGATTTATCCAGTGTAATACGATATTCCATTGGGGGGGGGGGGGGGGGGGTCTACAGGCCCCTTAGCCCCCCCCCCATTGCCATCGCACCTGCTTCTTTTGTGAGCTGTTACATGTTGCCATTGCACGTAAAAATAATGAACAGTGTTTTCTGTTTTTATTTTGTTTTCTTTTACTTTATTTAAAAATAATTGTTAATGATATTCAAGTTTACTTACCACAATGTGAAAACAATTCTTGAAACTTCATCACACAATAAAGGTATGAGCTGATACAGGTCACAATAGTGTGTGTATTGGAGAAGCAAAGCAATGTGCTCCGACAACAGTAGTGATCTCATGATAAACAGAAACTGTTTTCATACACCTGATGCAGTGTACTACCACTCGATATCAGGCATAGACATAAGTCATAAGACATATTTCCCCTAAGTTCCCCTAAGTTGGTAAGTATGATTCCCAAGGACCGCATATGACAGATTAATTTTGTGGTATGTATACTCCCCAAGCCCCTTCCAGAAAATAGTTTGGTGGTAATCATACTTCCCAATAACTATTATGTTGTATGGTGTGATATATACTTCCCACAGCCCTGAAGGTTATACTTCACAATAGAGATGGGCAAACTAAAACACATAACTGTTTCGAAACAAATTAAACAGTACAATTGTATTGTTTCAAAACGCTGTTTCGAAACAGTGAAACAGTTTGTGTTTTGTAAAAGTGTAGGCTGTCACATTATATCATCTTGGGTGTCTACTGTATAAATATTGTCATAAAAACACAAATGAGGTGTGAGAGTGCCAATCATATCACAGAAACTATGAAACTTTCACTTAGGCGTCTTTGCAGTTCCTTATTTACTATAGCAAACGTGCTGCTTTCATGTCATGACTTTCATACTGTCCAATTGGCTGAGGACAGACTTCATATGTTTGATATAACAGATTTTGCCAAACTTGTTTCCCTGTATTCTATTGCCTAATTTTGATAGGTTTTATGAGTGGTAATCTGTATGTGCTCCTGAAAAGGCATATCATGAGATATAATTTATTGAGAGAATATTCTGGTAAGTGAGGCACTGAATTAACATTTATGAGTGTGCCACACACACTTTTCTTACTCACAATTAAATTTTCCATTTTTTGTCACACGGAGCAGGATGCAATGACTGATGCACACAGATCAAAAAATTACCATAACAGACTGGAGCATATAGCACAGTGGTGAAGTATGGCAGTTTTTCATAAAACATTCACAAGTTATCTGGATAATCTCATAATATGTACACATGATAGAGCTGCAAAACATGTTAAAATGTTTCAAGGTAACTGAAATGCAGAGATCGGTATGTTTCCTCGAAGTATAAAATCCAGACTAAAATTTAAAACAATTCATACAGTGTAATTCCTTTGTGACACCTGTATCATGGCAGATCTGGCTTTACACCAATTACAGTTCTGCTAAAGAAGTTTGTTTGAGGTACCAGTATATGGAGTTCCATCAAGTACTCACAGCAAGCAGATGTATTATCATTTTATTATAAACTTCCCCAGGCATTCAGAGATGAAGTTAAGTTGTTGTTGAAATGCAATTTTTATCACAGCATCTGTATGCCAAAAACGGAGGTATCGAAGCACCATTGTTGATTTGCCTGAGAATTATTTATGATACACACTATAGTGTAATAACCAAACATAGCACATTTACAAAAATAAACATACAAACATATACATTCATAAATCAGATAATTATTCTCAAACACATAAATAAATAACATACTCAAAAAAATTAAACTCACTGAATGGTGAGCAAAAACGTGTCTTCTGTGCGCAACAAATTTCAGAAAAATGTTCTTGTAAAGTAGCTACATGTAGGATTTAGTGGACTAAATAAAATACAATCAAATACAAATTCAGTGCACATTGTCCAGAGAAGGGCAAAATCAACTGAAATTTTACTGTTCCATTTCTGAGTAGATCTGCTGTACCTGTTCTAAGTTGTAGTTAAGAAATATCATTTTTGATGCTTTTTTGCTTGAAAGACAGGATTGTTTACCCATGCTTTGAAAATATGTGCTCACATTGAACAGAGGTGGCCATAATAAAAGAGGTAGTTTCATTATTTCAAATAGTGTAGGAAACAACACATGATTTTCTTTCCATCACAGCAATGGATCTCGTGATCTGTGTATCAGTGGCATCTTCATATATTTATCAAGCTCGACTGTACTTGCAGCATATGGTTTGTCTACACTTTGGATCAAGCCACCTACAGCTTGGTCAAAATCTTGCCAATATTGCCACTGCTAGTGTTGAATGTGCTCACCACAACTGGTTTGGCTGGTGGTGGATTGTCTGTAGAACACCGAGAGTGTTTCTGTCATACAGCACAGCACTTGTTAATTATGCCATCTTTTTTTTTCTTTTAATAGATGCTGAGTTTTTGGAAATCTATGCTCCCTGAAGTGAGCATCCAATAATGTTGCTTCACGAGCAATTGCATTATCTGCAAACTTTTGAATGAGGTGGGTACAGATTCCATCCTCAAGTTTAGCAATTACTGTATTAGTGGCTTCATTGCTGTAATCTGAGTTTTTCAGTCTCAGGCAATGACTTTGTAAACCTTGGCTTACTAAGACAACTTTTGACAAAGTTACATTTCTTTCACTGCTAATTTCTGCTGTGACTTGTTCAAAAGGAGATAGTATTTCACAAGATTTTCCAATAACTGAGCAGTCTTCATTGGACAGTTTTGTTTGTGAATCCCCACTGAGGATGGCGAGAGTGCTTTGCAAAGGCTCTTTCATTTTCAAAAGCCTGTCAAACATTTCACACATGGAATTCCATCTCATAGGGCAATTTTGTTTCGGTGTTAAAATAGGGAAGCCCATTTGCTTCTGAATATTGTGTAGTCTCTCAAGTGCTTGAGTACTTCTTTTGAAAAATTCCACAATTGACTTCACTTTTGCCCTTGTGTCTGTAATTCGTTCATGGCTTGCTTGCACATTTAAATTCAGTGCATGTGCAAAACAAGGTACATGCCACCATTTGCACATCATCACTACTGTCATCATATTAGGTGCATTATCTGTAGTGCAAGCTACAATTTTATTGGTAATACCCCAAGCTGAAGTCACATTTTGTAATTCACTGGAAATGTTTTCTGCTGTATGCTTGTCATGGAATTTAAAACTACACAAAAAATATGACATTAGATTGCAGTTTTCATCAATGAAGTGAGCAGTCAATGTAATATAATTATTATTTTTCGCAGATGACTATACATCAGTCATAATGCAGATGTAGGATGCAGCTTGCACTCCAGTTCTTACTCGCACTAGTGTGCTGTCAAATACTTGAGAGAGTAAACTGTGGGAGAGTGTTTTTCTGCTGAGAGATACATAGTTTTCATTTAATACTCTGCCCCTGGTAGCTGAGTGGTCGGCGCGACAGAATGTCAATCCTAAGGGCCCGGGTTCGATTCCCGGCTGGGAGGGACTGGGTGTTGTGTTGTCCTAATCATCATCATCGCCAAAGTGGCGTCAAATCGAAAGTCTTGCACCCGGCAAATGGTCTACCCTACTGGACTATTATTTCATTTAATAAATAAGTCAATTAGAAACAAAGCTTTATTTTCGGAAATTTTAAGCTTCACTGTTGTGTATCAAAACGATTTCGACACTCTTGAAGGTGTTTTATGAAGTAGTATGTTAAATGTGTTTTAGTATCTGTGCTGTGCCTGAATCTCATCCGAGACAGAGCGAAATAAAACATCACTGTTTCAATACAATTAGTCCATTCCAAGCACAAAAGGACCGAAACAGCGTTATTCTGAAACAACAAAAGTTTCTGTGTCTGGCTCCAGTTTGAATCTGGCCCCATTATCCGACACACAGCGGAATAAAACACCACTGAAAGTCGCCACATATCAATGCACTTTATCGAAACATAGAAACAGTGGCCCAATCTACTACACAACAAACAGAAACTACAGGTAGTGCAGCGGGTTGCCACTAGATGCCAGGAGCGTACAGAAAAGGTAACACATATTCCCTAATGAAACAGACTTACTGGGGAATATATCCCCCACGGCCCACGAAAGGGTTTACGCACAGTCATGAATTATTAAATTCGTCTGAAATTATTACTCGCTCCACGCCAAAGACGGCTGCTGACACTCGTAAGACCTGCAGGTCAAGTGCTGTGAAGTATGTGCCATGGCCTGTCTTCCCTGTGGGGGAAATGTAGTGAAACTAGTGATAACCGTAAATGTTTAGAAAAGAGATTCCATCTCCGGCAGTAATCTGGAAGGATACCACCCTTCGATTGGCCTTTTGGTTCTAATCGAAGTGTTAGGTATATTGCAGGTGCCAGCCAACCTGCAGCGGTCCAGCCAGCAGCCAGCAGCCTGCAGCCAGCAGCCTGCAGCCAGCATCCACCAGCGGTCCCAGCCAGCGTCCAGCAGCCGGCAGCGGTTCCTGCCAGCAGCCAGCAGCGGTCCCAGCCAGCAGCCAGCAGCATCCAGCAGCCAGCAGCGTCCAGCAGCAGCAGCAGCAATAGTGTCCCCACCGGCCAGCCGGCCAGCCAGGTCGCCTCACCCGCCAGCAGCAGCAGAGTAGGGCTTTGGCCCCAGTCTCCTTCATAGTTTCTCTGTCCCTTTTACTCTGTGTTTCTCGTCGCCTTGTCTGTCCTTCGTTTGCTTCTTTGTCCTGTTCTGTGTTTTTCCCCTTCTCGTAATGTTGACCCCCACCACCACCACTACTGCCACCACCACTGCATTCATATACACATCCCCCTCTGCCGCCGCCAACACTATCACGTGGTGTGCCACATCACTCCCCCTCAGTCCATCCCCCCACTCCTCACTCTCCCATCTCCTCACTATTTGTCGCCCCATACCCGGCTCCTCCCTCCTGCGCCTCCTCTGATCCCTTCCCTCCACTCCCTCCCTCTACTCATTCTGTTTCTGCGGGCCCCGCAAAGGTGGTTGCTCGGCGGGCTACGGCCCATGCTCAACTCTCCCCTTTGCCTTCATCATCATCGTCCTCACTGTCGCCTTCGCCATCGCCCTCACCATCTTCGGCGCCGACTCCAGCACCGGGACCTGCCGCTCCCCGCCACATTCCAGTCGCTCCCATCCCCCACACATCCTCCGCCGCCGTCAAGCGCCCCAGTGGCACCCCTGCCTCCTCTAATCCCAAAAAGGCTCCACCTCGTCCCCCTTCCCCAGCCCATGATGCCATGGATGTCTCCCCGCCTGTCCCTGCCCCCTCCTCCTCCTCCTCCACCCCCTACTCCTATCGCTACCTCCTCTCCCGTCCTGATCCCTCCCTTGTTGAGGCCCGGAACCTCACCCTCTTCCTTCGCCAGAATTTTCCTGGTGCCCCCATCTCCCTCCTCAGTCCTCGCTGTGATTCGGTGCTCATCTCCTCCCCCAGCCCTACCCTCCACACAGATCTCCTTTCCCGCATCCCTGTCACCCGCTTTGGCCCTAATGCCTCCCTCACCCCTGCTCCTTCCCCACCTCCCTCCCGCCAACCCCAACCCCCGCGTCACCCACCGACCCTCACCACCATGATCACTCGGCTTAGTCCGGCGATCACGGAGAAGGAGGTGTTGGCGGAGCTCAAGGCTCATCCCCATCTGGAGGTGCGTGCGATTCGCCGCATCCATAACTCAGCCAGCCCCACCCGCCTTATGCGGGTCTTTTCCGAACACGCCCCCTCCATCGACCGTCTCCTGAAGAAGGGTGCCCTTCTCTTTCACCAATGCTACCAAGTTGACCCTTCCCGTTCCCCTCCTCAATCCCTCCGCTGCCAAAGGTGCTTGCGGTATAATGCACATCCGACATCTGAGTGCCGCGAGGCCCCCACCTGCCCCCACTGTAGGCAAGCCCACTTTTTACGGCAGTGCCCCAATCTCCAGCCCCCCCCCCCCACCTCCTGTAATACCTGTAACCTCCCTCATCCTACTTACTCCCAGAAATGTAAGACCCGACCCCCACCTACCACTCGTGAACTCACCGTTCCTGTCCGCCCTCTGGAAGTCCCCACCCCTCGCGGCAATTCCCTTCACCCATCCCCTGCCACTGAGGACATCATCAGATTCCTCACCATCGCCCTTCAGAATGTTCATCCTTTTCAGCGCCCCCACATCCTCCAACAGATATCCCTTGCCTCCCGTTCCGTTTTCCAACTAAAAATGTACGCCACCTACTCCAACAACCAGGCCCATTTCACCTTCTCCCATCTTGACACCCTCGTCTAAATCCCTGTCATGGCGCGACAGCACCGTATCCTTTTCAACAATATCCGCTCCCTTCCCGCCAACAAGAACCTCTTCCTGCACACCCTTGCCACCCACCGCATGGATGCCTTCCTCCTCAATGAAACCTTCCTCCAACCCCACCACACCGTCGACACTTTGCCCTACCTCCTCACCACTCGGATAATCCCCTCCCGATTGTGCGTGGCAGAGTTGCCATTGGTCACCACCGCCAGATCCCCGTTCGGCTCCAACCTCTCCTTCCTGACCCCACTGAACATCTGATCCTTAGTCTCTTCTTCCCCGGCCTTACCGTTACCTGCGCCACCATCTATGTCCGCCCTAACGCCCCTATTCCCTTCGACTTCCTCTCCCACATTGACCGTACCTTCTCCTCCTATGTGATCGCCGCCAACCTCAACATCAATAGTCATTCCGCCGCCCAGTTACAGTGGTGGCATCGGTTCCTCTCCTCCCTTCAAGGCGACCTCATCCCCATCCCCCAGCACACCCGTCCCGAATCCAACTCCACTCCCGATGTTATCCTCTCCTCCCCCAACCTCCTTGGCCACATAACGGTGGATGTCCTGGAGCCTATTGGTAGCGACCATCTCCCTGTCCTCCTCACCATTTCAGACGGTCGTCGCCCCCGCCCCGACCCTCGTAATGACCCTCCCCCTAAGTACGTCCATGACTATTCCCGTGCCAACTGGAATGCCTACCGAGATACCCTCTCCACCCAGGTCAATAGCCACCCCTTCACCTACCACCACCCTGATGATGTAACCCATGCCGCTTCCTTTCTCCAGCAGACCTTGTCTGAGGCTGTGGAGGCCCACGTCCCTACTGTCGCCATCCACCCCCACCGTCCTACCTTACCCCCACAGGTTGTCCTCCTCCTCCGTGAATCCCGCCGTCTCTACCGTGCCTTTCTCCACACGCGTGACCCGGACACACTACGACGCCACCGGCAACTCCAGCGACACATTCGTAATTTGCTCGCGGCTAAGAAACGCCGGGAATGGCGACAGACATGCACCCGTTTAAATGTTACCCTACCTATCAACTCGTCCAAGTTCTGGTCAGCCTTCCATCGCCTTACCGGAACTGAACCCTCCCCCTACTATCCTCTTCTCCATGATGATCACCCCTTCCCTGACACCCTTAGTAAGACCAATCACTTTGCCTCCTACCTCTCCGATGTGTTTTCCATCCCCGATGATCCCCACTTCGATTACTCCCTCTTCCCGGATGTCCGCGATTGAACTGGCACCTCTGTCCCTCCCCTCGCACCTGGTTTCCAGTACTTGGACAACATTGCACACACGGAACTCGATGCCCCTATCACTACACAGGACCTCATTGCTACACTCCGCACAAAACACAACACCGCTCCTGGTCACGATCGTGTCGCCTACCGTCACCTTCGTGAAGCTCCTGTCTCTTTCCTCTCCACTCTGGCCAGGCTCTACAATGTCGTCCTATCCACCGGTTACTACCCCGACCTGTGGAAAACCTCCCGTATCCTGATGTTCCTTAAACCTGGCAAACTGCCGTCCGCCGTCTCCTCCTACCATCCCATCAGCCTTACCTCGGTCTTCAGCAAGGTCCTGGAATTTATCCTCACCCGCCGCATCCACCAGCATCTCCGCCAGCACCGCCTCCTTCCCGTTACCCAGTGTGGCTTTCAGCTGTCCTTCTCTTCCGACGACCTTCTCCTTCACCTCACTCATCTCCTTTCCAACCAGCTTAATTCCCATCACTCCCCAATCTTCCTCTCCCTGGGCCTCGAACGTGCTTATGACCGCGTATGTCATTCCGGTCTCCTCTTCAAGCTCCAAACCTTCGCCCTTCCCATTAACTACGTCCGTCTGATTGGCTCCTTTCTCTCCCACCGTCCTTCCTACATCACCATCCATAACACAGATTCCTACACCTTTTTCCCCTCTGCCGGTGTGCCCCAAGGCTCCGTCCTCTCCCCCCTTCTGTACCTTTTGTATACGGCAGACATGCCGCTGCCGTCACCCCCCGTCCACCTTCTCCAGTTTGCCGATGACACCGCCTTCCTTGCCCTTGCCCCCACCCTGCAGCGCTCCCAACACCTTCTCCAATCCCATCTTGACCGGTTCACTGCTTGGTGCAACCAGTGGTTGCTCAAGGTCAATCCCTCCAAAACCCAGGCGATCATTGTAAGCAAAACCACCCCTTCCTTCCGCCTCCTTGATTTCTATCTAACCATCTATGGCTGTTGTATCGCCCTCACTCCCACCCTTAAGTACCTTGGCGTCACCCTCGACCGTCGCCTCTCCTGGACTCCCCATCTCCGGACAATCCAAGCCAAGGCACACTCCCGACTCCATCTCCTCAAGCTCCACTCCGGCAATACGTGAGGACTGGACCCCTCCACCATCCTCCACACCTATAAATCCCTCATCCGCCCTATCCTTAGTTACGCCCATCCGGCCTGGATCTCCGCCCCCCCCCCTACCTTTTATAACTCCCTCCAAATCCTTGAACGCCACGCTCTCCGCCTCGCCAATTGCATCCGTCTCCCCTCCCCCATGCGGATCCTGTACGATCTCATCCCCTTCCCTCACCTCCTCCTTTTCCTTGAAAGGATACGGATCCTGTACACCTCCCGCAAACTTGATCCTCCTCACCCGCTTGTCTCACCCATCCTCTCCCACCCCCACCTGCTGCCGCGCTTGTATTCCCACGTCCACCCGGTCTCCATCTCTCCACCCTCCTTACCATCTCCCAAGGTGGCTTCCGCCAGCTCCCCCTCCCTGATGATGTCCTCCTCCCCTCCATCTATTCCTCCTATCAACTTTGATCCTCCCCCCCCCCCACTTCTTGTGTCCTTTCCTTTAGGCACCCTCCCTCCCTTCTCTTTCCTTTTCCCCCATCCCCCTTCCTCCGCCCCTCTTCCCCCAGGCTTCCCCTCCCCCTTCCTTCCTCCCCCTCTCTCCCTGCCCATGGCATCTCTGCTCTCCCCTCTCCCTATCCCACTCCCCTTCCTCCTCCTCCTCTCTTGGCAGGTCCCCAGACTCGCACACACTCAGTGAACATTCGCGTGCCGGAGATCATCGCCATCAGTGTCTCGTGTGTGTGCCTTCGTTTGTGTTTAGTGTTCTTTTGCCGTCACACCACCACTGTTCACGTGTGCCGTCGCCGTCATCCATGTTATGTGCGCCGTGTCAACTAGTGTTAGTGATATTTTTCGTCCAGCGTGAACGGCTGGATGTTTTTTTGTTTTTTAGTGTCTACATTTTTTGCCCGCCGTTTTGATTGTATTCTCTGTGCCACCTATCTGTAATACTTATTGTAAAACTCAAGGCTGAAGAGCGGCGTACTATGCTGCTGACAGCCCACCTTTGTTTACAAGGTGATCAAAATCACAATTAAAAAAAAAAAAAAAAAAAAAAAGAGATTAAACCGGCTCTGCTTTTGCATTGCTACTCTCAATTTCAATTCTTGGCTTATATATGAATGCTTGGACCAACAAGTTTAACTTAGTCTTTAAATACAAGAATTTCTTACAGTTTTGTCAGAGCTCTTCCGACAAGGTTCAGACATGGTACTCATTGAAAACTTCACCTATTGTCTTCAGTGTAATGTGGCGTGACTGGTGCAGAAACCAACCCCAAGCCAAAGAAAACTGCATAATTATCGCAAAAAGCACGATAAGCAAGCAAAAATTATGGAGCGATTGAGAAGACCACATAATTTCCCAACTGGCTCAGAATAACAATCATTTCTAAAAACGCATGAAAACTCTGCACTGAACAGGAAGTCTGTGTTCCAGATTCTTACAGATGGCAAGAGCCACCTTTTGCAGATACTTATGATTTGTACAATACAATTATAGGACCGACTTCGGCGTTTTTGGAAAACGCAAATTATTCTATTTTCTTCGCGAAAAAGTGTCACCACATCTATGGTATCGTTATTGTATCCTTTGGAATACAATGTGATTTCCAGTTTGAGAATTAATAAATCTTCTACAAATCAAACAGACTAGTAATAAAAAATGAAATACAATAAGAACCTCATGGAAAATTACGCTGTAGTTATCAAACATGTTTGGACAAATCACTTGTATTTCGCAAAATGAGGCAAAATCCAGTCTTGTTTTTGTGGTCTTCAGTCCGTTACATTTTTATTGGTCCTTTTGATCATTTGTTGTACAAGGTATACAATATATACTTATTAATGTTTTTAAATCATACAAGAATATTTACATTGATTTAGACTTAATATACTCACAACTGAAGGTTCAGCTTTCATACATTATTTTAACTCAAGTTTTTTTTTTCTTTTTTTTCAGCTCTCCGAGCTCCTCTGTCTTGTGCAAGCTTCCATTCCTACAACCTTTTTTTGAAATTTTCTTATTCATTCAGCAGCTGTCTTGCAGTAAACATGTTTACTTATTGTTTGATAGTAGGCACTAATGTAAATGCATTATAAAAACAAATAAATATGCTTGACAAATGTAAACACATCAAAATATTTGTTTTTAAAGGTTTTTCTGAAGAAACTTATTTACTGTTCAAGAAAGTTCGTAAATCTCATTACAAGTTTTAAGAAACGAATATTTAATTTTAAGCTGGTTTAGTGACACACATACTAACGCCGTTTACATTTCGTAAAACCGTTTTTGGATGAACATGTAAACACTTCAAAATCGATTCTGGAAATTTATTTGTTTATTTATTTATTTACTTAGCATCCTTGTATCTCATCATTATAAAAATGATGAGATCCATTTCTCGTTGCCGGTTTCAAATTCCACTATCGATTTTCGGTCCCATGTAAAAGCACAGTACATTTACTCACTAATGAAATTTGTTGCCAACAACATGGACCAGTTTAAAAACAATAGTGACATTCGTGATTATAATAGCAGGAAAAAGAAAGACTTCCACTGTCCTTTACTCAACCTAGATTTGGCACAGAAAGGGGTAAAATATGCTACTATAAAAATTTTCGACAAATTACCAGATGAAATAAAATGTCTGACAGACAGCAGTAATAGCTTCAAAAATGAATTGAAATCATATCTCCTTGACAACTCCTATACCATACATGAATTCTTGAATATGAATAAATAAATCTTTAAATATAGTATACGCATTTTGTGCAATTTAAGGGAATGGGGTAAATGATAGAAATATTAATCTTTAACTCTGTATTAAAAAAATCTTGTATCATATGTGCATTGTTTGTGCACATAACACGTTTCACATCATAACGGCTACCGTACCGTACCGTACTAAGTAGCAACATATTTTGAAACGTCATTGAGCTGTCAGGTTTCGTCTCCTTTTCAAAAATTTTTCGATTAACATGGACGGAGTGGCTTTATGTACAATGATGGATAAGTTGAAATATTAGACTCAAGCTGTTTACATCTCTGCTAACTGAAGGAAAATAGCGATTGTGCTGACTAAATTATAAACTACAACAGCTGTTATTCACGCGCCAAATTTAACTAGGCTAGCAAATCCTCTTCAGGCCTTTTAAATGTAAACAAGACAACTTGTCACGTATTATAATCTGTACAGAATTTTTACTTTTCATATGTTGGTAACGGGCTGTCACGTGGATTTTCTTAGCGGCTTGTTTTCATAAACGCGGTTGCACAGTACACAGCCGCAAGTGGCGAGGGGAGTAGTGGATGAGTTGTGTTGTATTAAGTGACTAGCATACTCCTCGTCACGTTTGAGTGAAAATGTCGTCAGTTAGCGAAGAACTTAAAAGCCTTGTAGTACAGTTATACGAAATTGATGCTTTAAAATTCGGGGATTACAAGATGAAAGTGGGAATTAATTCCCCAGTGTACTTTGATCTGAGAGTAATTGTGTCATATCCTTCCCTGATGGTTAGCAACTATTAATGAAAGTATTTTAAAGAAATAGATTAACATCCATTCATATGTTTATATAGATTTTAGATCTGATAATTACCTTTGCGTCTCTTATTAATCACTCACGTAAAAGTTTCTTCCTCTTCTGTGGACTTCCGTTTACGTTTCACCGTGGTCTGCAGCCTTGTTACACATTGTTTGTGCAGTACATCGATTTAACACTGAAAAACGTCCGAATGTTGTTAACTGTATGTAGTTTAGATTAGATCCTGTTTTCCTTCTATAGACCCAAGAATGAGATGATTCTCGTGGGTGTGGAACGTGTCAGAAAGTGAAGGCTAACATAAAACCATAGAACATTTAAATATGATACTCACTTCACTGATCATTTGTCAGGAGATTAATACATGAATATATTACAGTAAAATTGAACTGCTAATATTTACAGAATTAATACACTGTCGGAATGAAATGTAGTTATGCACTTCACACACCAGTTTGTAGAGCTGATGTATGCCTTTCATTCATAAATATATTGCAGTGCAGGTCTATATGTGTTTGTCTTCAGAACGTAATTGGTACCTTATATTTTCAGAGTGTACTGTCAAAACTTCTCTGGAACTTTGCACAAAATCGTGCAAAATGTAACCACATTTGTGGCGTTCCATATACAGCTTTACCTATAGCATCTCTCATATCTGTGAATGCAAACATACCAATGCTAATACGAAGGAAAGAAACCAAAAGCTATGGCACCAGAAAACTCATTGAAGGAAAATTTAAGAAAGGTGACACATGCATAATTATCGAGGATGTGGTTACCTCTGGTTCGAGCATCTTGGATACCTATAGGGTAGGTAAAGTAAATTTGTGTATTTATACAGCTATTTCTGTTTTAAAAGCAGTTGGTAAACCTACAGGAAGCAGTACAGCAAGTATTGTGTATTTTTACTTACACCTTAACAATAATTGCTACTACGCTGATGTCAAGTTTAACAACTGAACTCTGACAATTCAAAACTCCATTCAGAAATAAATATTACATTAACTGAAGCATTAGATGCCACTTCATTAGCTCACAACAAAATTATCATCTTTCAATCGTACCTAGACCTCAAGCTCTGCTATAACTAAATGTGCCCCCATAACCTGCATTCCAAAAACTATTACAGATACAAAAGAAGTATTGCCTTTTTTCTTTTCCCTGTTTGTGAACTATGTCACATGGTATATCCTGATTACAGGACAGAGCTGACATTCAGTATTGGCAGATTCAATCGATGCAAAACATTCAGTAAAACTGCGTACTGGTACCACAAATATCGATTCATTCTCGTGAATGACAAAGGTTCTGTATGAAAAGAAAATGATGCTAATCTTTAAGGAATTTTTATTTTAATGTAAAACACACAATTTGATGGAGAAAGGGGTGGTGGAGGGGATGGTTAACCTTCTGTTAGGAGAAAGAGACAATATCTTAAAAGGGCTAATCCATATTGTTCAGTTTGGAGGAAGGGATTGGTGAGGAAGCTATGTATGCTAATGGGAACTGGAGTGGAGTTCATGAAAGTAAAACTAAAAATAGTGTTTTAAAATGCCACACATTTGTAATGGCATCTAAGGCACTAAACTGGCATCTCATGCCTGTAATGTACAGCTGCCTGTGCAGTTTTGTTTTTATTCGTATTTGAGATGAAAGGTGCATTATAGGGTCATTGGACTCCTTAATGTGGGCAATAGAAGGACTGGAAGTGTTTGTCTACTGCTGCAAAGGTCTTAATGGCCAAAAGCTATGACTGTGTGAATCTCTTTATTGTTCCTATCGCAGCTCAGCATCTCCGCTATATGGTGACGAGCAACTTTCCTTCTCTCATTGTTACATTCCATCCTGGATTTTCCATTGTTTGATTCTATTGTAACTTTCAAAGATTTGCCAAGAGGATGACATATTAGATTGTGGCTGGTAGTAAAAAGTCACTTAGTATCTGAAATGGTACAGAAGAAGAGACAGAGCTTCAACAGAGATTTTGCAGAATAAGGTAGAAATACTGGAAGTTGCGGAAACTAAAAATGTTTGCTGTAACCAGACCATTACTGAGATGTTTTAAGGTCAAGACGTCATATCAGGCTTGATTACTTTCTCTCTGTGCATGTTTGTCTTTACAAACCAGCCATATACCTGAGAACTTTTCTTACATGAGACATGTCAAGAATAACTGACATATTACTAGTTTGTTGTCCTTCAAAAAGCAGCATGTATGTACCATATTGTATATTGCTCTGATACAGAAATTATTGGTACTGTTGGTTCAGCAGTAAATAAAGAGCCAAAAAAAAAAAAAAAAACCTGCATTATGTTGTATGTAAACACTGCTCGTTGCTCCGAAGTGGAGGTGTTATCGAACAAAGAGAGTGAGAGATAAGAGGTTCAGTTGTCAATTTTGTTTTTGAGTTATTTTGATATGTCCTGGAATCTAAAACTACCACTCTGAACTTGTAGTCTGTGAGACAGCTTCTCAGTCAGCAGTGAAATGCTTTTCCTCCAGTATCTGTTGGGGTGTTTTTTGATCTTAACTTCCAGACAAAGAAAACTTCCCCCCTCCCCCACTGAGGTGCTGCCTGTGATCAAGGTTATGGGATATTTGCTTCTAATGACTCCATTAATGGCTGGATTCAGGTGTAGCATATGCAGGACCACCATCCCACCCACCCTACCCCCACAGTCCGGGAATGGCAGTTAATTTGCAGATGGGTTTTGACACCATTCCTCAGAAGCAGCTTCCAATCATATTGTGTGCCTGTGGAGTATTGTCTCAATTGTGTGACTGGATCTGTGATTGCTTTTCAGAAAGTTCATAGTAATTGATGGGAAGTTATCAAATAAAACAGAAGTGATATCTTGTGTTCCCCAATGAAGTGTTCCAGGCCCTTCTGTTGCTTGTAATCTATGCAAACAGTGCAGGAGACAATCTGAGTAGTGCTCTTAGATTGTTTTCAGATGGTTCGATCACAAATTTAAATGCTGTCAATTCAGTTAAATACTTCGAGGTTACAACTGCAAACAACTTTAACTATAACAATCGCATAGATAAGGCTTGTGGAAAAGATTATACAAAAATTGCATTTATTGACAGGGCATTTAGAAGATGCAACAGATGCGCCAAAGAGCTGAATGCAAAAATATTTTGTTGTCGCCTACCTACATAGGAAGCAATGGTTATCGTAAAAAATAAGAGAAATCGGAACTTGCATGGAAAAATTTAAGTGGTTAGTTCTTCCTGCATGCTGTTACAGAGTGGAAGAGTAGAAAAATAGTCTGAAGGTGTTTCTATGAACCCTCTGCCAAGAACTTGAGTGTGAATTGCAGAGCAGTCGTGTAGATGTAGCTCTACCTGTTGCAGTACAGTAAACTCTGGAAATGCTTCAGTAACCACTATTGAACATGATGGAGTTTTGTGTGTGTGGTAGAGCAGAGGGCTTGCCTTAACCACTTGGACTGTGAGGATGGGAATAGCTTCCTTTATTATATTTTTTTTTTTTAAAAAAATCACCTAATCATCAGTGCATATTGTGTGCCAATGTGGTGGTTGACTGGAAGCAAAGCAGTCATTAGTGAGCCACTTCTGGAGCACATGTTTCACATCAGTTTTATTAGAATTACAAAGGCTAGTGAATCTCTAGGTGAACATTTAATTCCCTTGCTTCTTGTGGGACCAAAATGAAACTCACTACTTCAACCAATAAGATTCCCAACTGCTCAGGTGAACTGATAGTAATAAGAGAGGACGATGAGACCTCCGAATTTTCCTTAAAGGTGCTACGACTCTTTCATGAGTGTATGAGGTAAGCATGAGGCCCCAAGGTATTGTAGCTCCTACTTCCTTTCTTCTGCTGCTATCTCCCATCACCAACTGTCAGCACTCTTGTCTTTCTCATGGTGGCAACCTTCGATGTTGACCCGGCAATTTCACTAGGTTACCCTTTCTTTCGCCCACATCTTCATTCATTTCTCTTATACCACTCTTGGGCTGAAGTAATTTTGGTCCTCTTCTGGGTGTGACATCCAATTTCTACAGTGTGGACTGACTGGGGAAGAATACCTTAAATAGAACCTACTGCGTACAGTGATGATGACCCTCTGTGCACAGTGACTGTGTAGACACGTATATGGACTTGATGGCCAATCCAACCTGGTGATGTTGTTATGTACCCTTGTGATAGAATGCAGTTACATCATAGGGATTGCACTTCTGTTGCCTGAGCTGGTAGCTCCCTATGCCTGCCATGGGGGAGATGCCCATCTTCCTGGAGCATCAGGACTCCTGGCAGTGGCTGTTGTGCCTGATGACTTTTGTTGTAGCTGGGTGGTGCCTGTGAGAAGGCCCCTTGATTGGAGTAAGTGGTATCTGGGTGGACATTTTGCACGTAAAATGTATCCAGTTTAACCAGTACAATGGTCATTCTGATTTTCCTGTTTTGGCAGACGGGGCTTGGTATTTCAATGCGGACAGTTAAAATACTGCTGCTTTGTCTACGTTGGCTACCCCATGAGAAGAGGGACAAGCTAGACGACTGGTAGTGAAACAATTTACTCAGTATGTGATGTACACTAGAACAGATGCAGATACTTCTGTGATGATAATACCATTATTTTTTTGTGGAACACATAGAAGACAAATTTGGAGAAGTTGGCTCATTGGGAAAAATGTTCAGTGGATCACTATTACAGCCTCCTCTGCTGTACAGTCTGAAGCTATTCAGGCTAATGAATGACTGGGTGACATAATGTGACTATTGCTCCACATGAAATTTTGAAACATGGTGAGCCAGTATTGAATGGCAGAGTGTACATTTTGTCCGATGTGCACAAAAAGGTCCTAAGGACAATTTAATAGATACAGGTGCTTTCACGTTAGTGTTTGAAGGAAATGTCCTACAGAAAAAGTTAGAATTACGGTGTACAGTTGTGATATGAAACCTTATGTCCCGATGCGCATGAGGTGTTTCCAATGACTACATTTGGGTCGTATGTCATCCCAGTGTATGGCAGACCCAAAAGGCAGAAACTTCAGACGATCACTATACAGAAATTGTCCTTTTAAACAACCAATTTTGTGTGTCAGTTGTACTAAGCAGCATACTCCATGTTCACCAATTTGCACAGTCTTCAAAAGAGGAAAAAATACGAGAATATAAATCATTTGACCACAGTCATATATTGAGGAAAAAATATGAATGCCTGCATCATTTCAACCTAACCAATTATGCAGAAGCCAATGCTGTTGTATTGTATGGAACTGGGGACCTAGAAACGAGGGAGAGGCTTCGTCCCTGCCATAGCCCTCAGTGGTTCACAACCCCACAACAGGCTACAGCAGTCCACTCATCCCACTGCTGCCCCACACTGAACCCAGGGCCATTGTACGGTTCAGCCCACAGTGGACCCCGCCTGGAAAGCAGTGCTTTAGACTGCACAGCTAACCGGGCAGGCCAGTCACTGCTGTTACTCTCCTGTAGCTCAGGTTTTTTCTGCACCAGATCAATCACCGCCCTCCACCCTTGTGGATCCCGTGACATTGTCTTCGGGAGTTACTTCCCACATCCATTTGTAGAAGCAGCTTCCTCCTCTGGAATCTACCAGTGAGAGGGCTCCCTGTCTGTACTCCCTCACCCTGGAAACCCAAAGATCAGAGGATTGATACCAGGCAATGGCCAAAGGAACCATGACCTGCGAGTCCCATTGCTGCCTACCCTTCATCCATCCCCTTGTGTACAGTTGATGAGCCCTCACAAGACTCTGAGCCACTAAGATTGCTACTCACCATATAGAAGAGATATTGAGTCACATAGAAGCACAACAAAAAGACTGTCAACTGTGAGCTTGGCCAGAAAGGCCTTCATCGGAATTAGGCAACATACCCGCACATAAACGCAACTCGCACACGTGTCCACAGTCGCTGGCTGCCAAGGCCAGACTGCAAGCAGCAGTGCATGATGGGAGAAGCAATCTGCGTGGTACGGATAAGGAGGAGGCTGGGGCGTGAAAGGGGAGGGAGGGGAATAGCAGGGTAGATGTGGGGGACAATAAGGTGCTGCTTGTGGGAGAATACAGGGACAAGGTGGAGAGAGTGTAGGGCAGAAGGGAGATTAGACGGAAAGAGGGGCAGCAAAAATGGAGAGAAGTAAAAAGACTGTGGGTGCATTGGTGGAATAGGGGCCTGTGTAGTGACAGAGTGAGAAAAGGGAAGAGGACGTGGGTGATGTACAATGACTAACGATGGTTGATGCCAAGAGGGTTACGGGAACATACGACATACTGCAGGGAGATATCTCACATGTGCAATTCAAGAAATCTTGTATTGGTAGGAAGGATCCAGATGGCACAAACCTCAAGCTTCACTGGTCATTTTCCTATCCCCTTCCCTGTCTTTTTACCTCTCTCTTTTTCTGCGGTCCCCCCCTTTCCCTGTCCTCCATCTAACCTCCTGGCTGCACCTAGCAGCCCCATCATCTCCTCCTTGTCCCTGTATGCTCTCACAAGCAGCACTTTATCGTCCCCCACCCCTATCCTGCCATCCCTCCTCCTTACCCCTACTAACCATATTGCTTCTCCCATCGCGTGCAGGTGCTCGCAGTCTGGCCTTGACAGCCAGAGACTATGGTCATGTATTTGAGTTGTGTTTTTGTGAGAGTATGTGTGTATGTTGTCTAATTTCGATGAAGGGCTTGTTGGCCAAAAGCTTACTTGCTGTAAGTTTTTTTTTGTTGTGCCTATCTGTGACTCAGCATCTCTGCTGTATGGTGAGTAGCAATCTATCCTTCTCATAATACTGTTGTTGTTCCTGCCTGGAGATTTTCTGTTGTTTGATTCAGCCACCTCACAGCTAAATGCACCTTGTGGAACTTAGCTGATGAGCCTGCTGTTTATCCCCTTAACCCACCAGCCAGTGGAACTACGTATTTAGAGTGAGAAGATTTCAAGATGTGCTTCACTGTTTGTGTAAATATAAACATTGGCATAAATGTGCCCTTTTATTATATATTGTGGATTTTAACAACTGACAAATGTCAATGGAGTGCTACATGTGTAGACATGCCAGGTTCCACAAGGCGCATTTTAGATGTGTATATTTTTACTTTTGACAAACCTGTGTGGAAGGTGTAACATACTCTCCACTAAAATGTTAGCATGGGATGGGTGATGAATGTACAATGGAACATGACATACGACAAAAAAAGTTTTTAAAGATTCGAAGAGGACAGTCTTAACTGTTGAAACTTGTTAACAAAACAATTTTGAACATGATCTTACCTGTAAAAAATTTCTTTAAAGTACATGTGGATCATTTCTTCTCATTTCTCATTGTGAGAGACTTCAGTCAAACGACGCCTTTCATTTAAAGGCTGCTGCAGCACAAGGATGAGCCAAACTTATAAGAGTGGATGCACTGAGTGACTACCTGTCTGTTGTTGAATTACACAACACCCTCAATTTCTATAAGAGAGTTGTAATGTTCTATGATATTACATAAGAGGTCTGTTTTTTGGTACTATGGTACTATTTTTATATTCAATAAGTCATTTTGTGAAACAGTTTTATTACATGAAAACAATATTAGAGAAGGAAAGTTGCTACTCACCATACAGTGGAGATGCTGAGTCGCAGTAGGCACAACAAAAAGATTGACACAATTATAGCTTTCGGCCATTAAGGCGTTTGTCAACAATACACACATGCACACTCACGCAAACTCAAGTTGCACACACGTCTGCAGTCTCAAACAACTGAAACCACATTGCGAGCAGCAGCACCAGTGCATGATGGTAGTGGCGACTGGGTGGGGGTAAGGAGGAGGGTGGGGTGAGGAGGGGGAGGGATTATATGGTGGGGGTGATGGACAGTGAAGTGCTGCAGTTTAGACCGAGGTAAAACGTATCTATGAATAAGTTTAAGGTCGTATACTCATTGTTGCAGACGATCTGTCACAGCTGAAGTCCTGGATAACAGTTACTGTAAAATTTGACTGTAAAGTTAAATGAATATTTAATCCAGTATAATGTTTCAGTAGAGTATTTATTACGATCTCAAAATAAATCAAAGCATCTTGACTAAACTGAAATAAGTAGTAACCTACTTACAATAATGAAATGAAATGAAATGAATCGAATCCTACTCAACAAGCTATATGCTTTCTGTCCAAATACTCACAAAGTACTGACTCACTATGCCAATTTGGCTACCCCTATGTATATAATCTAAACAATCCCGAACAGTCCTCAGCATTGTTATAAAGGTTTTTTTTAATAAAATTACAATAAAAAATTCATTCTAAAACCAATGACAGATTTCAATAATTACCTTGACTCTTATACATTAAACCCATGAGTGAATTCTAGTGTATGCATTAATTGAAGCATGGATAAATGCTTAGGTATCAAATGTTAACAATACACTTGTTATATTTACTAATTACAGAAGATTCATACCGTAGAAAATGTTCCTACCTGTTAAGTCTTCTACACATTAGTGTAATTAAAATTCTGTGATTATTTTCTTTGTAACTTTTTCACAAGTACATATTTGCATACACCTCTGTCAGAAATTACTGTTTATGGTTAAAATTTACGTGTTTAAATGGGGTTTCAATTAGACTGTTATGTCTCAGAGAGCAGAAGAGAAGTGGGGGGGGGGGGGGCGGTTATAAGTAGTGGAAAAGAGAGAAATAAAAAGAAATTAAAAGACTGGGTGTGGCGGTGAAATGATGGCTGTGTAGTGCTGGAATGAGAACACAGAAGGGGCTGGATGGGTGAGGACAGTGACTAACGAAGGTTGAGGCCAGAAGGGTTACGGGAATGTAGGATGTATTGCAGGGAAAGTTCCCACCTGCGCAATTCAGAAAATCTGGTGTTGGTGGGAAAGATCCATATGGCACAGGCTGTGAAGCAGTCATTGAAATGAGGGATATCATGTTTTGCAGTGTGTTCAGCAACAGGGTGGTCCACTTGTTTTTTGGCCACAGTTTGTCGGTGGCCATTCGTGCGGACAGATAGCTTGTCGGTTGTCGTGCCTAGATAGAATGCGGCACAGTGGTTGCAGCTTGGCTTGTAAATCACATGACTGGTTTCACAGGTAGCCCTGCCTTTGATCGGATAGGTGATGACGAAATAAATCTCGGGTGATCAGCTTGGTATGAGTGTGCATAGGACACAATATTTCAGCAATCGACCACGTTGCCATCATCAGGTGCGCTGATGTACTGACCGGCGGTGGGCTGGTGCCATGTATAGGTGATGTTAGTGACCGGCCTGGAGTAGCTGGTGGTAGGAGGATGTATGGGACAGGTCTTGCATCTAGGTCTATTACAGGGGTATGAGCCATGAGGTACAGGATTGGGAGCAGGGGTTGTGTAAGGATGGAAGAGTATATTGTGTAGGTTCAGTGGACAGCGGAATACTACTGTGGGGGGCGTGGGAAGGATAGTGGGCAGGACATTTATCATTTCAGGGCACGACGACAGGTAATCGAAACCCTGGCGGAGAATGTAATTCAGTTGTTCCAGTACTAGATGGTGCTGAGTTATGAGGGGAACGCTCCTCTGTGGCTGGACTGTGGGACTTTGGGAGATGGTGGGAGACTGGAAAGACGAGGCACGTGAGATTTTTTACGAGGTTGGGAGGATAATTACGGTCAGTGATGGCTTCAGTGAGACCCTCGGTATATTTTGATAGGGACTGCTCATCACTGCAGATGCGACCACCACGGTTGGCTAGGCTGTACGGAAGAGACTTCGTGGTATGGAATGGGTGGCAGCTGTCGAAGTGGAGGTATTGCTGGTGGTTAGTAGGTTTGATATGGATGGAGGTACTGATGCAGCCATCTTTGAGCTGGAGGTCAACATCCAGGAAGGTGGCTTGTTGGGTTGACTAGGACCAGGTGAAGTAGATGGGGAAGTTGTTGAGGTTCTGGAGGAATATGAATGGGGTGTCCTCACCTTCAATCCAGATAGCAAAGATGTCATCAATGAATCTGAACCAGGTGAGGTGTTTAGAATTCTGGATTTTTAGGAAGGATTCCTCTAGGTGGCCCATGAATAGGTTGGCATAGGATGGTGCCATGTGGGTGCCCATAGCTGTACCCGAGATTTTTGTGTAGGTAATGCCTTCAAAGGAGAAGTAATTTTGGGTGAGGATATAGTTGGTCATGGCAACTAGGTAGGAGGTTCTTGGTTTGGAATCCGTAGGGTGTCTGGAAAGGTAGTGTTCGATAGCAGTAAGGCGTGCGCGCATGTGTGTCTATTGCTGACAAAGGCTTTAATGGCTGAAAGCTGTAATTGTGTGAATCTTTTTGTTGTGCCTATCGCGACTCAGCATCTCTGCTATATGGTGAGTAGCAACTTTGCTTCTCTAATATTGTTACATTCCATCCTGGATTTCCCATTCTGTGGTTAATACATGAAAATGTAGAGTATAATATATTTTCAACACTATGTCACCAATATTTGGGTGTTTGTCACAATGAACAACCAGCTTTTGAATTCCATCACGAAAATATGTTGTCTGCTTTCAAAACCACTTATTTATGGCCATTTTGATGATGTCATTGCAGAACTAACTCCTTAAATGGTTTTTTTTTTTTTTTAGTGCAGATACACATACCACTAGATGAGGGCTACAAAGACATTGATAAAGTTTTTCCCAGCTATGTGATAGAATGATATCTTGTGTTTGATGCACCATATGTGTACAGGCACAACTTCCAGTGGTTTAATCATTTTGTAAAACTTTCATAAAGAACACTTCTTTAAACAAGAGAAAACTCATTAGATAAGGCACAGTTGCAAAGCACCAATTTTTGCTCTCAGGAATAATTTGAATGCACTTTGACCTCGCTATCCATACATTTACAAAGTACTTGTGATTGATACACATTTGAAATTCTATGGAACTCCATGCCTGCCCCTGACTGACAAGAGGTGGACTTCACTCTCCCTGTTGATAGGTGGTTTTCATAAGTGGCCAGAAGATTTTGGCATGGACATATCAGGAGTGTGGTAGATCATCATAATTTGACCCACCCATTCCTAGACACAATGTTTAATCACAGCCAACTGGCTGTACAGCTTCCACTTAGTACTAACAGGCATCCGGTTAGGTTCCTGCAACTTTATGCACAAAGTCTTCAATGATAAAAGATTGTTTGATTTTTATCATGAACATTAGTAGTATGATCATCTTTAATTGCTCTAACACACTGTCCCAGCTCAGATGCCCATGAGGGGTACCCATGCCCTATGGAGCAACATTGGTACGACTGCTCTAACCCATTTTCTTACCATTCCGTTACTCACAGTGTATTATTCATAAACTGCACTAATTTACCAATGGTTTTCTACTACTTTCGCATCTTTTTCACACTGAAATGAATCTGTACATATTTTGCACTGAGAGATTTGCATGAACAAAGTCATTTTAAATAAGCACAAACAAATGATAATGTGAATGAATGCTTCCATTATGGCATCTGTGGGTAGCCAGTGGATGCAGTTACTTGGTGCAGATCGCCAAGTGCAGAGCTGCTGTGGCCATATTTAAAAATGACACTGACTTAAAGAAAGTAAGTATTCTCACCAACAATATGTCTCCTATACCCTAGTGTAATGCAAATGCTTCCAGGATTCATGTGGAGGAACTTGAGAATCTAAGCACAAGAAAAGCTAGAATATTTTGCCTTCAGCAGAAACATTTCAGAGACACTGACATTCTTCTATTAAAAGTTTGCAAACTCCAGAAAGAATTATTTCAGCAGCTAGAGGGCTAAAAGTGGTTTGTCCATTTTTGTTAAGGATGAAATTATTAAATTGGATAGATTAAAAAATCTACTCACCAAGCAGCGGCATAACACGCACATAAGACTTTTGTGATTGGCAAGCTTTTGGAGCCAATGGCTCCTCCTCCAGGCAGAAGAGTTGATGGGCAAGGAAGAAGGGTGAAGGAGAGGTCTAGGAGAAGGGGTAGATTTTGGGTTCAAGGGACCATAGGACTTCCTCGGGTATTACCATACAGCTCCTTTATGCATTCCTCCTTTGTGGGGACTTGAACATGTGTAACATGCTTTATGGTTCTTCCAACAACTGTCCCCAAATGTTGGCCTCATCTTTTCTGAAATATTTTGTCTTGTTAACTGCAACTCTGCTACAGAATTGTCTGCACCATCCGTATGTCAGCATGCTGTCCCACAATTGCTGACACTGCTCTGTAGCAAAGGGATCGCTGGTTTACTCTCAAATGACCACTTCCTGATCTCGGTAACGCTAAAAGATGAAGCAGTGCTCAAATGAAAACACTAATTGGAAGCTGTACAACCAGTTGGCTACATTTAAACATCATAGCAGTGTAGAAATGCATGGATCAAATTATGATGATTTACCACTCTCCTGATGTGTCTGTTCCAAAATCTTCTGGCCACTTATGAAAACAATCTATCGACAGGTAGAGTGAAGAGTGCCTCTTGTCAATCAGGCAGACATGGAATTCCCTGAAGTTTCAAATGTGTACCAACCAAGAGCACTTATGGATAGTGACGACAAAGTGCAATTGAATTATTCAGGAGAGCAAAAATAGTGTTGTGAATTCCAGGAGATCTTCAAAAATTCTTCCTAAGGATCTTCAATCGTTTTGCTCAGTCCACATTGATGTGGGAGACAATGAGGATGATTTTTGGGTGAGGTTGGATGTACATAGGTATGTGCATAATGGAATCCTCCAGACTAGTGCAGGAGACACAGTAAAGTAAAGCCATATGGTATGATTTGTTTGTAGACCCTGAGGTGCAGATTCGGCCACCTAATTGGAAACCTTTTTTCCATCCTTTGCACAGGCTAGAACCTTTCCCTCACAAAGTGAGAGTTGTGTGTGTGTGTGTGTGTGTGTGTGTGTGTGTGTGTGTGTGTAACTTTACACCACCACTTTGCGGGAAAGACCATGTGCCATGTTACTCACCTCAGTGATCTAACGAGACCAGTGTATTAAATGAACCCAGGGCATTGGCACTGTCAGCAATGACTGAACACTTCATGGAAGTGGATCCCATTGCCAGTCAGGATATAACATTCTGTACGCACAGCACCATCAGAGAGAGAGGGATAGTACCAATGCTGCTCCATAGGGCATGGGTACCCCTGGTGAATATTTGAGCTGGGACAGCCTGTGTTACAACATTTAAGGATTATCATGGTAAAGGTCAATCAATCTTATCACTAGAGACTTTGTGCATAAAGTTGTTGCAAAAACAACCTCTAATGCCATCATTTGTCTATCTGCACTTGAAAAAACATTTAAAATTTAAGGAGCTGGTTCTCGCAATGAGAACATCAAAATGGCCATAAAACAGTGGTCTGGTAACCAGACAATATATTTTTATAATGAAATTCGAAAGCTAGTTGTTCATTATGACAAACACCCGAATATTGATGGATATTATGTTAAAAGGTAGATTACGCTATAGGTTTTCAGACCTCTTGTGTAATATCAGGAAATTAATAATGAATTCAGTCAGTGGACGAGGTGGTGTTTGTTATACAGATAAAGACGATGACTGCATTGGAGAAGCTGATGGAATTGTGAATTAATGAATTTCTACAATGAGGAACATTTTACAACTGCCTCTTACAGATGTGAAAGCTGGATTTACCATCTGTAATAAAGTGCATTACATCATGTGGATATCAGAAGCACCAAAAGAAGTTCTTAATCTATTGAGCCAAATCTGGGAATAAGTCATTTACTGATACCACCCTTATATCATATTTGAATGCCAGAGGTGGTCTGTACTGGGTCGAGTTGATATTGTAGTGTTGCACTCACATCCTGAAAAGGAAAAAGAGTGGTGCAAATTGTTAAAAAGTGTTCTGAGCTTTCAGATGTGGACAGCTGTTTAGTTCTTCCATTGTGGGTTCAGAAGATATTTTACTATTTTTAACTTGCCCCTTCTAGAGGTAGCAACATTACAGGTCTTGGGCACTTAATGTCTCAAACTGCTTCAAGCGCACATCCTGTAGAGCACACAGTTTGATAAAAGTATCTTTTGGTCATAGATGCTAGCCAGGGGAAAGCGAAAGGACTGGTCACAGATGACCAGCCCCGCAGGGGGCTCGCTACTCTTTGGCGGGTTTGTGCTTGGCTACCACGGGGCCCAAGCCTTTGCAGCATTTTTTCCCTTCCATGCTGCATGTCTATCCTCTTGCTATTCTTTCTCCCCTCCCTCGGGGAACATGTCTGGGGTATTCTTGGGAGTGTTCTGCATCCTGTTGCTGAAGTGCGAACAGCCTCACTTTGTTTTTCTCTCCCCTTTCCTTTCTTTGTTTCCCTTCTCCTCTCAATCCTCCACTTCGGCGTTGGAGGATCCTCTTTTCTCTTCTTCCTCCCTGCATGCTCCTGAAGGATGGCCCACGCGTCTGACGCATTCCAGATGACTGGGTAATGCATAATTCCCAGCCCTGGGTCAACAGGTAGGGTTCGCACGTACCCTCTGGTACAGGCCAGACCCAGGGAGGGGTGATTGCCTGAGTTATAACCTTCCCAAATTGGTGCCTCCATCCGGTGTTCGAGAGGTGTGACCTGAGGTGTGAACAATCACCTAATGCAAGTGTGCCTCCTTGTGAAGCCCCCCCCCCCCCCCCCTCCCGTCCCCCAGTTGGAAGGAGCATGCCATTGGAGACACTGGCAATCATGGGGATTTTCTCGCGATGAGTCAATCATCTACCTACTCAACTTCTACAAAACGTAAACGCAATGAGGCTGATGATTCAAAGAACCTTCACGCTGCACCACAGTTTTTTGTGGTTCCACCTACTGAATATGGTCAGTCCTTCGCCACGGTAAAACCATTCATTATTCAGAAATGTGTAGCTGCAATAACTGGCCCTGTGAAATCCTGCTCTCGTTTACGGAATGGCACTTTGCTTTTGGAGACTACTTCTGATTCTCAAGCACAACAACTGCTTGCTGTCTCGCTTCTCCTCAATTACCCTGTTTGTGTCGAGGCTCACAGAACTTTGAATTCTTCCCATGGTGTAGTTTACACCAGGCTGCTTGACGGTCTGAGGCCAAAATGCAATCTTACCTCTCAGATCAGGGTGTCATTGCTGTTAATCATGTAATGAAAAAGTTATATTCCTCCTTAGTGCTCACCCACACTCTATTTCTCACCTTTGATAGAGTGGTGCTTCCATCCAAGCTCAAAACAGGCTATTAAATTGCCACTGTCTGGCCATACATTCCGAACACAATGCGCTGCTACCAGTGTCATCGTTTCAACCACACTAGAACGTATTGTCGACACCCAGCCAAATATATCACCTGTGGTAGGGATGCACATGGGAGCGATTGTCCACATCCTTCTCCCTGCTGTATAAACTGCAATGGTAGCCATGCTGGCTCCTCTCAGGAGTGTCCAGTGTATCTTAATGAGCGGGCTGTTCAAGAAGTCCAAGTCAAGGAAAAGATACCTTATGCAATTGCTCGTAAGTTACTGGCTAATCACAAACCCTGTGTTCTCCCAACTGGCACCTATAGTTCTGTTCTTGTTACCCCTTGCTCCATGAAGGGCATGGCCATGCAGACATTCAATTCAGCTCTGAGGTCATGAAATCGCCCAGTGCCAAGGTAGCATCGCCATCCCCCATCCAGGTGTGCAACGAGCCATCAAACTCTTGCCTCCACTGGCGATACCAACATCTACACAACCGGTAGGCTGGAAAGTACAGGAGGAGTACTCCCGTGAATACTTCCTCCATCCCTCCAGCCAAACAACACCCGAGTCTTCATCAAACTGGAAAGGCTTAAAGAGGTCCTCCGAAGGTAAAGGGTCTTCTCCTTGCCACCTCGTAGATCCTGTTCAATGGTGTCGGCACATGATACCATAGCCCGGCCAGCCTCCATGTCATTGGTGCACACCAACAACCTTTTCTCAGCAAAAGTAAGCTGATGCTTCTGGGGACCCCATGAAGCAGGATCCTCCTGCTTCTGTGCCCTGTAGTAGCACCTCTTCCCCAGCTATCACTCGGCAGCCGCCGAGGTGATGCCCCCACTCTCCTCTAATGGAACATTCGCGGCCTTCGGTTCCACTAAGTGGATTTACGGCTGCTTGTAGCGTCACATTGTCCCCTTGTACCCTGCCTTTAGGGAATTAAATTGCGCCCTCACGACCACTTGGAGCTTTCACATTTCTTACCGATTCGTTTTGACCTTCCCCATAAGGTCGGCATTCCCTCTCATGGGGCGTCATGCTGCTCATATGGCATGACATTCATAGTCAAACCATCTCGCTGACTACCAATCTTCAAGCTGCGGCAGTTCGCCTTTACCTTCCCCATCTGACTTTTTCCCTCTGTTCTATATATGTCCGTCCATCATTTGCTGTCACCAGGGCAGACTTCCAGCAACTTATTAGGCAG
This sequence comes from Schistocerca cancellata, assembly GCF_023864275.1. Classification (NCBI taxonomy): domain Eukaryota; kingdom Metazoa; phylum Arthropoda; class Insecta; order Orthoptera; family Acrididae; genus Schistocerca; species Schistocerca cancellata. The sequence continues at coordinate 1,072,576,843 of NC_064627.1, forward strand.
CTACCTCCCCATTTTTGCTTTTAATGCACATCACCCCTGTTAGGGTTCTCCCAGAACCTGTCAGAGAGGTGCCCTTTCAGCTGACTTTCTGAACCAGCTTAACCTCTTTTGCCTTAACACTGGAGCACGCACTTTCCTTTCTGACTCCTCGCACGTCTATTCCCATTTGGACCTATCCTGGTGCACTGCCCAGCTTGCCCATTGTCTTGAGTGGTCTTTTCTTTCTGACACCTACTCGAGTGACATTTTCCTGTGTGCTATCTGTTTGCTGACCCCTACTCCATCTGCGTGCACGCCTAAATGGCAGCTTCCTATGGCTGACTGGCAGCTTTACTCCTCCCAAGTGACCTTCGAAGTATGAGATATCCACCAGGTCAAATATCTCACCAATGTTATCTATACTGCTGCAGAACGTTCCATCACCCGCACTTCCTTTCTACCATGTCGTGTCCTGGTCCCTTGGTGGACTGAGGCATGCCGCAACACAATTCGCGCACTTAAACATGCTCTCCGCATTTTAACCACCACCCTACACTGGCAAACTGCATTCGTTATAAACAGATGTGTGCAAAATGCCGTTGCGTTCTTCAGGATAGCAAAATAGCTAGCTGGATTTCATTCACTAGTTCTTTTAAGTTACACCCCTTTCTCTTTCGTGTGCAAACCTCTGACGACTGTATGGAACCAAGATCCATACCCCAGTTTCTGGCAAAACAGTCTGTATGGCGGCGCAATTAGTTTCTCCCACAATCTCTACATCTTGGGCCTGTTGCCCTTCCATTCGTTGAAACTACAAAATTTCTTGGGCTCATGCTCAATAGGAAACTCTCTTGGTCCTCCCATGTGTCTTACCTAGCAGCCCGCTGTATGCAGTCCCTCAGTCTCCTATGTGTCCTCAATGGTACTTCCTGTGGTGCCAGTTTAACCATCCTTCACTGTTTGTACCGGTCCCTTGTCCATTTGAAACTTGACTATGGGTGTTTTGTTTGTGTCTGCAGACCCATCCTTCTTACACCGTCTCAACACTATCCACCATCATGTCATCTGTCCGGCCACGGGCACATTTTACACCAGCCTGGTTGAGAGTTTGTATGCTGAAGCTGCTGAACTACCACTGTCTTACCACTGTGACTTTCTCCTTAGCAGGTATGCTTGCCGTTTGTCTGCCAAGTGTGGCCACCCCTCCTATGCCTCCTTCTTTGATGATTCCTTTGATCGTCAGTATGGGGCTCTTACCCCCTGCTGGAGTCCGCTTTCTCCACTTGCTACGGTGGCTTAACTTCACAATACCTGCAACACTCCCAGTGGGTGTGAACTCTTCACCACCTTGGCTTCGTGAAGCGGCCCATGTTAACCTTGGCCTTTATTCGCTACACCAGCCGTGGTCTATCGCCTCCAGTTTCACTACCTTTGCATGGAACTTCGCGATAGTACCTTTGTCTACACTGATGGCTCTCGGACTGACGTGGGGTCGGATATGCCTTCATCATTGGCACCCATGTCTTTCAGTATCGGCTTCCGTCGCACTCAACAGTATTTACAGCCAAGCTCGTCATCTTGTGTTAGGCCACGGAGTACATCTGGTGACACAGCCTTTCCAATTGTGTCCTCTCTCAGACTCACTCAGTGCCCTCCAAAGTCTCTGTGCGCTGTACACTGCTCATCCCTTAGTGCAGCAGGTACAGGAAAACTGTCACTTGCTCACTCTTGGTGGAGCCAATGTCATGTTTCTGTGGGTCTGTGGTCATGTCTGTCTGCCAGGAAATGAGACTGCTGACGCTGCTGCCAAGGCTGCCAAGGCTGCAAAGGCTGCAGTCCTCATACCTCAGCCCGCGAGTACCTATATTCAGTCTGATGCTCTCTGCGTTGCCATCTGTCAGGAGGTGGTGTCCCTTTGGCATCATCAGTGGTCCTCTCTTCGCGGGAATAAGCTTCGGCTTATTAAGGCTCTCCCAGTGCCTTGGACGACCTCCTCTCAGCCCTCCCGCCAGGAGGAGATTACTTTAACTTGGCTGTGTATTGGGCACTGCCTTTTTAACCGTCATCATTTGCTAAGTGGCACTACCCCACCACTTTGTACACATTGCACCCAAACTTTAACTGTCCACCACTTCCTGCTGGAATGCCCCTTTTTTAACAATTTACGTTCCAGCTTGGGTTTGCTGTCTGATTTATCAGCAGTTTTTGAGAATGATGTGCAGGCTGTCAACCGCGTTTTACTTTTTAGCCGTGAAAGCAATATGGCAAAGGCCATTTAATTTTTAGTTTTGGACCTCCATTTCTGTGTGGTGTCTTTTATAGCCCTTTCTCCTGTCCCTGTTTTTGGCTGTCTTCTCTTATGTCAATTGGGATTGACATTTAATCGCTTTTTAACTCCTCTCTGTGTTCGTGTTCTATAGTTTTGACTTGGGCACATATGACCCCAGTTTTTTTGCGCCCTAAAGCAAAACAAAACAAAACGGGTGACCAGAAGTCCAGGTCCTCACCCTCTCTCTGTGCTGAGGCTCCTTTGTCGATTTGATGGCAGCTGCTCATTTGTGGCTGATCTCTTGTGGTTCACAGTTGATGATGCAGTGTTACATATGAACTATAGGGAGCTGAGTAGATTTGTTAGTGTAATAGCTAACAATTTCTTAATTGGTTCTAATTTCCTGAGCTTACTGTAATCAGTGTGTCATACCAACAGAGAAATCTGTCCAGTTCATTAGCAGCAGCAATTTTACATCCACTGTGGGATAAATGCAGTGTAGAAATTTTTCCATGCATAACAGTCATCAGCTCTACAACTCTGTGTTGCTCTTGTATGTTTTCTAATGTCGTCTACCTACTTTTCCTTTGTTCATTGTCTTGGTCACTTTTATCTTTTGGGTTCCAACAAAAAACTTCCATGGAATATCTGCCATCAATTTGCCTAACTACATGTCCAACACACTTCCATTTTGTATCAATTAAGTCACAATTGTATCAGCCTCTCCAATCAGTTTGTAGGTCAGTCTGTTTTCTTGTCTCTCTAACCAATTCCGACACCTTTGTCTCAATTACACACTGAGCAACCTGTAGTTTTTGGATGGTTTTTCAGATTGAAATTTCATCTTCCAGTACTAGACAGAGCTAGTAATGCACAGTAATTGTAAACTTACCATTTTAGACATGTTAAAAGCTCAATTTGGAAAACGCAATTTGGTTGCCCAAAACCACTCCAGGTCATTTACATGCCTCTATTTATTTCTTTTCTGTACATACAGTCGTCATCTTCATCTGCATAACAAACACTACCTTGTCCACTGACTGAATTCAATATCAATTTCCCAAAACATTAAAATTGTGCTGTAAAATGATGGAGCAAAATGTTAAAACAGCTGCCTACAGCATGCCACCAAGTGACATTGCAGTTACTTGATGAGGTATGGAAAGTATATTGGTAGTGGAAAGATTAGCAGGGAATCGTCATAGTGATGATACAGGCCACAAATGGGGAAAATCCACTGACGTAAGTGACCTTGACAAAAGGGCAGTGTGCTGTGGCCCAGCATTTGGGAACAAGCATCTTGGAAACAAAGAAGCTGATTGGCTGTTCATATGCTGCTGCTGTTGTTAGTGCCTATGGAATTTTGGTAAAATATGATTAAAAAAATTACCCATGGGCCATGTGGTATTGAACATCCATGCCTCATCACAAAGTATTTTCAGAAACTTGTCTGCTTAGTAATATAGGATAAGTGGCAATTCATAGCAGACTTAATGACAAAGTACAGTGCTAATGCAGGCACCTGAGTCCCATTTTTTGTAACTCCAGGTCGTAATCCAGAGAAACAGCTGCAGGAAACATGCGCCATGCTACTTACTTGGGTCAGTGGGGGCAGTATTATATTATGAGGGCATTCACCTCGGCCTTTCATGGGACCTCTGGTAGTAATTAAAGGCACCATGACAGCTTTGAACTACGTGAACACTATTGTGGACCACTTGCAACCCTTCATGCTTGATGTCATCATCGCCGATAGCAGTGGCATATTCCAGTAGGATAACTCTACTACAAGGTCATCATTTTGCTACAGTGCTTTGATAAGTATAATAGTGAACTCGCGTAAATGTCTTGATCAATACAGAATCGCTGCTGTATTGTATTGATGCTATTAAGCAGGTAGTCATAATGTTTTGCCCCACCAGTATACATCTTTAATGTGTTTAAAATAATGAAATTGTGAATAGCCAACAAGCTACTATTTTAGTAATGATAATTTATTTTGCTACTGGTTTTGGTTGTAAGACTGTCGTGCAGTCTCTGACATATCAACAGCAGTGTGTGATTACATAAAAAAAAAACCTTGACATCTGATTTCCTATCATATAGCATAGAATTTATTTATCTGTGATATTGTTGCCGAGTGAGGTGGCACAGTGGTAAGAAATTGCTTTTGTATCTGGTAGGATAGTAGTTGAAATCCATCTCTAGCCACAGGAATGATAAATTTTACAAAAAAGAATAGTTTTTTGCATTGGCTTGTTTATATCTATTTTATTTTTATTTTATAAATGACCACATTTAATTTGTGCAGCCATTTTCAAGCAAAATGTTTAACCTGCGTTACAGTAATTTTATGGACTGTGTGTAGTTTGCTGTGTTTGAGAGGTAGAGATTCTCAAGTTCAAGCATGATGGTAAGTTAGTGAACATTTATGTGTGTAATAACTCCTGATCATCTGTCAGCACATCTAAGTACTTTCAGTTTGACATTGTTTACTTCAGCCATTATCTTCATTTTGTTACTGACATATATAGAAATTTCTGTGTAAAAGCTGTGTGTATGAAGCATTTTCTCTTAAATTGTTAGATTTGTTAGTTAAACTTAGAGTAGTAGTAATTTTTAAGAAAGGAACTTGATTGAGCAAAAAGCATTTGCCATTCAGTACTGTATACATTTGCTAATAAGCTGCAATATGTTAATGTTTTTAGTAGGCATTACATGTTCTGAAATAATGAAACTTGTCAGATGTTACATTTAGGATACATTTTTGATGGGTTTGAGCTTGGCTACCATGGGGCCCAAGGCTTTGCAGCATATTTTCTCTCCCGTGCTGTATGGCTATCCTCATGCTATTCTTTTTTCCCTCCGTTTATTATTCAGAAAGGTGTTGGTGCAATTCCCGGCCCTGTGAAATCCTGCTGTCATTTACGGAATGGCACTTTGCTGTGGGAGACTACTTCTGATTTGAAGACACAACAACTGCTTGCTGCCTTGCTTCTCAATGGCTACCCTGTTCGTGTCGAGGCCCTTAGAACACTGAATTCTTCCCGTGTTATTTACACTAGGCTGCTCGACGGTCTGACCGAGGCTGAAATCCAATCTTACCTCTCTGATCAGGGTGTCAGTGGCGTCGATCGGGTGATGAAAAAGGTAGATTCCTCCTTAGTGCCCACTCACACACTTTCTCTCACCTTTGATCAAGTGGTGCTTCTGTCAAAGATCAAAGCAGCCAATGAAATTGTCAGTCCAGTCGTACATTCTGAACCTGATGCGCTGCTACCAGTGTCGTCATTTCAACAACACTAGACCGTTTGATTGACACCCAGCAAATGTGTAACCTGTGGTACAGATACGCATGAGGGTGGTTGTCCGACGCATCCTCCCCGCTGTGTCAGCTGCAATAGTGGTCATGCTGCCTCCTCTCAGGATTGTCCAGTGTATCTTGATGGGAGTGTTGTCCAGGAGATCCAGGTAAAGGAAAATGCGCTTTACCCAGTCACTCGCAAGTTATTGGCTAGTCACAAACCCTGCGTTCAGCCATCTGGCACTTACAGTTCTGTTCTTGTTACCTCTCTCTCCGTGTATGATATGGTCACACAGATATGCGACCTCGAATTCAGCTCTGAGCTTGTGAAATCGCACAGTGCCAAAGTAGCATCGCCATCACCCTGTTCAGCTGTACAAGCAGCCATCGAATCCTCGCCTAAAGGGACAAAGCCACGAGCTACACAACCAGTAGGCCGGAAAGGACAGGAGTAGTAGTCCCGTGAAGACTTTCTATGTCCCTCCAACCAAATAACACCTGGGTCTTCCTCTGCTAGGCTTGAAGTCCAACAAAGGCAAACAGTTTTCTCACCAACTCAAAGATCCTCTTCAATGGTGTTGCCAAGTGATGCCTTAGCCCAGCCAGCCTCCTTGTTGCTGGTGCGCACCACCAACTATTTTTCTGCATTGGACTCCACAGACCAACAGCACAAGCAAGACAATACTTCTGTAGACCTAATGGAGCAGGATCCTCCTGCTTCTGTGTTCCGTAGCTGCGAGTCTTCACAGGATGTCACTCGGCAGCCACTGACTCTCCTCCAATGGAACATTTGTGGCCTTCGGTCCCACAAAGAAGATTTGTGGCTGCTTTTAGCATTGCAGTGTCCCCTTGTACTCTGCCGACAGGAAACGATAAAGCGTCCTCACAACCGCTTTGAGCTTTCACATTTCTTTCCAGTTTGTTTTGACCTTCCACCTGAGGTCAGCATTACATCTCGTGGGGGATCATGCTGCTCATGCGGGATGATATTCATAGTCGACCCATCTCGCTGACTACCAGTCTTCAAGCTGTGGCAGTTTGCCTTTTCCTTCCCACCTGACTTTTTCCCTCTGTACCCTTTATGTCCGTCCATCATTTGATGTCACCAGGGCAGACTTCCTTCAGCTTATTGGGCAGCAAGCTCCCCCATTTCTGCTACTCGGTGACTATAAAGCACATCATCCCCATTGGGGTTCTCTCAGAACCTGTCAGAGAGGTGCCCTCTTGGCTGACCTTCTTAACCAACTTAAACTCTTCTGCCTTAACACTGGAGAACCCACTTTCCTTTCCGACTCCTCACACACCTATTCCCATTTGGACCTATCCTGGTGCACTGCCCAGCTTGCTCATAGTCTTGAGTGGTCCATTCAGACCCAATGGCAGCTTACTATGGCTGACTGGCGGCTTTACTACTCCCTGGTGACCTTCAAAGAACATGATTTCCTCAGTTGTGATGACCAGATGGAATATCTCACCAACTTTATCCTTACTGCTGCAGAACGTTCCGTTCCTTGCACTTCCTCTTTACCATGCCGTGTCCCAGTCCCTAGGTGGACTGTGGTATGCCACGACACAGTTCACTGACGGACATGTGCTCTCTGCGATTCTAAATGCCATCCTACAATGGCAAACTGCATTCATTATAAACAGATGTGTGCAAGGCGTTACTGCGTTGTTTGGGATGGCAAAAAAGCTAGCTGGATTTCATTCACTAGTTCTTTTAACAGTTACACCCCTTTCTCTGTCGTTTGTGCCAACCTCTGACGCTCTCTGGCACCAAGATCCATTCCCCAGTTTCCGGCCTGAAAGTGTCATTGTGGACCCTATTGCTACCTCCAACACCTTGGGCTGCCATTTTGCAGAAATTTCGAGCTCATCCCACTATCACCCAGCCTTCTTCCATGAGAAACGAGCGGAGGCGGTTTGGGCGATACCCTTCTCTTCCCAGAATTGTGAGTGCTACAATTCCACCTTTACTATGAGGGAACTAGATCAAGCTCTCAGTTCATCCCAGTCCTCCACCCCAGGGTCAGATGCTGTCCACATTCAGATGTTGCAGCACCTTTCTCTTCCGAGCAAGCACTTTCTGCTTAACAAATACAGCCGCATCTGGGCAGAGGGCACAAGGCACATTTCCAGGGCATTGGTGTGAAGCAGCCATCATACCCATATCTATGCCCAGTAAGATCAAAAACCCTCCTAGCTACTGCCCCATCTCTGTCACCAGCTGCATTTGCAAGGTGATGGAACGTATGATTCATGCCCAGCTGTTATGGTGGCTTGAGTCTCACAATTTACTAATGACTGCATAGTGTGGATTTTGAGTGCGGCATTCTGCAGGTGACCATCTTGTTATTTCATCCACCCATGTTGTGAATGGTTGTCTGCAAAAATCCCAGACTGTGGTAGTGTTTATCAAGTTGCAGATGGCCTGTGACACCTGCTGGAGAACTGGTATCCTCTGTACTCTTTACACATGGGGCTTCAGTGGCTGCCTGTCCTGTTTCCTTCACGAATTTTTAAAAGACCGAGTTTTCAAGGTGTGTGTGGGTTCTGCCTTGTCAGATATCTTTATCCAGGAAAACAGTGTGCCTCAGGGTTCCGTCCTCAGCATTGTCCTCTTTGCTATCACCATTAACCCTATAATGGCCTGTCTCCTGCCAGGCATCTCTGGCTCCCTTTTTGTTGACGATTTTGCCATCTGTTGCAGTTCTCCACGGATCTGTCTCACTGAGCAGCATCTTTAGTGATGTCTTGATCGTCTTTACTCCTGGAGCAGTGACAATTGCTTTCATTTTTCCCCTGACAAAACCGTCTGTACGAATTTCTGGCAGTGCAAATGGTTTCTCCCACTGTCTTTACATCTTGGGTCTGTTGCTCTTCCATCCATTGAACCTATGAAATTCCTGGAGCTCATGCTCTATAGGAAACTCTCTTGGTCCTCCCATGTGTCTTACCTGGCAGCAGTCCCTCAATTTCCTTAAAGGTGCTTCCTGGGATGCAGTTCAAAACTCGACTATGGGTTCTTTGTCAATGCATCTGCATGTCCGTCCCTCTTGTGCCCCGTCTCGACACTATCCACCTTCGTGGCATCAGTTTGGCCACTGACTCCTTTTACACTAGCCTGGTTGAGAATCTGTATGCTGAAGCTGTTGAACTGCCACTGTCCTGCCGCTGTGACTTTCTCATCAGCAGGTATGCATGCCATTTGTCTGCCATGCATGGCCACCCATCCTATACCTCCTTTGATGATTCCTTTGATTGCCAGTATGAGGCATGTCCCTCTTCTGTTACCCCCTGGAGTCCATTTTCGGTGCTTACTTCAGTAGCTTAACTTCACACTACCTGCAACTTTCCCAGTGGGTGTGAACCCTTCACCAACTTGGCTTCGTGAAGTGGTCCATGATAACCTTGGCCTTTGTTCGCTTCCTAAGGACACTACTCCCACTCCATTCTATTACGTTCAGTTTCAGGACCTTCACATGGAATTTTGCGATAGCACCTGTATGTACACTGATCGCATTCTGACTGACCATGGTGTTGGGTGTGCCTTCGTCATTGGCACGCATTGTTTTAGACATTGGCTTCTGGTGCACTGCTCATTATTTACAGCCGAGCTCTTTTCAATGTTTCAGACCACCGAGTATATCCAGTGACACAGACTTTTTAATTGTGATCCCTGCTCACCCTCCCAGTGCCCCTCAAAGTCTATGTGCACTGTACACCGCCCATCCCTTACTGCAGCGGGTCCAGGAAAACTTTCACTCATTCTTGGTGGAACCAGTTTGAAGTTAGTGGGTTCCTGGTCATGCCAGGAGATGAGTCTGCTGACGCTGCTGCCAAAGCTGCAGTCCTCGTACCTCAGCCCACTAGATCTCTGTGTTGCTGTCTGTCAGGAGGTGGTGTCCCTCAGGCATCACCATTGGTCCTTTCCTCGTGGGAATAAGCTCAGGATTATCAAGCATCTCCCAGCGGCTTGGACGACCTCCTCTCGGCCCTCCTGTTGGGAGGTGGTCATCTTAACTAGGTTGTGTATTGGGCACTGCCTTTTTAGCCATCATTATTTCGCTCCCCACCACTTCGTACACGTTGCGCCCAAGTTTTAACTGTCCGCCACGTCCTGATGAAATGTCTATTTTTTAACATTTTCGTTCCCATTTGGGTTTTCTGTCTGAGTTATCGAGCATTTTAGCAAATGACGAGCAGGCTATCGACCGCATTTTACTTTTTATCCGTGAAAGCAATATGGCAAAGGCTAAACAATTTTTAGTTTTGGGCCTCCATTTCTGTGTGGTGTCTTTTGTAGCCCTTTCTCATGTCCCTGTTTTTGGCTGTCTACCCCCATGTCAATTGGGATTGACATTTAATTGGTTTTTAACTGCTCTCTGTCTTTGTGTTCTGCAGTTTTGACTCGGGCACATATGACCCCAGTTGTTTTTGTGCCCTACAACAAAACAAAACAAATCTTCTCTAAATTTACAAAAATGCTATAAATGTGCATTCCCCTTACTTCAGACAAACTAAGAAATTTTAAGTGAGATTTTAAAAAAGTAAAACTGAGAGGCAGAAAAACATTGACGTATCTTAGTAAAGAATTTTTAGATAAGCATAGTGGAGAGTACAATTATAGAATTGGAATAAATATTATCAGCCATTGAAACATTATTTCATTGCCAGAAATGGAATTAACAGATGGAGGTGTAGTCTTTTATGTGCTGAGACAGTCATCATAGAGTATTTATTTAACTGAATCACCTGCATCACACACTCATACTAAAAATAAAGATTTTACATTTAATACCAAACCACACAATTTGTTAAATACAAAGAGTGTGTTGTACAAACAATTTATAGAAAGTCTGTTACACTTTATTGGCCAAGCATATTAACAGAGCTGGTCTCATAAGATACGTTTTTAACATTTAGTGTTGCTAATTGTTTTAAACAAACATTTGTAGCTGTAGCAACTGAAGCACTTATTTTCTGATGTAGAATTTATAGATGATATATTCTGTAAAATTTTCTTGTACTGATTGTAATGCTAAGTGTGCCAATTTTGTGACTATCATTTGTTACTGCTTCTATTTGAAAGAAGGTTCAGTGATGGTAACAACATTAATTATAAATATTTGAACCATGTAAAAAAATCATTTTTTCCCCAAACAGGATTTGACACAAGAGGGCCTTGTTGTCACAGAAGCAGTCGTTGTTGTTGATAGAGAGCAAGGAGGTACACAAAATGTTGCTCAGTATGGAATACAAATGAGTAGTCTATGCACTCTTTCACAGGTAAAGTGTTCATAATTTTCTGTTTGCGTACTGTATTATCCTAGATTGTTTAATCATCATTCCTGCCTGATTAAGAAGGAATGATCTTGTCTCTCTGTAGTTATTGTTTACAGTGACAGTCTTTGCAGCAATGTGTTTGTTTCCTTGTGCAAATATATCTGTATGGCTGGCATATTTGTTAACATTTTCCAGTAATGAAAACATGAAGTGATAACAGCAAAGAAATACCACAGTAGTACTCAAATAACTATGTCTTTTTTCTGAAGTGATTTGAGAAAATCATATAAAGCATTACAGACTGTTGATACTAAAACAATTAGCAACAAATAGGAATATCAGCAGTATATAAACTCGGAAAGAAAATCAGCTGACCATTGTTTCACTTTTTTATGGACATTTAAAAATAGAAAGGACAGTGACAATTATGGACAAAGTGCTGGATGTGTATGTACGCTCATGGGCTTGTACTTTATTTCTTATCTGCAATTTGAAATATTGAAAGTATTTTTTTTTATTTTATGTCAAAAAGAAATTTGGGCAAGAAAGAAGGGGACTGTGTGTAGGAAACTATATGCATATGGCTTATTGGAATCTACCTCAGCCCCTTTGTGGTGGCACGGTTCCTTTCTTCCTTTTACCTGCACCTACCTGTGAATTCGTTGCAGCCGGCCATGGTGGCCGAGCGGTTCTAGGCGCTTTAGTCCGGAACCGCGCGACTGCTACGGTCGCAGGTTCGAATCCTGCCTCGGCCATGGATGTGTGTGATGTCCTTAGGTTAGTTAGGTTTAAGTAGTTCTAAGTTCTAGGGGACTGATGACCTCAGATGTTAAGTCCCATAGTGCTCAGAGCCATTTGAACCATTTTTTTCGAACTCGTTGCAGCCGATTACCAATAGGAAAACCGAGCAGAAACCTACCGTACTGCAACTTACACCAGGCTGCATACAACGTAACTATTCCAAGAATTGGGAAAAGGTCTTAATTTTGAATGAAAGGTGGAAATACCGGCAAAACTTTGGTGTATTCTGAACCTTAATAATTTACGCTTTCACTACCAAGCCCATGCTAATCTTACCACAGTCATGCACAAACCCTTTCATTCACATTAGCAAGTTTATGGTAACATATTTCCCAAAATCTGAATAGCTACTAAGCACAGATTGTTCTTAATGATAATACTTGCCATTCTATAAAGTTAATCGGTGTCTAATGCACTCAGGTTTTTAGTCACCAATCTGCTGTGCTTTCTAAAAAAACACACTGGAATAAATATGCCTTCACTTTAAAACACTTTTGAACATGTAGCACAACTAAAACAGGCAAATTACAATGTCCTTTGGAGCTCATCCCGCACACAACCATTGGAAGGCTGGGCTCCAACTCTTTGACTGCTGACAGCATTCTACATCTCCAAGAGAAGACGCATGAAGAATGCTCCGTTCTGATTGGTCAGTTTTCTTTAAGGCCAATAGAAAAACATTATTCTCTTGCATTAGTCCACACTTTTCATGACTAACCAATCAACAAATAAGACTTTCAAAGTGTACTTTTCCTGAAATAAATATTTAACATTCTGATATTTTGTTCATACTTTACATTAGTAACTATTTTCATTTGCACTTGAATTATTTTTCCTTTTACCATAAACTTACTTAACACATTATGATACAAAATTCCCCATCTGCATTCACACTGTCTCATGCTAGTTCGTACAGTGTTTATCAGTAGTACAACGATCTACATATTTACTTTAGACCACATTCATGCATCATTCACACTACTAAAAGCATATACAAAACTGTACAAACATAAACAAAAAAAAGCCCTTCAAGAAATAAACAGAACAATTCACAAAGCATTCTCTTAACCTTTTTCTTGAATGAATGTCTGTGCACTACTGGACTATGGTAGATGAATAGTAGAACTACATACTCGATTGAACCTGCTTCAGACCATCTGTCACTATGCACGCACGAGTCATTCTCCCAATACTAGGGCTCTAGACAGGAGTGATACAAGGTGCCATGCCTCACCTTTACTTTGTCACCAAAAACGGTGAACACTAGTCTCGCAGTCATCCAGATTTAAATTTTCTGAAGTTGCTGAAGGCAAATTCCATGACAGTTCCTTTGAAAAGACTACAACCAATTTCTTTTTGCATCCTTCCCTGGAGCAAGCTTATGCTCTGCCCTTTGCTCTAGTTGTTGAGAGGATGTTTCACTCTAATCTTACTTTCTTTTCCTTCAAGGAAAAAGTAAAAGTAGTGTAGTGCTTAAGCTACAATCCTAGTAGTAGCTGAAGTTTTGCATTCAGTTGTCAAAACAAAAATACTAGCAATTATTTATTGTTGATGTACTTCTGTGGCCATTTGTAAGTCTTCTCTCCCTTCCCCATCCTTTGTGACAGGAGTAATTAGCATGTTGGATAACTTATTGTAATACAGGATCACAGCTTCTATAAATTCTTTAAGCAATGACAATTTCCCTCTTTATGCTGTAACTGTTTTTATTGTTCAAAAATGTTAAATATATGCCTGCTGCTGTTCTCCTGGTATGTCTTTCTTAGTACATTGTATTATATCTTTATAGACGCACAACAGAAAAAAGTTACAGCTAAAAGTGGGAAATGATGCCGTACATTACATCCTGGTGGTTAAAAGTTGCTGTGTTCTCACAGGAATTTCTCCAGTGATGATACCCTCCCCTCCCCTCCCCTCCCCTCCCCTCCCCTCCCCTCCCCTCCCCTCCCCTCCCCTCCCCTCCCAACCCCTTCCTCTTTTCTCTATTCTTCTTTCCTCACTCCACTTGACGTTATATTGCAATATGCATGGGTGCCCACAGAAATCATCTTGGTGTTGGGAGTGGGATGAAGAAAGGAAGGGGACAAGACTCAAAAACTGTCATTTTCAATATAAATAAGTTGGTCATGCATCAAGAAATACATTTTATAGGTGACTCAAGAAACTTACTATAGCCCGAAGAGTTGATAGTTATCCAGTCAAGGCAACCACTTCTGGAAATGTGTGAGGCTTTTGCAATGAATAGAAAAATCTATACTCCATTTTCAAGGGGGGGGGGGGGGGGGGATGGGAGGGGAGTGGTGGGCTTGTGGATGTATGAACCTATATGCTATGGTATTTCTCATTTGATAATCACAGTCCTGTGACTGAAACAGCATAAGCAGTTTGCACAGAAAGAATGTTTCATTACTGAGCACATTCTAAAACATCAAACAGTTGGCACACTGGTTAAGACACTGCACCGAAATTTGGGAGATCTGGAGTCCAAATCATCCTGTCCAACCATGAGTTAAAGGTTTCCTGTGATTCCCTCAAATCACTCCAGGATAAAACCAGATGGTTTGCTCAACATCCTTGTTCAGCAGACTTTTTGCTCTACATCAAATAGTCTAGATAAGGGTGTGACTTTAAACTCTTAACTTTACTTCCTTCTTCACTTTGAAGACAGATGGCTATTGCCACTTCAGTCACTAGCTTTTCATGGCATCACCTTTCAAGGAAGAATCATTCCTGCTGCTAAGTAATTAATGTATATAATTGTGATGATAAATTTAATAGTTTGAAAGTGTGATAAAACTGTTAACCCGAGAGAGGAGCTGTTGTTTCCTCCAACACAAATAGTGGAATGCACAATTGAAAATTCCACAATGTAAGGATAAGATAGTGCACTACTTACAGCGAAGATGACATGTTTAGTTGCAGACAGGCACAGTTAAGACACTTACACATTAGCTTTTGGCCATAGCCTTCATCAGAAAAAGAAAGAGAAAAACACACCATTCATTCACACAAGCCAGCACACCTCACTCACACATGACTGCCAACTCTGGCAGCTTGGACCAGCATGCAACTGTCACATGGAAATGAAGCAACAATCTGGAGGGGGTGGGGAAGGGGAATGGATAGCAGTGTCCCTTATTGCAACACACACATGCTTCCATACCTCACCTGTTCTTTTTCTTCCGTGTTTCTGTACATTTTCAATGAATTTGTGCATATTTTTATGTGGCTTCATGCATTTTTCATATTTTTAAGTATCTGTGAGTGTTTTTCTGTGTATTTACACATTTTTATGCCTCTTTCCTCTTATCCAGCTCCTCTCACAACAATCATCACATTATTTTGCCCATTTCTGTGTCATTCCCATTTCCTTTATACCATCCTTGCCACAATGGACCCCTGCTCCATCTTTGGGCACCAGTGCAGAAAAGTATTGCTTTCCCTGGCTAAAACCCAGTATTGCATTCTATGCTGCCTAAACCATGCAATTCCCCCCCCCCTCCCCCCTCCCCCCCCCCCCAACATCCTAACCATAAAAATTTCTTTCTCTGGATCCCCCCCCCCCCTTTCACAGTGACCTCTTCATCTTCCAGATTCTGGTCATCACAAACATGGTACTATAAAAACATACATCCATGGCACAGGCATCCCAAAACCACCTCTGCACCCTGTGCAAGGTACTGCTACTGTGCAATCCTTGTGCTACACACACATCACATCTCTGAAGTTGAATCCCTTGCCCTCCAGCACCTGGAGGAGCCTTCAGGACACCACCTTCGTAAGTTATCTAATCTGCTGACATCCTGCTGCTGCTGCCTTGGGTCACCACTATCTAACTGCTATCCTACCCATAATGTTCCTCTTCATCCACTGCTCATATCGTCTAAACACTGTCTAGCTGAACTTTTCAGCTAGCCATATCCTCAACTCCCTGCCAGCACTCCACGAAATCCAAAGCCAAAACTTTCCAGTAACACAGTTGTTTGTTTCCACCAAAACACTCAACCACACAGAAGTTTGTCTGTCTGAAAGCTTCACCTTTAGCTGGCTCTACACTCATATTTAACTTGCTGAGCTTGTCTGTTCTTCTTCTCCCAATCCCTGCAATGTAAACACTTCTTTGCCACTGTTCCCTCCAACCAAAGCAACTTAAGCTCAACATTGAACTGTGCCACTCCCAGTTCATAATACCATCCAACTGTGATCTCCCCCCCCCCCCCCCCCCAGCCCTACCCCCAATTAACCATATGCTGGTTACCTCCCAGGAGTTCCATAGCTCCAGCTTGGCCTCATCATCCTTTTCCAGGTCCCTTCCTCAGAACACCAACCTTTCAGCTGAAGAAAGAGTAGCCTTACACAACCTAAAAACAAATCCTGACCTGGTCATCCTACCTGCAACAAAGATTCCACCACTGTTCTTATGAATCACAATCTACAAAAAGATCTCCCATGCCATTCCCCTCATACCTCTGTCAATTATCTGGTTCCTCCAACTATAAACTCTGTCGGAGTGATCCCATTCCAGAAGTCCAACACAACCTCCAATACCTGCTTAAAGCCTTAGGCCTCTCCCAGAACCTCTCCCCTGAATCCATTCCCCTCCTCATCCCTGCGTCACCCTGCACACCCAGCTTATACATACTCCCCAAGATCCACAAATCCAACAACCCTGGATGTTTCATTGTGGATGGTTATTGTGCCCCACTGAATTTTGGTTCTCATTGACCAACACCTCCAACCAGTTGCCTGTAAATCTGGCCTCCCATATCAAAGATACGAACCACTTCCTTCAGACTCTCCACTTCCCGACCCCGTTACCACCTAGATCCCTACTCGTCACTGTTGATGCCACCTCCTCGCAGACCGGCACCCCTCGTGGTCTTACCACCATTGAACAATACCTTTTCCAATGTCCTTCAGACTAAACCCAATACCTCATACACCTAATTAACTTTGTCCAAACTCACAACTACTTTTCCTTTGAAGGGAAAGTATGTAAACAAATCCGCAGCACAGCAATGGGTACTTGCATAGCACTTCCTATGCTAAACTGTTTATGTACCATCTAGAGGAGATCTTCCTAGCCTCCCAAAATGCCAAACCCTAATCTGTTCCAGGTTTGTTGATGATATCTTCATGATCTGGACTCAGGGCCAAGACACCCTATCTTCATTCCTTCATAACTTTAACACCTTCTTTCTCATCTGCTTCACCTGGTACTCCTCAACCTTGCTGCCTTACTGGACGTTAACCTGCTCCTTGCTGATGACTCCATTCACACTTTTGTCCACGTTAAACCAATCAACCACCAACTGTAGCTGCATTTCAACAGATGTCATCCCTTTCAGACCAAAAACTCTCCGCCATACAGCCTGGTTGGTCACTTGGGGATGGTGTATCTGCAGTGGTAAGACCATCCTTGCCCAGTATGCTGAGGGTCTCACTGAGGCCTTCACAGACTGGCACTACCCCCCAGATGTTGTCTACAAAAAGATCTCCCGTGCCATTCACCTCACACCCCCAATTCTCCCACCACCCCCAAGAACCAGCCACAGAGGAGTGTCCCCCTTCTTCACCCAATACACCCCAATCTGGAACAAATGAACCACATTGTTTTCTATGGTTCTGACTACCTATCATCATGCCCTGAAATGAGGGACATCCCACCCCTCCTAAAGTGGTGTTCTGTCATCCACTCAACCTCCATAACATCCTAATCCCAACCCCTTGCCATAAGGATCATATCTGTGTGGAAGACCCAGGTGCAAGGCCTACCCAATCCATCCATCCATACAGCTCTTCCTATTCCAGTCCTGTTACAGGCTTATCCTACCCCATTAGAGGCCGTGCCACCTGTGAAACCAGCCATGTCATATACAAGCTCTGCTGCAGTCATTGCACAGCCATTTATATTGGTATGACTACTAACCAGCTGTCTATCAGGATGAACGGCCACTGTCAAACTATGACCAAGAGCAAAGTAGAACACACTGTGGTATAATATGCAGGTGAACATAATGTGCTTGGCTTTAGTTGCTGGTTCTCTACCCGAGCCATCTGGATCCTCCCCTTCATCACAAACTATTCCAAACTACACAAATGGAAGTTATCCTGACAACACATTCTCCACATACGAAATTATCACTGCTTCTACCTACAGTAACATACTGTTCGCACACCCTCCACCTAACAGTTTCCACACCCTCTGTCCCATCACCACCTCTCTATTCTTGACCCCCACCCTCCTTGTGTGCCACCCTGTGCAACACATTCTCCCATCTTTTCACACTTCTCTCCTTTTTCGCTCTCTTTCCCCCCACCTCTCCGTCTCGCATTACCCTGCCACTGTGCCAGTTGGCAGTCTAGTCCCTGCAGTGCTTCTCCCCCCCTCTCCGCCCCCTCTCTGCCCCCCCCTCTCTTCTATTCCACATGACAGTATCATTGTGCATTCTGGTCAGAGCTGCAGGAGTTGGGGGTCGTGTGTGAGATGTGCTTGCTTGTGAGAATGGATGGTGTGTGTTTCTTTTCCCGGTGAAGGCTGTGTCTTTTAATTGTGCCTGTCTGCAACTTAATTTGTCAACTTTGCAGTAAGTAGCAATCTATCTTTTCTTAAAATTGTTGATATTTCAGCCTGATGGCTGATGTTTAAAGGTATATCAGTTTACCAATTAATAAATATTTACTATAATAACAATCAGGAAAAGTTGGGCTTGCATCCCCATCCGTCTCATCTTGATTCAACTTTTCTGTGGATTTTCCAAACCAATGTAGATGGAAGTCAGGTTGGTTCCTTCAAAAAACACCACAGTCAATTTGCAAACCTTTCCCCTCAATTCAATCCGTGCTTTGTCTATTCTCTCATATCAGTGATGATGCATTAAACACTAATCTTCCCTCCTTGTTCTTAAAGACAATTGAAAATTGGTAGATACTATAAAAGCTATAAAACACTTTATTTATGTTATCTAGCAAATGGAGAAAATTGTGAAGTACATTTAATAAACTATAAATATGGGTTAACAGTTAACTAATATTTTGGCTTGAAGACAAAAAAATCCTGATCTGGTAGAGGAAGGGGAGAAGAGGGAAAACCGTCTTAGTCATTTGTGTTATATTGACTCTTTGTTGCTAATATACATATTCTGTGAACTCCTCTAAGAATGTTCCCAATAATAATAAAGGGACTTAATTATCAATAGTGGTAATGGCACAATATTGTTTACAACATATAATTTTGATTGGTTTCGTGAATTTTATATTGCATTAGTTGCTCTTTTTCTGTCTGGCACACAAAACTGAACTGATCCTCTACAAAGTGCATATGCCACACTGATGCTTTTTTTTTCTCTCCTCAATAACTCAGTGTTTTATGTTAATCGCACCTGGTACCTTGTGACAAATGTTACAGCCATGTTGGGGACAATTATAAGATGGTGGATTGGAATAGTTCATAGTAGTATATTGTAAAATAAATTTTTACAACATTTTTGGCAGAATATACCAGAATTTTTGTTTTCAACAATGGTAATTGTCTATACAATTTTAGTGAACTGAGTGAAGAAATTAATATGTGAGAAAAATATTTGTTGATTTTTGATCATTTAGCTACAATACAGCAGGTCAGCAACTGGAAGCAGTTAATTCCATAAATTATCTGGGAGTACGCATTAGGAGTGATTTAAAATGGAATGATTCTATAAAGTTGATTGTCGGTAAAGCAGATGCCAGACTGAGATTCATTGGAAAAATCCTAAGGAAATGCAATCTGAAAACAAACGAAGTAGGTTACAGTATGCTTGTTCACCCACTGCTTGAATACTGCTCAGCAGTGTGGGATCCCTACCATATAGGGTTGATAGAAGAGAGAGTGAAGATCCAACGGAGAGCAGCACGCTTCGTTACAGGATCATTTAGTAACCGCGAAAGCGTTACGGAGATGATAGATAAACTCCAGTGGAAGACTCTGCAGGAGAGATGCTCAGTAGCTCGGTACGGGCTTTTGTTGAAGTTTTGAGAACATACCTTCACCGAGGAGTCAAGCAGTATATTGCTCCCTCCTACATATATCTCGCGAAGAGACCATGAGGATAAAATCAGAGAGTATAGAGCCCACACAGAGGCATACCGACAATCCATCTTTCCACGAACAATACGAGACTGGAATAGAAGGGAGAACTGATAGAGATACTCAAGGTACCCTCTGCCACACACCGTCAGGTGCCTTGTGGAGTATGGATGTAGATGTAGATGGTAATACTTAGTATAAGCATGGTATTTGGATAAAACCACATGTGCTCCCTGTGTCATTCTACTCGTAAGTGGCAAACACCCCAGGCTGTGTAAGAGCATTTTACAAAAAAACATGACAAACGAAGATAACTTGTCAAGATATGTTGCATTTTAATAGGGTGGATAGTTGGTGAGATACGGCAGTGATTAATATGCAACCTTTGGTGCTCTGCTGGAACTGACCAGTTCTGAAACTTCTTGTAGAAATACAGTGGTCTTTTCTTCACAAAATAAAACACACTGAATGATGAGTGTACTGTTGGGAGAAATAACACCCAAAAGCCCAGAGGCTGTTGTAGGATAGTCCATTAAGAACAGTGGCTCTTAAGAAAATAACAAATTAAAGCAGAATATTGACTGTGTCATGTCTACTTTGATAGTGAAAAGAGAAGATGGCATCATTGAAATAGTGTAATCGTTCCACATCCATAAGGACTTAGTGTGCTGTTCTTCTGCTTAAATGTGGTAAACAGTTTCAAAGTTACACTTTGAGCAAAAATCTTTATTTCTCTTAAAGTGATATGGTCCAAAACACAAAAATGCTAGGCAAATACAGTGGAGCTTTGCAACATACTGTGGTAGTTGGTGTACGCATTCATGTTAAAACAATGATTTTTAAAAGAAAAGTGTTTAGGATGTGTGAGGTAGGTAAGAAATATCGTGAAAAAGCTAAAGGTGAGCTTGAAGGAACAGCTAAGTTTATAATTCCAATTCACCTAGTATACCACAATGTGTAAAATTGAATTTCTTCATGTAATCAAGCCCAGTGAGATAGTACAAATTCCTGTGATGCTGTCATACTGCTATATTCTATAATGGCCAATCAGACCTAGGGAACCTTTGGCAAAAACACATGTACAAAGAAACACCTTGTTCATTGCTACTAACCTTTGCAAATGCTGAGTAGAATTGTCACTGCCCATAATTCATTGAGGAGAAGAATTTACAAGAAATTGAGGTAACATGGAGAATACCACAGACAGAAGTAAAGGAAGCTTCTGCTATTAAACTTTCAGAATCCACATTACCATACAAGTCATGAAGAAAGTGTTTCCTATAAAAGACTCTTAAACATAATGTCAGTAGAAGCTGGATCAAACATCCATAACTGCAAGTTTTCTCATAAAGATACTCATGCAGCAAAATCAGCAGGCCATAATGAATGCAGAAGATAGCATTGAGGATCAAAGTCAGTTATGTTGACTAAAATGATGGTTAGAAAAATCAGCTAGTATATCCAGAATAATATAGATGCCATTTGCATCCCTGGAACATTGAAATTCAGGGTTAAACAAGACCAGACCTTAACACCACACTACATTGGTTTTCTTTTTGACTTACCAGAATGTAATTATCCAGACTATGAGGACAATTGAAGAAAACAATTAAACACTCATCAAAACTCTCAACCACTGTGGGCTTAACAACATTTACAGAATGTGAAGGATAGCAAAAAGCCATACCTTGAAAATGGCTCCCATTTTACAGTGGATCACAATGAGCTCAGGATTAATGTGTAGGTGTTTAGCATCTTACCACAGGTGCATTTTTTTTCCAAGGCTTATTTCCTCTCAACCGTTATTCCAACTTGCAAACAGCTGCTTCAGTAATGCACTTGGCATATGGATGACTGTACTTGTCCCTAATGAATCACTTAGACAGCAAGATTCTCAACAGCCACATCACACAGTTCCCATGACAATTTCTCCTTATGAGAGACTTCAACACACACAGTGTGCTATGAGGCTCCAGTAAAGAAATTGCTCAGAGTAAGTGTTGGCCTCACAAACAGCAAAGGAAAGGTCTTGCCATGACAGTTGAACTACCATCTTGTCTGGGTTTTTTAATCAAAAAAAGGTCTGTAGTCATATCCAATGTGAATCCAAGTGATGTCATTATTGGTAAGCTGTTCCTTTTGTTGGTGACAGTATTCGGGATGAGTGCCCACCCATTAAGTTATAAGGGATGTGCTCAAAATCAGGTGCAGTGCCCCCTCCTGTGGACTGTATCTTAAGATTTATGCAGTGTGTGACTCTGACAGATACCCTAGAACAAGGATATAGCCAGGATTTTGTGACAGGAGGGGTCCAATTTGTTGAAGAGGACCTTAAAAGGTTCATTTTTTTCATTGTATGCTGAAAAAGATGTATTTATTATTTATTTATTTATTTTATGTAAATAATTTGCATTCAGCTAGACTTCTAATGTATGCAGCCTCATAAATGAGTTCGTATTTATCCATGATAATATGGATATACAGCCGTTGATGCCAATAAACTCCTCTACAATTTGTTCTGGAGATCTAAGTGATGCCGGAATTGTAGTTCAGTTTGTTCTGCCTCTAATAAAGCCTACTGAGTGAAGTATTCAGTAATGAACTTGAAGGGGTGTCACATGATGTCTGCTGAGACCAGATGATAACAATAACAAACAAAATGAAGGCAAAAAGGGAGTAGCATCTTTGACTAGTAAAAAAAGGTCTTGAGTACTAGTTTCAAACCTTGCCACTGCTTAAATTTTGAAATTAGCAATGGAGGCTGAAGACTTCACCAGAAGAAGTCGTCGTCATTCTACCAACTGCCTTGTCAAAGGGGGCAGATGAGTGAACAGAATTTCAAGGCACTTGCTTGCCCTTGAGGTAGGAAACTGCCCCTAAAAGGCAGAATAATCAGCAATGATCAATGGCATGAAGACACAGAAGGCAATAGAAACAACTGCATTAAAGACACATAATATGTCATGGTGTCATGTTGATCTCTCCATTGGCAAAATATTCCACACCAGTCTCCTATTTGGATCTCTGGGAGGAGACTGCCATGGGTGGAGGTGACCATGAGAAAAAGATAGAATAACCAACAAAAGGCACCATTCTAAGAGTTAGGGTGTGGTATGTCCCAAGTTTGAGCATGCTAGGGAAGCTAGAATATCTGAAGTGGGAAATCCTACAGCTCAGTTTAGATATAGTGGGGGGTCAGTGAAGTGAAATGGAAAGAAGACAAGGATTTGTGGTCAGCGAGTATAGGGTAATATCAACAGCAGCAGGAAATGTTATACCAGGAATAAGATTTGCCATGAACAGGAAGTGGGCCTGAGAGTGGGTGTTATGAACAGTTCAGTGACAGGGTTGTTCTCATCAGAATTGACAACAAACCAACACCAAAAAGAATAGTTTAGGTACACATGCCAACAAGATCACAAGCAGAAAATGAAGCAATAGAGAAAGTATAAGAGGATATTGAACGGGTAATTCATTAAGTAAAGAGAGATGAAAATCTGATAGTCATGGGATATTGGAAGGGGAAGGAGCAGAAGAAAGGGATTGCAGAGAATATGGGCTTGGTAGTAGGAATCGGAGAGAAGGACTAATGGAGTTCTGCAACAAATTGGAGCTAGTAAAAATGAATTCTCTGTTCACCGCAAATTGAGGTGGTGTGCTTGGAAATGGCCAGGAGATACTGGAATATTTGTTAGATTACATTATGGTCAGGCAGAGATTCCAAAATCTGGTATTGGATTGTAAGGCAAACCCAGGAGCAGATACAGACTCAGATTATAATTTAGTAATTATGAAGAGGAGGCTGAAGTTTGAGACTTGTCACGAAGAATCAATGTGCAAAGAAGTGAGATGCAGAAGTATAAGGAATGAAGAGATACACTTGAAGTTCGCTGATAATGAATAGGGTTTGGAGGAAAAATGTAGGTACAAGAAACAGCGAAAAAAACATGGATAATAAAGAAATACTTCAGTTGATCAATGAATGAAGTAAGTACAAAAAAGGTTCATGGAAATTCAGGAATACAGACTTACAAATCGCTTAGGAATGAAATGCATAGGAAATATACAGGGAAGCTTGGGCAAAATGGTTCCATGAAAAATGTGGGGAAAAAAATGATTGAAGATCCGACTCATATAGAAAATTCCCAACAACCCTCAGTGAAATTAAAAGCAAGGGTGGTAATATCAAGAGTGCAATAAGAATTACGCTGTTAAATGCAGAGGAGAGTGTGAATATGTGAAAGAATACACTGAATGCCTCTATGAGGGGGAGGACTCGTCAGATGACATGATGGAAGATGGGACAAAAGTCGAGAGGGGAGAGTAAACGAGCTTTGGACTTCTTAAGATCAAACAAGGCTGAAGGGAAAGGTAACATTCCATTGGAAATCTAAAATCATTTGGAGTAGTGGCAACCAAATGACTATTCACTTAGGTGTGAAGAATGTAGGCGATATACCTTTAGACTTTCAGAAAAACATCATCCACACAACACCGAAGATAGCAAGAACCAAAAAGTGTGAGAATTAACAGCTCATGTATCCAAGTTGCTGACAAGAATAATGTACAGAAGAATGGAAAAAAATACTGATGATCTGTTAGATGATGAAAAGTTTGGCTCTTGGAAAGACATTGGCACCAGAGGAGCAGTTCTGACGTTGCAGTTAATAATGAATGAAAGACTGTAGAAAAATTGACACACATTTGTCAATTTGGAGAAGGCATTCAACTATGTAAAATGGTGCAAAATGTTCAACATTCTGAGAAAAATAACAGATAGGCTATAGGGAAAGGTGGTTAATACGCATTATTTATAAGAAGTGTGAGTTAACATCAAGACTGGAAGATCAACAACAAAGTGCTTGGATTAACAAGTGTATAAGACAGGGATGTAGTCTTTCGCCCCCTACTGTTCAATCTATACATCGAAGAAGCAATGCTACAAAATAAAAAAGGGGTTCAAGAGTGAGATTGAAATTAAAGGTGAAACGATAGATTTGGTGATGACATTGCAATCCTCGGTGAAAGTCGAGAAGAATTGTAGGATCTGTTGAATAGAATGGACAGTCTAATGAGTACAGAATATGGATTGAGAGTAAATTGAAGAAAGACAAAAGTAATGAGAAATAACAAGATGAGAACAGTGAGAAAATTAACATCATTATTGGTGATCAAGAATTAGATGAAGTTAAGGAATTCTGCTACCTAGGTAGTAAAATAACCCATGACAGGTGGAGCAAGGAGGGCATAATAAGCAGACTAGTGCTTGAAAGTAGGGTGTTCCTCGTCCTGAGAAGTCTGCTACTATTAAACATAGGCTTTAGTTTATGGAAGAAATTTCTGGGAATCTCGGGAATGGAGAGGTTCTCTGCAGAAACGATGAGGAAAGGAGTATATGGAAAACGCTGACAAGAAGAAGGTGCAGGATGGTAGGACATCTGTTAAGACATCAGGGAATAACATGATAGGACATCTGTTATGATATCGGGAATAACTTCCATGGTACTAGAGGAAGGCAGAGACTAGAATACATCCAACAAATAATTGAGGGCATAGGGTGCAAGAGCTACTCTGAGATGCAAAAAGCACAGGAGAGGAATTTGTGGCAGGCTGCTTTAAACTAATCTGAAGACTGATGACTCAGAAACAGGTGTAAAACATACATTGTCATTTGTAGAATGTTTATTTAAAAGTAAGTTAGAGGTGTGGTGATTGGACTAAAAGCTAAAAGCATTTTATGGATAAGACATTTCACAGTAGATCATTGTTCTTGTAGTAAAATGTGAAGACATACTATTAGTTCTGCAAGTGAGCCATCTTTACACACAGATACATAGCACAAAATGATGATCCAATGTAAATATGGCTTTCAGTGCCAGAGTCTCTGAAGAGATGTTCAGCTTGCCTTTGATACAGCTCTTTTCATTTAAGCAGAGAAGCTGCTGCTTTAATGGAACTGGCATCTGTCAAGAAAGAAAGAAGTTGGAAGGAATTGGCTGTAGCCTGTAGTAGGGGACCAGTACCAGCATTCGCCTGAATTTAAAATAGGAAACCACAGAAAACCATTTCTCAAGGTTGCCGACAGATAGATTTTGATCACCCTGCTTCCCAAATCCAGGTGTTGCTAGCTCAGTCTCAAAGTTGGTAAAACTGGTTATTCTCCAGTGCTTAAAAGTGCATAAATTCCTTTAGAAAAAAATTCTTTTGGTAGTCCACGCAACCACTCGTGCATTGCGTGGCGTACCTCTTCATCAGAATGGAACTTCTTTCCTCCCATTGCGTCTTTGAGTAGTTCAAACACATGGAAATCACTTGGGGGCAAGGTCTGGTGAGTATGGTGGATGAGGAAATTGTTGCAACTGTTGTACAGGCAGTGTGGGGCCTTGCATTGTCATGTTGCAAAAGGACACCTGCTGACAGCAATCCATGTCGCTTTGATTTGATTGCAGGCTGCAGATGATTTTTTAGGAGATCTGTGTATGATGCACTGGTGACAGTGGTCCCTCTAGGCATGTAATGCTCCAAAATGATGCCTTTTTCGTCCCAAAGGAGTGTCAGCATACCTTTCCTGCTGATGGTTCTGTTTGAAACTTCTTTGGTTTTGGGGATAAGGAATGGTACCATTCCCTGGTCACTCTCTTTGTTTCCGGTTGGTGGAAGTGAACCCAGGTTTCGTCCCCAGTAACGATTCGTACAAGGAACCCATCATCTTCTCATTCAAAGCGCTAAAGAAGTTCTTCACAAGCATCAACATGTCGTTCTCTCATTTCAGGAGTCAGCTGCCATGGCACCCATCTTGTAGACACATTGTGAAACTGGAGCACATCATGCACAATTGGCATGCCATTCAGACAAAAGCGCCTTGGGTGTTGAGGCAATCATCCTACCGATGCAGAAGGTTAAAGATACCCATTTGGTAAAATACAATGTCCCGATGCGTGAAGAAGTCTGTAACTGCTTGCTGCCTATCCTCGATGACAGGAATGGTCAACTCTTAAAGGACTAAAAACATGATAATCACATGGGAAGGGATCAACACTATATGGCCAGTGCTAGAGTTTTTCCCACCTGAGTTCCTGTAATTTCCATGTTATGACATTTGAGAAATGGGTATGTGAGTTTTCATCAAGCAGAAGCACCCCTTGTCAGACCATTCCACAACTCTGGTTTTTGACTAACATGCTGCCCCATACACTATCTCCATTGTCTGATAGATGTCTACCATTGTCTGTTCTTTGCCAGCCAAGAAAAAGATAAACAGTATGCTGGTACTTGTCACACACATTTGGTAATAACATCACCATAGTTCATGTTTCCTCATTTACCCCCCCCCCCCCCCCCCTACACACACACACACACACACACACACACACACACACACACACACACACACCGAAAAGACACAAATGTCACTCTAATTCCTTGCCCACATATAAGCACTTATATACCAACATATGTTGCATATAAGCTGCAGCACTGTGTTAAAGTCGAAACTTTTTGATCACTTTTTGTATTTTTCAGCTATATTGTGTGTAATTTCATTTAGGTTATTGGGGGGGGGGGGGGGGGGTTGTGATCTGGACCTGCTCTGTGGCTACATTATTGCCTAGAAGCTGAACCAGCTCAAGATGATTTTAAAACTACGCAAATGCACATGGGGAGCACACAATTGCACCCAGACAATATTATTTTATCACACCTTTTGTACACCGAACTATGGATTTGGTTGACTGCTCTGCAATCCATCCTCAAGCTTTACTTGCGAAGTCAGTGTATATGACCTGGAGGAAAATGCAGTCTGAGGGTTTCTGGAACACATGAGCTGTATTAGAACTATGGAACTCATCTCCTCAGATTCTGAGTACACTGCAAGCCATATTGTCTAGTCTGTCGTAGACATTCTGCGTCATTTAATCGACAAAGAAAGATGATATTCTATTGGGTGCAGGGAGATGTGGGAATTCAGCATAGTCAGATAGTAAATGTAGCAGTCAAAGTGATCTGTATATATTCTAAAGTCTAAAAATGCAAAATCCCACTACATCCAGTTGTTGGGGCACAGGGCAGTATGTCATTGGGGGGGGGGGGGGGGGGGGGGGGGGGGGGGAATAATTGGAAGTGTGGGCAAGAAGCTGCAGGTGACAAAGTCAGTTACACAGCCACAGCATACTAACTTCTGACCGTGAAGGTGAATGGAACTCCTCTTCATTTGCCTCCTCTGACTCGTGGATTTGTACTACAAAGTAAAACACAACAGTGTGTGGTGTGTCATCACATAAGTAACAGCCACATAATAAATTTTGGTTCAGATCATGAGCTTTTATACAAAGTCTTGGGAAGTAAAATTTAATCATCATTAACTCGGCGAACTCTTCCCATTTGGATATTTTTCACAGTTTACTTCAATTTTGCACACATTTATTTTTGTGTGTTTCGTAATGTACACTTAAGTGTGTGAAAAGAAATATTGCTACTTATCGTAAAGAAGGTACATTGTTGCAGACAGGCACAATTAATACACGCTTCCATAAAGCTTTCAGCCACAGTCTCCATCAGCAAAAGAGAAATGCACACCATTCGCACACAGGCAAACACATCTCGTGGCACATTTGACAACAGACTCCAGCAACTCAGAATGGAATGGAGCTATCACATGGGACACATTTCCATGGCATAATTTACACTTAATTATTCTCTAATTTAGTGTGAAAGTACATTGCGTTGGCTCGGGAGCTGATAGCTTGATATTGTAACTTAGGTCCATACGACAACACAGTGTTTGACATTCTTCAGAACACTGATTTTCACCGTGTATTTATGGCCATGTGATATGTGAATATGCAGAGATATATCTATTACAATCATTTAAGTTTTATGCAATTGCTGCTTTCCTCTCATTTTCAAGACAGTCTTCTTTGTCAACTGCCCTGTGCTCCACTAATTGTAAATGATTTTTTTTTCTTTTTGTTTTGTCAGATTATGGATATTTTACATGAGGCTGGAAAAGTGGATATGTCTGTTGTGGACAGTGTAAGAAAATACATATCAGCAAGTCAGATTCCTCTGATCAATTACATTAATACTACAGTTGCACCTGCAGGTAAAGTCTGCACATTTTAGCATTCATAATTGTAATTACATTGTGAAACTACTCCTACTCTGTACTAGCCTGTGTGGTGTGATGAGCCTCACTGTCAGATTAAACATTTGTTGCAAAGTAAAGACTCTCACTCATCTGTAGCCATATTCAGGTTCAAGTCATGGTCTGTCACACAGTTTTAATACCTCAGAAACAATTATAACTGTAGTTATTCATTAGTCCCTGTTATTAGTTCGTCTGCCCCATTATAATATCAGTTGTTTTTCATCAGAATTGGGCAAACTGAGAACATGGTAGAAGGAAGTTTGATGTAGTTATTCCAATTTCTATGAAGTGGTCAAATCATATATTTGAGGTCATTTTCTTTTAAAATTATTTTAAATTAGAATTCTATCCATAATGAAGCCTCATATTATGCACTGTTAGGACATTCATAAATTGGAATGTCAGTTTCAGTACTATAATGCTGTGTCCAGTGTGGTTCTATTGGAGACATTGTGTACATTTATTCCTATGACCTGTAACCCGGAGAGGTCACACAGTATTGAAGACTTAATTGTGAACTGCTAATTTGAAGACGGGCATAAACTATCCAGAGAAAGTCTGTTAACAAAGTTTCAAGAACCAGCTCTAAATGATTACTGTAGTAATATACTACAACCCCTTACGTATCGCTCACATGTGGATCGTGAGGATAAGATTAGAATAATTACTGCATGCATAGAGGCATTCAAACTATCATTTTTCCTGTGCTCCATACATGAATGCAACAGGAATGCAATAGGAAAAAGTCCCTAATAATGGGTACAATGGGATGTACGATCTGCCACACACCTCATGGTGGTTTGTAAAGTATAATTCTAAACATAGATGTAGAACTTGATTAGTTTTATTGGGTGGGTGGGTGGGGGGGGGGGGGGGAGCTATTGTTTATTGTGGAATCTCAGCACAAATCATTCCCAGTGGTAAAAAAATTGATGTAAATAACATTTAATATTTGGAGTTGCGAAACTATAGTCTTTACTGAGGTAAAAGACACAGATGTTTTATACTACCCTTACAGAGAGATCCTTTTTTCCTTCAAAACTTTTACTGGAGTCACTACACATACTTTGGACAGGGGTGGGCATAACATGACTGGATCCTTTTATCACCCACTAGACTCATCTCATGATGTAACTGAAAACTTAAGAGAGAACGTCAGTTTACTTGTACGTAAGTTCCACAATCGTACTGTGATTATCCGGTGGAGACTTTAATCATCCAACAATCAATTGGGAAAGTCACTGTCTTGTTAGTGGTTGGCGTGTGAAGACATCCTGTGTAACATTACTGTATGCCTTCTCTGAGAATTACCTGCAGCAGATAGTTCCAAACTCCACTGATAATGGAAATATATTGGATCTAATGGCAATAAATAGTTGTGGTTTTTTTTTGAGGACGTCCACATTGAAAATGGTATCACTGACTGTGATGTGGTCTTGGCAGCAATGACTACCAAAGTACAAGGATAACTAAAACAGGCAGGAAGATATATATCTTCAGAAAACTAGATAACAAATCAGTAGTGTCATATCTCAGTGAGGAACTTTAAACTTTCAGGGCAGGAGCATGTAGAGAAACTATGGTTCAAATTGAAAAGAATAGTTAACCGTCCACTGGATAGATATGAACCCAGTAGAACAGCTGATAATGGGAGAGAATCTCCGTGGTATACAGTCAATGTAAAGAAACTTTCAGTTACTGCCATAGCAGAATATTGTCGAATGATCTTTCACAAAATCCAGGGGAATTCTGGTCATATGTACAGGTTGTTAATGACACCAAAGTTAGTCCAGTCCCTTCAGAATGAGTCAGGAACTGAAATTGAGGATAGCAGAGCAAAAGCTGAAATGCTTAACTCCATTTTCAGATGTTTCTTTAAAGGGAAAACCCAGGAGAATTGCCCCAATTTAATCGTTGTATCACTGAAAAGATGAATGAAATAAGTATTAGTATCAGTGGTGCTGAGAAACAGCTGAAATCATTAAAATTGAACCAAGTTCCAGGGCCCAGTGGAATCCCAGCCAGATTCTGTACTGAATTTGTGGCTGAGTTAGCCCCTCTTCTAACTATAATCTGTCATAGATCACTTGAACAAAGAACCGTGTCCAGTTCTTAGAAAAAGGATAGTAGAAGTGATCGACAAAACTGCCGTCCGGTGTGCTTGACATCAATTTCTTGTAGAATCTTGGAACATACTCTGAGCTCAAACATAATGAGATATCTTGAACAGAATGACCTTCTCCATGCCAACCATCATGGATTCCAAAAACATCAATCATGTGAAACCCAACTTGCACTTTTCTCACATGACACACTGAAAGCTTTGTATCCAGGCAGTCAGGTAGTGCAGTATTTCTTGTTTTCTGAAAATCAGTTAACTCAGTACCACACTTATGCTTATTGCCAAAAGTACAATTATATGGATATCAAGTGGAATTTGTGACTGGATTGAGGAGTTTTTGATAGGGAAGACGCAGCATGTTATCTTGGATGGAGAGTCAATGTCACATGTATAACTTCAGGTGTGCCCCAGGTAAGTGTGTTGGGATCCTTGCTGATCGTGTTGTATGTTACTGACCTTGCAGACAGTATTAATACTAACATCAGGCTTTTTGCGGCTGTCTATAATGAAGTACTCTCTGAAAGAAGTTGCATAAATATTCAGTCAGATCTTGATAAGATTTCAAAGTGGTGCAAAGGTTGGAAACATGCTTTAAATGTCCAGATATGTAAAATTGTACACTTCACAAAACAAAAAAACATAGCATGCTATGACTATAACATCAATGAATCAGTGTTGGACTTGGCCACCTCAATCAAATACTGGGTGTAATACTCTGTAGGGATATGAAATGGAATGATCACATGGGCTCAGTCGTGGGTAAAGTGGGTGGTATAGTTCGGTTTATTGGTAGAATACTGGGGAAGTGGGGGACCTGTACCAAATAGCACTAACAGGAGATATTGAACATATATAGAGAAGGGCAGCATGCATGGTCCCATGTTTGTGTGATCAGTGGGAAAGTGTCACAGAACCGGCAGACTCTTGTAGATAGATATAAAGTATCCCGAGAAAGTCTGCTAACGAAGTTTCAAGAACCACCTTTAAATTATGACTCTACGAATATACTACAGCCCCCAATTATCGCTCACATGGGGATCATGAGGATTAGATTAGAATAATTACAGCATGCACAGGGGCATTCAAACAAATAATCCTCCCCCACTCCTTACTTGAATGAAACAGGAAGGGACCCTAATAATTGATACAATGGGATATAACCTCTGCCATGCACTTCATGGTGGTTTGCAGAGTATAGATGCAGATGTAGTTTCACCCCTCAGGATGGTACACCTAACTCATAGACGTTTCTGAGCAATGTGCTTTCTTCACTTCATTAATACCAACGCTACTGCCAACGCACTGAGGCGGAGTGCTACTGTGTATAAAGTGACCACTGTTAAATTCCAATATGGCTATCCTTAATTAAATGATTTAATTCTTATTTTCCGTAAGTTTCTTATTGAAGTTAAGTTTGTTCATTATTCCTAGTGAACAGTCTATGGTATAGTGAGCCATCAGTAGAATAGGAGGGTGAAATATCAAATGCCATTGAGTGCTCCAGCGTGTAGCTTCATAACTGGACTCATTATCAAACAGTGAGAGATATTCAAAAAAGATCATAATAAGCAACTTCAGCCAGTGGTGATCATTACCTATTGCTAGGGACTGAAAATGTAGCATCTTATTTTGCAAGATTAGCATATACACTCCTGGAAATGGAAAAAAGAACACATTGACACCGGTGCGTCAGACCCACCATACTTGCTCCGGACACTGCGAGTGGGCTGTACAGGCAATGATCACACGCACTGCACAGCGGACACACCAGGAACCGCGGTGTTGGCCGTCGAATGGCGCTAGCTGCGCAGCATTTGTGCACTGCCGCCGTCAGTGTCAGCCAGTTTGCCGTGGCATACGGAGCTCCATCGCAGTCTTTAACACTGGTAGCATGCCGCGTCAGCGTGGACGTGAACCGTATGTGCAGTTGACGGACTTTGAGCGAGGGCGTATAGTGGGCATGCGGGAGGCCGGGTGGACGTACCGCCGAATTGCTCAACACGTGGGGCGTGAGGTCTCCACAGTACATCGATGTTGTCGCCAGTGGTCGGCGGAAGGTGCACGTGCCCGTCGACCTGGGACCGGACCGCAGCGACGCACGGATGCACGCCAAGACCGTAGGATCCTACGCAGTGCCGTAGGGACCGCACCGCCACTTCCCAGCAAATTAGGGACACTGTTGCTCCTGGGGTATCGGCGAGGACCATTCGCAACCGTCTCCATGAAGCTGGGCTACGGTCCCGCACACCGTTAGGCCGTCTTCCGCTCACGCCCCAACATTGTGCAGCCCGCCTCCAATGGTGTCGCGACAGGCGTGAATGGAGGGACGAATGGAGACGTGTCGTCTTCAGCGATGAGAGTCGCTTCTGCCTTGGTGCCAATGATGGTCGTATGCGTGTTTGGCGCCGTGCAGGTGAGCGCCACAATCAGGACTGCATACGACCGAGGCACACAGGGCCAACACCCGGCATCATGGTGTGGGGAGCGATCTCCTACACTGGCCGTACACCACTGGTGATAGTCAAGGGGACACTGAATAGTGCACGGTACATCCAAACCGTCATCGAACCCATCGTTCTACCATTCCTAGACCGGCAAGGGAACTTGCTGTTCCAACAGGACAATGCACGTCCGCATGTATCCCGTGCCACCCAACGTGCTCTAGAAGGTGTAAGTCAACTACCCTGGCCAGCAAGATCTCCGGATCTGTCCCCCATTGAGCATGTTTGGGACTGGATGAAGCGTCTTCTCACGCGGTCTGCACGTCCAGCACGAACGCTGGTCCAACTGAGGCGCCAGGTGGAAATGGCATGGCAAGCCGTTCCACAGGACTACATCCAGCATCTCTCGTCTCCATGGGAGAATAGCAGCCTGCATTGCTGCGAAAGGTGGATATACACTGTACTAGTGCCGACATTGTGCATGCTCTGTTGCCTGTGTCTATGTGCCTGTGGTTCTGTCAGTGTGATCATGTGATGTATCTGACCCTAGGAATGTGTCAATAAAGTTTCCCCTTCCTGGGACAATGAATTCACGGTGTTCTTATTTCAATTTCCAGGAGTGTATTTTGTGCAGAATTAGCATCTATTTTTTTGCCAGAATTAGTATCTTCATTCTCTTTTTTGCGAATTATTAGATGTATCGATTTAAATGTATCAATTTAAAATGTGCCAATCATGTGCCTGTAGACTCAATTGATCACAAATCACAAACAATAAAAAATAATAAAAGGAAACACCATGATCTAAGGTGAAATAATAATAATAATAATAATAATAATAATAATAATAATA
Organism: Schistocerca cancellata; assembly: GCF_023864275.1. Taxonomy (NCBI): domain Eukaryota; kingdom Metazoa; phylum Arthropoda; class Insecta; order Orthoptera; family Acrididae; genus Schistocerca; species Schistocerca cancellata. The sequence goes on from NC_064627.1 coordinate 1,072,611,107, forward strand.
ATAATAATAATAATAATAATAAACCCCGTGGAGGCCCGGGAAAAGAATAGGCCTCCGGTATGTTCTGCCAGTCGTAAAAGGCGACGAAAAGAACAAACCACTAATAGGGCTAACCCCCCTTTTAGTGTGATTACTTGGTTCAGGACAGAACTAAAGAATCCTCGGACAAGTGCCGTCATGGTCGGGGACGACGCTTGAACCCTATGCCCGCCCACAATGGTAACGACACTGCTAGCCAACTGGAAAATGATTTAAATCCAAATAGAGGTGTTTTGCAGGATATGCTTCCTGCAACCACCCTAGAACGAAAACAAAGACAGAGGATGAGATGGTCAGATGAAGTTAATCGACACCTCATGTTCTGTTATTACCAAGCAACAAACCTAGGAACCAACACAACTGGATACAGATCACAAGTATACACAACATTTATTACCAGATACCCGGAATTAAAATTTTTAACAGAACAACGACTAGCTGATCAGATCCGTGTGATAATAAAAAATAACAGGATACCCCAGTCAGAATTAGAAAACATCAAACAACAAGTACAACAAACACTGGAACAAAATAATGTGCAATCAGTAGAAGAAGAAAATACAGTAATGGACTCAAACATCCCAGAGCAAACAAACAAAGACCAACACGTATCAATTAAACAATCAGAGGAAAATGAAATCTTAAGACAGCCACCAGAACAAGCACAAATAGAACACGAAGTGACACACATGTTAGATATAGAAGATAAATTTCAGCTGACATATATAGAATACAAAGACACAAATACAGACATTAGGCCATTCTTGCATAGACCGCCAAATAACCCACAAGTCGAAACAACAATAAAGACTATCAACACAATCATACACAACAAAATAAATGAAAACACAACTATGGAAGAGTTACAACTACTGGTTTATATAGGAGCACTCACTACACTAAATATACACACTAGGCAGAGATCAGAACAAACCAACACACATAAGAAACCCTCAAAACCAGCATGGCAACACAGGCTACAGATCAGAATAGAAAAACTGAGAAAAGACATCGGACAGCTAACACAATTTATAAGAAATGAAATATCAGACAAAAAACGAAAAAGGTTAGGTAAAATCTCACAACAAGAAGCAATAGAGCAATTAGATGAAAAAAAGCAGAAATTGCAAGCATTGGCCAAACGACTTAGAAGATACAAAAAAAGTGAAAATAGAAGGAAACAAAACCAAACATTCAACACAATCCAATAGAGATTTTACCAAACAATAGATAACACACACATTAAAATAGACAATCCACCAAACATAACAGACATGGAACACTTCTGGAGCAACAGATGGTCAAACCCGGTACAACATAACAGGCATGCACAGTGGATACAAGCAGAAACAGACACATACAAGATGATACCACAAATGCCTGAAGTGATAATTTTGCAACATGAAGTCAACCGAGCAATTAATTCTACACACAATTGGAAAGCCCCTGGAAATGATAAAATAGCAAATTACTGGCTAAAGAAGTTCACCTCAACGTATTCACATCTAACTAAATTATTTAACAGTTACATTGCAGACCCATACACAGTCCCTGATACGCTTACACAAGGAATAACTTATCTGAAACCTAAAGATCAAGCAGACACAGCAAACCCAGCTAAATATCGCCCCATAACATGCCTACCAACAATATACAAAATATTAACTTCAGTCATCGCACAGAAATTAATGACACATACAACACAGAACAAAATTATAAATGAAGAACAAAAAGGCTGCTGCAAAGGAGCACGAGGATGTAAAGAGCAACTGATAATAGATACAGAGGTGACATATCAAGCTAAAACTAAACAAAGGTCCCTACACTACGCATACATTGATTACCGAAAAGCCTTTGATAGTGTACCCCACTCATGGTTACTACAGATATTGGAAATATACAAAGTAGATCCTAAATTGATACAGTTTCTAAACATAGTAATGAAAAACTGGAAAACCACACTTAATATCCAAACAAATTCAGATAACATCACATCACAGCCAATACAGATTAAGCGTGGAATATACCAAGGAGACTCATTAAGTCCTTTCTGGTTCTGTCTTGCTCTGAACCCACTATCCAACATGCTAAATAATACAAATTATGGATACAATATTACTGGAACATACCCACACAAAATCACACATTTGCTATACATGGATGATCTAAAACTACTGGCAGCAACAAATCAACAACTCAACCAATTACTAAAGATAACAGAAGTATTCAGCAATGATATAAATATGGCTTTTGGAACAGACAAATCTAAGAAAAATAGCATAGTCAAGGGAAAACACACTAAACAAGAAGATTACATATTGGATAACCACAGCGACTGCATAGAAGCGATGGAAAAAACAGATACCTATAAATATCTAGGATACAGACAAAAAATAGGAATAGATAATACAAATATTAAAGAAGAACTAAAAGAAAAATATAGACAAAGACTAACAAAAATACTGAAAACAGAATTGACAGCAAGAAACAAGACAAAAGCTATAAATACTTATGCTATACCAGTATTGACCTACTCATTTGGAGTAGTGAAATGGAGTGACACAGACCTAGAAGCACTCAATACACTTACACGATCACAATGCCACAAATATAGAATACATCACTTACATTCAGCAACAGAAAGATTCACATTAAGCAGAAAGGAAGGTGGAAGGGGATTTATAGATATAAAAAACCTACATTATGGACAGGTAGACAATTTAAGAAAATTCTTTCTAGAACGAGCAGAAACTAGCAAAATACACAAAGCAATCACTCATATAAATACATCAGCCACACCATTGCAATTTCATAACCACTTCTACAACCCTTTAGATCACATAACATCAACAGATACAAAGAAAGTAAATTGGAAAAAGAAAACACTACATGGCAAGCACCCGTATCATCTAACACAGCCACACATAGATCAAGACGCATCCAACACATGGCTAAGAAAAGGTAATATATACAGTGAGACGGAAGGATTCATGATTGCAATACAGGATCAAACAATAAACCCAGATATTACAGCAAGCATATTATTAAAGATCCCAATACCACAACAGATAAATGCAGACTTTGCAAACAACAAATAGAAACAGTAGACCACATCACAAGCAGATGTACAATACTAGCAAATACAGAATACCCCAGAAGACATGACAATGTAGCAAAAATAATACATCAACAGCTTGCCATACAACATAAACTAATAAAACTACATGTTTCCACATACAAGTATGCACCACAAAATGTACTAGAGAATGATGAATACAAATTATACTGGAACAGAACCATTATAACAGATAAAACACCACCACATAACAAACCTGACATCATACTCACCAATAAAAAGAAGAAATTAACACAACTAATCGAAATATCCATACCCAATACAACAAATATACAGAAGAAAACGGGAGAAAAAATTGAAAAATACATCCAACTGGCTGAGGAAGTCAAGGACATGTGGCATCAGGATAAAGTTGACATTATACCAATTATACTATCAACTACAGGAGTCATACCACGCAATATCCACCAGTACATCAACGCAATACAGCTACATCCAAACATATATATACAACTACAGAAATCCGTAATTATTGATACATGCTCAATTACCCGAAAGTTCCTAAATGCAATATAACATATACCGTACAGTTAAAAGGAAGTGACGCTTGATCAAGGTCCGCGTCACTTCCCATTTTTAACCAGACTTAATGTCTGAGAAAGTAAAGAAAGAAATAATAATAAACCCCGTGGAGGCCCGGGAAAAGAATAGGCCTCCGGTATGTTTTGCAGGTTGCAAAAGGCGACGAAAAGAACAAACCACTAATAGGGCTAACCCCCCTTTTAGTGTGATTAGTTGGTTCAGGACAGAACTAATGAAGCCTCGGACAAGCACTGCCATGGTCGGGGACGATGCTTAAACGCTATGCCCGTCCACAATGGTAACGACACTGCTAGACACACAGAAAATTATTTAAAGCCAAATAGAGGTGTTTTGCAGGCTATGCTTCCTGCAACCACTCTAGAAGGAAAACAGACAGAGGATGAGATGGTCAGATGAAGTTAACCAAAACCTCATGTTCTGTTATTATCAAGCAACAAACTTAGGAACCAACACAACTGGATACAGATCACAAGTATACACAAAATTTATTACCAGATATCCAGAATTAAAATTTTTAACAGAATGACTGCTGATCAGATCTATGTAATAATAAAAAATTACAGGATACCCCAGTCAGAATTAGAAGACATCAAACAACAAGTACAACAAATACTGGAACAAAATAATGTGCAATCAGAAGAAGAAGAAGAAAATACAGTATTGGACTCAAACATCCCAGAGCAAACAAACAATGACCAACACGCATCAATTAAACAATCAGAGGAAAACGAAATCTTAAGACAGCCACCAGAACAAGCACAAATAGAACACGAAGAGACACACTTGTTAGATATTGAAGAGAAATTTCAGCTGACATATATAGAATACAAAGACACAAATACAGACATTAGACCATTCTTGCATAGACGGCCAAATAACCCACAAGTCGAAACAACAATAAAAACTATCAACACAATCATACACAACAAAATAAATGAAAACACAAGTATGGAAGAGTTACAACTACTGGTTTATATAGGAGCACTCACTACACTAAATATACACACTAGGCAGAGATCAGAACAAACCAACACACAGAAGAAACCCTCAAAACCAGCATGGCAACACAGGCTACAGATCAGAATAGAAAAACTGAGAAAAGACATCGGACAGCTAACACAATTTATAAGAAATGAAATACCAGACAAAAACGAAAAAGGTTAGGTAAAATCTCACAACAAGAGCGATAGAGGAATTAGATGAAAAGAAGCAGAAATTACAAGCATTGGCCAAACGACTTAGAAGATACAAAAAAAGTGAAAATAGAACGAAACAAAACCAAACATTCAACACAATCCAATAGAGATTTTACCAAACAATAGATAACACACACATTAAAATAGACAATCCACCAAACATAACAGACATGGAACACTTCTGGAGCAACAGATGGTCAAACCCGGTACAACATAACAGGCATGCACAGTGGATACAAGCAGAAACAGACACATACAAGATGATACCACAAATGCCTGAAGTGATAATTTTGCAACATAAAGTCACCCTAGCAATTAATTCTACGCACAATTGGAAAGCCCCTGGAAAAGATAAAATAGCAAATTTCTGGCTAAAGAAGTTCACCTCAACACATTTACATCTAACTAAATTATTTAACAGTTACATTGCACACCCACACACATTCCCTGATACACTTACACATGCAATAACTTATCTCAAAGCTAAAGATCAAGCAGACACAGCAAATCCAGCTAAATATCGCCCCATAACATGCCTACCAACAATATACAAAATATTAACTTCATTTATTATACAGAAATTAATGACACATACAACACAGAACAAAATTATAAATGAAGAACAAAAAGGCTGCTGCAAAGGAGCATGAGGACGTAAAGAGCAACTGATAATAGATGCAGAGGTGACATATCAAGCTAAAACTAAACAAAGGTCACTACACTATGCATACATTGATTATCAGAAAGCTTTTGATAGTGTACCCCACTCATGGTTACTACAAATATTGGAAATATACAAAGTAGATCCTAAATTGATACAGTTCCTAAACCTAGTAATGAAAAACCAGAAAACCACACTTAATATCCAAACAAATTCAAATTATATCACATCACAGCCAATACAGATTAAGCGTGGAATATACCAAGGAGACTCATTAAGTCCTTTCTGGTTCTGCCTTGCTCTGAACCCACTATCCAACACGCTAAATAATACAAATTATGGATACAATATTACTGGAACATACCAACACAAAATCACACATTTGCTATACATGGATGATCTGAAACTACTGGCAGCAACAAATTAACAACTCAACCAATTACTAAAGATAACAGAAGTATTCAGCAATGATATAAATATGGCTTTTGGAACAGACGAATCTAAGAGAAATCGCATAGTCAAGGGTAAACACACTAAACAAGATGATTACATATTGGATAACCACAGCGACTGCATAGAAGCGATGGAAAGAACAGATGCATATAAATATCTAGGATACAGACAAAAAATTGGAATAGATAATACAAATATTAAAGAACTAAAAGAAAACTATAGACAAAGACTAACAAAAATACTGAAAACAGAATTGACAGCAAGAAACAAGACAAAAGCTATAAATACCTATGCTAGACCATTACTGACCTATTCATTTGGAGTAGTGAAATGGAGTAACACAGACCCAGAAGCACTCAATACACTTACACGATCACAATGCCACAAATATAGAATACATCACACACATTCAGCAACAGAAAGATTCACATTAAGGAGGAAGGGGATTTGTCAACATAGAAAACCTACATTATGGACAGGTAGACAATTTAAGAAAATTCTTTATGGAATGAGCAGAAACTAGCAAAATACACAAAGCAATCACTCGTATAAATACATCGGCTACACCACTGCAATTTCATAACCACTTCTACAACCCTTTTGATCACATAACATCAACAGATACGAAGAAAGTAAATTGGAAAAAGAAAAAACTACATGCGAAGCACCCGTATCATCTAACACAGCCACACATCGATCAAGATGCATCCAACGCATGGCTAAGAAAAGGCAATATATACAGTGAGATGGAAGGATTCATGATTGCAATACAGGATCAAACAATAAACACCAGATATTACAGCAAGCATATTATTAAAGATCCCAATACCACAACAGATAAATGCAGACTTTGCAAACAACAAATAGAAACAGTAGACCACATCACAAGCAGATGTACAATACTAGCAAATACAGAATACCCCAGAAGACATGACAATGTAGCAAAAATAATACATCAACAGCTTGCCATACAACATAAACTAATAAAACTACACGTTTCCACATACAAGTATACACCACAAAATGCACTAGAGAATGATGAATACAAATTATACTGGAACAGAACCATTATAACAGATAAAACACCACCACATAACAAACCTGACATCATACTCACCGACAAGAAGAAGAAATTAACACAACTAATCGAAATATCCATACCCAATACAACAAATATACAAAAGAAAACAGGAGAAAAAATTGAAAAATACATCCAACTGGCTGAGGAAGTCAAGGACATGTGGCATCAGGATAAAATTGACATTATACTGTCAACTACAGGAGTCATACCACACAGTATCCACCAGTACATCAACGCAATACAGCTACATCCAAACATATATATACAATTACAGAAATCTGTAATTATTGATACATGTTCAATTACCCGAAAGTTCCTAAATGCAATGTAACATATACCGCACAGTTAAAGGGAAGTGACGCTTGATCAAGGTCCGCGTCACTTTCCATTTTTAGCCAGACATAACGTCTGAGAAAGGAAAGAAATAATAATAAGAGAATAAATGGTTTTTATTCTCTCTAAATAGTTTCTTGTGTGGAATGCATACTTTTGCAAAGACTTAAACAAATTTTGTCCCAAAATTGTCTGCTCTCTCTCTCTCTCTCTCTCTCTCTCTCTCTCTCTCTCTCTCTCTCTCTCTCTCTCTCTCTCTCTCTCTGTTCTTGCAAAAAGTGATTGACTGTTGAGAAGCAGCAGCATTTCCTAGCTGGTCAACAGAGTTCTTCTTATTTAAGGAGTTTTTCAACATTATGTTCTTTTCAGACCCAGTTTATTAACGGCAAAACCTTCATAACATTGGTTTCAAATCTGTAGCATAGAAACCCTGATTAATATATGGCAGAGCCCTACTGCAAGTACTCATAGGTACGCGACTTTTAGTTGATAGTGTTACAGATAGAACCAACAATGTCTTAGCAGCATCTTCACTCATTTCAAAATAATAAAAGAAAGAGTTACGCACAAAGCAAAGCAAAGCATTCAGTAACTTCTACCACACAGTTGTTTGTCAGCTTGGCAGCATCATAAACGAGATAGTTCAGACCCCATCTCTACAGAAATCGTATAAATCGTATGCAACCATAGTTCAACAGCCGCACTTAAAGCTTCCATTTTAAAGTATCAACATAATACCAACTTTAGCTAACAGGCAAATATATGTGTTTCTTTTTCTAAAGTGCTAGTCCTGTGGCTGAGTCCTCAATTACAATACATGGTGTATATCTTATAGAGGCTATTCACCATCTCACAGTTGACATGGGACCAGAGCGTAACTTAAGAGCACACTGTTACATCATTGAGCTTGTCCATTAATGTGATCTTTATTTTGAAAACATGTTCTTATGCACATGCTCTTTCCAAATTTGCATTTGGCATATATTGTGTAATACCAGTAATTAAAAAATAGTACATCTAGATAAAGCTTGCTATGGACTATTATTAGTTAGATAAATTCCCATCATCACATTTTGAGGCAAAATTTGCATCCATATTCACATTCATCACGAATGCAAATTTTTCAGGTCCCTAACTAGTGCTCGTAAATCATCGTATAGCATGTCGAATGTATCTACGTTGCAGCAACATTGCAAACACTAGTAGCCCAAAACTGTTAGCCGTCATCTTCGTACAGGTGGCCATTATCCTCATATCCCATTGATATGTGGTCCATTAGTCAGTTGGCATGGCAGTATCCAAAGACATAAGGTGCAGAAACATGGACAGGGCACACCCAATGGAGCTCCCTTTTGCTGTCCCATGAATCTAGATTCATTGTATAGCTTGACAGTGATGAATTTGCTGGTGGAAGGAATGTGAAATATGGAACAATCCAAAAATTTAACACATGGTTTGTACATGAATCAGTATTGACTGGTGTAAAGACTTCCGCGTCATTACATCATTCAGAAATATTCTTTATCAACACAGAGGCTTGCGTGCCTCGACGATACAGATAGCCGTACCGTAGGTGCAACCACAACGGGGGGGGTGTATCTGTTGAGAGGCCAGACAAACGTGTGGTTCCTGAAGAGGGGCAGCAGCCTTTTCAGTAGTTACAAGGGCAACAGTCTGGATGATTGACTGATCTGGCCTTGTAACAATAACCAAAACGGCCTTGCTGTGCTGGTACTGCGAACGGCTGAAAGCAAGGGTAAACTACAGCCATAATTTTTCCCGAGGGCATGCAGCTTTACTGTATGATTAAATGATGATGGCGTCCTCTTTGTAAAATATTACGGAGGTAAAATAGTCCCCCATTCGGATCTCCGGGCGGGGACTACTCAAGAGGATGTCGTTATCAGGAGAAAGAAAACTGGCATTCTACGGATCGGAGCGTGGAATGTCAGATCACTTAATCGGGCAGGTAGGTTAGAAAATTTAAAAAGGGAAATGGATAGGTTAAAGTTAGATATAGTGGGAATTAGTGAAGTTCGGTGGCAGGAGGAACAAGACTTCTGATCAGGTGACTACAGGGTTATAAACACAAAATCAAATAGGGGTAATGCAGGAGTAGGTTTAATAATGAATAGGAGAATAGGAATGCAGGTAAGCTACTACAAACAGCATAGTGAACGCATTATTGTGGCAAAATAGATACGAAGTCCACGCCTACTACAGTAGTACAAGTTTATATGCCAACTAGCTCTGCAGATGATGAAGAAATTGAAGAAATGTATGATGAAATAAAAGAAATTATTCAGATAGTGAAAGGTGACGAAAATTTAAGTCATGGGTGACTGAAATTCGGTAGTGGGAAAAGGGAGAGAAGAAAAAGTAGTAGGTGAACATGGACTGGGGCTAAGAAATGAAAGAGGAAGCTGCCTGGTAGAATTTTACACAGAGCACAACTTAATCATAGCTAACACTTGTTTCAAGAATCATAAAAGGAGGCTGTATACATGGAAGAAGCCTGGAGATACTGAAAGGTTTCAGGTAGATTATATAATGGTAAGACAGAGATTTAGGAACCAGGTTTTAAATTGTAAGACATTTCCAGAGGCAGATGCGGACTCTGACCACAATCTGTGGGTTATGACCTGTAGATTAAAACTGAAGAAACTGCAAAAAGGTGGGAATTTAAGGAGATGGGACCTGGATAAACTGAAAGAACCAGAGGTTGTACAGAGTTTCAGGGAGAGCATAAGGGAACAATTGACAGGAATGGGGGAAACAAATACAGTAGAAGAAGAATGGGTAACTCTGAGGGATGAAGTAGTGAAGGCAGCAGAGGATCAAGTAGGTAAAAAGACAAGGGCTAGTAGAAATCCTTGGATAACAGAAGATATATTGAATTTAATTGATGAAAGGAGAAAATATAAAAATGCAGTAAATGAAGCAGGCAGAAAGGCATACAAGCGCCTCAAAAATGAGATCGACAGGAAGTGCAAAATGGCTAAGCTAGAGGACAAATGTAAGGATGTAGAGGCTTATCTCACTAGGGGTAAGATAGATACTGCCTACAGGAAAATTAGAGAGACCTTTGAAGATAAGAGAACCACTTGTATGAACATCAAGAGCTCAGATGGTAACCCAGTTCTAAGCAAAGAAGGGAAAGCAGAAAGGTGGAAGGAGTATACAGAGGATCTATACAAGGGCGATGTACTTGAGGACAATATTATGGAAATGGAAGAGGACGTAGATGAAGATAAAATGGGAGATAAGACACTGCGTGAAGAGTTTGACAGAGCACTGAAAGACCTTGAGTCGAAACAAGGCCCCGGGAGTAGACAACATTCCATTGGAACTACTGATGGCCTTGGGAGAGCCAGTCCTGACAAAACTCTACCATCTGGTGAGCAAGATGTATGGAACAGGGGAAATACCCTCAGACTTCAAGAAGAATATAATAATTCCAATCCTAAAGAAAGCAGGTGTTGACAGATGTGAAAATTACTGAACTATCAGTTTAATAAGTCACATCTGCAAAATACTAATGCGAATTCTTTACAGACAAATGGAAAAACTAGTAGAAGCCGACCTCGGGGAAGATCAGTTTGGATTCCGTAGAAATGTTGGAACACGTGAGGCAATACTGACCCTACGACTTATCTTAGAAGCTAGATTAAGGAAGGGCAAACCTACGTTTCTAGCATTTGTAGACTTAGAGAGAGCTTTTGACAATGTTGACTGGAATACTCTTTCAAATACTGAAGGTGGCAGGGGTAAAATACAGGGAACGAAAGGCTATTTACAATTTGTACAGAAACCAGATGGCAGTTATAAGTGTTGAGGGGCATGAAAGGGAAGCAGTGGTTGGGAAGGGAGGGAGACAGGGTTGTAGTCTCTCCCCGATGTTATTCAATCTGTATATTGAGCAAGCAGTGAAGGAAACAGAATAAAAATTCGGAGTAGGTATTAAAATCCATGGAGGAGAAATAAAAACTTTGAGGTTTGCCGATGACATTGTAATTCTGTCAGAGACAGGGAAAGGACCTGCAAGAGCAGCTGAACGGAATGGACAGTGTCTTGAAAGTAGGATATAAGATGAACATCAACAAAAGCAAAACGAGGATAATGGAATGTAGTTGAATTAAGTCGAGTGATGCTGACTGAATTAGATTAGGAAATGAGACACTTAAAGTAGTAAAGGAGTTTTGCTATTTGGGGAGCAAAATAACTGATGATGGTCGAAGTAGAGAGGATATAAAATGTAGACTGGCAATGGCAAGGAAAGCGTTTCTGAAGAAGAGAAATTTGTTAACATCAAGTATAGATTTAAGTATCAGGAAGTCGTTTCTGAAAGTATTTGTATGGAGTGTAGCCATGTACGGAAGTGAAACGTGGACGAAAAATAGTTTGGATAGGAAGAGAATAGAAGCTTTCGAAATGTGGTGCTACAGAAGAATGCTGAAGATTAGATGGGTAGGTCACATAACTAATGAGGAGGTATTGAATAGAATTGGGGAGAAAAGGAGTTTGTAGCACAACTTGACTAGAAGAAGGGATCGGTTGGTAGGACATGTTCTGAGGCATCAAGGGATCACAAATTTAATATTGGAGGGCAGCATGGAGGGTAAAAATCGTAGAGGGAGACCAAGAGATGAATACACTAAGCAGATTCAGAAGGATGTAGGTTGCAGTAGGTACTGGGAGATGAAGCAGCTTGCACAGGATAGAGTGGCATGGAGAGCTGTATCAGACCAGTCCCAGGACTAAAGACGACAAAAAAAAAAAAGGTGTGGGAACAAGATTCTACCACCTCTTATTGTATGTGTACGTGTGCTGGTGCAGTTGTTGATTCTTACAGACACCAGTGAGGCTATCGTTGAGGCGAATTAGTGGGGACATGCTAGAAGGTAAGGGGTAATGTTCTGCCATGACTGTCCCTTTTTCAGGACTAGGAACTTGAAACTGGTGGAGTATCATTTGGTAAACAAGTAGTTAAGTACTTAAACAGAACTTTAACTCTTCAGATTGCTATACCTCCATAATAGCAAAACAAAATGTCCTTCTGGAGCTTGCACTGAATCCATACTGTGCTAATCTGTAGCAACCTTATCTGTTCAGTGCTTATATGCCTTATTATGAACATGTGTTGTGCTTGATTGGCCTGCTTTTGATCTATTATGTTAATGCAGAAATTGGTCTCTTGTGCCTTTACTCATATAGACATTGATCAGTAAACCCCTCTGCTAGTACATCTTTCTGTTGCCGCGTGGGGTAGCCACGCGGTCTGAGGCACCTTGCCGCAGTTCGCGCGACTCCCCCCATCGGAGGTTAGAGTCCTCCCTCAGGCGTCAGTCACCACCTCCATCCTGGAAGTAACTTAGTGCAGTCCTAGCTGTGGGCTTAACAGCTTAAGGTTCCAATGAACAGTTAAATAGCAAAGCTCAACTACTTAGCCCCAGAATAAGTGTAAATATCACAGAACCAGAAAGGACAGTAAGCAACTTCAATAGTAGGATAAGGTTTTAACCATCAAACACATAAGTGGCAGGTAAAACAGAGTAAAGCTTTAGCAACAAGGTGCTTACAACTTAATCTTAATAACAACCAAGTGCATGATTACTAATGTAAGCTATGCTAAATAAAACTTTACACTGGCCAAGTGCTAATTATTACATTCAAACAGAATAGGCTAACAGAGCTGAGCAAGAAAGCCTTTAAAACTTACTACACTAATCTTAATACTGGCCAAGCTCAGCAACCACTGCATCCAAACAATAAGCTACTGTCACACAGACGCGCTATATGCTCACAGGATCACAGCCGCAAGTGGTAGCTTAACCTTAACAGGCTGTAGCAACACAAGTGAGGCTGAACACTGGCCAGGCTGTAACCACGAGGGCACTAAAGCGCTGCGCAAAACAATGTTAAGTAATCTTTTGCTACCGTACCCAGCCGGCCGGAGTGGCCGAGCGGTTAAAGGCGCTACAGTCTGGAACCGCACGACCGCTACGGTCGCAGGTTCGAATCCTGCCTCGGGCATGGATGTGTGTGATGTCCTTAGGTTAGTTAGGTTTAAGTAGTTCTAAGTTCTAGGGGACTTATGACCACAGCAGGTGAGTCCCATAGTGCTCAGAGCCATTTGAACCATTTTGCTACCGTACCCAGCTCATCAGTCGCAGACAAACACTCTTACTTAAAATTTTCCTAACTGCTGTGGTGCACCACCTTACTATTCTATAGAAGCGAAGTACACTACTTCAAATGATTCAGAATCACCACAGCAAAAAATTGTATCTTTGCTGAATAACGATCCTTTCCATCAGCCTACTAGGGCGGGTCCATGTGCTAACATTCTGTTGCAACTAATGAAAATTTACCACCAACATGCCGCCAGAAGTAATCCTTACAACATTTCACAAAGGGCTCACCACACCACAACAAGACAAGGAGAACCAAACACAGCATTTTACTATGGGGGACGTGTTTTTGTATCTCTCCTTAGCAATAATATTACTAAGCACAGCTGTTGTCAGAGCTGGTCCTTGCAATAACTCACAATGACTGTACCTCAAAACAAGACAAGGAAATCAATACTTCACAAAGAGTTGGAGAATAACACTGACAGTTTGCAGTCATTACTGGCACCTTAATATGATAGAAGCCACGAGCAAGAAGTTAAGGAACCAATACAGCTGTCTTAGCCAGTTCTCGTAATCAACCACAGTGCTAACACCACACAGCTTCTTATCGTCAGCATGGTCTAATAGCGTTGTCGTCTTAAGGTAGAAATAAACTTTATGACGATACTATTCACCATTTAAACAAACCTGGCTGGAAACATTAAAGCAAGACAATAGGAATGACCAGCTGAGCTAAACTGCAAATCTTGACTGAACCCAAGTAATAACCAAAATGGACAGCAACATAGAACTAAACCACCACAGATGTATTTAAACACTTTTTCAGAGCTGAATGCCAACACACACATGCTATCAGCAGCCACAACACAATTTTGCCTCATTGCTGAAGTGCCCCTGTGCAATTCTGTGGTCGTGAACACCGGCAGTCGAGAACTGAACACCCAGCCTAGCTTGCACTACTCAAACTGTCACCTTTGATGCCGCTAGTGCGACTGCAATGTCAGTCATGCACCTAGGCATAATCAGTATCCTGTGGAATACATAGGAACTATGGTAGAACTGCAACAACGCGAAATGCAAATTGCTGGAGGAGGAAACCAACTGGCTAACCCCCCACCCCCCTGAACATCATGGTACCCATGAAGGTGAGCTGTATCCAGTGGACAACGCTTCAATGCTTATGAACCAAATGGCTTAATTTGTGATAGGTGTGCCCAAAGAACGTTACTGCTCTGAGTATCTTGCAGTCTAACTGTGACCAGCATAACACACCCCTGAATGATGATGAGACTTAAACCAGGGCAGCAATTTCTTAGAGATTTTTTTGATGGCCTTGCTCATGGCTGCAAAATTCTTCCAAAACACTGTTTTGATTATAATGGATTTCTCGTTTCTCCAGGCCTTACACCAGTGCTCTTTAATGTCGGAAGGTGAGACTCTCTTAGGTAACAAATCCTCAATTCCCTGCAAGTTGCACTGTGGAGAATTCAGGATTTAAGCAAACATCAGTTGAGCAGGCACTTTCAGATGGCTCTCGTGTGTTTCCATATTAAAGACATAGGCTAACCAATTCAAGGCCTCACCCCAATTTGACTGATTCTTTTGATGGTAAGTGATAAGAGCTACCTGGAGATTTAGGTTGACTGTTTCAGCAAGAGAGGGATTTTGAATTGTACTGTGTAATCCGGTGATATTTCATCCCATGTCAAATAAAAAATTATTAAATTCCTTAATTCCTTGGAGGTGAAATTGGTAGCATTATAAGACAGAAGGACTCAACTAGGAAAACACACACACACACACACACACACACACACACACAGCCTTTCTTAGAACATGGCATTGGACCCACAAAATCTACAAATATTCTTTCCATAGGACACTTGGCTGGTCATGAGGCCCTGTATCTCATCAAGGTATGCAGTGCACGCTTACTAGAAGTGCACTCTTGACATTCCTTGACAAACCTTCTTGTCCTTGTCCATACCTACCCAGCAAAATCTTTCTTAACCTTCTTCCTAGTTTTAAACATTCTAATGTGACTGCCCATTGGGGACACATGACAGTAACATAGAAAAAAAACTGCTGCAGACGCAGGGACCACAGCTCTTGCACGAGTTTCACCCCATGTCTGAAAACACAAAATCTCATTTTTCAATAGGTAGGGGTAGCTATCCTTACCCTTGTTGGTCTTTCGATCACTAACTTGAACTCTGATTCTGATAATTTTCAATTCTGTGAAGCAGTTCAGGATACTTTGCTAATATATCATTGATCTCATAGGACAACTGACGATCTCTCTCCAGATGTTGTTCATCCTGGTCCTGATCCTCAAACATTTGACTTAAGGTGTCCACAACAATGTTGCCCACGCCCTTGATGTGTCTTAACCGTGAACTAAAAAGCTAATATTCTTATCGCCCATCAAGCTATCTGCCCAGTTCTTCTAGGGTGCCCCAGCACCCAATGAATGGCCTGATTGTCAGTCTGAAGTTCAAACATCTGGTGCTCCAAATATAGCTTAAATTTTTCCAGAGCAAATAAGACTGCTAATGCTTCAGGCTCGTCAACAGAGTACTGCTGCTCCAAATGATTAAGTGAACGTGAACCAAAGACAACTGGGTTTTAAACACTGCACATGTTGTTTGCAATTGATTGTACTTTTCGTTAAGCCTAGCAATAAATAGTGCTTATAATATCTTCCCTTTTTCGCCTTTGTAGTACCTATATTTTCCTCCCCTCTACCAGTTGGATGACTGGTGTCTTCATGTCTGTCGCTAATCCGGAATCGCTTCATACTACAGTCAAGTCTTCCTTGCGAAGATATACCCTAGCCAAAGCTTGCACTGTGCGCGATAGTTAACACTAGGACCGCACCTTTGATGGGTGCTCTGCTTTAGTAGACGTATTTCTTGTAAATGGTTTATTTTACAGTTTCCTTTTTCTATTACTTATAACAAATATGTGTGAGGTAAACGTCTGCAAAGTATGAACCATGCGTGTAGATCCTATCTGAAAAGTGGTACAATGAAGGATCGTCTTCCGTCTTTTTGACAGGTACGGATGTGTGATCAATAGATTTTGGACCTATCCGCATTTCCTTTCTCGATCGGTTTATAGCATTCTGCAGACCCTTTGCTGATGAAGAAGGAAGCTTTATTGCTGAAATGGCACAGTTCGTGTTGATCACATTCCAGTTGCTTCATAATGGCATTTCCAGGATGTGGTTCGTCTGATAAAGAAGTTTTAAAATATTTGATTTCAGTATCAGATGATGATTCCATTCAGTATATGAGAAGTAAACCTGTCAAATTCGAAATAATTTCAGCTTCCAGTTGATAAAAATTCTAGATATTAGATGACTGGTTTTCCTTCCCTAAGCAAAGTTGAGCAGATGGTACTCCTGCAGAGCATGTTGTAATGCATCTTATACCCTCTCTTTCTGCAGGCAGAAATATTACATGTTTCTGAACCAAATACCTTGCATAAAGTTTGAAACTTAAGAGCAAATTTATGCCGACATAGTGAAAAAATCTATACGGGAGATTCCTCAAACAGCAAAATCTGCTGTAGCACCTTTGCACACAACTATACTTTATAAGCAAAGTGATACTCTAAAACGCTAACTGGGGGGAAAAAAACGTAAAAAGGTGCTTCATTTGAGTTCAGTGCATGACACAGTTACTATCAATGAATGACAGCCTAAAAAGCAATCAGAATCAGAGGCACACTACGAAACCAAGTAAAACGTTGATGCTATCAACGAAATTACCCGACTTTACAATTTGAAGAATGGCCAATGCATGAGTAAGGATGTAACGGGGGAAAAAGTAAAGACACGTCAGTTCATATGCAAGTTGGGAAAAGAGTTGACTCCATTACATGAGTCCACAGGAGTACCAATGTACACTCACACTCATAAATTGAGGATAATTGCAGAATGTGGCACTACACAAAATTGGTGCTAATAGCATAGGCACATAGGGAACACACATGACACAGATCTGTAAGTCCACAGTATTTGTGATAAGTTGAGAAAACCATCCCGAAACACATGTGCTACAAAATGCCACTGTTTCCTGCGCATGTACCCCGACACCCATACGGGATATGATCACCATGCACACGTACACAGCCCACACAATGGGTTGGCATACTTTGGATCAGGTGGTCGAGCAGCAGCCGGGGTATAGCCTCCATTCTTGCACCAGTGCCTGTCGGAGCTCCTGAATGGCGTAGGGGTTTGAAGACATGCAGCGATATATCAACTGAAAGCATACCAGACGTGCTTGTTGGGGTTTAGGTCTGTGGAACAGGCAGGCCATTCCATTCACCTGATATCTTCTGTTTCAAGGTACTCCACCACGATGGCAGCTCAGTGGGGCCGTGCATTATTATCCATCAGTAGGAAAGTGGGACCCATTGCACCCCTGAAAAGGCAGATATACTGGTGCAAAATGACGTCCCAGTACATGTGACCTGTTACAGTTCCTCTGTCAAAGACATGCAGGGTGTGTACGTGCACCAGTCATAATCCCACACCACACCACACCATCAAACCACAACCTTCATACAGGTCCCTTTCAAGGAGGGAATGCACTTTCCACTCTCCAGGTGATAAACCATGTCTGTTCAACCGACTGCAGACTCTGTGTCTGGAGACAATTGTTCCAGTGGCTGCGGTAAGGTCCCGAGCAAGGCTACCTGCAGTACTCCGTGGCCGTCTGCGGGCACTGATGGTTAGATATCAGTCTTCTTGTGGTGTTGTACACTGTGGACGTCCTGTACTGTAGCGCCTGGACACGTTTCCTATCTGCTGGAATCATTGCCATGATCTTGAGATCACACTTTGTAGCACACGGAGGGCCCATGCTACAACCTGCTGTGTTTTACCAGCCTCCAGTCGCCCTAGTATTCTACCCCTCATAACGTTATCAATGTGTGTTCTTTGAGCCATTTTCAACACACAGTCATCATTAGCACGCCTGAAAACGTCTGCATACTTACTGGCTGCACCGTACTCTGACAGGCACCAACACACTTCTGCATATGTGGACTGCTGCCAGCACCACCGTGCAATGATCGCAGGTCAAATGCACCGTATGGTCATACCCCGAGGTGATTTAAACCCGCAAACCGCCCACCAGAGTGTTGTTTCACCATGTATCAGCATTATCCTTAATTTATGAGCATGAGTGTAGATGTAGAAACAGATTTGCTTATACAGTATTGCAATATAGCAACATTCACGAGACTTGGAGGATGTACAGGGAAGAATAGGAGCCAGTAATTATGTATGAAGTACAGCAAGTATGTATGTGGACCATGTTTAGGCAACACTGAATACTCGTATTTGTCACCCTGCAGCAGGTAGATTTGAATGAGCGGAATGAAGGTTATAATTGTTTTCTGTACAATATATTGTGCTATTCAAAATTTAATATTAACACTTGTTTTTACTAAGGGGAGTTAACCATTCCACATTTTGTTGTCATATGTATTTGGATTAATTATTAGATATAAAATGTTCATTCTACCGTGTGATTCTACAGAAAAAGCGAAACTTTAGTCACGTAAACTGTGTAAATAGTATGAAATAAATTAGTATACATCCAAATTTGTTTATTATTTTTAAAAAAGGCAAATAAAACTACACCCATCAAAATGACCAGTTGGTCCTTCCAGGCTGTCCATAAGCCCCTGTCCTAGTGTTAAGGATAGCCACAGTGTAGCAAACCAACATTGCCAACGAAATTATGGAATTTTTATCTAAAATTACCCTATACTGAAAGTCATAAACCATAAAAACAATAATGTTGATAATATGACATAAACAATACATGTTTTCAATCGCGAATAGCAAAGTCTTCATCTCTTAAAATTTTTATCCATAAAATTTGCGAATTACGAACCCAAACATCTCAAATCGCGATCCTTTGCACTAATCTACTTCAGAACAAGATAAACTCGGAAGATTCCAAAGCATCACAGATTTTGTGCAAACCCGATTGAAAAGTAGCATGGGTATGTAATATAATTACAAATAGTAATATAATTAAACTCACCCTAATAGGCATCGTTATTGAACTCCACCTCGGCATCACTATTCCGAGGAGATTCCTTCTCTCCTTGGCATAAATGTTGGACGTGTTCATTGATCCAATCATTATACTGGTTGGTTCGAACTGTACAGAATTCTTGACAAGCTGGGAAGTGAGCTTACTGTACCTGAATGTAACGTATTTCTCAACAGCGTCTTCACTAAATTCATTTTCTAAAATACCCACTCACAACCAGCATTGGAATCTGGTGAAACTAATATATCTTTCACAGTTTCCTATTTGGAGGAATTCTTGGTTACCATGAAGGTCACTAGTGTTCTTTATGAAAATCGTCTACCTCTTTGATTTTCGGGAAATTCTCTCCTCTCCTCTGATAGTAATTTGCACAAGCATCTTGTCTTTTTGAGAAATCTTCTGAACCTTTTTATAGAAGTGGAACAAGCATTGATGGCCTTTTAGCACTTTTTGCCAGTGCTATTTCTGGTGTTAGCCAACTCAACATTTTTAGAACAGAATTTTTGAAATAATACCACTCCTTTTATCTCACAACAAGACATTATAAGGAACTGTTGCACTGTGTAGTGGAAATGACTAGATTTTTGTGACATGTTTTCCGATTGGCTCATGATCTTAATCACACCTACATCTAAATAGGAGAGTTGGAACTTTAATAGTGGCAACTATTTATTTACAGCTCGTACGAAATAGATACCTGTTTCAAAGTTTTACTGACATTCAAAGTAGTCACCAGCATTGTGTATAACCAGTTGCCAGCCATGTGGAAGTCGTAGGATACTCTTAGCAGTGACAGTTGCGTTGACGGTTCGAGCGGCTCGGTTTATTGCCCGACGAATTTGCAGCAGTTCTGAAGTGAATGCCATGAAGTGTTTCCTTCAGTTTAGAAACAGAGTTGAACTCACGAGGACTCAAGTTAGGGGAGTGCAGTAGGTGGTATAGCACTTAGTAGCCCATCAGTCTGACAAATCAGTATGTGCTTGAGCATTGTCCTTCAAAATGATGGTCAGGTCCTGCAGAAAGTGTCCTCAATTCTGTCTCTCTGCTGTTCATTTTTGGAACACAACCTACAACCAGCTTAGAGACAGAAGTGATGACACTTTCTGCAGGACCTGACCATCATTTTGTAGGACAATGCTCAAGCATGTACAGTGCAAGGTATTAGGGCCTACTGATTTGTTTGACTGATGGGGCTGCTAAGTGCTCTTGAGTTCAACTCAATTTCTAAACTGAAGGAAACTCTTCACGGCATTTGCTTCAGAACTGCTACAAATTCGGCGGACAATAGACCGCACCACTCGAACTGTCAACGCAAGTGACACTGCTAAGGGTATCCTACGATTTCCACATGGCTGGTAACACGTTATACACAATGTTGGTGACTACTCTCAACACCAGTAAAACTTTGAAACACGTATCTATTTTGTACAAACTGTAAATAAATAGTTGCCACTATTAAAGTTCCAACCCTCGTACACTTGTGTATAAGGCACAAGTTGGGCTTAGTTTGCTGGACCTACGTTTGTGGAATCAGTTTTGTTGATATAATCAGGAGACATGTAGCAGAGAAGGATTTCTTTGTGTGTTTTGTACATTCTATCATGCGAAGAGCAAATTACTAATTTCTCTCTTTGAAAATACTTATTCATTGACACAAAGTTGGGTAGAATCCACTCGAGAAATATAAAAATTACACGTTCAAAGTTGCCCCGGAATGACTTTAAGTGTTCAGCTGCATACAGGCTTTCTTCTTCCCACTTGGAAGTGAAAAATAATTGCAGTGCATTCCACTATTCTATAATATGTGAAACAAGTTAACAAAGACAACATCTTGTTTGAGACGGATGCAGTGTCGTGTTAGGTTCGATATTACAAAACTCTTGGAATTCCGCAAATTAGACTATTCTTTTTGATCTATGCTTAAAGAATGTATATGTATCCGTTGCAGTGCCTTCACATATCCTTTGTAATTGTTTGCAATGGATGGCATTTACATTTCACTATAAAATTGCCAGGAAAACCTCAAATTAGTCGACTAGCAACAGAATTTCTTTCCCCATCGTTGTGTTGCACCCATCTGAAGCAAATCCTACCAAATTTTCAAGAGAAATACTATGTACTGATGAGGTGTTACGTAGGAGATCGTACAAACCATTAGCAGTAGCACCTACATGAGCGGATGTGCATCTTTCTTCTCAAAAACTTATAACAACTGCCAAAATTTAGTATTTATTTTGGAGCTACCTTCATCAAAATACCGCACAAAAATGTCGGTAGGTTCGTCAATTTTGCAACCGAACTTTTGTTTTCGTAGAACTTCATTCAATTCATCCAAATGACGCTTACCTATGACATTCTTTATCAGTCCTGTGGCTTTTGTTCTACTTAATTGTATGTTTTCATCAATTTTAGAATTGGGAAAGGCACTTTTTCTACAGTTTTTGCCCTCTACAGCTCCCTCTGGAATCACGGAAGTCATTTCTGATGTCTTAACAGATGTCTTATCATCCTCTCCCTTCTCCTTGTCAGAGTTTTTCACATATTCCTTTCCTCTCCGATTCTGTGCAGAAACTTCTCATTCTTTACCCTATCAGTTCACCTAATTTTCAACATTCGTCTGTAGCACCACATCTCAAATGCTTCAATTCTCTTCTGTTCCGGTTTTCCCACAGTCCACATTTCACTACCATACAAAGCTGTACTCCAGACGTGCGTTCTCAGAAATTTCTTCCTCAAATAAAGGCCCATGTTTGATACTGATAGAACGTCCTTTTGCCAGTGCTAGCCTACATTTGATGTCCTCCTTACTCCGTCCGTCAATGGTTATTTTGTTACCTAGGTAACAAAATTCCAAACTTCATCTATTTTGTGACCCTCTTTCTTAATGTTAAGTTTCTCGTTATTCTCACTTCTGCCACTTCTTATTACTTTAGTTTTTCCTGTATTTACTCTGTCCTTATTCTGTACTGATCAGAATATTCATTCCATTAAGCAGATCACGTAATTCTTATTCACTTTCACTCAGGATAGCGATGTCATCAGCGAATCGTATTATTGATATCCTTTCACCTTGAATTTTAAATCCACACCTGAAGCTACCCGGTTTTAATCCGAGCACTTCGTCCTTGGTTGTCCACTCTCATTATTCCCTCTTGGCTCTTGTGCATTATCCTCCTCTCCCTATAGCTTACCCCTATTTTTCTCAGAATTTCGAACATCTTGCATCATTTTACATTCTCGAACGCGTTTTCCAGGTCGACAAATACTATGAACCTGCTTTCTTAATTTTTCTTTCCATTATCAACCTCACGTCAGTCAGAATAACCAAATTGATCATCGTCAACACATCCTCGATTTTGTTTTCCATTCTTCTATATATTATTCTTGTAAGCAAGTTGAATGCAGGAGCTGTTAAGCTGATTGTGCGATAATTATCGCACTTGTCGCCTCTTGCAGTCTTCAGAATTGTGTGGATGATACTCTTCCGAAAGTCAGATGTTATGTCGCCAGACTCATACATTCTACACACCAATGTGAAAAGTCGTTTGTTGCCACTAACCCACTTATGTTCTGCCAGAAATCCACGTAGCAATATTTCAGCCTTCTTGCTCTGCGTATCAAGCGTATCGGACGACTTCGAGTGTGGTGAAAAGTCAAGCGTCTTTTATAGGGGCCCGACACATCTTAGGGCACGTAACTTTTTTAATATATTTTACTTGCTTCAAACGTTTCTCACCATACAGCCTCAATTTCGTCAGTGGAGTCGATGGAGACTCTAAATTACTGTTGCCGCTTTGTTACAGTATTTATTTGAAGAACGCCACACTTAAATTTCCGTTAGGAATAAAAAAAAGTAGTAGTCCTTAAAGAGCACCCGTGCATTCACGTCCCAATCTCACCGGCAACTGATGACGATGACCTAATGGTTGATGGCACATATCGGTTGTGTAACAATATTCGTTAGGAAGTGAGAGTATTCCCCGGAAGAGAATATACAGTTAAGAGACGTGGAACTGTTGCGGGGAGCGGACGGGTGAAAGAGAAGAAATTGCTTTTATTGAATGGAGTATGGACTTAAATATATGAAAACACATTATTATTGTGTGAAATTACTACAAATATCAATTTATTTTCATTTTAAAGCATCACAAAAATTATCGTGGATTCCACAGTTATCAGCAATGTACTATCGTATATCTTGTTCACATTGTAATTATCGTATATCGCGATAATTTATCGTATAGTTGGCAACGCTGTAGCAGACAACGGGCGACTGTGCCAGCTGCCGACAGCGGCTCACCCGATCAATGCTAAAAACATGACCGCGGTTTCATTGTTGTTGACCGCCTCTGGCATAACACCGACGTCGGGCGGAATTCATTCCAGATCATCGGCATCATCTATGTTCGAAGGAGAAGATAAATGTAATTGTTTGTTGCTAAAAGAGGGTTTTTTTCCATCCAGGCCTCCACACTGGGAGACTCTTGAACATAGACATTCGCTCATATAGGGATCGTGAGGATAGGATTAGAATAATTACTGAACGCACAAAGTCATTCAATCATTCTTCCCGCGGTCCACACGTAAATGGAACAGGAAGAAAACCTGATAACTGGCACAACGGGACATACCCTCTGTCATGCACCTCACGATGGTTTGCGGAGTATAGATGTTGAGTAACCGTGCATTTTACTTTGAAGCTGCCGTCCCAGCTTCGGTCACGTTAAGGAGGAGGGTATTAAGTGTTTAACGTCCCGTCGAGAACTGTTGGAAGGACAGACGCCTCCTATTTAGTTAGTTGCTTGGGTTTCCATGTTATGTATGCCCTTAGTTTTTCACGTTTTGTATGCCCTTTGTTTTAGGCACGTATTTCTCTGAATGGTGACGTATAAAGACGCGCTGTGTGACGTTGTCCGAAGTGTAATACGCCCCACACTTTTTGACGCAAAGTAACGTGTTTCGTATAGCAAATTTAGTCTTTTATGATGTAATTGACACAGCATGTTTCCCTCGGACATGGATGTGTGTTCTGTCCTTAGGTTGGTTAGATTTAAGTAGTTCTAAGTTCTAGGGGACTGATGACCTCAGATGTTAAGTCCTATAGTGTCAGAGCCATTTGAACCATTCGAATTTGAACATAGCATGTTTCATTGAGAAGTGGTCATAACTGCATTTCTTCGAAAGGTCTGATATACCGCACAACGGACTTTTCATTTACATATAACTATTCTCCGAAGCATGTGCGTTTCTTTCGTGACTTTTTAAGTTGCGCTCCTGGTTGAACTGTTTACCCTTAAACTACCCAAATATGTCTAAAACTTTTGCACCTTTAATTGTGGAGGGACAACACGTAACTTTCCTTGACGTGCATATGATCAAGAATTTTATCAGATTCTTGTTATAATAGTAGCGTCTTCCACACGCTGAACATATATATGAACGCAATTCATCATCATAACGGTGATTCTGTCCTAGTTCACGCGAGGGCAACGAAAACTATACACTCGATAGATACGCAATAGATAACGTGCGCTACTAGGCGGCAGGCGGCTACCCGCTGCACAGCGAATTTTCCTTTTGCTACCTCGTGCAGTTTCGGCTGTATCCGAAAGAGATCGGCTCGTGAAGCCGTAGTTGCACGTCAGGCGCTAGACAAAGTCGTAGTTCATATTCCTGCATCCGTCCGCTACCCCTCCCCAACGCTTCCCCCCACAGTTTGTTGCAGCGTGCCGACCGGTTGCTATTTGCTGGCGTGTGAGTGCGAATCTATTACCAGCAGATCTGTGAACACACCAAAATCAAGAGTACATCACTTTCTCAAAAATTTTGGGAAATGTCGTCAGCAGTGAAACAAGTCGGTAATTGTCATCACTCACTGATTAACTTTGTTTATTTTTATCCAACCAAGGATTAACTCACAGTGATAAGATTTGTCAAGATAATACAACACAAATCAAAATATAGGTACAGGATAAAGCATACACAACAAGCTTTATGAAGATAGTACAGGCTGTCCTTGAGGATAGGACATGTGGTTGACCATGGTCATAATCAGGGAACTAGCCTGTCATTTGCCTTAGTGGTCAAGGAAAACTGTTGAAATCCCAAATGAGGATGGGATGGTATAAATTCAATGCGTATAAGGGAGACAGACTGAGCAATAAATGTATTTTCAAATGAACACGTCAGAGATTATAAATGTTCTAATTACATCATTAAACATTTAAACATTTTTGTGAAATATGAGGGATATTGCAGGAGCTAATGCACATGTCGTGTTTGACTACTGAGAATTCCTATGATACTACATTGAATACCACTTTTGCAGCAAAAAGTCTGCTCTTTTTGTGTGTTTCTGTTTTGCATTTTATACCATGCTACATTTGTGTTACTTACCATTATCGTATAATTCTCCAGTGTTTAATGAAATATTTGTGTGATAGAAATGGATTGGCACACAATGCTAATCGTGATTCCTTTCATTTTTAGATGAGCAATCAAACCGCCTAACGATGTCATTTGCACAACGTGCTTCCTATGCTGGCAATTCTGTAGCTGCAGAACTTTTTGCTGTAATGACGAAGAAGAAGAGCAACTTATGCTTAGCTGCAGATATGCCAAAAACTGCAGACTTGTTAACTTTGGCCAGAGCTGTAGCTGAACACATATGTCTCTTGAAAATACACTGTGATATTATTGAAGATTTTAGCAAGAGTTTTGTGCAGGAATTAGTAACACTTGCTAAAGAGCATAATTTCCTCATTTTGGAGGACAGGTAATGATGAAAAATTACATATAGTGTGTCATGGAGCTTGTTGTTACTATCATTTTAAGGACTGAATGGAAATTTTTTGATGGAAAAGACAGGTTGCATATCTATAGTCTACAAATAACTATGAGTTACATTTGTGTGGCACTGTTGTTGTACCATAGATTAAAGTCTCTTGCCATTGGGTAATCACAGATACATGGCAATAATTTTGTAAATTGTTAGTCTAATGTTGTCTTCTGAACAGCACATTGCAAGGCATCCCAGATATGATCAATAATATTCATGTCTGGAGATTTTGGTGGCCAGCAGAAGTGTTTAAACTCGAAAGTGTGTCCCAGGAGCCACTCTATAGCAATTCTGGACATTTAGGGTGTCACATTGTCCTGCTGGAATTGCTCAAGTCCATCAGAATGCCCAATGGACATGAATGGATGCAGGTGATCAGACAGGAATACTTAAGCATATGTCACCTGTCAGTCGTATGTAGATGTGTCAGGGGTCCCATTTCACTCCAACTGCACACACCCCACACCATTACAGAGCCTCTCTTGAACAGTCCCCTGCTGACATTCAGGGTCCATGAATTCATGAGCTTATCTCCATACCTCTACATGTCCACCCACTCAATACAATTTGAAATGAAACTCCTCCAACCAGGCAGCATGTTTTCAGTCAACAGTCCAATGTCGTTGTTATTGGCCAGGCCAGGCGTAAAGCTTTGTGTTGTGCAGTCATTAAAGGTACACTAGTGGGCCTTCGGCTCCAAAAGCCCATATTGATAATGTTTCGTTGAATGGTTCACATGCTGACACTCGTTGATGGCCCAAAATTGAAATCTGCAGCAATTTGCAGAAGGGTTGCATTCTGTCATGTTGAATGATTCTCTTCTGTTGTCGGGAAGATTCTCTTCTGTCATCATTAGTCGTGTTCTTGCAGAATCTTTTTTCATCCTCAGCGATGTCAGAGATTTGTCGTTTTACTTGATCCCTGATATTCATGGCACATTCATGAAATGGTCGTATGGGAAAATTTCCACTTCACCCCTACCTCGGAGATGCTGTTTCCAATCGATTGTGCGTCAGCTATAACACCATGTTCAAACTCTCTTAAATCTTGATAACATGCCATTGTAGCAGCAGTAACCGATCTGACATGTGCCAGACACTTGTTGTCTTGTAGAGGCATACTGACCACAGTGCCGTATTCTGCCTGTTTGCATATCTCTATAGTTGAATATGCATGCCTATACGTGGTTCTTTGGCACTTCAGTGTAGGTTCATCAGTAGGAACATTTGGAAATAAACTAGCGACATCAAGCAATACTAGTTAAGAACTTAGTGGGATTGCATATCTTCAATATGAATAAAAAAATTGGAAACAGAAAGATGCGAACAAACCAACCTTGTTATAGTCGGTCAGTGTCTTTATCAACTATACTGCAGTAAACTTCCATACGTACGTTTCTGTATCTTGTGGTTCACCTGAAGGCATGAATTGCCAATTCATCGATAATTGATAATTTATCACAAATTATACCAAGAACAACCATATTTTGCGGACTTTAAGATGCACTTTTTTCTACAAAAAATTGCATCCAAAATTCAGATGAGTCTTATACTCAAAATTAATAGAAAAATTTCCAGTGTTTGGTTTAAAATTCCCGCTAGTCTTAAAAATGGCCATATATTTGATGCCGCTGGAAACTTGTATCTGCCTGGCAACATTGGATTCGACTGGCAGCAGCAGTGCACCGATGCGATGAACATGAGGTGAGTTGTGGGGATTCACAAGCTTGCTAACATTGTCTCCCTCCTGTCTTGCCATGACATATCCAGAACACTGTCTAGCCTATCATGTATGATTGCAGTCTATGGAGTCAGTGAACTTGAACTGAAAGTGATTTATATTATCTGTAACAGTGCAGTATTTTTATTTGTAGCTAGTTTCCTAATGGAAAAACATAAAAGGTATTCATATGACGCAGGCTATAAATTGAAAGTAATAACATATGCAGAACAACATGAAAACAGAGCAGCTGAATGGCATTTCGGCTCTCCGCCAACAGAGAAAACCATTCAACATTGGTGAGCTAGAAAAGAACAACTGAAAAAAATAAAGAAGAATAAATGTGCAAATAGAGTACTAAATACAAAATGGCCAAAACTAGATTATGACAAATTGAAATGGATTAAAGGACACCGCCCAAATGCCATTGGAACTAATACAAAAAATGATCAAATACCCATCCATGAGCTAGTGCTACAAAGGAACTTAGCAGGCTTTAAGGTTGGAGTTTGTTGCTGCTACAGGTTTTTGAAGTGTCATGGTCTTAGCCTGCGAACCAAAACCAAAATATCTCATAAAATGCCACAAGAGTGTGAAGAGAGAATATTATCTTTACATCACTTTATTATTCAACATCTAAAGAAAACCAGTATGGAACTAAGCCAAATGGCAAACATGGACGAAACTCCTCTGACATTTGATCTACTGAGTAACAGAACTGTTGCCATGAAAGGTGCTAAAACTGTAATTGTAAAAACAATTGGACATTAAGAAATGCATTAGACTGCTATCCTTTCATGTAGTTCTGACTGTACTAAACTTAATACATTGATCATTTTAAAGTGAAAAATCTTCTGAAATACCACCTGGTGTTATTGTTCACACCTGTACTTGACAGGGGTTGGATGGACAAGACTGGTATGAAATTATGGGTTAACTGAGTATGGGAGAGAAGAAAGGTGATTCACTGAAGAATAGTTCTCTTTTTATGCTAGACCAGTTTGGTAGTCATCTGAAAAATTCATGGAAAGAAATTGAGACAAGGAAATACAGACCTTGCTTTTATTCTGAGAGGACTTACCTCACAATTGCAGCCTTTTGGTAAGTAAACCATTTCTATGTCTACATCTATGTAGATACTCCTTAAGGCAGCGTATGGTGCATGGCAGAGGGTACCTTGTTGCTTCCTGTCCTGTTCCACTCTCAAATACAGCAAAGGAAAAACAACTGTCTGTATGCCTCCATATGAGCCCTAATTTCTCATAGCTTATCTCCGTGGTCCTTACACACTATATACGTTGGCAGCAGTAGAATCTTTCAGCAGTTGGCTTCAAATGCT
Source organism: Schistocerca cancellata (assembly GCF_023864275.1). Classification (NCBI taxonomy): domain Eukaryota; kingdom Metazoa; phylum Arthropoda; class Insecta; order Orthoptera; family Acrididae; genus Schistocerca; species Schistocerca cancellata. The sequence continues at coordinate 1,072,640,656 of NC_064627.1, forward strand.
GGTTCTCTATATTTTTCCAATAATGTATCATCACCTTCCCTTCATTTGAGTTCCCAAAATATCTCCATAATGCTTAAGTGTTGTTTGAACCTACTGGTAACAAATCTAGCAGCCTGCCTGTGAATTGCTTCAATGTCTTTCTTCAATCTGACCTGATATGGATCCCAAACACTCGAGCAGTACTCAAGAACAGGTTGCACCAGCATCCTACATGCATTCTCCTTCATAGGTGAACCACTCTTTCCTAAAATTCTCCCAGTAAACCAAAGTCGACCATTTGTCTTCCCTACCACAGTTCTCAAAAGAGTAGAAGAAGAAAACAACAAATCGTACCAGTAATTACACTTTTTTGAGAGATCTTCAATATGTTGATGCTTTAAAAAGCATGTATTCATATGACATAAGTTATAATATAAAACCCACCAATTATGGAATTCGAGTGATTAGGACGAAATCTAATATGGCGTCTCCAAAGTTCTGCTTGTGACATAGACATGACGTGGGATGGGTAGGCTGGAGGGACTGGACTGAGCCTTCAGGAGACCCAAAACAGCTGCACTCTAAAGCAGCCACACTTCCAAATCTCTGTTACAAAGAACTAGCTGATATTCAAGGTGCAACCTCAAGACAACTCCTATCCATTTGATAAACATCACTCTATATCAGCAGTTCCAAAAATGTTAAATATTGTGTAAATTCATGTGGGAAATGTTCAAAATCCTGATAAATTAAATTCTGCAGTTCATTATAGAGATATGTATTTTAATATACATGTTGGCACAGTTGTGCTTCAAAGCCTTCAATTATGAACCACACATGCTTAACATTATTAATGTTTGTTGTCCTGTGGTAGTTTACATTGCAGTTAACTAAAAACTTACTTTTATTACAGCCAGATAGATCATTAAGAAGGAACTGTACAGTTATGTGAATACAAGAATACTAAGTTTCTTGATGAGACCCCCTGCATCATTGGTTTACAACATTTCTTAAATGACAAAGAACTGTTGATATCTATGTGCTGGCCTCAATTTACTTTCAGGAGGTACTGCAGATATACACAAAAATAAATAACAACTCTCATAGCTTTTGAAACCATATGTTACATCATCAAAGGAGAAAAAGGAAAATAATTGAGGGGGCGGGGAGGGGGGGGGGGGGAGGAAGGTATTTAGAATCTCGGCTAAGAAGGACTCACCTAGTGTCACAAAGGAGCAAGGTAAAGATAAAAGGAAATGTGTGCAAAAATGAGAAGTCAGAGATACTACATGATACAGAAGATGAGTGCCTTTTTTACCATATAGCTGTTCAGGTGCCCCCACACAGCACTAGTTTCCCTGAACTCCAGAGATAGAAAATTATTCTCCAGCATGTCCCCCCCCCCCCCCCCCCCCCCCAATTCTACCATCATTCTGGACTCAACCTATGCTAGTGTAACCAGCCCACTTCCTGGTAAAATAATATGCTTCTCTCTCTCCATTTTCAGAAAATTTGCTGACATAGGTCACATAAGTACCTTGCAGTATTCCACTGGAACTCATCACATAGTATCCTGGGCTGATGCAGTGACAGCCCATGCACTACCGGGTGATGGAATACTAAATGGTCTCAAATCTCAGATTGGTGGACGCAAAAGGGGATGTTTTGTAGTTGTGGAAATGAGTTCTGAAGGAAATCTAGCTTCCCAGCAGTATATATCTGGTAAGTTATCAGTGTGAATGTTTGTATTTAAATGTTTGAGACACAGTTCATCTTAGTATCCCTATTCTTACCCTTATCAGCCATATGCTGCTTCTGTAGCCTTCATTTAGAAAGACAAAACTGATTACAGCAAATACAGAAGTGATTATTACATATTTCAAACACACAGTTAAAGCAGGAACCAAACAGTGAAATTATTTGTATTTGCTTTAGTCTACAGTCATACTTTCATTTTGTCTGATGATTACAAATTTTGTTACCAGGTACCATTATCATGCTATCCTATAATCAAAAACCTCACAGTTCACAGTTAAAATACTTGTTAGGAAACATTTCTAAAATAGTTTCCATATATAGCTAAGATACAGTGCCAAGGTGGCAATTCTTCTGTCATCATCATCATCATCATCATCAAAATCATAATTTAACAATTTCAGTTTCCTGGGTACTGGTAATGAGACTCATCCACTTCGTCCTGTCCAAATACACCTGTTCATGGGGATCATCATCCACTGCCCATCCTCTGGTCACTAGATCAGCCTTTATAAAGTCCATCCATCAGGTTTGAGGTCTTCCTTGAGGTCTTTTCGCATCCACCTGTCTTTCCAAATTTATTTTGACTGATCTAGTTGGCTCCATTCTCATCACATTCCCGTACCATTGAAGTCTGGATCTACATCTACATCTACATCCATACTACAAGCCACCTGACATTGTGTGGCGGAGGGTACCTTGAGTACCTCTATCAGTTCTCCCTTCTATTCCAGTCTCGTATTGTTCGTGGAAAGGAGGATTGTCGGTATGCCTCTGTGTGGGCTCTAATCTCTCTGGTTTTATCCTCGTGGTCTCTTCGCGAGATATACGTAGGAGGGAGCAATATACTGCTTGACTCCTCGGTGAAGGTATGTTCTCGAAACTTCAACAAAAGCCCATACCGAGCTACTGAGTGTATCTTCTACAGAATCTTCCACTTGAGTTTATCTATCATCTCCGTAACACTTTCGCAGTTACTAAATGATCCTGTAACGAAGCGCACTGCTCTCCGTTGAATCTTCTCTCTCTCTTCTATCAACTGTATCTGGTATGAATCCCACACTGCTGAACAGTATTCAAGCAGTGGGCGAACAAGCGTACTGTAACCTACTCCCTTTGTTTTCGGATTGCATTTCCTTAAGATTTTTCCAATGAATCTGTCTGGCATCTGCTTTACCAACGATCAACTTTATATGATCATTCCATTTTAAATCACTCCTAATGCGTACTCCCAGGTAATTTATGGAATTAACTGCTTCCAGTTGTTGACCTGCTATATTGTAGCTAAATGATAAGGGATCTTTATTTCTATGTATTCACAGCACATTACACTTGTCTACATTGAGATTCAATTGCCATTCCCGGCACCATGCGTCAATTCGCTGCAGATCCTCCTGTATTTCAGTACAATTTTCAATTGTTACAACCTGTCGATATACCACAGCATCATCTGCAAAAAGCCTCAGTGAACTTCCGATGTCATCCACAAGGTCATTTATGTATATTGTGAATAGCAATGGTCCTACGACACTCCCCTGCAGCACACCTGAAGTCACTCTTACTTCGGAAGTCTTTTTCGAAACCCTTGCTGATTTCTACAGAGTAGATTTCTAGTCTCCAGAAAAGTCATTATATTCTAACATAATACATGTTCCAAAACTCTACAACTGATTGACGTTAGAGATATAGGTCTATAGTTATGAACATCTGTTCGACGTCCCTTCTTGAAAATGGGGATGACCTGTGCCCTTTTCCAATCCTTTGGAATGCTACGCTCTTCTAGAGACCTACAGTACACTGCTGCAAGAAGGGGGGCAAGTTCCTTCGCGTACCCTGTGTAAAATTGAACTGGTATCCCATCAGGTCCAGCGGCCTTTCCTCTTTTGAGCGATTTTAATTGTTTCTCTATCCCTCTGTTGTCTATTTCGATATCTACCATTTTGTCATCTGTGCGACAATCTAGAGAAGGAACTACAGTACAGTCTTCCTCTGTGAAACAGCTTTGGAAAAAGACATTTAGTATTTCGGCCTTTAGTCTGTCATCCTCTGTTCCAGTACCATTTTGGTCATAGTGTCTGGACATTTTGTTTTGATCCACCTACCGCTTTGGCATAAGACCAAAATTTCTTAGGATTTTCTGCCAAGTCAGTATATAGAACTTTACTTTCAAATTCATTGAACGCCTCTCGCATAGCCCTCCTCACACTACATTTTGCTTCGCGTACTTTTTGTTTGTCTGCAAGGCTTTGGCTATGTTTATTTTTGCTGTGAAGTTCCCTTTGCTTCTGCAGCAGTTTACTAACTCGGTTCTGTTAAAATTATTGCTTTTTTTAATTTTATTTTTTGTTTTAAAAAAAAATGCTGTCCTTTTCTTTTGTAACACAATGCTGATATTATGATGTTTGCCTTTTCAAACTGTAATTTATACTCTTTTTCTGGTTGATTTTTGGCCACGACTCCAGTTCCCCATGTTTAATATGTCACAAGTGCTCTGCACAGTGCTCAACATCAGTGCCAATAGTTTGTTCTATGCACATGCAACCACATTCACAAAGGACACCATACATGCCAGGAACTGAACACCTAAGTTGTCTTTAATGGGGTATAACATATCATATCTTGGATGCAGGCCAAAACACCACTCTCTGTCTATATCTGTTAATCATGGAGCCTATCTTGCTAGTACCTGCAAGTATGGACAGAATGCAGCCAACTTGGCCTCTTCCACCAGTTCATGAGGGTCTCTTGCAATTTCTCTCTTGCTGTAACTGGTTTCTCTGAATATGAGCTTCAAATGCTGAAATTCACAGTAAATTACATATTGGGATGGACACTGTACATGTGGTCAAGTTGACGAGGGATGTGGAGCTTCCATTCTTCGACGTTTTAGCTGAACAGTAGGGAGGAGGCTGGCTTGGTCATTCATTATACAGGAAGACTATGCACATTGATCAGTACTTACACAACAATAGTTTTCACCACCCTGTACATAAGAAAGCGGTCTTAAACAAGTTAGTACACAGGGCAAATATTATTTCTGACAATGACCATCTCGAGTCTGCATTTCAGCATCTGAAGCGTATGTTCAGAGAAAATGGCTACAGCAACTGCAGAAGCTTTCAGGTGTCACCAATGACAGAAACTCATAAACAGGTGGAGGGGGCCAAGCCAGGTACATTGCATTCATACTGTGCAGCAGCTACTAGCAAGATAGGATGCATGCTGAATCGACATGTACTGAGACTGTGTCCTGGCCTGCCTCCAAGATAAGAGAGATGTTACTCCATGTTTATAGAGGTCTTCGAGCTCCTGGCGTGTATGGTGTCTGCTGTGAATGTGGTAGCATTTACACTGATTTAACTATTTGCACTTTTGCTGAGTGTTGTGCAGAGCACTCACCACATATTAAAGAACGGGAACTGAAGAAATCAGCCATGGCTGAAAATTGTCCAGAAAATGGGCATAAAACACAACTTTAAAAAAAAAGTTTTTGATCAAACATCAATATATTTGGATTCTGGTACAAAAGACACAGGCGATATTAGAACGAACAGCAACAATTTTTAACAGAGACCATGGGTACACACTTAGCAGGGCAGGGGGGGATGGGCCTTGGACATTGAGCAAAAGCAGAGACAGAGGCTTGATGATTGTAGGGCCGTAGGAGGGGCAGTTTTAAGCATGGCACTGGCCTCTCACACAATCTGACATTACTTGGTCCCATGGCAGGACGGACCTGCTGGGAGCAGCCCAAATTGCTTTCCGAGTGTGCACCACTCTGGCCCTCTCTGGAAGGCTATAGACATTGCCGTAGCAGAACACCGCACCAGTGCATGCAGTCAGTTATTTTTAACTCCTGTCAATAATGGCAGAGACAACTATCAAAAGGCTGAGTCAAACGGCTTGCAAATTGACAAGATTTTATTGAGACATGACAAAGCAAAAGACTCCAAGAACACACACAGTATGAAGTGCAGTCTTAAAATTAGGCAGTCCATTACTCACATCTCAAAGTCACTTACCCAAATAAATATTAATGCTAAGTGTTGCATAATGTAAACTGCCACCAGTAGGGACAAAGAAGCCCCCTATGTACAGAGCTGTTAAAAACCACAATGTAAAGTATGTATAAAAAATACATCATCACATAAAACATGGAATGCAAAAATTAAGATGGCGCCGATAGAGAAAGTACTTGTAGGTTCAGCTCCCAGTTATGAAGATAAAAGTAATAGTAATTGTAAATTGTGTATCAGAAAAGTTCGTAAAGGAATTCAGTGTAGAACCTGCAAGTACTGGTTTCATGAAAATTGCTGCAAGATCAACTTAAAACTTGTAACTGATGACTATTTGTGGACCTGTGAGCCGTGCATAGCAGCCGCGTGTGAAAGTAAATTTTCAAACATTATCAAAAATAAGGACGAAATAATCAGAATGCTACAAACTGATATTGAAGTGCTAGAAGTGAAATACGCTGTCCTCCAAGACCGATATACAGCTCTACAAAATAGTAGTGCTTCAACAGTGTGTGTAGATTGGTGTTATGTACGTCGTGAAAACGTAACCGTCGACGATGCCACATTTATATACAAGAAAGGAAACCCACAAGTGAATAAAGAAGCCTCAACAGTGGACAAAGTTCAGTGCTTGATAAACAGGGATAATTCAAATAACAAAAACAGTGCATCTAAAATTGTAGTAGACGGCAACACGTGTTCACAAAACACGCGTGGTTGCATAAGAAAAAGTTTCGATCGCGTGCATAAACAAACACAACGGAAAAATAATGTAAAAATATTTGGAGACAGTCATGCTCGCAATATTTCGACATGCATGTCGAACTCTGCTCAAGATGGTTCATGTATATCAGCAATTGTTAAACCAGGAGCAAAATTCGTGAATGTGGTAGAAGACATACACACAGAATGTGCTAAATTCACGGAAAAAGACTGTGTTGCGATAATCGCAGGAGCAAACGATGTTTATTGCAACGAGGCCAGCACTTTCATTAAAAAGCTACTCGTATTGCTGCAGTTATTACAGCATACAAACATAATACTAACAATTGTGCCCACGAGAGATGACCTGGCAGACTGGTCTTGTGTGAACAGAGAAATTCGCCTATTGTTGTTGTGGTCTTCAGTCCTGAGACTGGTTTGATGCAGCTCTCCATGCTACTCTATCCTGTGCAAGCTTCTTCATCTCCCAGTACCTACTACAACCTACATCCTTCTGAATCTGCTTAGTGTATTCATCTCTTGGTCTCCCCCTACGATTTTTACCCTCCACGCTGCCCTCCAATTCTAAATTGGTGATCCCTTGATGGCTCAGAATATGTCCTACCAACAGATCCCTTCTTCTGGTCAAGTTGTGCCACAAACTTCTCCCCAATCCTATTCAGTACTTCCTCATTAGTTATGTGATCTACCCATCTAATCTTCAGCATTCTTCTGTAGCACCACATTTCGAAAGCTTCTATTCTCTTCTTGTCCAAACTATTTACCGTCCATGTTTCACTTCCATACATGGCTACACTCCATACAAATACTTTCAGAAATGACTTCCTGACACTTAAATCTATACTCGATGTTAACAAATTTCTCTACTTCAGAAATGCTTTCCTTGCCAGTGCCAGTCTACATTTTATATCCTCTCTACTTCGATCATCATCAGTTATTTTGCTCCCCAAATAGCAAAACTTCTTTACTACTTTAAGTGTCTCATTTCCTAATCTAATTCCCTCAGCATCACCCGACTTAATTCGACTACATTCCATTATCCTCGTGTTGCTTTTGTTGATTTTCATCTTATATCCTCCTTTCAAGACGCTATCCATTCCAGTCAACTGCTCTTCCAAGTCCTTTGCTGTCTCTGACAGAATTACAATGTCATCGGCAAACCTCAAGGTTTTTATTTTTTCTCCATGGATTTTAATACCTACTCCGAATTTTTCTTTTGTTTCCTTTACTGCTTGCTCAATATACAGATTGAATAACATCGGGGAGAGGCTACAACCCTGTCTTACTCCCTTCCCAACCACTGCTTCCCTTTCCCTTTCATGCCCCTCGACTCTTATAACTGCCATTTGGTTTCTTTACAAATTGTAAATAGCCTTTCGCTCCCTGTATTTTACCCCTGCCACCTTTAGAATTTGAAAGAGAGTATTCCAGTCAACATTGTCAAAAGCTTTCTCTAAGTCTACAAATGCTAGAAACGTAGGTTTGCCTTTCTTCTAAGATAAGTCGTAAGGTCAGTATTGCCTCATGTGTTCCAGTATTTCTACGGAATCCAAATTGATCTTCCCCGAGGTCGGCTTCTACCAGTTTTTCCATTCGTCTGTAAAGAATTCGTGTTAGTATTTTGCAGCTGTGGCTTATTAAACTGATTGTTCGGTAATTTTCACATCTGTCAACACCTGCTTTCTTTGGGATTGGAATTATTATATTCTTCTTGAAGTTTGAGGGTATTTCGCCTGTTTCATACATCTTGCTCACCAGATGGTAGAGTCTTGTCAGGACTGGCTCTCCCAAGGCCGTCAGTAGTTCCAATGGAATGTTGTCTACTCCGGGGGCCTTGTTTCGACTCAGGTCTTTCAGTGCTCTGTCAAACTCTTCACGCAGTATCGTATCTCCCATTTCATCTTCTTCTACATCCTCTTCCATTTCCATAATATTGTCCTCAAGTAAATCGCCCTTGTACAGACCCTCTATATACTCCTTCTACCTTTCTGCTTTCCCTTCTTTGCTCAGAACTGGGTTTCCATCTGAGCTCTTGATGTTCATACAAGTGGTTGTCTATCTCCAAAGGTCTCTTTAATTTTCCTGTAGGCAGTATCTATCTTACCCCTAGTGAGATAAGCCTCTACATCCTTACATTTGTCCTCTAGCCATCCCTGCTTAGCCATTTTGCACTTCCTGTCGATCTCATTTTTGAGACGTTTGTATTCCTTTTTGCCTGCTTCATTAACGGCATTTTTATATTTCCTCCTTTCATCAAGTAAATTCAATATTTCTTCTGTTACCCAAGGATTTCTAAGAACCCTGGTCTTTTTACCTACTTGATCCTCTGCTGCCTTCACTACTTCATCCCTCAAAGCTACCCATTCTTCTTCTACTGTATTTCTTTCCCCCATTCCTGTCAATTGTTCCCTTATGCTCTCCCTAAAACTCTGTACAACCTCTGGTTCTTTCAGTTTATCCAGGTCCCATCTCCTTAAATTCCCACCTTTTTGCAGTTTCTTCAGTTTTAATCTACAGGTCATAACCCACAGATTGTGGTCAGAGTCCGCATCTGCCCCTGGAAATGTCTTACAATTTAAAACCTGGTTCCTAAATCTCTGTCTTACCATTATATAATCTATCTGATACCTTTTAGTATCTCCAGGGTTCTTCCATGTATACAATCTTCTATCATGATTCTTAAACCAAGTGTTAGCTATGATTAAGTTGTGCTCTGTGCAAAAGTCTACCAGGCGGCTTCCTCTTTCATTTCTTAGCCCCAATCCATATTCACCTACTACGTTTCCTTCTCTCCCTTTTCCTACACTCGAATTCCAGTCACCCATGACTATTAAATTTTCGTCTCCCTTCACTATCTGAATAATTTCTTTTATATCATCATATATTTCTTCAATTTCTTCGTCATCTGCAGAGCTAGTTGGCATATAAACTTGTACTACTGTAGTAGGCGTGGGCTTTGTGTCTATCTTGGCCACAATAATGCGTTCACTATGCTGTTTGTAGTAGCTTACCCGCATTCCTATTTTCCTATTCATTATTAAACCTACTCCTGCATTACCCCTATTTGACTTTGTGTTTATAACCCTGTAGTCACCTGACCAGAAGTCTTGCACCTCCTGCCACCGAACTTCACTAATTCCCACTATATCTAACTTTAACCTATCCATTTCCCTTTTTAAATTTTCTAACCTACCTGCCCGATTAAGAGATCTGACATTCCACGCTCCGATCCATAGGACGCCAGTTTTCTTTCTCCTGATAACGACATCCTCTTGAGTAGTTCCTGCCCGGAGATCCGAATGGGGGACTATTTTACCTCCGGAATATTTTACCCAAGAGGACACCATCATCATTTAATCATACAGTAAAGCTGCATGCCCTCGGGAAAAATTACGGCCGTAGTTTCCCCTTGCTTTCAGCCGTTCGCAGTACCAGCACAGCAATGCCGTTTTGGTTATTGTTACAAGGCCAGATCAGTCAATCATCCAGACTGTTGCCCCTCCCACTACTGAAAAGGCTGCTGCCCCTCTTCAGGAACCACACGATTGTCTGGCCTCTCAACAAATACCCCTCCGTTGTGGTTGTACCTACGGTACGGCCATCTGTATCGCTGAGGCACGCAAGCCTCCCCACCAGCGGCAAGGTCCATGGTTCATGGGGGGAAATTCACCTAACGAATAGTAAACTGAAACACTTTTGCATTAAGTTTACGAATGTGACACTACTGGATACAGATAGGTATGAGAGACACTGCTTCACAAAGCATGGACTACATCTAAATCAGTTTGGCAAAAATAAACTAGCAGCAGACATTGGAAAAGCTTTTCATGAAATAATAGGCCTAAACAATAACGATCATGAAAGCAGACCAGTCTTAGCCCTAACTAACAAGGGAAACTAGTGAGCTGGGTCAACTCTAGCAGGATTTGGTCCAGTAACAAAAATCTGTAACAAGTAATTAATACACAAACGAAAGTTCACTCAAACAGCAATACAATTAAAGACAAACAAAAGTTAACAGTGTTTCATCAGAACATAAGAGGCCTATACTGCAAGCTGGATCAGTTCACAGCAAATATAGAAGACACAAAAGGTATAAACAGTGCCCACATTCTGTGTCTAACAGAACACCACATCACTGCTGGTATTGAAGTGGTCCCTATTCCCAACTATGTTTTGGCAACATCTTATTGCAGGAACTATATGGACAAAGGAGGAGCAGCTGTATATGTAAAAAACAATGTCTTGTTCACGGCAATAGATGTACAAAGATTCTGCTTTGATCTACATTTTGAAGTATGTGCTATAGAGGTGCCAGACACTGTCTCCAGATTAACAGTTGTGCCAGTTTACAGGGCACCATTTGGTAATTTTAAAGTGTTTGTTAAACAATTAGATACTCTTTTGTTGTACTTAAGTAGAAAAAAAATAGGGGCATGGTAGTTGTTGGGGATTTTAACATAGATTTCTTGGTTAATTCTCCCTGCAAGGTGGAGTTTGAAAATCTCATGTGCACGTACAACCTTGTTCCCGTGGTTAGCTCGCCCACCAGAACCACAACCTCTTCCAGTACTCTCATTGATAACATTTTTGTTGATCAGAGTAAAGTCAACCATATTAATATTGAAATGGTTATAAATGGTCTGTCTGACCATGACGGACAACGAGTTACTTTCAACAGCTTGGGAATTCCTCTGAGTGACACCTCACTTAGATGGAAAACAGTAAGGAAAATAAGTGAGGAAGCTATTCAAACGTTCAGATCATGTCTTCAGCATACTGACTGGACACCTGTTTATCTAGCAGAAACTGCTAATTCAAAGTACAATTTGTTCACAAATGAGATAACAGGTATCTTTGAAAGTGTATTTCCAAAAAAGTCATACAGAGTCCATCCTGCTAGATCTGCAAAAAAACCATGGCTCGCTAAGGGCATCATAGCTTCCTGTCAGAGAAAAAGACAACTCTACATAGCATCAAAGACTTCTAACAACCCTGCTCAGCTAAAACATTATAAACTTTACTGTAAAATCCTTGCCAAAGTAATTAAAAACTCTAAAAGTATGTGTATAGCATCTGAAATTACTAATTCTGAAAATAAAATTAAAACAATCTTGAATGTGATAAAGATAGAAACAGGGACTGTAAACTACACCAAAGACAAAAATATTGTTTTAACTGTTGACAACTCAGAGATAACTAATAGTGAGGAAATTGCTGAAATCTTTAACCAACATTTTTTAACTGTCCCAACACAGATAGGTTGCCATGGTTCTGTAGATAAAGCTGCCTGTATAATGAAAAATAATTTTCCAGAACCTTTCAGTCAAATAAGTGTGCTTCCCATTACTGCCAATGAAATCAAAAAAATCATACAGTCTTTGAAAAATAAACATTCTGCTGGTATCAACGATATTTCAAACAAGCTGTTGAAGGCTTGCTGTAGTGAAGCGACTGAAGTTTTGTCTCACATCTGCAACACATCCATGCAACAAGGAGTGTTTCCAGACAGAATGAAATACTCTGTTGTCAGGCCCCTGTACAAAGCAGGGGATGCTACAAATGTGTCAAACTATCGCCCTATGTCTCTATTAATAACATTTTCAAAAGTCCTAGAAAAAGCTCTGTACAACAGGATTGTGGCACACCTTGGTGACCTGAACATCATTAACAGTCAGCAGTTTGGTTTTCAACAGGGAGTTTCAATAGATAACGCAATTTTCTCATTCACAAATGATGTCCTAGAGTCTATAAACAGCAAGAGGCTGCCAATTGGTGTCTTATGCGACCTATCAAAGGCGTTCGACTGTGTATAGATCACCAGATACTCTTCAAGAAGGCCTGTCATTATGGAATTACAGGACCTGTAGGGAACTGGTTAAAATCGTACCTCGAAAATAGGAAGCAGAAGATTATTCTAGATGTTTCAGATAGTGTATCACAATATATAGTGGACTCTGAGTGGGGAATTGTGCAGCATGGAGTGCCACAGGGATCAGTGCTTGGGCCCTTGCTGTTCCTCATATATGTTAATGACCTGCCTTTATCCATCAATAAGCAGTGTAAATTTACAATGTTCGCTGATGGTATGAGCATTGTGGTGGATAATGTGTCAACTAATAACTTAGAATCCGAGGTCAATGATATCTTTAAAGAAGTTCTGGGTTGGTTTAGTATTAACTCCCTTTCAATAAACCTGAAAAAAAAAACAATTTTATCCAGTTCCAGACAACCCACAAAAACCCAAAACAAATACACTCCTGGAAATTGAAATAAGAACACCGTGAATTCATTGTCCCAGGAAGGGGAAACTTTATTGACACATTCCTGGGGTCAGATACATCACATGATCACACTGACAGAACCACAGGCACATAGACACAGGCAACAGAGCATGCACAATGTCGGCACTAGTACAGTGTATATCCACCTTTCGCAGCAATGCAGGCTGCTATTCTCCCATGGAGACGATCGTAGAGATGCTGGATGTAGTCCTGTGGAACGGCTTGCCATGCCATTTCCACCTGGCGCCTCAGTTGGACCAGCGTTCGTGCTGGACGTGCAGACCGCGTGAGACGACGCTTCATCCAGTCCCAAACATGCTCAATGGGGGACAGATCCGGAGATCTTGCTGGCCAGGGTAGTTGACTTACACCTTCTAGAGCACGTTGGGTGGCACGGGATACATGCGGACGTGCATTGTCCTGTTGGAACAGCAAGTTCCCTTGCCGGTCTAGGAATGGTAGAACGATGGGTTCGATGACGGTTTGGATGTACCGTGCACTATTCAGTGTCCCCTTGACTATCACCAGTGGTGTACGGCCAGTGTAGGAGATCGCTCCCCACACCATGATGCCGGGTGTTGGCCCTGTGTGCCTCGGTCGTATGCAGTCCTGATTGTGGCGCTCACCTGCACGGCGCCAAACACGCATACGACCATCATTGGCACCAAGGCAGAAGCGACTCTCATCGCTGAAGACGACACGTCTCCATTCGTCCCTCCATTCACGCCTGTCGCGACACCACTGGAGGCGGGCTGCACGATGTTGGGGCGTGAGCGGAAGACGGCCTAACGGTGTGCGGGACCGTAGCCCAGCTTCATGGAGACGGTTGCGAATGGTCCTCGCCGATACCCCAGGAGCAACAGTGTCCCTAATTTGCTGGGAAGTGGCGGTGCGGTCCGCTACGGCACTGCGTAGGATCCTACGGTCTTGGCGTGCATCCGTGCGTCGCTGCGGTCCGGTCCCAGGTCGACGGGCACGTGCACCTTCCGCCGACCACTGGCGACAACATCGATGTACTGTGGAGACCTCACGCCCCACGTGTTGAGCAATTCGGCGGTACGTCCACCCGGCCTCCCGCATGCCCACTATACGCCCTCGCTCAAAGTCCGTCAACTGCACATACGGTTCACGTCCACGCTGTCGCGGCATGCTACCAGTGTTAAAGACTGCGATGGAGCTCTGTATGCCACGGCAAACTGGCTGACACTGACGGCGGCGGTGCACAAATGCTGCTCAGCTAGCGCCATTCGATGGCCAACACCGCGGTTCCTGGTGTGTCCGCTGTGCCGTGCGTGTGATCATTGCTTGTACAGCCCTCTCGCAGTGCCCGGAGCAAGTATGGTGGGTCTGACACACCGGTGTCAATGTGTTCTTTTTTCCATTTCCAGGAGTGTAGTTATCACACAGAATAATCAGATGATAAAGCAAGTGTACTTATCAAAATTCCTAGGCGTATACGTGGACAGTAGGCTGAACTGGGAACATCACGTTCTACAAACACTAAAACGGCTGACATCGGCAACATTTGCTTTACGAATTTTGTCACGCTTTAATGACATTACCATCTCAAAGTCAGCTTACTTTGGCTATTTTCATTCAGTCATGTGTTATGGCATCATCTTCTGGGGCAATACACCTGCCGCAAAGAAAATCCTCACAACACAAAAAAGAGCAATAAGAATCATTTGTGGTGTACCCCCACGAACCTCATGTCGAAATCTTTTTAAACGACTTGAAATACAGACAGCAACATCTCAGTACATATATTCACTGATGTGCTTCGTAATAAATAACCCCACTCTGTATGAAACGAATTGCCTACATCATGAACATAACACCAGAAGAAAAGAGGATTTCCACTGTGAGTTAAAGAACTTGACACTTATTCAGAAAGGGGTAAAGTACGCTGGAACGAAAATTTTCAATTCCCTACCCAACAGCATCAAAAGTATAAGGAGTAGTACATCAGTATTTAAATGTAGCTTGAAAAATTATTTACTTGAGACCTCACTTTATTCACTAGAGGAATTCTTTCAGAGAAATAAGTAAAACCCAGATTGGAAAGATGTTTTTAAATTTTTTGACACTGTTTACTGTTAAACTAATGTAATAATGCCCTAATGTAAAAATTCCTGTTTTTCTCATTTCCATTTTTGGGTCACTTTTAAACCCAAAGTGGGAAGTTTTGATTACTGTTCAAGGTTAAAATAGATGCAATAATGCCCTAAATATGAAACTGCTATCTTCACATTTATGTTGACTAGTTTTTAAGCTAATAAGTGTGACTTTTTAAGCTAATAAGTATGCACTGTTATTAATACTATAACAATGTCTTTATTCTATGTATTTTATTATGTACATTGACACGTTCCACATCTGAGTGACTTGCTCACATGTACAGATCTATGGAACAAGTATATAAATAAATAAATAAATAAATAATTACACATAATGAACAAAACAAACCACACTATAATAAAACACTGAGCAAAAAACTAAGCATCTAAATTGCTAATTTTTTCATCAACCATTTACACACAGTGCATTCCTCTATAAATCAATGAACTAACCAGGTCGATATTGTTCACAACAACAGCACAACTTATTGATCAGTTAAAATTATTTGTACTGAAAAGATTAGCCAGCATAGTGGTGCAGTTTGGCAATGCAATATTCTGCAACTGTCAGCTGATCATCTTTGGCAGCAATTCCAGTTTCCTGTTTATCCCAGATGTGTCCATGTATTTGATCAACCTCATGGGTGGCATCACGCAGCACAAATCAACCACGATAATGAAAGCCATTTCTTGTATGCTACATGCAGTTTTAAGAGGCTACATCAATGAGTCTTAGTGTTTTATGGGAAGCCCAGAAATATCGAACCAGCGATCCGTATTATCATTTTGTGGTGTAAATGTAATCCTCTTCTGTCATGCAAATTCAATATTTATGTCCGAATTCTGTTTATAACACTTGACAATCAGTAACTTACTTTAAATTCATAGTTTGCTTGTGCCTTTGCAGCTTAAAACAGTAAGTTGAGTGTTTTTAAAATTTCTACCATTATGCTACTTTAGCAAGGCGTGTCTATCATCTCAAATTCAATCCGTGCATCAATGACTCAAAACATAGTTAATAATGGGGTATGTCACACTAAATAACATACATTTGCAAATCATAACAGACTTTATATAAGTTATGAAATGCACAGGAGAGGGGAATGAGAATTGGGGGGGGGGGGGGGAAGAGGACTGTAGAGTAACAAAAGGGACTGCCTGTATTTTAGGCTCACTTTGTACTCAGGGTGCTAATTAAACACTGAAACAAGATTACGTCTTAAACCGCTGAGAAATTAACGATGAGCAGGAGTGGGGAGGGGGCGTTGAGCATCTCACAGAAATGACTTCTTTCCTCTCAGCTGTAGTTTAATGGCATGTTTTAAACATCAATAATTTATATGGAATAATATTCAAATAACAAACACACTTTGAAATATTACATGTTCTACAATTTGTGACTTGTTGTTGTTGTTGTTGTTGTTGTTGTTGTGGTCTTCAGTCCTGAGACTGGTTTGATGCAGCTCTCCATGATTTGTGACTTACAAACCTATATAAAATTAAATTCTAATGTTAGGTTAAAAATACAGAATTCCATGAGATTTTTCAAAATTCCTGAAATTTCCCCAATTTTTCCAAGTACAATGTAATTCCCTGAGAATTACAGGTTTTACATCTACATCTACATCCATACTCCGCAAGCCACCTGACGGTGTGTGGCGGAGGGTACCTTGAGTACCTCTATCAGTTCTCCCTTCTATTCCAGTCTCGTATTGTTCGTGGAAAGAAGGATTGTCGGTATGCCTCTGTGTGGGCTCTAATCTCTCTGATTTTATCCTCATGGTCTCTTCGCGAGATATACGTAGGAGGGAGCAATATACTGCTTGACTCCTCGGTGAAGGTATGTTCTCGAAACTTTGAAAAAAGCCCGTAGCGAGCTACTGATCGTCTCTCCTGCAGAGTCTTCCACTGGAGTTTATCTATCATCTCCGTAACGCTTTCGCGATTACTAAATGATCCTGTAACGAAGCGCGCTGCTCTCCGTTGGATCTTCTATCAACCCTGTCTGGTATGGATCCCACACTGCTGAGCAGTATTCAAGCAGTGGGCGAACAAGCATACTGTAACCTACTTCCTTTGTTTTCGGATTGCATTTCCTTAGGATTCTTCCAATGAATCTCAGTCTGGCATCTGCTTTACCGACGATCAACATTATATGATCATTCCATTTTAAATCACTTCTAATGCGTACTCCCAGATAATTTATGGTATTAACTGCTTCCAGTTGCTGACCTGCTATTTTGTAGCTAAATGATAAAGGATCTATCTTTCTGTGTATTCGCAGCACATTACACTTGTCTACATTGAGATTCAATTGCCATTCCCTGCACCATGCGTCAATTTGCTGCAGGAGACTATAGTGGAATAACCCTATTGTCTCATGGGCTGAAAATACTTTAGAAGATCGTGGAAAAGAGCCTGAGCACTATCATAAAAGCTCAACTGGAGAAGGAACATTACGGCTTCAGAAGTAACAGATCAACAATAGATCTAATTTTTAGCACCCGCATTTTGATGGAAAAGTATTGGGAGAAAGGCAAGAATCTGGTCATTGCATTCCTGGATATAGAAAAAGCCTATGATAGTGTTATAAGAGATAAGATCTGGAAATGCCTGAGGAAAAAGAATGAGCCTAAAGGACTAATAAGAAAAATTCAGATGACGTACAAAGACTGTACTAGCTGTGTACAAATTGGGGAAGGATGATCATCGTGGTTTGAGACCAGGAGTGGAGTTTAGCAAGGAAGTGCAATGACCCCACTACCATTCATCACTGTTATGGATACTATAATGAAGAATGTCAATGAGAGGTCACATGAACTGAATGCATTTGCCTTTATTGATGACATCATGACTTGGGGTGAAACTGAAGAGGAAGTACAAATCAGACTGAATGAATGGAAATCTCAATTCCAGAAATATAGCCTCAATATCAGTAAGACCAAGACAGTGGTGATGGAAGTCAACAGAGATGGACAACCAGCAAGTGTAAAACTAAGAGACCACACCAAGTAGAGTGTGTGGACAGTTTTCCTTACCTTGGAAGTGTAATCTCCAGTGATAATTTGGACAGAAACGAGATCACCACCAGAGTGCAAAAAGGATCTGAATTCTACCAACAAGTAATATAACTTTTATGGGATGACTTTATTCCAAAACCAGCCAAACTGATGATGTTTAATGGCTATTTCATATCAGTATTTACCTATGATATCAAAACATGTAACCTCACAAATAGATCATCAAGGCTGCAAGCATCCGAGAAGAAATTTCTTAGATCCACCATCCAGAAGACCAAGATGGACAAGTTAAGGAATGAGGAGATGAGGAAAGAAGACGGAATAAAGACATCCCTATTAGAACGTATTGGCAAGGTCCGAGCAGGCACATGGGGGGAGGGGTTTATTAGTGATTGGGAGCTCCAACATTAGGTGGGTGATGGAGCCCCTTAGGGAATTAGCGGAAAGGTCGGGGAAGAAGGCCAGTGTTCACTCTGTCTGCTTGCACCCGACTGCAAATTGTTGCTCATGTCGGCACCAATGACTCCTACCGTCTGGGTTCAGAGGTCATCCTCAGTTCATACAGGCAGTTGGCGGAGTTGGTGAGAGCGGAAAGCCTCGCTCGCGGGGTGGAATCTGAGCTAACTATTTGTAGTATCGTTCCCAGAACCAATCGCGGTCCTCTGGTTTGGAGCCGAGTGGAAGGCTTCAACCAGAGGCTCAGACGATTCTGCGGAGATCTGGAGTGCAAATTTCTCGACCTCCGCTATCGGCTGGAGAAATGTGGGGTCCCCCTGAATAGGTCAGACATGCACTACACACAGGAAGCGGCTACAAGGGTAGCGGATTATGTATGGAGTGCACATGTGGGTTTTTTAGGTTAGAGAATTCCCTCCCTAGGCCCAACAAGACGCCTCCTGAGACGTGGCAAGGGACAAAGAATCCAGTGAAATCCTTTTAAGTGCTTTATCTGAACACTACCTTGAGCAGTTAAACAGATAACCAACTCGTGGCGATAACATATTAGACCTTCTGGTGACAAACAGGCCCGAACTATTTGAAACAGTTAACGTAGAACAGGGAATCAGCAATCATAAAGCGGTTACTGCATCGATGATTTCAGCTGTAAATAGAAATATTAAAAAAAGGTAGGAAGATTTTTCTGTTTAGCAAAAGTGACAAAAAGCAGATTTCAGAGTACCTGACGGCTCAACACAAAAGTTTTGTCTTGAGTACAGGTAGTGTTGAGGATCAGTGGACAAGGTTCAAAACCATCATACAATATGTGTTAGATGAGTATGTGCCAAGCAAGATCGTAAGAGATCAGTCGGCCTACAGGCTTCATTTAAGGCAATGCTATGTGTTACTTTCCAGTTGAAAACATGAATGAAACTTCCTTCAGTGATGCATACATTGAAACTCCTGCAGTGTGTTAAATAACAGCTGCTGATGTTGAAAGCGAAGTTGATTTATTAGTCTGGTCCCAGAAAAGAAAAATTAAGGAGTAAAATAAAATTGCTACAAGAAAGAACCAATATTTACAACCAGCTTCATTGTCATCTGAAGCAAAGAGAAGTGGCTGTTCACAGCTTTCACATGTGAACAGTAAATTAATTTAAAAGCTCATGTGATAAGGTTTTAACTAAAGATTAATCAGCCATTGTTCCACTGAGTGATTGAATATTTTTTTGTTTTATTAATCTTTTCATCATCTTTGTAATAGTTACAAACTGATATTGGACAAATCAATTTTTGTGAGATGGTGTGGTGAAGAATTTGTGGCACATCTTGACTAGGGGAAGGGATCGGTTGGTAGGACACGTTCTGAGGCATCAAAGGATCACCAATTTAGTATTGGAGGAAAGTGTGGAGGGTAAAAATCATAGAGGGAGGCCAAGAGATGAATATTGTAAGCAGATTCAGTAGGATGTAGGTTGCAGTAGTTATTTGGAGATGAAGAGGCTTGCACAGGATAGAGTAGCATGGAGAGCTGCATCAAATCAGTCTCTGGGCTGAAGACAACAACAACAACAATGATGTGGTGAGACAACATGAAATAATGTGATGATTATGAATTCTATACCTGCTACTATAGAAGTAAGTTTATATACATAAAACTGTGAGCAAATGTATACATATACACATGCTCTTCTGAAGGACTTGACAGTTTTCTAGTTAAAAAAGCAAGAGGATTTTTAACACAACTGTTACTCTTATTAATTAAAAATGTAGAGTAATGTTTACAGTTTTTGTGGCATCTTCATGAGTGTAGTTTATATAGCTTTTGCATTTGGCCAAAAGACACAAATTTAAAGATTAGAAAATATTTAAAATTTCTATGACATACACCTACACTGATTATGTTAATGACTAAAGTATTCTACAGGAGCTCGTCCAGATTTCAGAAGCAGCTAGCTTCACTAGCTTCTATACAGTTTAAGATTGTATATATTCATCGACACTATAATGCAATTTAATTAAAAGATGCCTTTTTAGAGCCATTTTAAAATTCCTTAAAATTTTTTTGTCTTAATATGTTGTGATAACCAGTTGAAAAGTTTTTTCTTTCCTGCTAGTTGAGACCTGTTTTGTCTTAAGTTTTGTTTTTGCATTTTCAGTATGCAGTGTCATAGTTCAAAATAATAGCAGAAGATGGTACTGAAAGCATGAAACTTTTCATTTGTGTCTGCAGTGTTGTAAACTTCTTCCCACTTTTCCCTAGTTAGGAAATGGAATGGAAATGAAATCCCATGCTTCTTGACAGAGAGTAAGAGAACGATGCGGGAGATCTGCGCCACCGTACTAGGCAAGGCAAGATCTTAATGGAGGTGGTTTGCCGTTGTCTTCCTCAGACTGTAATGGGATGAATGATCATTATGAAGATGACACAATACTGTCATCTCGGGGCAGGTGAAGATCCCTGACTCCGCTAGGAATTGAACCCAGGACCCCTTGATCGAGAAGCAAGAATGCTACCATGAGAAAATGAGTGGTGGACAGTTAGTAAATACAGAAAGGAATTTATATTTTGTTCATTGTAGCTTTCATAAAAGTTTTTATTTAATGATATGCGGATGGATGTGTGTGTGTGTGTGTGTGTGTGTGTGCGTGCGCGCGCGCGCGAGTGTATACCTGTCCTTTTCTCCCCCTAAGGTAAGTCTTTCCGCTTCCGGGATTGGAATGACTCCTTACCCTCTCCCTTGAAACCCAAATCCTTTCGTCTTTCCCTCTCCTTCCCTCTTTCCTGACGAGGCAACCGTTGGTTGCGAAAGCTAGAATTTTGTGTGTATGTTTGTTTGTGTGTCTATCGACCTGCCAGCACTTTTGTTTGGTAAGTCTCATCATCTTTCTTTTTAGATATATTTTTCCCACGTGGAATGTTTCCCTCTAATATATTCATATCATTAATTTTTATTTAATTGGTTAGATTAGTTCTGTTTCATAAGAATTTCCATTTTGAGCCATAGTAGTAAGCAGCTATTGTTTCATGTTTATTCAGTTTCGGTATGGTTTCAAGCATAATGCTTGGCTTCATACAAATCAAAGGAGCCATCCTCAACTTTCCCTGCTATATAGTCGCTATTGTCCAGTTTGGTAGTATTTGTATTCTCACAATACAAAAAAATGTTGTGTACATGTTACTGCCCATCACTGAGCTTTCCAAGATGCAATCCCCCACTGCCCCCTCCCCTGGGATTTCGTTTCCTAAAGTGCTGGGAAGTTCCGTGCACCTTTATCATTCTGAGGAGTGATAAATTTTACATTGTAACTGTCACATAACATGAAAAAAGTGTATTTATAACCACGAAATCCAGGATTTTTCGACCCTTTGTCTGTGTATACACCCTGTATAAGCAGAACACCATGCCAGCCCAGATAGTCAGTAATTTTTAAGTCCTGATGATGATGGAGAGACAGCTATTGAGGGATCAAGTGTTTTATTCAACATTTAGACAGAGAAGATTTTATTGAACTTTGTATCATACTTTAAATATGACTGCCATACAGAAAAACTATAAATGTTTCCAAATATTTAAGTGCCTTTGATTATGAAGTACCCTGATGATGCCACCAGATACTGAAACCCATTAGGCATTACACAAAATGAAAGTAAGACTGTAGACTGAACAAACAATTTTTTTCTGAGAAGCGACAATGCAGCGGCTCCTCATTTCTTCATTTTAGGCCACAAATAGGGCAAGAACCCCTCATAATGCTAGGATATTGGCCAGTTCATTCTCCATTTTAAATAATGTAAATGTTATGTGACTAGGGCCTCCCGTCAGGTAGACCGTTCGCTGGGTGCAAGTCTTTTGATTTGATGCCACTTTGGCAACTTGCACGTTGACTTTTCCATTGTATGGAGCGTAATCTATTGAGCTTATTGTAGATTCTTTCTCGTACTGCTCTCTTTTTCCTCCCTGTCTTCCACGGAGTAGGAGGCTAGGATGTGGGGGATGAGAGACTTGAGAGCATTTTTATAGCCATTTATAACCTATGCTGTTCTGAGCTATTGTTTTTGAGAAAAAGGTTAATTTGATGTGATCTGTGAAACAGCTATTTAAATGGGTTTTGTTGAGCAGAAAACCCTTGACTTTTCTTTTGTTGTGAACAACTGCTACATTTTTGTACAACATATCATTCTTTAGTGACTTTAGTCAACTCTGAGTGACACATTATTTTACCTTTGTTTAGGTTGTAAATCATTTAGGCAACCACTCACTGACTCGTAAACGTTCAGGTTCTGTGGAAAGGTCTTGTACAAAAATTGGTTTGGGGGGTATGACTTACAGGGCAGAGTTGGTTTTGTAGAAGAATGAATGAGTATATTACACTAAGGAGCTAGTAGTGTATTGTCTGACAAATGGCAAGATGTATCTAAAGCAACTATGGTGGCTTTTTTAACTGAAAGTTGATGTACAGCCATTACAATCAGTTATTGTGAATAAATGAACATTTGGTGATACCAGTTGGTAAAGGTGTAAACCAATGAGAATGAATCTGTTCATTTTAATATTACCGTGTACATATATTTATTATTTTTGTCAACTGATTATTGATAAATGATATTAAATAAATGACAAGTAGCTGTTGGAGATCAAATGCGAAGGATGGAAAGATCATGGATTGTCAGATATGTACAATGAGAGGTGCATCTCTTGGAATGCAAAAAAAAGACAGAACACTGCAGTTGAAATGGATTGTTTCTGTGCTAGTAAATGCTATGCTACGAACTATAACCTGGAAAAACTAGAAGTCTTGCAAAGGAGAATGTTTCTTGGACACCTATACAAAATGAGTGGAAATAGATTAATCAAACAGGTATTCAACTATTTCCTGTAGGAACTATCAAATGGATTGATGATGTTAGAAGACATTTAGAAAATACCAAATGTTCGAAATAACCATGATTAAAAGCAAAGTGAAAATATGGAAGGGTTTCAAGCTGAAGGAAAATGAGACGTGGATGAACTTGAACAGAGCAACACAGGAAGTAAGGCAGCAAATGTGTGGAATAGTACTGGAGACAGGCAATATCACACAAAGAAAATTATATTAAGTCATCAGTGTGTTTATAAAAGCAATAAATTTATTATCTTAATTTTTTTTGTACCATTGTATATCTCCTGTGTACTTGCTACAAATATTTGTTACTTCTGCTTTTTCAGTTTGATATCTCTCTCTCTCTCTCTCTCTCTCTCTCTCTCTCTCTCTCTCTCTCTCTCTCTCTAGCACTATGCTTCAATCATTCTCTTGCAGCCACTTCAGATGGCCTCACTATAGGAATGTTGTTATTATGGATCATAATAACACCATTAAATAATATGGTTGAGCTTTTCATAATAAATAAAGCATTGAAGTGTATTTTGAAACAAGTAATCATAAAAAAATCATAAACATGTCTTATTTTTTCTCATGTTTGATTTTGTATTTTAGATGCATTGGATATGTGTTCGAAACACGAAGATTTCGTATGTGGAATAGTTTGTCAGAGTCCCCGCCTGCTACAGTCACCGGGCATAGTTCAGTTGTCACCTGGTGTCAGTCTAAGCCAAAGAAAAACAACAGACGGCCTTGGGCAGCAATATACAACACCAGAAGATATTGTATTGGTAAGAGGTGCAGATGTAGTCGTGGCTGGGAGAGCTATATCAGCCAGTGATGACCCAGTGGCCTCTGCAGCTGAAATACGTTCACGCCTGTGGAATGCATATGAGCAGCGCATATAAATAAGTGACCAAACTGAATAAATGAGATAATGGAACACTCAGTGTTATCAGTCTCCAATGTTTTGTAAAAACCTTAAGTGTTATTTGAAGTATATTGTATTCCCACCTCAGAATTAATTATATTCTGTTATTTTCAAATAGTTTACCCTCATTGGATTTAAGATTTTGTAATGATTTATAATTGAATAATTCATCCATTAGATCCATAGTCAACAATTTGAAAAGCAGCAGTTGTGCCACGAGATGAACCTTGCTCCTCTTCTTTTTTAATCAGATCTGTTAAGAAAACAGCTGTTAGGTCTCAAGTCTGTTTTATAGTTTTGTCTATGTATAAACATAAATACTGTGGTGATAAAAAATGCAAAATTTCTGTATATTAATATTTTGCTTTGGAAAAAGGTTGATGCGTATATATTGCTGTTATTGTAGGTATAGTTACTTGAACAGTTAATAACCACTCTTAATGGTTTCAAATTAGATTTCTTCACCATTACCTTCACTTGGCCTTTGTTTTAATAGTCACCATCCTCTCTTCCGTTCCACTCATCTCACCTCTTTCATCAAATTCCTGTTACGTCTACACCCTACAAATAGCTATAGCTTTGTTCTGGCAGACCAACTTTCAAACGTTGTTGGTAACATAGCACAGAATTCCTAACGTTAAATTCTGAAAGGTAAGGTTGCTGTCAACTGTTGGTTTGAACACCACAGTATTTTCTTACTCAAGGTTGAAGTGGTATCTCCATTTCTCTCATGTGTCATAATTTGTGTATGCAGTTTCTTACTCATGTAAAAACTGAGTACTACTGAATCACATTGTTTTGGAAAGAATTGTACCAGGGCCATTCTTTTGGACACAATTTTGTGGGGCCATCTTCTCTGTATATTGCAATACTTTTTATTTATATTTTTTCATTGTAAAGTCCACAGTGTCATTTTGTATCTGTACTACACATAAATTCATGAGTATTTGTATTATCACCTCAGAATTAATTATAAGCTGTTAATATTTAAATAGTGTAGTGTCATTGGGCTGTAGATTTTTATTGATTACCAATTGAATATTTCACCCACTAGAAATATTTGTTATTTTTCATATTCATATGAAGTGATTAACTTATTTTGGCTGGCAATCGCGTAAAGCTCATCTTTTGCCACAAGAATCTCATTATAATCAAATATCTGATTCGAACATGACGATTATATATCCCAGTAGATAAAGTATTTATTTTCTCATATGAATGTCGTATCTGTGTTACAACAATATTGTATGAAAAGGATAGTTGCTACTAGCCATATAGCGGACATACTGAGTCGCAGATAGGCACAACAAAAATACTGTCAGAAAGTGAGCTTTCGGCCAACAAGGCCTACGTCAGAAATAGACAACACAAGCATATGCGCATGGCTCCTTCTCTCTCCCCCCCCCCCCCCCACCCCCACCTCCCCACCCCTCCGTGTGCGCGCGCACACACACACACACACACACACACACACACACACACACACACACACAGTCCGACCACTGAGGCCAGACTCAATAATAAATTTATACAGGAGCAGCATGTGGGACTGAGTTTTGGCTAGGGACAAGGAAACTTTTCTGTATTGATGCAGATGGAAGGAGCAAGGGTCCACGGTGGAGGATAAAACTATGTAAATAACATAGAAATACGTCAAAAAAAATTCACAAAAATACACCCAAATAGGCGGAGAAAAAATGAAAAGGATGGAATGAGTGAAGTAAGGGGAAAGAAGATGAAATCTGAGGGAGTAGGCCGACAGTAAAGACAGAAACCAACTGAAATAGGCTTGAAGACACAATGAAATCAAAGAAAAAAATAAATTAAGAGATATTAATGTGGGTTGCAGTACTGTGGGTGGATAAGTGTGGAGAAGGGGGACGGCAGATGTGACTAGATTAAGTAAAGTAAGTAGGTGCAAATTGGAATAGAGAGGTAAAGGAGTGGGGGTGGTGAGGGGTTGGTAGGATGAGATAAAAGTTCATGTGGCATGGAAGGGTAGAGGAAATAACATGCGAGAGTGACGCAGGAGCCTGGCCTCAGCAACACTCTCTCTCTCTCTCTCTCTCTCTCTCTGTCTGTCTGTCTGTCTGTGTGTGTGTGTGTGTGTGTGTGTGTGTGTGTGTGTGTGTAAGAAGGCCTTGGTGAGACTGAAAGCGCACTTTCTGATGGTCTTTCTGTTGGACCTATCTGCGACTCAGCATCTCTGTTCTATGGTGAGTAGCAACTATCCTTTTCATAATATTGTTGCATTCCATCCTGGATTTTTCATTGTTTCATATCTGTATTAGGTTTTTGCTCATGTTGTCCTTTTATCATCCATTTCTCACATTGTTTAAATCTGCATTGCATCACAAATAATTAGTATTTTTAAGTTTTGAGATGGATTTTTATGCTCATTAAGTATAGAAATTTATGAGGTGGTAGCACTTACTATAATTCTTCTGTAGTCTGCAAGTTAACATTCCACAAAGATTTTTTTCTGTAGTTAGGGCAGCTGTGGTTTATAAGGGAGACCAGAGTAAAGATAACTTCCTCACTTTTGAAAAGAGGTACCAGAGAAATAAAAAGAAAAATCTTTTATATGTGTTGTTTAAATAAAAGATTGTTATGTTCTTTAAATGAAACATTTTTATTGTATTCTTTTTTATAAATTGTGGCCATTTTCAAACATTCTTATTCACTTTCATGTATGAAAAATGAAAACATAGATTTTATGAATAGTTAAATTCTATTTTCATAATCAGTATTTTTATAAACATAATTTGTGTTCAGATATCCATTTTCTGTTGATTTAGTGGAGTAATGCATGTGGTGGTATGCTGTGGTTGCACACTGTATTTACCTATAACAAGAAATTCTTTTATTCTTATTCCCTAGTGAGGTTTCCTACTTAGACTAAGTTTACTCTTCAGACAGTTAAAGGGAAACTTCCAGTGAAAACTGAAGGTACATGGATGAAAATCTCAACTCTAGATTGTCCTCATATTGGCAGATTAAAAAAAAAAAACTGCATTCCCATTGCTGTCAGTGCATGAGGTTGACACAGATTGTCTTAAAAGTGCGTGGCATTTTAATATACTTAAAAACTAAATATTAATAACACAAGCATTCCATCAGTGGACTTAACTTAATTGTTTTGATGTTGTTAGGGTATTGGTGTATAAGTGGCAAATCTTTCGTTATGACACTCATCGATATTACTTCATAGATTGTGGGTTTGATGACTTATTGCCAATGGTCTTACTTGCTGCATGTCTTTTTGTGACCATATTAAGCTTAGTTTCCACCTCCCCACTCAGACCAACATCTCAGTCCCACTGTAATGTTAATGGGAGAGCACAAGGGATAAAAGTAACATCACATGTAGGTGCAGCAGTGTTCTCTCATTGTAATCAAATCACATATTGGTTCTCTTCTTGTACTGTTTTGAAGTTTTTAATTTACATGTGCATTGCAAAGTGAAATTTTGAGTAGAAATAATTAATTACTTTCAAAATGCACTTTCTGAATGATCGAAACCGATTAAATTATATTTAGTAAAAAGTTTAAATTATCTGTCTTTCATACCTCATGACTTTATTGTGCAGATCCATAACATTACGCAGCCAGTGAAATTAAATTGTAACTGTATCATAAATTTTAAAATCATTTGTATTTTGAGCACATAATGTGTGTATATATTCAAATAAATCGTGATTAAAGAGCTTATATTAACAGGTGTAATGAAATGACCTAAGAGTATCACTGCCTGTAGTGCTCATACTTTAAGAAAAGTGGAATTGTTGCATTAGTAATGCCTTAGTAACTGTAATGCCTGAAAATAAGCTGTACAATTTCAGAAAAATGTTGCACTTAATGAATAAATGCTCAGGTATTTCTAATAACATACAGTTGCTTAATTTTAAGGGCAACATAAATTGTTTCATTGTAAGTATATCAGTTGTGTGCTCCTGTATGGAACTGATATTGAGTATTGCAATAATTTCTAACTGTATTTTTTAAAACACCTCTTTGTACTGACTACTGAAAGACTGTACTATTGTGCCTGAAATTGTAATATTTTGAAATTCCATTTTAATTATGAGTAAACAAAATAAAAATACAATATATTTTTTCCAGTCTTACATAAATTACTTAGGTAAACCAGTTTCAAAGACCATAAATAGTATTGAGATGAACCTCTAAGACATGAAAATTTCTTTTTGTGAGCACATCCACCACAGACAGACAGTTTTGAAATCATTTTCATGCTCAGGTGTTGACATAAAGTTTCTGATCACCAGTAAATGTAGAGTGTTAGCATTACCCAGAAGAAAAGTGAATGATTAAGTGGTGGTTGGTATTAATTCTTGCATACATGTTTGTGTCAAGTATATCACTGTACCTGAACAAGAAAATGAAGAATTTGTGCAGCATTCACATTTGATGTAGATGTAGTGCCAGTCAACAAGCAGGAGAAACTAACTAAATGGGATGAAGACATGTTATGTCCATGTTGGTAATTCAGCTGATTAACCTTGGCACAAAATGTTCAGAGAAGGGAAGAGTCTTACTGTGTGCTCAGGGAAAATACCCTTGAAGTTGTGACTTTACTGCTAATTAAATTGATAATAATGCTGTTAGGTTTCTGAATGCATGTTTGCTTTTAAGTTATTTGGCTTTGTTTATTGTCTAGAGCAGTGATTCCCGACCTTTCTTAGACCATTACCTGAGTGCAGTCAGACATTAATTCGTACCCCCCCCCCCCCCCCTCCCCTGCTGCCTGTTTCCGCACCCTCCTCCTCTCCCTCCAACCTCTGTCCTGTCCCACACATTGTCACCAACTTTAGCACCTTACTAAGCTGTAGAATGAAAGACTTTTCTTGGAACACTTTTATTTTCAGAATAAGGAAAGGTGAATGATATTTTGTGTGTGTGTGTGTGAGTGAGTGAGAGAGAGAGAGAGAGAGAGAGGGGGGGGGGGGGGGGGAATGAACAACAAAGGAATTTGTGGTGCCTCACATGTTACACAAAACTCCTTATCTGATAAGAAAGCTAACTATCCGCAGTGAGGTTGGGCATTGTTGCAAAACATACTTCTGCTGCATTACTCCTCTCCATTGCAACACTTGCTTATCCTGCACTCTGCAACCCCTTTTAAACTAACCAATTTAAAACATTTGCACTATACTACTTACTGTTCGTAAGTCACTTGATCACACCCCTTACTTCTGAAGTGGCAGAAACTGGAAGACTTCAGGCTGTTAATGCTTCGCATATGACCACAGCCACTAGTAATAATAGTAGTAGTAGTAAAATTTCGTGTGACTAGGGCCTCCCATCAGGTAGACCGTTCGCCAGGTGCAAGTCTTTCGATTTGACACCACTTCAGCAACTTGCACATCGATGGGGATGGAAAGATGATTAGGACAATCCAACACCCAGTCCCTGAGCAGAGAAAATCTCCAACCCAACCGGAAATTGAACCCGGGCCCTTAGGAATGACATTCTGTCGTGCTGACCACTCTGCTACCGGGAGGGTGGTGGTGGTGGTGGTGGTGGTGGTGTACAGCACTATAGTTTGTACAGCACTATAGTTAGTCCTTATGTACTGCAGGTACTATCTACAACTTGGAGAAGACATGTTCTTGAGATAGTGAGTGTTTGTTACATGTGTGTCTCATTTTTACCATCAGCAATGTATGGGACAAAGCACAACATATCTGCGTAGGGGTTGGACTGTATGAGGAACCTGTAACCTCCATCACATTAATGCTACTAACTGAGAAAAAGTAATTACTGGTAACTTATATAATCATTATTAGTCATACAAAATTGTGATAATAGTAACAATCTTTTGAAACTAATGTAGTGTTGTGGCTGAAACAGAACTGAATCGTTTAGTTTCTGCCCCTCACAAAATTTCATTTTGCCCCTGATGGGGCAATTACAGACAGATTGGGAACCACTGGTCTAGAGCATCATTTCCCAACTTGTGGTTTGCAAACCCCATGGGGGTTCACAAAATATTTCAAGTGGTCGCCAAAGTCGTTTTCCATTATGGCAGGTTTTGAGGTTAGGCCTATTACTGTTTCTTTAGTTTCTACGGCATTGTCATAATATAATAATAATAATAATAATAATTATTATTATTATTATTATTATTATTATTATTATTATTATTTCTATTTTTCTCAGACCTTAGGCCTGGTTAAAAATGGAAAGTGACGCGGACCTTCATCAAGCGTGACTTCCTTTTAACTGTACGGTATATGTTACATTGTATTTAGGAACTGTCGGGTTATTGAACACGTATCAATAATTACGGATTTCTGTAGTTGTATATATACGTTTGGATGTAGCTCTATTGCGTTGATGTACTGGTGGATATTGTGTGGTATGACTCCTGTAGTTGATAGTATAATCGGTATAATGTCAACTTTATCCTGATGGCACATGTCCTTGACTTCCTCAGCCAGTTGGATGTATTTTTCAATTTTTCCTCCTGTTTTCTTCTGTATATTTGTTGTATTGGGTATGGATATTTCGATTAGTTGTGTTAATTTCTTCTTTTTATTGGTGAGTATGATGTCAGGTTTGTTATGTGGTGTTGTTGTATCTGTTATAATGGTTCTGTTCCAGTATAATTTGTATTCATCATTCTCCAGTACATTTTGTGGTGCATACTTGTATGTGGGAACATGTTGTTTTATTAGTTTATGTTGTATGGCACGTTGTTGATGTATTATTTTTGCTACATTGTCATGTCTTCTGGGGTATTCTGTATTTGCTAGTATTGTACATCCACTTGTGATGTGATCTACTGTTTCTATTTGTTGTTTGCAAAGTTTGCATTTATCTGTTATGGTATTGGGATCTTTAATAATATGCTTGCTGTAATATCTGGTGTTTATTGTTTGATCCTGTATTGCAATCATGAATCCTTCCGTCTCACTGTATACATTGCCTTTTCTTAGCCATGTGTTGGATGCGTCTTGATCGATGTGTGGCTGTGTTTGATGATACGGGTGCTTGCCATGTAGTGTTTTCTTTTTCCAATTTACTTTCTTCGTATCTGTTGATGTTATGTGATCAAAAGGGTTGTAGAAGTCGTTGTGAAATTGCAGTGGTGTAGCCGATGTATTTATATGAGTGATTCCTTTGTGTATTTCGCTAGTTTCTGCTCGTTCCATAAAGAATTTTCTTAAATTGTCTACTGTCCATAATGTAGGTTTTTTATGTCGATAAATTCCCTTCCTCCTTCCTTTCTGCTTAATGTGAATCTTTCTGTTGCTGAATGTGTGTGATGTATTCTATATTTGTGGCATTGTGAACGTGTAAGTGTATTGAGTGCTTCTAGGTCTGTGTTACTCCATTTCAATACTCCAAATGAGTAGGTCAGTATTGGTATAGCAGAAGTATTTATAGCTTTTGTCTTGTTTCTTGCTGTCAATTCTGTTTTCAGTATTTTTGTTAGTCTTTGTCTATATTTTTCTTTTAGTTCTTCTTTAATATTCGTATTATCTATTCCTATTTTTGGTCTGTATCCTAAATATTTATAGGCATCTGTTTTTTCCATCGCTTCTATGGAGTCACTGTGGTTATTCAATATGTAATCTTCTTGTTTAGTGTGTTTTCCTTTGACTATGCTATTTTTCTTAGATTTGTCTGTTCCAAAAGCCATATTTATATCATTGCTGAATACTTCTGTTATCTTTAGTAATTGGTAGAGTTGTTGTTTGGTTGCTGCCAGTAGTTTTAGATCATCCATGTATAGCAAATGTGTGATTTTGTGTGGGTATGTTCCAGTAATATTATATCCATAATTTGTATTATTTAGCATGTTGGATAGTGGGTTCAGAGCAAGACAGAACCAGAAAGGACTTAATGAGTCTCCTTGGTATATTCCACGCTTAATCTGTATTGGCTGTGATGTGATGTTATCTGAATTTGTTTGGATATTAAGTGTGGTTTTCCAGTTTTTCATTACTATGTTTAGAAACTGTATCAATTTAGGATCTACTTTGTATATTTCCAATATCTGTAGTAACCATGAGTGGGGTACACTATCAAAAGCTTTTTGGTAATCAATGTATGCATAGTGTAGCGACCTTTGTTTCGTTTTAGCTTGATATGTCACCTCTGTATCTATTATCAGTTGCTCTTTGCAGCAGCCTTTTTGTTCTTCATTTATAATTTTGTTCTGTGTTGTATGTGTCATTAATTTCTGTGTAATGACTGAAGTTAATATTTTGTAGATTGTTGGTAGGCATGTTATGGGGCGATATTTAGCTGGGTTTGATGTGTCTGCTTGATCTTTAGGTTTCAGATAGGTTATTCCATGTTTAAGTGTATCAGGGAATGTGTATGGGTCTGCAATGTAACTGTTAAATAATTTAGTTAGACGTGAATGTGTTGAGGTGAACTTCTTTAACCAGAAATTTGCTATTTTATCTTTTCCAGGGGCTTTCCAATTGTGCGTAGAATTAATTGCTAGGGTGACTTTATGTTGCAAAATTATAACTTCGGGCATTTGTGGTATAATCTTGTATGTGTCTGTTTCTGCTTGTATCCACTGTGCATGCCTGTTATGTTGTACCGGGTTTGACCATCTGTTGCTCCAGAAGTGTTCCATGTCTGTTATGTTTGGTGGATTGTCTATTTTGATGTGTGTGTTATCTATTGTTTGGTAAAATCTCTATTGGTTTGTGTTGAATGTTTGGTTTTGTTTCGTTCTATTTTCACTTTTTTTGTATCTTCTAAGTCGTTTGGCCAATGCTTGTAATTTCTGCTTTTTTTCATCTAATTGCTCTATTGCTTCTTGTTGTGAGATTTTACCTAACCTTTTTCGTTTTTTGTCTGATATTTCATTTCTTATAAATTGTGTTAGCTGTCCGATGTCTTTTCTCAGTTTTTCTATTCTGATCTGTAGCCTGTGTTGCCATGCTGGTTTTGAGGATTTCTTCTGTGTGTTGGTTTGTTCTGATCTCTGCCTAGTGTGTATATTTAGTGTAGTGAGTGCTCCTATATAAACCAGTAGTTGTAACTCTTCCATACTTGTGTTTTCATTTATTTTGTTGTGTATGATTGTGTTGATAGTTTTTATTGTTGTTTCGACTTGTGGGTTATTTGGCCGTCTATGCAAGAATGGTCTAACGTCTGTATTTGTGTCTTTGTATTCTATATATGTCAGCTGAAATTTCTCTTCTATATCTAACAAGTGTGTCTCTTCGTGTTCTATTTGTGCTTGTTCTGGTGGCTGTCTTAAGATTTCGTTTTCCTCTGATTGTTTAATTGATGGGTGTTGGTCATTGTTTGTTTGCTCTGGGATGTTTGAGTCCAATACTGTATTTTCTTCTTCTTCTTCTTCTTCTTCTGATTGCACATTATTTTGTTCCAGTATTTGTTGTACTTGTTGTTTGATGTTTTCTAATTCTGACTGGGGTATCCTGATATTTTTTATTATTACACGGATCTGATCAGCTAGTTGTTGTTCTGCTAAAAATTTTAATTCTGGGTATCTTGTAATAAATGTTGTGTATACTTGTGATCTGTATCCAGTTGTGTTGGTTCCTAGGTTTGTTGCTTGGTAATAACAGAACATGGGGTGTCGATTAACTTCATCTGACCATCTCATCCTCTGTCTTTGTTTTCCTTCTAGGGTGGTTGCAGGAAGCATATCCTGCAAAACACCTCTATTTGGATTTAAATCATTTTCCAGTTGGCTAGCA
The DNA here is from genome assembly GCF_023864275.1 of Schistocerca cancellata. Classification (NCBI taxonomy): domain Eukaryota; kingdom Metazoa; phylum Arthropoda; class Insecta; order Orthoptera; family Acrididae; genus Schistocerca; species Schistocerca cancellata. Next base: position 1,072,674,495 of record NC_064627.1, read on the forward strand.
GTGTCGTTACCATTGTGGGCGGGCATAGGGTTCAAGCGTCGTCCCTGACCATGACGGCGCTTGTCCGAGGCTTCTTTAATTTTGTCCTGAACCAAGTAATCACACTAAAAGGGGGGTTAGCCCTATTAGTGGTTTGTTCTTTTCGTCGCCTTTTACGACTGGCAGAACATACCGGAGGTCTATTCTTTTCCCGGGCCTCCACGGGGGCTATTATTATTATTATTATTATTATTATTATTATTATTATTATTACTATTATTGATTTGCTACAATATATTACTTTTACAAAAAAATATGTTTTGTTAGGTCTCATAAAAGTGTGGAAATGGAGAAAAAGAAGGCATTTGATAGGCACCATCTTATTGTACGCCCTGAATACTATGAGAAAATATTGCTAGAATTGTCAGAAGAAGAATTACAAGAATTGTCAGATCCATGTGAATCTGAGTCTGAAGAGGAAGTTATTGAAGAAGAAAACCACAGCAGTGACTCCAAACAATCAACAGAGGTAACAGATGACCACCTGGTTGGAGAGGGGAGACTAGAAACAGATGATTACCGATTTTACGTAGGAAAAGATAAAGAAACTATTTGGGTACGTGAACCTCTTCCCTCTTCTAAAACCATGGCCAAGAACATCCTAAAAGTTTTGCCAGGTCCAAAAGCAAGTACTGAAATTATGGAAAAAGAAATTCAGGCATTTTACCTATTTATTACTGATGCGATGATTGACAACATTGTGGAAAATACAAACTGATTCATCCAGAATAGTAAAAGAGCTGAAGTTCAATATTCAAGAGAATGAGACTGCAGAGACAGCACAAAACCAGAGATCTTTTAGGTGCATTATATCTAATAGGTATAAAGGACACACGAATTGATGTGAACTGTGGGATGCAGATGGTTCAGGAATGATTATTTTACGAGCTCTCTTCAGCTACTAGAGCTTTCGCTTTCTGCTTTGAACTCTTAGGTTCAACAACCTGGGTACCCGGAATGAAAGAAAAGAAAGTGACAAACTAGCATCTATTCGTGACTTCCATCATGAGTATGGCATCAACTGCCTTGCTCACTACAGTGTCAGCAAGTTTGTCACTGTTGACGAGATGTTGCATCCTTTCAGAAGACGCTGTGGATTTGCACAGTATATCCCTAATAAGCCTGCAAAATATGAGCTCTAGATTTATGCCTTGTGTGATGCCAAAACATTTTACACCCTGAACATTGAAATTTACTGTGGCAAGCAGATGCCAGGACCCTACCTGAAGTCTAACAAACCTTATGACATTGTGCAAAGATTAACAACACCAATTGAGAAAACAAACAGAAATCTTACGACTGACGATTTCTACAGTACCTACCCTCTGGCTGAAAATCTCCTCGGCAAAGGTTTGAGTTTCTTGGGAACCATGAAAAAAAAAAAAAAAAAAGGAAATACCTCAAGAATTCCAAGCAAATAAAACCCGAGAAGTCCAGTCATGTCTCTTCGGTTTCCAAGACGATTTTTGTATAGGTCTCGACTGTTCATAAAAACAATAAAGCTGTGACATTTTTTTTTTATCAGCAAGGCACAACACAAATGAAATAGATAAAGAGACTAAGAAACCGAGAGTGAATTTGGACTAAAATGCTACCAAAGGAGGAGTAGACACTGTAGATCAGATGTGCTCATCCTACAGTACTTCCAGAATAACGCGATGATGGCCACTTGCATTTTTCTACAAACATCTAGATATTGTTTGCATTTATCCCAGCATTATTTTCAAATTCAACAATCCTGATAATAAAGAAAGAAGACGAATCTTTTTGAAACATCTTTCTTTGGACCTAATGGAAGAACATTTGAATCAACAAGTATTGCTTGAGACACTTCCCAAGGATATTCACGCCTTCTTGACCAAGTATAGGCGTGAAGAAGAGAAGACCAAGGCGCCAACAAAACCTGGAATTTGTTACATATGTGCAGGCATAAAAACAACAGTATCAAAACAGTATGTATGAAATGCAAGAAAAATGTATGCAAGAAACAGTGTCATAGATACAAAATGTGTGCAATGTGAAAGTGAGCTGCAGATGGAAGTTGACTAATTTATTCAAAATCATAAACATGAGTGGGAGTGGGAGTGCTCCATTTCGTAATGTGTGCCCTTGTTACTGTCTTTTCATGTGAATCAGTGCAGTTAAGTGATATAACTAAAAGAACCATGAAGGCAATAAAGAATATTGGCTTGTTATAAGTTGCAATGACAATAATAGATAATTGTGAAGGTAACAAATAAATAAAAGATTATTTGTAGAGAGCCACGTAATGTTATGTTATGTTTTCTCCAATAAAATCTAACTGGCGATTGTGTACAGATTATTTTTCCTTAAGTTAAAAATGTAATACTAATAGCGGTGTAAAAGCCGCAATGCGCCCCCTCGTGGAAGTTGAAAGGCATGCCCACCGAAGGGTTAAAAGGTATAACTGACTGCGAGGTGGAAACAGGGTTTAACAAAATTGCAAGTTAGTGTTGTGTCAGCAGGTCACTCAGCTTCTCATGACATGTGTCAATCCAACAAAAGTGAACCGTGGGTAAAGAAAATAAAGTACAATGATAATTGCACTAGGTTTGGATTTTCGTATTTAGGTGACAAGGACTGTCCAAGATCCCAGTGTGTTGTTTGTGGTGACACGCTTACTAACGGTAGTCTGAAACCTTCTCTACTTAAATGTCATTTAGAAACTAAACACCTCACCCACGTAATCATATCTGCTGCTGCTGGTTTCTTTTTTTTTTTCTCCAAAAAGCTAACGAGTGGAAAAATGATTTAACTACCTTTATATCCACTGCATTCAGTGACAATGAGAATGCTCTTAGTGTCTTATCATGTTAGCTACAGAATTACTAAAACTGCAAAACCTTATTCAATAGACGAAGAGTTAGTGTTTCCATGTATAAATGATGTAGTACAGTGCATGCTTGGAGACTTTCACAAAAAGTCAGGATGGTACCATTTTATAACAATACAGTATTAACACAGGGATTAAAGATTAATACAGGGATTAAAGACATGTCAGATTATGTCAAAAATGAAATTTGGGAAAGAATTTGTGCCAGTCCTCCTTTTGTGATTCAAACTGGCGAATTGACTGATGTTGCCATTTTGGCCATTTTGTTACTTTTCGTCCCTTATATTAATGGGGAGGCTGTAGAAGAGGAATTACTATTCTGCAGACCCTTGAAAGAGACCCACAGGAGGAGATATATTTAAGTGCACTGATGAATACTTTCAGGAAAACTCAGTAGGCTGGACTCGCTTTGTAGGCATTTGTTTGGCTCACGCAAAATGTATGACAGGATGCTGAGCTGTGCTTTTTGCCAAAGTAAAATCGGTAGCACCAAATGCTGCTTTGACCTAGTGTTGCACTGAGAGAGAAGCTCTTGTTTCTAAACGCTTCCAGTATGAATTGAAATCTGTGCTGGATGATGCAGTGAAAATAATTAATGTTATTAATGCTCACTCCACAGATTCCCGCATCTTTGCAGTGCTTTGTGAGGAAATGGGAAGCATTTATAAATGTTAATTGTTTCACACTGAAGTTAGGCGGCTATTCAAGGTAGAACTATTTCCAGACTGTATGAGCTTGAAGACAAAGTTTACATTTTTATTACCAGTCATGCCTTTCACAAAGTAAAGAGCATGGAAGATGAAATCTGGCTTCAGAATTTAGCTTATTTGTGGATATTTTCCAAAAAATTAACCGTTGAAACCTCTCTGTGCAGGGGTCAAATATAAACATTTATATTGTACACCCTATCAAATCATTCATTAAAAAACTTAATTTTTGGGAAATGTATTTCAGTAGGAATTAAATGGGGTGCTTTCGTACCCTTCACTACTTCCTTGTGGAAAATCATCTTTCCTTGGACAAAAATGGTAAGACTGTGGTTAAAGAAAATTTAAAGGGATTTGGAAAAACCTTTTGGAGAATATTTCCAATAACAACAATTGTATTCATAATTCCTTCGAAGAGTCGACAGTTTTAGACTCCACATTAAGTGTAAATGAAAAAGAATATTTTTGAAATTCCACTGATTTTTACTTGCAAAAAAAGTTCTAAATGTTTGTTGTTAATTGATTTTTGGTGAATTTTAAAGCAGTTTCCAGTGTTAAAGCCATTATCCACACATTTGTGCAAAAAGTTGTTTTCTTCATATGCCGCCCGCATCTCGTGGTCGTGCGGTAGCGTTCTCGCTTCCCACGCCCGGGTTCGATTCCCGGCAGGGTCAGGGATTTTCTATGCCTCGTGATGGCTGGGTGTTGTGTGATATCCTTAGGTTAGTTAGGTTTAAGTAGTTCTAAGTTCTAGGGGACTGATGACCATAGATGTTAAGTCCCATAGTGCTCGGAGCCATTTCTTCATATGCCTATTTAAAAAAAATAAACATGGAAACAGACTTTGTGCTGAAAGTGATTTGAGACTTGGTTTCACTTCTGTGGTTGCTGACTTTGAAGCTCTGTGCCACAGAAAGCAGGTGCAAACTTCTCACTGAATTCCAAGGAAGAGGTGAGTAAATAAATGAAAACTTGTATGTGCCAGGCCTACAGATTGTGTAACTTTTAAGTTGTAACAAGAGTACTTTAGGTTTTAATTGTTAAGGGTTAATTCAAGTTTATTAAACCTTTTGCTTGAATTTAATGTATGTCTACTGTATGTATATTTCGAAATCAGTGGTTCACCCTGCTCAAATCACTGTAGAAGGGATTTGCAAATCGAAAAATGTTGTGGATGACTGGTCTAAGGGGTTGCTAATGCATCTGTCACATCGCCCTATTAATCGTTGTACTATGTGCTATAACAAACCACTTAGGTACCCATCACCTGTGAGTGGGTAGTCACAAAATATAAAAGTATTTTCATTAGTTAAGTAATTTTTTCCCAAACTGTTTGGAAGTTTTTGTCATTGTTTGTATGTGTACGTGATACATTGATGGGTGCTATGTGTCTTCAAGGCGAGACAGCAGTTGCAACTTTACCAATGCTAGGCACTGTTATTCCGCACTGTTGCAGTATCCTAACATAGAGACGTGGGGTGTGCCATGGAAAAAGTGTCCTTTGACAATACAGATTGTCATCAGAGATAAGAGAAGAATCTCATTATCTGTGAAATATGTATGGCCTGTAGCTGTATCTTAATATTGTCAGTTTTACATTTTACATGGAGATTATTGGGATGTAACCTATAAAGAGATATTAACACAAGAAGTCATTGTATTTGAGAGTAAGTCACATTAATTTGAGAAGTGTCATATTTATTTTTGAAATTAGGTGTTTTGCTGTGCTCTTGGTTTTCCGTGAGTACTGCAGAATTTGGAAAATGAAGTCCAAGCTTCTCAAGACTGACAATTGTAAAGAATTAACAACGTGAGCTAATTAATATCGTGAAGTTATATCCCTATGAACAAACTAATTTTCTACGACCAACATGAACAATGCGACTACTGTTCAGTAGTGTAAACAAAAATAAAAGGGGGGAAATGACAAAGGGAGTACCGCAGGGTTCAATTTTGGGCCACTCCTATTCCTTATAGATGTAAATGACCTTCCACTTAACATTCAACAAGCAAAATTGATACTTTCTGCAGATGATGCTAGTGTTATAACAAATCTCATTAGAGAGAAAGCAACAGAAGGCTTGGTAAAGGTACTTTCCAAAGAAGCATTAAGTGGTCCTATGAAAATGAACTCCCTAAATTTCAGAAAAATACTCTACAGTCAGTTCTGTACAACAAATAGTCATATCAGCAATTGATGTAGCATGTGAGTTGGAGTCAGCACATAGGGTAGAATGCTCCAAATTGTTTGGAATATATATTTATGAAAACTTGAACTGGAGGGGTTAAATTGTCTTGTGAAAGGAAAAGGGAAATGTATCTTTTGGCAAGAACAAGTAGGGATCTTGCAGTAGTTGCACACCACTATAAGTACTCAAGATTATTAAGAAAGGTTACTGAAAAAATCAAAGAACATGCACATAATGTCAGAAATCAGTACTCCTGACAACAGACTTAAGGCAATACAGAATGTAGTGAAGTGAGAGACAGGACAACCAGCCACAGAACAGGACAACAGCACCATTGAACTGAATGGAAGGGCAATAAATGATGTGTCACAGTTAGAAAATGCATTTAATAATCATTTCTTTAAATATAGTTGAAAGCATAGTGACAAGTAGTTCAAGACCAAAATCAAAGCAGTTTGCTAAAAGTGAAACTCATAAAATTCAATCATATAAATGTATCACCAACATCTCCTTCTGGAATTAAGAAAATTATATGTTCTCTCAAAAATAAAAGATATGGTTTTTATGGTATTTCGAATAGCGGCCTAAAGATTTGTTCCCATGTAATTAACCCATGTCTTATCTGAAATCTGTAATGCATCACTAACTCAAGGAATTTTTCCAGACAGACTGAAATATGCCATTGTTAAAATACTCTTTAAGAAAGGTGATGATAAAGATACCAAGAATTACTGGCATATTTCACTGCTGACAACATTCTCTAAAATTTTTGAGAAGGTATGTATTCTAGAATAGGATCTCACCGTAGCAACAATAGTATCCTTAGCAAATCACAGTTTGGGTTTCAGAAGGGATGCTCTATTGAAAATGCCATTACATGTTCACTCAGCAGACATGACAAGCATTAAATAATAAGATAGCACTGGTTGATATTTTCTGCAACCTCTCTAAGGCATTGACTGTGTGAATCACAGTATTCTTCTAGATAAATTAACATTTTATGGAATTGATGGTATAGCAATGGCATAACCAAAAGAATGCAGTAATTTGTACTTAGTAATTCAAGCAATCAGGGACATAATTATGATGGGAGAAATCATGTGTAGGGTTCCCCAAGGTTCAGTCTTAGGTCCACTACTGTTACTCACATGTGTAAACGATTTTCTGCCTAGTATACAACAAGCAGAATTAGTTCTTTTTACAGATGACACCAGTGTTGTAATCGATTCAAGCATACATACAGAAACAGAAGAAATAGTAAACAAATTTCTTCAATGTATCATTGACTGGTTTTCTGCAAATGGTCTCACCCTCAATTTTAAAAAGGTGCAATATATTCAGTTCTGCACATCTAGGGGCACTACACCAATGATAAGTGTAACACATGGTGAGGAATAGTTCAGCCACATTTGCACCTAGAGTAATTGCAGATCTTGGGGAGATACATATCAGTAAATTGACATACTTTTCATATTTTCATTCAATAATGTCGTATGGAATAATGTTCAGGGCTAGCTCATCTTTAAGAAGGTAAGTCTTCATTGCGGCAAAACGTGCTGTGAGAATGACGTGGTGTTACCCATGGTCATATTGTAGACATCTGTTTGAGGAGTTGAAAATTATGCCTACTACTTCACAGTATATTTATTCCATCATGAAGTTTGTTGTAAATAATCCACTGCAACTCAAGAGGAACAATGAGATATGCTATTACAATATCAGAAGGAGAAATGACATTCATTACACCACATAAAGGTTGTCTTTAGCACAAAAAGGGGAGCAAAATGCTGCATCAAAAATTTTATATCATTTACCCAGTGATATAAAATGTCTGACAGACAGCAAAGTAAAGCTGATAACAAACTGAGAAAGTTTCTCCTTCACAACTCCTCCTATTCCATAGAAGATTTTCTATTATTATAATGTGTAGAAGGTGGTGAGTAGGAATTACTAACTTAAATTTGCATATCTTTTTTTCTTTTTGTAAAAAATTAGGAATGCTTAGAATTAAATTGCTATATGAATGTATAGTCTATTGTGCAAAATGATCAATGGAACATGTTACTGTCTAACTAACTCAAGCAGGCTTATTAACTGTGCCATCACAGTACATATATTTGCTAATGAAATCCATTATAAATAATCCATCACAGTTTGAGAAGAACAGTAATGTACATACTGCAACACTAAAGGGAAAAATGAGCTTTATTACCCGTTGTTAAATCTGTCAGTGGCACAAAAGGAGTTCAGTATGCAGCAACAAAAATTTTTGATCATTTGTCCAATGACATAAAATGTCTGACAGTTAATGAAGCAAGTTTTAAATCTAATTTAAAATCGTATCTCATTGAAGGATGCTTGTAGGGAAAGTATGCCATAATGAAATCCAAAGACAGCTGGGTAGCTGGCTAAAATCATATCTACATGTGATAGTCTTGGGTGAGCCAGCTATGACAAAATTTTCATTTTGTGAGCAAGATGTGTGAGACAAGCGAAATACCCTCGGGCTTCAAGAAGAATGTAATAATTCCAATATCTAAGAAGGCAGGTGTTGACAGGTGTGAAAATTACTGAACTATCAGCTTAATAAGTCACAGTTGCAAAATACTAACATGAATTCTTTACAGATGAATGGTAAATGGAAAAACTGCTAGAAGCTGGCCACAATGAAGATCAGTCTGGATTCCATAGAAATGTTGGAACATGCTAGGCAATACTGATCCTGCGATTTCTCACAGAAGATAGCTTAAGAAAAACCAAACCTACATTTATAGTATTTGTGGGCTTAGAGAAAGCTTTTGACAATGTTGACTAAAATACTCTCTTTTAAATTCTAAAGGTAGCAGGAGTGAAATACAGGGAGCAAACAGCTATTTACAAGTTACACAGAAACCCGATGGCAGTTATAAGAGTTGAGGGTCATGAAAGGGAGCAGTGGTTGAGAAGGGAGTGAAGCAGGATTGTAGCCTATCTCCAACATCATTCAGTCTGTGTATTGAGCAAGCAGTAAAGGAAACCTAAGAAAAATTGGGAGTAGAAGAAATAAAACTTTGGGCTTTGTCAATGATGTAATTCTCTCAGAGGCAGCAAAGGAGTTGGAAGAACAGTAGAATGTAATGGACAGTGTCTTGAAAGAAGGCTGTAAGATGAACATCAGCAAAAGCAAGACGAGGATAATGGAATATAGTCAAATTAAACCATGTGATACTGAGGGAATTACATTAGGAAATGAGATACTTAAAGTAATGGATGGGTTTTACTACTTGTGTAGCAAAATAACTGATGATGATAGAAGTAGGGAGGATATAAAAATGTAGACTTGCAATGGCAAGAAAAGCATTTCTGAAGAAGTAGAGTATAGATTTAAGTCATCAACAAAAGCAAAACGAAGATAATGGAATGTAGTCAAATTAAGTCGGGTGATGCTGAGGGAATTAGATTAGGAAATGAGACACTTAAAGTAGTAAAGGAGTTTTGCTATTTGGGGAGCAAAGTAACTGATGATGGTCGAAGTAGAGAGGATATAAAATGTCGACTGGCAATGGCAAGGAAAGCGTTTCTGAAGAAGAGAAATTTGTTAACATCGAGTATAGATTTAAGTGTCAGGAAGTCGTTTCTGAAAGTATTTGTATGGAATGTAGCCATGTATGGAAGTGAAACATGGACGATAAATAGTTTGGACAAGAAGAGAATAGAAGCTTTCAAAATGTGGTGCTACAGAAGAATGCTGAAGATTAGATGGGTAGATCACATAACTAATGAGGAGGTACTGAATAGAATTGGGGAGAAAAAAAATTGTGGCACAACCTCACTAGAAGAAGGGATCAGTTGATAAGACACATTGTGAGTCATAAAGGGATCACCGATCTAGTACTGGAAGGTAGTGCAGGGAATAAAAATTGTAGAGGGAGGCCAACAAATGAATATAGTAAGCAGATTCATAAGAATTTAGGTTGCAGTAGTTACTCAGAAGTGAAGAGGCTTGCACAGATTAGAGTAGCATGGAGAGCTGCATCAAACCAGTCTTTGGAATGATGAAGATGACAACAAAAACAACAACAACATGGATGTTCACAGTTTACAAATAAGTAACAGGTGACATAATGGCTTCTTCAACTCTGACATAAACCTGGTGCCCTGATCCGTAATTACTATCTCTGGAGCACTGAACTTTAAGAACGAATTATCCACCATCACACATGCTGCTGTGCACACTTGTCAGTTTGGAATAGGAATTGTTGCCACATGTTAAGAGAAATCATCTATAATAGTAAAAAAGTAGCAGGTCTGTGGCTAAAAGGTCCTAAAATATTAGTTCCAAATGTATCAAAAGGTTTAATCACTTCTGGTGACCTCTGTAGTGGTACAATGTTGATTTATCCACACATTGTGCACACGACACACAGTTTTTAACGTACTGATGTACATCTTTTTCAGTGTCCTCCACTGATAATGCTTAGCTACCATCTGTTCTGTGACTCGAAAAACCCTGCGACTAGGCAATACTTGGTAATGTGCTTCCTTCAATATGTCTTCATGTACCACAACAGGGACCACTACACAAAGCCTGAATCTTGTTGTTTTCTGCAACATCCCCTCCTGAAAGGTAAACTGTGGTTGTTTTGTGAAATGTTTGCAGTCTGCATCTGCAGCACGTGCTCTCTGGCATTCAGCAAGGCAACAACCCACTGCCCATACTTTGCTGACTTTTCTGCTGATCTCATCTGCATCACTATGTTTCTTACTGAGTCTGTGAACCATTTCGGAATCAAACTCACTTGGTTTTAATGTCCACTGCATAAATCTATGCAGTGGACCCTTCAGACATTACCATCACTTCATTGCTGTGTGTGTTGTCAACACTTTAACATCAGAAGTATGTCAAACTGAATATCAAGCTCAACATCTTTTTCTCAGTGACAGAGTAATTTTTCTCACCCTTATTCAACTGCTGTGATGCATAAGTGACTGGATGCTCCATACCCTGCATTTTTTAAAATTTAAATCACAGCTCTCCACCATGGTTACTAGCACCACATGATAAAATAAATTTCTTTTTCTAATCTGGGAAGATCAGCAGGGGAGAAGTGATTAACAGTGCTTTTAGTTTTTGAAACATGGTTTCACTCTCTTTTATCCAATAAAACTTTATCCTTTCCTTCAGTAAATGTGTAAGTGGTTCTGCTATATCCACAAATTGCATTACAAATCTCCTGTAGTAATACTCAGTCCAAAAAGTGACTTTAATTTTTTACTTGTCTGTGGTGTTGGGAAACTTCACACTGTGTATACAAATCTTGGATATCGTCTCACTCTATCCTGACCACTACATGCACAGGGTTGAAACTCGGCACGGTGGCTGATGGGAGCAACTGTAAAGGCATTTCCCATTTACAGTTGCTCCCATCAGCCACTGTGCTGAGTGTCAGCTTTGTTTGCGTTGATAGTAGTTACAAGTTTTAAGCAATTCACTTATTTCAATGCAAAATAGCACTTTTTGATGCTTAGGATCAGATGTACAGAACATAACCTCTTAAAAACTTCTTTCAACTGTCGTATGTGTTCCTCCATGTCTTTTGTAAGTACAGTAATATCATCAAAGTACACCATAAATAATCAGTATGTTAACCTGAATCAATACTCCATCCAACAACAGTTGAAATATGGCCAGTGCACTTTTCAAACCAAACTGTGTTCACTGATACTGGTAATGACCCCAAAGACCTGTGAACACAGTATTTGGTTCATCCTCTGGCACTACTTCCAATTGACAGTATGTACTTTTCAGATCTATTGTGGAAAAGCACTACGATGGCAGGTGCAAACCTTGAGCTAGTATATACCTCAGTGATGTCATCACTCAATTGTTGATTAATGAATTCTTCCACTGTTGGTTGTAAGTGACGGAGTACCCTACATGGCTTACGGTATATGGGCGATGTAATTGGAATCTTGTGCTATGTCACTGGGGTTTACAGCCAGTGGGCCACGAAGATTAAACAGATCCTCAAATACCAACAGCAGTTTGACCATTGTTACACACTCTGCTCCTTTCAAATGTTCCACTTTCATACATAATGCAGTTATAAGGGTAGTTTTCTTTTAGCTAGGATCCAAACTTGCCGAGATCATCCTTGTCTAGAACATCCCAATTTGCTACTAACAATCTTTTTAACAAACTTATACATTGGCACTGAAATTACCCATTCTGATGGGTATTACTCATTCACTGCCCATTTCCTGTATGCTTACAACACTCCAACATACAAAAACTTACCCTCTGACTAGCTTATCATTCTCTTCCAATGGTTCTACTACACATAATACATTTACGGGTAGTTCTGTTCCCACATGCACCCAAAGTGTTTGTCCTATGCCTTGCTGCACTTTATCACTTGAACTGAGCAGTAATGACCTTGCCTGCAGTTAAATTGTTTGTCTTTCATGACAGATGAAGCGTTAAGTACCATAGTGTCCAGAGCCGTTTGAACAGATGAAGCTTGTAACAGTACATCATCGGCAACAGTCTCCCCCCAGTTGCCCCATTGGACCAATGTTCCCCTGAGTTCTATTGTGCATTGCTGAAGGTCAATTTAAGCCTGATGCTTATACAGGAAATCCAACCTTAGGATCATGAAGTACCCTTAACCTACATGGGGCAAAATATCCATAGCTTTCTGGAACTATTTTGCTCCAGTCTGAAAACTTAACACAACTGCATCTAACAACTGTACATCATTATTCTCTGCCCCATGTAACTTACATTGATGAGGGTTTAACTGCCTCTTGCTCAAGATGTCCAGACTTGCAACAGACATGTGATCCCTTGTGTCTAACAAAAACCTATGCTCTCTACCACCTCTTATGCTGATTAAGCAAAACTCTGGCTCTGCATATGTTTTCATAGTATCAAAACTTACTGGGAATGCTATCAACTGCATTTGGAGTTCCCGTCATCATTTAATGATAGATTATTTTTAGTGTACCCTTTCCCATTTTGTCCCTTACTTCTGCAACCTGGTTTCCAGTGCTGCACTATTTCACATCTTTTACATGGTGGTTGGCTATGCTCCCTTTGAATGTGTCCTGAACGTCCACATCAGTAACACCTCACGTAAGTAGAGGAGATGTTCTTTCTGTCCCACACTTCCATTACTATTTCTGTCCTAAATCCTTCTTGGTACATCAAGTAGTGGTCTCCTTAGGACTGCATCCAACACCTAATGTCCTGCTTCCTGCAGAATAATTCTGTTTGCTTCATCACTCCCTACCAGTTCATGGGTATTCATATTAACATTCTGTATTCTATCCAGAAAATTTTCTGCAGACTCATTTTGTCTTTGCGATTCTGAATTCAGCTGTTTGCAAAAGGCTCTGGAGCTATTTTGCTTCTTGTTATGTTGTACCACACTTTCTTCAAGTTGCTCCTGCATCAGTGCATACCTGAAATCCTCATGGTACATAACATACATTTTTACTCCCCCCATCAAGTGCAACTTTGTCATCTGCAGCAACTGCTCATCTGTCAAGAAAGCAAACTCCACAGCTGATAATAGGTAATCCAGAAATGCTAGTACATCCTCTGTTGCTCTTGCCCAATAGGGACTAACCAAGCTGGCAGCAGCTAACGCTAATGAGGGACTGGTAAACTGGACGAGGTCTAAAATGATCCTAACAGCTCTGCTTTCCTTCTTACTAACTATCATGACTCTTTCTGGTTTGGTTAGGACAGTTTACAAAAGTTAGTGTAGCTTGTAAATCATTGACACAGTTACAACATATTTGATTGTAACTCTCAAATATGAGTGAAACCAATAGTCTTTTCATGCTGTATATAATGCTCTGATAATAAGAGTTCTATTCACTATGATGTTACAGATACTCACTATCTTAGTGGCCTTCACAACATGACCTTGCCAGCCAAAACTAACTTGAAGTATGAGGCCCTCATTAACTGGCTTGTCTTATCCAAAAATGAATAAAAACTTGACTAATGAATCTCTGATAACTGATAGCTGTCTTTTGCTTGTCTTTGCCCTATTGTATTGCCTGACTGAGATGAGCAAGACAACACACTTACACACCCACATTCACTCCTACAACCAATGATCATAAAGAAATTCATACATAGACATAAATAAACAAAGGCTTAAAGTTCTGTTGTAATAATAGCTAATAATTATTAAGAGTTTGTTATTGTAAGCAGAGACATGGATAAGTAATTTAATTCTGTTTTTCATAATAATTATTCAAACTGTAAGAGAATGGATATGCTTCAATAGAATTTTTTACCAAATCACTGTAGTGTAAGTTGAGATTGATTGTATTACAAGGTGTACAACTTTGCTTCTGCCGTTTGCCGATAGGTGGCAACAACGGTAAGTAGCGGTCAAAAGAAACAGATCGCAGACATCAGGCAGTTAGCTTGGACCTCAGTCAACATAACCTCATTCAAACATTAGTCGATTTGTGTCTGCATCATAAAGTTGTTTTTGATTGAAAATGTCAGTTTACAAGCCTAATTTTCATCATTTGCAGGAGATGTTACTGTTTTGTTTCAATATGAAGAAAACACCGGCGGAGTCTTATCAGATGCTCTCAAGTACATATGGTAAAGACGATATTAGTGAAAGAATGTGTTGTGAGTGGTTTCAATGCTTCAAGAACCAGGATTTTAATGTCGTAGACCAGCACAGTGGTGGAAGAGAGAAAGTTTACGAAGATGCAGAATTGGAGACATTGCTGAGTGAAGACTCACGTCAAACTCAAAAATAATTGGCATGATTAGTGGGAGTGACACAGCAAGCCATTTCAAAACATCTCAAGGCTATGGACATGACTCAGAAAGAAGGAACTTGGGTCCCGTGTGAGCCAAAACCAAGAGACGTTGAACAGCATTTGTGTGTTTGTGAACAGTTGCTTCAGAGGCAAAAACGGAAGGGGATTTCTGCATCGCATTGTGACCGGGGATGAAAAATGGGTTCATTATGATAATCCTAAACGCAAAAAATCATGGGGATATCCTGGCCATGCTTCCACGTCGAGAGCCAAACCGAATATTCACAGCCCCAAGATCATGCTCTGCATTTGGTGGGACCAGCTAGGCATCATGTACTACAAGGTGTTAAAACCAAGTGAAACAATCACAGATGCTTGTTATCAAACAGAATTAATCCATTTGAGCAGATCATTAAAAGACAAACGGCCCCAATACAGTGAGAGGCACGATAGAGCGATTTTGCAGCTTGATAACGTTTGACCCCACATTGCAAAAGTCAAAATGTTCTTGGAAACATTAAAATGGGAAGTCCTACCCCACCCACCATATTCTCCCTCCGACTATCACCTGTTTAGATCAATGGAGCATGGCCTGGCTGACCAACACTTCAGATCTCATGAAGAAGTCACAAATTGGATTGATTTGTGGATCGCTTCAAAAGATGAACAATTTTTTCAACACAGAATTCGTACACTGCCCAAAAGATGGCAGAAAGTAGTGGCCAGTGATGGAAAATACTTTGAATGATACATGTGTAACCAATTTGTTTCATTAGAGCCTCAAATGTTGGGGAAAAAACGGCAGAAGCAAAGTTGTACACCTTGTAGCAAAATCAACAACATAAGGAAAAGACAGATTACTACTCACTGTAAAGATGACACAGAATTGTGGACAGGCACAATGTTGTAACTGTCTGAAACTCAATGTGTCACCTTTAAGGTGAGTAGTGATGTATATTTTCCTTGTAGATATTTGAACTTGGAATTTCCATTGTTTGTAATAGTGAAATGTTGTTTATTGTAAGGGCAGACTGCATATGATGTGACTCCTAACAGAAGTTAAATTAGTGGTAATACTGGTTAGCAATCAAGTGTAGTTAATGATATACTCACTTCTGTATAGTTTCTAATTTTCAAGAGATATGGTCAGTCAAATGTAAACTTCAATTATGCTTCACAAGTTGTATTTGTAATCTCATATGTTCAACCAAAAGTTACTGTCATGTCTAATCTCATTTACGACATCTACAAAGTATCTAATAAAACTGTTCCCATTTTGATTAGGCCCAGGGAAAAAGAAGGGAAAAAATCATACTCCATACATAAACTCTGCCCACACTGTTTTGTTAAGTCATATGACTTCAAAGATTACAGCTGTGTGAGAAAGTGCTAACTGTTGTTACTGTGGTTGGTACTCAGAGTATCACCATTCATGTAATTTATCCATATTCATTTATTATTTGGATAAAGATTCTGTCTTTACAGTATAGAGTCAAAGCAGGTGGTGCATTTGAAGTAATTGATAAATTCACTTGTCTGACTTGGTGTTGCCTCTGCTGTGAAGGACGTTCTCTGACGCTGGTGTTTTCCTGTTCTTGAAGACTGCTGAGTCATTGCAAGATGACAGTGGCTATCAACTTAAAAAAAAATACCAAAACTGAAATAAAACTTTGTGGCTGCTCTGGCACATTGTTTGATAGCAAAACACAAATAATAAACAAACATTCACTGTTTCAAAAATGATGCAAGATGAGGTGAGCCAGGTTAATATTACAGACATAGATTTTGCACTTTCAACAATGATAACTGCTTAATATATATTTAACCAGAGAGCCCTCAGTTTATCACTTCTCATTCAAAATAAGTGACTGGAAGCTTAGCTCTCAAATTATGAAAATTCATTTTAGAAAACAATTTACAGTTCAATACACATGACAGTACTGGTCAGTCTCAAGTAATAATGCTGTAAAACAGTAAAATACACATCACAGAAAATATTCAGTTTGCTGCTCAAATAAATCATGATGTACTTGCACTCTCTTAGTGTGATTGCCACTGGTTTTGGACTGTCCTACACCTCTTTGATACCTTCATCCTCTCTGCATCTTATACTATAATTTTGAAACAAATCTGCTTGCTTCTAATTTCTTCTCTCATTGCCAATATCTTCAACACTTCTACACGAATCTTCAAAAATAAAATATTCTTCTTGAAATATTAGGAAATCATAACAGCAATGGTGCAGGAAGGGTCTTCCAGAATGTTTCAAGTTTGATTCGCCCTTACTTGTAAACAAATATGTTCTCTCTCTCAAAATTTTAATGCTGTTATCCTTCAAACTTCTTCTCTTTCCACTACTACTAAAGCTATTCTTCTTTCCACAAAGTAATTATTTTTTCACTAAATTACCCCATGCTTGCTTCCTCCGATCTTAAACATCCATATCCCAGCAATTATCTTATCTCTCAATTTTTTGTTACACTGACAAAATGTTTCCTACTGTGCCGAAACTTTCAGAAATGTGCAGAAGGTATACATACATGATTACACTGAAAATATTAACTTAATTGTAAGAGTCATTTATTATTATTGTTATTATTCTTATTTATTTCCTTTCTCAGACGTTATGTCTGGTTAAAAATGGAAAGTGACGCGGACCTTCATCAAGCGTGACTTCCTTTTAACTGTACGGTATATGTTACATTGCATTTAGGAACTTTCAGGTAATTGAACATGTATCAATAATTACAGATCTCTGTAGTTGTATACATACGTTTGGATGTAGCTGTATTGCGTTGATGTACTGGTGGATATTGTGTGGTATGACTCCTGTAGTTGATAGTATAATTGGTGTAATGTCAACTTTATCCTGATGGCACATGTCCTTGACTTCCTCAGCCAGTTGGATGTATTTTTCAATTTTTTCTCCTGTTTTCTTCTGTATATTTATTGTATTGGGTATGGATATTTCTGTTAGTTGTGTTAATTTCTTATTTTTATTGGTGAGTATGATGTCGGGTTTGTTATGTGGTGTTGTTTTATCTGTTATAATGGTTCTGTTGCAGTGTAATTTGTATTCATCATTCTCCAGTACATTTTGTGGTGCATACTTGTATGTGGGAACGTGTTGTTTATGTTGTATGGCAAGTTGTTGTTGTATTATTTTTGCTACAATGTCATGTCTTCTGGTGTATCCTGTATTTGCTAGTATTGTACATCCGCTTGTGATGTGATCTACTGTTTCTATTTGTTGTTTGCCAAGTCTGCATTTATCTGTTGTGGTATTGGGATCTTTAATAATATGCTTGCTGTAATATCTGGTGTTTATTGTTTGATCCTGTATTGCAATCATGAATCCTTCCATCTCACTATATATATTGCCTTTTCTTAGCCATGTGTTGGGTGCATCTTGATCGATGTGTGGCTGTGTTAGATGATACGGGTGCTTGCCATGTAGTGTTTTCTTTTTCCAATTTATTTTCTTCGTATATGTTGATGTTATGCGATCTAAAGGGTTGTAGAGGTGGTTATGAAATTGCAGTGGTGTAGCCAATGTATTTATATGAGTTACTGCTTTGTGTATTTTGCTAGTTTCTGCTCGTTCTATAAAGAATTTTCTTAAATTGTCTACCTGTCCATAATGTAGGTTTTTTATGTCGATAAATACCCTTCCTCCTCCCTTTCTGCTTAATGTGAATCTTCCTGTTGCTGAATGTATGTGATGTATTCTATATTTATGGCGTTGTGATCGTGTAAGTGTATTGAGTGCTTCTAGGTCTGTGTTACTCCATTTCAATACTCCAAATGAGTAGGTCAATATTGGTATAGCATAAGTATTTATAGCTTTTGTCTTGTTTCTTGCTGTCAATTCTGTTTTCAGTATTTTTGTTAGTCTTTGTCTATATTTTTCTTTTAATTCTTCTTTAATATATGTATTATCTATTCCTATTTTTTGTCTGTGTCCTAGATATTTATATGCATCTGTTCTTTCCATCGCTTCTATGCAGTCGCTTTGGTTATCCAATATGTAATCTTCTTGTTTAGTGTGTTTTCCCTTGACTATGCTATTTTTCTTAGATTCGTCTGTTCCAAAAGCCATATTTATATCATTGCTGAATACTTCTGTTACCTTTAGTAATTGGTTGAGTTGTTGATTTGTTGCTGCCAGTAGTTTTAGATCATCCATGTATAGCAAATGTGTGATTTTGTGTTGGTATGTTCCAGTAAAAGAAGGTTGTAAACATGGAAGAATCCTGGAGATACTAAAAGGTATCAGATAGATTACATAATGGTAAGACAGAGATTTAGGAATCAGGTTTTAAATTGTAGGACATTTCCAGGGGCAGATGTGGACTCTGACCACAATCTATTGGTTATGAACTGCAGATTAAAACTGAAGAAATTGCAAAAAGGTGGGAATTTAAGGAGATGGAACCTGGATAAACTGAAAGAACCAGAGGTTGTACAGGGTTTCAGTGACAGCATAAGGGAACAATTGACAGGAATGGGGGAAAGAAATACAGTAGAAGACGAATGGGTAGCTCTGAGGGATGAAGTAGTGAAGGCAGCAGAGGATCAACTAGGTAAAAAGACGAGGGCTAGTAGAAATCCATGGGTAACAGAAGAAATAATGAATTTAACTGATGAAAGGAGAAAATATAAAAATGCAGTAAATGAAGCAGGCAAAAAGGAATACAAACATCTCAAAATTGAGATCGACAGAAAGTGCAAAATGGCTAAGCAGGCATGGCTAGAGGACAAATGTAAGGATGTAGAGGCTTATCTCACTAGGGATAAGATAGGTACAGCCTACAGGAAAATTAAAGAGACCTTTGGAGAAAAGAGAGCCACTTGTATGAATATAAAGAGCTCAGATGGAAACCCAGTTCTAAGCAAAGAGGGGAAAGCAGAAAGGTGGAAGGAGTATATAGAGGGTCTATACAAGGGTGATGTACTTGAGGACAATATTATGGAAATGGAAGAGGATGTAGATGAAGATGAAATGGGAGATACGATACTGCGTGAGGAGTTTGACAGAGCACTGAAAGATCTGAGTCGAAACAAGGCCCCGGGAGTAGACAACATTCCATTAGAACTACTGACGGCCTTGGGAGAGTCAGTCCTGACAAAACTCTACCATCTGGTGAGCAAGATGTACGAGACAGGCCTAATACCCTCAGACTTCAAGAAGAATATAATAATTCCAATCCCAAAGAAAGCAGGTGTTGACAGATGTGAAAATTACCAAACTATCAGTTTAATAAGTCACATCTGCTAAATACTAGCACGAATTCTTTACAGATGAATGGAAAAACTGGTCAAAGTTGACCTCGGGGAAGATCAGTTTGGATTCCGTAGAAATGTTGGAACACGTTAGGCAATACTGACCTTACGACTTATCTTAGAAGAAAGTTTAAGGAAAGGCAAACCTACGTTTCTAGCATTTGTAGACTTAGTGAAAGCTTTTGACAATGTTGACTGGAATACTCTCTTTCAAATTCTAAAGGTGGCAAGGGTAAAATACAGGGAGAGAAAAGCTATTTACAATTTGTACAGAAACCAGATGGCAGTTATAAGTGTCGAGGGGCATGAAAGGGAAGCAGTGGTGGGGAAGGGAGTGAGACGGAGTTGTAGCCTATCCCCTATGTTATTCAATCTGTATATTGAGCAAGCAGTAAAGGAAACAAAAGAAAAATTCAGTGTAGGAATTAAAATCCATGGAGAAGAAATAAAAACGTTGAGGTTCACGATGACATTGTAATTCTGTCAGAGACAGCAAAGGACTTGGAAGAGCAGCTGAACGGAATGGACAGTGTCTTGAAAGGAGGATATAAGATGAACATCAACAAAAGCAAAACGAGGATAATGGAATGTAGTCAAATTAAGTCGGGTGATGCTGAGGGAATTAGATTAGGAAATGAGACACTTAAAGTAGTAAAGGAGTTTTGCTATTTGGGGAGCAAAATAACTGATGATGGTCGAAGTAGAGAGGATATAAAATGTTGACTGGCAATGGGAAGGAAAGCGTTTCTGAAGAAGAGAAAATTGTTAACATCGAGTATAGATTTACGTGTCAGGAAATCGTTTCTGAAAGTATTTGTATAGAGTGTAGCCATGTATGGAAGTGAAACATGGACGATAAATAGTTTGGACAAGAAGAGAATAGAAGCTTTCGAAATGTGGTGCTACAGAAGAATGTTGAAGATTAGATGGGTAGATCACATAACTAATGAGGAGGTATTGAATAGAATTGGGGAGAAGAAAAGTTTGTGGCACAATGTGACTAGAAGAAGGGATCGGTTGGTAGGACATGTCCTGAGACATCAAGGGATCACGAATTTAGCATTGAAGGGCAGCGTTGAGGGTAAAAATCGTAGAGGGAGACCAAGAGATGAATACACTAAGCAGATTCAGAAGGAGGTAGGTTGCAGTAGGTACTGGGAGATGAAGGAGCTTGCACAGGATAGATTAGCATGGAGAGCTGCATCAAACCAGTCTCAGGACTGAAGACCACAACTACAACATGTTCCAGTAATATTATATCCATAATTTGTATTATTTAGCATGTTGGATAGTGGGTTCAGAGCAAGGCAGAACCAGAAAGTACTTAATGAGTCTCCTTGGTATATTCCACACTTAATCTGTATTGGCTGTGATGTGATATTATTTGAATTTGTTTGGATATTAAGTGTGGTTTTCCAATTTTTCATTGCTATGTTTAGGAACTGTATCAATTAAGAATCTACTTTGTATATTTCCAATATTTTTAGTAACCATGAATGGGGTACACTATCAAAAGCTTTTTGGTAATCAATGTATGCATAGTGTAGTGACCTTTGTTTAGTTTTAGCTTGATATGTCACCTCTGCATCTATAATCAGTTGCTCTTTACATCCTCGTGCTCCTTTGCAGCAGCCTTTTTATTCTTCATTTATAATTTTGTTCTGTGTTGTATGTGTCATTAATTTCTGTGTAATGACTGAAGTTAATATTTTGTATATTGTTGGTAGGCATGTTATGGGGCGATATTTTGCTGGGTTTGCTGTGTCTGCTTGATCTTTAGGTTTCAGATAAGTTATTCCTTGTGTAAGTGTATCAGGTTATGTGATGGGTCTGTAATGTAACTGTTAAATAATTTATGAATATAATAGAGGGAAACATTCCACGTGGGAAACATGCCCAAACTCTTTGCCTTTACAAATGTCTGCTTGTGTCTGTGTATATGCGGATGGATATGTGTGTGTGTGCGAGTGTATACCTGTCCTTTTTTCCCCCTAAGGTAGGTCTTTCCGCTCCCGGGATTGGAATGACTCCTTACCCTCTCCCTTAAAACCCATATCCTTTTGTCTTTCCTTCTCCTTCCCTCTTTCCTGACGAGGCAACCGTTGGTTGCGAAAGCTAGATTTTTGTGTGTATGTTTGTGTTTGTTTGTGTGTCTATTGACCTGCCAGCGCTTTTGTTTGGTAAGTCTCATCATCTTTCTTTTTAAATATGTTAAATAATTTAGTTAGATGTGAATGTGTTGAGGTGAACTTCTTTAGCCAGAAATTTGCTATTTTATCTTTTCCAGGGGCTTTCCAATTGTGCGTAGAATTCATTGCTCGGGTGACTTCATGTTGCAAAATTATCACTTCAGGCATTTGTGGTATCATCTTGTATGTGTCTGTTTCTGCTTGTATCCACTGTGCATTTCTGTTATGTTGTACCGGGTTTGACCATATGTTGCATATTATTATTATTATTGCATATTATTATTATTATTATTATTAGTATTATTATTTTTTATTATTATTATTATTACCTAGTGTTACATACATAGATACATATTATTATTTACAAAACTGTATTTTGAAATCCACACACTCACATGTCCACTCCTCTCACTCATTCCTATCATCCTGGAAGCCGCAGTGCCATTATTTTTACAGTCAGCCAGAAAGCGATGGAGAATATACTGACCATAATTTACAGTCTGTAGATCCGTATTACTCTTTGTTCTCACTGGAAAAAATGTTTCTACTTGTTATTCACTCAGTGGGATCAGGAAGTATGTTTATAAATAAAAGTTTTGAGTTTTAACTGAATGCTATATTCTGTAAAATTTCACACACACAAAATACAAGTCTTAATATTGTAACTAATATCCTCATCAGAAACATATTGTTAACTGCTCAGCAGTGAACTCTACAGGAAGTTACAAGTAAAATGGTCTATCTCCCTGACTTTTAATCACAAAAAGTTAATTGCTCACCTTAAAATTGAAAATAATCTGGCTACTTGCCAGGCAGTTTTGTTCACTTCCTACTTTTACTGAAAATGCATTCAGGTCTGCCCAGCTCTGACATCACCCGAGGCACAAAGCACACTGGTGTTTGACTGATGCAAATAGTTTGCTATCCCAGTGCGAAGTATGTCCTACCACTGCCTCCCTGGCTGTATTTATATAGGGGTGCAGTGGACCACCACATGAAACATCTGCCATCAGCCACCTTAGACACAGGTAGCAGTATCTAAGTAGCCCATTTCTCAGACACATATTAATTGACAACTTTGTCACATTTAACAATTTACAATCTTCTTAATTTTTATGTAACTAGAGCTAAGTTTGTCTTTAGTTACTGAAAAATTTTTCATTCAACTGCATTTAAAATTTGCCAGCTAGAATTTTAAGAATGGAACCCACAGTAGAACATGACCTCTGAACTGCCTCTTTAAGATTCCTTGGAAGCATTGTTATTTATAATACAGTCTCGAAACTTGGTACAGATGTATTATTTCATGCATGTAATTAGAACTTTCTATTACAAATACAAATGGTACTTAATCTACCAGGAATGAGGACGTTTTTGTCGCAAATTTGCTTTTTGAAAATAACATGACAACTTGACTTAACTTATTGGTGTCATATATTTAATGATTTTACTATAAACTTAGGCTACATATGAATGTTTAGCTTCCTGAGTCTAATATTTAGTAGGTTCAATTTTTGTAAAAACATCAATTTTTAACCAAAGTATTGCTCTGATCAAGTTGATACTTGTAACTTTTAATTGTGACATACATTTGTATATTCTGACAATTTTTTTGCTTTCTAGTTTTATTATTCAGTGTCCCTTTCTTGCTCTTAAGACTATCTGAGCATGACTAATGGCCACACCCAAGCTTCCACATGTTGTCAACTTCGTATCTACAATCTGTACTCATACATCCATTATTTATATTCCCATACAGGGGAGACATTTTACTTGAAAATCACTTGCCCAGTGTTGGCAGATAAATAAAATATTCCCATGCCTATGTTATTCTGAATTACAATGCGTGTTCCTTAAGACATTCAGGCATGTCCAAAGGAACATTGCATTGCAATTCAGAATAACACAGGCATAGGAATATTTTTTGTATCAACTACCTTTTGTCTTTCAGAGGAGTTGGTTCCCTTATCACTCTTATCTCTCAGCTCAGTTCCCTTTTGTAAAATGTTATGTCCCAAAAACTTGATCCTGTTTGGTAGAAATTCTGACTTAGCAGCTTGCAGAATCATTCATGTCCTAATAAGTACTCCTAATAATTCATCAAGTTCCTCCCATTGTTCAGTAGCTATCAACAGTCAGTCTACACAGATGGTCAGTTCTGAACTTAGCTTGCACCCCAAGACTGCATCCAAGGCTCTGATAATGCTAGTGTAGCTACTCTGATACCAAAGTGCACAACTCTATGCTGGTAACATCTTCCATTAAATAAGGAAGCTATGTACTTCTGACTTTCTTTCAACAGATGTACGTGCCAGTAACCATATGTCAGATTGGAACTGGTCATTTACCAAACATTTTTTTTTCTGGCCTATCAGTCTCTGCTTCAATAATTTTACTAAGATGTCTGGCATCTAAAACAACTCATACTAAAGCATCCTGCTTGTTTACTACAAATAATGGGTTGCTATATGCTGAATCATTTCTTTCAATTACTCCCCACTACTCTGTTTTTCCAAGTTCTTCCTACACTGCCAATTCTTTTGACCAAGCCTTTATGGTAATGTTTTATGACAAACAGTTGATGTGGTTCTGTCTTAGAACAACTTCTTCAATTCATTGTGTTATTTGGTGGTAATGTTACAAACTGGACAGTTTTCAGCATCAGCCACTTATTTATTTTGTCACAATGTTTTTGATGCATTTTACTTCCTCTATTATCTGATCCTCCAGTTCATTATTTCTCATGACTGTCTCATTGTTGCATTCCACTTCCAGCTCCTCAAGATCAGACTGCTCATACTCTTCAACTTTTAAATGACAATTTGTGCGTCTTCTCTCAATACAGCACTGTAAAAAGATGTCATTTCAGTCTGACCATCTCTTGTAAATTCTACATGTCTCTGTCCACAATCTGTCTTTACTCCATATTTGCTCAGCATGCCCATTCCCAGCATATCAACACTAAGTTTTCGTATTTGTAAAAAAACTTCTGCTCTTTTTCAAAGTTTACTAGACTTATTGTCTCACATGCTAACATAGTAACTGGTGGGAGCAATGTTCCAGAGGCATTTCCTACCCTGACTTTGGTGACTGGGATTATTATTGTTTTATTTTTTTTGTTATAGAGTTTTATGTAAGATGTTGAAACAGTATATCAGAGGGAGCTGTGACTGTACTGCCACCATCAATAAGAGCCACACTCAGCATTCCATTTATTTTGATTTCTGTTAGAGGCTTAAAACTGTGATCTGCCTCTCCATTCCTTGTGTCTTCATGTGTGTACATCATTGAAATTGCAGTTTTTACCCCATTTATCCAGCGATTTTTTAACATATGGCATCAACACATCTACTGATGCCTTGTCTGGTATATGGCTGTTTCCATAATCTACATCTACATCTATACTCTACAAACTACTGTGAAGTGCATGGCAGAGGATACGACCCACTGCACCAGTTATTAGAGTTTCTTCCTCTTCCATTCACGTATGGAGCATGGGGAGAATGAATGCTTGAATGCTTATGTGTGTCCAGTAATTATTCTGATCTTATCCTCGTGATCCCTGTGTGAGCGATAGGCAGGAGGTTGTAGTATATCCCTAGAGTAATCATTTAAAGCTGGTTCTTGAAACTTTGTTAATAATCTTCTTAAGGATAGTTTATGTCTGTCTTCAAGAGTCTGTCACTCCAGTTCCTTCAGTATCGCTGTGACATCTCCCATGCTTTAAACAAACGTGTGACCATTCGTGCTGCCTGTGTCTATATATCTTAAGTATCCCCTGTTAGTCCTATCCAGTACAGGTCCCATACACTTGAGCAATATTCAAGGATGAATCGCTTGAGTGATTTGTAAGCAATCTCTTTAGTAGACTGATTGCACTTTCCCAGTATTCTATCAATAAAGCGAAATATACCACCTGCTTAACCGACAACTGAGCCTATGTGACCATTCCATTTCACATCCCTACAAAGTGTTACACCCAGGTATTTGTATGAGTTGGCCAATTCCAAAAGTGACTCATTGATATTATAGACATAGGATACTACTTTTTTTCATTTTGTGGAGTGCACTATTTTACATTTCTGAACATTCAGTCTCTGCACCAAGTTGAAATCTTATCTAGCTCTGACTGAATATTTATGCAGCTTCTCTCAAATAGTACTTCATTATAGATGTCTGCATCACCTGCAAAAAGCCTGATTTTACTATTAATATTGTCTGCAAGGTCATTAAGGTGGGATGTAATGGAAAATGTAAACATTTATTTAAAAAAATCATTACAGCCATATTTATTAATGTACAAATGTAAAATTGTGCATGTGTAAAGCAAAATAGCTGAGTTTTAACAGAAAAATATAATAAAATATCCAGGATTAATATTTTACCAGAAATTTGAATTTTTAAATTTTTTATTTTCTTTTTTATAAAAAGCCATAACTCATATTCTAATCGTGCAATCAATTTGTAAATTTTTTTCTACATACAATCATCTAAAAATCAGAATCTAACCGCAGGATCTTGTATTTTTTGGTTCCAGGGAGACAGCAACACGTTGCAAACAATTCCTGAAAATTTCATAGCATTAGTGCATATACTTTTTGACAAAAGGCTTCTAATGACATAAAAAATGTAAAACAGAGAAAATTAGGTTCAAACATTTTCTTCTCATACTTCTACATGTAATAAGCTTACCTCAATTTTAAAATCCTCCATACTGATATACTTCATCCTCCGGATTTCTCTTCTCTCCTCTTCGAATCTGCCTGGCCTGTATTTGCAAGTAAGACACTGATCTGTTAGCTTTCCTGACCCTGTTCTCATTGATGGTGTAAAATGCTTTTGTTGTAAACACACCAAGATCTACACCAACATTCTTCAGCACTTCACTTCTGCCATTATTTCCACTATTGTAACATAAAACTGCATCATAGACACCTATTTTGAACACTTCAAGTCCACAGAATGTCATTTTTGAGCATCTAATCCAAATTAAGTTATTGAGGCTTTCATTTGGATTTTGTCTTTTTCCGTGAATACACTTCCTCAATAAATCAGGGTTTGCAGGAAACCTGAATGTGGGATTAATTGCATTCATAACAGGTTCTGGTAATTAGTGTTTATGTGAATACATCTCATTTCTGTTGTTGAACTTACACCAGTTGTCTTTTGGACACAGATTGTGCATTATGTTTGGTCAGTGGATTGTTTGTGGAAAAAAATTGCCCACACAGCACACCTCTTTGCCTCTAAATTGTATGTGTTTTTCCTGATAGCTCCCACATAAAATAACTGAATAGAATCAATTTCTTTCAGAGTAAGCCTGCCTTTTCCTCCAAGTAATTCACATTTCTTCTCTTTTAGCAAGAGACAAAGCCTACCACCAAGCCTCTTTTCGATGTGGCCAACATTTTCCAACTTTTCTATTGTCGTATCGTACGGATTTTTATCTGTTACAGCTTTGAACAAAGAGGAGTCCCCATCACCAAGGTATTAAGTATATCTAACACCATACTAGTCCTCAGATCTGGGGACCATCCTATGGCCACGAGTGTGGAAGCCGATAATTTTAACACGAGAAATAGTTATAGTTATGTAGCTAAAAAGAAAACCTGTGAAAATTGTAAAGTAGAAATTACAAACCTAAACGAACGAATTTCAAGCCTACAATTCATAGTCAATAATTTAAAAAGGGAAATAGCTGGACTGAAGAAAGAAATCGGCGAAGTACAAACAGTGGAAAATTCGTGTGAAGTGAAACAGGATACACGTGATAAATCATCCAAGTGGACAGCAGTGTCGCAGAAAGTTCGGTCTCAAATCACGAAAACTGTTAAAAGTGTTACTTTCTTAGAGAAAAAAACAAATATGATGTATCATAACGAGTGTACAACTGATCGTGACGCTGTAAAAACCTGCAATCGGAACACCAACAGTAAACTTGGAAACAGTGGTAAGGGCAAACACATATCATTAAGGGAAAAGTGTGGTATTCTCTTGCTTGCCGACAGCCACGGCAGAAAGCTATCAAGCATGCTCCGAGAGAAAAATCGAGAAACGGCAGTGACTAGCATAGTGAAACCTGGAGCAGGAACACACCATGTCGTAGACATTGATCTTCAGATGAACACAATAGAGGATAATGACTTTATTGTATGTATAGCGGGTTCGAATGACATAGCTAAAAATGAAGCTGATGCCTGCGTTAAAACGCTACAGAACTTTCTAGAAGTGAATAAATCTAGGAACATAATAGTAGCCACTGTGCCTCATAGACACGACCTAATTTACAGATCGTGTGTTAATAAAGAAATCAGGAAAACTAACATCAAAATTAAGAAATTGTGTGCAGAATACCCAAAGTGCGATGTACTGGACGTAAGTAAACTACATCGAAACCTACACACCAAACACGGAATGCACCTTAATTATGACGGAAAAAGTGTTATGTGTGATCACATCAGTGAAATAATTAAAAAAAGACTATTATGAAATAGATCAGTCTATCAGCTTCCTGAAAGACTTACAAGCAAAAATGAGGAAAGCAAATTCGACAAGAACGAAGAAAGCAGGAAAGAGGAGACATCAGAAGATCCACAAAGGATTGCAGCAGCTACACCTGTAAGAGTAAATTTAAGATCAAGGCGGAATATACCCAAGAAGGAGGATTTTTTCTATCCCCCTCTGAGAAAAGAAAAAACTTAGCATCATCAAACAAGTTAAAGATACACCATAAAACTGGCAAAGGACTCCATCAGCAAATTGTAGTAAATAAGGTAAAGTCTGAACCTCCTCACCAATGTGTAAAAAAATTAAACAAAAAAATTCTTGATCTAAAAGTATACATCCATAATGTACAAGGGCTCAAAAGCAAACTTAATGAATTAGAAATTTTGTTATCAAGTGCAAGTGAACTGTCAGATACTCAGATATTATGTATTAATGAACATTTCTTGAGGTCTTTTGAAATAGAAAGTGTTGTGATACCAAATTTTAAACTCGTGGGTCACTTCTCAAGAACATCTTACAAAGGTGGAGGCAGTTGCATATTTGTAAAAGACAACATTACTGCTACACCTCTTGATATTTGCAATTCGTATAGTATTGAAAAAGATATAGAACTGTCAGGTGTAGAGCTTACATATCTAAATGTTTATATAATAGCACTTTACAGGTCACCCTCCGGTAACATAGGGACTTTCTACAAAAATCTAGCACCAGTAATAGAAAATCTAAGTAAAAGAAAATCATATAGTGTTCTAATATGTGGTGACTATAATATAGATTTTCTCTCAGAAAACCCCAGCCATCTAAGCATTAAAAATTTTATGAACAGCTACAACCTAGACCTAATGGTTAACACTCCAACCAGGATAACAAATCACAGTACCACTTGTCTGGATCAAGTAGCAAGCAATATAAATTGTACTGTATCCTCCGTCAAACTAGGATTTTCAGACCACAATGCATTAATTATGCAGGTCTGTTTGCAAAATAACAGTCACGAACACAATAAAATCACTATACAGAGGAGAAACTTCAATAAAACCCACATGCATACTTTCCTCTTTGATATACAAAATGAAAACTGGCAAAATGTATACGAGGCTCAAACAGTAGACAGCAAATATGAAGCATTCTTGGATATTTTCTGTTATTATTTTAATTGCCACTTTCCCTTACAAACAAAATGTATCACCAAAGATAGAAAACTCTCCAGCTGGATCACCACAGGAATCATTAGATCATCACAAAGAAAAATAGAACTTTTTTACATGAGCAAATCCAAACTAGGCAGTAGTGAAGCATTTAAGTCATACTTGACTCTATATAAAAAGATATTAAAGAATGTAGTAAATGCAGCCAAAAAGCTACAGAATGATAAATACCTCAAATTGTCATCAAATAAGAGCAAAAGCATGTGGCAACTTATTAATATGAATACTAATAGAGGAAAACAGCTACAAAGTGATATTAGCCTAAAAATAAATGGAAAATTAGTCTCCTGTGGGAAAGAAACAGCAGAGGAATTCAATAACTACTTTACAGAAACAGTAGAAAACCTGGCTAACCATCTTAAAAATAGCTGTCCCTTACAACTAGAACCAAACTTATGCTCTGAGACTCTATTTCTAAGGCCTACATCTGAAATTGAAATAGAAAAGATGCTTCATAGCAAAATTAAAAAAAAAAAATCATCTGCTGGACAAGATCAAATCCCATGCTTCCTCCTTCATAATTGCAGTAACTCTATCAGTAAACCCCTCGCTCACATAATAAACTTCTCATTCCTGAATGGTACATTTCCTGGCATGCTCAAAATTGCAAAAATTATACCTGTCCACAAAAAAGGAAGCAAAGAGGATCCCAGTAATTATCGACCCATTGCACTGCTTTCAACTTTTAGTAAAGTATTTGAATATATAATGGCCACCAGAATCATGTCCTTTCTAGACAAAGAAAATATCCTGTCACCTGCTTAGTTCAGCTTCCAAAGTAAGAAAGCTACAACAGATGCAATACAAGAATTTCTAGATCATGCACTGGAGCTTGTGGACAAAAAACTCCCAGCCATAGGTATATTCCTAGATCTAACAAAGGCATTCGACATGGTTAATCATAGTATACTTCTGCAAAAGATGCATTCCTATGGAATAAGAGGAAATGCCTATGATTGGTTTAAAAGCTATCTGGAAGATCGACAGCAGTATGTCGAATTAAATGAAACTAAGCTCTTGGGTACAGCTAGCACTGTTCATTCCTCCATACATACCATAAAGCAAGGCGTTCCCCAAGGCTCCGTCCTGGGCCCTTTGCTGTTCTTACTTTACATAAATGACCTTCCTCACAGCCTACCAAACACAAAAACCCTTTTATTTGCTGACGACACCTCTATACTCATATCTGCTCCCGAACAAATTCTCCAATCCAATATAGATAGAACCACAGATCAAATAAGTCAATGGCTTCAAAGTAATAGGCTGCTGATTAATGCAAAAAAGACAATTGGAATAACCTTTCACACTGCCCAAAACAGAAATCCATTACAACCAAATATATCACTGGAAAAAAATAATGTTAAACTTGAAAATGAAATAAAATTTTTGGGGGTCACTATTACTGATACACTCACATGGAAAAGGCACATTGACGTTACCAGCACAAAACTTAGTAAAGTATGCTTCATGATTAGATCAATAAGGAACGTCACTAACACAAGTACCCTAACCACAATGTACCATGCACACTTTCACTCCGTACTTAACTACGGAATCATCTTCTGGGGCCAAAATTCTGAATCAATTTAAGATATTCAAACTGCAGAAAAAGGTAGTCAGAACAATTATGTTCAAAAAACAAAGAGACACTAGTAAACCATTATTTAAGAAACTAAATATTTTGCCCCTCCCATGCCAATACATACTAGAATTATTATTCTTTACCAAAAAAAGTATCAACAAAATTAGCAAAAATATGGACTACCACGATTATGACACAAGATCAAAAACCTCTCTAAGAATACTTCCCCACTCAACAAAACTGTACAGTGATGGTGTCAAGTGCATGGGAATAAAATTATATAATCATCTTCCAACTTTTATACAAGAAATCCAAGAAATAAATAAATTCAAACAGACAGTGAAATCTCTTTTATTAAAAGAATGCTTTTATACCATCCAGGAATATTTGGAATCAAAATTGTCTTAGTGCATGATAAAGTATCAAAGCTGAATGTTGTTAAGTCAGTTTTATCACATCATGTAACAATTCTCTGTAAAGCTGTAACTTTAAGTAACATAATTTTGTAGGTAATGTAAAATAATCTTTCCTCTGTATTCTTGTTTACTATTTTAGACTCCTGTAAACTGTATATTTGTATTGACTTATCCCATATCAGTTGTACAAGCCATTGTACTGATTTGATCCACGGGACAAATAACAAATAAATAAATAAATAAATAAATAAACAGCTACAGCAGTCTCCATGCCCCCACTTGAGCCACTATAATTTTCTTGCCACACTTTCTCACTGTCTTCATTGTTGGGCAATTTGCTTGTTGCACACTGCAACTCCATACAGAGATATGTGACCCCTTTTCACCCAGGTCCCATCTACACTCACACACACACACACACACACACACACACACACACACACACACACACACACACATGTCAGTAACATTTGTAGGAGATTCACTGTCATGAATATCTAACCCCAGGATCTATTTCTTTTTGGTTTATTTCCACTAATTCCTTCACTGCTTTCTTCATAGAAACTTTGGCAGTATTGCATACAGAATCAGACATTTCTTTATTTATTTTTTCAAACCTTGCACAAGGTGGAGGAATGTTCAGAAAGCCACACAATAAATTACTTCCTTCCCTGCTCTGTCCAAGGCACCTCAGAGCATATGCTAACCTAAAATTGCTTTCCTAGGTACCAGTGTCAGTTTTTTTGGAGGAGTAAAATGAAAATTCATAGCCACATGAACTACAAATTAATTTAAAATCACAAGCTATTCCTACTCCTCTTTCTTCAACAACAACCATACATTCCATATTTTTTACAGCTAACACATGAACATGAAAACTTTATAGCCTGTCAGAGAAGCTCTAAATCAATCAGTCTGAATCAGTGGAATCCATATCAACATCATTCACACACCTGTACAATGCTCCTGTCCAAGTTTCGATGCTGAAACTGAGAGCTTATGTTCTTCATTTCAAGCTGCTTCCTCTTTTCTGTTGGTAAACTGATTTCCATGAAACCTTTATTTCCTAAACATAGTTTTTCCACCACCCATTATGCATAAATCTTGACTTCCACATAAAGGTTTGCGAATTCAACCTTCCACCTACTAATATGTGTTGGTGTTGTCAAAACTTAAATAAACTACATGCAATAAAGTTTTCAGGCAAAGACATAGATGTCAGCCAGACATATAAATGTCAACCAAAGATATTGAAACAAAATAGCGTTCACACTGACAAAAATCCCACTGAAGCAAGCAGTTTCCCAAATGTCAGAAAAGGTGG
Organism: Schistocerca cancellata; assembly: GCF_023864275.1. Classification (NCBI taxonomy): domain Eukaryota; kingdom Metazoa; phylum Arthropoda; class Insecta; order Orthoptera; family Acrididae; genus Schistocerca; species Schistocerca cancellata. Next base: position 1,072,707,571 of record NC_064627.1, read on the forward strand.
TGGTGGCCGCCAGTGCAGAATTAATCAGTTTAACAATTTAAAGACATTTATAAAGCTGGTATCATGATAGAATTCACACACAGCATGGATTAAACTGTGTAGATCAAGAAAATAATATTTTTGAAAAATTGATTTTGTGGGCCAAAATTCATTACATCCCCATTAATATACAACAAGAACAGCAATGGTCCCAACACACTCCTCTGGGGCACTCTCAAAGTTACTTCTACATCTGACAAGGACTCTCCACCCAAGATTCAGATTCTTTATTCATAATTCAGCATTATCACATGCAATAGACTTTGTCAGTTCACTTAACCTAATGATTTTATAAAATACAATTTTACATATTTAAGTTGATACTGGACATTTCTAAAAAAATTCTAATTAATAGAATGGGTTAATTAACAAGAAGTTCTATAATCTTTCCTTAATACTTTAATTGGCATGCTTGATGCATGTTTATACAATTTGTTATATATTTTAATTGCTGTATACTTATGACTATTGTTAGTTTTTGCTAATCTATTTTGTGGCAAGAACAAAGAGGTACAGATTCTAGTATTGTAGTTGATGGCTTTCACTTGTTACAACTAAATTTGGTAGTTCAGCAAGTATATAATTAACACTATCAAGAATATATAGATTAACAACTGTTAATACTCTATATTTAATGAACAATGGTTTACAATGTGTCCTATTATGAACCTTTGCCTTTACGCTGATTGCTTTCTTCTGGATCAACAGGATTTCACTTATTTGTATGCTGTTTCCCCAGAGTATTAACCCACACCTTAAAACAGATTGTAAAAATGCAATGTATGCCATTCTTACATATTCAAATGTCACACAGCACATCGCTCTCTTCAGCAGTTATATAACTCTTGGCAGCCTAACCACTGTGTGTTCAACACGAGAGTTCCATGGTAGTTTGTTGTCAAGTACGATACCTAAAAATTTTGCATTTTGTTTTTCTATTTTTACAGTCTTCGATAGACTGAATCACATATTCTGGGTCTTCTTCTCATTTAACAGTAGACCATTCACATTAAACCATGATATCATATTACCCCCCCCCACCCCCACCCCACCCCACCCCACCCCACCCCACCCCACCCCCCCACCCCCCATGAGCCATGGACCTTGCCGTTGGTGGGGAGGCTTGCATGCCTCAGCAATACAGATAGGCGTACCTTAGGTGCAGCCACAACGGAGGGGTATCTGTTGAGAGGCCAGACAAACTTGTGGTTCCTGAAGAGGGGCAGCAGCCTTTTCAGTAGTTGCAGGGGCAACAGTCTGGATGATTGACTGATCTGGCCTTGTAACACTAACCAAAACGGCCTTGCTGTGCTGGTACTGTGAACGGCTGAAAGCAAGGGGAAACTACAGCCATAATTTTTCCTAAGGACATGCAGCTTTAATGTATGATTAAACAATGATGGCGTCCTCTTGGGTAAAATATTCCGGAGGTAAAATAGTCCCCCATTCAGATCTCCGGGCGGGGACTACTCAAGAAGACGTTGTTATCAGGAGAAAGAAAACTGGCATTCTACGGATCGGAGCGTGGAATGTCAGATCCCTTAATCAGGCAGGTAGGTTAGAAAATTTAAAAAGGGAAATGGGTAGGTTAAAGTTAGATATAATGGGAATTAGGGAAGTTTGGTGGCAGGAGGAACAAGACTTTTGGTCAGGTGAATACAGGGTTATAAATACAGAATCAAACAGGGGTAATGCAGGAGTAGGTTTGATAATGAATAAAAAAATAGGAGTGTGGGTAAGCTACTACAAACAGCATAGTGAATGCATTATTGTGGCCAAGATAGACACGAAGCCCACACATACTACAAGTAGTACAAGCTTATATGCCAACTAGCTCTGCAGATGACAGAGAAATAGATGAAATGTATGATGAGATAAAAGAAATTATTCAGATAGTGAAAGGACATGAAAATTTAACAGTCATGGGTGACTGGAATTTGATAGTAGGAAAAGGGAGAGAAGGAAATGTAGTAGGTGAATACGGATTGGGGCTAAGAAATGAAAGAGGAAGCTGCCTGGTAGAATTTCGCACAGAGCATAACTTAATCATAGCTAACACTTGGTTCAAGAATCATAAAAGAAGGTTGTGTACATGGAAGAAGCCTGGAGATACTGACAGGTTTCAGATAGATTATATAATGGTAAGACACAGATTTAGGAACCAGGTTTTAAATTGTAAGACAGTTCCAGGGGCAGATGTGGACTCTGACCACAATCTACTGGTTATGAAGTATAGATTAAAACTGAAGAAACTGCAAAAAGGTGGGAATTTAAGGAGATGGGACCTAGATAAACTGAAAGAACTAGAGGTTGTACAGAGTTTCAGGGAGAGCATAAGGGAACAATTGACAAGAATGGGGGAAAGAAATACAGTAGAAGAAGAATGGGTAACATTGAGGGATGCAGTAGTGAAGGCAGCAGGGATCAAGTAGGTAAAAAGACGAGGGCTAGAAGAAATCCTTGGGTAACAGAAGAAATATTGAATTTAATTGATGACAGAAGATAATATAAAAATGCAATAAATGAAGCAGGCAAAAAGGAATACAAACATCTCAAAAATGAGATCGACAGAAAGTGCAAAATGGCTAAGCAGGGATGGCTAGAGGACTTGTATGAATATTAAGAGCTCAGATGGAAACCCAGTTCTAAGCAAAGAAGGGAAAGCAGAAAGGTGGAAGGAGTATATAGAGGGTCTATACAAGGGCGATGTACTTGAGGACAATATTATGGAAACGGAAGAGGATGTAGATGAAGATGAAATGGGAGATATGATACTCCCTGAACAGTTTGACAGAGAACTGAAAGAGCTGACTCGAAACAAGGCCCTGGGAGTAGACAACATTTCATTTCAACAACTGACAGCCTTGGGAGGCCAGTCCTGACTAAGCTCTTATCATCTGGTGAGCAAGATGTATGAGACAGGCGAAATACCCTCAGACTTCAAGAAGTATATAACAATTCCAATCCCAAAGAAAGCAGGTGTTGACACATGTGAAAATTACCGAACTATAAGTCACAGCTGCAAAATACTAATGCGAATTCTTTACAGATGAATGGAAAAACTGGTCAAAGTTGACCTCGGGGAAGATCAGTTTGGATTCCATAGAAATATTGGAACACATGGGGCAATACTAATCCTAAGACTTATCTTAAAAGAAAGATTAAGGAAAGGCAAACGTACGTTTTTAGCATTTGTAGACTTAGAGAAAGTGTTTGACAATGTTGACTCGAATACTCTCTTTCAAATTCTGAAGGTGGGAGGGGTAAAATACAGGAGCGAAAGGCTATTTACAATTTGTACAGAAAACAGATGGCAGTTATAAGAGTTGAGGGGCATGAAAGGGAAGCAGTGGTTGGGAAGGGAGTGAGATGGAGTTGTAGCCTATCCCCTATGTTATTCAATCTGTATATTGAGCAAGCAGTAAAGGAAACAAAAGAAAAATTCAGTGTAGGAATTAAAATCCATGGAGAAGAAATAAAAACGTTGAGGTTCACGATGACATTGTAATTCTGTCAGAGACAGCAAAGGACTTGCAAGAGCAGCTGAACGGAATGGACAGTGTCTTGAAAGGAGGATATAAGATGAACATCAACAAAAGCAAAACGAGGATAATGGAATGTAGTTTAATTATGTCAGGTGATGCTGAGTGAATTAGATTATGAAATGGGACACTTAAAGTAGTAAAGGAGTTTTGCTATTTGGGGAGCAAAATAACTGATGATGGTCGAAGTAGAGAGGATATAAAATGTAGACTGGCAATGGCAAGGAAAGCACTTCTGAAGAAAAGAAATTTGTTAACATCGAGTATAGATTTAAGTGTCAGGAAATCGTTTCTGAAAGTATTTGTATGGAGTGTAGCCATGTACGGAAGTGAAACGTGGACGAAAAATAGTTTGGATAGGAAGAGAATAGAAGCTTTTGAAATGTGGTGCTACAGAAGAATGCTGAAGATTAGATGGGTAGATCACATAACTAATGAGGAGGTATTGAATAGAATTGGGGAGAAGAGGAGTTTGTAGCACAACTTGACTAGAGGAAGGGATCGGTTGGTAGGACATGTTCTGAGGCATCAAGGGATCACAAATTTAGTATTGGTGGGCAGCGTGGAGGGTAAAAATCGTAGAGGGAGACGAAGAGATGAATACACTAAGCAGATTCAGAAGGATGTAGGTTGCAGTAGGTACTGGGAGATGAAGAAGCTTGCACAGGATAGAGTAGCATGGAAAGCTGCATCAAACCAATCTCAGGACTGAAGACCACAACAACAACAACAACAACAACATCATATTTTCTTTTGTCAAATTCATACTACCACAAGTTGTATCACCTGCATACAAGTTGTTTGTATGTACGAGGAATAGAAGTGGTCCAAATTTAGATCCCTATGGCACTCTGTGTTGGTCCTCAATCAAGTGTAACATGCTGTGTTCTCCCCACCAAAAAGTCCTCAGTCCACTCACAAATTTCACTTGGTACTCTGTACGATCGTACTTTTGTCAATAAGTGTAGGTGCAGTACTGAGTCAAGTGATTTTTGGAAATGAAGAAACACTGCATCTACCTGGTTGCATTGATCCAGAGCTTTCAGTATGTCACGTGAAAAAAATTGCGAGTTGGGTTACACATAATCGATGCTTTCGAAAATTATTCTTGTTAGCATTGGGGAGATCATTCTGTTCATAATACTTCATTATGTTTGAGCTCAGAATATGTTCTAAGATTCTACAACAAATTGAGGTCAAGGATACTGGATGATAGTTTTGTGGATCACTTCTACTACCCTTCTTGTAGATGGGTCTGACCTGTGCCTTTTTGCAAGAACTGGGCATGTTTTTTGTTCGAGGGAGCTACAACAGATTATAGTGAGAAGAGGGGATAACTGGGCCACAAATTCAGTATAAAATCTGACAGGGATTCCATCAGGTCCTGAAGCTTTGTTAAATTTTAATGATTGCAGCTGTTTCTCTACACCACTGACACTAATACTTATTTCATTCATCTTTTCAATGGTACAAGGTATAAACTGGGGCAATTCTCCTAGGTCTTCTATTGTAAAGGAACATTTGAAAACAGAATTCAGAATTTCAGCTTTTGCTCTGCTACTCTCAATTTCAATTCCTCTCTCATTCGCTAGGGCCACTTTGGTGGCACTATTTTATACCTATTATGCAGTATGCTCTGTTTCCTTAGAAGTTTCTTTACAATGACTGTATATCATGGAGGTTCCCTCTCATTAGGAACCGTTCTATTAGGTATATATCTATCCCGGCTGTGGTCAACTATTCTTTTAAACTTGAGCCAGAGTTCCTCTACATGCTCCTGCCCTGTGCTGTAAGTTTCAAGTTCCTTATATAGTTTACTGTATATATATAATAGAGGGAAACATTCCACGTGGGAAAAATATATCTAAAAAGAAAGATGATGAGACTTACCAAACAAAAGCGCTGGCAGGTCGATAGACACACAAACAAACACAAACTTACACACAAAATTCAAGCTTTCGCAACCAACGGTTGCCTCATCAGGAAAGAGAGAAGGAGAGGGAAAGACGAAAGGATTTGGGTTTTAAGGGAGAGGGTAAGGAGTCATTCCAGTCCCGGGTGCGGAAAGACTTACCTTAGGGGGAAAAAAGGACGGGTATACACTCGCACACACACACATATCCATCCACACATATACAGACACAAGCAGACACAAGCAGAAATATGTCTGCTTGTGTCTGTATATGTGTGGATGGATATGTGTGTGTGTGCGAGTGTACACCCGTCCTTTTTTCCCCCTAAGGTAAGTCTTTCCGCTCCCGGGACTGGAATGACTCCTTACCCTCTCCCTTAAAACCCACATCCTTTCGTCTTTCCCTCTCCTTCCCTCTTTCCTGATGAGGCAACAGTTTGTTGCGAAAGCTTGAATTTTGTGTGTATGTTTGTGTTCGTTTGTGTGTCTGTCGACCTGCCAGCACTTTCATTTGGTAAGTCACATCATCTTTGTTTTTAGGTATATTTTTCCTTCATGGAATGTTTCCTTCTATTATAACCATATATATATATATGTAAGTCTTTCCGCTCCCGGGACTGGAATGACTCCTTACCCTCTCCCTTAAAACCCACATCCTTTCGTCTTTCCCTCTCCTTCCCTCTTTCCTGATGAGGCAACAGTTTGTTGCTAAAGCTTGAATTTTGTGTGTGTGTTTGTGTTCGTTTGTGTGTCTGTCGACCTGCCAGCACTTTCATTTGGTAAGTCACATCATCTTTGTTTTTAGGTATATATATATATATATATATATATATATATATATATATATATTAGAGGGAAACATTCCACGTGGAAAAAATATATCTAAAAAGAAAGATGATGAGACTTAGCAAACAAAAGCGCTGGCAGGTCGATAGACACACAAACATACACACAAAATTCTAGCTTTCGCAACAAACGGTTGCTTCGTCAGGAAAGAGGGAAGGAGAGGGAAAGACGAAAGGATATGGGTTTTAAGGGAGAGGGTAAGGCGTCATTCCAATCCCGGGAACGGAAAGACTTACCTTAGGGGGAAAAAACGACATGTATACACTCGCGCGCACACACACACACACACACACACACACACACACACACACACACACACACACGCATATCCATCCCCATATACACAGACACGGCATTTTATGCCCATCCCTGATACTGAGTCTTGCCCAAACAGTCTCAGGTGCAGCTTCAATATCTATCTTGATGAATTTGAGTTTTTTGTACTATGACGATTCACCACCTCCATTTCCCATTTGGCTATCCTTTCAATATACATTTAAACTTAAATTTTCTCCAAATATCTCACTGCTATCAAATTCATGTTTCAACTAGGTTTTTGTACCTAGTGAAGTTTCACAGAACCCAAAGAAATTCTTGACATATATAAAGGCTGTTAGTGGCAGCACAGTTAGTGTCAAGTCCCTAGCAAATGAGACAGGAATTGAAATTGAGTGTAGCAAAACCAAATGCTTAACTCCATTTTCAAATGTTCCTTTACAAAGGAAAACCCAGGAGAACTGCCCCAGGCTACTCTTCCTTCATCTTCATCCATGTTTTCTGACAAATCCCATCAAATAGCAAGTACTATTAAATCTTTAGCCTCCATCAAGTTGGTTGGTGGGATTTTAAAGATTCCTCCTCCTTCCTTCCAACTAACACACTTTTCTATTAACCCTAAGAGAGCATCAAATTATTCTCCCTCTGCATCTTTTAAGCTACTGCACCTCCAGAGCTCTTCCCCCCCCCCCCCCCCCACCCCACCCCACCTTGATCCAATGCCACCTCCCTTTCACCCTCTTCATCTTCCTGTTCTTCCACTTCACTTAAGTCTTCTTATTATTATTATTATTTCTTCTTCATCTTTCACGCCATTTTCCACTTTGTCTTCAACAACTGCTTTAGTCTCACTCTCCTTGTCTTCTTCATCCTCTTTCCCAAATTCCTTGGCTTTCTCCCCTGATTCTTCTGCCTTGTCCCCACTGTCTTCATCTCTATGCTCATTTATGTGTTCCTTCCTTTTTTAATAACTTCTGCTCCTATACTTCCTTTGTGTCGAATTATTGATCTAATTAACTCCTTCCTTATTCCTTCTGTCAATAAAACTTCAGGTGTTGTACAGAACTTCCTTCTTCTTGTTGGATATCTCTTATATGTTCATTTGTCTGTGCTCCTTCTTTCTCTAAATCTTGGATATGCAATGACTCTGCTTCCTATAAGTCATATTGTTCATTGCAGTATCTGTTTGCTTTCACCTGATCCATATATTGCTCCAGCTTGATTTGAGTGATGGCACTTAATTTTCCAATGCTAGCTCCTGTTTTGATGGCAAGATGACTGTGCTCTGATTTGGTCTTACTGCAAACTGGCACTTCTGTTTCCTGCATTTCATTGAAAGTTAATCCTCCCTTTGCTGGATTCTCCAACATTAAGGGGACCCTTTCTCTTGTTTCCTCATGCTCTTCATCCTCCTCATCCTCATTTTCCTGCCAGCAGCAGTTTTCATCCTTTCTTCCTGCCTCTAAAATTTGGGTTTTGCAATGATCCTGCCACCCACCAATCACAGCATCTACTGTCACATCTGTCTATCTTTGATCCCACTCTACTCCATTTTGTGTTGTCATGATTGATATCACTTTGGCTGGTTTCAGCTTTGATTTCTTAGCTTCTAGCTTCTTCTGTCTGGTTCTTGTACATGATGTCAGCTTCATTGGTCAGGCTGCCTGTTATGGTCACCACCCCACCATTCGTCACAGTCGCTGAGATGACCCAGTTAGGCACTCACAGTTGTCACTCTTCTTATTCCACTCATTGCTCAGTGTTGTTGCTGATGTTTTCAAATAATTCATATTCATGTCTGTGTTTACAATCATAACAGTTGTTACATGGTCTATGCTGCATACACCAAATAATTGGCTCCGGCTGCCACTTTGTATGTTTACAGACCATCATATACACATTTATTATTTTTCCTTCCAGTTCTGGTTTTGATCTCTCCACCTCTAATCTTCCTCTCCCACTCTTCCATTGATCTCTCTGTGGTTGGGTCTTCCTTGATCATTTTGCCCACTCCCACCTCATGAAGCATTTTGTTGTTCTGAGTTGTTCCATTTGTGTAGTTTATATGTGTTTCCATTGCATTACTACCACTGAAGCTTGCTTTGCCCACTCTACAAGTTTGAAAAAACTATCTGCATCTTTCTGCAGGTCTTCACCAGTTACTCTCTGTATGACTTTTGAAAATTTCCGCCATAATATTGAAATCTTTAATTTGTCATTGGCCCACATGTCTGCATGGAGGGATTTATTAATCATCTTATGGCAACAGGTTGCAGTGCTTCCACTGCTATATCCCGGACTGCACATGAGCTCTCTCACTATGTTTGCTTGTGTTTCAGGTGACCAAATTTTCTCCATAAACTTTCAAACAAGTTCTTCGAAAGTTTGGTGCTGAATACTGTATGTTCAATAATCACTATCCTCTTTCATCAGCCTACACGCTGCATCTACCTTCCATCTCTCATTCCAGGACACAGGTACATTCTGCCATAGTTAATCTGTAGACTTCTTAGGATGTACAGACTCTCCTCTTTTAAATTCCAAATTGTTCAATTTGGTTTTTCACAACTTCTCATATAGATTACCACACATGACAACATTTCATGACCCTTCTTGTAATTTCTTATCTATTTTGCTTATTTTCTGTTCCATGACTGTTGCCTCTCCCTCCTTCTCATTTCTTCATATTTCTTTTTTCAGGAAATTATCAGACAACATAATTTCCAATACCTCTCTCTCATTTCAGGTTTATCAGTGGAACAGTATTCTTAAGCTCCAATCATTTGTGCGTTACCGGTTTTCTTCACCAAGCTTTACGAATTTGATCAAGTATGCCTGGTATGCAGCACAATATTCAGAACAACAGCCAGGACCATTTTTGACTCCATCTCAGTTGTGTTTAAATAAAACTATTGGTTACTTTAAAGTGCCTGACTGCATCAATTTTTCCTTTGTCTGATGTGCCTGGCGCAAGAAAAATGTTTGTTTTTGTCATTCAATAGACACTTTGCATTTTTGTGAAGACTACAGGGAATAAACAAAGAACTGTTTCACTGATAGTCAAATGTACAACATTCAAACATTATTATGAGTCCTCATTTATGGAAGTCATCTGTGACATCAAACACTACCATGATTTTATTTTCTCTGATAGCCACTTTTATCAGAATTACATGTGCAAGAATTGAATTGTTGATATGAAGTTATTCAAAAAAATGTTTGTATAGCTTAAGCCAAGTTTTCACCAGAGCTAACAAGTGCGAACAAAAGAGAATTCTATGTGGTGTACCTGGCAGGCCTCTTGCAGGTCTTTCAGCTGGACACCACTGCAGATACTTACATGTCCCTAACCTCCCCAGTTACCTAATCAGAAAATGGAGACCTGCAGTCTAATGTGGAATCTGAACAACATGTCTTTCATGGCCACACCAACATCTGTGAGAAGTTAAAAATCATAGTGAAAAAGTTGTGATCTGAACGGGATTTGATCTTGTGCTCTCTGGAGCACAAAGCAAGTTCTTTGCTGGTAGACCATTTTTGTTTTAGGAAAAAAGAAAGAATATGACCATTAGACATTACATGCATAGTGTTTCACCTCTTAAGATGATGCTTGATGTCAGTAACTAGTGTTCTGTTTATAAATTTCCCCTCAGTGGTAATGAGAAGCCAGGGAAAAATGGCAGCTGATATACAAGGAAAATTTTGGACCAGTGCTAAGGAGAGGTGGAGATGCAATTCCATGTAAAGTGCATGATCTCCACGCATGCCATGCTTCCATACAAATTAAGAAACGTAAGTTCTTCCTTCCCTGTGCCATTTTACATACTCCATCAAGAACAGTGCACTTGCCATGCAAAATAATCCTCACTGAATAGCAAAGTTTCATGTTGTGGCTCTAACAAGATAGAGCTATTTACTGTATGCCGAATATTAGCTCCAAAAGCTAAAAACTAATAACACAGTGTTCATAGGCAATGTTTGCTACCTCATGTTCTCTTCCATTCCCTCTGGCATAAACGATTCTACCCATATACAAGCAAATGGTAGTGAATTTTCTGAAAATGCTCATTCGCACATGTTCGCTTCCATTCGCTCCATTGCAAACCAGGCTTTAGATGCTTAAAATTGGTGTTTGTGAGCTCCAGATAATTTCACTAAGCTGTGCTGCATGAGTGATTTGCCAAGTTGTGCGCTAGGTGGGCAGGGCTGTACACACCATTGTTATAAGCTATTCTTTGTGTGGCAAAAAGTGTAACTTCGACATTGTTTGCAAAATACTTGCAATGTGTCTTAGCAGCTAAAATTTTGGCAGTCCATTTCTTTAGTTGTCTTCTTCCTGTGTAAAAAATTTCAGGGTAGGTACTGATGTGTCTTATTGGACCATTCGCTTGTCAATTTTCTTCTCTACTTGTGCCTTTATATCCTTGATTTTCTTCTCTCTCCTATTGTACTATTTTGGATTAATTTTTAGCTCTAGTTCTGTAGTGGCTCCTTGACTTGCCTTGCTATGATCTTCTGTTCTAATTGGCTCTGGCTGGTCTGAAATTCTGCCTCAATCTTGTCTTGTCCTGCTGTTATTTTGCTTATCAATTCAGATTCAAGATTATGCTGTGCTGCCTGCATTTTTTTCTTTAAATCTACTTCTAACTTGCTCTGTCCTGCTTGTGTTAGGGTTTGAATCTTTTCTGTTTTAGTTTTTATTTTACTTTGACCTGCCTTTACTTCTGTTTTGATTTTCTCTAGTTTTAGCAATTTATTTTGGTTTGATTCAGTTATATTGAGTATTTGATTAAGCACAAGGTTGATGTTTGTTTCCTCTGCAGTATCTACTTCTACCGTATCTGTAGTTACGCATTGAACTTCAAAATCTGTTGTTTCTACTGGCTTCTTCTTTTCTTTTACAGTGCTACTTCAAACATCTCCTTCAATAGTCTCATCAACAGGTGCCATCTTGATATCCTTCAGTTTCTTCCGGGATCAAGTAATCATAAAAAGATAGCTATTCGAGACTCTTTGTTCATAGAATGAACTGGTCCGAGTGGCTGCCGTTAAGTATGAAAACTGCAGCCTGCCACATGGCCATTGCATAAAATAATTCTAATGGCTCTACCTCCGTTCTTGTTAACTATTGAGACTGTTTCTAGTTTGGTTAAGACAGTTTACAAAAGTTAGTGTAGCTTGTAAATCATTGACGTGATGTACAATATATCTGATTGTAACTCACAAATATGAGAGAAACCAATAGCCTCTCCATGCTGTATATAATGCTTTGATAACAAGAGTTCAGTTCAGCATAATGTCACAGGTACTTAATATCTTAGTATACACAGTAGACTTCATAACACCTTGCCAACCAAAACTAAGTTGAAGTACTACATCCCATTAACTGGCTTATCCATATCCCAAAATGGTTCAAATTTGTATAAATGAATATCTGATAGTCATCTTATGGCCATCTGTCCCCTATTGCCTGAGTGAGAAGAGCAAGACAACACACATATGCAATCATATTCACTTCCATTACGCAACCACTGTATTATTGCACATGAGAGTGAGGCCCCTTTGGTCAGCTTATCATGAATCAGCACATCATCAGATTTGTAGTATATGCACAGCTGATGTGGAAACACTGACACTGTGATGCATTTTACTTAGCCACCATTGTACTTGTTTGCTGTAATGTTGCTGCATGTTTCTGGCAACAGCCAAGGAAAATAATATCATGGCTGAGTAGTATAACCAATGATTACAAATAAAGACACACATAGACATGAACATACAAAGGCTTGAAAGTACTATTGTAATGACAATTAATGGTTAACTGTTTGTTGTCATAACTAGGGATGTGGACAAATAACTTAAGTCTGTTTTATATAATAGCTACCCAAAGAGTAAGTGAACAGACATGTTTTGCTATAATGTGTTATCAGATCATTGTAACATAAGTTCACATTGATTGTAGTTTCAAATTGTTGATTATTGTAATGGCAGGCTGCATATGACAATGAGAATCCCGTTTGGAGTTAAATTAGCAGTAATATTGATTAGCAATCAAGTTTAGTTAATAATATATTCACTTCTGTACAGTTTCTAATTTTCAGGGGCTACAGTCAGTTAAATGAAAGCATCAGTTATGCTTCACAAATCCTGTTTGTAATCTCTTATGTTTGTATGATTTGGATAACAAACATGATGTTCATGATGTGTAATGACTGTCAATGTTACTGATTCACATACACAATATTTATTTATACACATTATACAAACAGATACAACTTAAACACTTGGTGTCTCAGAACACACTGCCTGAGGTCCAGAGATACTGTTTTGGCAGCGATATCCTTGGGGACGGAAGTCCATAGAGCTTGTGTCCCCACAGGGCTCCCTCTCACCAAAGGCATGGAGTGCTGAAGTTGTGTTGTGGTGTGAAGCAGGTCGTCTCTGGAGATGTTGTCTACCTCATATTCATTTAGATGTCTTGGTCGGCACAGCGGTCTGCCTGTTCATGACATCAGTACTGGCTGAGTAGGTGGTACTGGAGATGTCATTGTTAGGTTGTCTGCCGGTGCTTGTACGTGATCCTACAGTAGGCTGATACTGTGTCCAGTTTTCTGTGTTGTGGTCTGGGGCTGACACATGTAGAATACTGTCTCTAGACAGCATAGATAACAGTACAGCTGTATCAACTGACTGTGGTATTGGTGAGGAGCGGTACAATGATCGTGGTGACCTGTCGGTTTTCGTACATGGCAGATACCATGATCATTGTGTCATGTAGACACACTGTGATATCTTCTGGAAGGTAGTACTTCACATTGACTGTGATGGAAATGGGGGTTGTGTTATGCCGTGGGATCAAAGGACCGGTATTGTTCCTCAGCGTCTCCACCAAAGTCCATGCTGGCTTCAGTCTATTGGCAGACACAGTAGCGCGTTTGCTGGCTAGCATGATTTCGAATATGTTGGGTCCCCATCTTAATACTTTATATGGTCCACTGTATGCTGAGTGCAGTGCTGGCTTGATGTCATCTGTGCATAGCATTACGTGAGTGCAAGTATGTAGATTTTTGTGCACAAATACAGAGGGTGTTGTGTGGTGCAACAGCAATGGGACTCTGATGCTGCCTATCCATTCTCTGACCCATTATACAAGGTCTGGGAGATCCTTGTTGCCTTCATCTGTTGTCTGTGTGACAAATTCTGCCGGGAGGCTAATCACTTCACCATAGAGGATCTCCACTAGTGAGGCATCGAGGTCTTCTTTGTGGGCCGTTCTGATACCCAGCAGCACCCAGGTTAGTGCCTCTGACCATTCGTTATTGTGGTACACCAGTGCTATTTTCAGTGTGCAGTGTCACCATTTCACTATGCTGTGTTTGACTGTGGATGGTAGGCTATGGTATGGAATCGGTGGCAGCCACAGAGGTGGTACAGGGCACAGTTCCATAAATAGGATCAATTCAAATTCTCTGCCCTGATCAGTTGTTAGCAACTCAGGGCAGCCAAATCTCACTATCCATAGGTCAATGAATGATCTAGTCAGTGTCTCTGCTGATATGTCCATGAGCAGAGCGTCCTCCACCTACCGAGTCATTCAATCAATGACCAATAGGATATAATGAGATCCATTAGATTCAGATAGTGGCCCCACTAAATCTGTATGTGCATGGCAAAAACAGCCCTTCAGGACAGGGAAGCTGCATAACAGCAGCTGGTTGTCATCCTGTATTCGCCATCTGGCAAGGAATGCATGCATGTGTCCAAGTGGCACAATCCCTCTTCATATTCGGCCACACATAATGCTCCGATACTAGTTTTATCATGGGGCGCACTCCAGTGTGAGCTAAGTTATGGAGAAAGTCAAATATTGTTCGGCAATAGTTGACAGGGATGAAAGGTCATTGTCTCGCTGACATGTTACACCAAACTAGTTTGTTGTTTTCGGGCACTGGGCATTATTGTAGTTGTAATCGCATGTTGTGACAGCTTGTCATATACTCCACGCAGGTGTTGTTCATGTTCATCTGTGGATTTTGAAAATACAATTACATCATGTAAATAGCAGTAACAGTATGGCACATTGAAAAACAACCCATCAATGACTCTTTGCCATGTCTGTGTGGCATTTTTCAACCCAAACGGCATGAATAAGAATCCGTATAAACCGAATGGAGTGATAATGGCCATTTTGTGACCATCCTCTGGGGCCATAGGTATTTGGGAGTATTAATTTCCACCCTGTGAGTGTGGCATTTTATGTGCTTTGGTATCTCCAGTAGAAAGGCAGCTTGTTGTAGAGAGGCGGGCTGGTGCACCTAAGCCAGTCTGCTGGTGTAGTTTGGGCAGCTGCACAGTTGTCGGCAGTGGCATGCGTCAGCACCGAAACGTGTGTGAAACCAACAGTAGCCGCTTGTCATTATGTTTTGGCTGGGCTGTGTTGTGGTGGCCTGGGCATTGACCATCTCCCTTGTTTGTTTATTTCCTGCACTGCAGCAGTTGCAGCCTGCAAGGCAGCTGGGGCCCATTTGCGGGAGGAGGAGGAGGTTGCCCGAGATCTGCGCACAGTGTTTCGCACTGTGTCTGCCACTCGTGCTATTGCTGTCTGTTGTGCACCGTATCCTTTGCTGGTGTGGTGGTTGTAGATAGGTGTCCTGGCATGGATGAGTGTCTGGTGGTGTGCGAGCACCAGCATCCTATCGGCCAGTTATAGGTGCACTTCCAAAGGTGTGTCTGAATGTACTACAAGTGCTGTCTGTATTTGCTCTAGGAGCTTGAGTAACGATAATGACCATAGGGCCCAGTCTGGTAGTAGGTTGTTATCAATTTTCAGGCACAGTTTTCACCATAACGCCAATGGTGTGTCATCGCCCAACATCGTCTCGTTTATGGTGAGGTGCAGTTGTTACTCTGGTGTATGTGATAATCGTTGCAATATTAAGGACTTCACCATCTCATACTTGTGTGCAGTCACTGACAACATCTGTTTGTTCACAGAGATGGTTGAGAAGTGTCAACAGCTTGCTCTGGCCATCCTCAGTCCCTGCTGTCCTCATCATACATTTGCATAAAGCAAACCATACTTCTGGTGAGTCTGTGTGAATGTGCGGCAGGTTCAGTTTGATAGATGGTGGTTGGTTCCCATAGTGGTTGTTTGATGTAGGTCCCACTGAATTGTCGCCGTGCAGTAGTTGGATGGTGTTGCTAGGACCGATTGTGGTGGCCTGATGAGGTATGGCCACTATTTGTTGTACCTGTCAGCATGGTGTGGTGTGATATTCTGGTTGGAGCTGTGGTCAGGCGTGTGACGCTGCTGACCAGGCAGTGACATCATGCCCATGGAGCAGCAAGTGTTTCGGCATGGCTGATGTATCTGTGCCATCACCTGTGTGATGTGTAGAGGCATCAACAAACTGCAGAGAAATATAGTTATGTTGGATATCACAGTTTTCTGATGGTGTTTGTCCATGTGTCCACTGTACACCCTGTTCTGTTAGTCGTGTAGCGGCCATCACAGTTGCTGTGGTGGCATCAGTGTCATGAAACATAGCACGCAGGTGGTGTAGCAAGTAAGTCCATGTTAGCTGTGCCACACCCCTTGGTCATAATGCATGTTGCAGTAGGCGGGGTGAAGTCACTGTTGGTTGGAGGCCATCACAATGCGGGATGTCCGTGCAATGTGCCAAAAGGACCAGTGGCATGTTGTGTAATCATCCTCAGCTGGATAAATTCATGGTAGATTGTCGGTCCATGTGGTATGGGGTTCACAGTAGGTGTGAGGTGTGGAGGTGATGTCTGGCTCGAAGGTTGTACTGCTGATATACATCTTGTCGTCGTAGTGCTGTTGACGTGTCTGTTGTGGCATCTTGGTAGCTGTTGATGTGTGGTCATGGTAAAATGGTTGTGTCATGCATCTGTACCAGCGTACAGTGGGCATCAGTGTATCCCAGTGCAAGCTGGAGAGTGGGGAGTGGTGCGGCCGGTGGGGCTGTGACGTCACGACCGAGGTGTACCATGGTATGCGCACAGTTGTCATGAAATCATCTTCTTGGCGCATGAGAGCAAAAGCAGTTTGCAAAAATATCCCATTCTGTTCAAAATCACTGTCAACTGGCACTATCTGTCCCTGAGACCACCAAATACACTGACTTGCATGTTTGTTTGTTGTCACTGATTGTTCAGCGTTTGTTACATCACTGCGGGTTGGTATTCACAATTAGCCTGTCAATGCCTGAAGACTCAATAAAAGTAGAGTCACTCAGCTGGTGGGGAGACTTGTGAGTAGCATTAGTACTTGCTGAATGTATGTCAATGAGAACATTGTACTCGAGAATGGCAGGGGCAGCAGGGTAGTGCCATTGTTCATTAATGCCGATTGTTTTTGTCCCTTCATTATGTAGTCTGATGAGATTAGTGTTCACATAAGCACTCATAGCACTATTTTCAGTGTTTGTTAAAGGCACTGTGGTCAATGGAAGTTCAATATCATAGTCCTTATGTGTGCGCTGATGTGACAATGGTTGCATTGTTCTGCAGATATTTAACACAGAAGTATTGCAATTTCCATCTTGTAGTGGTGAAAAGTCATTACATAAACACTCGCAACACTTGCTATCATTGACTGTAGCTGGCTGACTGTTGGTGTGTGTAGGAGCCACGTCGGCAGGATGTTGGATTCTCACGTCGCGTGGAGATGGAACAACATGTCACACAAAAATGTCGCAGCGCAGTTGTCAAAAAACTCAGGGTCACCAATGTAGGTTTGGGTAACAAACACAATGTTCATGATGTATGATGACTGTTAATGTTATCAGTTCACATACACAATATTTATTTATACACATTATATGAACAGACACAACTTAAATACTTGGCATCTCAGAACACATTGCCTGAGGTCCAGAGATACTGCTTTTACAATGATATTCTTGGGGATGGAAGCTTGTGTCCCCACATGTTCAAGCAAAATTTACTGTTGTCTTTAATATCATTTACAACTTCTTGAAAGTATTTAATAAAACTAATCCCAAAGTGAATATCCACAGGGGGCAAAGCAGGGAACAAGGTGATACTCCATACATAATTTCTATGTCGACATTGTTTTAAGTCATCTGATTGCAAAAATTACAGTTGTGAGAGAAAGTGCTAACTGCTGTTACTGTAGCAGGACTCAGAGTATCACTGTTCATGTAATTTATCCATGTTTATTTATTATTTGGATAATGATTCCGTCTTAACATTATAGAGACAAAGATGGTGTGCAGTTGAAGCCATTGATAAATTCACTTGTCTGACATGGTGTTGCCTCTGCTGTGAAGGAAGTTCTCTGAAGCTGATGTTTGAAAATTGCTGAGTTGCTGCAAGGTGTCAATGGCTATCTCATCAGTTCTAGGGGGGGAAAAATCACTTTCAACAGCGATGACTGCTTAACTGTGTATTTAAACAGTGAGCCCTCAAGTTTAATACTACTGCTTCGAAATAAGTGATCCAAAGTTTGGCCCTCATACCATGAAAATTCATATTAGAAAACAATACAATTTGCAACTCAATTCACACATCTATATAGGCAGTTTCATCTTGTAATGTTGTAGAGCAGTAAAATTCACAGTCTCTCTCTCTCTCTATTTTTTTTTTTTTTTTTCTTAAACATCACAGAAATAGTGCTCTTTGCTGCTTGAATACATCTTGGTGTAATTGCACTTTCTTAGTGTGACTGCTGTGGGTTCTGAAATATATTCACTGCTTTTTTGGTGTATTGCTCTTCCTGGCATTTCCTGTAATGGTCTTGAAATAAATTTTGTATGCAATTTCATCTTCCTTTGCTAATACTTCAACACTTCTGCATAAATGTTCGAAAATAAAATCTTCTTCTTGAAATATTGACAAATCATAGCAATAGTAAAGCAGCAATTGTCTTCCAGAATGTTCCAAGTTTGACTCGCCTTTCCTTGTAAACAAGTGTTCTCCCTCTCAAGACACTGGCCCTCTCATCCTTCAAACTTCTCATCTTTTCAGTGCTATTAAAGCTAGTCTTATTTCTCCAAAGTAATTAATTTTTTGCAAAATTACTCTGTGCTTGTGTTCTCTCATCATAACACACCGACCATGAACTACTCACTTGCCAACTGTCGCTTCTTATGTCACAATTTGTTTTTACAGAGATATATTGTTTGCTACTGGTCTGATGCTTCCAAAAATATGCAGAAGGTATACATTAAATTAGTGAGGATTTGCCCATCAAATACACTGTCCTCTCTGACAGCATTCAGCTGTTTAAGCAGTTCCATATTACTGGTTCTTAATGGAGCTACCTGTTCTAACAAGGATTGGAATTCAGTACACAGAACTAACAAGAAAATAGGCACTCATAACCATGAAATTCTATTTGTAACCCTTACATCTAATCATGAGCTATTGCAATTAGATGTAAGGGTTACAAATAGAGTTTCATGGTTATGATTGCCTGTTTAGCATAGTGGCCACACCAGTGACACATACAACCGAGGGTGATTTTGTACATGGCACACTGTGGTCTAACCTCTTACACTGCATGCATCTCATTGGATGTATACCATTGTAGTCCTCTTTAGTATTACCCCAAAATTTTGGTATCCTAACAAACTCCACCTTCATGTTCCTATGGCTGCCACGGAATTCTGCCACTAAAATTGCATATCAAATACAAGAAGAAAAGTAGTTACTGTACTATCCCACACTATTCTTGATGTTCAAGTTATGACTGCCACTGTCATCCTCAATCTAGCTGTTTCCATGGCAGAAACACTTCTGACACCAAATGTAGAGGTCTGAGGTGACTTCACCTCTACAGTGAATGGAAGAGTCATTCCTCTAGAAGTCAGGATGGCACTCAGCTCTCCATCCTGAGTGTTGCTGGAGCAAAGCAGTGGGTAGGAGCCAAATGAAAGACTGCTGACAAATCGAGAGAGTTAAAGTGGCACTCATTTATTCTTCCATATACAGTAGTTGTGTTGTGGCAGACAGCAACCAGGGTCTGACATTGGCCCTGGTGTGCACGATGGTTGCTGACTCAGCACTCGGTCTCCAATGGCATAACTAGCTCACAGCATAAGCAGGCTGTAGTGAGGCAGTGCCCTCTGTTAGCAGTGTGGCAGTGAGGAAACACTAAATCAGGACTCCGGCCTGGGTTGCATACAGCTGTGACAGGGAAGGTGAGACTGCGTTGGTGGCCACTAGTTCAGGGGTCAGTGCAGAATGCAGCAGAGTGAACTGTGGCTCACATCATGGACATTAATGGCAATGGCACCAGTAGTGTGTGCCCACAGAACACAGCTAGTTAGGCTCAGGCGTGAATCAAGGACTGCAAAATGTGAAACCTACAGCTGATGGAACTCAAGGTGGCAAGTGGTCCTGTAGGTGTATAGCACCAATGCAGCTCCCAGTGACATATGGAATTTGGTGCAGCAGGCAGTCCCACAGCTTAGTAAAGACAGCATCTAGTGGTGACAGCTGGATCTCAGAACGATGGATGGCGTAGACTTCTTCTTGTACCTGGTTGCAGGCAGTAGCTGGTACTGCTTGGTTAAAATGGGCAGTTTTCGTGTGGGACCAGCCCATCACTGTTTTGAAAGGGCAGCTTTTTCCTTTACTTAAGACACAACAGACCTGAGGCACAAGGTTTGGTCGTGTGGCAATCTGGTCACTCTTGCTCCTGTCTTTCCTCCGTGTTAACACAATTACAGCCCTGACAGCACCATTGGGCTTGAACTTGTGACAGCTTCCCATATCACACCAGGTGGCTTTTCTTGTAGTGTGAGCATAGTCTGGATACAATTTATGGTGCAAGAACCCCGAGGCAGCTTCTATCGCTGAATCGTCTTGTCAACCTGCTGTGATGTGTTCTCAAAGCCAAGTGAAAGGTTTAATGCCAACAAATTCCTTGCAGGTATTCTGCAGTGGTTCACAGAAAGCTCTGTATCAATAAACCTCAGTAAAATCAATTGTACTCAGTTCTCTTCTGATCACAAAAGCACCCACAAGATTATTATTGGGAGAGTATACTGTTCAAAATTCTTAATGTATACATATAGACAGCAGACTTAACTGGGAACACTACACCTTCCAAACCACAAAAAGGCTAAGTTCAGCAACATTTGCCATCTGGGTAATCTTCAAAATCACAGGCATCTGTACCTCAAAGTCAGCCTATTTTGGCTACTTCCATTTACTGTTGTGTTACAGAATTATATGCTGAGGCAGCTCACTGTTATCAAAAGAAAATCTGTACCATTCAGAAAAAGCTTGCCAAATCTGTGTCTGGAGTGCTCCCAGCAACCTCAAGTAATAATCTCTTTAAGTAGGTATGGGTATTAACCTTACCTCTCAAAATCTCTCATTAGTTATGACACTCAAAGTATCAAGTTCCTCTCAATATGGAACAAATGATTTAGATCACCACCATGAAACAAGACGGAAATGTGATTCACACACTGATCTGAAGAATTTGTCTCTAGTGCACAGAAATCTTCAACTCATTTCTAAGTAATATTTAGTCCCTATGAAGGAATAATCAATTATTTGAAAGTAAGCGAAAGGAGTTTTTGCTTGAAATAAGTTTCTAGTCTCTATATGAATTCTTTAACAGAGACCGATACGAGTTCTTCCCATATCTTTCTGTTTTTTTTTTCCATTTTAACTTCTCATCTTGCTTTAATTATACCTCAAAATGGCATTATTTGTGATCTGTGATTCATAAATTGGTATTTTAACCTGTGTGTGCAATTGCTTATTACATGAACATAACAATGAATTGAATGTTTTGACTCATTCCACATCCATGTGCTGCCACACCATAATGGATTTATGGAATATGTATAACAATAAATAAATCTCAAAAAAGTTTGAGGACATGGAAAGAAGGAAGGTGTTTCTATAATTAGAGGTCACTTGTTTCTCTTCACCTTTGTAAATAGGTGAGCTTCTGAAAAGTTTGGAATGTAGGAGGCGAGGTACTGGCAGAAGTAAAGCTGTGAGGATGGGACGTGAGTCGTGCTTGGGTAGCTCAGATGATAGAGCACTTGCCCACGAAAGGCAAAGGTCCCGAGTTTGAGTCTCGGTCTGGCACACAGTTTTAATCTGCCAGGAAGTTTCATATCAGTGCACACTCCGCTGCAGAGTGGAAATCTCATTCTGAACTACTACTCCAATTTTCAGTCTTTTGGGAAATAGACCTTGAATCATCAACCAATGTTAAAGGTAATTCAAGAGTGGAATTATCAAGCCAGCACAAGATTTAAGTACTTCCACTGATATATCATCATAACCAGAAGAGTTTTTGCTTTTCAGTGACTTGATGAAATTTGCAATCTTTAATAGTTAATTTAGGAAAACATATATCTTCTGCTGGTGTATGCAAAGGCTATTTAAGTAAATCTAATGGATCTGCTTCTTGTATTGGATTGTTCTTCCTGTGTTTTCAGCTATAATTAGGAAGAATTCATTGAATTTTGGACCATGATTTGGATTTATCATCATCTGTCTCACTGTTGCTGTTATCATGCATTTCAACACATACCAAGAACACGCATTTCATGCCTAACAATACTCCCAGTTGCCTTTAATTTGTTGTTGGAAGTTTGAATTTTTTGGTTCATTGTGCAATGTTTTTATTTTTTAAATGGCACAGTGAAGTTCATTGTTGTGCACCATTAATCTTGATAACAGATAGTTGTCTATATTAAACAAAGCTCTCTTGTCCTGGAACAAGATACTTAGATCTCATATGTTAGTTTCCATTTCTCTCAGGTACAGTTAAATGTCCCTGACCTATTGTAAATCAAAATTCGATTGATAATGTTATAAGAAGATATAAAGCCTTAGTATCCAGAGAAGATAATGGCCATGTGTGTGTGAGTTATGCATATGTAAATACAGGGTGTTTCAAAAATGACCGGTATATTTGAAACGGCAATAAAAACTAAACGAGCAGCGATAGAAATACACCGTTTGTTGCAATATGCTTGGGACAACAGTACATTTTCAGGCAGACAAACTTTCGAAATTACAGTAGTTACAATTTTCAACAACAGATGGCGCTGCAGTCTGTTAAACTCTATAGTACGATATTTTCCACATATCCACCATGCGTAGCAATAATATGGCGTAGTCTCTGAATGAAATTACCCGAAACCTTTGACAACGTGTCTGGCAGAATGGCTTCACATGCAGATGAGATGTACTGCTTCAGCTGTTCAATTGTTTCTGGATTCTTGCGGTACACCTGGTCTTTCAAGTGTCCCCACAGAAAGAAGTCACAGGGGTTCATGTCTGGCGAATAGGGAGGCCAATCCACGCCGCCTCCTGTATGTTTCGGATAGCCCAAAGCAATCACACGATCATCGAAATATTCATTCAGAAAATTAAAGACGTCGGCCATGCAATGTGGCCGGGCACCATCTTGCATAAACCACGAGGTGTTCGCAGTGTCGTCTAAGGCAGTTTGTACCGCCACAAATTCACGAAGAATGTCCAGATAGTGCGATGCAGTAATCGTTTCGGATCTGAAAAATGGGCCAATGATTCCTTTGGAAGAAATGGCGGCCCAGACCAGTACTTTTTGAGGACGCAGGGACGATGGGACTGCAACATGGGGCTTTTCGGTTCCCCATATGCGCCAGTTCTGTTTATTGACGAAGCCGTCCAGGTAAAAATAAGCTTCGTCAGTAAACCAAATGCTGTCCACATGCATATCGCCGTCATCAATCCTGTGCACCATATCGTTAGCGAATGTCTCTCGTGCAGCAATGGTAGCGGCACTGAGGGGTTGCCGCATTTGAATTTTGTATGGATAGAGGTGTAAACTCTGGCGCATGAGACGATACGTGGACGTTGGCGTCATTTGGACCGCAGCTGCAACACGGCGAACGGAAACCCGAGGCCGCTGTTGGACCACCTGCTGCACTAGCTGCGTGTTGCCCTCTGTGGTTGCCATACGCGGTCGCCCTACCTTTCCAGCACGTTCATCCGTCACGTTCCCAGTCCGTTGAAATTTTTCAAACAGATCCTTTATTGTATTGCTTTTCGGTCCATTAAACCTCCGTTGAAAACTTCGTCTTGTTGCAACAACACTGTGTTCTAGGCGGTGGAATTCCAACACCAGAAAAATCCTCTGTTCTAAGGAATAAACCATGTTGTCTACAGCACACTTGCACGTTGTGAACAGCACACGCTTACAGCAGAAAGACGACGTACAGAATGGCGCACCCACAGACTGCGTTGTCTTCTATATCTTTCACATCACTTGCAGCGCCATCTGTTGTTGAAAATTGTAACTACTGTAATTTCGAAAGTTTGTCCGCCTGAAAATGTACTGTTGTCCCAAGCATATTGCAACAAACGGTGTATTTCTATCGCTGCTCGTTTAGTTTTTATTGCCATTTCAAATATACCAGTCATTTTTAAACACCCTGTATGTATGAATGTTTTTTCTATGTCTGAGGAGGACTTAGTCCAGTAGGTAATAATATATAGCAGAGTTCTTGTTTTTCATTGTGCCTATCTGCAAATCAACACCTCCTTTGTGGTGAGTAGCAATC
Organism: Schistocerca cancellata; assembly: GCF_023864275.1. NCBI lineage: Eukaryota > Metazoa > Arthropoda > Insecta > Orthoptera > Acrididae > Schistocerca > Schistocerca cancellata. The sequence continues at coordinate 1,072,731,756 of NC_064627.1, forward strand.
TATCCCTTTCATGCTGTTGTACATTTAACAATGGCAAGAATGTGGGCTACCAGGATTGTGGTCTCTTGTTCTGAGATATTGCTGCTGATACTGGTCATAATCCCACAGCTGTCATGCATATACAGAACTAATGGGTTCAAGAGGGCCACACTTAATATGGTGCTGGATTTCAGTGGCTCAATGCGACTAGTGTCTGAGAGGATAGACATATTTGTTTGTCTGTTTATTTGTCCAACTATCATTTTAGTACATTGTTTGTACATGTGATATAGTACAGTAGTAAGCCTAGTTAATTTACAGTCAGTAGTCATTTTGACTACATTGTTGACATAATCAAAATGCATAATAATGTAGCCGCATAAGGTAGCTGCGCAGTCTGAGGCACGTCTCCCGCTCCCCCCTCCCCCGTCAGAGGTTCAAGTTCTCCCTCAGGCGTGTGTGTGTGTGTGTGTGTGTGTGTGTGTGTGTGTGTGTGTGTTTTTTGTCCTTAGCGTAAGTTAGTTTAAGTTAGATTACGTAGTGTGTAAGCTTAGGGACCAATGACCTCAGCACTTTGGTCCCTTAGAACTTACCACAAATTTCCATAATTGTGTAGGTTGTTGTACTACATTGCTTCTATATGTGATAAAAGCAGTTATTAAGTGAGATGACATGATAAGCACTTATTTACTTAGCTGTGCAGGATCACACAGCCACGTCATGTACCTGAGTAGGGAAACAGGTTGTACACAGCTAGAAAAGTATCCACACAGACTGTGCAACAATGTCTGAAACACTATTTACATCAGAATGGCAACCGTTGTTGCACTCACTCAAGGACAATGCTTGACACAGAAGGGGCACCACATCAACATTTCAGACAGGTCCTCATTCTGCGTACACCTACACAACGGGTGAATCCATGCGAGGATGCTCTGAGGAGAATCAACATTAGCAGACTGCACTTATCATTGGCATGCAGTCCCAGCACCTGGGATGATGGTGTGGATTGCTATTAGACAACACAATCAGCTCCAATTCACATAGCTAGTAACTTGGACAGCAGTCATTATGTTTCTGGCATGTTAAAAGTTAGTGGCTGTGCCCTATCTTTGAGGTCTCCATGACATAATCTTTCAACAAGATAAAGCAAAACTTCATGTTGCCCGTGTTGGTTTACCATAATACAGAAGGTTTTGAATGTTAGGCTGGCCAACAAGTTCTGCAAATCTCTCACCCATTAAAAACATCTGGTCATGGGCTGCCAAGAGACTGAAACACCACCATCACCATCACAGCCACTGCAATTGGTGAAGTCTGGCACACGGTTGATGTAGGATGGAATGGTGTACTAACAGGCATCCAGTCTTAGTTTGGCTCCCTACTCATCTGACTTAGAGCCATTGTTGCTACCAGAAATGACAGCACAATGTATTAAATTTTGCATTACGTGTACCGTCTGTGAATAAGACAAGTGAGATTGACAGGAAGTGCAAAAATGGCTAAGCAAGAATGGCTAGAGGCAAAATGTAAGGATTTGGAAGCGTATTCCATCAGGCAAAAGATATATACCACCTACAGAAAAATTAAAGAGGTCTTGGGGAAAAGAGAAGCAGCTGTATGAATATCAACAGTTCAAATGGTAAACCATTCCTAAGCAGAGAAGGGAAAGCTCAAAGGTGGAAGGAGTATATAGAGGGTCTATACAAGGGAGATGAACATGAAAGCAATATTGTAGATATGGAAGTGGACGTAGATGAAGATAAGATGGAAAATATGATACAGCAAGAAGAATTTGACAGAGCTCTGAAAGATCTGAGTTGAAACAAGGCCCCGGGTATAGACAATATTCTGTCAGAACTACTGATAGCCTTGCGAGCCATGACAAAACTCTTCCATCCAGTGTGCAAGATGTATGAGGCAGGTGAAATACCCCCTGACTTCAAGAAGAATATAATAATTCCAGTTCCAAATGAAGCAGTTGCGGACAGATGTAAAAATTATCAAACCGTTTAGTAAGTAATGGTTGCAAAATACTAACATGAATTCTCTACAGAAGAATGGAAAAACTGGTACAAGCAGACCTTGGGGAAGATCAGTTTGGATTCTGGAGCGGCAATACTGACCCTACGACTTATCATAGAAGGTAGGTTAAGGAAAGGCAAACCTACATTTGTAGCATTTGCAGACTTTGAGAAAGCTTTTGAAAATGTTGACTGGAATACTCTCTTTGAAATTCTGATGGTAGCACGAGTAAAATACAGGGAGTGAAATGCTACTTACAACTTGTACAGAAACCAGGTGACAGTTATGAGTCGATGGGCTTGAAAAGGGAGCAGTGGTTGAGAAGGGAATGAGACAGGATTGTAGCCTGTCCCCAGTGTTATTCAATATGTACATTGAACAAGCAGTAACGGAAACCAAAGACAAATTTGGAGTAGGAATTAAAGTTGAGCAAGATGAAACAAAAACCTTGACGTTTGTTGATGATGTTGTAATTTTGTCAGAGACAGAGGACGACTTGGAAGAACAGTTGAATGGAACGGACAGTGTCTTTAAAGAAGGACATAAGATGAAAATCAGCAAAAGCAAAACAAGGATAATGGTATGAAACTGATTTAAGTCAGGTGATGCTAAGGAAATTACATTAGGAAATGAGACACTTAAAGTAGTAGATGAGTGTTGCTATTTGGGCAGCAAAATAGCTGATGATGGTTGAAGTAAAGAGGAAATAAAATGTAGACTGACAATGGCAAGAAAAGCACTTCTGAAGAAGAGAAATTTGTTAACATTGGATATAAATTTAAGTGTTATAAAGTCTTTTTTGAAGGTATTTGTCTGGAGTGTAGTCATGTGTGGAAGTGAAACATGAACGATAAACAGTTTAGATAAAAAGTGAATAGAAGCTTTCAAAATGTGGTTCTACAGAAAAATGCTGAAGATTATTTGGGTTGATCATGTAAATTATGAGGAGGTACTGAACAGAATTAAGGAGACAAGGAATTTGTTGCACAACTTGATCAAAAGAAGGGATCAGTTGATAGGACACATGCTGCGACGTCAAGGGATCACCAGCTTGGTATTAGAGGGAAGAGTGGGTGGTAAAAATCATAGAGGGAGACCAAGAGATGAATAAAGTAAGCAGATTCAGAAAGATGTTGGCTACAGTATTTATTCAGAGTTGAAGAGACTGGCACAGGATAGAGTGGCATGGAGAGCTGCATCAAATCAATCTTCGGACTAAAGACCACAACAACATACATCCAAAGCAGCTAAAAATTTAATCATGTATACTTCCTATTATACAGCATACACACAATAATTATAATTTTTTTTAATTGTTACCTTTCCTTCAATGTTGTTTTAATGGGGAGCAGTGTATGAAAAGCCACACTTGACATATGCTAGATGGCAGAATTAATCACGTTCAGCTGCATAATGACTGCACTTCTGATCATTGCTCGTGCTGACATGTCTAAGTGGCATGAAAGTAGGAGAGAAGTAGAGCTAACACTAAGAGCAAAGCAGCATCTTGAAATATACCAGTTGTTTGCTAACAAATCAGTTACACTGGTCGCAAAAACCTAAAATTGCCTTCAGAACCTCTTATATGATACCCACTTCACAAAATATGCTGCATGTTATCTTGTTGTTTGTAATTTTCATTCAAGCTGAATGCCCAGGGAGGAGCATAGCATGCACCCTTATTTCATTGTATTGGTTCGCAATTTGAAACACAGTTTCAGCCTGTAAACACCCAACCATGTTGCACTAGACCAAACATGTGGAGAGATTACACATACCCTCTGTCCCATCTTATTATAGTCAAACACTAAACTTACATATGATCTTTTGTTCACCAGTCATCTTTAAGTAAGAAATAGTGTATTTAACAGGAATTATGATGAAAGCATTCCTAAGCATCTGGAGAAGAACAGCAAAATCATTAGACATGGGTACACAATTTGAAGAAACGTATCTGAACACCTATTGGTGGACATTAATATGGGGTGTTTGCACCCTTCGCATTTATGATGGTTTGAACTCTGCTGGGAACACTTTTAGTGAGGTAGCTGAATGTCTGTGGAGGAATGGCAACCCATTTTTTCTCAAGAGCTGAAACCAAACAAGAGTTTTAATGGGGAGCAGTGTATGATGTCGGATGCTGGGGTCAACAGCAAAGTCAACGTTCTATCTTATTCTAAGAGTTCAGGTCAGGACTCTGGGCAGGTCAGACCATTTCAGTGATGTTATTGTCTACAAAGCTGTGCCACGCAGATGCTGCTTTATGACAGGGTGCGTGGTTTGCTGATACAATCATCTTCAAATTGTTCCTCCTCTGCATGCAGTACACAATGTTGTAAAATGAGTTCATATCCTTCTGCATTTAGCATTATATTAAGTACAACAAGGGGCCACACTCCAACCATGAAAAACATCACCATACCGTAACACCATCTCAACCATACTTCACATGATGGCAAGTAACATTCTCCAGGCATTTGCCAAACCCAGCCCCTCCATCAGACTGCCACAGGCCATCCACTGTCCTAAGGTGTTACTCTTTACACTACCTCAAGTGCTGCTTAGCACTGACTACAGAAATGTGTAGCTTATGAGGTGCTGTTCCACCATTGTACCCAATTATTTTTAACTCCCTATGCACTTTCACTGAGCTAACTGGACTTCTGGTAGCACTTTGGTACTCACAAGTGATTTCTTTCACTGATTTCATATGATTTTTTACACCCACCCTCCACAATACTCAATGGTTGCTGTTCGTCAGTACATGATGTCTGTCTGGTCTTGGTCTAGCTGGGGTTATTCCTTCACACTTCCACTTCACAGTCACATTACTAACAGCCTTGGGCAGCTTTAGAAAAGTTGAAATGTCCCTGTTGGATTTGTAGCTCAGATGGCATTTTAATGACTAGTCCACATTGAAAGTCATTGAGTTCTTAGAACCAGTTTTACTGTCACTGCTTCTCCATGAACAAAATGTAACAACTGTACGATACATTTCTCAACAAGACTGTATAGGCTTTGAAGAACTTATATTTTAAGGCAGAAATCATAACGCGTACGATAATGTAAAGACTACCAGGAAACAAACAAATGCGCAACTTGTAGAGGTAATATCCTAATTAAAAAAAGAGGCCATCTTGGTAGTGATCCAAAAACAGTTGCTGATGTATTCAACAAAAATTTTTAATAATAACAGAACAAATAAGACACAGAGGCTCCATAAATCCACCCAAAACTTTTCTATAAGCAAATTATCTAGCACAGTACAAAAGATTCAAGTCACTATAGAGGAAATTGAAAGAATCATTACGTCTCTGAAAATTAAAAACTCTACTGGAACTGACAACACACCTAGTAAGTTATTAAAATACTGCTGCAGTAATGTAAGAAAAATCCTTTGCCATGTTTTCAAGGCATCACTTATGCAAGGAATAGTTCCTGAAAGACTGTAGTCCATGGTTGAAAAAACACTGTTGGAGAAAGGAGATAAGGTAGATATTGTGGAGGATAAGGGAAATGTACCATGGAAGTGTGAGCTGTGTGAAAGTGGGAGGAGAGAGATCAACTTGGATTGAACAGAAGAATGGCTTGAGGCAGGGAAGTGCACTTTCACCATTACTCTTCACTGTAATGGTGGTTGATATGAGTTCAGTAGCACAAGTAATTGGTGAAGGAAAGATGAAAGCTACGGAGTTTGCAGATGATCTGATGATTTGGGGGGATAAGGAGGAGGAAGCACAAGAGCAGTTGGATGTATGGGAACGAACAGTGCAAGAATATGGGATGATATTTAGTATAAGTAAGACTGAGATTATTGTCACAACAAGAACGAAGGAGAGAGGAACAACTGGAATAACGATTGGTGGGGAACGATTGAGAAGAGTGGAGAGTTTCAAGTACCTAGGAAGCCTGATACAGGAACATGGAAAAAACCACAGAGAAATAAACGAGCAGGGGAAAAAGCAGAAGCATTTCGGAAGAGTGTCAGAAGCCTGATATGGAGCAAGGATGTACCCCAAATCAGTAAAAAGGTTATATACCGGTTGTATTATGTCCCGATCCTGACATATGCATCCAAAACCTGGGTTATGAAAGGAAGCGAGAAAAGCAAAGTACAAGCTAATGACATGAAATTCTTGAGGAACAGTATTGGAGTGACAAAGATAGACAGGTTAAGAAAGGATCAGAGAGTTAATAAAGGTGGAACCATTACAGGAGGAGACAGAGAAAACAAGGCTGAGATGGTATGGGCTTGTTAAGTGAATGGAGGAGGATACCCAGGAGCATACACAAGATGAAACTGGAAGGAAAGGGACCAAGAGGAAGACCAAGAGACAGATAGCTGAAAGGAGTGGAGGAATGTGTCCAGAAGAAAGGAGAAGACTGGACCAAGGTGAAGACAGAGAGATGGTGCCAAGACAGGAGACAGACCCGGCCAGAGGCTGGAAACTGTCCAAGATGATGATGATGACTGTGAAATAATGAACAATCTCACAACTCACAAGTTTGTCAAAGGTGCTAGGATTGCTAAGCATCATATCATCTCCAGAAAAAGTCATTTTGGATTTCAGGGAGGAGTATCAACAGAAGATGCAATATTTGCATTTGCTACCAATGTTTTCGAAGTCAATTAAAAACAAATATTAACATAACAAAAAACACAAAAAACATACACATACACACAAAAACACACACACACACAGCTGTAATATTTCATGAGCTAACAGAAGCATGTGACTGCGTCAGTTCCAGAATACTTTTGCAAAAAGCTATGTATCTAAGTGTAAGTGACGCAACAGGAATTTGGCTTGATTCATACTATTATTTGGAAAAATTGCGTAAGACAGTTGTGAAGGCGTCTCCGCATCATCAGAATCGGGTACTATCATATCAAGACTCAGTTACAGTTCCCTACTTTTTATTCCTGATCTAACTCGTGGTGCAGAATATTGTAACTTCACTATCTTTACTGATGACATTATGGTACCTATTGATAATTCATTAAACAAACTTGAGAAAGGTGTTGGCAAATAAGGTTTTAGAGATACTGTGAAGTGGTTCAACATTAATGGTCTTTCTGCTAACGGTACAACAAGCTTAATACAATTTCACACAACCCCCACAGATGGAAAAAATAGAGGAGAAAATAAGTTGATCAGCAGAAAGCTAGGGTGGACACTTAAAAATACCTGGGCTTACATACTGACAGCAAACTAAATTGGTCAAACCACATCCTAGATCCGTACAAAAGACTGTGTTCTGCAACTTACACTTTATGCATTATTTGCTCTTACAGAAACATGGAAACCATTAAATCAGCTTATTATGGTTAAATGTAAATGTCATGTGACTACAGCCTCTCAACAGGTAGACCGTTCGCCGGGTGCTTATTGCGGTTATTTTCATGACATTATGGGAGCACAGAGTCCACTCCTAGATGTGAGTCTGCATCTTGACCACTTCCCTACCTCTCTCAATGGTTGCTCTTAGAATTTATTTATTTTAGTGCTTAATTTGAGTTTAATGTCTGAAAAATTTCCTGTATCAAAATATTTCGCACTGTACTGTGGTTTCCCTGACAAGTGACTAGTTTCCATTTAGATGTGGGTATGGCGTATCAGTTGCCATCATCACTGGTAATAAAACACAATGACACTGAAACCATTGTTTAGATTGGTGATAGCTTTTCTTAACATATGCCCAGTAATGAGAAGAAATAAAAAAACTCAGTTAAAACTACACAGGAAGTGAAAAAGAATAATTTGCTTTGCTTCAGTCTTCAAATGTTTTATCTGTAAGATGCCAGCCTGAAATTAAGTTTGCAAATATAGTGTTGCCCTCTCTCCCTCTGGTTGTCCAAAATGTGTTACTCTCACATCCAAACATGAGCTTCATAAATCATCAGTTCTTCTTTCTTTGTTGTTTGTTTTCACTGCTTATAACTGTCATTATCATTACCTTCTTTCAGGTGAATATCTATTCCATACTCAGTTATTCAGACACACCTAACCAATTGTTCACTTCTGTCTAAATTCACTGTCACTGACTGTATCTATTCATACTCCAATTAGAATATTTTGCAGCCTCTTCTCATTACGTCTGTTCTAATCTCTGAAGTATTATTTATCACTTCTTGGCAATAACCTATGTTACATTAAAAACACAGTTACAAACAAAATAAGGTACTTCCTACATTTATTTCTTTTACTGGCTTGCTGTGTATGGTACTATTGTGTGTCTCGTAATTTTCCTTTGCTGGCACGTGTAATTATTTTCGCCATTCAGGTACTTTTTACTAGGGTCATTAATTGCCTTTTATTGTTCTTGCTCGTTTGTAAATCTACAACAGCCATGAAAAAAAAATCCACTTCTTCTGGCCTTCTGAACTATGCTTTTCTGTAATTCAGTTATGGATAGATTCCATTTCTATTACTATTGTTGCTAAAATACCTCCCAACTAGAGAAAAATATTAAATAGGGGAGGGAGAGGGGAAGTACAGCAATGTTGCTGACATTCAAACTTTCTTCACTCTCACCAAATGTCACACACTTTTCATGCATGTACAAAAATTCATTTTGCTCCTAAAACACTATTAATTCTTCCTCTACGCAATAATAGTAATATTTGACTTATTTCCGAGCTACTACTAACATGCTATATCTGTGTCATCAGTTACAAACATATCACCAATTAATTTATTACGAAAAATGTCACTCATCCACTTAATGACAAACACCTGTACATTTGATGTCAAATGTAACAATATGTCTCATTTTTCAAGACGTACAAAGAAAAATGTAATGAAAACTATGGTACATGGTGAGCCTGTCTGCGCCTCAACATGTCATCTTAAACATATGTACTGTACACAATCACACAATTTTTTTCTTTCTTGGCCAAGCTTTATAATAAGAAATAATAAAAGGCTGTTACACATTTAACTTTCGGACAAAGCCTTTTTCAGATAAGAAAATACACACACATTCATTCACGGAGATGGCAGTCACGTGTGCTTGGTTATGTGAATGAATGTGTGTGTTCTTTTATTTTCTGAAGAAGGCTTTGGCTGAAAGCTAAATGTGTAACAACCTTTCCATTGTGCCTGTCTGCAACTCAACATGTCATCTTTACAGTGAGTGGCAATATATTCTCTTCTTTACATTGTTGTACACATGGTTAATTTACAGACTGCTATGTTTCCTTTTAGTTTCTACCAGCTTGCTTCTGGATATTAATGGGTTAAATCCCCAGCGATGACTTTGTGGCAACACACAGTGAAAGATGTGTGAGATGAAGCTGCAAAGAAATGTTGCCTGATCTTGTGAACAGAATAAAAGGAATACAGAGTCCAGTCATAGAATTTTACCTTGACATATTTCCTAATGCAAGAAAAAAATGAACTCAAAACAGAAATCTGTTTAAATACTTTAATAATTTTAGTTATTAATACACAAGCAACATATACTGTTTATAAAGACCGCACTCTATAAACAATTACAGCTTTATTCGTACATGCTGACATGTTGGAACATACAGTTACATTCATACCAGAAAGCAAGCATTCAGTTGATGAAGAGAACAGGAAATGAAGCGTAACAGTTACATCAGTCATGGTGTTTTGTACTATCTCAAGGAATTTCATGTTTCAACATAATAAAATTCATGATTGATCTACAATCAGAGTCAATAGTTTTACTCCAATACAGCTTCCATCATTATTATCAGTATACATATTTGTGACTGGTTTTCTTTTGGTGTCAAAGCAGATGCACATATTACTGCATTGCATGCGGGAGGTTATGCTCATGCCTAGTAAGCACGAGAGGAGAAATTGGCACGTATCTGGCAGGATTGTACACGGTTAATACAACTAACTTAAAAGCTTTCTTTTGTACCAGTTGTGATGATTATGTGTGTCCTGCTTACACTCTATACATTCAAAACTTCTTACATGTTCTCTTATTACATTACATTTCTTACTAACATACTACCTTAAATGTACCTGCCTGAATACTGTCACTAACATTTACTAAAAAATAATACTTTCTCATAATCTCAAATGAAGGGACTTGTTCTCACCAAGCTGCTTTGCCAGCTGGATTAATGCTTTTCCTGGAAAAAATTCCTCAAAAGTTACAACTGACCTAAAAAAATTATGTGAGTATTTATCTCTCTTATCCTCTGCACAGGTGAGAATCTGGTAAACATCCCTATGGCAAAAATATTTATTACATCAGCTAGGCCTACAATACTATGGAAAATGGCACACTTCAACAAAAAACTCCATAAAAAACTAAGCAGGTAAAATTTCACAACCAATATTTCACAACAAATGAAAAAAGGTAAAATAAAACGTCTATAAAATCACATTTCAAAATGTGGAACTACTTCACAATAAAAGTAATAAATACAGATACACGCTTTAAAAGTGCAGTAAGGTTGTACATAAAACTACTGGTTATTATGTACACTACAGTCCAACTTCTCATTTCATTTTAAAAGCAGTTCATTTGCCATCTGAGTATAATGGACTTGGCTCAAGCAAAGTGACCACGTAAATATGAACACTTTTTGGTCAGAAAAAAATGTTGATTTGTATAAGTGATATTCCCTGATTATTTGTGGATTGTTTACGGAACTATTTACAAAGAAATGTGCTCTAATAGTATACCAAAATACTACATCACAGAAGCAAACTTGCGCATTTCATCACTGCTAACGTAGAGCCGTCAACAAACCAATTAAAAATTCAACACGCTGGCATTTCTTATTAATTTGTATCACATGTTATGAAGCCCAGCAAGATTATCAGTTTGAAAAGGCAACAGGGCCAAATAAAATGGCCACAGCCTATCATAGTATCAGCTGTCTGTTTCACACTTTAGAATGCATCTTTAGCAGCAGACACAAATGCCAAGAGATCCGAGTTAAGAAGGCTGGGAACACTGGCGTAGTTCCCATTGGCCGTCATTCAGGAAAGCAGGCCAGGTGGAGGTTGTTCTGCAGACACAGTGGCGACCTGGAGCTGGTTTGGAGGGTGCTGAGGTTGTGGAGCATGCTGACTGAGTTCTGCCTTCACACGACGAGCAATATGACTGCGTGTGTGTTTCCGCAAATGGTCTTTGCGGTAAAAACCTTTGCCACATTCTGTACACACATGTCGTTTTTCACCTGAATGTATGACAAAATGCAAAGTAAGCTGCTCCTTCCTTTTAAATGCTTTGAGACACACCGTGCAAACATAAGGACGCTCAGGATTGTGGCTCTGTTTGTGACGTGTGAGGTGATCTTTTCTCTTCAGTCCTGCACCACAAATGTCACAAACAAAACGACGTTCTAAAGTATGGCCCAGGAGATGTTGCTCTAATAGCTCTTTCTCCGGATATGCCATATGACATTCGGGACAACAATACAATGTGGAACCATCTAAAGCTGTTGTAAGACGAATTTCTCCAGGTTTTGGTCTAGGCTTCTTCTCCTTGTTAACCTTCTTCTTCTTCTTTTTCTTTGCACCAACTTGAGGTCCGTTATTCCCCACAACCCCTGGTGTTGTTGTTGTTGCAACACCTATTGCTGGGCCTGCAGAATTTGCAACCATTTCTGTTTCTTTTTTAATGTTCTCAGCTGAGTACTTAAGAAAGTGATGAAGGCTTATAGGTAAAGTAGAAGCTGGTAAATGAGAAAGATAATCCGCAACAGTTGAACCTGGTGTGGCTAAGCTTTGCCACGATGCTGGCATTGTTGTTGTTGTCTGTGTTGCATGGTGGTGGTGATGCTGATGGATAGCCATAGCTCCACCATACTCTGCTTCATTCGAACCAGGTCGATCTTCCTTATCAACATCTTCACATTTCACATCTTTCGGTTTCTCACCCACTGGGTTTTCCCTCATCATTGCTGCACACAGATCCTGGGGTTGCATATCACCTGCATGATAGGGTGGCCGTTTCTCAGGCATCTGGCGAGATTGTGGTGGAGGAGGTTGCTGCTGCTGTTGCTGCTGCTGCTGTTGTTGTTGCTGCTGCTGTTGCTGCTGTTGTTGTTGTTGCTGCTGCTGCTGCTGTTGTTGCTGCTCCTGAACGGATGGGGATGAGGTAGGTCTGTTTTGTTGCTGAACTGAACCCGCTTGCGTGTAAGGAACACCAACAGCCCCTGGATAGTGATGAGTAGCAGCTATAGCAGCACTTGCATGGTACTTAGATGAATTTGGATTCATCATATTGTTAACCTGAGGCGCGCCTGGATTATTCCTTCCATCATCTCTAACATACTTTCCCATATTTACTGGCATGCCAATGGGAGGATGATGTTGATTGAAATGAGCTGGTCCTGGGCTGGTGTGATAACGTGGTCCTGCACCTCCACCATCACTGACAGCTTGGGGTGGCAGTCCTCCACTACTTCCATCGTGAGTGAATTTCGCCGCAAACTGATGAATCGTAGGAATTGACGCAGGAAAGTGACCACCAAAAGGAGAGAAATTCATTGTTGCAGATTAGCTGGGAATGCAGTCTTCACACTTTCACGAACTTTCTGCAGATCTTTGTTACTGGACGAATGCCTGAAATGGACAAAATAAAGCTTCATTACAAGTGTGTACATAACCTTTGGAGACTTGGCTTTGAATACATACAATTTCCGTCATTTCGGCACAAAGGGTAGTGGTACGAGTATGTTTACTTCCATAATTCTTGTTTCATTTGTCACTTTGCTTACTAAGAGATGTCTTTAATTTTCGAATAAATGTTTAATTATTTTTATTTTTCAGGCGGCGTCATGGCCCGCGAAAAGATATACAAGATGGGCCTCTTAATGGACATGTTATACATTCGCCGAAATTTTAGACGAATGGCGGTATCAGACACAAAATTAATGATAATGAGAAACTCTGTTTACAAGTCCTCCAAACAGTAGTATTTCCACGGTACATATGTACTCACCGGTATGCGTTTTGTTGTCCTCATGATGTTTTATTTCCATAAATACGCGTCTTTGACAGAAAACATAAACACCTGCTTTGCGCGACGTTACTCTGCTGTTACTTTATACCCACCACCACCAGTGCGTGTATCTGCCATCTACAGTCGATGCCGAAGGTATCGCTGCAGCGGGTTATTTGTTTTGGATGGCTTGGCGTCGGCAGCATTGATAGTGTATAATTGTGTGTTACATTCGTGCGGCTGTTTGCCATTGTCAAATTTATGGCAATCAAAGTATTTGAATTATAACTTCAACGTAAATAGGTTTCTTGATTTCGAGAAAGTAGTTGCTTTAGTGGGGAGTTGTTCACGGTGTACATGTTGCCTTACGAAAGTAATAAACCTGTTTAAGAGTTGTGGCCACAAATGAAGCAGTAACGGTTGTCTAGACATCCCACATCACTGAACTAAATTATTGGATAATCTGTGTGACGCTTCGTCACTTTTATAATTGTTACCGGCACTCATTAACATTAAATTCTGCCGATGGATTTCGTCACATTATTATGTGCTCCCGTTGGATTATGTTGTGTACAGATGCCCTCTTGGTTACAGTAGATGTTGATTTATAACACTTACAATTATATAGGTAATAGCCTGTCTAATACTGATTGACGACAGTTTCATTTGTTTTTTATTTAATTTTATTTTGTTTAAGAAGTTCATTACATTAAACGTTCCTTATTCTCCAAACTAGTATTTAACAACTCCGTACACAAGTTTAAACAACAAAAATTTTCACTCTGTGGTGTTGCTATTTCTAAATAATTTCAGCGAAAGCTAGTTTGCCTTTCCTTGGAAGAAGGTCTGAATATTTTTTTCTGCATGTGAGGTGGTGACAACTCAGTAATTGTATGATGAAGATTTTAAGAATAATCGTGGATATTTACTGAGATTCTATGTCTTAGAATGTCATAAATGCAGATATATATTTTGTTCTTTCACCATGGCTACAGTCAACTGGTTCTCATATACTGCTTTACATATTCTGTGTGTGTATATATTTGTGCTATTAATTTTCATTGTATTACGGTGATGAACCCTAAGTCATGAGATGATCACTGGATGAAGAAATAAATAGAATAGTGTGAAAATAGTATTTCAGATTTATTGCTTCATATACTCATTTGCATCACACTGTTTCATGATAAAAATGCATGTCCAGTATATACTGACCATTATTTTCAGTAGTGTCATGTTACTAACTTGTTGTTGTTGTTGTGGTCTTCAGTCCTGAGACTGGTTTGATGCAGCTCTCCATGCTACTCTATCCTGTGCAAGCTTCTTCATCTCCCAGTATCTACTGCAACCTACATCCTTCTGAATCTGCTTGGTGTATTTATCTCTTGGTCTCCCTCTACGATTTTTACCGTCCACACTGCCCTCCATTGCTAAATTTGTGATCCCTTGATGCCTCAAAACATGTCCTACCAACCGATCCCTTCTTCTAGTCAAGTTGTGCCACGAAGTTCTCTTCTCCCCAATCCTATTCAATACCTCCTCATTAGTTACGTGGTCTACCCACCTTATCTTCAGCATTCTTCTGTAGCACCACATTTCGAAAGCTTCTATTCTCTTCTTGTCCAAACTAGTTATCGTCCATGTTTCACTTCCATACATGGCTACACTCCATACAAATACTTTCAGAAACGACTTCGTGACACTTAAATCTATACTCGATGTTAACAAATTCCTCTTCTTGAGAAACGCTTTCCTTGCCATTGCCAGTCTACATTTTATATCCTCTCTACTTCGACTATCATCGGTTATTTTACTCCCTAAATAGCAAAACTCCTTTACTACTTTAAGTGTCTCATTTCCTAATCTAATTCCCTCAGCATCACCCGACTTAATTTGACTACATTCCATTATCCTCGTTTTGCTTTTGTTGATGTTCATCTTATATCCTCCTTTCAAGACACTGTCCATTCCGTTCAACTGCTCTTCCAAGTCCTTTGCTGTCTCTGACAGAATTACAATGTCATCGGCGAACCTCAAAGTTTTTACTTCTTCTCCATGAATTTTAATACCTACTCCGAATTTTTCTTTTGTTTCCTTTACTGCTTGCTCAATATACAGATTGAATAACATCGGGGAGAGGCTACAACCCTGTCTTACTCCTTTCCCAACCACTGCTTCCCTTTCATGCCCCTCGACTCTTATAACTGCCATCTGGTTTCTGTACAAACTGTAAATAGCCTTTCGCTCCCTGTATTTTACCCCTGCCACCTTCAGAATTTGAAAGAGAGTATTCCAGTTAACATTGTCAAAAGCTTTCTCTAAGTCTACAAATGCTAGAAACGTAGGTTTGCCTTTTCTTAATCTTTCTTCTAAGATAAGTCGTAAGGTCAGTATTGCCTCACGTGTTCCAACATTTCTACGGAATCCAAACTGATCTTCCCCGAGGTCGGCTTCTACCAGTTTTTCCATTCGTCTGTAAAGAATTCGCGTTAGTATATTGCAGCTGTGACTTATTAAACTGATAGTTCGGTAATTTTCACATCTGTCAACACCTGCTTTCTTTGGGATTGGAATTATTATATTCTTCTTGAAGTCTGAGGGTATTTCGCCTGTCTCATACATCGTGCTCACCAGATGGTAGAGTTTTGTCATGACTGGCTCTCCCGAGGCCATCAGTAGTTCAAATGGAATGTTGTCTACTCCCGGGGCCTTGTTTCGACTCAGGTCTTTCAGTGCTCTGTCAAACTCTTCACGCAGTATCTTATCTCCCATTTCGTCTTCATCTACATCCTCTTCCATTTCCATAATATTGTCCTCAAGTACATCGCCCTTGTATAGACCCTCTATATACTCCTTCCACCTTTCTGCCTTCCCTTCTTTGCTTAGAACTGGGTTGCCATCTGAGCTCTTGATATTCATACAAGTGGTTCTCTTCTCTCCAAAGGTCTCTTTAATTTTCCTGTAGGCAATATCTATCTTACCCCTAGTTACTAACTTATAATACTTTATTTTAGTTTGAATCAGCATCAAATTTGTGTATGAACATGTTAACCAGTATTGGCCAATCTACATATCTTGTTGGTTGATGGGCCCAGTTTTTTGTTTCTGCTTTTTTCCCCTACTGAGTACCATTTCAGTTTGAATGTAAAGAACTCATTGATAACTTTGGCCATTACAGAATGTCATTGCATTGTTAATTAAATTTTATGAATACTTATATTTCTCATCTCTTATTCATCATTTCTAATGCTGATGAAAAATACTCAGTTTGACTAAAAGCTGTAGCTTCTATAGATTTTCTTTCCCAAAACTATATTATGCTGAAATTAGATATGTCTGATAGTTATTTTAAGTATTCATTTAATATCGATTTAGAGGAATATTTGATGCAGGAAGTTGGCTTTGACCAGGGATGTAGGAAACATGCGACAAAGGCTATGAACAATATAACTACTATAACATAATATCAGTGCCAATTTTTTCAAGTGGGCTTAGCTACAGATCAGTCAGTCACCACAAATAGGTTTTCTTACTTTCACATTCATCCGCTTTGCCAACTCAAACCAAACCTCACCTTCCAACCTAAAGTATACCTTAGGCTAAACTACAGATCAAACGGTCACAACAGCCAGGTTTTCTTGCATTCTCATTTGTTGGCTTTGCCAACAAACATCAGAACTGTGAATATATGCACCAAAATGTGATGTCACAGCAGCCATTAACATTATGTCATTGGTCAAAACCAACGACTTGTCCTGATGACCCAATCTGAGCATGCATGTTTCTAACTGTCACAAGGAGCCAGAAATCAGTGGTACTAATAAGTAATGTAACTAATCAGTAAAGGAAGTGATTTACAGCATAATTTAAGAGTGATGAAACATGAGGGTGAAAGCTATATAAAAAAACTGTATATGTAACAGTATGAATCATTAGAAAAATTCTTTTAATTAATTGCCCGCCTCTCGCATAACCTTTGCATTATGATCTGATGATAGTTGTTACAGATTAATTAATTGTTTTGAATTCAGGGGATTCAAATCCCCAGCCAGTAATGCCATGAAACATACGATGAAATGGTTCCTTTGAAAAAGACACAGTTGATTTCCTTCTTCAATCTGACTGAGCTTGCGACCTTTCTCAAATGACTTTCTCACTTAAAGTGCAGGGCAGACAATCACATGTTTTTGTGTCTATAGGGAAAAAGACTGGTGGATGCATTGGCACAGAGTGACACACAATGAGGGAGAGGAGACATGAATTGGGAGGAAGTGATAGGACAGAGGAGGCGGAATTGTTGGGTTAGGGTGTGGGGACAGTAGGTTATTGTAGATTGAGGCCAAGATAATTTTGGGATTTGTTGTAAGGATAACTCCAGTCTGCGCAGTTCAGAAAAGCTGCTGATCGAGGGGAGAATCCAGAAGGCTTGGGTTGTGAAGCAGCCATGGAAATCAAGCATTTTATGTTCAGCTGCATGTTGTGGTGCACTTTGTTTTTGCCAACAGGTTGGTGGACTCCAAAAAATGGTTCAAATGGCTCTGAGCACTATGGGACTCAACATCTTAGGTCATAAGTCCCCTAGAACTTAGAACTACTTAAACCTAACTAACCTAAGGACATCACACACACCCATGCCCGAGGCAGGATTCGAACCTGCGACCGTAGCAGTCCCGCGGTTCCGGACTGCAGCGCCAGAACTGCTAGACCACCGCGGCCAGCTGGTGGACTCCATTCATCCTGGAGGACAGCTGGTAGGTAGTTATATAAAAAGCTGGGCAATGATTGCAGGAGAACTGATATATGACACGCCTGCTTTCACAAAGGCCAGGCCACCTTTGAAAGCAGCTATGTAATATGCCAGTTCTCCTGCAACCATTGCACAGTTTTTATATTGGTATGACTACCAACTAGCTGTCTCATAGGTTGAATGGCCGCCACCAAACTGTGGTCAAGAGCAAACTGGACCACCCTTTGGTACAACATGCAGCTGGACATTGATCTCAATGGCTGCTGTCACAACCTGGCCCATGTGGATCCTCCCATACACTACCAGATTTTCAGAAGTGTGCAAATTATTGCACATTCCCTGCTCGCGAAATTATCCTGGTGTTAACCAACGATAACCTTCCGTCCTGGACCATTCACTCAACAGTATCTGTCCCCTCCATTCTATCACCTCCTCCCAATACATGTTTCCTCATCCTCATTGTGTGCCACTCTCTGCCAATGCATCCACCAATCTTTTTCCCTCTGTGCTCCTCTCCTCTCCTTCTCCACTCCCCATTCCCTCCCTCCCCCGCAGCCAACCAACACCAGGCAGGCTTGCCCTGTCACCTTCTAGACCCTGCATGTTCTGTCAGACAGCAGTCTTCAACCACCTCCACCTGTGTAACCTAGTATGCTTCCCCCTTCCATGCCCCACTCTGGATTTCTACTTTCGTTAAATGCGACAGTTTCAGTCTGGTCACAGTGGCCGGATGTGTGTGTTTTCTTCTCTGAAGAAGGCTTTGACTGAAAGCTCAGTGTGTAACAGTCACATTGTTGTGCCCATCCGTAACTGAGTGTGTCATCTTTACAAAGGATAGCAATTTATCCCTTTCACTTGTATCTATAAATACCAGTTTCAGCCACAAAATAACTGTATTTAAATAATGCACTGTGCCGTTTTACAGTGTGTGGGGTCCATTTTTAGGTGCTTCTTTCCTATCGATATCAACAAGACTCTTTTTATATAGCTTCTTGAACATACATTTTATTCACAACCTTGCATCATATTTTAAATATTGTTTCCCAACTATCAGTTAATCCTAGTACAGACTTAGTACCCCTGTATTTGGAAAGCAGCCTAAAGAGAAAGATCAAGTGAGGTGGACCAAGCCACTGGACTTGTATTTGGGAGGACAACAGTTCAAGTGCACATCCATGTTTAGGTTTTATGCAATTCCTGTAAACAGCTTCTTGGGAGGGTTGCTTTCAAAGGGTGTGACTGACTTCCTACACATCCTTTCCGAACCTGAGGTTGTGTTCTGTTGATAGGAAGTTGAAACCCTATTTTTGCACATCCCAAAGAAGAAGTGGCAGCTTACTCCACATTACAGCAATTGAGTTTCTGCCTGAAATGTGGCTATTAAATCAGCTGGTATCAATTTGTGTGTGACTTGTAGAAAATGAAGTTGTATGTGAGATCATTAGAGCAAGACTAATAGCAAGGGTATTATTATTATTGGTGCCTTCTGTTGACCACCAGAATTGTCTCCAGGTGCAACTGAAAGCCTTAGATAAAACCTCAGCTCACTAATACCTATGTTCCTCAAACATACTGTCATCATTGGAGGAGACTTTAATCATCTATCAAGCTTTTCAGGTATGTAGTTTTGCAGCTTGTGAGCATTGTCATGCTTTCACATACTGTGAAACAATACTAAATGCTTTCTCTGAAAAGTACTTAGAATAGGTAGTACATAAATCTACCCATGGCAGAAATGTATTAGATCTGATGAGCTTGCAGAAATTGCTGTAACAATGATTACCAAAGTACAAAGAACAACTAAAACAGGTAGAAAATTTACTTGTTCAGTAAACTAGGTAACGAGCAAACATTGTCATATCTCAAGAACACACTCTAAATCTTTAGATCTTCGTAGGAGCATGTAAAGGAATTGTGGCTCAAGTGTAGAATAGTTGAGATCAATTTACGAAGAGAGGGACCCTTCAAGATATACAGTCTCTGTAAAGAAACAGCAACTACAGCACAAGAAGTGCAAAACAAAGCATAGAGTTATGGATAGACAAATGCTAAGTAAAATATGTCTAAGTGTCAAAAAGGCAGTGCATGCAATTGCCAATGACTACCATAGCATGATCTTATCAAAATCTCCCGGTAAAGGCTTGCATTTTCACCAAAGTTTGTGTCCAGATGCTGATGGATGACACAAACTGAAATGAGGTCAGCAAAGCAAAAGCAGAAATGTAGAACTCAGCTTTCAAATATTCCTTTACAAAGGAAGATGCAGGGGTACCCCCAATGTTGTTCTAAAACCACTTCACAACAGATATTACCTTTCAAAGGGACACAGTATCAAATTTTCTACCCAATCTGTGGTTGCACTCAGTTGCTGATAACCTTGTTGTCAACGGGGCACTCAGGAAGTATCATCTGTGATGGACTTCAAGTGGTTTTCAAAGTATAGATCACTATCTTCCTTTATAACTTTAATATTGTTGTTGTTGTTGTTGTTGTTGTTTTCAGTCCTGAGACTGGTTTGATGCAGCTCTCCATGCTACTCTATCCTGTGCAAGCTTCTTCATCTCCCAGTACCTACTGCAACCTACATCCTCCTGAATCTGCTTAGTGTATTCATCTCTTGGTCTCCCCCTACGATTTTTACCCTCCACGCTGCCCTCCAATACTAAATTGGTGATCCCTTGATGCCGCAGAACATGTCCTACCAACCGATCCCTTCTTCTGGTCAAGTTGTGCCACAAACTTCTCTTCTCCCCAATCCTATTCAATACTTCCTCATTAGTTATGTAATCTACCCATCTAATCTTCAGCATTCTTCTGTAGCACCACATTTCGAAAGCTTCTATTCTCTTCTTGTCCAAACTATTTATCGTCCATGTTTCACTTCCATACATGGCTACACTCCATACAAATACTTTCAGAAATGACTTCCTGACACTTAAATCTATACTTGATGTTAACAAATTTCTCTTCTTCAGAAACGCTTTCCTTGCCATTGCCAGTCTACATTTTCTATCCTCTCTACTTCAACCATCATCACTTATTTTGCTCCCCCAAATAGCAAAACTCCTTTACTACTTTAAGTGTCTCATTTCCTAATCTAATACCCTCAACATCACCCGACTTAATTCGACTGAATTCCATTATCCTCGTTTTGCTTTTGTTGATGTTCATCTTATATCCTCCCTTGAAGACACCATCCATTCCATTCAACTGCTCTTGCAAGTCCTTTGCTGTCTCTGACAGAATTACAATGTCATTGGCGAATCTCAAAGTTTTTATTTCTTCTCCATGGATTATAATTCCTACACTGAATTTTTCTTTTGTTTCCTTTACTGCTTGCTCAATATACAGATTGAATAACATCGGGGAGAGGCCACAACCCTGTCTTACTCCTTTCCCAACCACTGCTTCCCTTTCATGCCCCTCGACTCTTATAACTGCCATCTGGTTTCTGTACAAACTGTAAATAGCCTTTCACTCCCTGTATTTTACCCCTGCCACCTTCAGAATTTGAAAGAGAGTATTCCAGTTAACATTGTCAAAAGCTTTCTCTAAGTCTACAAATGCTAGAAACGTAGGTTTGCCTTTTCTTAATCTTTCTTCTAAGATAAGTCGTAAGGTCAGTATTGCCTCACGTGTTCCAACATTTCTACGGAATCCAAACTGATCTTCCCCGAGGTCGGCTTCTACTAGTTTTTCCATTCGTCTGTAAAGAATTCGTGTTAGTATTTTGCAGCTGTGGCTTATTAAACTGATTGTTCGGTAATTTTTACATCTGTCAACACCTGCTTTCTTTGGCATTGGAATTATTATATTCTTCTTGAAGTCTGAGGGTATTTCGCCTGTTTCATACATCTTGCTCACCAGATGGTAGAGTTTTGTCAGGACTGGCTCTCCCAAGGCAGTCAGTAGTTCCAATGGAATGTTGTCTACTCCGGGAGCCTTGTTTCGACTCAGGTCTTTCAGTGCTCTGTCAAACTCTTCACGCAGTATCGTATCTCCCATTTCATCTTCATCTACATCCTCTTCCATTTCCATAATATTGTCCTCAAGTACATCGCCCTTGTATAGACCCTCTATATACTCCTTCCACCTTTCTGCTTTCCCTTCTTTGCTTAGAACTGTGTTTCCATCTGAGCTCTTGATATTCATACAAGTGGTTCTCTTTTCTCCAAAGGTCTCTTTATTTTCCTGTAGGCTGTATCTATCTCACCCCTAGTGAGATAAGCCTCTACATCCTTAAATTTGTCCTCTAGCCATGCCTGCTTAGCCATTTAGCACTTCCTGTCAATCTCATTTTTGAGACGTTTGTATTCCTTTTTACCTGCTTCATTTACTGCATTTTTATATTTTCTCCTTTCATCAATTAAATTCAATATTTCTTCTGTTACCCAAGGATTTCTACTAGCCCTCGTCTTTTTACCTACTTGATCCTCTGCTGCCTTCACTACTTCATCCCTCAAAGCTACCCATTCTTCTTCTACTGTATTTCTTTCCCCCATTCCTGTCAATTGTTCTCTTATGCTCTCCCTGAAACTCTGTACAACCTCTGGTTCTTTCAGTTTATCCAGGTCCCATCTCCTTAAATTCCCACCTTTTTGCAGTTTCTTCAGTTTTAATCTACAGGTCATAACCAATAGATTGTGGTCAGAGTCCACATCTGCCCCTGGAAATGTCTTACAATTTAAAACCTGGTTCCTAAATCTCTGTCTTACCATTATATAATCTATCTGATACCTTTTAGTATCTCCAGGGGTTCTTCCATGTATACAACCTTCTATCATGATTCTTAAACCAAGTGTTAGCTATGATTAAGTTGTGCTCTGTGCAAAATTCTACCAGGCGGCTTCCTCTTTCATTTCTTAGCCCCAGTCCATATTCACCTACTATGTTTCCTTCTCTCCCTTTTCCTACACTCGAATTCCAGTCACCCATGACTATTAAATTTTTGTCTCCCTTCACTATCTGAATAATTTCTTTTATATCATCATACATTTCTTCAGTTTCTTCGTCATCTGCAGAGCTAGTTGGCATATAAACTTGTGTAGTAGGCGTAGGCTTCATATCTATCTTGGCCACAATAATGCGTTCACTATGCTGTTTGTAGTAGCTTACCCGCATTCCTATTTTCCTATTTATTATTAAACCTACTCCTGCATTACCCCTATTTGACTTTGTGTTTATAACCCTGTAGTCATCTGACAAGAAATCTTGTTCCTCCTGCCACCAAACTTCACTAATTCCCACTGTATCTAACTTTAACGTATCCATTTCCCTTTTTAAATTTTCTAACCTACCTGCCCAATTAAGGGATCTGACATTCCACGCTCCGATCCATAGAACGCCAGTTTTCTTTCTCCTGATAATGACATCCTCTTGAGTAGTCCCTGCCCGGAGATCCGAATGGGGGACTATTTTACCTCCAGAATATTTTACCCAAGAGGACGCCATCATCATTTAATCATACAGTAAAGCTGCATGCCCTCGGGAAAAATTACAGCCGTGGTTTCCCCTTGCTTTCAGCCGTTCGCAGTACCAGCACAGCAAGACCGTTTTGGTTATTTTTACAAGGCCAGATCAGTCAATCATCCAGACTGTTGGCCTTGCAACTTCTGAAAAGGCTGCTGCCCTTCTTCAGGAACCACACGTTTGTCTGGCCTCTCAACAGATACCCCTCTGTTGCGGTTGTACCTACGGTACGGCTATCTGTATCGCTGGGGCACGCAAGCCTCCCCACCAACGGCAAGGTCCATGGTTCATGGGGGGGGGGGGGGGTATTTAATATTATTAAAACTGAACTATGTCTCAGAGTCCAATGGAACTTGTGTCGAGTTCTATACATAGTTTGCAGCTGAATTAGCCCCTCTTCTGACCATAATTTATCACTGATATTTCAAACAAAAATAAATGTCCAGTGGTTGGAAGAGAGCACAGGTCAGACGCATCTACACAAAGAATAGCAGAAGTGATCCACAAAACTACCAGTGTTAGAATGTATTCTGAGCTGAAACATAATGAGATGTCTCAAGTATAATGATCACCTCCACGCTAACCACTATCGATTCGCAGAGCAGTGAACATGCAAATCCCAATCACAGTTTCTTGCATGAGATCCTGAAAGCCTTGGCTCAGGTAGTTGCAGTATTTCTTGAATTCTGAAGAGCATTTGTCTCATTTCCTCCAACCCTTACTGACAAAAGTATGACCATATGGGGCACCAGATGAACTGTGTGACTAAAACATTGATTTATTGTCATGGTGTGTGTGACATGTTACCTTAAATGGAAAGTCATCAACATATGTACAAGTACGTCCTGGTTTGCCTTAGAGAAGTACGTTTGGGTCCCTGATGTTCATGTTGCCTTTTAATGACCTCGCAGAAAACATCAGTAGTAACCTCAGACATTTTGCAAATGACACAGTTGTTTGTGGTGAAACACTTCCCTGTCAGACCTTGAGAGGATTTAAATAGGTGCAAAGATTAACAACTTGTTTTAAATATCCAGAAATGTAAAATGGTGCACTTCAAAAAATGCAGGAATGTTTTCTCTTATGCCTACAATGTCAGTTAGTCACAATTGGAATGGGCAACTCATAAAAATACTTGGATGTAGCAATTTGTAGGGATATAAAATATAATGATCACATAGACTCAATCATAGGAGAAGGCAAGCTTTCATAGCCAGTGGATCCTTCTTCGGGCAGAAGGGTTGAGGGGGAAGGAAGGAAAAGGACTGGAGAGGTCTAGGAAAAGGGGTAGATTTCAGGAAAGTCACCCAGAACTGCGGGCCATGGGAGACTTACCGCATGTGTGGTAAGTCTCCCCTGACCTGCAATTCGGGGTGACTTTCCTGAAATCCACCCCTTTTCCTAGAGCTCTCGACTGGCTCCAAAAGCTTGCCTAATTATAACCATCTTTTATGTGTCTGTTCTGCCGCTGCTTGGGGAGTAGCTTTTGTTATTTATCTATCAAATTAAATTACATCATCTTGTAGTGATAGAGTATTCATACTGTGCCCTTTCCCTTGTTTTCCCTTACTTCTGCAACCTGTTTTCCAGTGCCACACTATTCTACATCTTTTGCATTGTGATTGGTGATGATCCCTTTGAATATGACCCAAACATCCACATCAAAACACCTCACGTGAGTAGCGAGGACACGCCTTCTATTCCACACTTTCATTGCTAAGCATATCTCCTCAAGTACAGTAGCCACACTGATGGCACCAGCAAGTCCTTTGGGTATTCTGCTCAAACCCTTCTTGACGGATTAGGAATGCATCTGAAGTCTTGGTGTTGACATAAATCTTCCCTATTCTATCCAAAAAAATTTCTGTGCACTCTATTGTACAGGCTTAATTCCTTAGGACCAAATTGGAAGCAAATCTCCATGGTCATGGAACGAGTCAGTGCATAAAATGAACATAGATAAAATAAAACAATGGAAACTCTAGGTAGGGATATCAACAAAGTAGGAAAAGACAGATTGCTAATTAGGAAAGGAGACATATCAAGTTGCATGTCAAGTTGCTCAATTAAAAGACACTTACATAAACCTTTCAGCCACAGCCTTCATCAGTGAAAGAGAGAGACACACCATTCACACACATAAGCAAGCGCGCGCGCACACACACACACACACACACACACACACACACACACACACACACACACACACACACACACGACCGCCAGCTCCAGCATCGGTTGTGTGTGCGTGAGGTGTGCTTGCTTGTGTGTGTCTCTCTTTTGCTGATGAAGGCTGTGGCGTAAAGCTTTATGTAAGTGTCTTTTAATTGTGCCTGTATGCAACTTGACATGTGTTCTTTACGATAAGTAGCAATCTATTGTTTCCTAGAGTGCAGATAAAATAAAATGTAGACAAATCCTTTGCAGTGCCATAATGAACAATATAACTCAGGAATTAGCTTTGCAATACCCCATTTGTCTGGTCCCAAAAGAATTTGGAGCTATTTTTCTTATTATAATGTTGTACCAGACCCTCTTTGAATTGTTTGAATGTCGGCATATTCCTCAAATCCTTATGATGTATAATACATATCTTTGCATATCCTGTTATGCGCAATTTGGAAATCTGCAACAACCGCCCACTTGTCCAGAAACCCCAATTTGCAGATGACAATAGAACAGTAACAAATGGTTGCACATCCTCCATTGCCTCAGCTGTAAAGGGACTAACCAAAGCCACGGCAACTGAATCTAATAATAAGAGTGGTCAAACTGGAAGAGTTCCTGCCCTGTCGTACAACACTGAACTGTCTGTGCCATTCTATACTAGTAGTCTTTAATGGAGCTACTTATTGTAACAAAGGTGGAACTGCTATCTGAGTGATAAGTCTGTTTTCATGACTCAGCCATTGTGGAACCTCTATTCAGGACACAAAAGTATGACAGGAGAACAGAATAGGACGACGAGGACACTTAAACATAACACTATCATAACTTCTTACTATAACTCAATTTCTCCATTTGAATGGTTGCCCTAGACTTTATACATTTCGAAAGAACGAGCCATACTACTTATTCACAATACGATACATTGCCCACACTACCCGAGTGAAAACTAACATATATTTTCATGCACCTCAGAACACTGTCTGAGCTTACTTGCCACAAAGTGCAGATGGAGGGAGGGAGGGGGGGGGGGACAAATAACTATTGTGATCTTGGTGCTGCACATCGTGGCTCTCAACGCTGGCCAGTTGGCCCCTATTCAGTTGGCCACTTCTGTCATTAAATTTGGAGAGCCAGGGTGACTCAACCTCTGTGGGGAAGTGGAGGAACTGTACTTCTAGTTGTGACGAAGGCTGTCAGATCTCCAACCTGGGTGTGTTGGGGTAGGAACCAGGTGAATGTCTTCTAATAATTCAAGAGGTTAAGACTATTATACATTTGTCATCAGTATACAACATTCTCAAATAATGGAAAACCCAGGATGGAATAACAACAATATTCTGAAAAGGATAGTGTGTGTGTGACAAAGCAAGCTGGCATATCTTTACTTCCCCTCTTGTTTTGCCATCTGCCACTTTAAAATTCGTTTTTTCACTTTTTAACTAATTAACATTAACATATGTAAGTATAATCTGTATTTTCTTAAAAGAGAAAGGTTGACTCTTAGTTTTAAAGTATATAACACCAGATCTAATTTTGAGCTTAGTTTTATGTATGTAATTGATTTTCTAATTTATTTTGACTATTCCTAGTTAGTATCTTTCATTATAGGGTGAAAGCAGTAATTGTTTCGTAACTTTAATTTTGTTGTTGACCTATAAACAAATATAAATTCTATAGTAATTATACATGTTTGGCAGAACAACTAATAGTATTCTTAATGGATTTATTTGGCTCTATTTGAAAACATGTTAGCAAAGCCAGCCCTTAGTGTCGGAAGTTCCATGCGGCTTTTCGCGGATGATGCTGTAGTATACAGAGAAGCTGCAGCATTAGAAAATTGCAGCGAAATGCAGGAAGATCAGCAGCAGATAGGCACTTGGTGCAGGGAGTGGCAACTGACCCTTAACACAAACAAATGTAATGTACTGTGAATACATAGAAAGAAGGATCCTTTATTGTATGAAATATGATAGTGGAACAAACACTGGTAGCAGTTACTTCTGTAAAATATCTGGGAGTATGCGTACGGAATGATTTGAAGTGGAATGATCATATAAAATTAATTATTGGTAAGGCAGGTGCCAGGATGAGATTCATTGGGAGAGTCCTTAGAAAATGTAGTCTATCAACAAAGGAGGTGGCTTACAAAACACTCGTTCGACCTATACTTGAGTATTGCTCATCAGTGTGGGATCCGTACCAAGTCGGGTTGAAGAGGAGATAGAGAAGATCCAAAGAAGAGCGGTGCTTTTCGTCACAGAGTTATTTGGTAAGCGTGATAGCGTTATGGAGATGTTTAGCAAACTCAAGTGGCAGACTCTGCAAGAGAGGCGCTCTGCATCGCGATGTAGCTTGCTGTCCAGGTTTCGAGAGGGTGCATTTCTGGATGAGGTATCGAATATATTGCTTTCCCCTTCTTATACCTCCCGAGGAGATGACGAATGTAAAATTAAAGAGATGCGAGCACGCACAGAGGCTTTCCGGCAGTCTTTCTTTTCGCGAACCATACGTGACTGGAACAGGGAAGGGAGGTAATGACAGTGGCACGTAAAGTGCCCTCCGCCACACGCCGTTGGGTGGCTTGCGGAGTATAAATGTAGATGTTGTTGTTGTTGTTGTTGTTGTTGTGGTCTTCAGTCCTGAGACTGGTTTGATGCAGCTCTCCATGCTGCTCTATTCTGTGCAAGCTTCTTCAACTCCCACTAACTACTGCAACCTACATCCTTCTGAATCTGCTTAGTGTATTGATCTCTTGGTCTCCCTCTAAGATTTTTACACTCCACGCTGCCCTCCAATGCTAAATTTGTGATCCCTTGATGCCTCAGGACATGTCCTACCAACTGATCCCTTCTTCTAGTCAAGTTGGGCCACAAACATCTCTTCTCCCTATTCAATACCTCCTCATTAGTTACGTGATCTACCCAGCTAATCTTCAACATTCTTCTGTAGCACCACATTTCGAAAGCTTCTATTCTCTTCTTGTCCAAACTATTTATTGTCCATTTTTCACTTCCATACAAATTTCCATGCAAATACTTTCAGAAACGACTTCCTGACACTTAAATCTATACTCGATGTTAACAAATTTCTCTTCTTCAGAAACGCTTTCCTTGCCATTGCCAGTCTACATTTTATATCCTCTCTACTTCAACCATCATCAGTTATTTTGCTCCCCAAATAGCAACACTCCTTTACTACTTTAAGTGTCTAATTTCCTCAGCATCACCCGACTTAATTCGACTACATTTCATTATCCTCGTTTTACTTTTGTTGATATTCATTTTATATCCTCCTTTCAAGACACTGCCCATTCCATTCAACTGCTCTTCCTAGTCCTTTGCTGTCTCTGACAGAATTAAAATGTCATCGGCAAACCTCAAAGTTTTTATTTCTTCTTCCTGGATTTTAATACCTACTCCAAATTTTTCTTTTGTTTCCTTTACTACTTGCTCAATATACAGATTGAATAACATCGGGGAGAGGCTACAACCCTGTCTCACTCCCTTCATCTACATCTACATCTACATCTATACTCCGCGAGCCACCTTACGGTGTGTGGCGGAGGGTACTTATTGTACCACTATCTGATCCCCCCTTCCCTGTTCCATTCACGAATTGTGCGTGGGAAGAACGACTGCTTGTAAGTCTCCGTATTTGCTCTAATTTCTCGGATCTTTTCGTTGTGATCATTACGCGAGATATATGTGGGCTGTAGTAATATGTTGCCCATCTCTTCCCGGAATGTGCTCTCTTGTAATTTCGATAATAAACCTCCCCGTATTGCGTAACGCCTTTCTTGAAGTGTCCGCCACTGGAGCTTGTTCAGCATCTCTGTAACGCTCTCGCGCTGACTAAATGTCCCCATGATGAATTGCGCTGCTTTTCGCTGGATCATGTCTATCTCTTCTATTAATCCAACCTGGTAAGGGTCCCATACTGATGAGCAATACTCAAGAATCGGATGAACAAGCGTTTTGTAAGCTACTTCTTTCGTCGATGAGTCACATTTTCTTAGAATTCTTCCTATGAATCTCAACCTGGCGCCTGCTTTTCCCACTATTTGTTTTATGTGATCATTCCACTTCAGATCGCTCCGGATAGTAACTCCTAAGTATTTTACGGTCGTTACCGCTTCCAATGATTTACCACCTATGGCATAATCGTACTGGAATGGATTTCTGCCCCTATGTATGCGCATTATATTACATTTATCTACGTTTAGGGAAAGCTGCCAGCTGTCGCACCATGCATTAATCCTTTGCAGGTCTTCCTGGAGTACGTACGAGTCTTCTGATGTTGCTACTTTCTTGTAGACAACCGTGTCATCTGCAAATAGCCTCACGGAGCTACCGATGTTGTCAACTAAGTCATTTATGTATATTGTAAACAATAAAGGTCCTATCACGCTTCCTTGCGGTACTCCCGAAATTACCTCTACATCTGCAGATTTTGAACCGTTAAGAATGACATGTTGTGTTCTTTCTTCTAGGAAATCCTGAATCCAATCACAAACCTGGTCCGATATTCCGTAAGCTCGTATTTTTTTCACTAAACGTAAGTGCGGAACCGTATCAAATGCCTTCCTGAAGTCCAGGAATACGGCATCAATCTGCTCGCCAGTGTCTACGGCACTGTGAATTTCTTGGGCAAATAGGGCGAGCTGAGTTTCACATGATCTCTGTTTGCGGAATCCATGTTGGTTATGATGAAGGAGATTTGTATTATCTAAGAACGTCATAATACGAGAACACAAAACATGTTCCATTATTCTACAACAGATTGACGTAAGCGAAATAGGCCTATAATTATTCGCATCTGATTTATGACCCTTCTTGAAAATGGGAACGACCTGCGCTTTCTTCCAGTCGCTAGGTACTTTACGTTCTTCCAGCGATCTACGATAAATTGCTGATAGAAAGGGGGCAAGTTCTTTAGCATAATCACTGTAGAATCTTAAGGGTATCTCGTCTGGTCCGGATGCTTTTCCGCTACTAAGTGATAGCAGTTGTTTTTCAATTCCGATATCGTTTATTTCAATATTTTCCATTTTGGCGTCCGTGCGACGGCTGAAGTCAGGGACCATGTTACGATTTTCCGCAGTGAAACAGTTTCGGAACACTGAATTCAGTATTTCTGCCTTTCTTCGGTCGTCCTCTGTTTCGGTGCCATCGTGGTCAACGAGTGACTGAATAGGGGATTTAGATCCGCTTACCGATTTTACATATGACCAAAACTTTTTAGGGTTCTTGTTTAGATTGTTTGCCAATGTTTTACGTTCGAATTCGTTGAATGCTTCTCTCATTGCTCTCTTTACGCTCTTTTTCGCTTCGTTCAGCTTTTCCTTATCAGCTATGATTCGACTACTCTTAAACCTATGATGAAGCTTTCTTTGTTTCCGTAGTACCTTTCGTACATGATTGTTATACCACGGTGGATCTTTCCCCTCGCTTTGGACCTTAGTCGGTACGAACTTATCTAAGGCGTACTGGACGATGTTCCTGAATTTTTTCCATTTTTGTTCCACATCCTCTTCCTCAGAAATGAACGTTTGATGGTGGTCACTCAGATATTCTGTGATTTGTGCCCTATCACTCTTGTTAAGCAAATATATTTTCCTTCCTTTCTTGGCATTTCTTATTACACTTGTAGTCATTGATGCAACCACTGACTTATGATCACTGATACCCTCTTCTACATTCACGGAGTCAAAAAGTTCCGGTCTATTTGTTGCTATGAGGTCTAAAACGTTAGCTTCACGAGTTGGTTCTCTAACTATCTGCTCGAAGTAATTCTCGGACAAGGCAGTCAGGATAATGTCACAAGAGTCTCTGTCCCTGGCTCCAGTTCTGATTGTGTGACTATCCCATTCTATACCTGGTAGATTGAAGTCTCCCCCTATTACAATAGTATGATCACGAAACTTCTTCACGACGTTCTGCAGGTTCTCTCTGAGGCGCTCAACTACTACGGTTGCTGATGCAGGTGGTCTATAGAAGCATCCGACTATCATATCTGACCCACCTTTGATACTTAGCTTAACCCAGATTATTTCACATTCGCATTCGCTAATAACTTCACTGGATATTATTGAATTCTTTACTGCTATAAATACTCCTCCACCATTGGCGTTTATCCTATCCTTGCGGTATACATTCCATTCTGTGTCTAGGATTTCGTTACTGTTCACTTCCGGTTTTAACCAACTTTCCGTTCCTAATACTATATGCGCACTATTTCCTTCAATAAGAGATACTAATTCAGGAACCTTGCCCTGGATACTCCTGCAGTTTACCAATATTACGTTAACTTTTCCTGTTTTTGGTCTCTGAGGACGGACGTTCTTTATCAACGATGATAATGTCCTCTCTGGTAAGCCGTCAGGTATTTTATCGTTTCGCCCAAGGGGGGGTCCCTCTAACCTAAAAAACCCCCGTGTGCACGCCACACGTACTCTGCTACCCTAGTAGCTGCTTCCGGTGTGTAGCTGCTTCCCAATCACTGCTTCCCTTTCATGCCCCTCGACTCTTATAACTGTCATCTGGTTTCTTTACAAATTGTAAATAACCTTTCGCTCCCTGTATTTTACCCTTGCCACCGTTAGAATTTGAAGGAGAGTATTCCAGTCAACATTGTCAAAAGCTTTCTCTAAGTCTACAAATGCTAGGAACGTAGATTTGCCTTTCCTTAGTCTTTCTTCTAAGATAAGTCGTAAGGTCAGTATTGCCTCACGTGTTCCAACATTTCTACGGAATCCAAACTGATCTTCCCCGAGGTCAGCTTCTACCAGTTTTTCCATTCGTCTGTAAATAATTCGCATTAGTATTTTGCAGCTGTGGCTTATTAAACTGATAGTTCGGTAATTTTCACATCTGTCAACACCTGCTTTCATTGGGATTGGAATTATATATCTTCTTGAAATCTGAGGGTATTTCGCATGTCTTATACATCTTGCTCACCAGATGGTAGAGTTTTGTCAGGACTGGCTCTCCCAAGGCGGTCAGTAGTTCTAATGGAATGTTGTCTACTCCCGGGGCCTTGTTTCGACTCAGGCCTTTCAGTGCTCTGTCAAACTCTCCAGGCAGTATCATACCTCCCATTTCATCTTCATCTATGTCCCCTTCCATTTCCATAGTATTGCCCTCAAGTTCATCACCCTTGTATAGACCTTCTATATACTCCTTCCACCTTTCTGCTTTCCCTTCTTTGCTTAGGACTGGTTTTTCATCTGAGATCTTGATATTCATAAATGTGGTTCTCTTTTCTCCAGAGACCTGTTTTTAATTTTTCTGTAGGCAGTATCTATCTTACACCTAGTGATATATGCCTCTACATCCTTACATTTGTCCTCTAGCCCCCCTTGATTAGCCATTTTGCACTTCCTGTCGATCTCATTTTTGAGACATTTGTATTCCTTTTTGCCTACTTCATTTACTGCATTTTTATATTTCCTCCTTTCATCAGTTAAATTCAATATTTCTTCTGTTACCCAAGGATTTCTACTAGCCCTCGTCTTTTTACCTACTTGATCCTCTGTTGCCTTCACTACTTCATCCCTCAGAGCTACCCATTCGTCCTCTACTACCGTCCGCCGCGCGTGGTCTCGCGGTAGCGTTCTCGTTTCCCGAGCACGGGGTCCCGGGTTCGATTCCCGGCGAGGTCAGGGATTTTCACCTGCCTCGAGATGACTGGGTGTTTGTGTTGTCCTGATCATTTCATCATCATCCAGGAAAGTGGCGAAATTAGACTGAGCAAAGGTTGGGAAATTGTACGGGCGCTGATAACCACGCAGTTGAGCACCCCACAAACCAAACATCATCATCATCTCGTCCTCTACTGTATTTCTTTCCCCAATTCCTGTCAATTGTTCCCTGAAACTCTGTACAACCTCTGGTTTAGTCAGTTTATCCAGGTCCCATCTCCTTAAATTCCCACCTTTTTGCAATTTCTTCAGTTTTAATCTACGGTTCATAGCCAATAGATTGTGGTCAGAGTCCACATCTGCCCCTGGAAATGTCCTACAATTTAAAACCTGGTTCCTAAATCTCTGTCTTGCCATTACATAATCTATCTTATACCTTTTAGTATGTAGATATAGATGAATTAATTCCAGAGTAATTAACAGTTTTGTCAAAAGTATTGTTTGCATAACACAATCTGTTAATTTCATCATTTAAACGAATAATTCAGCTAACCCTTGTGGCAGAAGAAACTGTTAAAAAGAACCAATTTTTTGATGCATTCAGTTAATTTAATGAGTTAAGTTTTAATTGTAATTTCTGTAAATTGAACTTTAAACAATGTGTAGTTTCAGTACCTATTATTGTGAGGATATATAAGGGCCCGATTTTTGGTCCCGAGACAGTCAGCCTACAGCCGAGTTTCAGACAAGAACCTGTGTTGGTTAGAACAACAACAATGCATCAAAATAACTGTGAAATAAGTGTAACACAATTAGGCCGTGTGTTAAAACAATGACAGTCTCTGTTCAATACATACTACAATATTCTGCAAGACTTGTGAACTGTGTGGTTAGGTTTTTTACTGCTCATAGATGTACAACAGTAAACTATTGAAGCAGTATGTGGATTTTCACTTGCAACCTATTAATGAGGCTTATTGAAAGTTAAACAACAGTGCACTAACCATATAACTGTGTATTGGGGGGGGGGGGGTGAACAGTGTAAGTAAATAACTGTGAAATCATTTAAAGTAGTCCGTGTTTGAATTCCATCCTTTCATAATATGTGTACAGCAGTGTTTTATAGCAGACTACAGCCAGAGTCAGGAGTCAGCCATGGTGAGTGCTGGAAATGCTGGCCTCAGCATCCAGTCTTCGAAGGCGTGCTTGGCTCACGATATAAGTAGGTCACAACAAGGAGGCATTCTGCCATCAGCAGTGCAACGGAGAGGAACTGCCAAGTTGAGACTGCAGCTCTGGCAGCCTGCAGTTGTGGCAGCCTCCAGGAAGGACGCCTGCACCTGCTCGCATTGGTGCACTTCTCACTGTGGGGCCCCCCAAAGTGTGAAGAGTCGAGCTGTGGATGCCAGTATAGGCAACAGTACTGCAGCTGGCAACAGTCGAGTGCGCCCACACTGACAGTGTGGCTCAGCAGCTAGACAGCCAGGCATGATGGTGGACCCCCCAAGTAGGTGGCCTATGGTGGAAGGAAGTCAACTGGCAGGTGGCCCTGAGGCTGGCACCAAGTCAGCAGCATCTGAACTCAGCCAGTGGCTAGCAATGGCAGCTGGATGACTCATTTCAGTGTGATGACTGGCATAGACGTCCTCTTGTAGGTGGCTGCAGGTGGTGACTGAAATTTCTTGGCTATATTGAAAATGGGTACTGTTTATGCCAGTTGGCCTGTCATTGTTTTTGAGAGTTTTCTCTGCCTCAGGTAACAACAGAACTGAGGTGGTTATTTGTCAGTGAGGTCACCGCCAATTCAGCTCCTCCGCTTGTGTCAATGGTTTTACAGTTCTTGTTAGGCTGTGATTGTGTAGTAACTTTACTTTTCACAAGGCCCAGGCAGCAAGTTTTGCTGCGTCGGCTGTGGCTGATCTTGACAGAGAATGCCTTGGTGGCTTCCCTCTGCTCCCCAGGTGCTTCTTGTGTCAAGTCATGTCGTTTCTTTAATTCAGGCATGCTAAGTAAAATAGCTACAGTGCTTTTACTTGAATAGCACAGCCCAGCGATGGTTCAAGACAACACAGGGAAGCTCAAGGGCAATTTCCAGACAGAACTGAAGAAAAGATTTGGTGACAAACAGCAGCAAGTCCACTTGAAAGGAAGAGCAAGGTGTAATCTCATGGGGAAATGAGACAGTCCTACACACAAAATGTTTGGCCCTGTGCAACATTGTGAATCACAATATGACACAAGCTGACAAAATCTCACACTTAATGAAAGAAGTCCTAGAAGACATGTACCAAGTTCTTATAGTAAAGGGTGTCACAACTGCTGAGGATTTCATCAGGTCATACGAGCACGTTGAGGAAGTGCAACAGAAAAAGAGTTGGACGAAAGACGTATGACATACTCCTGAATGTGTTCTCAATTGCAGTTTTGGAGGACTACCATGACCTCACCTCTCTCATATGCCATCCATTAAGAGAAGAAATACAACAGTTTATGGCAACCAGAACTGTCGGCATGAGTAAGCTGGAGACAGCAGCCATGGATAATGGCCTCATAGGTCAGGAGGTAACAGAGAATGTTGAAGAAGGGGTGCATCAATCTTTAGCATCAGTCTCCACCACCAGTTGAATGTGACAGGAAGTGTGGACTCAGCCAACCGCTGGTACGTTTCCAACGTGGAAATCCTTGACATGTTGTAAGCTCCTGCAGAGAAAGATGATGAGTGTTCAGTGAGTACTGTGCCACCAGATGTCAATCATCGCAGCAGCCCTGTTCATGCCAGGCAACTGCAGACGATTATAGTGGACCTATAGGATGAAGCCCATCAGTATACCCAGGAAAAGGTCACTTCCCAACATGCCATAGCTGTTTCCTGCCACAGTATAGAGATACCAGTCTTTCGCTTAGTTGTTGAATTAAGGAAAACTAAGCAAAGGGGCCATCTGTGGAGCCGAAGCCACCACTAATGAAAATCCGCCATGGATGACAGTTACCAAAGTGTTAGGAAATCCACCGTCATCGTCACTGACAGCCAACCTGTCTGAATGCTGGTCAATTCAGGAGCTCATTTTTCTGTAATGTTTGACCGAGCGAGGTGGCGCAGTGGTTAACACACTGGACTCGCATTCGGGAGGACAACGGTTCAATCCCACGTCCGGCTATCCTGTTTTAGGTTTTCCGTGATTTCCCTAAATCGCTCCAGGCAAATGCCGGGATGGTTCCATCGGAAGGGCATGGCCGACTTCCTTTCCCGTCCTTCCCTAATCCGATGAGACCAATGACCTCGCTGTTTAGTCTCATACCCCAAACCAACCCAACCCCAACCCTATTCCGTAATGTTGAATGATTATTGTCGTCAGCTGAAGAAGACTGTCTTTCATGCTGTGAAAGCAATTGCAATCAAGCTAGAAAATGGAAATGTGTCCAGCCAACAGGAACATGCACTGCAAGAATAACTGTCAATGCCAAAACACAGCTCTTCAGATTTGTCATTGTAACAGAATGTAGTCTTAATGTTATTCCCGGATGGGACTTCTTGCAAGCATCAAAAGCAATCATAGACTGTGGAAGTTCAGAATTCCAGATTCAAAAAGCTATTCCAACAAATGCACATAACAAAGATTGCTCTGGGCTTTTGTTTACCATTGAAGACATTGTTATCACACAGTCATCAACGAGAAGAGTTTGTTGTCATTTTAGATGCTGTGTTAAATTGAAGCTTTTGTCAATTGCAAAAAGTTACTCAGGCTCAGAAAAGAAATCTACATATCAGTGACAGTCGTAAGCATCGTAGGTGGTGAAGGAGAATTTCATGTCGCTAGTTGTTATGAACAGCCACAACTCATCCCTAAAGATATGTGCATAGAAACAGTGGAATCAGTCAAGGATGGGCAGCTCTGTGTTCTGTTACCACTACGTAGAGTGCACTGGAGGGAACTACTATCAAATTGTCAATGGGATCTGGCCTGGTCAAGGAACAGTGTCGGCAAGTGTTAGCCATTCTGTGATAGTTTTTGGATGCTTTCAAATCTGGAGTGAAGAAAAGACAGGCCAAGCAGCCAATAGTAAAACACTATACCAACACTGGGAATCACCCACACATAACCAGTGCTCAAATAGGGTGCTGCTGGCTGAATGGATCATAATGCAGGAGGAAATGAAGAAAATGCTATGGGATGACACAAATGAACCTTCAGAGATCCTTTGCCCTCCCCTGTGGTCTTTGTGAAGAAGGAGGATGGAACATGGCATTTCTGCCAACAAGTGAACAAAATCATGAAGAAGAATGTCTACTCATAGCTGCGCACTGATGACACCCTGGATAGCTTTAAAGGAGCCAAGTATTTCTCAGCTATGGACATGACTGAGTATTTGCAAATCAGAATTGACTGGGAAAAGATTGCATTAGTAACTACTGATGGCCTCAGTGAGTTCAGAGTTATGCCATTTGGACTATGTAATGCTCTAGCCACCTTAAAATGTATGATGGATTACCAGATTCGAAATATTAAATGGAAAACGTGTATTTGCTATCTGGATGACATTGTTGTCTTTTGAAAGACATCTGAATAACCTGACAACATTGAGTGTGTTCAGACTGCAGGTCTTCGCCTGAATCTCGAAAATATCTTTTTGCCATCCACAAATAAAAATATTGGAGCACCTAGTGAATGATTGTGGATTCCATCCCGATATGTCACAGATTTTCTAATTCCTCAGTACATTCATGATGTGAGAAGTTTTCTTGGAATGTGCTCATGCTACTGACAAATCATAAAGGATTAACGTACCAAGGCACTTCCCTTGTAAGAAATTTTCCTGGAATGAGGTGCAAGAGAGATCTTTCCATGGAAGGTGCTAACATATTCTGTAGGCCTAGAACTGCATTAGGAGAATGCCGAAACAAATTCACTTTGATTTTGGAAGTTATGGTACAGCTGCATAATAGTGCAAATTCAGGAAGGTGCTGAGAAGGTGATGACTTAGACTTCCAAAGTATCTCTAAGTTCAAGATGAAGTACTCTACAACTGAGAAAGACTTCCTTGCAGTTGTTTGAGTCATCAATAAGCTCCAGCCATATTTATCTGACAAACCATTCACTATTGTGATGGACTACCATTTCTATCCTGGCTGGCTAACCTGAAGGTTCAATTGGACCTTCTGGTGAGATTGCCACTGAGGCTTCAGGAGCACGTTACAGTGATATACAACAGATGACCACCCACGGATGCCAACTGCCTTTCAAGGAATCTTTTGGTGATACACAACAATGTGGATGAAATATCAGTCATTACTGCATTAAATGATATTGCTGTTGAACAGAGGGAGGATCCAGCATTGCTGAAAACCATAGACCATTAAGGGGGAGGAACCAATCAAAGGATAATTCCAATTAATGACTGGAACATTGTATAATTCGATGGGGGGGGGGGGGGGGGGGGGG
This sequence comes from Schistocerca cancellata, assembly GCF_023864275.1. Classification (NCBI taxonomy): domain Eukaryota; kingdom Metazoa; phylum Arthropoda; class Insecta; order Orthoptera; family Acrididae; genus Schistocerca; species Schistocerca cancellata. The sequence goes on from NC_064627.1 coordinate 1,072,770,166, forward strand.
GGAGTGGTTGCTCATCATCCCAGCCCATCTACTGCCAGCTATACTGAAGTTTTTCCATGACACTGCAACGTCTGGTCGCATGGAATTTGTGAAGATCCTAGACAGAATCAAATGCGGATATCACTGTTTCACCTACTATGCCGTCCCCAAAGCTGTGCCATCTGCCCAGCTCCAGAAATTGAGAAGTTTGTTTTTGGAGGACATAATTTTGAAGTGCAGAACCTTGAGCTATGATCCACAGGACGACAACTGTCTACCACCCTGAGAAAAATGGTCTCACACAATGGTTATTAAGATGTTGACAGTTATGCTCTTGATGTATGTTGATGCTGAACAGTGAAACTGGGTACAATACTGCTTGTTGTGACATTCACATATAACACTGTAAAGCAAGTCACAAAAGGGTTCACACCATTCTTTTGGATCCACAGTCACAAGACTGAAATGATAATGGATAATCTCTTTCCATTTTACCTGAATGGTTCTCAAAGTATCTATGTGAAACAACTCATCACCAGGACTGATGAAGCAAGGCAGCTGGCTCACATAACAGACTGTGGACAACCAGGGGAGGGTTTGGGAGTGATATAATACCAAGCACTAACAAGGGAGATACAGCCCAGGAGATCTGATATGGATTTTACACCTGTGTAAAAATGTGGGACTATTGGAAGAGATACTAAAAGACTACTTTGGGCCATATTGTATCCTTTGTCACTTGGACATCACACATTTTCTCATCTGAAATTATCAGTATCATTTTGTTGAAATCTGTGTGCGTGTGGGTTTTTGTAGGAAGCTTGTTGTATCCATATTATTTTCAGTTATTGGCATTCCTTTGTCCTACTTAATGTTCAAGAATTTTATATACAAACAGAAAACATGAGTATGGTAACTCTGAAAAGTTAGTCATGCAGGGATTCATATGTTCAATTAAAACAGAATTGTTAATAATTATAAAAATTAATATAAATCATGGGTAAAATATCCAAGCCATTCCTGATTAAAACTGGTGTTCGGCAAGGTGATGGTCTGTCTCCTCTCCTATTCGTCCTTGTGCTGGACAAGGTCATCTGCGAATGGGAAAAGGAATTGAAGAATAAAAACTGCTGAAAATGTATACAGATGGGGTGAGTCAAGGATGACATAAGAATTTCATGTTTAACTGTCACTGATGATTTAGCCTTACTAGCAGATGATAAGATAACAGCAATTGAACAGGTTGAAACTCTTAAAGAATGTGCAGAGAAAGTTGGTCTGCAAATACCTTTCCTAAAGTCTGAGTTCATCGCCACAAAAACTGGCACCCAAAACTTGACTACAAAATATGGTCTATCAAAAGAGTCCCATATTTTAAATACTTAGGTGAAGTCTTTGAATCTATGGGCCAAGAGAAAATAGCACAAAACATTTGCCTCCAAAAACTAAAGAGAGCCTATGGAAGAACATACAAGGTGTACAATAAAAAATGCTTGCCCAAAAACGCTAAAATTAGGCACTATAATACAGTAGTAAAACCTGAAGTCCAGTATGCCAGTGAAACCCTGACAGTCAACATAAAAGGTGACCTAGAAAACATATTAAAGGAAGAACGTAAAATCATCAGAACGATACTAGGGCCAAAGAAATCAGAAGAGGGCTGTAGACTATAATCTCATCAAACAACTGAGAAATTGTCCAACCTTGCTGCGGACATTAGAAAAAGGAAGTTAGTTTTATGGGCACGTCTCTAGGCTACCCAAAGCAAGACTTGTGCACAAAATTCCTAAATACGTAGAAGGACTTAAAACTATATCCTGGATACAAGGGTCAAAAAGGACCTACAAAAAGCTCAGATAAATTATTCAGATATTTTGGACAGAAAAGTATTTAAGCAGAAAGTTGACAGATGGGAAGTTAAGTCAGAGAATGAAGCTCCGAAAAAAACAGGAACCAAATGGAGAGAGCCCATGCAGAAAAAATGAGAGCAACATGGGAAAAAAAAAGGAAAAAGAATCAAGAAGCTTTGCGAGATTCAACGGGATCTAATCACACATTATAAAAATAAATAATAATAATAATAATAATGTAAATCATATTCTGCAATAATGGATGAAGTTCTACATTTTAATTTACCAAAAAATTATCACAGTTTACATTTTAATATCAACATAACATTTTTGATACATTATTGTCACCGATAGTATGTTGGAGCGAAGTGTGGCAGAGAGATTTGCACTGACTTGTGGTTAAGTTGCAGCCAGTGTTGGCAATGTAATGGACTTGTTATGAGCAGTATTTGTTGTTAATGTAATTATTTCAAGATTTTGCACGTTTATATGAAAAGAGTTGTGGACTTTATGGATGTGACAGCAAAGTTTATAATAAAAATGTGGAGTTCTGGGATAATATTTCAGCCATTTTGTAGCAAACCCATACCTCATTTATTGAGTATCTGAATGGAATTTAGCTGCCCCTGGTCACAGATGCCACAACAAGATAAGTTGAAATGATTTTTTCCCTGTTTTTTACCTATGTTACTGCTATAATATTAACGTGATTGCAATATATGTGTCATACGCATAATACACAATGCTGATTATTGATCTACACAGTTCATTATAAATGTTGCTCAACAGTGCTTGGGGAGGTTAGAAGGGTGCAGATTGACAGTGGGAACTTTTCATTCAAGGAAACTAAAGACCCATTTGATGAACGTGAAGTGTCAGTGAGGGGGCTAGCTCCGGTCCTATGAAGAAGATATATGACAACTCGAAAAGAGTGCAAAGATAATACATTTGGACCTCCAATCAACTGCTGCTTGTTAAACTGTCCAGCCAAATCAATATCAATAGCCTTCAAAGCACGATACACAGGAACGCTGCACCGCCAGCGACGATGCCATGCGTGTCGCAGAGGCATTGCTGTGGCACGTTAACACAAGTGAACGTAGCAAGCCAACGCCCAGCGAGACACCCAGAGCTATGCGTCCGCACGCCTCGACGTTCGCAGAGCAAATGACGCTCCGTGCTGCGGCGCAGCTGCTATACAGATGATCTTTACCAAGTTCAAGATCCATGGTACTGTAGTTAGCTCCCATGGTTTCTCCAGTAGAAGGAGCAATTCCTTGAGTTGTGCTGCATGCAGTATGGCCTAGTGGCTGGTGGCACTGGCTGACATGCTGTGCATCACCAGTTCAAACCCAAGCACCAGCAGTTACTTGTTATTTAGTATTTAACATTTCTGGAAGGTTCTCAAAATTTCTTATGTTTGTATATGCTGGAACATTTGATGTCTGTATAAACAACAGTACTCTGTTTCCAAGAGTTCAGTTCAGTTGTATCTGTTTGTTGGTGTTTGTAATAAATTTGCTTTACTTACTGTACTTCAATGGTGACCTTGCTTTCAGATTTGGATTTGGTTGTGATTACAGTATTCTCTGGCATCTTAACACATGTTCTACCATCCCATCCCTTTGTTTCTGTTTCTCACTGATTCTATGGAGAACCTCATTTTGAAACTCTTATTTAAGGCCACATTTGATAAGAGTAAACTTATTTTGACAAGGAATGCCCTTTTTGCATGTACTAATCTGTTTCTTATACCCTGCATGCTTTATCCATCTTGTGTTATTTCATATCCAAGGTAGCAGAATGCCTTCAGTTCATCTAATACGTGGTTTCCAATTTAAATGAGTTGTCGCTAACCTCATTTCTACTACCACTCATTCTTTTTATAATTCTTTGGTTTACTCTGTCCTTATTCTGTACCGTATTTACTCAAATCTAAGCTGCACCTGAAAAATGGGACTCGAAATCAAGGAAAAAAATTTTCCCGAATCTAAGCCGCACCTGAAATTTGAGACTCAAAATTCAAGGGGAGAGAGAAGTTTTAGACTGCACCTCCAAATCAAAACAAAGTTGGTTCATTGTAACATGAGGCACAATTTAGGCTGAATGGATGAAGATACAGCTACAGTAGTTAGTTCGAGTCGTAAGCTTAGCCATTGCTATGCGTCAGGTGCTCCTTTTTCACATGCTTGGTCTGGTTTGAATCAATTGCTTATTTTGGTTTGATCTGATAGGTGCTGTTCTCTTTGTTATAGGTGTTTACGTCACTCTAAGCTGAAAATGCATTACTGTACTGTGTCATGCATTGTTTGTCGCATTCTGATAATGAGTGTTTACGACCTGTCGCCGCTCACGGGGTGGCTTGCTTTTGTTCGCGCAACCGCCGCTTACAATTAAAAAAAGGGAGGAATTGTCTCATTAGCAAAACAGTGGCAAGAGACTGCTATTTGTTGTTGCTTACACTGCTGCTTTCTTTGATAATCATCAACAAGAACCAAGTAATAGGGTTTGTATGATAGAAGATGTTCTGGACAAGAGTTTAACGAAAATTTTTCTCTGTTTGAAAATCTTTGCAGGTGCCTCTTTAGTACATTATATTCTGCACAGAAATTAGAGTCATCTTAGATTTAAAAGTCTAGCCAGTTGCCATGCTTCATTTCTGACTTTATCATTATTCAGCATAATAATAATAATAATAATAATAATAATAATATAAACATGACATGATATGTATATTCTTCCATGTTTGCTGTTGTCTCACTCTAGTTTTGTTGTCTATTAGGCAGACAGGATTTAAATGAGATAGCAGCAAACACGAAAGAATATGCACCATAATGTTTACATTCGTATTATTCTTATGGTGAAGAGAATACTGCTTGTGATTCATGATTCATAGAAGTTCCTATTAGCAACCATCTCTTGTCACAGGGAGGAAAAAATTCAGAACATAGAGTTGGCCATATTGACATACATCCCAAGCAGTCTTGCCAGTCAGATTTTCGTAGTAGATTTTTAGTGATGACCTCAAATGCAGTGTGTGTTCTTGTTGTCATCGTCGTCTTCAGTCCATAGACTGGTTTGATGCAGCTCTCCACACTTTTCTATCCTGTGCAATGCAGAGTAGCAACACTTGTAAAATAAGAATAAAAATAACTTAGAAATTAAATGCCAAAATTTAAAACAAAATTTTATATAGGTTTGTAATACATCTTACATGAAATGTTTAAAATATCAGTCATGATTCTGAATCACTATCACTCGATTCTTTGTTGCTAATTTCTTCATACAGAGCATCATCCTCCGTATCATCTAGTGCATTGGATATCGAACATTTTTTAAATGCTTGTTACCCAGTCTGATTTGGAACACACTTCTGTGCATCATAAATCCATTGGCACACTTTTGACAAACCTGCGCGTTTTACACATCCTGTTGGTGTCAGATGTTTGTTGCTTTTCAAAAGCCAGTCTGTGTACATACGTTTAAGCTTGTCCGTAAATGGTTTATTCAGACAGACGTCAAGTGGTTGCAGAATTGATGTCATCCCGCCAGGAATTACTGCTAAGTCCATTTTGCTTTCCTCTAATTTTCGTTTTACTACAGGTGTTGTTTGATCCAGGACGACGATTCCACACGTGCCTAATCTATTCCAGCACCATGTCCTCCTAAAACCACCCAGTTTCGTTTGCTCGTACAATTACAGTTTTTGGAAACGCCTCTAATTTCAGTAAAGTCTTTGCTTAAAAGCTATGAATGGGGGTAATTTATGTCCATCTGCTGTGCAAGCAAGCATGATGGACATCCGCTGTTTTTCACCCCCTGATGTAAAAACACATGTCTTTCTTTCATTTGGCATCAACCGTATAATTTGACGGCATGTCAAAATATATGGGAGTTTGGTCAGTATTTCCTATCTGACCAAGAAGGTATTGCTTTTTCTGTGCGCTGCCTAATTATGAGGCACTGAAATTCCACAAGTTTTTCTTCATAATTTTTCAACAGCTTCTGTGCAACTGAAGTTTGCCTCCAAAGTGAAAAACCCCAGCACTTCACAAACAGATCAATCCAGCTGCGACTGGCCTTAAAATTTTCGATTCTTTGCTCTCTAGCAATTTCGTGTGCCTTAATTTTTAAAATTTCGGCGTGCCCAGGCAGGAATTTCTGTTGCTGTTCCTTAACATATTCATTTAAAATCACTTCTAGTGCATGATATCGGCCACACTTTGGCCCACTAAATGCTTTCCTGCTACTTGACCATTCAAATAATTTGTCTCTCTGCAGTTGCCATCGCCTGACGTTGCTCTCATCAATCCCGTATTGCAGACCTGCAGCACGATTAGAACTTTGTTCCACAAAAGAAATAACTCCCCTCTTGAATTTGACACTATAATGAAAGTACTTCATTATGGTTCACTAACGCCAACAAGCACTTCACAAAATTCCACAAAGCAGTAGGTGCCACTACGTGAAATCTTAATGAGGCCCATCGTATCAGCTCATGCAAATATCCTAAAGCCTTTTGCTTTGTTGGTATTTTTGTGTAAAGAAATTTATTTTTGTTGCTACAAATATTGAAAAGGCTGCTACATTCGAAGATGAACAATACGGAATTTCTGTTTACTTCATTGGATAATGCACGAAAATGCAGTGGTCAAAACTCGGGGTGGAGGAAAAAAAGCTCGTCTTCTACCTTTTTTTAAAATTGTTTACTGACGCAGAGGTTTTGGCACCAGTATTTATCTTCGTGCCTGCAAAGCATGCCTGTGTAGCATTATATATATTCGACGGCAGAAGTTAGTTGTGGCGGCTACTACCAACATTTTCCAGAACTTCCGCTTACTTTGCACTCGATTCTAAGCCGCTGGCGGTTTTCCGAATTACAAAAGCTGGAAAAAAAGTGCAGCTTAGATTCGAGTAAATACAGTATTCGTAACACTAGGCCATTCCAACACAGCCCCTTAGGGTGTGGGTGTGGCTGCAGGAAGCTTGTTCGTGGAAAGGCCCAGCTAGTGTAGGCTACACTCCCCTTCTCCCTCCAGGTGGCCCTATTGCACTCACTGTACACATGCGCGAACCACTTGGCAATGCCTGCCTGCAGGCACGAGGCCACAGCGGTATGGTCATGTACGCTATAGTCCTATTGCTCACGCGTCACTAGTTTGCCCACTGTTGCCCAGGAGTGCCTGGCCACATGCAGGCAGGCATTCAAGAGGGAACAGCCTGCATTAATCTGCTCATTCCATTCATGTGACACTCCTGCCAGTAGTTTCAGTCTTCTGTGTCTGTCTGTAGCACATGCTGTGAGGGGTGAGCAGAACATTTAGTTTTGATTTTAATGTTATTGAGGATACTTCTGTGGACAGAATAAAGGAAACAAAACAATTATGATATTAAGAAACGACAGCAATACTTTTCTGAGAATGTAAGTCTGTCCAGAAAGGATCACAAAGGGAAGCTATGGCTCAGTATGGTGCTTACCACAGAGTAACCAACTACCAAGATAGGCAACAGCTGGTGCATGTGGGGTGGGGCACAAACTGAGAGAGCACTGGTCATGCCACAAAATATGTAGTGAGGCATGGTATGTATACTGAAAAGACAGATTAGATGCCATAGGAGAGGGAGTGTTCACCGCAGTTGACAAAAATATTGTGTCTATCAAAGATGAAGGTATAGGGGAATTCAAGTTAATTATCGGATGTTTATTGCCCACTCGATTCCACCATGACAGTTTTAGAATAATCCAAAGAAACTACACGCTCAACAGCCTAGAAATTCCCATATCATGTAATATTAGTTAGAGGCAACTTTAACATATCGAGCGTATACTGTGGTGTCTGTGGATTCTTTGCAGATAGTATGGACAAGCAGTCTTGTGAAGATTTTTTAAACATGTTTTCTGAAAACTGCCTTGAGTAGCTAGTTCAACAGCCCACATGCAATGGGAATATTTTAGACCTCGCAGCTTCAAACATGCCTGACCTTATTGATGGTGTTGTAATAGAGACAGGGATTAGTGGTCTTGAAGTCAGCATAGCAGTGATTGTTATTTATAGTTAATAAATCCATCAAGAAGGTTGGGAGAATATTTTCACAAAAAAAGAGAGAAGCAGTTGTTAGCATACCACAAGAAAAAATATGGACATAATTTAGTTCCAGTACAATGGACATAAGGAATTATGGCCAAAGTTTAAATGGATTGTAAATTGTGTCCTGGGGCATATATACCAAGTAAGTCGACGAAGGAAGGCAAAAACCCACTACAGTTTAACAACAAAATTTGGAAATCCACTGAGAAAGAAGAGATTACACCACTCTCAGTTAAAAAAAGAATGCACAAATGACAACAGCCAAATGGTAGTAGAAATTTGTGTGTCAGTAAAAAGATCAATGCATGAAGCATACAATTACCACTGGCATATCTAAGAAAAATATCTTGTTGAGAACCCAAGAAAATTCTAGTCTTACGTAAAATTGCTAAGCTGGTTGAAGGGTTTTATCCAGTCACTCACTGACTAGTCTGGTGTGACAACAGAAGACACCAAAATAAAAACCGATGTTTTAAATTTCACATTTATGAAATCATTCACACATAAGGATCATACAAACACACTGTCATTTGAGATTCGTATGAACACCTGTATGGATGACATAGTAATACAAATCCCTGACATAGAGAAGCAACTGAAAGAGTTGAATACAAATAATTTGCTAGATCCAGACGGAATCGCAATTTGGTTTTAGAGAGAGTACTCTATGACATTGGCTTCTTACTTAGCTTGCATTTATCACAAAACTCTCACCCAGGACAAAATTCCAAGCAACTGGAAAAAAAGAGTAGGTGACTCCTGTATATAAGAAGAGCAAAAGAACAGACTCACACATTTTAGGAACCATGTATAGAACACTAGTACGGCCCATTCGTCAAAGCAATTCAGAGGTGTGCTCTAAATTTGTTACTAGGATTTGATCAACATGCGAGTCTTATGGAGTTGCTTCATGAACTGAAGTGGGAATCTCTGGAGGGCTGATGACATTTTTTTCATGAAAATGAAAATGTAGAGAACAGGCATGTGAAGCTGACTGCAGAACGATTCGACTGCCACCAATGTATGGTTGTTTTTCCCCTCACTATTGGCAAATGGAATAGGAAAGGAAATGACTGGTCATGGTACAAGGTGCCTTCCGCCACACACTATTTTGTGGCTTGTACAGTTGTACGTAAATGTAATTAATGCCCCCCCCCCCCCCCTTGCACAAAACATATTTGCACGCCACTAGTATATGCATTATCACAATGGCTCTTTAGCTTCATGGTTCCAGAACATCTCTTAACTTACAGACATTAGTGTACTGTGCTCTTAGCCATACATCATTATTTTAAACTGTTGTAAATATATTATACTTGTTATCTAAATTTTATTTATATTGTTATTTATGAATGATTCATCACTGTACTAAATATTGACAAATCTGACACCATAATTGTTGACCTGTTGAGTATAAATAATTACGTTCTGACCAGGAAAGTGAATTAGTATTCCCCCTTAGGCCATTTTCTCAAACCCTGCAAAGAATGGACAGTGTAAAATAGATTTGTAACCAAAGAATATTTGTTTACCTCCAGTTTTCTAAACAGATATTACTAATGCGTATTCAAGCCAGTCAGGAAATATTACTTGATTCATTGTCTAATTTAAGGGTAATCCAATATTATTTTATCATAATACTCTGTTGGTACCATTTTTATTGCCAAAATAATTATTGCCCTTAGGAACATATTGATTTTTGTCAACTCTTAAATCTTGTATGTTTCAAGAAGATACTTTGTCAGCGTTTCAATGGTTTCAGCAGAAATAAATCAAACATATCTACATTTTCTGTTTCCTGAAGTTTTCTCCACAGATCAAATGACCCATCATTTTTCAGGCATGCATCCGGAATATTCATAATTCTTGTTCTGATATTTCACCTGACAGCTTTTCAGCTATTCTCAATGTGAGTACCTTGCAAGATTTTAAAATTACTGTACACTGTGGAGTATACACACATGCCCAAACAATGATGAAAGTCTATATTTATTATTTGTTATTACTTCCCATGCTTTATGATACAGCTATTTCTTGTTTAGTAGAACTTTAAACCATTTTCATTTATTCTTGGATTTTTTTTCTTTTGTGTGTTTGGTGATTGCATTTTCATAACAGATTTAAGTATTATGCAATTCCAGTTGTTGACTGCAGCCTGTCCTGTGACATAGGTACAGCTCTCTTCCTAATATAAGTTACTTAATGCAATGGGTTGCAATTCTTTTGCCCTGCTTCCATTAATTTTACCTGGATCAGCATTATGGAAAATATTCAAAATGATATACGAGATATTTGTGGAGGAATTGAATTTCACAACAATCTGTTTCCATGAAGCCCATCTCTTTCTGGTCCCTGTACATTTTCTCTGTACATTCTGCTTAATTATTAGTATTTTATGTTTTACAAAATAAACCTAAGTGATTAGCAAGTTAGGTGAGATATACTATTTAGTAAAATCTTTCTGTCCCCTTGTCCTCACAATAGGTAGGCCCTGCTCAACACACAGTAGGAGTGACCTTTTCTTCCTTCCAGATACATTCCTCTTTCCTCTCTGAGGAATGAACTAATAGTTCCACATCCTACAATTAGTATGTTCTAATTTAAGTGTTTCCATCAGCAGAACTATGAATCTTGCCTCCTTAAGGTAAGTACTGACCAGCTAGCCTATCTCCTTGTAATTTTAGTAGTTTTCTCAGTTGTATTTTCCATTTGACACTATTTATTATTCTGCATACACCAAATCATTTTTGGTAGTTGGAATTAAGGACCACTTACGCATGACCATTGCACTACTCATGTTGGGGAAGTATACTGTAAGAAATAATATAAACCTTGATGACATTCAGCATGGAAAATTAGAAGGCTACAACCTAGCTATGTTGTACTGCAGAACACCCAATAAAGGTGGTGGTGTTGCTATCTACTCAAGAAAAAGTGCTTTGGGGGGGGGGGGGGGGACAATTTCCGTGTTGATAAAGATTCCAAAATTGCAGTTCTTAAAATCACATTTTTCACTGTTCCTTTCTATGTCATATGTGTATATAGATTCTCCTGTGGAAATTTTATTGTTTTTTTCTGAAAACACTTGATGGAGTTTTAAGTAAATTAATCTCAGGTTGTAGAAATGTAAATCTTGTCATATTGGGAGATCTGAACATCAACACTTTTTTACATGATGGTCAGGAAAGCAAACATGTTACAGATTGTGTCCTGCCGCATGGGGCTAAAAATCTTTTTGGACTAGTACCCACCAGAATAGGTAACACATATAGTAGTTTAACTGATCATGTTATCACAAATTATGACCACATCATCTCAACAGATATCATAAATGCTCACCTCTCGAACCATTTAGGTCAAACACTAGTGCTAAAATACAATACCAAATTCAAACCAAGAAAAATATATGAGCACAGGCGAATATTATCTGCAAACAACACTGCTACACTGAGACATAGTTTCAGCCAGGTATCACGGGAATCAGTTGTAACTACCATTGGGGTCAACAATAAATGGAACAGGTTCACAGAAATTATGACTGAGCACTTAGGGTCATGTCATTCAAAAAAAGTGAGTATCCAGAAAAATCAGCCCACAAAATCAAAACCTGTGCCATTAGATTTTAAAACAGAAGAACTGAAAGAAAAATAGAAAACCTATACAGACTTGAGTTAGAGTACATAAAGAGCTCTACAAGCAGTACAAATATAAGTACTGCAAAGAAATCAGGAGATTAAAATCAGAAAGATATCGCTGATCCTCTTCTAATCAGCAACACTTTTAATAATTACCTCATAGATACTGTTGAAAATGATGTCTCTATGAAACAGAACATACAGCACTTTTTTGAGTCCAGTAACAAACAGAACCGCAGTTCACTAGCCGCAGTAAACACACACGATGTTCTGCAGTTTATTGATAACCTCAGAAACAAAAAATCAGCAGGATTAGATGAAATTTTCCTATATATATTGAAGAAATGCAAACATGCACTAATGAAACCACTAGTTAATCTAATAAAGTGTGTTCTTGAAGACAGTGTGTTCCCTTACAAGTTGAAACTGTCTGTAGTGAAACAAATACACAAAAAGGGGGAAATAATGCATGTACAGAACTACAGATCCATTTCCCTAACTTCAACTTTCAGTAAACTAAAAGAGAAAATAAAATTTTAAAAATCATGGAACAGTACAACAATGCTGACATATTAAGTGATTTCCAGCATGGTTTCAGAAGGGATCAGAGTACCATGTCAGCAGCATTACAATTTGTACATCATGTACTTGAAAAAAGAAATGAAAAATCCCAAGCAGCAGGAGTATTCCTGGATGTCTCAGAGGTTTTTGATAGAGTACACCATGTCATGCTCTTATCAAAAATTGTGAAGAGTTGTCAGTGGAAAACTCATGCAATTGCTAGAAACATATTTAAAGGGTAAACAACAGAGCATGGAGATTATGTACTCTAATGGAGAAGTACTGCAGAGGAGAAGGTAAAGTATACAAATTATATATTTTGGTGTTCCTCAGGGGTCCATTTTAGGTCCAGTCCTATTCATATGCTATGTAAATAATGTCCCACATTCTCTTGACATTAAGCAATTGATCACTATGTATGCAGATGATACATCTGGTGTCTGCTATGCAGATAGTGAACCCAGCCCAGTTGAAGAAACACATAACTTTATTGAAAGGGCAGGAGCTCACTTCAAAAGGGAGAACCTAGAAGTAAATGTAGAAAAACTAATATTATTCATTTTAAACCAAGTCGTCCAAGCAGACAAAATACTGTGACTGATGAAATTCTACCAAAAACCTGTACAGATTGTAAATTCTTGGATTTATGCGTAGATGATCAACTTCATGGAAGCAGCAAGCTGATTATGTCTGAAAAAAATAAATAAAAATAAACACCCAGTCTGTGTATATTAAGAAGATTATCGCCATATCTTAATTCTGGAACACTAAGGACAGTATATTATGGCCATTGGTGTACCCTTTCTTCTGTTATGGAATAGTACTGTGGGGTGGAACATGCCAAACTACTATGAAAAGGGTTTTCAGCAGAAGCAAGCCTTGAGGTTCATAGAAAAAGTAAAACCAGGAACTTCTTGCAAACCCCCATTCATTAGACACTACAGCATCACATTTTATACCATATACATACTAGAAACTACAGTGCTAGTGAATGAAGGCATGAAGATCACAAAAAGAAATATGGATATTCACAACTATGAAACAAAGCATAGAAAAGACTTTCATATGGTTGATAGGAGTTTAACATTAACAGCGAAAATCCCCTAAGTCAAAGGTGCTGTTTTTTATAACTTGTTACCAAATGAAGTTAAGATATTGACAGGCAATACTTTTAAAAAGCGAATCAAACAGTGGCTTATCCAAAAATACCCTTGTAACTAGAATTTATCACAAATTACAGTGTAATAAGAAATTAGTTAAACTAAAAAAAATTGTAATTGTAAAAACTTTATACTTAGTTGAAAATGCACATGCATGTAAAATCAAGTATTACAAGCAATAAATTGAATTGAAATGAACTGAAAGCAACTCTGGATGTCCTGTCAGTAGTTTATGACAGATAAGCAGTACCAGTCTGCATAAACAATGAAACTGGAGGTAACAGCATCCATAAACAATGAAACTGCAAGTAACCTTAGCAGTAACCTAACTCATTATTCAATGAAACTACAAGTGAGAAATGTTGCCAGCAATTGGCCAGTGTGATGCACTACTTCTGGTGTAAATGGTTAGCAGCCATTGTCTGTTTTAGGTAGGGGAAGAAATGTTGTGTGGGAAGGGATTTATTGTTGGCAGTTGGAATGTACAACAAACAATGGTACATCTTAGGGAAATGGTGATAAGAAGTGTGAAGGTGAATCACATGCACTCATTGTTGATGCCTATGGGGTGTGAAATTAATAGAGACAGAAAGAAAATTTTAAAACAACTTACCATTATCTGTCCATGAAGCTCATAATGTGCAGAATTGTTTCTAAAACTGACCTCAGATATATGATATTGAGCCTAGTGGAGTGTCTGAAGTAGAGTTTGGCAATTCTGTGACTTACTACACTTGTGCCATAGGACTGAAATCACCATATGGTTGCAAGCTACTGGGTCACCCTCAACAGCTCATGGGTGTACTCCTTACCAAGGCAGCAACCATTGTAGCTGACTGTGTGTGAAATCCACAAAAGTTTAGTTTTTCTTTCTTTTTTTAACTTGACAACTCCTTGTCCATTCAAGATCAACAATGCTACAGGGTTGGGGGATGGGCGCGACAGCACAAAAATACTGGTAATCAGGCACAAAAAATTCTCGCAGTGGGTGAGAAGCATTAATGAACAACCATTGAGAATTTGAAAAATGTGTGCCAGAGTTTGGAACATTAACAAGTAATGACAGTAACTAGAGATGGCTAAAATCAGAAATGAATAGTAATAAGATCTCTAAGACAACCCTGTTTTCCAAAAGGCGCAGCTCCAAAGAATGAGAAGTACTATATTCACACTCATCTTAAGTGGAGTATTCAACTCAGTCTGCATATGAAACAACTTGGTCAAGAATAGCTACCAAGAATAGGACAAGAGTCATAGTTAAATCCTTTCATCACTAGAGAACCTAGGTCATTAAAACATAGGTTTCCATGATTTTTGATTAACCTGGAACAGCTTGAGAAAATTACTCATCCTGGGATTTAAGTGGCCTTCCCTTCCTTTTTAATCTTTCCCAAACCTGCACCCGTCCCCCTCTCTCCCTGGCAAAGCAACGAATAGTTTCAAAAGCAGAGCAGTAAATCTGGCTCTTTTATACGTGTCTAAGAGTAGTACAGGGTGTATACGACCCGGGACAACCGGGAGATCCGAGAAAAACCAGGAAATTTTTTCATCCGGGAGAAAACCAGGAAAAACCCTGGAATTTTTTAGAATTCCGGGATGTTTTTTTGTTTTAGTTTTCAGTTAATTTTTTTTAATTTTGACTGGTAAGGAATAATACTCTAACAAAGAATATTACTGATCCCGCTACAGCAGAATAATACTGCAGCAATAAAACATGAACAAGAGAAAAAAACTAAAATAAAACTTAAGTTGCAAAGGAAATGTGCCATGTACACAGCAAAACACAGTGCTATAGAAGTGTCAGGCAATAGCAAAATGTGTCAAAGGCTTTAGGAAGACTACGCAATGCTTCATAACAACAAATTTCCTCCGATGAGCATGACGTCATAACTGTTTACATTAGATTCATGTGAGCAGTTGCGAGCTGGCCCATGCGCTTGCGCAATTGAATCGTGCATGTACCTTCTCTCACTTCTGGCTACAAAAGTGTGGCTGTTAGCTGTTTAAGCAAGCAGCAAGATGCTACCTGGAGAAATTTTACTGGTGTGCAAGCTGCCATATTCACTGGGACCAAAATGGGGTATCTGCACCGGGCGCCAATTTCAGTCAAGCATTAATCACCTTACAGAACAATGAAGTTATTTTTGTTGGTTTGCTAAGGAAATATGGCTTTTTTAATCTTTTCAGCTGAGGCAGTCAGTTTATTTGAAACAAAGTGTTTACTTCCACACTATTGGCTAGTTTCAACTGTTCGCTGCATTGCAAAAGAGCTCGTTTTCATCTTCTAGCACATATGGCATTATGCCATAATAAAGAACCAAAAATGAGATAATACAGTGCTGGTACTCCAAGGATATTTACAACCAAATCTGGACATACGAATGTGCATTTTAAGCCGAATTATGGATTTTAGTATGGTTCACGAAATTCCTCTGATGGCTTGTTTCTTTTATGACATAATGTAAGATCTTTTAATGCTTTACACATACAGGCTTCCTATGTCATCATAGCTGCACAAGCGCAGTGACGCCTGTTGCCTGGCGGTCTCTGGGAACCGTTGAAACGAACCTCTTTCTAACAGGTCATGGGAAGACATTGCGAATGATTGATTGAAAAGCGTTAGTTTCAAACTAAATTTCCTTTTACACAAGATGAACTAAGTGCAATAATGTGCAATGAATTTCTTAAATAACAGAGCATTTGACTCTCATTTAAAAATCAACTATTGGAGGACAACCATTTAGAAAAAATTTTGAGGCCAGAAGATCAGACATTTATGTTGGTATTCAAAATTTTACTGGCACATTTCTGTGATGTATCTTAAAGTGCAACACACACATAAAGGATCAACATTATACATGATAGTTTAGCTTCTCTTGCTGCTTAATAGTCGTTGAGACCAATATCATGTGTGAAAGCTCTGCTTTTCTTGTAGCAACACTATATACAGGGTGTTACAAAAAGGTACGGCCAAACTTTCAGGAAACATTCCTCACACACAAATAAAGAAAACATGTTATGTGGACATGTGTCCGGAAACGCTTAATTTCCATGTTAGAGCTCATTTTAGTTTTGTCAGTATGTACTGTACTTTCTCGATTCACCGCCATGATTTCATACGGGATATTCTACCCATGCTGCTAGAACATGTGCCTTTACAAGTACGACACAACATGTGGTTCATGTACGATGGAGCTCCTGCACATTCAGTCAAAGTGTTCGTATGCTTCTCAACAACAGATTCGGTGACCGATGGATTGGTAGAGGCGGACCAATTCCATGGCCTCCACGCTCTCCTGACCTTAACCCTCTTGACTTTCATTTATGGGGGCATTTGAAAGCTCTTCTCTACGCAACCCCAGTACCAAATGTAGAGTGTCTTCGTGCTCGTATTGTGGACGGCTGTGATACAATACGCCATTCTCCAGAGTTGCATCAGAGATTCCATGCGACGGAGGGTGGATGCATGTATCCTCGCTAACGGAGGACATTTTGAACATTTCCTGTAATAAAGTGTTTGAAGTCACGCTGGTATGTTCTGTTGCTGTGTGTTGCCATTCCATGATTAATGTGATTTGAAGAGAAGTAATGAAATGCGCTCTAACATGGAAAGTACGCGTTTCTGGACACATGTCCACATAACATCTTTTCTTTCTTTGTGTGTGAGGAATGTTTCCTGAAAGTTTGGCCGTACCTTTTTGTAACACCCTGTATATTAATTTACATCATTAAGTTTTCCTATTTGTGTGTACGCGCTACTTAACAGTGATAATGCTATTGGCTGACTACATAGCGTTTCCTAAGCTCAGAATATCCGCTGTATTGGCTGGCAAGATTACGTGACATGAGGTGTGACTGGCTTACAAAAGCGCATCGTAATCTTGATTTCAATGCTTCGGAAAGTAACATGCAGAGTTTGGTGGAATTCAAATTTATAATTTCGTAATATGAAAATAAGCAGCATACATTATCTTTTTTTTTTAGTTTTATTTTCTAAAGGGCTGAGAAATTCTATGCCGTGTATAAAACCATAACCATTCAAAGGATTGATAAGTTTTACAGTTCCGAGGAAAAATTTAATGTCACTTAACACGGAAAAAGTGTATTTCCACCCGGGAGTAAGTGTGTTTTTAACCGGGAAATCTGGGAAGTTTTTTCCGTGTTCGCATTTACACCCTGTAGTACTAAATATTTTGCTTTCTGAAGGTGAGTACTGCCCAGAAGTTCTATCTCATAATTTTATAGTAATTATTAATTGATTACTAATGATGTTATAACTGGAAATCACTAAAACTCAACAGCCTCATGGGCCAGACAAAAGCCTCATGAAGTTCGAAACACAATTTGCAAGTGAATTAGTTCCACTTTTGACCACACTTTACCAAAGATCCCTTTGATTAGAAAAGAGCACAGGCCACAACCATATACAGTAAACAAAAATGGCAGCAATGCTGGTCTACATAACTAGTGTCCTATATTACTCCCCACTACTACAATATATTAAGAAGTAATTGCTGGCTTGGAGCCAAAAATCCTTTCCCCACCATGTAGCTGTTCACCTACTTAGTTTCTTCGTTTGTTGTCCTCAGAGTCAACGTACTGGCTGAAAAAATAGGGGGTGGACATGCACTACTGTCTACTGTAAATGATGTAGCCGTCAGATGCACAGTTGTGTTTCACAGTCTTTTACTTTCACTTTTCACAACCCCCCCAATAATAAACAGTTATATATGGCCAGTGGACTATTGTTTAACTTTCTATAAGCCTCATTAATAGTTAGCAGCCAACATCCATATACTTTTACACTAGTTTACTATTGAACATCTACAAGCAGTAAAAAAACATAACCACATAATTCACAGTTCTTGAACAATAGAAAGGTACGTACGGAGCAGACACTGTCATGCCTTAGCACACAGTCTATTGGTGTAACACTTATTTCACTGTTGAGTTGATGCATTGTTGTCGTTCTAACCAACACAAGTACCTAGTCTGAAACTTGGGCATGGACTGACTGTCTCATGACCAAAAATCGGGCCCTTGTATATCCTCACAATAATAGGTGTTGAAACTACACATTGTTCAAAGTTAAATTTACAGAAATTACAATTAAAACTCAACTCATTAAATCAACTGAATACATAGAAAAATTGTTTGTTTTTAACAGTTACTTCTACTACAAGGGTTTGGCTGAATTATTTGTTTAAATTATGAAATTAACATATATAGTTATGCAAACAATACTTTTGACAAAATTGGAAATTACTTTGGAATTAATTAAGAGCTGACTTTGCTAAAATGTTTTCGAATAGAACCTTTAAGAATACTATTATTTCATCTTACAAATGTTTATAATTAGTACAGAATTTATATGTGTTTATACATCAACAAATCAACAATAGAATTTAAGTACAAAACTATTATTGATTTTGCCCTATAATGAAAGATACTAACTAGAAATAGCCAAAATAAGTTAGAAAATAAATTACATACGTAAAACTAGGCACAAAATTAGATCTGGTGTTATTTACTTTAAAACTGAGGGCCAACCTTTTTTTATGAAACTGCAGATTATATTCATGTATGTTAATGGTAATTAGTTAAAAAAAAAAAATCGAAGTAGGCAGATGGCAAAACAAGAGGGGAAGTAAAGTTATCCCAGCTTGCTTCGTCACAACCATCAGGGATCCCGAAAACATCACTACCATAAAACCCAACTCATGCTTTCTACACACAATATCCCAAGTGCCATGAGTAGAAGTAACTACATGGATTCAGTAAAAGAAAAATTAATATGGGGTATCTAACCAGTGTTTCAGTTGGATGAAAATTTCTCAATGAACAGGATGGGAACTCATGTACAGATGCTGAAGTAATATCTGTTGTACCACAGGGGAAGTGTACCAGTTCTGTTACCGTTCATGGTTGTACACTGTCTTAACAACTACTATAAGTTACAATCTTAGATTTTTCATACATTGTGCAGTTATCCTTGAAGACATTTGTATTAATATTCATCTAAATGTTGACAAAATTTTGACTGAGTGAAGTGACAGGCAAATTAACATGCAATTGGCTCACTTCACAAAACATTCAAATGTAGAAATCTTTCACTACATGATTAATGAGTCATACCTACAGTCAGTAATATCATACAAATACCCAGAAGTAACAATATGCAGAACTATGGAGATGAATGAACAAGTTAGTTCAGCTGAAACCCAATGGAAGCTTATGCAAAATTTTACCAATGTGCTGCAACATGGTGGCATATAGTCTTTTGAGTTACAGCGATAGCAATCGTAATTAAATTGAATATGTTAATTTTACATATATAAATTGAACCATTAAATGTATTTCAATTTGGTAATTGATTGTTTAACATTGCAAGGAATAAATAAATTAAAAAAAAAAAAAACACTAGCAGCAATGGGAATCAAACTCAAATATCGAATTGTCAGCCAGTGTGCTTAATCACAAGGCTACCGCGCCTTATGGAACTGCCGCTTAAAAAAACCCATATACTCTACGCTCAAGCGCATTCTACTTTTCCATATGGTGCACTCAGGCAAAATGTTCTAGGAAGTTGAAATGGGCATCTACCTGCTTCTGCTCACACTGTTTGAGCCAAATTGTTGAGTCTCATACGACATCCTCCTGTCGTTAGGTTTAAATTTGGAATAGATCTATGTGACTCTAACACTTTTGCTGCGGCTGACGCTTTTAAGCGCCACAAGAAGCCATGAGCCAGTGCGGCTGACGCTTATAAGCGTCCGCGCTCACTGTCAGATTACTCAGTCTAGTTGCAGCGTCTAAGCTAGCATCAAAGCGTGTAAACTTTTGTTTTGTGTGGTCAGTTATCAAACGTATATTGTTTGTAATGGTGGCTAATGAACTGACACCTAGATGTTCCAATGTGAAAAGGAGCAGCAAAACTGTTAAACTGACAGAGGAACAGTTACTTAGTGTACTAGATGCCAGTGGTTTTTCTGTGTAGTGAGGACGAGGCATACCACGGAGAGCCTGACCTGTCATACGGAGATTATCCAGGTGAGTCCTGGCATAAAGAACCACATAATATGCAGTATCACCCATTTACGAAAGAAGAAGTTTTGGCCGGCCGTGGTGGCCGAGCGGTTCTAGGTGCTCAGTCCGGAACCAGGCGACTGCTACGGTAGCAGGTTCGAATTCTGCCTCAGGCATGGATGTGTGTGATGTCCTTAGGTTAGTTAGGTTTAAATAGTTCTAAGTTCTAGGGGACTGATGACCACAGATGTTAAGTCCCATAGCGCTCAGAGCCATTTGAACCATTTTGCCGTTTCAGAGTGTTACCGGCCCGCATTCGCACGTTGCCGGGCTGCACTGGAGAGTAGCGCGCCTGCATCGATGCCGCAGCGAAAGTGTTAAATCTCACTTTCCCCTCCAAAGATCTACTGGAAAAAGCTCTCTTTATCAGATCATCTACAGAAAATGCTTTCATACTAAATTTTTGTGTATACTCTCTTTTTTTGCCACCATCTATAGCCTTTTGACTTACAAGGGTAATTTAACTAAATTGAGCATATTAATTTTACGTATATAAATTGAACTGTCTAAATGTATTTTATAGTTAGTAGCTTAACATTGTGAGGAATAAAATAAAATAAAATGGTGGGGGGGGGGGGGGGGGGAGGGAGTGTGGATAGCAGTGGGAATCAAAGCTGAGCTGATAAATTGCCATTCTCTGTGCTTCACCACTCGGCCACAGCTCCTGATATGTTAGATGCAGTTAAAAAAACAGAAATACTGACCTGGTGCTGATAGCAACATAGCACTCATCATGCCAGAAGGGACAGATAGGATAAGACTAATAGGGGATATTGAATGTATACAGAGAAGGACAGCATGAATGGTCACAGGTTTGTTTAATCTGTGGGAGAGTGTCACAGAGATACTGAAGGAACTGAACTGTAAGACTCTTGAGGATAGACGTAATCCATCCTGAGAAAGTCTATTAACAAAGTTTCAAGAACCAGCTTTAATTGACTACTCTAGGAACTTACTACAACCCTCTATGTATTGCTCATATGGGATCGTGAGAATAAGATTAGGATAATTACTGCATGCACAGAGGCATTCAAACAATCATTTTTCCTGCACTCCATACGTGAATGGAACAGGAAGAAACTCTAATAAGTGTTACAGTGGTACGTACCCTCTGTCATGCACCTCACAGTGGTTTGCAGAGTGTAGATAGATGTAGATGTAGTGATTAAGATACATAGAAACATGCACAGTTGAAAACAGACAGCTGCATTCCTTCTCTGACTTGATCATAGTGTGGCTGACGGTCGCTTCAGTAGTTGACACTGGTTTGTCGTTATTGCGGAGAGAGTGCTACAAAACATGTTCTCCTTGTCATCTATCTGCATACCAGCATGCATTCAAAGAGAAATGGCGTAATTTTAGAGTGATCTCCAGCTTGCATTCAAAGAGAAGTGGCATAATTTTAGTGGGATATTTACACCATGTTGTAGCAAATTAATACATGATAAACAGCCACAACTGTGAAAGCATATGGCAGGCTTTGACTCACTTGTAGGTTATTCAAAAACTGCTGTTTACCTACAAAAGATTTGATTCCAAGGATATGTAAGGCTCACTCTGGAATTTAGGTGTACAAGATCCATATCCATTGGACTAACAGTAAACACTAGGCATATACAAAGAAAATTGAGCATATGCAAATAAGACTGGTGCATATGATCATAGTCTTGTTTCGTTTGTGAGGGAGAGTAGGGAGATGAAAATCTCCTGAGAAAATATCACAACTGTCATGAAAACTTGCTTTAAAAACTTAAAGGCAAATACTTTTCAGCCTCCATCCCAGTCACATAGCTAACATTACAACATAATTATTTAAAGTTCACAAGTAAGTGCACCAGCACACAACAATTGCAGACAGGACAGAAGGAACTCATAATATATGGTCACTACCAGACAAAAGTAAGTATGGGCCAAAATATAGAAAATGTTTCTCATAGTGAGCACCAATATGTTGACTGTTTGAGATCTATTATTGTAACATAGCATTCAAGGCTGTCGAATACAATATTCAAAAACTTATAAGTTAAGGGTTAACTCTGCTGTATGTAACACTCACCCTCTCTCTTTACTACTCCTACACTCACCCTCTCTCTTTACTACTCCTATAATAATAATAAGACAATATTCTAAATTTCTTTTATGTCCATCAATTATTACAAAACTTTTTGGTCCTTAGACTATCAGTGGTAGTTTCAGTCAGTGATGACCATCTTAAGATCTGCAGTAAAACATGGGAAAATCAAATACATGTAGTGGACAGTTTACTCTTGAAACAAAAATGCCATAATGGAAAGTATTACTTTCACAGATATGGAAACACGCACGTTTTCTCAGCTATGAAAGTAATACTTTCCGTTACAGCATATTTGTTTAACTGTTCAGTAGTTGTGTTTAATTTTCCCATGTTTTGCTGCAGATCTTAAGATGATCACTGACCAAAACTACCATTAGTAGTCTAAGGACCAAAAAGTACTGTAATCACTCGCAGAAATTTATTCTACACTTCCTGGATCACTGTTATAATCCGCAACTGTATTGCAACTTCTGACACATTATGGAAATACAAAATTAGTGTTTTCTCACACTCGTTGTCCTGTCCAAGCTGGAGTGTTTTGTTTACTAACACATTTATCATCTGTCACTATATTTACTCTTATGTTGAATGAATATTGCTTTGATCAGTATAAACAGTTCTGAATATTATGCACGCATGAAGGCTTCCCTTGGTATTCAGCTACGGAGATTGTCATACCTGGTACAAGCAAATGACCAATCACACATAACTGCCATTTTTTCTTTCAGTCTCAAGCAATTCTCCATAATCAGCAACAACAGTTCAATTCAATTCCCCACACACTGTATGTCATACCATTCAAAGAGTGACACCCCCACCCTCCATTGTTTTCTGGAGTGGCTGCAAGATCCAGGATGTTGTGGGGTCCACTAACTTTCCAGTACAATCCCTTAACACAGCAGGTGTATACAAGATTCATTGTGAATGCAGTACCACCTACATTGGTGAAACCAGAAGGTCTCTTAGCATGTACATGAAAGAGCATGAGAACTGTGTTCAACTGGAACAGTATAACAGGTCTCTATTACTGTGGACAGGCAATTTAGCTTCAAGAAGCATGAGTGTTAGCTAGATGGATGTGATTTCATACAAGCAAAGTAATAGAAGCAATTGAAATGCTGAAGCAGGCTGACAGCATTATTAGGGAGGACAGCCACAGGCTTGCAGAGATTCTGGTGCAACGGGCTGAGATCGACCGTAGGGTAACGGTCTAACCGGGCACAGCCACAACCAGCTAAACAAGCAGCACATACACAAATGCCATTGTTTCTCCACAACTGACAACTGGAAAACTTGTCACTGATTTATAGCAGGCTATCAATTACGAGCAAGCTGTGTAATCCAAGAATAGTCTGTCATACATCCCTTCACTTTCATCTGATATTGACAAGTGGTAAAATCTAATAAATGTGACATCGGTTGTCTTATGACACCATTAGAAAAGTGATATATTGAAGTACTCCCTCGCCAGCTTATTAACCTGTGCCCTGAGAAAGTGGCCAAAATGTGGGTTATCTAGCTATTCTAAGAATTTTATAAGGTGGTGTGGCAGTGCACCTCTAAGGATTTTAATGAGAACAATGGACATATCAGTCTTCCCTCTGTAATGTGCGAGATATTCATCAAAATTTATTGCTAGAGCTTTTCACTAAATTTTAACGAAATCTGTACAAACAGCACTACAGAAACAATGCATTGATTCAGACTGTACGAGAATGTACAACATTGTTCATAAGTATCTCCAGGGCTGCAAAAGATGACCCCATGACAATTACAAGACATCCGATAAATGACACACATCAGTGGATAGAGCATCTCCCCAAGTTTTGATTCATAATGTGTGCCGTAGTGTTGCTGCATTAGGTGGCAGACATGTCAGAACATGTAGAAAAATCATCTCCACCCTATTGTTGCAACAAATTAGTTCACAGTAGCAACAGACAATCCAATGAAGAAATTTCAAAATCAGGTTGTTTTTGCACTTTCCGATGCAATTCGTGTCAGCAACTTCAATAAATCACATGCACGTATTGGCAACTGCCTTGTCACAAACTGTGCCTTATGGAGTACCTGTAGTATGTGAGATGTTCTATCCACTGATATGTGTCTATTTTCTACATGTTTTGTAATTTTTGCAGAATCATCTTCTCAGACCATGGAGGTACTTATGAATTACCATGTATGTTACACCTGTGAAACATCATCCATTATGCTTCACTGGAACAGTGTGAAATTCAGAATTGAAAGAGGAGTCAACCAAAAAAGATTCCACATCATGAAAAGTATACTAAGCTGCCCTAGAGGAAATTTCTAGCACCCTGAAATGGGAAAATAAAGAAGGAAAACATGTTAATAGAACTATTTCTGTATTGTTGACAAAATTGTAAGATTGCTTGTACTGGAGATAAATTTCAACAAGTAATTGAAGAATTTAACAGAGAAAGGCTGAATTTAGGGTGAAAAATCAGTTTTGTGCTAAGACTCAAATAACATTCTATTAAACT
Organism: Schistocerca cancellata; assembly: GCF_023864275.1. NCBI lineage: Eukaryota > Metazoa > Arthropoda > Insecta > Orthoptera > Acrididae > Schistocerca > Schistocerca cancellata. The sequence goes on from NC_064627.1 coordinate 1,072,795,104, forward strand.
ATTAAAAAGAAAATGCTGCAAGTAACTATGAACTCAAAGACTCAGATTGAGTGTGCCTGAGTTTACGGCTGTTGAAGGCAACTTAGTGTATAGGAAATAAACAAATAGAAGAATAAAGATAGCCTGGAGGGTTTTTGGTGAGCTTCAAAAATATGTTTTGAATGAGTCTCAAATTGAATGTCCACATGCAGTGTTGTATTTTCCAGTTTTTGACTTATTACAGTGACATATGGACTTTTAATGCAAAAACCATTGCCCAGCAGACAATGAGGAAAGTCACAGGAATAACTACTAGGAGAAACCTATTAGCATTATAATGAAAATAAAAAGAATGAGGTAAGTGAGACTTACAGCAAGGCAAATTGGCCAAGAAAATTTCTTTCTACATTCCAAGAGAGAATAAAAGCCACAAAAATGAACAATGATAAAATAGGAAGTGGGTGAATGACTTTAGATAAGCATGTAAGAAGAATGAAGGTGCATATAACTATAGGCCATAAGGCATGCAGAAGTCCCAGAGGAGTCCACTATGCAGCAATGAATGAAAAATGCTGTCTCTGATGATTGTAGATTAATTTAGGGTTATTACAACTGATTTTCAGTCATACTCTCTTACATTCCTCATAGAAGTCTATCTTCACTGGATGCAAACAGTACAATGTTGTACTGAACAACATATTATGAAGCCAATACTACAACTTCAATTAGACTTTAACAGGATAGTAAGAAATTCAGAATTGGAAGAGGAATCGGGCACAGAGATACCAAATTACCAAATCTGTACTCGGCAGTCTTAGAGCAACTTTCCAGCTTCACAAACTGGAAAAACGAAGGGGGAATATGTGTAACAGGACATGTCTGACCGACTTTTTATTTTTCTGAAGACATTGTACTTTTTGCCTCTCCTCTAGGTAAAGAACAAAAATGCAGGTGGTTTAGGTATGTTCTATTACTATGTATTCCTCCTCATTTTTCCCCAATTTAAGGGGTCCAAAAACTTCCTCTTGAGATGCTGAGAATAGTTTTGATAATAGGGAATCTCCTTGACTAGATCCTCTTTCAACTCTGAATTTCTCACTGCCCTCAGGAAGTCTAATGTAAGACTAGCATTGATGTACTGTGCAGTTCAAATTAAATTGATGGTGTTCAGAGAGTTGCAGTGCAGGCCACACACATTGCAGCATGCTGAAACACCATAGGTATGTTCATTATTTGGTGTGCTTGCAGAGTATGCTGAAAAAAGTTCCAGTTAATGCCACTAGGTCAAAATATGGCTCTGTAAGCAGTCATAATGTAAACTGCTTCCTGTTTTGACATTACAGGGTTGCCACAAGTTTCCCCAAATGAAATTCCCTGATTTCCAGACAAGTTTTAGCATTTTTTTCCCTGGCAAATTTTGAGATCTCAAGGTTAAGTAAAGACATAAGTTGACAAAAAAATGTAAGGACTTCTCTGTTTATAAATGTGTGAGAAAAATCTTAAATACTGACACCAACATCTTTTGTAATTAAGTGTTTTTAGATGGATAAAGCAAGAAAAATGGTATATATTTTTCATTAAGGCCACTGATGTTTTATTTCAATAAAGTATAACACATTTGGTGACAAAAATACACGTTTTGTTAGTCACAAGATAGCTTTAAAATACCTTCACTGCTTTCAGAAATAACCTCAGAAAAAATAGGCCTCTTGAAAGAAATGTATAAGGTGGGAAAGAGTTGTGTAAACCAACACAATAGATGACTGCAAATAAAATGTTGGTTCTACTACGTTCATTATTGTCGGTTATTACCCACTTTGTTATGTCTATTATTCTACAGGTATTGTGTGGCTTTTCTTTCAAGAAATACACAAGTACATAGTGTATAAACTGCCAGCAACTGCCACAATTTTCTTCTTCTTATCGTCCATACTTTCCAATATATAAACTGCTTTTGAAGTGCCAGAATGAACTAGTATAAATAAAATGTCTATAAAACGCAGCACTGTGCAATGTACTTGCGGTAAGACAGTTGCAATTCCTGAAATCCATCACCCATGGCCTCTGGCTTGCCGAGAAGCACCACAGTCCTTTGTCCACAGATAAACCATGAAAATCTGCCACATTGCGCCACACACAGACAGACCTGGCCTACGGGCAGATCAGTGAGACTAGTTCCGACAGGCAGGGCTCACACATTAGTTGGAAACTGTGGGCTTCAGATTGGCGGGCCCAATCCATTAGAGATACTCGCAGAAATGGCCTGTGGTTGTGGCCCGTCATGGAAGTCCATTCGTGTGGCCAGATATTCACGTTTAACAGACACCATGTTGGTGAAGTGAGACTGTGGGGATCACCCACACAACAGGTAACTTGCACAAATACTCTGAGAATCTGAACTAATGAGGGTAGGTAGCAACTCACCGTAAAAATGATCACTGAACCACAGACAGGCACACGGAAAAGACAATCACACCCTCTCAACTAAACATTTGGCCATAGCTTTGCCAGAAAATGAGAGCACACACACATTCACATACTCACTCAGACACAACTCCTGCACACATGACCATTGTCTCCAGCCACTGCGTCAACAACCTCTGAGAATCAGATCCAAACAAACCACTCCTCATGCTCCCCTACCTCTCATTGGCAGCTACTAGGCTAGCAGCCAGTAGTGTTGGCAGCACTGACTTCAAGCTGAGGGGAGGGGTGGGAAGGGGAGAAGCAGTAATAATGAGAGAGTAGGGAAGCAGTGCATGTTCTCAGCTGCGCCCAGCCAGCGACGACACATGACATCTCAGTAAACAAACGATTTCATGCTACTGAGACAAAAAAACGAGACTTTTCCATTTTTTTTTCTTTTTTTTCCGAATTTCCCTGGTACTTCCCCGATGTGTTTGAAATTCCCTGATTTCCAGTACTTGTGGCAACCATGCACGCATGTTGATTTCCTTTGTGAAGTGACCATTGGTGTAAAGGGTTAAGAAGGTTGAAGTTTTCTGTACAAAACTCAAAAGCTATTGAGAAGAAAGATCGTCCACTGCTGGCAAAGTTGTCTTATCAGTACGGCAGCGACAGCAGCACTGCATTGCAGAAATATCACCAACAGAAACAGCTGTGAAGAGGCCCAGTATTGATAAATGGGCTAAAGAATACGATTAAGAAATGTGAAGAAACAGGTGAATTAGGTGGCGCAGCAGGGAGAGGAAGGTGGTCCATTCCCATGGCAGCTGCTGATAAAGTTGCTGTAGGTATAACTGACTGTGTAGCACATGCCTCAAATTCTGCAGCCAGTGCTCAAGCTTTGTCATGGGTATTGTCTTTCCCTGGTCAAGGGACCAAAAAAGTTAGCAAGAGAAGAGGCAACAAAACCAAAAATCTGCATCTTCTCTGATAGCCATGGACGAGATTTGGCCACTATTCTTATGAACAAGCGATCGGAATTTTTAGTTACAGGAACAGTAAAACCCGGGGCTCCCCTCCAGGAAATAGTTAAAGACTGCAACCCACACCTAAATGATGTCTGTGTAGTTATTGCTGGAGCTAATGATGTATATAAAAACGAGTCAAAAAATGCAGTCAGAGCAATGCGCCAAACATTGGAAAGAATTGGACAACAAAAAATGATCGTCGTTAGCATTCCACACAGACATGACTTAATAAAAAGTTCACGTGTAAATACCGAAATAAGTTTCACAAACAGCAAGTTTCGGAAAATCTGTAAAGCATCAAACATGTCAAGTTCTTAGACATTAGCTCCGAAGAAAGAAGCTTCTTTACTCGCGATGGAATGCACAGAAACCGCCAAGGAAAACATGTACTTGCTGACGCATTATTAACAGAAACGTCCAAAATATATGAAAACACCACGCTACCAATCGCACTAAAAGCACCCGTGTCTAATGAAAGTGTACTATTGGAAGAAAAAGAAACAGCTGTAGCAAAAAAATTCCCTTGCAATTAATGAAGAAGCAGATAGGAAAACTTCACCTACAAAATCACAAGAAACTAGCAGCAAATTATTACACAGTCAAAATCTGGATACAGCTCAACAAGGAAAGTCAATGAGATGACAACATACTCCCATTGCGTCATCATATTCACCATTGGAGAGTCACATTTCTTCTGGGAGTACAGCTTCAAGCAGCAAGATCTCAACATCTCTGAGATCATAAAAAAAAAAAGAAAAAAAAAGTGTCCGCTAATAACAAAGATTTTTTATGGTCAAGTCACATCTTTCGCAAGAGGACACAGCAGACGTAAATCTTCCTCACATAGAACAACATGACAACCTTAACATATACTGTCACAATGTACAAGGATTGAGAAATAAAGTGAGTGAACTTGAAATTCTTACAAATGATACTAATGTTTTGTCAGACATGCACTTACTGTGTATTAGTGAACACTGGCTAAAAGAGTCAGAATTACCTTATCAGTATATTCAAAACTTCAGATTAGTCCACCACTATTCTAGGAAAAATTACAAAGGTGGTGGAACTTGTATATACATAAGAAATAGCATTAGCTGTGAACCTTTCCATCCCTGTGAAGTGTATTCTTTAGACAAAGACATTGAAATAGCTGGGGTACTACTTGCTGACCTAAATATGTACATAATGTGTGTATAGAGATCACCTAGTGGTAACTTTTCAGTCTTCCTCAGAAACTTTGCACTATTGCTAGAAAAAGCTTGTCACAACAACTCAAAAAATATAATAATATGTGCTGATCTAAACATTGAATTCCTTGAAGAATCTGCTTGAAAGTCCCAATTAGTAAATTTAATGATGTCATTCAACTTAAATATTAAATGAAATGATAATTAAATGGAACCCTAGCTGCAAGCAGGCATTGCTATACTTCATTGGGGACATGTTGAAAATGTGTGCCCCGACCGGGACTCGAACCCGGGATCTCCTGCTTACATGGCAGACGCTCTATCCATCTGAGCCACCACGGGCACAGAGGATAGTGCGTCTGCAGGGACTTATCCCTTGCACGCTCCCCGTAAGATTCACATTCCCAACATGTCCACAACACTACATTCGTAGTGCTTGGAACGACGTCTGTAGGGCATCGTGGCGACGTTCAATGCAGTTGCCTGTGCAGCAGCAGCAGCGCGAGTGATCCGCTGCGCGGAGCTCGCTCGCTTATATAGGGAGCGGGGACTTAGAAAATTTCTCAGACTTAGAATATTTCACAGTGCCAGCAGCGCGCGTTATCCCGGACGGGAGCACTGGCCGTACCAGAGTGCTCCCGTCCGCTGCTGGCGCGCCGGCACGATTGCGTCAGCCAGAGATATCAGCGCGGGGTCAAAGGTCAGGCACTCAGAGTGATGACGTAACATGCTGTTGCCTCCTTGAGCCCTCGGTTTGTGATGTACCCTTGTCCGGTTCTCAGCTACGCTACAGATCACTTTATTTATGAAAATACAAAGTACAGTCACCAACAAACTTTACATATTCACATACTCCTTTACCTTTAACCCAAATGCCCTACAGACGATACAGACGTCGTTCCAAGCAAACAATTTATAAAACCATTGAGAACATAGAATTTGCCACAACAGCTGGAGACAAGAAGAACCGCATACCAGTGAAGAGTGTTGCTGCTACTGCACTTGTCGACGGACCTTCTGTTTTCTGTGGATGTAGACTTAATTTTAGTATTGATATTAATGATACCTTTTCACATGGTAATGGTTGGCTTACTGTAGCTATTGTACGTGGAGGTACAGGAGTATCTAATGTTCCTGGACTTGAAAGCTTTGTAGATAGAGACATTATTGCATATCGTACCTATCACATGGCTGAACTTGCAAATAAAGACTTTGGTTGTCGACTTAATTTTAGTATAGACTTAAATGATACATTTTCACATGGTAATGGTTGGCTGACTGTAGCCATTGTATGTGGAGGTACAGGAGTACCTAATGTTGGCGGACTTGAAAGTTTTGTAGACAGAGACATTATTGCCTACCGTACCTACCATATGGCAGAACTTGCAAATAAAGACTTTGGTAAATCTGCTTATATGTCTACCTCTGCATTGTCATTGTATTAAAGTTATATGTCCTATGAGATTAAACAGGTGTCTTGATCAGGTTGCTATTAACACTGATTGCACTGTAAAAATTATAGATGTTGGTTTTTCAGATCACAGTGCACTAACAATATATTTTAATCCACCACTCAATGTACTCCCAACAGGAGAAACAGTTATTAAATGTAGAAGTTATAGTGATAGCAACATAAACAACTTTCCCACTTAGCTTAGAGAAAGAAGACTGGCAAAGTGTATTTACTTCCTCAACAACAAATGAAAAATATGACAATTTTCTGCAGATATTTGAATATTACTTTAATTGCCATTTCCCAGAGAAAACGAAGACTATCACTAACAAAAAACAGAATGCTTGGGTCACAAAAGGTATTAAAAAACTTCATCAGAAAAGATTAGGCTGCTGCACAGACAGCAAACTGGACAGTGGCAAATCAAGAGAGTTCAAGGTATACTATAAAAATTACAAAAACACATACAGGAGAGCTATCAAATGGGCTAAAAAAAGCTCATAATGACAAAACAATTAGGTGCTCTTCCAACAAATGTAAGACCATCTGGGGTATAGTAAATGAACAGACTAGTAGAAAGTTAAGGATAGAGGATAAAATCACACTAAATATAGAAGGACAAAAGACTGAAAATGCACATAAAATTGTCAATAAATTCAACAGCTATTTTTCAGAAATTTCCACAGATCTCCTAACCATCTCTTCAAATACTGTTCACTCTCCTCCCACAAATCTCCTGACTAACTCTCCAAACACTGCACACTCTTGTCTCAAAAATAATACTCCTCTGAACTCCTTTTTCCTATCTCCTACAACACCGTATGAAATTGAAGATATTATTAAAAAAAAAAAGAGTCAAAAAGATTTATTCTGCAGGGCATGACCTGATACCCTGCTTCTTACTTCATAAGTGTTCAAATTACATCAGTGGACCCCTGTCAAATATCATAAATACCTCATTTCTAGAGGGAACATTTCCAAACCAGCTAAAACTTGCTAAAATTATACCCCTCTACAAGAAATGAGAGAAAACGGACATGACAAACTATAGGCCAATTGCTATACTATCTGCCTTCTCAAAAATATTTGAATACTGTATGTTAACTAGATTAGAAATGTGTTTAAATTCTAACAACATAATCACATCTTCCCAATATGGATTTCGGAAAAATAGGTCTACCACACATCCTCTGTATGCATTTCTAGAAAAGTGCTCAAGTTTTGTTGACCATAAACAACCTGCTGTCGGTATATTTCTTGATCAGTCCAAGGCCTTTGACATGGTCGACCACAAGCTGCTGCTTATGAAACTCCATAAGTATGGGATTAGAGGTGTTGCCTACAACTGGTTCCATAGCTACCTTAGTCAAAGAAAGCAATATGTAGAAATAAGAAAATCAGAGACAGTCGGGCACTGTAGGTCAGATATACTACATACAACAAATGGCATCCCTCAGGGATCTGTCCTTCGCCCTGTTCTTTTCAAATTGTTCATAAATGATCTCCCAGAACACATACCAAATGCCAGCTCCTTTCTGTATGCGGACAACACAAATATCCTGATAACCAGTAGAGGTGACACATTGCAAGAGGCAGCTAATGAAACTATTTGCCATTTACAATCGTGGTTTGAAGCAAATAGACTACTCATAAATACTCAAAAAACTGTAAGTATGAACTTCCATACTAGACAAAATCTAACCCCCTTCAATGTAGTTATAGTTATCGGCAAAGATGACATTACGTACAGGTAGGACACCAAATTTCTTGGACTTACCATCAGTAACATACTAAATTGGAAACCACATATTGAGGCACTATCACAAAAGCTTAGTAAAACCTGCTATCTATTGTAGTAGTTGTTGTTGTTGTGGTCTTCAGTCCTGAGACTGGTTTGATGCAGCTCTCCATGCTAATCTATTCTGTGCAAGCTCCTTCATCTCCCAGTACCTACTGCAACCTACATCCTTCTGAATTTGCTTAGTGTATTCATTTCTTGGTCTCCCTCTACGATTTTTACCCTCCATGCTGCCCTCCAATGCTAAATTTGAGATCCCTTGATGCCTCAGGACATGTCCTACCAACCGATACCTTCTTCTAGTCAAGTTGTGCCACAAACTTCTCTTCTCCCCGATCCTATTCAGTGCCTCCTCATTAGTTACGTGATCTACCCACCTAATCTTCAACATTCTTCTGTAGCACCACATTTCGAAAGCTTCTATTCTCTTCTTGTCCAAACTATATAGTGTCCATGTTTCACTTCCATACATGGCTACACTCCATACAAATACTTACAGAAATGACTTCCTGACACTTAAATCTATACTCGATGTTAACAAATTTCTCTTCTTCAGAAATGCTTTCCTTGCCATTGCCAGTCTACATTTTATATCCTCTCTACTTCGACCATCATCATTTATTTTGCTCCCCAAATAGCAAAACTCCTTTACTACTTTAAGTGTCTCATTTCCTAATCTAATTCCCTCATCATCACCCGACTTAATTCGACTACATTCCATTATCCTAGTTTTGCTTTTGTTGATTTTCATCTTATATCCTCCTTTCAAGACACTGTCCATTCCATTCAACTGCTCTTCCAAGTCCTTTGCTGTCTCTGACAGAATTACAATATCATCTGCGAACCTCAAAGTTTTTATTTCTTCTCCCTGGATTTTAATACCTACTCCAAACTTTTCTTTTGTTTCCTTTACTGCTTGCTCAATATACAGGTTGAATAACATCGGGGAGAGGCTACAACCCTGTCTCACTCCCTTCCCAACCACTGCTTCCCTTTCATGCCCCTCGACTCTTATAACTGCCATCTAGTTTCTGTACAAATTGTAAATAGCCTTTCACTCCCTGTATTTTACCCCTGCCACATTTAGAATTTGAAAGAGAGTATTCCTGTCAACATTATCAAAAGCTTTCTCTAAGTCTACAAATGCTAGAAACGTAGGTTTGCCTTTCCTTAATCTTTCTTCTGAGATAGGTCGTAAGGTCAGTATTGCCTCCCATGTTCCAACATTTCTACGGAATCCAAACTGATCTTCCCCGAGGTCGGCTTCTACCAGTTTTTCCATTTGTCTGTAAATAATTCACGTTAGTATTTTGCAGCTGTGACTTATTAAACTGATAGTTCGGTAATTTTCACATGTCAACACCTGCTTTCTTTGGGATTGGAATTATTATATTCTTCTTGAAGTCTGAGGGTATTTCGCCTGTCTCGTACATCTTGCTCACCAGATGGTATAGTTTTGTCAGGACTGGCTCTCCCAAGGCCGTCAGTAGTTCCAATGGAATGATGTCTACTCCCGGATCCTTGTTTCGACTCAGGTCTTTCAGTGCTCTGTCAAACTCTTTACGCAGTATCGTATCTCCCATTTGATCTCCATCTACATACTCTTCCATTTCCATAATATTGTTCTCAAGTACACCGCCCTTGTATAGACCCTCTTCCATCTTTCTGCTTTCCCTTCTTTGCTTAGAACTGGGTTTCCATCTGAGCTCTTGATATTCATACAAGTGGTTCTCTTTTCTCCAAAGGTCTCTTTTATTTTCCTGTAGGCTGTATCTATCTCACCCCTAGTGAGATAAGCCTCTACATCCTTACATTTGTCCTCTAGCTATGCCTGCTTAGCCATTTTGCACTTCCTGTCGATCTCATTTTTGAGACGTTTGTATTCATTTTTGCCTGCTTCATTTACTGCATTTTTATATTTTCTCCTTTCATCAATTAAATTCAATATTTCTGCTGTTATCCAAGGATTTCTACTAGCCCTCGTCTTTTTACCTACTTGATCCTCTGCTGCCTTCACTACTTCATCCATCAGAGCTACCCATTCGTCTTCACTGTATTTCTTTCCCCCATTCCTGTCAATTGTTCCCTTATGCTGTCCCTAAAACTCTGTACAACCTCTGGTTTAGTCAGTTTATCCAGGTCCCATCTCCTTAAATTCCCACCTTTTCGCAATTTCTTCAGTTTTAATCTACAGTTCATAACCAATAGATTGTGGTCAGAGTCCACATCTGCCCCTGGAAATGTCCTACAATTTAAAACCTGGTTCCTAAATCTCTGTCTTACCATAGATTATATATATAAATAATCTATCCGATACCTTTTAGTATCTCCAGGATTCTTCCACGTAATAATGATTCTTGAACCAAGTGTTAGCTATGATTAAGTTATGCTCTGTGCAAAATTCTAACAGACGGCTTCCTCTTTCATTTCTTAGCCCTAATCCATATTCACCTACTATGTTTCCTTCTCTCCCTTTTCCTACTGTCGAATTCCAGTCACCCATGACTATTAAATTTTCGTCTCCCTTCAGTACCTGAATAATTTCTTTTATCTCATCATACATTTCTTTAATTTCTTCGTCATCTGCAGAGCTAGTTGGCATATAAACTTGTACTACTGTAGTAGGCATGGGCTTCGTGTCTATCTTGGCCACTATAATACATTCACTATGCTGTTTGTACTAGCTTACCTGCATTCCTATTTTTTATTCATTATTAAACCTACTCCTGCATTACCCCTATTTGATTTTGTATTTATAACCCTGTATTCACCTGACCAGAAGTCTTGTTCCTCCTGCCACCGAACTTCCCTCTATACCTAACTTTAACCTATCTATTTCTAACTATTACGATCATTAAAAGACACAGCCAGTGTAGATCCCTTGAAGTTGGTGTACCATGCCCAGTTTGAGTCTGTCTTGAGCTATGGCCTAATCTTCTGGGGAAAGAGCTCTGATTCTCTCACAATTTTCAAGTTACAAAAACAAGTAGTAAGAATAATGAAACGCAAAAAAAGAACTGAACTCTGTAAACCACTATTTCAACAGCTAAAAATCCTACCACTGCCATGCCTCTATATATTGGAACTAGCTTGTTTTACAGTACAGCACTTGGACGCCCTTGACAGAAATGCAGACCGCCACACACATGACACCAGAAACAAAACACAGTTAAAAATTATAGCCCACAACACAAAATTATATGTGAATGGGGTTAAATGTATGGGCATTAAAATATACAACCACCTCCCAACAGACATAAAAACAAGCAAAAACCCAAAAATAATGAGAATTAAATTAAAGGAATTGCTACTAAATCAATGTTCCTATTCCGTACATGAATTTCTTGAAACAAAATTTTAATTACTTGCGATAAGCTGTTTATTCAGTTGTAGAAGTTTCTACTTAGTAAGATAATTTAATTATTGTTTGTAACTCATATTCTGTCTGTATCTCATATATGTATTCTGCTATGTGAACTATGTACCACAACATTTTAATCACTCCTAATAAGCTGTATATTCACTTGTAGATATTTCTACTTAGTAAGATAATTTAATTATTGTTTGTAACTCATATTCTGTCTGTATCTCATATATGTATTCTGCTATGTGAACTATGTACCACAACATTTTAATCACTCCTAATAAGCTGTATATTCACTTGTAGATATTTCTACTTAGTAAGATAATTTAATTATTGTTTGTTACTCATATTCTGTCTGTATCTCTTATATGTATTCTGCTATGTGCAGTATGTACCACTGTCATCTCTCATCACACACCACCTTTTTTATATTTTGTCTATATATCCTGTATGTATTCTGCTATGTGAGTTATGTACCACTACTGTCATCTCTCGTCATATATCATCTTAACATAATTTTTCAAATTGACTTGTCCTATATCATCATGTGCTTTGCTGTACAAATTGTATGATCTACAGGACCAATAATAAATCAAATCAAATCAAACAGTTCAAAATATTTAGTTGCACGTTTTACACTGGTATCCCCATAATATACAGAATGTGCATCAAATGAAGCCCCAACACAGGCTACAACTCCCTGAATTTGCCCTTCGTTTTCTGACGCGCACAGAAATGGATGACAAGTGACCAGGGAACATTCTTTGCACTGACAAGGCACATTTTACTCTGTGAATGCCCAAAACATTTTCGTTTGGATTTCTACTCTGCCACATGTCGTACAAGAATATCCACTGCACTTAGCTCTTTAATTATCAGTTTGTTCTCCTTCGAGATGATATCTCACAGGCCTATACTTGTGTGCAACCTCATTGTTCCTACATCTGCACGTTATAAGGATCTCCTTGTGCAACACGCAATTCCAGCTTTGCAAGAACATAACTGTGTTCACACCACCATTTTAATCCAAGGTGGGGCAACATCACACATTGATTGTCAGGTGAAAGATCTGCTTTGAGAAATGTTCAGTAACAACCACATCATTTGTAGGCAATCTCAAGATGTATGGCCTTCCAAAAACACCAACCTATATCCATGTGATATTATGGTTGTGGGGATTCCTGAAAGATCGGGTCTGTCAGTGGTTTATCCGGACTCTTCCTGATCTGGATAGCTTACAACAACTGATTACACCAGACATGCTGCTAACAATATGCCCTGTTATGGATGCAGCATGCTGCTGAGTCAGAAAATCATGATGAAAACATTTTGTAACTTGTGACTATATCCTAATAAACGTTCCAGAACCACCATTATGTAGTGTTTGATTGTTCCTCTCCTTTTTCTGTACCTTACCATATTCTGATCACGTACAGCGCCATATTTTCACATAGTGGCAGAAAGTGGAACTATCCAGCATCCTTCTTGACTGCCCCAATTAACAAACACACCTATGATGTATCAGATTCCTCCAGCAAGTACAGCTTGCACTACAGCACCTTGAACACCATCAGTTTAATTATAAACACACGGTATATATTTCTGAGAACACTAACACACTGGATCATTATCTTCTTTGTCAAGGTGTCTTAATAGAAATGTTGTTGAAACTGACTTAAAAGCACTCTCAAAATCTGTGAAGCCCAGGCAAAGCAGTAATTTATACTCATAGCCATGTTCAGTCATTTCATTCATGACTTTCAAGTAGTTTGCTGTGCTATATCCACTTCTAAATCCAGTTTGTTCCTTTGCTTGATGAAGATTCATTGGTTTATTTTTTCCTTTGTAGTTGGTGATAATTTTAGCGAATAGTCCGTACAGCACAGAGTAAGCCAATAGGCCTAAAGTTTTCAATATATATATCTTTTCCCCTGGCTACTTTCTTGTGAAACACACTAAGTATAGCATTGTTCCAATTTTAGGGACTTTTCTTCCTCTGCAGATACTCTGTAAATAATTTAATGCATTTCTCTTTCATTACTTTTGCTCCAGCACAACCAATCCCATTGGAGCCTTCCCATCAATATTATTTTTTGAATGTTCTTTCTTTACCCCTAACTTGTCATACCACCACACCACTACTAACTTCTTATGTTTTCAGATCTCTCCTGTTGCTAGTATTTTATTGACCACTGCCTTCTCATTCTGCACATATTTTTGGAGGCTGGTTTATTCATGTGTGTCCTTGTGTTGGTCAAGTAAACATGCTACTACATACGTGTATGTGCCAAATATCAAATGTAAGAGGGTTGCCTTTCCTCAATTTTCTTTTCTTTTTGTGTGTACTACACAGTGGTATACACATCAGAGAAGCAAATTTGATTTTTTTATCCTCTGAATGAATTTTTCACAGTTCAAACAAGGAATACTGTCACGTAAGTAAAGACAGGCTAGGAACTAGGGTTCAGTTTATCCCAGTGGAAAAAGGACACGATAAGAATACCAATGCAAATCTACTGTAAGATATGTCTGTGATTCTTAGACAAATAACAAGTACATCACATGTGCCAAATAGAAGTTTAAGTAATAGAACCCAGTACATTGTCTTGACAGCAAGTGTGCATCAGAAACAAGTGTAAATTCAGGAGTGCCCCAGGGAACTGTGATAGAACTTGTCTTATTCTCCATATAAATTAATGATCTGATTGATAGGGTGAGTAGCGATTTACAGCTGTTTGCTGATGAAGCTGTGGCGGATGGGGAGGTGTCATCGTTGGGTGACAGTAGGAGGATACAAGATGACTTAGACAGAATTTTTAGTTGGTGTGGTGAATGGCAGCTTGCTCTAAATATAGAAAGCTGTAAGGTAATGGAGATGAGGACAAAAAACAATCCTGTAATGTCCAAATACAGCATTAGTAGCATGCTGCTTGCCACAGTCACATTGGTTAAATATCTATGCGTAACATTGCAAAGCAATATGACATGGAACAAGCACGTCAAATAGGTAGTAGGAAGGCAAATGGTCATTAGCTCTATTGAGAGAATTTTGGGAAAGTGTAGTTCATCTGTAAAGGTGACGGCATACAGAATACAAGTGCAAACCATTATTAAGTACTGCTTGAGTGTTTGGGACTCCCACTAGGTCGGTTTAAAGGAAAACATCAAAGCGATTTGGAGGTGCGCTGTTAGATTTGTTACTGTTAGGTTCAATCAGCAAACAAGTATTACAGAGCTGCTTCGTGAACTCAAATGGAACTCCATGGAAGAAAGATGTTCTTTTCATGAGGCACTACTGAGGAAACTTAGAGAACCAGCATTTGAGGTCATTTGCAGAAGGAGTCTATTGTTGCCAACATTTATTCCGCATAAGGACCACAAAGATAATATGAGAGGAACTAGGGCTTGTATAAAGGGTTATAAACACTAATTTTTCCCTCACTCCATTTGAGAGTGGAGCAGAAAAGTAAACGACTAGTAGTGGTCCATAGTATCCTCCACTACGCAGCAAGGGTGGCTTGTGGAGTATGTATGTAGATGTAGAACAGCTCACAGTGTGGCTATCTCTAGAGACATTAAAAGCTACTTTAAGTCCCATGTTTTGATGACACTGTGCACCTACTTCCATGTGAATCACACTGTCAAATTCCTCTTAGGTCCAGTTCATACAGAAATGGTGTGGCACTGTTTCATGCCACTTCCATGTTAACAAATGGAGCAATTTGCACAGAGATGGTATGGTAACGATGTGCAGCTTCATGGTCCATGCCACATGTGTTTCTTGTCACTGGTGGCGCACTGCAGGGATGCATGGCAGAGATTCCAAGTGGCACGCTGCTGGTTTCATTAACTTGAAGTCTTCTTATGTGTCTCAAAAAAATTGATATTGAATTCCCCCCCCCCCCCATTATAACCCATAGTTATTGTGATACTTCCCAAATAAGTAAACCACTGGGCGGCATATTTCGTAAAGTTTGGAGTAAAGAATGTTGTCACTGGCCCGTTTACTTTCGGTAGGTTTTAGGACATAGGTTGCTGTGTATAAAATATAGCTAAGATATCAAAATTGTTTTTAACTGTGTAAGGAGAGCGATACATCTTTCCAGTCCCGAGCAAATAAGTGATGTATTTTGGCATTCGGCCGCAGTGAGCTATTATGCGTAACATTTGATGTTATGGCCGCACACTAAGCTTATTTGTAGCTTGCATTTCTCTTCCATATGTGGTTTATGAGGTCAGTTAACACATTTTAAGCTAATACTGAATTCAGAGTGATTTTCATTTTAAAACCAGAGGCAAACAATCGCTGATCCAGTGCAGGGTTAGCTATATACCTTATAAAGAAAATTTTTCTCGTCTACACTTCTACAGTCATAAAACACTCATATCTATTTTCATTCACATATTGTCGAAATAAATGGCGTGTGTTCCAACAAATGATGAATGAGAAATGGGATTTTGCTATTGATGTAACTTCAATATTCTGTGTTCCAACTGTTTTATGCTTACCTATTTTATGCTTGCACACATAGGTTATCGTGATCCAGACAGTGCATAAGAGGTAAAACACCATTTTGCATACTTTCAAAACAGTTATTACACAATTACTCATGTTATATTTGAAGAAAATAGCACTATCTTTTTTCTGGATGAACAATATTGAATCTATGCAGTTACAACATTGTGCTGCTGAAACACACTGGTTTCCCTGTGTTACTTAATGCAGGAATAGAAATCTTATTCCTAGAAAAGTACAATGCATGTAACATTTATTGCAATACAAATCCGCCCAAGCAGCATCAGGAGTTATGGTGAAATGTAACACCATTCCTGTTGCAATTACATTAAAAATAAACAATCAAAATTACATTTTCAGGGTTTTGCCAGACAGACATGCAAATCTATTATTCACTTGAAACTTGCTCAGAGAAATTCTGTTTTTCAGCTGAAATATACTGTCACATGTCAGTTAAGGCTTTTTTCTTGGCACTTTTAATTGGCAGAATTTTATCATATGAAGTAGGGAAACAGTATGTTCTGTAGTGGCATATTTCTTTACCCAGCACTTCGCTTCTTAGCAGTGATTTGACAAATCCACGATTGCTGGATATTATGACTTTCTCTTGTTCTTAGTGTAGTAGGGTTGTCTGATGAAATATGTAGCCAGGCATACTCAGTTATTCTGCCGCTGATAACCACGCAGTTGTGCGCCCCACAAACCAAACTCAGTTATTCTGAGTATGCCTCTGTGCAGGCTGTGGTGTAGTGCACCAAGATCTCTGAAATCTTCTGGTTCCATCCTGCACAGAAGGAATCTATTTTCCTTCGCATTTGCAATGACTGGAATCCAGTCTTCTGGGGGAAAGGATATTATGTTTCTCTCTATGAGGGCAAAATCTCTATCACATGCTAGGAAACTATGCCCTGTAATGAAGAATTTATGGTATACAGGGGAGTCATAAGGTTTTCCCCCAGTTTATCGAGGGTATTTCTTAGGTCATTTGGGAGAAAAAATGTAAATAAAGCAATGGGATCAGATCCATAATTAAGGAGCTACAGTAATTGAAAAACTCATGAAAATGACAGAAAAAACTTTTATTGAAGGATTTCACAATAAAAAATGCACATAATAATTAATTTAAACTATTTTGTAGCAGTCTCTTTGCAATCACAGTGGATTTAAAGCAAGTGATCAAAATTTCCTCCCTGCATTTGAAGGCAAAGATTCACACAGGAGTGAACTGCCCAAGTAGAATTTCGTAATTTCAAATGCTCGTTCCTTATTGAGGTTGTGGCATCAACAATGTGTTGTATCAATTCTTCTCTTGTTCCAACCTTAACTTCATACACGATGTCTTTCATCCACCCCCAAATGCAGTAATCTAGGGGTGTTAAAATCTGGAGATCTGGCAGGCCAGTTGAGAGGGCCCCCACGACCTATCCATCGATGTGGGAACTGCTGATTAAGATAAGCTGTTACCACATGGTGGAAATGTGCAGGTGCTCTGTCATGTTGGATGTACATGTGACGTCTTGTTTCTGGAGGAACATGTTCAAGAAGCTGTGGTAAGTCTTCTCGTAAAAAGTTACCGTACATCTGACCATTTAAATTTCCTGGGAGAATAAATGGTCCCAGTAACTGGTCACACTCAACACCACATCAGACATTGACACTGAATCTGCATTGAAATTGAGATACTACCACGGCATAGGGATTTTCATCTACCCAGATAAGCATGTTGTTGATGCCATCTCTTGTAAAGGTTGCCTCATCATTGAACATTCTGAAGCAATAGAGCTGCCGATTTCCATTTAACCAGTTACAAAAGTGCAAACAGTTGGCACAATCATGTGGCTCTAAATGGTGAACTTTCTGCACATGAAAAGGATACAGTCTATTCTCATGAAGAATCTTACTTACCTTAGATTGTGAAACATTTAATGGGGTAGCTAAGTGTCTTGTACTTGAACGAGATCTGCGCTCTACTAAATTAAGAATGTTCTCTTCTTGAATGTCACGATGTCTATCGGAGTGAATACGAATACTGTGAAGAGTACCAGTTTCTAGCAATGTTCGATATGTTCCACTAAATGTTTTGGCATTCTGAATCCTACAATTAGGATACCAATTGTGATATTCAGGAACAGCAGCTTTCGCATTAACATCACATAAGCCCGAAATGTACACCATCTCTCCATACTCCTGCGATGAAAACTTGTACGGCATCACAAAGTGTACTATACACAGGAGACAATAACAGTAAACAGTGACTGCAGTATCAACAATGTAGTTTTTATGCAAACATACCACTCGCTGCACTTGTCTACCTAAGGCTGATCATGTGTCCTGAGAACACAAGTGTAGCGCTCCAAACATTGTGCCATGTTTCGGAACTCTGTTGTAGCTCCTTAATTATGGATCTGATCACATTACTGTATTTACATTTTTTGTTCCAAATAAGCTAAGGAATAACCTCCAGCAACCGGGGGAAAACCTTGTGACTCACCCTGAATAGCAGCAAAATATTTCCAGATGATCAGATTTTGGAAGAGTGTCATAATATTTTTAACATCTCTCACAAAATCAGCAATGTTTAGGATTACACTTAAATGAATATCACACGAAAAACAGGATTTATGATCAAAAACATTCCAGTTTTGTTGCTTTTCTCTGAATGTCATTCCTCAATTTGTCTAATGCAATGTAGAAATATTTTTGAGACACACTGTAAAAAAGCTGGAAATGTTTGGGATACATATTCAGTTCTTTAATGATGTTGAATGTGCCACATTTCTTTCCTTTTTCCACCATAGTGGATGTACCTGGTATCTTCTTCACTGCTCAACTTTTACAGTTTATAAAAGTTTTAGTGCACCAATATCTTGATTGATAAAGATGACATATTCTGATCCATTTGTAGCACGACTGCCCCATGTCTCTCTGACATCGCCACATCAGTGCGAATTGCTCATGTCCTGTCCGTGCCACGTCCCAGACTCGCCACCGCTAGGCATCTGTGCCACGCCATTTGTGTGTGAATTGGGCCCGGTACATAATCTGGATGAGAAACATTTTAAATAACAGAAAGGGGGTCAGTTTACTTGTCAGAAAAATGAGAAGTTTTTTTGTTGCTTCCTTGTAAGAACTAATATTGACCACAGGTGGAAGGGGGCTAGTTGACCAGTATATAAAATCGAAATTCAGAACACTAAGAAAGACCTCCGCAGTGGGTAGCTGACAAACAGACAAGATTATGATCTGATGAGAAATTTTACGGGAAGATAGAAACTTAAAACATCAGTCAGAAAGTGAATGCTCCAGTTTTATGATCATATTTTCAGAAGTTTTGATTTTTGAAAGTGGGGATGATACACTACAACAGGCTTGCTTACAAGACTATTAGATAGGAAGAGATGTGGCAAGGTCTGAATAGACTGTAACTGTCAAAAAGAATGCACCTCAGAATCAGAAACATGTATAACAAATGTCTGAATTATGTTATAACAGACAGGGGGGAAAAAAAGATTTACAACAAATGGAGAGGCTCAACAAGGAAGTGTGTTTTCATCAGCAATTTTCAATACAGTCACAGCCAACATTATAAGAAGAATTCAAAAAGGGTCAACAGCAGATGATATGAAAATCATGTCATATGCAGATGATATGGGAAGACAATGAGCAGAAATTGCAAGAATAACCAAATATCCACCAGAGGGTAAGTGAAGAAGCAGGCATGGAAATAAGCTTAAAAAGTGATGTAATGGAAATTAGTGCGGAAAACTGAAAAATGATGGAAGTTGAAATAAAAAATTATTAATGAAGTAGATGCTTTCAAATATCTACAAAGTAAACTAACCAGGAAACAATTCAATAAGGAAAAATTTTTGGAGAGGATAGAAAATTTCTTAAAATTGTATTATTCTGTATCACATATAATGAATAATAGGAAAATACCTGCCAAAGCAAAAATCATTATGTACAAATCAATATCTACCAATTTCGACTTATGGATCAGATTGTTGCACCTAGACAAAGAAATAGCTGTGTAGAGCACAAGCAACAGAGATGCACTTTCTACAGTATGAAGGATCCTGGGTACAATGAGAAAAGGCAACATAAGATATGAAAAAATATGAAGCACACTTCAGTTCAGTCTCCTAAAAGAAACTATGGAGTGAAATAGGCTGCCAAGTTAAAATAATGGGAAAAGAAAGACTACCAAGAAAGGCTCTGGAACTGACAGAATATGGAAGAAGACCAATTGGAACACCATGAACAAGATGGTGAGACCACGTATAAGACGATGTAAATCTGAGAGCACTGCAATAGGAGAAAATGCTGAATGATAGCCTTTGAGAGAGGACTGGAAAAGGCTTTGTGAATGGTAGCATTAGTAGAAACGTTTCAGGATGATGAAGAAGATTTACAGAATGTCTGAAGTCCAGTTGAATAGGATCTGGAATTTCAAAAAGTAAAGAAAATGGAGTTGGTTAAATGACATAAGAAAGAGTTCAGACAATTTTGTAACACAGAAAACAGTCAATGACAAGAACGAATTCTGAAATATGGTTCAAAGCTACCAATCTTTCAAACTGGAACCAGACCCAGAAGATGGACAGGACTTTCTCAAAGTAGAGAAGAAAGCACTGATAGGACAGATACTGCAAGGAGGAGAATATCCAATCACTGACTGTAAATGCACCATCTCTATAGGCTCAACACAATAGTAAAATGAAAATATTCCTGATAAAACTAATTATGCACAGAGAACCAGTAAAGATATACCTGATAAAATCAACACTAATGTTTTTTATGGTACAATTTATTATTAACATGAATATTTGTACATCTCTTCCTCAGTTTTTCTTTGACTTCTCTTTCTTATATACATACATACAAACACGCACAAGCGCGCGCGAACACACACACACACACACACACACACACACACACACACACACACACACACAAATAATTACATTAACATATGTTACATACCTTTCCTTCGCTGGTAAACATCAATCGTAATACAATGGCAACTGCAATGAAATTACAATCTGTGAAAGGATATTACTGCATACGGTAGTAACTACTCCACAACTGATTTAAATAAATATATTTTTTGTACCAATAGGTCCAGAATACATACAGAGTTCATCCCTTCCATATACATGCTGGAAAACTTTATTTGTTTACTCATAGTTGATAGTGAGAAGCATAAAACCAATAATGATAACAAATGGATACTGTGATTATAAATCTCTTCATGGGGGCAGCAAATAAGGTTT
Source organism: Schistocerca cancellata (assembly GCF_023864275.1). Taxonomy (NCBI): domain Eukaryota; kingdom Metazoa; phylum Arthropoda; class Insecta; order Orthoptera; family Acrididae; genus Schistocerca; species Schistocerca cancellata. Next base: position 1,072,816,111 of record NC_064627.1, read on the forward strand.
ACTTTCAACTTATGAAAGAAAAACATAAGAAAATTTCTATAAGCAAGTGAAAAAAAAAAACCTGTTGATAACCGTTGCCTGAAATATTAATGAAATATATTACCGAATAGTTTATTTCTTTTATTACAAGTACCCTTGGATTTAAATGGTGCTAAAAATGGAAGATGTCTCTTCATAATCTCACTTTTATTCTGCTTGCTTTATCCCAATATGTATTTCAAAAGAGCAACAATAATAAAGCTATTACGAAGTGGCAATGCATTATCAGTTTCAGTAATTCACTTTTCAAGTCACAAGTAGGAAAGACAAAAAGCAAAGTTCAAAACCTGTGCTATTGAAAAATGGATGAAAATAGGATTAAATGCAATAATGTGAATAGCTTAATAGAAATGAATGTGCCTCTCTATATACCCAGTGAACTCTCAAAAACTGCTGTTTTCACGAAGGAAGAAGAGATTAGGGCATATTCTACAAGAACTTATTCCTTTCTTCTGAGACTGGCATACAGCAAAATGTGACTTTCCTGTCACTAGATTTCTGATCAATTACAAAGTCTTCTATTGGCAATTTCAGAGGCTATCGAAAACTGAAGACCATCGTTATATGAATAAACTGAGTTTGTTAAATAACCAGCATTGCTATCTGTAACACTGCATACACTGTCATAAATTTCATAATGTTTAATGTTAAGATACTTAGCTTGAATTGAAGCCACACTTATATGTGTAAGTCAGAATTTTGCCAGATAGCAAAATAATCAGTACCACATAAGAATAATAAACTGACATTCTCAAGTAGATGCCAATGTGTACATAGTATCAACAAAAATAATCAATTTTTGAAAATAAATAGCGTAATTGGATAGGAAATTTGAAAGCTTTCGGAGTCAGTGGCTCCTCCTCCTGGCAGAAGGGTTGATGGGAAGGAACAGGATTGAAGGAAAAGGACTGATGAGGTTTACGACATGGGGGGAGTTCAGGAAAGTCATTGAGAACCCTGGGTCATGGGAGACTTACCAGATGGGAGGAGAAGGAGAGACTGTTGTCTTTTCATCCTGGCAGGTGCAAGTCTCCCCTTACCTCTGATTCTGGGCGACTTTTCCGAACTCTCCCCATGTCCTAAACTTCACAAGTTCTTTTCCTTCACCCGTCTTCCTTGCCCTTCAACTCTTCTGCCAGAAGGAGTCATTGGCTCCAAAAGATTACACGTTACAATTTTTTTTCATATGGGTGTGTTCTCTTGATGGTGCTTGGTGAGTGGATTTTTTTTTATCTGTCCAATTACAATGTGTATATCATAGTTCATACGTTCTACCACTTTTCTTCATCTGTCAAGCTCAACACCATGATGAAATGCAGTGGTTGGAATTAAGCCAAAAACTAAGTGAATCATGGTACATTGCATACTTCACTCTCTTAATAAACCTGAATAAATTACAATGAGAACAAATTTTTGTAAAGTCAAATGCTTTCCGAGAGCCACAGATAGAATCCTGGAACTCAGCATAATTACACTGTCATCTACTTAATGAAACATATCGTAAAATGAAAACTTTTGTTGGGTAACATATAAAGAATGTGAAATGTTTAATATATATGACACACACACATGGCACACCATACAGACAAGGATAGTAAAAATGACTGGCAATACAACCAGGAGAAAGATTTCTGATATTATAATTCCACAGCCTCACATAAGAAAATCAAAATATGCATAGCCAGAAGGAGAAAAGAGACTCGCCTAAAACATTGGACTTCTGGAACCTGCAGTCAATATGTTTCCTTCAGACTGCCATTAGCATAATTCACTCAAAGCTTAATAACAAATAGAACACACTGTACATTCAGAACTTAATTTCTGAGCAAATGTTTTGGAGAATACACTTTGAATCAGTTGTCTCATAGCAAAATTTACAGAAACCCATAACTAAACTGAAACGGCAAATTATATTTCTATCTGCGAGGCATCTGGAAATCTATTCATGTGTGTGCAATGCCCCCACCTACAAAAACTCGCACGGTCAAAAAAACCTGACAAAAATTGAGATTAAACAAGTGAAAACAGGAGGAGGAGGACGATAACAGTTAATTATGTTCCCTAGGTCACAACAGAAAACCACAGAACACACACATTCTAGAAAGATTACTATCCTATTCTGGTTATGAGTGAGATTTCAATAGTAATTATCCATGTCACAGCCACTACCACATCATTATATTTGATCTGAGCAGCGACTGTAAGGGTAAAGGAAGCTCAATAATTATGTTTTTGTACTGTGCATTTCACATTAAGGGGCAGAGTGTGATACACAAGAAATAACTCAACTTAGTTTCACAGTATTTCAATTCAATTAGAGTATAAATTTTTTTTAGTATGTTACTTATGACCCTTACAAGTGTATTTTCTGAAAAGAACAAGGAACTTATCTCTATGACAAGTGAACTGGCCTTAATTTGTGGATTATATAGCAGTAATGTCAATGATACACTGTCCGTGAAATGTAAATATACATACCTACATATAAAATAGAGAGCAACGAATTAAATGACTGAGGTTATGTAATGTTCACATAACTTTTATAGTAAAATCTCTCTGAAAATTATTCACGCTTTTACAGTCAAAGAAACAGTTAATCGTAAGCCATTTTTTAAAGTTTAGTTAATCACAAGCCATTTTTTAAAGTTTCTAGACTCAGGCACAAACATACCAAGCTCAAACCCAACAGCAAAAACACCTCTTAGAAGCTGGTAAAAGAATGCAAACAGTGTGATTTTCAAAAGTTAGTTAGCTCTTAGTGACATGTTGCCTTCAACATTGCAACATTCTGCAGGTTTCAAAACACTGTCGCATCTTTTCAAATCATTTACAAACATGTTTGATGACACAAGAAATGGTGTTCAATAAATTACAAACTAGGGCTTAACACAGATTTATTTTCCTCGGTGGCTTTGTTTTTCAATAACATTGAGACAAATAATTTCAACTTTCTTTGCCTGATACCTTGGACATAAGTAATTTTACTTTGCATGATTACAATATTGCCTCCTGACATGCCACATATATTCCCTATCACATAACAAAGAGCGACTGAGCTAGGGGGCTACAGAACACACTTTTTTTTTTCCTCAGAATGGATAAAAGAATATTTGAACACTCAGAATTTGCATAGTATGAAGAAAAAAGTACAGCTGCCTTAGCAATTTACTAGCCATTATTCTGTTAGAGATGGTATGCCATTGCCTCCCTTCAACCTCCAATCTGACGTATCCAACTGTAGGGGAGGACCTACAGTTTAATATAAACTCTGAACAACGATGCAACTCGGCATTTTTCATTTTAATAGATATTGGAAGAGGTGAGAGTAGTGGTAAGTGACAGATACGTCCTAGAACCAACTTAGGATCAAATTCAATACCTCTGGATCATCTGTCACTTTATCATTGAAACAAACTGTATTGTGCAAAGCTATTGAAAACCTTATGATGCTTTGGAAACTTCATGGATAAAAGATAAGTATCTACAGAGTTAAAAATGGATCTATACTTTACATCAACCAAAACAGTTAAATGAAAACTGATATCTTTGGCAATAAAAAACAAAGATCCTGGATGTGTTCATTTTCTTGCAATCCATATCAAAGAACATTTTCCTCCAACTCAAAAAAATGTGGTACACAACTGATGCACACATGTAAATCAAATCCTCAACACTGCAGAATGAGATTGGAAAGAGGAGAAACAACAACAAATATATATTTGCTTAAACATGAAATTGTACAAAGAAAAAGATGATATTTTAAGAGAAAGGACAAGAATTTTGGAAATGTAGATGAATGTGATCCTAGACAACAAGAACGTGTTAAGATCTACTGGACAATATGAACAGTTTGAGATATTAAAACCATTTATCTCAGCTCTTGTCCTAGAAGATACACTTTTGGCTTCCAAAACAACATTTTATTAACTGCCAATAAAGTAGTAATAATTCAGATATCTTGAAGACTATAATAAAGAAAAGATAAAGCTGTCCTGAAGTCAAAGACTTGTTTGAATACAACAATGCTTTCTTAGGCATAGTCCTGTTGAAGATTGTACACTCTGGGTTTCCTTTGATTTAAAGAAAGAACTGTCATTCAGCACAAACTCTGAAGCATGAAGAAACTTAGACATTTTTTAACATTAGCAAATCACTGAAACAGAAGCCAACAGATGAGCAGGATAAACTGATAGTATTGTAATTCTACCCTTCACCACAATTTGAAGTAGCCTGCTACAAATTGAGAGGTGGAGATTTAGGTAACGATGTCAGCCTTGCCCCCCCCCCCCCCCCTGCTCCTCCCTCCCAATCTCTCTCTCTCTCTCTCTCTCTCTCTCACACACACACACACACACACACACACACACAGAGAGAGAACTGTAATTACAACATAGCAATTGTGTGCAATCTTTTACGTGAAAATGACTAGCACAAAGAAACTGCCATGACAGCCTAATATGCATGGTCCATGATCTGTGCTTAAACAATGCACTGCCACTTCAAGCTTATGTAATGTACTATCCTCCAAAATAAATTACATAGCGCAATGCTAACAAGGAAAAAACATTATCCAATAATTCAAAATAAATCTATTTTGGTTTTAAACACAATTAGTAATGCAGTACAGTAATTGGTTTATTTTGAACAAAGGGTTACTGGATCTGATACAATGTGAAACTTAATATGCTGTGTTCTTTCAACTGGCTGAATCTCACTCTGTAACAACTCTCCTAGCCCTCAATTATATGTGTAAAAAACACCACTGATAAAGATTTGTGTATATATTTCAATAAAAATAATTTACAAAAGTGGAAACTATATAAGCATGTACAATTCATACTTGAAAATTATACACTCCATGTAGGCCACTATGTACAGGACATGCCTCAAAAATTCTATAAATAAAATTTTTAGAACATTGGAGTACCTAGCCTTTCCCCATAACACTAAAATGAAATCAGTAAGTTTCCATTGTATTTATATTTGAAATTTTTCAAGACAAAATAACAAGTAGTTCTGCAGTGATTTAAATAACATACAGGAATACACAACATAAACATAGACACACAGGTTAACATGAAGCTATGGGACATGCCAGACGATATAATCAACAACAAGGTCCTCACATGTCTGATTTAAACAGATATTACTGAACACACATTGCTGTTTGTCAATCATTTATGTAAAGGATTTACCTTTTTGTCTGCTTCAGTGGGGTGACAGAAAGTAAAGAATTTTGAGACACAATCACTTTGCATCACAAACAGGTACAGTTTAAGATAATAGGTGCTGAGTGTGGTGTGTCTGTTGCACAAAAGCAACTATTAACCATTATTCAAAATTAAAAGTAAAGTAAAAAGTGTCCGAGCAGTGTTATTCAATTTTTGCAAATAAAATATCAATAAATACTTTAAGTAGATGAAATAAGGAAAGAAACAGGATTTAGCTTTACAAAGAACCTTATGGAATGCAGTGTCATGAGGAGCAAACTCAATGACTTATTTAGAAGAAAACATAGAGCAAATTTTCACTGTGATGGATCCAAGGTAGCATAACGCATCGTAAAACACATAAATGTTATACTTCGTCTTTTTTGCAACAGTAGTAGTTTGCTTACAAACATCGGATTGATTTATATATCCCTGCCACCTGCCACTCAACTGTATTATCTGATGACTGAGACATATACTGTTCAATACCATACTTATGACTCTGTTTATTCAACAATATCAACATTCTACGTGGTATGGCATAAAACAAAACTTCTATGCATTAAGTGATCACACAAGATAAACAAAATAAAGTATTAAAATGTACGACTAGGGTAGCAACTATGTATTCTGGACAGATCTTTGCTTTGGCAAATTCACTGTACAAGTATCTACCACTTAGATGTCTGTCGATTCCTGCCGTAGTACAATGAACGTACGAAGTAGGATTACACGGTGCTAAAAAATAAACACATTTTCACCAAATCCAATTTAATTCTTATATATATATATATATTATATATCTGTTTATTATTCTGGACTTGGCAGTTAACTATACACATCTGTGTTAACACTATCTGTAAAACAATGAAATATTCATAAAATAACAGGAAGTTACACTCCCTATCATAATATTCAAAAAGGGCTGTAAGCCCACTGTGATGTACAAAAAGATGTACTCCATAACATACCTGGTAATTACCGTTTAGTTGGGATAATGTCCATATTCAACAATTATTTGCAGTAAGTTTTAATTTATAAATCATAGTGATCCCCCTCTCACACTGTTCAATCATTCTGAGCTCGGTATAAAATCATAAACCTGTACCACACACATAAAAGCTGTGTATATGATTTATCAAAAACAGTACAACAGTAACTCTGCAGCACAAGTGATCACTATCCGTAAGCAACATATGCAAAAGTTAATAGAAGGTGCTAAATATTAGTATATACAGCTAAGAAAAGTACAATGGTCTCAGGAGTACTGTCCTCACCCAGCATATTCCCTTTAAGGCTAGAAAATTTGTGCTTCGATTTTTTCAGCGGTGATGCTGCAGCAGCATAGCACCTGTTTCTGCTGCAGTTGGTAAAACCACTGTTGCAACCATGGTAGCAGCAGGGGCATTGACTTGCTGAGCCTCATGGTCTGTTTGGTGCTGTTGGTGTTCCTGTTCTATCTGCTGAGGCTGTTGCTGCTGCTGCTGCTGCTGCTGTTGTTGTTGTTGCTGCTGCTGCTGCTGCTGCTGCTGCTGCTGCAATGGTTGTTGCTGCTGTGGCTGTGCCTGCTGTTGCTGCTGCTGTTGTTGTTGCTGCTGCTGCTGCTGCTGCTGTTGGTGTTGCTGCTGCTGCTGCTGTTGCTGTAGCAGTTGCTGTTGGTTGTTAAGTTCCTCTTTCACGCGTTTTGTAAGATGGCTGCGTGCATGTTTTCGTAAATGATCTTTCCTGTAGAAACCTTTACCACACTCTGGGCAAAGTTCTGTCTTTTCTCCTGAATGTATAACGAAATGAAGATTTAGATGCTCTTTACGTTTGAAGCCTTTAAGGCAAACAGAACAAACAAATGGACGATCTGGATTATGACCCAACTTGTGCCTCTCCAAATGTTCCTTCCGTTTTAAACCTGCACCACAAATATCGCAAATGAACCTCCGTTCTATCTTGTGCCCGACAAGATGCTGTTCTAACAGCTCTTTTTCGGGATATGCCATATGACACTCGGGGCAACAAAATAATGTCGTGCCGTCCAACGCAGTTGCAATGTGCACTTGACCTGGCCTGGGCCGCCGGGGTTTTGGAGGTTTTTTCTTATACTTTTTCTTTTTCTTTGTTTTTGTGTTTGTTGCAGGGGCAGATGGCTCCTCAACTGCTGCACCGTTCGCTACTTCGACAATCTCAGGGTTTGAAAGGGGGGATGATTCGATGGCTGCTTCCCGTTTTATCGTTTCGGCAGAAAATTTCAAGAAGTGGTGCAAACTTAGTGGAAGTGTCGATGCTGGGATACGTGACAAGTAGTCTGCCACTGTTGAACCTGGGGTTGCAATACTCTGCCATGCAGCTGGCATGGCAGCAACTGTAGCATGCTGAGCCCCATTTCCATTAAAGTCATCCTGAGAATCTTTATCATTTTCCGATTTAACAATAGCCAGTTGCAAAGTTTCCTTGCCTGGTTCCCCCTGTATCTTTTCAATTTCCATTGTGGCTATACCGTCACGCAAAATTAATTCTTGTGGAAGATGTGCTACAACGGCTACAGGGAAGGCCTGCTGGTGCTCCTCTGGCTTATCATCTGTTGCAACAGCAATTGTGTGTGTTTGGATCTGCTGGTGATGATGCTGTTGCTGTTCCTGAGGATGCTGCTGTGGCTGCTGATGTTGATGTTGCTGCTGTTGGTGATGCTGTTGTTGTTGTTGCTGCTGCTGCTGCTGCTGCTGTTGTTGCTGTTGCTGTTGTTGTTGTTGCTGCTGCTGCTGCTGCTGCTGCGACTGCTGCTGCTGTTCCTGTTGAGGTGTTTGTTGTTGCTGTTGCTGCTGCAACGAAACCTGTGCTTGGGAGCTGTTATTGGAGGCATCTGATTCACTCTGTGGCTGAGCCGGTTGTGGTGTTACCTGAATGTGAGGATGCTGCACTTGCAACTGAACAATTTCACCACCTTGCTGTTGACCACATAATGTTAAAATCCCTTGTGAGAAAAGAGGAGATATATACTTGGGGCCCACATTACTAGCAGCACCATTAGCACCTAGCGTTGCGTTCGGGTTAACTACTTGAATGTGAACTGCTTGCTGTGGCTGTCCAGGTTCACCAGGCTTTCCAGCAATGCTGATAGGAAGGGTTATCAGTGCTTGCTGCGCCTGTGGATGCTGGCTGTTTATGGCACCTTGGGTTGTCAACGTAAAACCATTTGGATCAACAGGGCGCAAATAATGCACTGCACCATCACCACCACTAAAAACACCCAGAACTTGGCCACCAGCAGCAACATTGTGAGCAAGCTTTGCAGTGGCAACTTGATGAACAGTAGCTGTAGGAACTGATCCAGTGAACGGACTTCCAAATGGTGTGAAGTTCATTTTAGCTCTGTCAAAAAACTGTAAAATTACAGAACCTGCAAATAAGATAATGCACAGGATTAGAACACAAAATATACAAGAATTTTACTATTTTCTACAGAATTTTCCACTGTTGCTTTTTGCCCCCCCCCCCTCAAACACACACACACACACACACACACACACACACACACACCACACACACACACAAAATTGTTGTGGAGAAACAACATACGCATTAAAAGTTTTTTTCCTGAATATGTAACAATTATTATTTACAAATGAAATTAGTTAAAAGTGATTGAAAAAAATCTTGTTCACCACGGCATCCACAAGGTAATTGCTTCCTGTTCTTTCAAAAGTATTCTGTCCCAAGCTAAACATGGAAATCTTAACAACAGTGCTCAAACCAATTAGGAGACCGATACAGATATCTGATACATTTTGGATGGAATGATACATAAATTAAGAGAAAGGCAACCCCTCACCCATAGGCGACTTTTATGTGGTGCATACACATGCCTAACAGAAAACGGTGTTCCCCAGCTTTTGAGCTCTGGTTCTCCTTCTAGTAGAAAGTACACACATTGAGACATACACCTATGCAGATGCCCAACACACTATGACAACACAATTCCCACCTATGTCGTTTGGAGGAACTTGTGCTGTCAGAGAGTAACCAAATGGTGCATGTAATGTAGCAGCAGTTAAAGCAATTCGTGTTGTGGTGGGCAGCATGTTTGGCAACTGGATGGTCAAATATGGATTTGGTCACACTTTGGTGGTGGAAATTTATGCAAGGAAACAGTACCTGCAGAATAGCGCATATACGTGGCTGCTTCCACATATGGCCCAATTTTTTTGGGTTTGGTCTTGGTTTGTTGGTGGTCATTTGCACAATTAGATAGTAATTGCAACATAGCTGATATATAACAGGGTGCTTTCACATGTGGTACTGCCTTTTATAGGATAGCAAATACCTGAGACTGGAATGTGGTAGGAGGTGATGGGTGGGTGTATGGGGCAGGTCTTGCACCTGGGTCGTCCACAAAGGAATGACTAATGGCGTGCAGGACTGGAGTAGGGTTAGGTAAGGATATTCTGTATGTTGGGTGAGTGGCTGAGCACTACCTTGGGTGATGTGGTTACTATTTTGCCTGGGATATCCCTTAACTCAGAGAACGATGAGAGATAGTCAAAGCCCTGGTGATGGTTGTACATGAACTTTTCAATGTCAGGGTGATACTGGGTGATAACAGGAGTGATGGTTGGTGGCTGATTAACATGTTTACTCATGAGAGAGGAGGATATGGCAGGGGAGATATGTTTATGGATGAGCAGGGTAAGACATTGTCTGTCAATAAAGGCTCTGGTAAGATTATCAGTATATTTCAAAAACTCCTGCTTTTCACTGCAGATACATTCACAGGTGGTGAGGTTGTAAGGAAGAGTCGTCTTTCTGACATGGAACAGTTGACAGCTGTCAAAGTTGAGATACTATTGATGGCTAGTGTGGTGTATATGAACAGACATCTTCATGGAGCCTTCTGAGAGGTTGAGATTGTCACCTAGGAAGGTAGCTCATCGAGTTGTCCTTGGCATGTGCCCATAACATGAAAATGTCATCAATTAATCTGAGGCTGACATGGGATTTTAAGTACTGAGTGGATATAAAGGATTTCTCCACATAGCCCATAAATAAGTTGGTGAAGGATGATACCATGTGACTACTCATGGCAGCAACACAGATTTATTTATAGATTTGGCCTACAAAAGTGAAATACTTGTGGGTCCACATCTGCTTTGCAAAGAGGATTTGGAAAGAGGTAATGGCTCTGGTATAAGGAGGAAGCTGGAAAAGATAGTGTTCATGGTCGCAAGGTCATTGGCACCCTCTTAGAACTCCTTTCGTCTTTTTGTGCAGCCACTGAGTCATCTGTCTTTCCCACTCTTGCCTTGTACTACCCTGTTACTCACTCCTTGCTTTGTGTGTCCTTCCCTAACCCCTCCTCACACCCATCAGCTCAGGCAACCGAGCTCAACAATTGATAATCAATAATTAAAGTCACCACAGCCACAATAATGTGCATTTGTGTGTCTGTGTGGTTGTGTGAGTGAATGTGTGTACTTCTTACTACATAAAGAGCCAGAGCTTGAAAGCCAGTGAACTGTTTTCTTTTACATTTGTCTTTGTGTCAAACATCTGTCTGCTATAAGTGTCTGGTTGCCTTTCCCCTATTATAAATAATGTTGAGATGAATGTTGTGACTTGGTCAATTTAAGGGTACACACTGCTTGGTATTGCTACAGGATCAGGAAAAGTCATCTCAACTCGCCTAGATGCGTAGGCCGACGTATTGACATATTAGTAGTGTGACATGCCCAAATCTCCAAAAGTATGGTAGAAGCTAGTCAGTTGCAGGCAGAGGTAGCAAATGACATTTGAGCTTCCAAAGTGTAATTTCACAGGTGATCAGTGAGGAGCTTAGGTCATGGTCAAATAAAGGCCTAACGTAACTTTAACTCCATTGACTTCGATTTGGATAAAAGTCCAGATGCCTGGAAATTAATTATTGCATTCACACAATGGGATATTGGCATATACAACATGAATATCAGCACAGTATCTTCGATAAGCCAGTCCATTTACAGACTGATGTCTCTTGCTCAAGGCCATCACAGGATGTAGCAGACTATTACTCAATTGTAGGAAACAGGACACAGAATATCACAGAAAATGCTCATTTTTATTTTTGTGAAGCTAACTTCTATGCACATAGGCTTCGGTGTGTATCCCATGAATTACATATCATATCATCTTAGTACATAAAAGATGATGGACAGAGGAACATTGTGGGTGGGGATATACTGAATGCAGCCATATATTATTCTTTGAAAAGTCACAGTTTAGTACTGTCATGTGAGGTGTGAGACCAAGGTACTACTGAGCTATGATGTATGCTGGCGGCATGGACCACCAGTCTTAGTTTTATTCGGACAGCTATGCACGGCTCCAGAGAGACCACTTGATGGTTTGATGTTGTCAGGAGATGTCCTTCCAGTGCTATGGTCACAGCAATATCATTTCACTCCCGCTGGAAATGTCAGGGATTCACTTGGAAGACAAACTGCAAGAACATCCCATAACTTTGTACAATATCCACACTTGCCACACACATATGGAGCATGAAATAACCCACACATTTTGCCTAACTTGCACCTAACAACATGCCTAATATTTCAAAGATTTACTAATTGGAGAATTCTGTTTTCTTGAGCAGCACTAAATACATATATTTTAATAACCTGTAACTGGGTTAGGGATTGTCCCTGGTAACAATTATGCAGGCAGGATAAAAACACCATCATGTTGTCCTTTTGTGTCTTTTACAACTTGGTGTGAAGTCTGATCATGTATGAATAGAGGCTTGAATTAACTTTAAATTTGTTGTCTTTGATGTGGATAAAAGTCCAGATGCCTCAAAATCTAAATCATAATTTTCTAAAATTGGCTGGGTGGTGTACATATACCAGAGCTCAAGACTGCTTTTCTGTAGGAGCAGCAAAAATCACTCAGGAAGTCAATGATAATCTACCTGAAGCAGGGTTGGTCATTTGTAATGGCCACATATACAATGTTATGGAACTGCAACGGTTCCTTCTCCATTTTATTGTTATTACACTACTCTACAATTTGTCAATCATAGCTCCAAACATACGGACAAGATTTTATATAGCCTCCAACAGTACATTCTATAACAGTATAAGTTATCCAAAAGTATATCCTTCTATGGATCTACATCTGCACTGCTACAAAGGCACTGCTTATATTCTAATGGCAAAAGCAAACTTCACTAAATGTTATATGACAGTAAAATGTTTTATAAAAGTAAACTAAACAAACATCTCAAACAACTGGTGCAACAACAATGAAAAACAGAACTATAACAGGAGCTAAACAAGTACAGCTCGCTTTGAGCATTAATTAACCTACAATACGCAATCAAGAAATGACTGAACGAATGGTTATCTGAAAGGTATTTTTGCAGCTAGTGGGTATGAAATCTGAACAGGCTATTTTAGTTCTGGAATTAATAAATGAAAAGTGAAGATTGAGGCAATTCAAGAAAGAATAATGTGAAAGTGCACAAAAAGTAACAATCAGAAATATACATACAACAGATTCATTCACAGCACTTGTCAGAGACTACGGCTGGCAGCCTTGCAGTCTGGACAGCCTGAACGATCAGAATCTAATGCCCCAAAAGACATTCCGCTCCTCTGGAAATGTTCTGTCGGTGAAGTCCTGCAATGAGAAGTAATATGTATGAAAAAAACAAGGCACATAATGACATTCCGAAAGCAAATTCATGATGTATCGGAATGAAAACTAAAACCTAAAATAGCTCATAGCTAAGAAGACAACACTGTGGTTCCAGACATATTCAGAAAAATCAGGCAGGGAATAAATAATTAAAAAAATGAAAATATGGCATAAAAAGGGCACTTATAAGGTAACAAAGCTTCAGTTAGCAAAGTAATACACCGAAAAAATTACACCTGCAAAGGTCCCTGCAATTTACTGTCACAAGTTTGAACACAAAATTAATTTATGTGCAAAAAAATCCCCCAACACAATTTCATAACATACACGAAATGAACAGAAAAGCACTAAAATAATTAACAACAATAAACAGCAATTATTTGCTGCTATTAGCTGCAACAGGCAGAAGGCATGCTTTGTTGGTGCTGCACATTTTTCTAGATTTTGACTGAGATAAATTCAAGCTGCAGTGTTCTTCTTTGACATGCCTGAGTAGAAATTGTCACAGAAACACTAAGTAAAAAATCTGTGCAATTCGCACATTTATTTATACGTAAAAGCAGACAACGTAATTTTCCTTTGTATGAGAATGCGAGTGCAAGATTCATGAGCAGATTTGAAATTACAGATTCACATATTTTACCGATTGCAGCAATACCCATTTGTACTGTTAATATAATGTAAAATTTTGAACATTCGGCGAGTGTTGTGATAAACTCCTACTGTTATTGTCAATTTTGGGCTTAAACTTATTTGTACTCTTTTAAAAATTTTAGTAAGGGTAGGGCTAGGTTCATTTAAAACAATCTTCCTCTAATTTCATTGTATAATTACAGGTGAAACAGGTTATTTCTGAGAATTTTCTGATGCTTACAAAACTTTATTATCGTAAGTTACTAGTGCGAGTATTTTTACATAACTTACTTCATGGCAACTCAGCACTGTGATTCACAATTACTGTCAAAGAACAGATCACTCCAAATTTCATTGTATATCAACACAAATAAACACACATTTTTCAGAACTTTCGGAAGTTACCGTTGTTCTGCACATAACCTAATATGCAGTAAATCAGCATGTATGATTTAGTTACTGTAGCAGATATTATAATAAATGTATTTTGTTACATCTAGTTTTCCCTTCAACAAGAGATATTCTCAACATTTATTATAAATCATCTCTATTTTCAAGTTTACTAATAACTATAATAAACCTCAAAAAGTTTTAGGAAATTAGTAATTTTTACCAAAGGTTTTTTTGTTGCCTTAATAGAAATCTTGTTTTGGGTATTTTCTTCAATTCTTTTAGGGAATTACTAAGTTTTTAGCTCAACAGCATAAAAGATAATTAGCAGGCTTAGCTCAAAGTTATTTGTTCACAGTCCTGTAATACACTGCACTAGGCAATATGCAGCCCCAATAGGAACGCTTTCTCGAATACAGGATGAGTCAGTTGATGATTATAAGCAGCTGTAAATCATCCTGTCTACTGTCGAACGATTGGCAGGTGCTGCGAATTGATGTGCTGGCAGAGCGCCAGGGAGCCATGTACCTGTGGTAGTGGTATCATAGGTACCTCGAGTACTATGCTCTCCTGTGGATACTATCTCCTCTGCAGAAAGTACAGGATCTGCCATTACTCATTCACTTGACTGTGAGTGGTGTTTCAGTGGTAGGTCTAGACATCCGCACAGCATGGACGGGTACTAGGGAGGACTCACGACGTTATACTGATCCTCCTAAGCAACAAGTTTGAGGTGCCGTCTTTCACTGAAACTGAGCCAGTGGGACTCACTTCACCTGTTACGGGGAAACGTGTTTTGTCTGGTGTTGAGAGGAGGCAAACACAAAAGAGTAGGGTTTATTAATTGTTGGCAGTTCAAACGTATAGCAGCAAGGGACAGGAAAGAATACTAGATGCACTCAGTATGTATGCCTGGGGACCTCATTCAAAATGTTGAAGAGGCTATTCCGGCAGCCACTGAGGGAACGGGGTGCAAGCAACTGCATATTTTGACGGACGCTGGAAGAAATGATGGTGTCGTTTGGGTTCTGTGGTCATACTTGGATTATTCCAGTGACTGGCAGAGAAGGTTGAGAAGCCCAGCCTTGTGAATGAAGTTTCAATGAAACGATTTACAGCATTGTCCCCAGAACTGATTGTGACCCCTTGGTTCTGAGCTGAGAGGAAGGAATGAACCAGAGACTTCAAAAGTTCTTGATGAGCTAGGTTGCAATTTCATGGACTTGCACCATAGGGTTGAGAACTGTAGAGTACCACTAAATGGATCAAGTGTGCACCACATGTCACAGGCTGTTACCCATGTAGCTGACTGTATGTGGAGTGCACACAGGTTGTTGTTTTTTTTTTTTCTTTTTTTTTTCATCCAATCTAGGTAATGAGATCTGTGGTGAAACCCAGAAGTATCAATGTAGGATTCAAAGGAAATTCCACCCATAGGTGACAGTACTGAAATCCTGGTGGTTAACTGAAAAAGTATTTGCAACCCAGTGCCAAAGTTTGGAGTGCTCCTGAAAAACAGTGAAGCTCACATAATACTTGGTATAGAAATCTGGTTGAGACCTGAAATTGACAGCAGTGAGATTTTTGGAGAAAATTTAATTGTATACTGAAAGGATAGGCTAATAGGAAATGGAGGTGGTGTATTTGTCACAGTAGACACAAAACTCAAATCCACTGAGACGGAAACTGAAGATGCATATTAGATTGTTTGGGCAAGACTCAATATCAGGGGTGGGCATAAAATGAAAATTGGATCCTTCTATTGCCCAACACCAGACTTGTCTCCTGATGTAACTGAAAACTTTAGAGAACACGAGTTGGCTTGTATGTTAAGTTTGTACTACCATCAACGGTGGAGATTAATCATTCAACAATCAATTGGGAAAATTACAGTTTTGTTAGTGGTGGGCATGACAAGACAGTCTGTGAAACATTATAAAACGACATAGATAAGATAGTTCAGAACTCCATAAGATAGTTCAGAACCCCACTCATGATGAAAATATATTACACCTAATGGTAACAAATAGACCTGACCTTTTTGAGGATGTCCACATCAAAACTGGTACCAATGGCCACGATGCAATTGTGGCAAAATTATTACCAAAGTACAAAGGAGAACTAAAACAAGCACAAAGATATAGATAAAAAAAAAGCAGTAGTGTCATACCTCAATGAGGAACTTGAAACTTTCAGCACAGGACAGAAGCATATGAATGAACCACAGATTAAGTTTAAAGGAATAGTTGACCATTAACTGGACAGATATGTACCCAGAACAGTTCATGGTATACTACCACTGTAAAGAAACTTCTATAGAAACAGAGACTACTGCGTAATAGGTGTAAAAAAGGATAACCTATAGATAGAGAGATGCTGAATGAAATGTGTTTGGCTGTAAAAAGAGCAATGGGTGAAGCATTCAGTGACTACCATAACACAATATGATCATTCACAAAACCCAATGAATTGTGGTCATATTTAAAGGTTGTTAGTGACACCAAAGTCAGTGTCCAGTCACTCTTGAATGAGACAGGCACTGAAACTGAGATAGTAAATCAAAATCTGAAATGCTTAACTCTGTTTTCAAATGTTCTTTTACAAAGAAAAATCCAGCAGAATTGCCTCAATTAATCCTTGTACCACTGAAAAGATGAATGAAATAAGTATTAGTGTCAGTGGTGTTGAGAAACAAATGAAATCATTAAAAAAGAACAAAGCTGGAGATCCCAATTGAATCCCTATCAGATTCTATACCGAATTTGTGGCCGAGTTAGCCCCTCTTCTAACTATAATCTATCGTAAACACAAAAAACATGTTCAGTAGTTGGAAGAGAGCAAAGTTCCTGCCAGTCTACAAGAAGGTAGTAGAAGTGATCCACAAAACTACTGTCCAGTATTACTGACATCAATTTTTGTAGAATCTTGGTACATATTCTGATCTCAAATACACTCCTGGAAATTGAAATAAGAAGACCGTGAATTCATTGTCCCAGGAAGGGGAAACTTTATTGACACATTCCTGGGGTCAGATACATCACATGATCACACTGACAGAACCACAGGCACATAGACACAGGCAACAGAGCATGCACAATGTCGGCACTAGTACAGTGTATATCCATCTTTCGCAGCAATGCAGGCTGCTATTCTCCCATGGAGACGATCGTAGAGATGCTGGATGTAGTCCTGTGGAACGGCTTGCCATGCCATTTCCACCTGGCGCCTCAGTTGGACCAGCGTTCGTGCTGGACGTGCAGACCGCGTGAGACGACGCTTCATCCAGTCCCAAACATGCTCAATGGGGGACAGATCCGGAGATCTTGCTGGCCAGGGTAGTTGACTTACACCTTCTAGAGCACGTTGGGTGGCACGGGATACATGCGGATGTGCATTGTCCTGTTGGAACAGCAAGTTCCCTTGCCGGTCTAGGAATGGTAGAACGATGGGTTCGATGACGGTTTGGATGTACCGTGCACTATTCAGTGTCCCCTCGACGATCACCAGTGGTGTACGGCCAGTGTAGGAGATCGCTCTCCACACCATGATGCCGGGTGTTGGCCCTGTGTGCCTCGGTCGTATGCAGTCCTGATTGTGGCGCTCACCTGCACGGCGCCAAACACGCATACGACCATCATTGGCACCAAGGCAGAAGCGACTCTCATCGCTGAAGACGACACGTCTCCATTCACGCCTGTCGCGACACCACTGGAGGCGGGCTGCACGATGTTGGGGCGTGAGCGGAAGACGGCCTAACGGTGTGCAGGACCGTAGCCCAGCTTCATGGAGACGGTTGCGAATGGTCCTCGCCGATACCCCAGGAGCAACAGTGTCCCTAATTTGCTGGGAAGTGGCGGTGCGGTCCCCTACGGCACTGCGTAGGATCCTACGGTCTTGGCGTGCATCCATGCGTCGCTGCAGTCTGGTCCCAGGTCGACGGGCACATGCACCTTCCGCCGACCACTGGCGACAACATCGATGTACTGTGGAGACCTCACGCCCCACGTGTTGAGCAATTCGGCGGTACGTCCACCCGGCCTCCCGCATGCCCACTATACGCCCTCGCTCAAAGTCCGTCAACTGCACATACGGTTCACGTCCACGCTGTCGCGGCATGCTACCAGTGTTAAAGACTGCGATGGAGCTCCGTATGCCACGGCAAACTGGCTGACACTGACGGCGGCGGTGCACAAATGCTGCGCAGCTAGCGCCATTCGACGGCCAACACCGCGGTTCCTGGTGTGTCCGCTGTGCCGTGCGTGTGATCATTGCTTGTACAGCCCTCTCGCAGTGTCCGGAGCAAGTATGGTGGGTCTGACACACCGGTGTCAATGTGTTCTTTTTTCCCTTTCCAGGAGTGTATGATGTGTCCTGAACAGAATGATCTCCTTCTTGCTACCCAGCACAAATTCTGAAAACATTGACCATGTGAAACCCAACTCACACTTTTCAAACATGACATACTGAAAGTTTTGGATCAAGGCAGTCTGACAGATGCAGTATTTCTTGATTTATGAAAAGCATTACCACATGTACACTTATTGTCTAAAGTATGATCATATGTGGTATCAAGTGGAATTTGTAACCGGAATGAGAACTCTTTGGTAGGGCAGATGCAGCATGTTATCTTGGGTGGATAATTATCATCAGATGTAGAAGTAACTTCGGATGTGCCGCAGGGAAATGTGTCGGGACCCTTGCTGTTCATGTTCTACATTAATGACCATGTGAACATTATAAATAATATCCTCAGAGTTCCTGCAGATGATGCAGTTATCTGTAATGAAGTACTGTCTCAAAGACATTGCATAAATATTCAGTCAGCTCTTGATAAGATTTCAAAGTGGTGCTAAGACCGGCAACTCGATTTACATGTTCAGAAATGTGAAGTTGCATTGTAAATAGCGTTTGCTCCCCGTACTTTACCCCTGCCACATTCAGAATTTGAAAGAGAGCATTCCAGTCAACATTGTCAAAAGCTTTCTCTAAGACTACAGATGCTAGAAACATAGGTTTGCTTTTCCTTAATCTATCTTCTAAGATAAGTCGTAGGGTCAGTATTGCCTCACGTGTTCCAACATTTCTATGGAATCCAAACTGATCTTCCCCAACATCAGCTTCTGCCAGTTTTCCATTCATCTATAAAGAATTCGTAGTCATGACTTATTAAACTGATAGTTGGTAATTTTCACACCTGTCAACACCTACTTTCTTTGGGATTGGAATTATTATATTCTTCGTGAAGTCTGAAGGCATTTCACCTGTCTCATTCATCTTGCTCACTTGCTCACCAGATGGTAGAGTTTTGGCTGGCTCTCCCAAGGCTATTGGTAGTTCTAATGGAATGTCGTCTACTCCCAGGGCCTTAAAAAAACACCTTTCAACTCTGTCAAATTCTTCACGCAGTATCATACCTCCCATTTCATCTTCATCTATGTCCCCTTCCATTTCCACAGTATTGCCCTCAAGTTCATCACCCTTGTATAGACCTTCTATACACTCCCCCCACCTTTCTGCTTTCCCTTCTTTGCTTAGGACTGGTTTTCCATCTGAGATCTTGATATTCATAAATGTGGTTCTCTTTTCTCCGGAGACCTGTTTTTAATTATTCTGTAGGCAGTATCTATCTTACACCTAGTGATATATGCCTCTACATCCTTACATTTGTCCTCTAGCCCCCCTTGGTTAGCCGTTTTGCACTTCCTGTCGATCTCATTTTTGAGACGTTTGTATTCCTTTTTGCCTGCTTCACTTACTGTATTTTTTTAATATTTCTCCTTTCATCAATTAAATTCAATATCTCTTCTGTTACCCAAGGATTTCTACTAGCCCTAATGGTTTTACCTACTTCATCCTTTGCTGCCTTCACTATTTCATCTCTCAAAGCTACCCATTATTCTTTATACTGTATTTCTTTCCCCCGTATTTGTCAATCGTTCACTAATGCTCTCTCTGAAACTCTTTACAACCTCTGGTTCTTTCATTTCATCCAGGTCCCATCTCCTTAAATTCCTGCCTTTTTGCAGTGTCTTCTGTTTTAGTCTACAGTTCATAACCAATAAATTGTGGTCAGAGTCCACATCTGCCCCTGGACATGTCTTACAGTTTAAAACCTGATTCCTAAATCTCTGTCTTACCATTACATAATATATCTGAAATTTTCCAGTGTCTCCAGGCCTCTTCCATGTATACCACCTTCTCTCATGATTCTTAAGCCAAGTGTTAGCTATGATTAAGTTATGCTCTGCGCAAAATTCTACCAGGTGGCTTCCTCTTTCATTTCTCAACCCCCAGTCCATATTCACCTACTACTTTTGCGTCTCTTCCTTTCCCAACTATCGAATTCCAGTCCCCCATGACTATAAAATTTTCATCTCCCTTAACTATCTGAATAGTTTCTTTTATTGCACCATACATTTCTTCAATCACTTCATCATCTGCAGAGCTAGTTGGCTTGTAAACTTATACTACTGTGGTAGGCCTGGGCTTCGTGTCTATCTTGGCTACAATAATGTGTTCACCATGCTGTTCATAGTAGTCTATCTGCACTCCTCTTGTGTTTTTTTTTTTTTTTTTTTTTTTTTAAAAAAACCTACTCCTGCATTACCCCTATTTGATTATATATTTATTACCCTGTTTTCCCACTACACCTAACTTTATCCTATGCATTTCCCATTTTACATTTTCTAACCTACCTGCCTAATTAAGGGATCTGACATTCCATGCTCCAATCCGTAGAACGTCAGTTTTCTTTCTCCTGATAACAACGTCGTCCTGAGTAGTCACTGCCCGGAGATCTGAATAGAGGACTATTTTACCTCCAGAATATTTTACCCAAGAGGACACCACCATCACTGAACCATACAGTAAAGCTGCATGCCCTCGGGAAAAATTACAGCTGTAGTTTCCCCTTGCTTTCAACCATTCGCAGTACCAGCACAGCAAGGCCATTTTAGTTAATGTTACATGGCCAGATCAGTCAACCATCCAGACTGTTGCCCCTGCAACTACTGAAACGGCTGCTGCCCCTCTTCAGGAACCACACATTTGTCTGGCCTCCCAACAGATATCCCCCGTTGTAGATGCACCTACGGTACAGCTACCTGTATTGCTCAGGCACACAAGCCTCCCCACCAACAGCAATGTCCATGGTTAATGGGGGCAAATTAGATTAACAGGGGACATTTAACATATACAGAGAAGGGCAGCACATACGGTTACAGGTTTGTTTGGCCTGCAGTAGAGTGTTATAGTGATGCTGAAGAAACTGAACTGGCAAACTCTTGAAGATAGACATAAAATATCTTGAGAAAGCCTGCTTACAAAGTTCCAAGAACAGGCTTTAAATGATTTTCAGAGTATACTACAATCTCCTACTTGGATCATGAGGGCAAGATTAGATTAATTACAGCACATAGAGGCAAATCATTCTATCTGCACTCCATTCAAGAATGGAAGAGTAAGAAACCCTAATAACTAGTACAATGGCATTTTCTCCGTCATGCACTTCACAGTGGTTTGCTGAGTACAGATTTAGATTGCAAAATGCTTTCCAAAATGTCACTATTATCAAAAACCCAGCCTGAAATTGTGATAATATCTCTGATTGCTGTTTTCTATGATTCTCAGTTTTATTTTTTAATTTCTCTCATATTTTGTCACCCTCTTCTTCAACTGTCATTTCATCTTTTTTCATCTCCTCTAGCCAACCACAGTTGCTTGATAGCGTTTCCTTTATTATCTGATCTCCATTCTCAGCTGCTTCTTGTCTTCTCTCTTAATGCTGGTTTCTGAAAGACTTCATTGCTGCTGTCCTAATTTGACAGTTCCACATGACTGTCTAGGAAGCACAGCTTTTCCACATAGTTTGCTTACTATGAACTTTCATTCTCCACACTGGTTTCCACGTTATGGAAAATAACCAGAAAGCAAAATCGTGGGGAAACAAAAAACAACTGACAGAAAAGCTAAATATACTGTAACCACAGTAGTGATGTACCAAACTACCATATGCAAACTAGCAGTGCTGCTGTCTGTTTGCGTAAACTGAATATGTCAAACTACCAAATGTAATAACAATGGAAAACGAAATTATCAGTCAATACATAAACTACAATCATGGCACAGGAAACAGAACAGTATTGGATACCATTGTTGGATGGTAGGACTTTCAGCAAATGGAATTCTTTAGTTAGTAGAAAGGCCTACACAGAATGGCAAGAGTCTATTCACGACAACAAAGTTGAACAACTTTTCTAAATGTAGCAGGTCATTAAATAAGCTGCCTTCATCTATAGCATTTGTCTTGCAGCAATGTCAAAGAAAGCATCAAGGCATGTATGGTGCAAGGTCTAAATATACTTGTTACGGACATGGGAAATATTGGGGCAGAATGTAGAGCATGCAAACATAAAGGAAGAATTCCACAAATATAACAGCTAAGGTACAAGACACAACTGAAGTGAAGACAGCTTTTCTTTGTCAGCTGCTTCTGAAAGTTTGTCAGATAACAAACTGGAGTGATTTCTCACATAGGGACAACAGAACATTTAGCCAATAAATCTGTTTCCTTTGACAAATGTGAGGGAACTTGAAACTCCAATAAGAATTATAGTTGCCAGAACAGATAAATTTTTGTCTGGCAGAAAGTTTGGAGAATTTGATGTTGAAAGCACAGTTTACGGAAATAAATTTCAAATAAAAATAAAAGTCATTCTTGCAGTACCACGTTTCCTAACAATCTTTTGTTGGTATGTAAACCATGGGCTACAATATTGTTTTTGAAAGTTAAGCGGGCTCAGTTCAAAGAGGCAATGAAGTTACAGCTGTAGCTCAAAGGAAAGATTCAGGTTTGTATACCTTTTAGTGTATACTTACTATGAATCCTATGTTTAGTGCTCCAGATTCAGACAAAAGCTTACGACATTTGAGCTTTGAAAATATGAAAAAACTTCATTATCTAGCAGATGGACTGGACGAAGTACAGTTTTATGAACCTGTAACTAAATGTTTGATCTGCACCGAAGGTAAAACAAACATGATTATCACACAATGAGTCTCATGTTTGAGCAGGTGATCACACAGTAATGTGCATGGCCCTATACTGTCCATCTATTTTGATGGAATGATGCAGTGACTTTCACTGATGATCCTACTCTCTTTCCAGTAGCTTATGTAATTCAATCAAAACTGAAAGTGTTTCATTATTTTAAAGTATATTATGAAGGGGCTACTGCTCATTTTGAGATGAAAATCGGGAGATTTAGATGTGGTAATGGTTGTGAACACATTTCGAATGAAATGATGAAATTCTTTGTAGGAAAGGGTGTGCAGTTAGAGTTTACGATAAAGTACACATGTCAACGAAACAGAGTGGTAGAGCAACTAAATCATACTATAACTGAAAAATCTCACTGTGTAGTTCTTGCATGCAAACTTGGAAAGAAATTTTTGTCAGAAGCTGCAATTGCAGCTATTGTTGTCATTAACAATTGTCCTATGTCGGCTTTATGTGGAGAATTCCAGCAATGCTGTGGTATAGAAGGAAGTTAAACTTGAATAAACTGCATGTGTTTAGGTGCACTGCATACCTGTACACTCTAAAGGAATTAATGACAAGAAAGCCTGATAGTAGGTTATTAAAGTGTTTCATAATTTGCTATTGTCCTAACAGTTACAGATTATGGTATACCAAAGAAGATAAAAAAGTATTTGAAAGATATGTAGTTTTTAAAGAAGACAAATTTTTGTTTGAAGGTGGAAGTAGTGATACTGGATCATTGTGGAGACTGTTCAAAATGGGCAATGCAGTGCATAACAAAGCAGAAGATCAGGGTCATCAGACTGAAACAAACTGTGGGGAAACTCAACGAACTGTTGAAGATAACTCAGAATTTATGAAGTTGAAGAAAACAGAACCTCTGTGGAAAAACACAACAGCTACATCACTATTCTGCAATTCACACTCAGGTCATAGTGTTCATAGTACCACCTTCAGACTATTTCTCTACCGCTCTACTCTCGAACAGCACATGAGAAGAGCAAGCACTTAAATCTTTTCATGGGAGCTCTGAGTTCTCATTTTTTTAATTTTTTAAAACAATGATCCATTTCTCCCCATGTAGTTTAGTGTCAACAAAATATTTTCATATTTTGACAAAAAAGTTGGTAATCTGATTTACCATGTAACCAAAATACAACAGATTTATTTTAGCACTCATATAGATGACCTCATACTTTTCTCTATTTACAGTGAAAGACCACTTTTAGCACCATACAGATATGTTGTCTAAATAACCGTGCAATTGGTTTTAATCTTCTGATGACTTAACTACAAGGTAAATGGCATCATCATCTGCAAATAATGTGAGAGGGCTGCTCAAATTGCTTCTAAATAGTTTACATAGATTAGGAACAGCAGAAGATCTATAACACTTTCTGGAGATCACCAGATATCACTTTGTTCTACTCATTGACTTTCTGTCAATTACTGTAAACTGTGTTTTTTCTGATTGGAAATCATGAACCCAGTCACACAACTGAGATTATACTCCATAGGCATGCAATTTGATTTCACGTCATTTGTGAGGATTGGTGTCAAAAACCTTCTGGAAACTAGAAATATGGAATCAATTTGAGATCCCCTGTTGATAGCAGATTGTTTTCTTTGAGATAATTCATAATGTTTGAACATAGTATACGTTCCAAATTCCTATTGCAAATCATCAGGTCTGTACTCTAGCATGTACTTTAATTTCCTTTCCTTTCTTGGGTAATGGTGTGACCTGTGCAACTTTCCAGTCTTTTGGTAGGGATCTTTCACTGAGTGAGCAGTTGAATATGATTGGTAAGTATCGAGCTATTTATCATCATACTTTGAAAGGAACCTAACTGGTATACAATCTGGACCAGAAGATTTGCCTTTATTAAGTGATTTAATCTGCTTCGCTACAATGAGGATATCTACTTATGAATTACTCATGTTGGTAACTGTTCTTGATTTGAGTTCTGGAATATTTACTTCATATTCTTGGGTGAATGAATTTCCGAAAATCATGCATAGTAACTCAGCTTTAATGTCACTGTCACTGGTAACAATACCATCATTACTGCACAGTAAGGCTATTTATTGTGCTTGCCACAAGTTTACTTTGTATACAACCAGATCCTCTTTTGATTTTCTGTCGGATTTCAAATCAGAGTTTTGTTGTGAAAATTATTAAAGGCTAAGTTTTGAGCTTCAGTCTTGAATATTTTACTTTCTTTTAAATTTGGCATTCTTTTTTTATTGCTATGTCAATCCAAATGAAGTGATCCAATGAAAATTAAGTTGTTTGCTTGACCATTTTTAATTATTTCAATTTTTTATATCTGATTACCTTATAATAGAGAAGTTTTTTTTAAAAAATTTCCTTGTGCCGTCATTGAATGGCCGCGACTCAATTGTAAGAACACGACCCTTTTTCAATTTGGAGATATTAGCATTAATTTGAATATCTCAGCACTGGGTTAAGTTACAACATTGCAATTGACATGATTGTTCTTAGAAAAGTCTCCTCTACAACACTGTTTATTACCCAAAATACCCTAATTCAAAAATAACCAGTTGAAATGATCTCCAAAGTTTGGTACTGAAAATTTAGAAAATCCACTTTTGGAGACCCAAAAATAACCACTAAGGAATGAATCAGAGTGTGTTTCTATCTCTAGTTTGCCTTATATAGAGCAAAAACACTGACAAAATTTCCTCTTTTTTTATGAATTTTTGAAATTAAAAAAAATCTTTATTTTTTGTAAAGTTTGTGGCAAGAGCACCAGAGTTATCTGGTGGGACTGTATATAAAAATTTGTTTTTGCACATTTTTTACACCTATATGATAGCAAAGTACTGTAAAATTTCAACATTGCTATATGACTGTGAACAAAGATATGAATTTCTGAAAATGACGAAATGTTCACATTACACTACAACTGATCTTACGGGTGTTGCCTAATTCATCTGTGATATTGGTTAGATGTAATCAATTGTTATTGAAGTTAAGGTACTGAATTATATGCAAATACTTGAAAATTACTGAACTAAACACTTATATTACCTTGACAAATTTAAAATAATTATTTTCAATTAACACACTTTTGAGATACAATGCTTCCTAATCCTAGTAGTGATGGACAAGAACACTTATTTCTTCAGACAGCTTTAGTGATACAGAATAAGACCTCCCAGATGCTGTCATAAGTTCACACAGAAAGCTTCCTTAACACGTTCTTCACTGGTATCCAAACTTTGTCCCTAGAAGATTTATCACTAGTAGATTTATTGAATGATGCTCTTGGATTAGCAGGGCAGTAAAAATGCGCAAAAACATCACTGTTTCCCAAACTAATTCTTTCAACCTGTGCTAGCCACCACTGTCCATCATACACACATGCCACAATGTCATTCAACGTTATATAGTTTTACTGACAAAATGATCCTTGTAAGTTTCAGTTTCTGATGTTACATAGCATCGAAATACGTTTTCTGCAATGCCAAGGAATTGGTGGAATTGCTTTGTCCCTTTTATTGCTATACATTTTTCAACTCTGGTTTGAAGTGTTGTTTTGATGTGAAGAACTACCTCTTATTTCTTGATGAAAAAATAGGTGATGCCTTTAATATTATGCTTGCAATTGCAATAAGCATACATATCCTCTACTGTAAGAATATGGTCCGTGGTTTTCCTTTGTAGGCTGGCTTCACTCACATCACATGCATTTTTACCATGGCAAGAGGCAAAAAAGTGCCATTTGGCTTCCAACCCAAAATCTACTTTGTGGTTGCAAAGATTTGAAAATTTTTTCTTGTTCTTGTACTGACTACCACTTCCATCTAAAAAGTAGATGAGCTTCTCAGCCTTGGGCAACTTTTCTTTTATGTACTTTGTTACATGCTTTCGAAACACAAGGACAACTAAAGTGTTGTGCTTCAAAGTAGACACTTAGAATGCAAATTGAAGAATAGCAAACTTCATCTCTTTCATTTCTGAAGTACAGAACACATGGGCACACTGTTGCCTGGTCACTGACCCAATTTTTTCTTTCACACTGAACCACCAATTTAAAGTTTTCTGCAAAATCAGCTAGGATTATGCATTCAGTTCCATAATATCATGCTTCTTTAGCCTTAAAAAACTTAATTGTAGTTCAGAAACATAGTGGTGACTTTTGAGATTTTTCTAAATTATCAATTACAGATTCAAATCACTCTTCCTGAGATTTAACCGCTGTTATCATTTCAACCCTGTCGGTTGTGACCCACTGTTTGAAGGTAACATTGTTGGACATTTCCCCCTTAGACTTCTTAAACGATTCAAGAGCAGTTTCTTTACTATGGCATTCATCACACGCACTCATCACGCAGCCATAATTGTTAGTGTCACAGGGCATTAAATCCAGTAACTCTTAGTAGTTAACATCAATGAGCTTAGCACCTGCAGTCATCAGCCAGAGATTTTGATGATATAAACAAACACATAAGGATTGTGTTCCTGAGGAGATGGCCAAAATAAACCACTTAGGGCAAAAGCAACAAAATTTTTACCTTCCAATTCTGCATTCAGTGTGAGCATTTTTGAAAGCTACATAAAGTTCATTTAAATCTGACAGCCCTAGTCATTTCTGCTTTGCTACTTTAACTCCATTTTCGCTGCCTTTGTTACCTGTGCACATTCTACTGTTTTCATCACCTTCAAAAAAACTGCTGAATCTTTTCAGTTGTTTCTTCACTTACACCTAATCCTTTCTTCTTTCCTAAAACTTGAAGAATGCCTTGCTCTTTAACTAATTTTTGGGTTAGTCTAACCAAACAATCAGAAATGGTGAACTCATGAACCATTTTTTTCTCTTGACCATGAGTCAGGGAGCAAACTTAAAATTCTAACGTTTCTTCTTTAAGTGTCATTGAACACTTACTTCTTAATTTCTAAATTAAGCTCAAATATTCAGTGTCAGGTGATTATGGAGATAGGTTTTCTTCTTTTTTAGAAATACTGTTGCATCTGTATTACTAAGGCATGATTCTAAGTCTTTTCTAATTTTGTCTAAAATTCACTGTACCTTGCTTTCAATAGCTGCTTTTCTTTTTCCACTACTCAATTTTCTTTCTTTTGAAGCAGGAGATACCTCTAAATAAGAACAATTTGCTAACAGCTTCCTCATTAGTAATACAAATGTCATTAACAAGTTACATGATTCTGGTTCTGGATTCACGATAAACATTTTTGAGTAACAATTTGTGCACAGGGAATTTCCAGAAATCACATTAAGTTTCACTTGAGAAGCTGTTTTATTCACACTTAACAAGGACAAATGTTTAAGTTTTATTTCCCTCAAACCTTTAGTAACTGGCTTTTTATGAACTTTGAGTGGATCAGAGCATTTTTTTCCCAAAAATATGATTGTACTTCAGAATATATTTTTCTTGTGATACAAACAGCTGATACAGAAGGACCTACTCATAATTTAAACAAACTTCATCAAAGTCATTAACATTTTTTAAGTTTTTTGAAACTGAACCATAAACTGTTTCGTGACACACTTCCCTTACTATATGTCCAACAGAGCATTGTTCGTCCACTTTTTTGCATTCCAATTAGACTCTCAAATTTATGTATTATTAAATTTTAAAATTATTTTAGTTAATTAAAAATTACATTCATGACAAAAGCACATAAAATATTCTACACTCTTAATGAAGTATATACATCCAGTCTAACATAGGTTTTTGAACAGACTGACTATAACAATGCCACACCCAGCAAATGTAGTGGAGGTACGCAATTGATGTCCACAGAGCTCCTGTACACACTTATGTTGGGGACTAAACTCATGCGCAAAACTGTAGCCTTCTCAACAAGAGAAATTTTACATGTTTATTATTTTAATTTTAACATTTTGAACTTGTAATAATGTGCTACTTAATTGAGAATAAACCTACATGTAAACTGATAATTTTTTCAATACAGAACTAAAACAAAAGCTCTTATTGTGTAATATTTTACTATCAAAATAAATAATACTAACTAAGTATAGGATGATAGTGTTAACTAAATATAGGTTACAACTAAATTTTATTACAATGAAACATTTAAAGAGGCAACAACCATAAGATCAATTATTTCATCATTTTCAAAAATTTGTATCTTTGTTCAGTCAAATATCAATGCTGAAATTTTTACAGTACTTTGCTATCATATAGCTGTACAAAATGTAGAAAAATCCAATTTTTATATTCAGTCCCACCAGAGATAACCAGCCCCAAAATTTACAGAAAATAAAGATTTTCAAATTTCAAAAACTTATAGAAAATTAAGGAAACATTTGTCACTGTTCTTGCTCTATATAAGGCTAGTAATTTATGAATCTATCCAGAGGACAAAAATACACTCTTGTAAATCATTCCTTGGATGTTACTTTTGGGAAAATTTATTTTCTAAATTTTCAATACCTAACTTTGGAAGCCATTTTGACTGGTTATTTTTGAATTTAAAGTATTCTGGGTAATAAACAATGTTGTAGAGCAGAGTTTTCTAAGAAATCATGTCAACTGCAATGTTGTAACTTGAACCAGTGCAAAGATATTCAAATTAACGCTAGTGTTTCCAAACTGATAAACTGTCGTGCGCTTACAAATAAAAATGGGGGCCATTCAATAATGGTGCAAGGTAACTAAAAAAAAAATCTGTCCTGAACTTCTTTGTTATAGGGCTATCACATATAAAAAAAATCAAAATATTTAAATTGGATCACTTCACATGGACTGACCCTGCTGCTGTTCTGTGTACCATGGAGGATCAGTAACATCTCTTATTAATTTACAAGACATAAATCTCTTAAGTGTTATCAATGCTGTTTCTTTGAGTTTAAGCTGTATTTGGTATACACATACGTAGTTAGTTTGGAAGTTTTCTTCTTTCTTTTAATAGATATATTTTGTGTCTGTTTTTGGTGGATTATGATGTTATGGGATCCAGTATCGCTACAATGACAATGTGGTCCAACCCCTGGATCTGACATGATGCTTCCTATTTGCTCAAGATTATTTTTTGCTTAGACGTCAAGCACGTAAACTCCTGAACTAACTGTTCACAATAATAGAACAATATGCAGATACCTGGCTGACTACAGTGTGTTGACACTGAATGCAGAAGTTTAAGGATGTGAAGGATCGGCATGGTGAGGAAGAATGGACAAAAGCAATAAAGGAAGAATTGGACCTCATTTTCCCAGAGGAACCTAGACTTATGTGCTATTCCCAATAAATAAAAGGGCTATTAACAGCAAATAGTGTTAAAAGTAAAAAGAGATGCATCTGGAAATAATGAAAAGTATTAATGCATGTTTAGTTATTACGGGTTGTGTAAAGGTGAACACACATGACTACAAAGAGACATACACTCTAGTTGCCTGACTCATTGGATTGTGTGTGATTAATGAACAAGATATTTTTATGGAACAATTGGACGTACAAAATGCATTCCCACATGGAGAGTTAACTGAAGAAACTTATATCAAAGTGCCTCCAAGTGTTAAGAATTAGGAGGGGATTGTACGTAAACTCAATAAGGAGGGAATTGTACAGGGTGCAGCACGTAAAACCGGCCCATAAAGTCAACACATGAACAAACATAAATGACACACCTCTTCTGTCAAGTTTGAATAAAACTCCTACCGGATTCCTAAATACACATCACTGTTCACTGTCACCTCAAAGAATGTGGGCCCCATAATGCATGTGGTGGAAATGGCATACCAAACACCAATCTTCTCATCATGCAAGGGTACCAGGTGGATCGTGTGAAGATTTTCTGTTGACCAATACCGAATGTTTTGGGAATTTATGTACCCAGACAGGTGGAACCATGCCTTGTCAGTCATGATGAGCCTTAGTGGGTCCAAGACAACACTGGCAACATCCCTCGACAACTATCAAGAGAAATCCATTCTCTTCTGCAGGTCAGGCTCATTCAGTTCTTGCACAAGACTTATCCAGTACGCTTTTAACTTCAGTCCCCTTAAAACACATCTGCAACTTTTCTCACTTGCATGAACCTGTTGACTCAGTTTCCTGGCTGACTTACGAGGACTTCTCATCATTATCTCCTGTGCCAGCCTCTTTAATTCAGGTGTGCTGACAGGTGGTGATCTGTTCCTGGGAGCAGTTTGAACCAATCCTGTATGCTCCCATTTTCCAATCAATTCATGTATGGTGCTTTTTGCTGACCAGAACGTGCTGGAAGTTTCTCCTGAAACAAATTCTTGTATTCACACAAGATCCTGTGCGAACAAATGCTTCAACAACGGCAATATGCTCGGGTAACAAGTATGGCACGCGCGCACCCCCCCCCCCCCCCACACACACACACACACATTAACCTGGCTTCACATAATGCGGCCTTTTTCTCAACTGGTTTTGACAACTTTCACTAGCTGCGACTGCAGCTGCCTTATACAACAACAAAGTTCCCTGCAGTGTCAGAACATCAGAGGAAATGGTTAGTTCGAGCACGACTGGACGGCTTTTATCGTTTTACATAATTATAGACATGCGCACATGCACTGAAACGTTATCGATGTGCACAACAGGCCGGTTTTACATGCCACAGCCAATATGTAAACACAATAAAGACTGAGCGAGGTGGCGCAGTGATTAGACACTAGACTCGAATTCAGGAGGACGACGGTTCAATCCCGCGTCCGGCCATCGTGCTTTAGGTTTTCCGTGATTTCTCTAAATTGCTTCAGGCAAATGTCGGGATGGTTCCTTTCAAAGGGCACGGCTGACTTCCTTCCCCCTCCTTCCCTAATCCGATGAGACCGATGACCTCGCTGTCTGGTCTCCTTCCCCGAAACAACCAACCAACCACACTAAAGCTTTACATGGATACAAGCAGACACCAAGAACTTGGAATTCTACGTTTGACAGTTTTCTAACACAATTGGTTTTCAACAACTCAAAGCTGAAAAACACGAAGATTAAAAATAAAACTTTGAATGTGAGAACTTGGTGGTAAAAAATTCTATCTCAGAATTGATGTACAGAGAACCAGTGGCAAAAATGTTTCTTAGTCAAAGTGTTTATCTTCAAAACTTACTAAAAATATTAACATGGAAGACTATTAACCCTGTAAGGCACTCATGGAAGTCAAACCCAGTGAACACACTTCTGGAGACATAGTTGAAAACAAACCATGCAGAGAACTGGTAGGTTGTGTGATACTTGTAATGACAGCAACAGAATCAGACATTAGTTAACTACTTTAGTATGCATCAAAATAAACCAACAGAACTCTAAAGTAAAATTCTTTTATATATTAAAAGAACAATTGATGATGGTATGTGTTACAATGAAAGACATGTGGATATCAGCTCCAAGGAACAAGTGGCAAGTATCTTAACAAAAGACATTTTGATTATACAAATGTAGTTCAAAAGACTATGTCTCAAGATGAGAATAGTGAAATTGTGAGACACTTGAGGTTTTCACATTTGTGCAAATAAGTTGTTATTACTTGTCTAACTATGGCTTACCATGTTTTAACTTGAATTTTCCAGTTATGACAACAGATTTCACCATCTAACCACTGACTTTATCAAGATCCAATTAATTTCATTAAAATCCTTCTAGTAGTACCGTCATTTCACTTTACAGAGAGCTTCACACAGTAGGCAAAGCAAATTATTTTAGAAGACAGTAGTACAGATTAATACAGTCTCATCATCACAATCCCTGCAGGAGTGACATGTAATGGTTCTTGAAACTTACTAAAAATGTTTTCACAGTATCATTTATACCCATCCTCAAGCATTTGCCAGTTACGTTCTTTCACGTCTCCGTGACACTTAACCATGAATCAAACAAACCTGTGACCAATTGTACTGCCCTTCTTTACATGTGTTCAATATCCCCTGTTACTTCTGTTTGTTACAATCCTACACATTCGAGCAGTATTCTATGATGGATTGAACATTTGTTTTGTAAGCAATCTTCTTTATACACCAATTGCATTTTCCTAATATTCTACCTATGAACTACGGTTTGTTACCTCCTTTATCTATGACCCAGGTATTTGCATGAGTTGATTGATTCCAACTGTGACTCACTGATATTGTAGTCATAGAATACTATGTTGTTTTGTTTTGTGAAGTGCAAAATTCAACATTTCTGAACATTTAAAGCAGGTTGCAAATCTTTTCACAACTTTGGAACCTTATGAAGACCTCACTGCATATTTGTGGAGCTTTTTTAGGCAGTACCTCATTATAGATAAATGTATTATCTTCAAAAAGCTTGAGGTTAGTATTAATATTGCCTGAAAGATCATTAATATACAATTTGAACAGCAAGAGTTTCAACACACTTCCTTGGATGCTTCTAAAATTACGTCTACATCTGTCAAAGACTCTCCACTGCATCCCCTCTGCCAAGAAAACTTCAGTCCAGTCACAAACTTCACTTGATATCCCATACAACTATATTTTCAGTAATAAGTGTACATTTGATACCAAGTCAAGCGCTTTTCAGAAGTCAGGAAATACTGCATTTATATGACTGCCTTGATCCATGTAATTCAGGATGTAGTGAAAAAAGAGTCAGTTCAATTTTCACATGAATGATATTTTCAGAATTCATGCTGGTCTGCATGTAGGAGATTATTCTGTTAAATATATGTCATTACATTTGCACTCAGGATTTGGACAGTGTTTTTGTGGAACACTTCTGCGACCTGTGCATTCTTTCAGCCACTGGGCAGATTTTTTGTTCTTGGGATCTATGCTATATTATTGTTAAAAGATGGTCTAACTCAACAGCATATTCATTACACAATCTGATAGAGATCTAATCAAGCCATACAGCTTTGCACACTTTTAACAATTTCAGCTGTTTCCCAACGCTACTGCCCTGTTTTACTCACCTTTGTAGTGGTATGAGAATTAAGTTATGCCCATACTCCTACTAGTAAAGGAACATTTGAAAATGGATTTCAATATTTCTTCATTTGGTTTGTTATCTTCAATTTCAGGTCGTCACGTCCATCAGTGTTTGGACACTAGCTTCGCTATTACTAACGATACAACCGTTACAACGAGTACTGCTTTCGATTTTATGAGAGATCTTATGGCTGCAGTAGTCATCGAAAGCTTCATGCAGTCAAAAAAGTTTCCTTCAGCAGCTCTCTATTTATTGCGATACACTTTGGTTTACACCCATTATACAGCAGTGTTTCTTCACAGTTTCTTTATAGTGATGGTATATTGTGGAGGATCCCTATCATCATGAACTGTTTTGCTAGGTCATTGCTGTTCCAACTGCCTCACAGTCACTGGTCATATGATCAACTCTACTTGTGTCCTAAGAGCATCAGTCTCTGTTTTAAATATTTACTGGCCCTAAAATATCACTAGCTTACAGTAAGAACAGGAAGAGGGTATGTGAGACCACTTTTATGACTTTCCAAGCCCACTGATGATTGGCAGCTCTCTATCAATTGGCAATTAGCTGGCATAGTGGCAAATGTACAACAGCGGTTTTGTCCAGAGACAAGAAAACAAAAGTGA
Organism: Schistocerca cancellata; assembly: GCF_023864275.1. Taxonomy (NCBI): domain Eukaryota; kingdom Metazoa; phylum Arthropoda; class Insecta; order Orthoptera; family Acrididae; genus Schistocerca; species Schistocerca cancellata. The sequence goes on from NC_064627.1 coordinate 1,072,850,637, forward strand.
CTTCCGTCCTTGAAATAAAATAATGTTACACACAGTTTCCAACTTTTTGGTCCCAGCAACAATTCTCCTTCTCAGGTAAAGTATTCTATATCAAATACTGATGAACTACAAGACTGATTTTTAAATTACTTGATTATTGAAAGACTGCACAATACTGGTGTACTGTTCAACACTTGGTTTACAAAGTTATATTAATAAAACACAATACTACTGACTGCTTTCATAGCTGAATGGTAGGTACCCTTTGATGCGGAAGGACCTGGTTTCAGTACCCAGTACAACTCCTCAGTTTTTTTTAAGCCTGGAACAGAATACACACTGTCTCACAAGATCAAATGAGGAGCTGCTTGAATAAAGAAGCAATGGCAGCATCAGCATCATGTGTCATCTACCTAAACAGGCACAATAACAGCTGGAGGGCTTGGTGACAGGTTGATCACTGATCACTCCTCATACTGCTCTGTAGGCAGCAACCGGTCAGTCATAACAGGGCTAATCCCTGAGGTTTCTACTATTAGGTAGAGAGCTGGAGTTTTAATTACACTAGCTTTTCAATCATTTTTGCCATCACCAAATCTTATATCGCCACACTTCATATTTAAAATTTGTTCCTTTTCTTTGTTAGTGAATTTCTAACTATGTTAAATTATCGTACGACTAGATATGATGATGGGAATACAATGAAACTTCCTTTGCTGTAATTCATAAAGGAAGATATACTACCTTAGAAGCCACAAATCTTAATGTCTATTTCTTAATTGTAATTTTAACTCTTAATTTGTTCACATTCTATCAAGTCCCTCTGATGTGATAACTCTGCTGTTATCAGTTTTAGAAAGGGTCCAATAGCGAACCAAAAATGATCATGTTAAGGAAATGGTGAAATCTAATCTGTTTGTGCAAATTCTTCAACTTTTCACTTCTCAAACTTCAGAGAAATTCTCTTGCATACCTTGCAAGACTGTTTTGTTGTTGTGGTCTTCAGTCCTGAGACTGGTTTGATGCAGCTCTCCATGCTACTCTATCCTGTGCAAGCTTCTTCATCTCCCAGTACCTACTGCAACCAACATCCTTCAGAATCTGCTTAGTGTATTCATCTCTTGGTCTCCCCCTACGATTTTTACCCTCCACGCTGCCCTCCAATACTAAATTGGTGATCCCTTGATGCCTCAGAACATGTCCTACCAACCGATCCCTTCTTCTGGTCAAGTTGTGCCACAAACTTCTCTTCTCCCCAATCCTATTCAATACTTCCTCATTAGTTATGTGTTCTACCCATCTAATCTTCAGCATTCTTCTGTAGCACCATATTTCGAAAGCTTCTATTCTCTTCTTGTCCAAACCATTTACCGTCCAGGTTTCACTTCCATACATGGCTACGCTCCATACAAATACTTTCAGAAATGACTTCCTGACACTTAAATCTATACTCGATGTTAACAAATTTCTCTTCTTCAGAAACGCTTTCCTTGCCATTGCCAGTCTAAATTTTATATCCTCTCTACTTCGACCATCATCAATTATTTTGCTCCCCAAATAGCAAAACTCCTTTACTACTTTAAGTGTCTCATTTCCTAATCTAATTCCCTCAGCATCACCCGACTTAATTCCACTACATTCCATTATCCTCGTTTTGCTTTTGTTGATGTTCATCTTATATCCTCCCTTCAAGATACCATCCATTCCGTTCAACTGCTCTTCCAAGTCCTTTGCTGTCTCTGACATAATTACAATGTCATCGGCAAACCTCAAAGTTTTTATTTCTTCTCCATGGATTTGCAAGACTAGCACACAAGAAAGGATGTTCCAGACAAATGTACAATTTTTTAGTGTTATGCAAAGCACAGCTGGAAAATTCAGTTATTGTTATTTCAAGTAAACTGCAACCAAAGATCCAGAAACAGATATGACACTTTTAAATAATCAAGCACTAAGCACAATGATATTATTCCCACCTGCAGAACTTGAAGTCAGAAAAACAGTAGCCTATAAAAATTGAGAAACAAAAAGTATCAGATTCTGAGCTGAAACAAAATGTAAAAAGCAGAGAAGTATCTTTTTTTTTAAAAAAAAAAAAAGAAAGAAAGAAGAAGAAGAAGAAGTGAGGAAGGTAAAAAAGGGAATATTAGGGTTTCACGCAGAGTGATGCAGATGATATTAGAGACAGAGGTCACACATCAATTGGAAAGAATAGGAGAGGCATTTGACCATTTCCTTTTCAAAGTAAGCAGCTGGAACAAGTGATTCCCGGAGACTATGGAAAACATAAAACTGGATGGCCATACAGTGTTTGAACTGCTGTCTTCCAAGATGCTACTCAATAAGCTGAGGTCATTCAGATTGACAGGTGTTGTTCTACCGGCTCTGATCATATCTGAAATATAGGTAGAGATAACAAAACCTCAAATATGGCTAAACTTTTAGTGAAACACTTGCCAGGACCACAATACATTAATCTGATGGAATTATATTTTCCTATCCTTATCGAAGATAAATTACATCAATGTAAGAACATCACAGGGTAGCATATTAGAACATATAACCTCCTAATACACAACAATGAATTTCTCAATATTTTAGCCATGGGAAAAAAAGTCTTTGCTGCTGAAGGTAATACTTTAGTCACTAATCGTTCGTCATTCGGGTAATCGAAAATCCAGGTAACCGAATTTATGAAGAAAAGTAATTTTTGCATTGTTAATTCTACAGAGGTAATCTGTCACCAATGTATGGTTATCTTTCTCAGATTAGTACACAGGGTAATGTTAGGCGTTTATTTAAAACAACAAAAACAAATTAAACTTATTTAAAAAAAAGCAATATTTATTAAAAGATTAGAAACACATTTTCATATGTAGGTAACTTTCTTAAAATTACTAAAATACTGCGACCTTAATTATGTATTAGCCAACAAAAGCCACATAGGACAGTCGGTGTAGTTAAGTTAAAAAAAAAAAATATTATGCAATTATTATCTGATGTAAATAACTTCTTCTCTTCACTGCTGCTACATCACAAATTTGTTTTAATTACAGTAAACTTCCAGTTATCATACTCTGTTCCTTTATGAACCTTTTGAAAACTGTATCCAGGGCTTGAAATATTTTCGCATGAGATGGTCTTCTTCTGTTTCATCTTCTTGGCTTTCCTACTGTTCGTTTGCCTGCAATATGTTTTCAACAATTTCGTCATCTGACATGATTTGAAAACCTTGATCATTAGTGTCACAAGTGAGTCAGTCTTCCATATCTTAGGCATCACATTCCTGGCATATTTGCATGTTTGACATTAGCTCACTTATGTCATCAACAACAGACTAATCCATATCAGTTTGAATTTTCGTGCTCCCGTTTTGAAATTCTGTTCTGAGTTTTGTTCAACGTCTTATTTCAATCAAATCCGACGCATCTAAAACCGTGTAAGAGAACTCCTTTAAATTCAATTGCTTGAATAATGACAAAAAGACTTCAACATTATCTTCATCAACAATTACAATCTACATAAAAGTTGTTTTCTATGAAACTGTTTTAATTTTTCAGTAACTCTTTGACCCATTGGTCGTAGAAAGGATGCCCCTACTTATACCTCCCGAGGAGATCACGAATGTAAAATTAGAGAGATTCAAGCGCACACTGAGGCTTTCAGACAGTCGTTCTTCCCGCGAACCATATGCGACTGGAACAGAAAAGGGAGGTAATGACAGTGGCACGTAAAGTGCCCTCCGCCACACACCATTGGGTGGCTTGCGGAGTATAAATGTAGATGTAGGAGACACGAATTTTTGTGTAAACACCCCTTATTCTCTGTCTAACAGTTCAGATGAAGGACAGGTTGGCACCTTATCCAGTAACAATAGGACATTTCCTTGTTCACCAATTATATTTTGAATTTTTTGTACTTCATAGATAAAAATATTGTCATACCAATCAATGAATATTTCAGTATTCTACCATTCCCTTTTTTTGGTGTTTATAAATTATGGGCACCCTAGTATATAATTGCGAATCTGAGGCCTGGATAACCAAGTCTCCACTGTTCCAAATCATCAAAGTACCTAAAATCCAAATGTGTCAAATTAACATGGGTCTCTAAATGAATCACCACTGTATAACGATGTTGCTTAATAAGAAAGACATGATCACATGGAGATTCTTCACAAGTGTGATTGGTTTAAAGATGTTTTGACTGATAAAGTCCTGAATATTACAGTAGACGGCAAATGTTTAAGTGAAGCAAAAGTGACATGAAATGTGTCACAGAAGCACAATATAGGATTACAAATGAGTCAGTGTCAGAAGATGACAATTGCAGTGGGCTAGTTGCAGCAGCTTCTTGCCCCTTTCTTAACCATTCAAGTAATGCAAATTTGTAAACATTTCTATGGTAACCCCTTTGTTGTCACAGCTCCATTTTAAAAATGTGAAATGTGGGTAGGGCATTCTTTGGCCATGGAGACCCCATCTGAGATATTTAGTCACCTGGTACAAGTCTTTTCACTTAACACTACTTTGGCGACATGCGTGTCAATAATAATGATGAGGACTGCATGTACACCCAGTCCAAATGGAGAATATTCTTATCCCAGTCTGGAATTGAATCAGTAGTGCCATGATCGAGAATCAGCAATGCTAGCTGCAAGGTCAAGAGCTGTTGATATAGCTTCAAAGATAACTGTTGTTTTTCACCAGCACCGATTTGCTGAAAGCTAGCAACAGAGCAGCAAGCTGGCAGAGATCCTTTTACATCTACTCAACAATAGCAATGATCTCGGTATACAGAAATGGTGTGTGTGTGTGTTTACTGACAAAGGCCGAAAGCTTTACATGAGTGTCTTTTAATCGTGCCTGTCTGCAACCTCACATGTCTTCTTTACAGTAAGCAGCAATCTATCTTTTCCTACATTGTTGATATTTCTACCTGGAGTTTCCATTGTTTGAAATGGATTATCAGATATCAAGCATACATTAAACACAATTAATACTTTATCCCTAATTCATATGTGGTCAGTGTGTTCACAAACCATAAAAATCAGGTACCATATCTGCTACCCTGCATCCTTTAATTCAACAAACTGCCACCTGTTATCCACCACACAAAAGAGTAGAGTATGCATACCACCTGCAGCAAATGGCGTATATTGTTATCAATGATAACAGATTCCAATGAAAAAGGCAGTGCAAAACCAATCTCACCAGACAATGTGCACAATTCCAGAATATAGTACTCATGAATCACCATGGTTTTATAGTCATACTTTTCTTAGACACTGCTTCAAAGTAGAAGCTTTAAGACAGTCTGCTGATTGGCACTGGTGCTCAAAAACAGTTAACCTTCCAATTATTAGCACAGAATCCATATGATGTGCATTCTTGACATTCAGCATTAAGGTTTTAATATAGGTGATCAAGTTATTCAGTAACTGGATTTAAAACAAACTTCATGTGAAATTAATAAGAGTTAGGGGCATACTCATCTCATAGTTATTACAGAAATGCAGTAGTTCCTATATTCAAGATGTAGTGCACACTGTATTTTTTTTTAACACACAACTTTTTAAGTTGTACACCACACTTTCTTTCAGCATGCAAATGAAAACAGGGACAAAAATCAGATTTGCAATGAAGATTCTGATGGTGTAGATGTCTTACATTACTCTAAATAAGAAAGATACCATAAAATAATATACATAAAGCTGAACAATACACCATGGTATGGAAAAAAATGCCCATCCAATAACAATTCTGAATAATCCAAGGCATTATGCCTAAAAGAGGAAATAACATACTCAGTTAAAAGATAATAAGACCATATGAAATTTCAAGTTAATCATTTTAATTCACTATCAGTACACTGAATATAAATGACACAAAACACCTATGAATATCCAAAACCTAAAGACACATGAAAGAACTCACTTCACAATCATGCTGCAAAAGTAAGATAATCAACTGAAAGTTGCTCTGTAATCACTTTCGGTATACATCTGCAAGACAAAATTCAAACTTTTGCAAATGAAAGACAAAAATAAAACAGTGAGTTACCAAATAACTAACCAAATATTCACCAGTTTTCCAGATCATCGTTCTACCATAAAAGTGTAACTTAACATCACATTAAATATGATCATACCATAAGAAATAAAAACTGTTCCAGTGCCCATATTTAACATAAAACTACAGGGATCTCTGATAAAACACTGTTGCTCACTGTAATAAAGTTTATTAATATACAAAACAGTATTGCCCTTCAAATTTGCCTGATAATATAAACTTGAATTGTACAAATGTTTGTAATCTTTTATTCTGATGCTTCTGTATGTTATGTTATACATTGAGCACTACAGGAAACTTGCTTTGACTGATGATGTCAACTACATAGCAACTGTCCTTGAAGTGACTGTAATCTCTAAACATTACTGTCTTCTGAACTGCTACTTAAAACTGTTCAGAAACGACAGCCAAGCTGCTTCTAGTATTTTCTCATTTGTTTCAGAAACTCACAACAAACCAGCTGTCAAATTCCAATTTACCCTCAATCTCAAGCTACAATTTGTTCTATACACTTGTTACTGCCACTATTTGTCTACGTTCAGTGCCAACCACCACTATTAAACAAACTCCGTTTCACTCAAAAATTTGGCTGAGGACTCTGGAGGTAAAATATGTACAGGTAAGCTTGATGAAACACCTTGCACTTGCACATTCTTCATTTATGAAACCCATATTTTCTCTCTTTCATGACAAGCGTTCATATCACATGCCACCATGTAAACAAATACAATCACTGCATTTGTGAAGTTTGTACCCTATTTTGCCAATCAATCACCTTTCATGAAAAAAATTACTAAATATTAATAGAAATCGTAAAAATTGCTTTATCTCTATAGCTTAGTGTTATATGGCTATTCTCTAATGCCTCCTGTGCATTTTGTTTATCTGATCTACACAATGCAACAGTCTATTCACATACAAAACATATAACAAGGTAAATTGCACTGTGCTGCATATTTTATCCTTAAAATCAACTATGCCATTGCATTAATTTACTGTAAGCTAAGCTACTGATCAATTGTCATTATGACAGTTTACAGTTAAATCTTCAACTCCGTATAAAAAAAAAAAGGTCCACATGAATAGCTGCCACACAAAATATGCGACCCATTAAGTGACAGAACAGCAGTATTTCATGCATTACATGTTTTTGCACAAGAACGTACGTATTAAGCAAATTTAAGAGGTAACGTGTTGACGTGGTTACAAGTAACTTTGCTAAAATATGAGACAAGTTAATGTCTTTAATTTCCTGAGAAATGCCATTAACAATTACGCAAATTAAAATTTTAAAAATTTCACGGAAAATATCTGTGTCTATGGTTATTTTCGATTAATATCACTATCAAACGACGAAATGAAACTGAACTTGTTTTTTTGAACTCTTTTTCACAAAACTTGTAAGATAACAGTCATAAACCACATATTAGTAATTCGAAATTAGGAAAGAAAAAGTAAACCAACAAATAACTTATATGAATTGACTATAACATTTTTACCACAGACGTATTTACCACTTCTACCGGTTTGGGTACGCGTATTCACGGAGACCTACTTACCTCAAAATAAGAACAGCTCTCTACAATTTCACTGCCATTGCGCTCCCACATCGTCATCTGAAATAAGATTACATATGTTACGTTTCGTAGTCATGCAGAACAATCGCGCAGTCCATCACACACAGGAAAACAATTTAATACTTCACATCACATAACTGTTTTGCAGCCACAAGTTAATCCGTTGTCTCCTAAAATAGGGTCACAAGATGGCATTAAAACCACAAGTATTAACCACTTACACAACTAATCTGGAGTTCACTACAAACTTCAGTGCCTCTTGAAAGTACTGATGATTACATTCATGTTGAATCTCCAGTCACAGAGACAAACAATACTTTGATACACTCAAATTTCGGAAACTGACAACAAACACGAAAACGAAAACACCTGCTGTGCTTCACGATATTGCGTTGTTTTCTTATCGACATTCAGCGATTGTTCTTTCGGATATCAGTATCGATATATAATATCTTACTTTCCAAATTTCGAAAACGAGGTATACTTTTTGGTTTGTAACTGTAGTAGTAGTAGAACAACGAGCCTGAAAAACACCTCATTTCGTAGGAAAAGCGTCTAAAAATCAGGACTGAGGATTTTAAAGTGAAGAACAAATGTCACATCTATGATTCCATTAAAAAACATAGACATGCAATTGACAATCAATACACATGCAATTTTTAAATATTATCGCATAATAAGAAACATTTACAGATCAATAAATAACTGTTATCACTACTACGACACAGCGATTGGTTATCTCTATACCTACACTAACAGGCTAACCTGTAGTTAAAATATGTGTATCACCATTAAATTACTGTGAATACTACAATTTCTCCGAGTTTCCTTCAAATACAATGTGCGAGTCGCTAAGGAAGGTCAAAATGTCGAAAACAAAGAAGCCTTAGATGATCAGGACGCTGTGTTTCTTTATGACTGGTATCAGCGATTTGCGGCCTATTGCTGTGCACTGAAAAGTGTAATATCGGAAATGAGTAGCGTACCAAGTAAATCCACCAATACTGAAACCAAATGGGAACAATTCGCATTAAGTATTAAAACTTGATGTAAATTAGTTGAAGGTGAGTCAGAGTTGCACGTAATCATTTTTTAAATGAATAAAGACCTTTCATCAGGTGTAACCGTTTACCATTATTCTAATATATCCAGTGTTTTAGTACACCCATGAAGTTCCTCCATTCACTGTGAACAACGTACTGACTTTCACTTTCATATTATCATTATCTATGCCAGTCCACATATACACTTACACTCTACAATATACTGTGAAGTGTATGGCAGAGGGTACATCCCACTTCGCCAATTATTAGGGTTTTCCCGTTCCAGTCAAGTGAGGAGCACGGAAAGAGTGGTTGTTTAAATGCCACTGTGCTTGAAGTAATTAATGTAACCTGGTCCTCACGATCCTTATGGGAGCATTGTGATGGGATTTGTAGTAAATTCCTAGAGCAATCATTTAGAGCCAGTTCCTTAAACATTATTAGTAGACTTTCTGGGTATACTCTTCAAGAGTATGCCATTTCAGTCCTTTCAAAATTTCAGTGACACTCTCCCAGTCTTCAAACAAACCTGTGACCATTTGTGTACTGCCCTTCTCTGTATACGTTCAATATCCCCTGCTAGTCCTATTTCGTGTGGGTCCCACAGACTAGAGCAATATTCTAAGATGGATTGCACCAGTGATTTGTAAGCAATTTTTATGTAGGCTGATAGCATTTTCATAGTATTCTACCAATAACCCGAAGTCTGCCAACTGTTTTACCTACTACTGAGCTATGTGATCGCTCCACATCATGTTCCTACTAAGCGTTATGTCCAAGTACTTGAATGAGTTTATGGATTTCAGTTGTGACTATCATATTGATAGGTAGCTATGTTTTTTCGTTTTGTGAAGAGCATAATTTTACATTTTTAAATGTTTAAAGCAAGTTACCCATCATTAAACCACTTTGAAATCTTATTAAGGTCTCACAATAGTTATACAGCTTCATTCAAACTATACTTCGGTATTACCTGCGAAAAGTCTGAGGTCACTGTTAATGTTAAGTACAATGTCATTAATATACAACATGAATAGCAAGGGATCGAATACACTGCTCTGGGGTAATACCAAATTTATTTGTACAATTGTCAATGATTCTCCATCCAGGATAACATGCTGTGTCCTCTTTACCAAGAAATACTAAATCCAGTCACATATTTCTTCTGATACCCAATATGAGGGAGCTTTTGCTAATAAGCTTAGGCGTGATACAGAGTAAAATGTTTTGCAGAAACTGAGAAATACTGCATCTACTTGACTGCTTTGAGCCATGGCTAACAGCTTGTCAAGCGACAAAAGTTCGAGTTGGGTTGCACATGGTCTATTTTTTCGAAATACACTCCTGGAAATTGAAATAAGAACACCGTGAATTCATTGTCCCAGGAAGGGGAAACTTTATTGACACATTCCTGGGGTCAGATACATCACATGATCACACTGACAGAACCACAGGCACATAGACACAGGCAACAGAGCATGCACAATGTCGGCACTAGTACAGTGTATATCCACCTTTCGCAGCAATGCAGGCTGCTATTCTCCCATGGAGACGATCGTAGAGATGCTGGATGTAGTCCTGTGGAACGGCTTGCCATGCCATTTCCACCTGGCGCCTCAGTTGGACCAGCGTTCGTGCTGGACGTGCAGACCGCGTGAGACGACGCTTCATCCAGTCCCAAACATGCTCAATGGGGGACAGATCCGGAGATCTTGCTGGCCAGGGTAGTTGACTTACACCTTCTAGAGCACGTTGGGTGGCACGGGATACATGCGGACGTGCATTGTCCTGTTGGAACAGCAAGTTCCCTTGCTGGTCTAGGAATGGTAGAACGATGGGTTCGATGATGGTTTGGATGTACCGTGCACTATTCAGTGTCCCCTCGACGATCACCAGTGGTGTACGGCCAGTGTAGGAGATCGCTCCCCACACCATGATGCCGGGTGTTGGTCCTGTGTGTCTCGGTCGTATGCAGTCCTGATTGTGGCGCTCACCTGCACGGCGCCAAACACGCATACGACCATCATTGGCACCAAGGCAGAAGCGACTCTCATCGCTGAAGACGACACGTCTCCATTCACGCCTGTCGCGACACCACTGGAGGCGGGCTGCACGATGTTGGGGCGTGAGCGGAAGACGGCCTAACGGTGTGCGGGACCGTAGCCCAGCTTCATGGAGACGGTTGCGAATGGTCCTCGCTGATACCCCAGGAGCAACAGTGTCCCTAATTTGCTGGGAAGTGGCGGTGCGGTCCCCTACGGCACTGCGTAGGATCCTACGGTCTTGGCGTGCATCCGTGCGTCGCTGCGGTCCGGTCCCAGGTCGACGGGCACGTGCACCTTCCGCCGACCACTGGCGACAACATCGATGTACTGTGGAGACCTCACGCCCCACGTGTTGAGCAATTCGGCGGTACGTCCACCCGGCCTCCCGCATGCCCACTATACGCCCTCGCTCAAAGTCCGTCAACTGCACATACGGTTCACGTCCACGCTGTCGCGGCATGCTACCAGTGTTAAAGACTGCGATGGAGCTCCGTATGCCACGGCAAACTGGCTGACACTGACGGCGGCGGTGCACAAATGCTGCGCAGCTAGCGCCATTCGACGGCAAACACCGCGGTTCCTGGTGTGTCCGCTGTGCCGTGCATGTGATCATTGCTTGTACAGCCCTCTCGCAGTGTCCGGAGCAAGTATGGTGGGTCTGACACACCGGTGTCAATGTGTTCTTTTTTCCATTTCCAGGAGTGTACATACTGATTGGGATGGACGAAGTCGTTCTTTTCAAGATACATCATTATGTTTTAGCTCAGAATATGTTCTAAGAATGTATAATTAATGGATGTCAGGAATACTGGAGGGTAATTTAGTGGATCACTTCCGCTACCCTTCTTGTAGACAGCCATGACCTGTGCTGTTACAGCTACTAGACACAGCGTTTTGTTTAAAGGATCTAAGACAGATTATCGTCAACAGAGAGGCTAACTCAGACGCGAGTTAGGTATAGAATCTGATAGGGATTCCATGGTCCCTGGAGGTTTGTTCAGTTTTAAGGATTATAGCTGTTTCTAAATGCCACTGATACTAATATACATTTCACTCAGATTTTCAGTGGTATAAGAATTAAATGAGGGAAATCCACCTGGTTTTTCTTTGTAAAGGAACATTTAAAAATAGAGTTAAGCATTTCTGCTTTTCCTTTGCTACTCTAAATTTCAGTTCCTGCATTGTCCATGAGGGACTGGATACTAACTTCGGTGTCACCAACAGCCTTTACATACGACCAGAATTTCTTTTGGTTTTGTGAAAGATCTTTCGATAGTAGTCTGAAGCAGCAGTAATTCAAGTATTCATGCATTGCTGTCGTAACTGGCAAATGCGTTTCATTCGGCATCTCTCTATGTATAGTCACGTACTTTTTTTATGCCACTTTCGCAGTAGTCTCTGTTTCTTTAGAAGTTTCTTTAAAGTGACTGTGCACCATGGCCAGCCAACAAGTGATATACATATACTAATTTGTATGCCACTGACAGCCTTAAAATATGATTACAATTCCATGCGTTTTTGAGTGAGGTCCTGTGATAGGACTTTGTTACAGAAATAACCGACGAGTTTGTATATTTCTCTTCTCATAGCCAAGTGTGAATTGGGTAGAATATATTTGCCTACAGATATACAGGGTGTCTTAAAAGAGTGATTGTGGTTTTATTGGCACTGTAATTATTCGTTTTGTCCTAAAGTAAGGAGAGCTGATCAACAGTAACGATGTAAGACACTTTATTCCCCCCCCCCCTTTTTTTAGAGTAAGACGGTGAGCGACCAGCTGTGTATTGTTGCCCAGGGTAGATCATAACTGTACTGTTCCTGCTTTAGAGAGCCGTTACCAGTCGAGCCCAGAATATCTGCAAAAGTGGGGTAACATGCGGCTTTGCTGACCAAAGAGTCTGCTTGCAGAATCTGGGGCCGCCGGGAATAGATGGGAATTTGGAGAGCATCTTCCATCCTGCTCAAGCTAATTTACCATCAGAAGGTCTTGACGCTGTAGATGAAATACAATAGTGGGAGGTGGATGCTGAGGCTGGTGAAAAAGTAGTTAGTAGAGTCTCTTACGCTTCTGTCTATCGGACATAAGTCTGTGCTGGGTGAATGAGTGAGATGCCCAGCGTGTACTGGTTGGTATGTTTAATTTTAGAGCCTGTTCGAATAACAAAATTTGGTGGGGATTGATCTTTGAAAGTCGGTGAGTTGCATGTTGCAGGTATTGCTGATGGAACGGTATCGTTGATGGCCTGATATGGTGAAGCTGCAGTGGTGTTCTCCTCTGAGGATTCTTTGTTTTGGAAAAGCTGCATATGTCGTCTCTGGACCCTCCTCCTCTGTGACATAAGCAGGCTTAACTCTCTCAACAGGCACTGTTGTGGCCTTGGAATCTTGCAGTATTATGATGGTATGCAAGCTGTGTTGTAATACTGGATATGATCCCATGTATGGAGGACACAACGGTGGTTTGACCGCATCAAATCATAACCACATGTGCAAACAGTTGTGAAGGTTATTATAAAAAAATGTTCACTTGGTGCCATGACGGGCTAGTGCTGCTGGAATGAGCCACTGCATTGCGTGCTGCTGTGTCCATGCGAACTCTTGCAGTGTGGTGGACCAGGGAAGTTGTAACCTCCTGACTCTCTGTGATGTCTACTGGAACATGAATTTGCTCTCTGTAAACAAGTTGGCTTGGGGCCAAAAAAAAATGGTTCAAATGGCTCTGAGCACTATGGGACTCAACTGCTGTGATCATAAGTCCCCTAGAACTTAGAACTACTTAAACCTAACTAACCTAAGGACATCACACACATCCATGTCCGAGGCAGGATTCGAACCTGCGACCGTAGCGGTCGCGCGGTTCCAGACTGTAGCGCCTTTAACCACTCGGCCACTCCGGCCGGCGGCTCGGGGCCACAACAAGGTATGTTTTAATAGCAGTTCTCAGTCTGAGTAATACGACAAGCAGTGCATCACTCCAGGTACTGTTATGGTACATGAGCGCTGCTTTGAGTGTTCTATGTGACCATTTCACATTTTGTTACTTGCAGGGTGCACCTCTAGTGTTCCATAAAAAGTGAGCAATTAAATTGACGATTACAGTCCACAGTCATTGTAGTTGGAATTCCAAATCTGCCAATCCACGTGTGAACAAATTCTTCAGCCACGGTTTCTACCAAAATATCGGTAATAATGGAGTAAGAGAGTGGTCCAACAATGTCGAGGTGCTCACATGTAAATCTTGTTGCTAGGTTGACTATATGTCCAATAGGTGTGAATATGTGCTGACCGACTTTGTTTTGCTTGCAGTGTAAACAAGCTCTTACCAGCTTGCGGCACTGTTTAATTGCTCCTGGCCATGTAAAACATAGAGTCACCATGCATGAAGAAGCATGAACGTCAGTCTACGGCCACATGAGCGTTTTATTCACTCGCGTTTCTGCCGGCGTTCACGCCGACTTTAGGCTAAGGCCACACGAGCGTTATTTCCACGCGCGTTTCTGCCAGAATTCACGCCACACGCGCGGCCACATGGCGGCCTCTCTCACGCGGCGTGAAGCCCAGCGAAACGCCAGTGGTGCTTTGGTGCAAGCTGTGACAACATCTACTGTGCGCAGTTTAGTATCAACTATGAGCGGAAATACATTAAACAAGAACGCGTGTAACAACAACAATGTTGTACTATTGTACAAATAAGTAAATTTTTTCTTCTGATTTTTCGTTAAATTAGTGTAATCGATGTTCTGATTTCATTTCTTTTTTGTTTCATGTCATTGTGTTAAGAAAACTGTAAACAAATTTCAATGTGGATTTTAATGTTTATGTCAAATATCAAACAATATTGTAACAGAATTGAAATGTAACAAATGTTGAAACTATTGTGAGATGTTTAAAATTGTAACTGTGCATCTGGTCCATACGTAGGCAATGTGTTAGGATATGTAGAATGCAAAACCTTGGGTGAATACCCGGCTTGTAAGGGAACGGTAAAAGGTGGTAGGCAGGCGAGCGAGGGGAAATGCGCACGGGCGCTGCACGGCACAACGGGCTCAGCAGTAGTAGTTGGAGTTTGGCATTGATCTGAGCAACACGTTCTGGAGCGAGGAGGCTCTTTTGGAAGAAGTAGTTTCATTGAGCCTCGGGTATGCCGTTCCAATGCCCATACAGCATGGCAAAATTCCATAGGCACTAAATGGAAAAGTATTGCGACGCTATGAAGAAATAAAGTGCCGATACGTCAAGAGCCATAGCTGTGGTTGTATGTGTGCTTTGTGCCTCGCCATCTCGCCGCCTGCCAACCGCCGCATCGATACAAACAGGTTGAAACTTTTAGAACTGTATTCGTATGGACCAGTGTTACTTTTGTTCCATACTGTTCAATAACAACTTAAATTTCACCAGAACTGTCCTATCATTTAATTATCCTCACAACTAACCTAGATAGGGTCCTTTCCAAATATTGTGCAATCCGAGTGTCCCTAGATGAATAATTAAAGTTTGCGTTAATAATAATTACCTGCAGACCTAGCTATGTTAGAATGATGTTTAAAGAACTGTTTTGTTAATGAACCAGTAAATGAATAACGAAGGTCTGACAAAGTTGGAAGATAACTTTAATATTGATTTAGAACTGAAGTTTAATTATTTTGAGACAGATATAAAGGTATTTAAATAAGCAGGAAATAAGATAAAAAGAGTAGTAACTCATATATTGGAAATTTCAGTAATCAACTTTTTTAGACAGTGATCATAACAGTTTCAGGGTCCACCCCCTTTTTTATTCATTTGAATTCTGAAGTGTTCTAAACTCATTTGACCAGCAAAGTTAAAGTCAATATAAAAGCCAAAATTGATCAGTGTTTTATCTTTATCTAAACTGACATTTTGTTTGTGGCTCGAAATTACTATTTCTAGGATAACCTATGCCCGATTTTAATCAGATCAATAGACAGTACGAAGTTTGGTAGTAAACATTATAGTGTATTGTTATGTATTTATGGTTTTTCCCTATCAGTACAGAAAGTGAAACTATCAGCTTAATAGATTTTATAGTTCTAAAATTTACCATATTATGCAGTGTTACTACTTGTTGCTCTGCACGAATATCTGCCAACTTGTACAGGGAAGAAACTCAGTTAATGCCTAATTAGGCTGGCGACCGTATTATTAACAAATTGGTAGCATCTTCTGTGTTGCTTTTCGTCCGTCCTGAAGTGTACTTGCATTTCGAACTTGCTTGACGTATCATTGTTATTACAGAGTGGGTGTAAGTCTGATTTTTCCACCATTCAGGTATACGCGGCCAATATATATACGAAAATCCTTTCTCATAAGGTGAAGCCCGTCAACTTACCATAGTACAGGCCTTAATGAGTATCGTGTGCCCCAAGCGCACGTTACAAGCGGTTCTTGCAGTATGTGCTGCGTTAGTTGTACATAGGCGTCGGAAACGACGACAGGAAAAAAATATTGGATTCATCCCATATTAAGCGACAGATCAACTAAAGGAAAGTTCGTGCTTCTACACAACAAACTGAAGGCAAATCCAGACAAGTTCTTTGAATACTACAGGATGTTGGTTAACGCATTTGAAATGCTTCTGAATATGATTGGAGAGAAAATTTCTAAAAGGAACACGAACATGAGGGAATGTATCAGTGCAGAAGAAAAACTCACAGTAACCTTAAGGTACGTTTTATTTTTTAATTTTTTCTCTGTTTACACATTAATATTAATTAAAAATGTTTATGCCAAGGAAAAAAATGTAGATCTGAAAGACCTGACATAGTTTTTAATTACAAGTCAAAAAGAGTCACAAAAGCAACTTCTCTTTCCTCTGTGGACTCTCTTTCTTCTGTGGACCGTGACGAATAGCTTTCGTAGTGATGTACAAAAGACTGATTAATTGCGCTGACACTTGGTGAAGATGGTGAAAGTGGTGAAGGTGAAGACGTCAGAATTGTGTAAGACCTTAAAAGTTGAATGAATTTCATTTGAAAATCTAATTTGTCCTCCGTTTTAAGCTTCCTAATAACAGGAAGTTGTGACATGAGGAACATCTCATCCGCATCAGGCACGTGACGTGCAGGTTGTTCCAAATGCCCTTTTAAGACCTTCACAATTTCGTCCTCGAACGTATCTTGTTTCCGCTTTTTTGGTTTTGGCCTTGAAATATTTTCTGCACTTCGAGGTTCTGGTGCTAGTACACTCTCTGTTCTGTCGTCATTCTCAATGACGTTCATATTCCCAGCAGTTCTGAAAAAATAACCTTTTTTTATAACTTAAAACAGTATCCTTTCATATTAAACCTACTGAAACAGCTACTATGTTCAACAAGTGACCTTATAATCCACAGACAGTAAGGGGTAATTGCCACTTATGTCCTTTGTTGCAGCACTCCTTCAAGGAACGTCATTTGCTTGTAAAATACATATGGTTTGCCTGGACGTAGCAGCATTACCACTTCTTCCTCGGCTTTTCATATATTTTGTATAGGAATCTCTCATACTTTCCCACCGTTTCTGAACTTCTATCCCTAAAAGATAACGAATGAAAGTATTGTAGATTTATGTAATTACCTGGAGCTCATTTAATTTTTCCTATTTAAAATGAAATCATTTAACAGGTTTGTGCATGAAACAATTTTTCTACTACCAAGAACGATTTTTTCCATTTATATTTTCCACAACATGTTTTATGAAATGGTTCCCATTTTCAAGTGAATTTCTGCGTGCTGTGCGGTACTGCAGTCTTGTGTTGTCTTTAGTATAATGTATAAATCCATGTGCAGTTTTTAACTAATGATCGACGTTTTTGCAGACTTTCACTATTAACTATATATAAAGACAGACAATTATTTCAATATTCCTCTTGGTTTTATATATTACATTGAAGACAACAGGACAATGGAGCACCTTACACATGGAAAAAAACACAATACAGTAACATAGCACACAAAAATATGTTTGGCAGTGAAAACCATTTCCTGAAACATAAATAAAGAGAAAATCCATTGGCTTTCCCCAACCATTTCTAATTGATCAAATCAAATTTTACAGGCATCTGGGGACTGGAAATTCGATGCGTTTCCTGCATTTTGAGTTTCTTCTCAGCCGATCCGCAATTGCTGATATTATTAGAGATACTTGCACTTCCATATGGGAGATGCTGAAAGTGAAGTATATGAAACCCCCGACTACAGAAGAGTGAAAGAATATCAGAGACCAGTATGAGAAGACAGCAGACTTTCCTCATTGTGTGGGAACCACAGATGGAAAACACCTTAGAATCGTTAAACCATGGACATCAGGCAGCGAATTTTATAACTACAAAAAGTATTTTCCTATTGTATTGATGGCCATAGTAGACAGTAAATATTGTTTCAGATTCATAAATGTAGGGGCATTTGGTCATCAAGGAGACTCCAATATATTCAAAGCAACTGAATTGGATAAAAAACTTTACCAACAAGCCTCGAATTTGCCAGAAGCTGCGCCACTTCCGAATAATCCTTGTGTACTGAAAATTCCTTATGTGTTTGTGGCTGATGATGCTTTTGCGATGAGTGACCATTTAATGAGACCATATCCCGTAAAAAACCTTACAAATAAACAAAAAGCGTTTAACTACAGACTTTCACGAGCACGACGTTATATGAATGTGCATTTGGCATTTTATCCAATAAATGGAGAATTTTCCATCGTCCAATCGATGTTAACGTGTATGTGGCGGATACTATTGTTCAAGCATGTTGTGTACTTCACAATTTTGTGAGACAACATGATGGTTACAATTTTGAAGACACACTGACTTGCACAATGGAAAGTATTCCGGCACATGGGAACGGTCAGTGGCAAAAGTATCAGAGATCATTTTGCTGATTACTTCTGTTCCCCTCAAGGATCTGTACCATGGCAAGATCACTATGCAAACTTCTTCGGATGAAGACTAATTTTTGTATTGGCTTGTTAACATTTTATTCATGTATAAATTTCATTGTACACTGTTTATAGCAATTAATAAAATATTTACTGTCTGTAATTACCTAGATCTGATTTTTGCTTGTTATCCATTCCATCCCATTTTTCTCCCAGAACGGCCGCTGTACCTGCTCGCCACGATTCTCTTTTTCTTTCTCTAATTTTGTATTCCGGATCCCTTGTATTGTACAGCCATGGATGTTTCTGCACTTCCATAATAATGATTTCCCTGTCCAGACGCTCCATTCTGGCACTTTATAAAATACAAGAAGACTGCTACAATGACAACGAAGCGCGGACGGCAAAGTCTGTCCGTAAACTGAACAGCGAGCTGCCGAGCAGGGTTGCCAACCATAGAACTTTTTTCCTCATACATAAACAACTAAAATCTCGTACTTTGGCTTTCAAACCACGTATATTTATCATGCATTTGACATGTTATATAACCAAAAATTAGACATGTGTGGCTACTTCATTATGAAATACCTACTTTTTATAATATCGCACCACGCATTGTTAGACTGCATATGTTCTTTATTATGAAATACCTATTGAAATAATACCGTTCCACGCATTGTTGCATATGTTGGCATCGCTACGATTTCAGTTCGGTAATTGTCGGTAAGGGCTGAGGTCCCGGACTCTGCCGCAGCGTGTCTCCCGCCCGTGTGGCCAGCGCCCAGCGTGAAAAACACGCAGAACGATAGCGTTCGCTCAGTGTGAACGCCAAAGTTTGCGGGCCCGCGGCGTGCGAAAACGCCTCGTGTGGCCAGCCCCATTCAACACGCAGTGGTCTATAATGTCGGCAGAAACGCGCGTGAAAAAAACGCTCGTGTGGCCGTAGCCTCAGGGTGACAAATATCATGAAAAATGTGATATATTTTCTCATAGTGAGTTGAGCGAATGTATGGGTGTGGTTGGTCTTGTGATCTGCCGCATAATAAGGTGACTTGCAATGCCTGAACAAAGATTTCCTTAAATCTGTAGCTGGAATTACCACTGTTCAACAGCATTTGTAGTTCTGGATCCATGCACTGAGTGTCAGCGATGTCTGGACATGACACTCCGGTGATTGCACGCATATTGGCGAGAGGCAATATGTGACAACGTTTTTTATACCATTTTATATGGCGAATGTCTGTAGTAAACTGTCCTATATACTCCAAACGTCTTATATGGCGAGACGGGCTTTGCTGACTAATTTTCTAAAAATGCATGTTGAGATATCAGTGACCCATGAAGACGGCGAATGTCCATGCTTCAAGTTCACTGCAGAAGTGTTTCACCACTTCGTACATTGCCAGTAACTACCAGTCCATTGCCGACCGAAGGGTTTCAGCCTTTTTACTTTTATGAGGAAAAAATGCTCATAGGTGCAAAGGTCTCAACACACGTTGTTGTAATAATGCACTGATGGCCATTTAGTTAGGGAGTAGGGACTATTGTTAAAGCTAACAGTGCAGAGTGACTTCGATAAAAGAGCAAGTAGCCACTGCCAATGCATCCCTAAGTCTGTTGAAGACTTCTGACTTTGTTTGTGCCCATGGTGACAATCGTTTGCTGGTGGTGTATATTTGTTTAGGGACGGCGTTGAGAAGGAGTTGGATTTGTGCAAAATTTGGTAAATGTCGTTGGTAAAAGTTTACCACACTTACGAAACGTCTTAGCTTTTGTAAGTTTTTGGCTGAGGCATATTCAAAACTGCCTAAACACGGTCTGGGAGTGGTTTTATACACTAAACTGACACTTCATATCCAAAAAATTTAATAGATGGTTTCCCTAATGTATCCTTGTGTTTGTGTTAAGGAAGACACAGCATTGCTGGAGATACTGAAATAGCTTCTGCAAATGCTCCTTGTGGTCTTGCTCATCACATGAAAAAACCAGGATGTCGTCTATGTACGATAAACAAAAATTCAGACCTCTCAGAACTTCACCTACAAAGTGCTGCCACGTCTGGGCTGCCTTGCACATCCAAAAAGCATATAGTGAAATTTAAATTACCGGATATAGGTAATGAGCGCCGGCTTAGAAATGTCAATGGGGGCGACTGGAATTTGCATATAAGCCTTGTCACAATCAAATGCAATGAAAATCGTAGCACCACATAAAGGAAATTAGGAATGGCATAATGATTTGCGACAGTCGTAGCATTCAGAGCCCTAACATGGCTCGATAGGCAATGTCTTTTTTACTCGTCAAATGAAGCGGTGCAGCTCAGGGGCTCTCCCATCTCTATATAACACCTGTGTCCAATCACGTGCTGCTTCGCTGCAGTATAACGTTCTGGTGCTAAGCAGCGGACACGGCCAGAGACAGGCTGTTCAGGAATTATCCGAATGTAGTGCACTGTTGAATGCTGCGCTTCCTTTCAGGGTATATCTGGTGTGATTGAGTCTTGGAAGCTCCATAGGAGTTGTTGAAATGTACTGTTGTCCTCACTAGCAGCGGTGGTTATATTTGTTGCAGAGATTCACCGTTGTAAAGCCATCATGATTAGCTGACGAATATGTACTTCCACAAGAAGCTGGAAATTGTTTAAAAAATCCACTCCTAAGATAGGGTGATAGATGTGGGGACTGTAAAAGCCCATTGCCATGTATTTGTGTGATAAGGTTAGCTGGCAGGCAAGCTACACTGAAGATGGGAATGACTGTATCATTCACAGCTTTTAGTGTGCATCTCTGCTGATAATGTGTAGGCCTAGTGCACGATGGAGTCACAGTGCTAATGTCTGAACAATTGCCAATAATTATTCAGTGCTGTTCACTGTCTCTTTAACCTTTCGTCGGGCGCGGCTGTTCAAATTGATACACCTCGAAGTTTACTGTAAATTATTTGTCAACGAGTGGCAGCACTGACGCCTACTCGCTAGTAGCTAGCCTTTTCCGAATGCTTGTCATTGTTGTGTGCTTCAGTATCGATACGATTGCTCTGTTGTCGATACATGTGCTGATTGATCAGTTTGATACACTGCACCCGTTCGTGTTGCATTTCAACAATTCATTTCTTTGGTTATCAACATAACTTAGTAAGTAGTACAATGTTAATATACAATATGTAATGCACTTATTTTCTTTATGGACCGTTTAATCGTCAGTTAAGAATGTTTGAGTATCAGGTATCAAATTGATATACTGCGCCTGACTGCGTTATTTTATAGGAATTTTATCATTTTAGGTGTGAGACACTTGATCAAGGCAGCCTACTGTAGCCTCCTTGACCCAAATCATGTTGCAGAAATACAAAAAATGTTGTTCGAAGAGGATAATGATGAAGTTCAAGAGGATTTTGAAGATGAAGTAGACACAGATTGTGATGACGCAGTTGACGTTCTGCAGGAAGATTCAGAAACAGAGGAAAACGACAGTGAAAACGACGAGGAAGTACTTCAAGAAAGCCAGCATTATTATACTGGAAGGGACAAAGAGGCAAAATGGAATAAAGTTCCACCATCGCAGAGAGTACGTTTCAGAGCCCACAATATTATTCGAAAGTTACCTGGTCCTATAGGTGTGGCGAAAGCATTGAGAACGCCTTTGGAATGTTGGAATTGCCTCATAGATGACTTTTGTCGATTATAGTTCTGTATACCAATCAGTATATTGAGAGCATCAAAGCTTCTTTTCGGCGAGAGAGAGAGACGTAAAACCTATAGATATTATTGAATTAAAAGCTTTCATTGGTCTTCTGTTTTTGGCTGGTGTTAACAAAAGTACCAGACAAAGCTTAGAAGATCTGTGGGGAAGTAATGGGGATGGAATTGAAAAATTTCGTCTCGTTATGAACATAAAACGTTTCAGATTCATCATGCGGTGCCTTAGATTTGACAATCGTGTGACTCACGATGAAAGGAGAAAATTAGACAAGATAACAGCGATTCGGGAAATATTTTCTCTGTTTGTACAGAATTGCCAGAAATCCTACACCCTCGGAGAAAACGTTACAGTAGATGAGAAACTTGAAGGATTCCGTGGAAGGTGCAGTTTTCGCCAATACATACATAGCAAACCAAACAAATATGGAATTAAGATATATGCTCTTTTGGATTCCCAAGTATTTTATCTCTATAATCTGGAAATATACGCTGGTCTGCAGCCAGAAGGATTGTACCACATAGGCAATAAACCTTCGGGATGTTGTTCTGCGACTATATGAACCAATTTATCAGTAAGGTCGAAGTGTGACAGCAGACAATTGGTTTACTAGTATTGTTTTGATAGAAGAGCTAAGAAGAAAAAAAATTCTTTTGTTGGGACGATGAAGAAAAACCAGCGTGAGATTCCTCTGACGTTTGCTACCAGTAAACGCAGGGCTGTCCATAGTTCACTTTTTGGCTTCAAGAAAGGCTGTACTCTAGTTTCCTACATTCCTAAAAAGGGGGAGTGTGTTATCTTGGCATCAAGTTTGCATGGAAATAATTCAGTAGATGCTGACACTGGAGATAAACAGAAGCCATCCATTGCAACATTTTACAATAGCACCAAAGGTGGAGTCGACACTACAGATAAGTTGACCGCTTCATACAATGTAGCAAGAAATGTGTACCATTGGCCCATGGTCATATTTTTTGCAATGATCAATATGAGTGGAATCAATTCACAAGTAATTTACTATGGCAACAACGATAATTTTATCTGAAGAAAAGGATTCCTGAAGCAACTCTCACGTGCGTTAGTTCTACCTCACTTGGTTCGTAGATGCTTGGACACCTCAGGAACACAGAGATCTTCAACTGCGGCTACAACAATATAGGCCAACGTGTGAAGAAGAAGCAGAAGACACAAGCAGAAACGAAGAACAAGGGACTGGGATCAAGAGGAAAAGGTAATACCTGCACAGAAAAAAAAGACTGACAAAATATTGTTGCAGAATGTGTCAGAAGCCTATCTGTTTGATACACATTGAACCTTTTTGCTCTGAATGTGGAAAAATTCCGCATTTGTTACCACAGTCAAAAAGTGACGATGAAACAAATGAATGAGTTGTAATATCGTTGTTGTTCTGCTCCAGTGTAATAATAGCCTTTCTGTAAAAATAATTTTCATTTGTAATGTGTTTTATTGGTGAAATATAATAAAGAAGCAAATTAAAAAGCGACGTTTTTATCATTTGTTATTAAAGCCCAACATTGACGATAAGAAATCTGAATGATGAATATTTCTACTGCAGTTGTGCTCATATGTCATCTTTGTCTTTCTTTAAATATATTTGGCACTCATTATATGTTTTGTGAACAGAATTTAATAAATGATGACGTGAATAAACGGTGTGATCAATTTGATACACCGCGCCCGATCTCGCTGCGACAAACACCGCGCCCAACAGATGGTTTATAAAGACACACATTATTGTAGCACTTGATACTTGTGGATATCCACGTCATGAGGCGGAATTGTGTCATACACTTGTTTGCCTGATATTGGCTAAAAAATTTTAAAAGAAATTTTTCAGGCATTAAAAAGTAAAGTAAGTATTCATCTATGGTACAATGTACATTCTATGGATGCAGTCAGCAAAAGTCCCTATTAAATAATACACATAATTTCATACATTTTTATAGTTATGATAATTAGCCCTAGGGCATTTCTAGCTACATATTATATTGTTACATACATGTTCATAGATATCAAAATTCCTATTACCTGTTCAAGGATATTGTACGTTTATCAAGAGCTATTTTAAATATTTATTTAGAGTGTAATAACTTTTATTTTATATATGTTTTTAAGGCTTTGGCTAAGGCTGCTGGGATCAATTACATCTATAATTTCCTGTGACTTCTGTTGTACAATTTAACTCTATGATATAACACACTGTATTCTGGTTCAGATCTTTCTCCTGTTTAGATGTGAGTAGTGACTCACTCTGGTCCTACGTTCATGTTTTTCTCGTGGCATACAGATCAACATATTATACTCTGAAAGACATATGCCTGTGGAACAATAAGCATTTCTAACATTTTAAATAACTCAACACACTGAGCACTACTGCTGCAACTTGACATTATTTGCACAGCCTTTTTTGGTACATTGTAGACCATCAGTATGTTCCTAGCACTTGCTTCCCAACACATGAGCCCATAACTGAGGATTGCATGTATACATCCAAAATACTCCACTTTGAGGTATGAAATGTTCTTCTGAGAGCATTACATACTGTAGAAATCTTCTTTGCCAGAATCATCACATTTTCCACCCATTTCAGCTGGCAGTCTACATTCATCCTCAAGAATTTTATAAGAAATTTATCTGATACACATTCTAATACACATTGTTGACTTTTAGTCTAACACCACTGTCCCCTGAGTTTTGTATTCAATATATATATATATATATATATATATATATATATATATATATATATATATGTGTGTGTGTGTGTGTGTGTGTGTGTGTGTGTGTGTGTGTGTGTGTGTGTGTGTGTGTGTGTGCATTAATAGCATATACGTAAGTGCATACATACACTCATACTCATAAATTAAGAATAATGCTGATACATAGTGAAACAATGCTCTGGTGGGCGGTTTGCAGGTTTAAATCACCTCAGGGTATGACCACGGGGTGCAGACGTTTTCAGACGTGCTAATGGTGACTATACGTTGAAAATGGCTCAAGGAACACATATTGACAATGTTATGATGGGTATAATACTAGGGCGACTGGAGGCTGGTGAAATGCTGGGGCCCTCCGTGTGCCACAAAGTGTGATCTCAAGATTATGTCAACGATTCCAGCAGACAGGAAACGTGTCCAGGCACTACAGTAAGGGACGTCCACAGTGTACAACACCACAAGAAGACCAATATCTCACCATTAGTGACCGCAGGCGGCCATGGAGTACTACAGGTAGCCTTGCTCGGGACCTAACTGAAGCCACTGGATCAGTTGTCTCCAGATACACAGTCTACAGACGACTGAAGAGACATGGTTTATTCGCCCAGAGACCTGCAAGGTGCATTCCACCGATCCCTAGTCACAGGGTCCGCAGCTCGTGGTCGTGCGGAAGCGTTCTCGCTTCCCACGCCCGGGTTCGCTTCCCGGCGGCGTCAGGGATTTTCTCTGCCTCGTGATGACTGGGTGTTGTGTGATGTCCTTAGGTTAGTTAGGATTAAGTAGTTCTACGTTCTACGGAACTGATGACCATAGATGTTAAGTCCCATAGTGCTCAGAGGCATTTGAACCACTTGAACCTAGTCACAGGAGAGCCCGTAAAGCCTGGTGTCAAGAACACAGTACATGGTCATTGGACCAATGTACACGAACAAGTCCAGGTATAGTCTGAACAGTGATTCTCGCCAGGTTTTCATCTGGCGTGAACCAGGAACCAGATACAAACCCCTTAATGTCCTTGAAAGGGACCTGTATGGCGGTTGTGGTTTGTTGGTCTGGGGTGGGATTATGACTGGTGCTTGTACATTCCTGCATGTCTTTGACAGAGGAACTATAACGGGTCTGGTGTATTGGGACGTCATTTTTCACCAGTATATCCGCCTTTTCGGGGGTGCAGTGGGTCCCACCTTCCTCCTGATAGATGATAACACATGGCCCCACCGAGCTGCCGTCATGGAGGAGTACCTTGAAACAGAAGATATCTGGCGAATGGAGTGGCCTACCTGTTCTCCAGACCTTAACCCCATCGAGCACTTCTGGGATTCTCTCGGTCGACGTATCGCTGCATGTCTAACCCCTAGGACACTTCAGGAGCTCCGACAGTCACTGGTGAAAGAATGGGTGGCGATACCCCAGTGGCTGCTCGACCAGCTGATCCAGAGTATGCCAACCCATTGTGTGGCCTTTGTATGTGTGCATGGTGATCATATCCAATATCGATGACGGGGTACATGTGCAGGAAACAGTGGCGTTTTGTACCACATATGTTTTGGGACGGTTTTCTCAACTTATCACCAATACCGTGGACTTACAGATCTGTGTCATGTGTGTTCTCTGTGTGCCTATGCTATTAGTGCCAGTTTTGTGTAGTGCCAAGTTGTTTGGCACAACATTCTGCAATTATCCTTAATTTATGAGCGTTAGTGTACATTAATACTTGTTCCATAGCTCATGAATACCTCATTTCGTAATAATGTGGAACATGTCACTTTAACATAAGTTTTCTTTACACAAAATAAATAATTTTTTTTCACAAAAATCATTTATTGGGTAGAACGAGTTGTCATTTACAAATTCTTTTAATTTGTTTTTAGATGTTGGTTGGCTATCTATCAGACTTTTAATGCCACTGTCAAATGACCAAAGGTTTTTGTGCCACCATAATTCAGCCCTTCCCCGCCAAAGTCAGATTTAACCCAGAATAGTGATAATCCTTTCTTCTAGGGTTGTAGCTATGCACTTTGCTGTTATTTTTGAATTGGGATGGGTTATTAATAACAGATTTCATAAGTGAATATACATATTGCGAAGTTACTGTGATATCCCGAGTTCCTTAAATAAATGCCTACAAGGTGATCTTGGGTCGTCTCCAACTGTTATTCTGATTATACACTTTTGTGCAATGAGTGCTTTTTCTCTTAATGATGAATTACCCCAAAATATGATGCCATATGAAAACAACGAATGAAGACAGGTAAAGTAGGCTAATTTACTGATATGGTTATCACCAAAAATTTGCAATAATCCTAATAGCATAAATAGCTGAACCGAACCATTTCAGCAGATCATCGATGTGTTTCTTCCAATTCAATTTCTCATCAATGTACACACTGAGAATTTTGAAAATTTTGCCTCAGCAACAGACTTCTGTTCATAGTTTTTAAAAATTTAGCGAGAGTTCATTTGCAGAGAACCACTTAATAATTTTCTGAAAGACATTATTTACAATTTCATCAGCTGATTCTTGTTTGTAGGTGTAATTACTTTACCTGTATCATCAGCAAGTAGAACTAACTTTGCATCTTTATGAAAACAGAGTGGCAAGTTATTAATATACTATATTAAGAACAATAAGGGAGCCAAGACTGAACCCTGTGGGACACCATTCTTGATACCTCCCCAGTTAGAGGACCCTGCTGATTTTTGCAGACTATCTGTACTGTTAATTTCAACCTTCTTCATTCTTCCAGTTAAATATGAATTAAACCTTTTGTGCACTGTCCCACTCATATCACAATACGAATTTAGAAGCATTTAATGATTCACACAATCAAAAGCCTTTGAGAGATCAAAAAATATCACAAGTGGTGATGTTTGGTTATTCAATGCATTTAATATTTGAAAAGTGGAAGCATATATAGTATTTTCTGTTGAGAAATATTTCTGAAAACCAAACTGACTTCTTTTTTAAAAATATGTGATGCTAGTCTTGAATATATTACTTTTTCAAGAATAATTGGATAAAGCTGTCAGAAGCGAGATTGTGCGGTAATTGTTAGCATCAGACCTACCCCCTTTTTTACACAATGGTTTAGCAATAGCATATTACAGTCTACCTGGAAGATGAACTGTTTCAGTGAACTACTACATATGTGGCAGAGAATCCTACTTTTTTTGCGAACAAGCTTTTAGTACTCTGTTGCAAATGTCATCAATTCCATGTGAACTTTTACTTTTGAGTGAATTTATTATTTTCCTAATGTTAGAAGGAGAGGTAGGTTAAATTTCAGTTTTATCAAATTGCATAGATGTTGCCATTTCCATTTACTGCTTTGTATTTTCTACTTAATAGCTGGATCCTATTTTCTCTACAACACTGAGAAAATGATTATTGAAAAGTTTTCTACTTCTGACTTCTTGCTAATAAGCTTTTCATTGAGTCTGATAGAAATACAGTCTTCCTGTGCTCTCAGTTGCCCTGTTTCCTTTTTAACAATATTCCAAATTGTTTTAATTTTATTATAAAATGTGCTAATCTCTGATGTAATGCACATACTTCTGGACTTCTGAATAACTTTTCTTAATATAGTGCAGTAGTTTTTAAAATGTTTCACTGTTTATAGATCATTACTCCTCTTAGCAATAAGATACATTTCCCTTTTCTGTTTACAAGATATTTTTATCGGTTTAGTAAGTCATGGCTTTATAGATAGTTTCTTACAATTATATATCAATGTTTTCTTAGGGAAACTGTTTTCAAATATACTCACAAAGATACCATGAAACAGATTAAATTTTAAGTTAGTATCAGGTTCCCTGTCACCTCATCCCAGTCTAACTGTAGCAAGCTTTCCCTAAAATTTTCAAGTGTTAAATCGTTAATTGAGTGCACTATTTAGGAGGACTGTCTTGCATTACTGTATGGAGCTATGTCATATACTGTAACTAGCTGTGTATCATGATCATACAGACCATTCTTAACATGAAAATTTTTTATTTGATTAAATTTATCTTGGTCTACAGAAACAGTATCTATCAGTGTGCTGCTTCCTGGTACTGCCCAAGTAGGAAAATCAATAACTGTGTCAAACTGAAAAAAGCAAGTAATACTTCAAGGTCAAGCTTTCTATTGGACTCTTTCAGAAAATCTACGTTGAAATCCCCCACAAACAATAATTTCCGTTCCTGTGTCTGACAGATAGCACAACAAAGAATCCAAGTTTTTCAAAAATAGCTGAAAATTTTCCAATGGGGATCTGTACATGGTTACAATTATAAAAATACCATTATTTAGTTTAAGCTCACATGCACAGCCTTCTATATGTTGCTCTACACAAACTTTTTGTTTCCAAATTTTTCACACTATGACATATTTCAACATATATGGCAACTACTCCCCTCTCCATAGTGTTTCTACTTAGATGTGCTGAAAGCTTATATCCACCTACATTTACCGTTTCCATACCTGTGTCTACATCACGTTCAGACAGGCGTAGTATTGCTATTCCATCCTCAGTTTCTAAATCTTATAACCAAATAAGAAGGTCATCTACTTTGTGTTTTAATCCCCTGATATTCTGATGCGATACAGTAATATTATTTTTCAATGTGGTTTTATGAGAATCTTATGACATACTAACATTATTTTTTCACTGTTCTGTTATGAGAATCTTGCGATATTTTAACATCTCTAGTGGCTGCCTGTCTGAACTTCTCATTAAGTTTAATTTCAATCATTGTTGCATGATTGGACACTGATCTTATCCTAAACAAGAATTACTTCCATGAGTTTCAGTGCCCCCTCCCCCATTTTGTTATCATCCCACCCAATTTACGCTTCCCTTTCCTACTGTGATGCAGGCCATGTCTAGTGAAGTCCCACCTACCAGTACCATCAACAGGAACCAAACCTATGCCTGGCAAAGCAGCCACCTGAAGCATTTGATCTAGTTCCATATTGAACCTGCTTACAGAGCTCTTCAGTTGGGGCCGATGATACCACATGAAAGCAGGAACTAAGCCAACATTTGTATGGTTCGTTGCGATGCTATTTTTACCAGGTCACACTCAATATTGTAGCCCTGACCCCTATCATTACTGTTTCCCACTCCAACCGCTAGCACAACATGATCTTGCTTTGTAAAACTCTTGCGCAATGATCCTACATCCTCTATCACTTGGCTAAGGCATGCACTGGGATTCAAAATACTTCTGACCTGGTACCTGTCATCTAATTTTCTGGCCCACACTTCGTCTGTGGCTACTGCCTAACAACAAAACTTTCCACCTCCTTTCCACTCTTTTTGAAAGAGTTGGTTTCCTAGTGGAAGTCTGTTGAATACTGGCCAGGCTTACACATACTTGAGCCTCTTCCTTAGTTGACTGAGGTAGCAAGGCAAGTCTATTGTTTGTGCCAGTGATGAAACTGTCAGATACTGTTCTCTTTCTGTGGCCCCTGTTCCTTGCTGCCACATCCCACCTGTTTTCACCCTTCTCTCACTTAATCTCGTCAGTCCCGCCCCACCCCCCTAGCAGTATCTAGTTCAGCCTTAAGGGCTTAATCTTGCCTTCCTGTTCAGCTACTTTCCTATCCCTTGAAAATTGTCTGTCACATTTCATTATAGTTTCTTTGGGGTTCAAACTGAGAAATGAGCGGTGATCATTATTCAATGTTAATATTGTTGTACGTTCATGGTTTTCAAACAAATTTTTCGTTTCTAAAATGATATTTGGTATTTAGCCAACACGGTAATGGAGCGTGATTGATAATGTGTTCCTGCTGTGCGACAGTTGCAGCCGATTTCGACGATAACTCGACTTTATAGTAGTGTAAAAGACGAGTCAATGGCCGAAAAAAAGGCACCAAATTCAAAAGTTATGTGGCAGAGAAAACTGGGAAACATGAAACATCATAATGAGAAATACAACAGTGTGTGACGGAACCTTTGACACTGTAAGTGGTGAGCTGCTTAAGCCAGAAGAACATGGACACAGTTACGAAACATAGCTTTGCTAAATGGATCTATCTCTTGACACCAAGCCTTTTTACTTCGCGTTGGGGAATGCAAGAATGCTAAAAATATTTGAAATAAGTATGTGAAATTTATGATGTTCATTCAACCAAAAACATTGATCTGCTTATGCACAAATTTCATAACATTCTGTGGGAAGCTTCTGGTTTTGTACAAGTCCATTTAGCGAAATTTGATGAAGTGTTAGGTTGGCACATAGGTTCCTAGTGTTTTTGTTTTGCATGCTGGTATTCCAGTTGCTAAAAGTTTATTTACTGATTGTCTTTTTTTTTTGTAGTGGACGCTAGAAAACGGAATGCCAATTAGAGATATCGGAACATTTTCGACAGAAAAAAATGATCGTATAGCATTGCTGGCCGGGAGGCCCCATGCGGGGGAGTTCGGCCGCCGTATTGCAAGTCCCTTTTAGTTGACGCCACTTCGGCGACTTCAGGTCAGTGATGATGAAAATGATGATGGACACACAACACCCAGTCCCCTGCTGGGAATCGAACCTGGGCTCCCTAGAAGGTAGACGGAATCGCTACCGCTACGCTACGCAGGCGATCATTTTCGACATATTCTTCTGTTTGAGTTCAGTAAAGGGGTGACAGCAGCAGACGCAGCCTGAAACATTTGCTCTGTGTACAGGGGCAATGCCATTGAACAAAGCACAGCACGAAAATGGTTTTCTTGTTCTAAGGAGGATCATTCTGACATTAGTGCGTCTCCACATTCAGGAAGACATTCGGCGTTCGACGAAGATCGCTTAAAAGCATTAATCCACAATGATCCACGACAGTGAATTCTAGAATTACCATCGTGCGACATTTGCATGCAGTGGAAAATGCCCAGAAATAGGGTGTATCGGAACCGCAAGTCCTGAGCCAAAATCTCAAAGATCAGCCAGTGATTACACGTGCATCTCTGCTTGCTCATCATCAATTGACTCGTGAACAACTCCTAACACTCTAACCCTTTGGTGACGAGAAACGGTGTCTTCATGCTAACCCAAACAAAGCAGCAACTCCCCATGCAAAAACCTGCGTGCATCCACAATAGATAATGTTATGCATCTGGTGGAGCAGCAACAGTGTGGTGTGCTACGAATTGCTTTCCAGAGCTGTAACCATCACTGCTGAAATTTCGTATCAACAACTGAGACGTTTTGCAGACGCAATCCAAGAACAACGGCGTGAAGTGATGCTACTTCATAATAACGTCTGCCTGCACTCTGGTTGAATGAGAAAAAAAAAGAAACATTATACAGGAGTTGGATTAGGAAGTCATTCTGCATCCACCTTATTCACCAGATCTTGTGTTCTGTGATTTTCACCTTCTCCACTTTCTGTCGAACAGCCTTCATGGACTTCCTTTCTGGATGAAAATGCACTCTGAATATGGATCAACAGTCACGGAATCGAAAATTTACCCCAGCATTGGCGGACTTGTAAACAGTAAAGGAAAATATATTTTTGATGACTAAAGTCTCTGTTATGTGTATTTGTTGTGATTATTAAACTTAAGGAAAATAGCTACGAACTTGTGCACCAATCCAATATAAACACAACTTTCATTGATAGACAAGCTGACCGACGATGGTGCCCTCTGCCCAATATTTTTGCAAATTTTTCCAAAAGCGTTCGGCTGTATTTATATCACATGGCATAATGTACCTACCGAAGGGAAGACAAGGAAAAAGTTATGAAAACGATTTTTAAATTATGAAGTCATAATAACAGATCATGATGACAAAAGTACTGCTACAGCAATAATGTCGAAAACGAAGATTAACAAACTTCGTCAAAGGCACAAACAAACTTCATCTGAAGCAGATACATTTTTCGTGTGGTAAGATCAGTCACTTAGCAAAACAGGGAAAAACTGTGTTTGGGTTTGTTTTAAATGTAGGAAAAAGGTCTATCAATCAATGGAATGTATTAGCATAGACTGTGTTATATTGTCAATTTGAGTAACATCAGTGCAAAATTCGAGAAATTGTAGTCATGCAGATACTTCAAAAAATGAGAACAATGTTTAGTGGTGGGATACAACAATTTTTCTGTAGATGTAAATCCAAAGGGCTGTGATGAGTCGTAGATTCACAATGGTGCAACATGTCACATAACTAATCAAACATGAGTGGTATATTATGTGTGAACAACTTGATAGTTCAAGTTCATAGATAGTCATAAGAAATGGTGTGCAAATTCAAGTATTTGGTACAAATCGAATTGTTGCAAAGGTATGCAATGGACAGAAATGGACAGAACGATATTTTGAAAATGTTTGTTTTTGTCCTGATAGATGCTGTAACTTACGTTCTCTTAAGAAAGCTGAAAAAAAGAAATAAATCGAATAATCGAAAATAATGGCAAATAATTTCTTTCAAAAACAATATTGCAATTGATCTTGCTACATCCAGTGGCGAAAATGAGCTTAAATGTTTAGCTGGGAAGGATGTCTGTCAAAGAAGCTCTTGTGTTGTTGTTGAAACCGACGTCGATTTAGATTGATGGCATGAAAAAATGTGTCATCAATGTAAGAGCTATGTGCAGCAGTTTTTGGAAGATTGTGGTGTAGAGACAAAGAGTGATAGTAACTTCTGTGAGGGTTGCACCTGTGGTAAACAAAATCGCCTGGCATTGGATAAAAGAGTGCAGATAGCCACTAAATGTGGATAATTTGTTTATGTCTATGTTTGTGGATTAATGGGAGAAAATGATTTGCAGCTTTGATGATATTTTGCCGTTTTTAATGATGATTTTTCCAGTTTTACAGAAATGTAGCTTTTACCTTTTGTGACGTAAAGATGAAATTAATGAAAATTATAACTGTTTATTAAAATGATAAAGATTCAAGTTCATGTTATTGTGAAAGAATTACACAGTCGGTGGCAAGGAGTTCCATAGTAAAGATATACATAAGTTTGCTGTCTCAATTGGATTGAAACATTCGACTGCTACACCATACTCGTATACTCCTCAGCAGCATGAGTTGCTGAGTCACAAAATTAATCCTTCGTGAGATGGCACATGCTTGGCTCTGCTCTGCTGAATACCTACCAAAGGTTTGTGGGGTCAGGCTGTTATTGTTGCAACATACACTTTAAATCGAACTAGTCCCAACAAAATCAAAGGTAAAACTCCAATTTAAAAATATTTTTGAAGAAAATTTGATAATTTAATGATAAATTTGATAATTTAATGATATTTGGAATGGAATGCTATGCTTGGATTCCTACTCAGAAACCGAAGTTTGATGATAAATCTGCAAAAGGATATGTGGTTGGTAATTATCACTGTGGATTTTTTTCCTGAAAAATGTGTGTGTTGATATGCAGAGATGTAAAATTCAGTTTCAAATGATTACAGGAGCTACTTACTCAAGACAATGAAAGGGTTGTTGATGTATCAGATGTAGATGAAAATGAAAATGCTACAGCAAATAAATGCCACTAATTTTGAAATTGTTGAGCGTGGCCAGGGGAATGTATGAATCAGATTGTAGCAATAAGTGATGTAGGGTTAGAAACCGTTTGTATGACAGTGAGGTAGAAGCCGAGAACAACTTCTAAGCAAGAAATGAAGACAAAGGAAGGCACAATTTACATGAAAGGTGAAATTCTAAGAAACTATCTTGTTATTGAAAGATTCAGCCTATCAACAAGAAGGATGCTTGTTTGTGA
Source organism: Schistocerca cancellata (assembly GCF_023864275.1). NCBI lineage: Eukaryota > Metazoa > Arthropoda > Insecta > Orthoptera > Acrididae > Schistocerca > Schistocerca cancellata. The sequence continues at coordinate 1,072,885,358 of NC_064627.1, forward strand.
GACTCTGAGGAACAATTAAGAAGTAGTGTATTCAGAAATTTCTGAAGAATGAAAGAATGAAATAGAGGAAGAAATGAATGCACTGGAAAAAAATAAAATAGGGAAAATAGTTTACAAAACTAAAATAAACAAGGTAATCGAAAATCGATGGTCTTTACCACAAAATTAAATGCAAATAATGAAGTGGTTCCATATAATGTTCGACTGGCGACAAAAGGATATACTCATGCATTACACCATGATTGATGTAAAAGGAAATTTCATGTAAGGACATCATTTCTCAGTGGTATTTCGAAGTTTGAAATTTACATATATCAACCATACGGCTTTATAATGGTACAAGATGTGTATGTAAGTTACTGAAGAGTTTGTACGACTAAAAGCAAGCTTCGAAATGCTGGTGTGAGTACCTTGTTAAATTTCATACTGAATATAATTTATTGGAAAGCTAGTCAGATCCATGTGTGTTCCATGGTGAAAACCTGGTACTGATGTTTAGTGTTGATGATGCAGTGGCTATGTTCTAAATTAGTCCACATATGTGAAGAGTATTTTAGAGAAATATGGTATGATGGCATTATCTTTACCCATTGGAACAGAATGGATATTGAGTGAATTATCTCATTCTAATAACTCTGAACTCTATCTAGAAATGGTTGGAAGTGTTGAATGTATTTAACAGAAGGTAGAAGAACAGATTCATCATATATTGTTAATGTTACATTGAGAGTTCAAGGCTCATCACTATTGGAGCGTTATGCATTGCTCAATCGATTATTCTGTTATCATAAATCGATAATTACAGTTGGCATTATGTTTGAGAAGAATGAAAAACCTAATAATGAAGCTTATAAAGAGGCCGATAGTGGTGGGAACAGAATTAGAGGACGATCAAAGATTGGCATCCTACTTAAGTTCCAATAAAGGACAATTGTATGGAAAAGTAAATTACAACAGTGTGTTGGTCTTTCCTCAGTGGAGGCCGAATATATGTAGGCAAGTGAAGCTTGCAAATCACTTGTTAGATTTGATCAAATTCTGAAAAAAAATTGCAGAGTACTCAGATCCTATTTTGGAAATACGAGTATACAAAGAAAGTGCTACCAAATTTATTAGTAGATCAGAATTTTATGAACACTCAAAGCACATAATGACAGAGTATCATTATGTTCACTAACCAGTTAAAGAGAAGAAAGTTAGAGTGAATTACACACCAACCAATAGACAGGGAGCAGACAGTGTGACAAAACAGTTGCTATTTACATAGTTAGAGAGGATGAAGGAAGGTGTTCGTACAGTGTCTGCTTCATCATATAAATAAATCATTGCAGGAGAGTGTGGAAGTATCAGTCTTTTCGGTGTAGTTATACATATATGTATATTAATAATCTTTGAAAGTTTTTTAGTAATATATCATTACAGTTTTTTGGGTTTCCGTTTGAAAAATGAGTGGCGTCAATTATTCTCTGATGGTTGTTGTGGTTCTTAAAGTAGTGTTTCGTTTTGAAAATGGGATTTATTTTTGTCATCAAAGTTAATAGTGTTTCTCTTCTTGACATTTAGTGTTACAGTACTCTATTGTCGAAGAACTGTTTGCGGACATCTTTGAGAGCATCATTGTCTTTTTTTGTCAACTGAATTGGCAGTATTTTGTGATCAGTATGGTGTTCTGATTGACAAACAACAAAATTTCTTTATTTTTGACTCACTATGTGAAATTATTAATATACATCAGGAAAAGATTCAGATACACATATATCACTATATTTTGTGTCCAATAAATATTTTACATTAGCTTTCTTGAAGTATGTGAAATTCCACGCATTGTCCTCTGTTTTCCAGGTAAGACTAATTCACTTTTTTGCTACACCTCTTATTCTTTATATTTCTAATTTATATAATAAGATTACATGATCAACAAAGCAAATTAGCCTTTGACAGATAAAAGAAGAGGCCAGTTTTCATGGTCATCTCTGTCTTGCACTGCATGAACAACTTTCATACACTGTGGTGATGCAGGCTCTGTACTTCTAAAACTGAGTTGTTCATGGCAGTGAAGGTTATATTCAATCAGGAAGTTTATTAGTCTGTTTATCATTATTGTTACCACACTTTTACAGCTACACAGTGCTGAAATTTGTCAGTAGTTTTCAACATTTTCTGCCTCACAATCTAAAATATTGTGTAATAAATTAAATTTTGTCTTTGGTACATATTTAGAAGACAAGATTTGATGCCACGGGATGCGAACACCAATGTGCGAGGTTGTGTGGATGACGCCGGCCGCTCACGTTCCGTCGACATGGGCTGCGACGACGAAAGTTGTGTGGATTTGGTGGAGAAATATTCCAGGATCCATGCCAGCTTCAAATGGTTGATGGCCACCAATGTCAATTTGCTGTTGGCCTCGATTCTGAAGGTGTTGTCACTGAGTCTGATGACTCAGTATGGGTCCTTGTAGGGGGGTTTGAGTGCAGGTCAGAACGTGTCGCCTCGCAACATGACAAACTGCCAGCATCTTGTGGGGGGGGGGGGCTGTGGCAATGGGATGGAAATGCGCTGAACTCTTCTCCGTATTGCTTGTAGTAGTTCCGGTAATGGTTGACAGTCGTCACCTGTGAGTAGGGTGAAAAGGTCCACCGGTAGTTGCAGTGTCTCTCTGTACAGCAATTCGGCAAGTGGCGTCTACAGATCCTCTCTTGCGGCGATGTACAACCCTTACAAACCCCAAGGGAGTGCTTCTGTCCATTCACAGCCACGACACATGAGCGCTGTTTTCACTGTTCTCTGCCACCTCTCGACAAAACCATTACCCTGCATGTGGTACACTGTCGTACGCCAGTGGTCAATGCTGCACATGTTGCATAATCTTTAAACAAACTGTAGTCTTTGGCCCGTTGTTATAGTGAATGGGCAGCTGAACCAGGCGATAAATGTATGCACAAACGCTGTAGCTGTGGCGTCCACCGTCATGTCAGTCATCGGTGTTGCCTCAACCCATCATGTTACACGATCAATCATGGGGAGGACGTATTTTTACACTGACGATTCCAGTAAAGGGCCTACAAGATCGAAATGGATGTGACAAAATCGTTCCCACGGAATTGTGAACTGTGCCAGTAGCATTTGCACATAATGACCGTCTTTGCTTTGTTGACAGGGAGTTCACGAGCGCGTCTATACTTTCCAGTCTCTTTTAACGTTTGGCCATACGAAGTGGTCAGTGACAAGCTTCTTCATGGCCTGTTTTCCTGGATGCGAGAGATTGTCCAACAACCCAAAAATGACTTTGCAAAAGGGCATTGGAACCAGTGACCGTCATTTTCCAAGCGAAGTATCAGAGAGTAGAACTGCATCCATCTCTGGCAACTGACATTGTTCAATCTTTAAACTGGACCCCAGGCCATAATCGACGAATCCAATGTCTCTTCCCATGCTATTTGGAGATAGTCCAATTGAAAAATGGAAATGTCGTGTGGCTAGGGCCTCCCATTGGGTAGACCGTTCGCCTGGTGCAGGTCTTTCAATTTGACGCCACTTCGGCGACCTGCGCGTCGATGGGGATGAAATGATGATGATTAGGACAACACAACACCCAGTCCCTGAGCGGAGAAAATTTCCGACCCAGCCGGGAATCGAACCCGGGCCCTTAGGATTGACAGTCTGTCATGCTGACCACTCAGCTACCGGGGCGGACATAGTCCAGTTGAAGCAATATGGTATTGACCCATGTGAGGTACTATCCACTCCCTGTAAGCAGCAAACGTCTGCAGTAAAATATAGTCCAAGTATCTAAATTGTCTTGGAGCACCTCATGTCGACGATTACTGAATCGCGTCCGTGATCGGTTTATGGTCTGCAAAAATTACAACTGCTTGCGTGTCAATATCTTCATTGAAATAACTGACAGCTTCATAGATTACTAAAAGTTCTCGGTCAAATGAGGAATACTGCATTTGGGCTTTTGAGAACTTTTTGGAGAAAAACCGGAGCAGTTGCACTTGCACTTTGTTGGAGTACCCCCCCCTACTGCTACCTCCCTGTCATCGGTAGTGATTGTAAAAAGCGCGCCTGGCACAACTGCTGAAATCAGACTGTCGACTGAACGTGCAAAAGCCACTCGCATGTGTTGAGCCCATGTGAGCCCACAATATCCATGGGTGTTTGGACTTTTTCATGCATCAATTAGGGGACCCTGGATGTCCGCTGCATGTGGGATGTTTCTTGAATAAAAATTTAAGATACCGAGATACTGCTGGAGGACGTGGTATGTTTGAGGTCATGGAAGATTTTGTACGAGCGCCAACCAGTCGTCCATCAGATGTACTCCTGAAGCAGATATGGTGTATGCTTGAAATGTTACTTGTTTGTGGCGAAGCTGTAGTTTGTGCTTGTTGATTTCGACCACCCTTCGTCTAAGGCACCGAGAACTTTTTTGGAGAGTCTATCATACACTTCGTTCTCTTTGGAGAACACGAATATATCGTCTGCACGGGAGTAGTAATGGGAAACGTTAAAAAGCACACATCTGCGCAGCGTTTTTGAGTCTGTATGGCATTGCCAAGAACTTGAACAAACCAAAAGGAGTGATGATGGCAGTTTTTTGAATATTGTTTGGGTGCACAGGAATGTTGTAATATGCTTTTTTGCAATCAATAATGGAAAACACAATAGGTTCTGGTAGTTTGTGGGTAAAGTCTTGAATGTTCGCTACTGGGTAGGAATAATGCACAGTTCAAGAATTCAGTGTATGATAATTACCGCACATGCGGACTGATCCGTCTTTTTTTCGAAACCACTTTTATTTGCAAGGCTTGCGGTCTGTCAGATTGTTGCAGCACACCACATGACATCATTTGATCGACTGCATGTTTTGCAGTGTTCAGATTTTGAGGATATACTTTATGCTTCTTGAGTCATACCGTGGGTCTCAATGTAGTGATAATCCTATGGACTGTTCCGTTCCATATGGCAAGCAAATACACCATTGAGGGGACACTGGTGTGGGCCAGGGAGGCAGGCGAGGCACAGTGCAAAGCAAATACTTGTATTGAGTTGTCTGCCCAGGTTGGCTGTCAGCGTGGTTCTGGTGCAGCCAACGACAAGGCTGTGCGTCTCATAGATCGGCGTGGGCGTTGCTGTTCCAATGCATCGATTGCAGTACAGGCCATGTTGAGCTGCTGTGTAAGTGACTGAAGTCGAATGTGCAATGAGTTCTTCACACGCATCCAGGAGCTCTAAGTGGTTTGTAGTTAGCTTGTCCAGTGCAGTGAAGATTTGTTGCATTAGATGGCATTGGTGCAAGGGGGATGGACCGGTGGACTGTTGGTGGTACATCCAGCTGTTGTAGCTTCAGTAGGTGCAGCCCCAGTGACGGTGTGTGTGTCGTGGTGGTACAGTGCAGACCGTTGCAAGTCAGGGGAAAGTTTTACATGTTGCAAGAGGTCCACTCCAAGAACTGGCTGCGTGACATCGACTATGTAGAAAGTCCATGTCCGTTGAACTCAGTCAGCATCAGATGCTGTTACTAAAGTTGTTTGGTTGGGTGGTTTTGTCAGTGAACTGGATTTTCAGTTAGAAAAACGAACCACACTCTGTGTCGGTGATCAAAGTGCTATTTGCTTGTTTAAAAATGCAGGTCACAAACTTATAAACACATAGACATGTGGACATGCTGAAACCAATGAGTTTGATATTTATTATGTTTCTTATGATAATCAATTCAACTTTAACTGGAGCCAAATTCATATCAAATAGAAAATCTCTGTCAATGATCTCAGAAACAAATTCAGTAAAACAAGAGTGTGAGAACTGTCAAAATTTAGCTTGTTATATTGAGCGTTGTTGTCATTTTTGTTCATAGGCTTGTTTTTAATATTCACAATGGGAGCACTCCAGAGATCATTTATATATATTCATTCTGTGGCATTATATAACCTATACTTAGTGCAGGGATAGTTGTGTCATGTTTGATTTCTAACAGAAAGAGCAATTGAGTTATTTAACTCTGAGCTTACTTCACTCTGTGACTTTTCTCCTAAAAATAATTACAGGCATCATTTACGATACATAATCTATGTTGGTACTGTAAACATAAATGGCAGACTTACCTCAGGATTAAAAATACAGCAGTGTGACAAACGTTATTATTCTTATTTGCAAAAAAAGGTATTTAACTTTTCTTAAAGTCTTCTCAATTTTGATGGTCCATAGGTTTATTGGCAACTCTTGCATATACATGACACCAGAGTATTAAGTTTCTTTTTGAAATGCTCAGTTCTGAATCATCGACTGCACACCGACCAGTGAGCGCCACAAAATGGCATCAAGAAGGCGCTGATCCGCGTGCCACTGGAAAGAGCGTGCAGCGCCAGACCTCCACGAAGACAGAGTTCAGTGCCCCCTGTCAACGCTGATTTAACCAGACACCCATTGCTGGTCGCTGCAGTTCGGCTGCAGACTTCGAAAGCATCAGTACTGAGTAATAGGAAGATGTTACATAGGCTGCATAGAGAGTAAGGTACTTGTAGAAGAAGGCACAGGAAGTATAGGAACTAAGTTAAGTTTTGTTTCTTCCTTTAATTAAAGTAATATTTTCTATTAATTAGAAAGTGCACAACTTCTCTCCTTCCTTGTTTGTGTCGGTGCTGACTCCCACAGTAGTCGACACAACATGAAGCATTTGTAGTCTGTATGGATGACACATCAAGAATTTCCTATTTTTGTGGTATGATACTGCACGATATCTAGTTTTCTGTGATATCATAATGCAGTCTTAGTCGCCTAGAACATGAAGATCCTTAAAAGAACTACTATAGTATTTGATTTGTCTTTACTGAATCTGGTCAAAATTTATTTTTTTGGAGTGTGAACATTCTTTTCATTCCTATAGTTGTAGAATTACACCCTACAGTAATTAAGTTCAACATGCTGCCGTGTGAGATTGCAAAATATTTTGTATGTTAAAATCAAGTTCTTTTAGTAGTTTTTAGTTCTAAACACGAAAAATTTTACTGTGTACAAATGGATTATCGGAAGGGTGGTGTCAATATCTTGCTCTTCTTGGGTATCGTCTTCTGTCCACATGATGCTTGTGTCGTCTGAGCTGGGTGTACCTTGCAAAATCCAGCCAGGTTTCAGGCTATGCAAGTAGACAGTGAGCCTGATGTGGTCTTAATTTCGTGAATTCTATCGTGTTTATACACCACACACATTGAGTGTGGAACACAGGGGTCACAGATAGTAATTTGGTGCACACAACTAGAAACATTCCCTATACTTACCTGTGTTTTTCCTGAGTCATGAAGTATAGTATGTGTTGACTGTCCAAATATGCAGTTAGTCGACATTGCAGTAGGTTCTGTCTCGTTTGTGCCAGGAATTTGCAAATTGCGATCTACCTTAGGGAAATTACGTAGCATCCAGTTTCCTGACTAACAAACATGCCCAAGCTTTCAATTCTGAATGCTTGTTTTGTAACTAGTGCCCCTCTTTTCTTCATAACTCGTGGTCATTGCTTGTAGTTCCAAAACCCGGCAGTCGTTAAATAGTTGTGCACTGATGTCATACATATGTATTGAAGGGGGTTGTATCATAATAGTCCCCTTCGATGCTGCATGTAACTAATGTGCTGCTGGGCTGATGGGCTGCTGGTGAAACCGAGTATCAACGTTCCACTGGTGATCAGTCTGACGATCCATGATGTTAGGTGAGGGGGTGAGATGAAATCAATAGAGAAAATCTGTAACCAAGTGCAGTTCGTAAATATCTGAGACAACAAATTGTAAATTTCTCATCCAAACTGATGTTCACAATGAATATGGTGGTTCCAAATAGTCTGTTATGACTGTTGTTTTTGGTGCATAGTAAGATTACAGACGTCATATGTTCCATTGGTGACTGTTCCATAGGAATTACGCTCACTCCAGAGCCAGTTTGTATAAGAAAGAATGGATTTGTTGCTTTGTATAACATATTCAGTCTACCACCATCATTTGTGGGTGGGGCAAATCTAGTATGGCCCAATCAGTTTAGCTGTAGGCAGCAGTGCATTGTAATATAGGCTGCATTGGGCATTTGGGTGATTGCATGGCATGGAGCAGTTGAATCCTCAGTCGCCAAAACGTGAGTGAAACCAACACAGCTGCAGCTGCTCTCCTATTCCACTGCAAAGTATATTATTGTCAGCCATGGGTGTGGCAGTCACAGCCAGCCGAAAGTCACTGATTGTGGGGCAGTCACTCATCATGTTACCCTCATGTATGTACATGGCCACTCGAGTTGCAGCGTCTCCACATGCCTGTGGCCAGTGCGTGGTGCCAGAAATTTGCTGGCAGTGGTCAGTGTTGTACTTTTTTCCAAGTATTGTCTTTTGCTGTGAGATAGTGAAAAGTCCGGCAGCAAGAAATAATTTGTTTTTCCACATATCATATTCGTGAAAATCATCGCCCATTGTATCTCAGGTTGTAAAATAATTAACCTAAGTATCCAGAGCGTTCTGCCTGACATGACAGTTTGGTTCATTGATCCACAGAGATGTCTCCACAGCCAGAATGGTGTCCTGCTGCCCAATCGTTCCTCGTAAATTACTTTTCATAGATATTGCTCTGATGTCTTGGGGTTTCAGTACAGCAACACTGCCTTTGCAGTGTCGAATCTGCTTTTGGCCAGAGGTGCTTGTATAACATCACTAATTATGGAGACACAGTCCCTTTTGTTGGTTGGTAGGCCACGAACTTGGAGGTATTATCAACAATTTCAGAACTATGTAGTATGAATTTGATGATATGAACCATTTTGCTGAACATTCCAGTTGGACGCTCAGTAGTTTAAGTTGATAATTAAATTGTTTATTTGTTCTGTAGGAGTCTTTTTATTTATGTGCTGGAACGTGTGGTCTCAGGTTGATGGTGAATGAAATCTTGTGGACCATGCACAGTGCAGCTGGAAAACTGATAGTCTTCTTTTCTCCAGTCTGCTGGGTTCTGCATTGGATTATGAATGGCTTCATGTCCATCATTTCTGACACAGATGGATCCATGAAATCATATGAGGCATTGCCATGCAGATGTAAATTAGTTGCTCAAATATTGTCTTGTTGATGTAAGACAAGATTTACCTCATCACCAAAATTACCAAATAGGTCAAAGTGTGTTACACATTGCTCGAGCACACACATCACTGTTGCTGTCGACAGTAAGACATAGAAGAATGTTACGTTCATATTTTACACCAATTGTTGTCTGCTAAGGGTGGAAGGGAAAATTATGTAAGTGACTCTTAAAGTCACCATTCTTCGAAAAGACGGCGATCATGGTAGAAAGCCACTGTCGAAACTAAGACTATATCACAAAGTACACTTGCTGTGTCGAAACAGACACAGATGTTCGTTCCAGGGTAGCTACTATAGGAATTCCGGTGTGGGAGTCTTGTGGAATGAAGCAGAATGCTAGTGAGCGTGGTTAACCCGAATTTTGTTGCTGGCAATGGAGTGCACAGAAAGATCGCCTAGGCGCAATACAGTCGTACAGGCATTTGACTGTGTAAATCGCAATATCCTTTTCAGTAAATTAGAATATTATAGTGTAACAGGCAATGCTGCAAAATGGTTCAAATTTTATACCTCTGCAGGAAACAAAGGGTGTTATTAGGAAAGAGACATGTATCAAGCTATCAGGCATCATCCAACTGGGAACTAATTACATGTGGGGTCCCACAACGTTACATTTTAGGGCCCTTACTTTTTCTTGTGTATATCAATGACCTTTCATCAGTAACATTACCAGATGCCAAGTTCGTTTTGTTTGTCAATGATACAAACATTGCAATAAATAGCAAATCAAGTGTAGACTTAGAAAGATCAGCTAATAAAATATTTGTGGACATTAATCACTGGTTCCTAGCCAATTCCTTGTCACTAAACTCTGAAAAAACACACTACATGCAGTTCAGAATTTGTAAGGGGTGTCCCACGAGTATATGCCTAACATATGATGACAGGCAGGTAGAAGAAGTGGACAGTGTTAAATTCTTGGGATTACAGCTTGACAATAAATTCAACTGGGGAAAGCACACCACAGAACTGCTGAAGCGTCTTAAGAAATCTCTATTTGCAATGCGAATTGTGTCAGTCATAGGGGATACAAAAATGAAAAAGCTGGCATACTATGCTTACTTTCATTCCATAATGTCATATGGGATTATTTTTTGGGGTAATTCATCAAGCCAAGCTAAAGTTTTCTGGGCACACAGGGCCAAATCAGGGAACACCATGTGCATTCAACTTCGAGAGCAAGCAAAATTAGCATTCACTGAAGATAGTTTTAAAGCCTAATGTTCGATTCTTAATGGACCAGAACACAGTGTGGGACCAGAGGATTTCTAAGCATAATTAATAATGGAAACCATTGAAATTATGACCAATGAAAGCAATGTTAATAAAGATGAAGGTAACAAGTGAGCTCTGTTTTGGATCCTTCACAGGCCACAAAACACTGCTGGCATCTTTAGTCTAGAGACGTCCAGAAGGCGCACAGGGCGCTGTGTGACTAATGTTGGGACTCGCGACTGTCCCTTATCTCACTCCTGCCAGTGCTGTTTCACTTGTCCACGACATTGCCTTTGTGAAGACGACCCAGAAACAGTTCGAGACCACACCAGAAGATGATAAGAATGGCACTCATCGAAACCCCACTTTTCTTTTATTTGTAAATGAATGAGACAGGTTCCAATAGAGATTATTGACGCAAATAATACTTAATACATCTAATTTCCAACATGTGGTAGTTTTCTATAATCCCATATTGTCTCCTGTTGCGAGACACGATATTACAAATCTCGCTGTTCTATAGTTTCTTTAGCAGAATCATGTGCTCAATTGTGTTAAATCACTTGTATAAGATGAGTAAAACTCCAAACAATATCGTTATTTATGAAATCCATTAAACTTTCTATTGCTGTTTCTGTTTCGATTTCACTTCTTGGTATCCATGCTGTGCAGTAGTTATTACATTATACTATTCCCGGAAAGCAATTAGTCTACTGAGCAGGCACATTTCTATTATTTTTAAAATCTTAATACTAGTGATGTTGATATATGATTGTTAGGATCATAATCATTTACTTTTTCGTACACAGGCTATATATAAATTAATTTCAGGTAATTAGCAAATACACCTTCAATGAACAATTGACAGTATTCAGTAGGGTCACTTCTGTCACTACCTGCTTAATTTGATTGATTGACATTTTCCGTTTGACTTCACTGTAACTAGCTTGTCTTCAGTTACCAGTTTCAAAAACGTCAAGTATCTAGCGTTTTCTGTAAGCATGTTCTGGTGATTTGTTTATTATTTTTAATTTATTTGCTATCCACAACTAAGCACTGAAATTCATATGATGTTGTTACTTGGTGTATGTACAAATATAGGTATGCAAATAAATATAAAAGATATTAAAAAGGTGTTCAATATTTTGAGAGCTGGAAGTACTTACCTAAACAAAACAAAACAAAAAAGTACAATAAACATAGATCCAGAATCATATACTTTTTGGAACCTGAATAGTTGCTCATATAAGGTGACGAAATGTACGCATTATGTTGGGTATTAGGTAGTCTGCAGGTAACTGTGTGGTTTAAATTGGGTGTATTGTAGTATTAACCATGGTAGTGTGTGTTACTGTACAGTGAATCATGTGTAACTCTAGTTATGTATCATTGTGACAATATACTTAAGCAAATTGCTTCACTTTTATGTTTAGAGTTATTTTGCTGTTTGCACATACAAATGGTTAATCGTATGCGACTTTTCTTTTCCGCCACTTGTTAGCAATGGAAGCCTACTATTCCAAAAGTGATAAGGTGTATACTATATTCTGCTATGATTTAGCAGAAACTAAGAGTCTCTGTCCTCTACATTGAAAGATATCTTTGTTGCAGAGTAACATTTGATCAGCTATTTGGCCGACTTTCGCAACCTCTTAAAAGTCAGATGTTCTCCGACACCCCAAAAGAAAATCAGTGGAAGGTTCCACTTCACCTTTTGCACATCAGTTTAATAAGTTGGCCATTCTGACAGCTGCTTCACAATGTATTTATTCACTAACGAAATTGGTCATAAATAATCCCCTGCACTTCGAAAGGATCAATGATGTACACAACTACAAAACCAGTGGAAAAATTACATTTGTTACTCCACATTAAGGTTGGATTCATCACAAAAAAGGTGCACAATGCTGCATCTAAAATTTTGGATCACTTACTCAGTGACATAAAAAAACTGAGAATGTTTCTCTATGATAATTACATCTATTGAATATCAGTTTTTTTCGAATTGTAAAGTATAAAATGTGTTGCAGAGGAATTACTAATTCTCATGTGTCTATTTTTAAAAAAAACTTATAGATGTTCACATGTTGTCACATTTACAGATTAATTTGTGATTTGAATGTAAAATGACTTTTCGACAGCATTATGAATAACTGTACATATGATATATGGAACACAAAACTAACTAATTAAATTTGGTGTATGTTGCCTTACTGCAGCTGATGACGTGATACTTTATAGTTGTGTACGCACTTCCACTGGATACATGTTTGTATTGCAGATATGTATTTGTATCATCTGCAATGCTATTAATCATAGAGCATTTGCAGCATATGATATGTTATGTCTTGTGAAGAGGGTGACATATGGTGCTGCACTGTTAATATAAGAAGGTTAAATCAAATGAAGAGAAGGAAGTGGTCATACTAAGTGGACGAAAACCGCCAGTTTCCAAAACCTTACTAGAATGTCATGCTCCAATTCTGAAACTGTGGCAAATATGATAGCACAATTAGGATTTTTTTTTAAAAATTGAAGAAGCCAGGTCTCGTCACCCATAGCCTTGCTGTTACCCTTCATTATTTGGCAACAGCAAATTCTTTTCAGAACATAGCATGTTAATTTCACATTTCAAAGCAAGCAATACCTCAAATAGTACTTGAAGTTTGTGGAGCACTGGTGGATGGGCAGAAGCATTATGTAAAGGTGAAAATAACAGAATGAAGTAAATGTCATTTAATACATACTTTACCGAATTTCAGTCATATGGTACTCAATAATGAAGCAGACATCATCATTCAGTATTGCTTCCTAAGCTGTTTCGTCACTTATCTGGGTTACTCAGTGTGAATGTGACAGGCAAATAAGTTCTTTCCCACACTCCTGCCATATTCATATACACACTGAAGAATCGGAATTTTTATAAAATTCCAATTCTGCCTCAAACTTCGTTTAATTTATGCTTCATTACTGCCCTCATCAATGGAGGCCGTTCTGACAATATGCATTCCACATATTTGCTGAACGTGTTGCATTCATCTGCCTCTTTGTGCTGTTTCGGCAGGACGTTTCCAAGAAGCGTCTGTGAAGATACATTGCTTCCACCCAAACGTTTCTGTCCTTTTTACCCCATAATCGTTACTTCTTACATTCCACTGGCACTCGTTTGACTCATCTAGTATTGTCAGTCCTATAATTTAACGCCTTGTCCACTCCATTGTCACACTATTTACAAAGCAGTCACAATATCTCAGACAACAGTAGAATTCAAAATGTAAATATAATCCAGTGCTGTGCAGTGACAATGTGATCTATCTGGCAGAAACATTGTTTCCTTCGATCTGAATTCATTCTACTGGAAAACATTGAAACATTATGGCATACATGTTGCAAACTCAATGTGTACACTGTTTAGTATTAGTCAGTGGTTAAGCCTTTTGCGATTGTTAGGACCGAGCGCCCAGCCTGCCTGACTAGTAAGGGGGCGAAGCCATTGAGCACCTCACTGGTGGATGGCTAACACAGCCCTATGACTGCTGCAGTCTGTGTCCACAGTAGGCTAATTGCACATTCCACCATGCACAGAACCACTCTTCAATAATATTCTTTATAAAATCAGTATCACTGTGTACAGTCACAACTATTATTGCAGTTCTTCATAACCACAAAGGAGAACTTCAAATCTAATCCAAGGATGTTGTTATAAGTGTATCCTGGGCTGAGGAAGAAGTTAGTTCAGGAACAAGATAAGAACTTTTTTATTTGTGACTGGAAAATTCTGTAAAGTGAGAATTACCCAGCAGTATACATGCCTGTAACCTAGACGAAACTCATTAACATCAGAGGAATACATTTCAAAATACAAAGTTTTAAGGTGACTAGAACCTAGCAGAGACGCTCAAAATTCGGGCAGCCTTCTGTTCCTTGCGGTAGCGAGTGCTACTGAGAAAACACATATTGTGTTAAACTGTTCGTCTTTTGAAACATCTGATACATCTGTTGCATAGGATAATCCATGCCCCTTCACATTATACATGGGTTTGTATCATGTATATCTTGTAGATTAGGAAATCAAATTACAGATACCTGCATGAATATGTGCCACACATACACATAATTGATTCACATCAATGGACAAAGAATCGACTGCCTTCAGTGCGGATGCAAAACCACGTTCTACTTCCTGCAAGAATCTCAAAGTATTGTCATGGAGGACATGGAAAGGGACCGCGGATAGGTGGCGCTAGGTGGAAATGTGGGTCAGCCAGGAGGCATGTCGAGATGGTTTGCAGACCTGCAATAACTGCTGTGTCTGGCTGGTGCAATGGTTAACAAACCTTCCTAGTACACAGGAGATTCTGGGTTAAATCCTGATGATGTGGCACACATTTTTACTTGTCGCCACTGTTTCTGCATACAGTCCCGATGCAGCTGATATCAGTAGTTCTTTCCATTTCCTTTCCTTTCTCTCCCTTCCACCTTCATTTTACATAATACAGAAACTAGGTCATATGTGCTTTGTCTGTTCTGCATGGCTGTGAGAGTTGCTGGGAACTGCAAGTATTTTCCTACCCTGCTGATTGTGTGTTCAGCTATCGCACCTGAAGATGGCGGCCAGATGGATCGCCAAAATATCGTGTAATGAAGACGATCATATCCGGCACCATACCCATGAAGAGCGTAAACATATAAAATGGTGGGAAAGTTTACAGAATCACATTTTCCTAACCTGTGTGTCTTTGAAACATATGATACATCAGTTCTGCAGGATAATTCATGTACTTTCACAGTATATATGTTTGTATCATGTGTAGTTTGTAGATTAGGAAATCAAATTACAGTTACTTGGTCGTGAGTGCCGTTTTCTGTTCTGTGTGGCTGCGAGAGTTGCTGATAAATTGCAAATATTTTGCTATACTGTTCGCCTTTTGAAACATCTCGTCCATCAGTTCTGTAGGGTAATTCACGTCTTTCAGATTATATATGACTGTGTCATTTGTCTTGTGTATGTTAGAAAATAAAATTGTATGTATTCTATTGACACGTAATCAGAAAGGAACCAAAAGCAGGTGAAAGCTGTAGCACTTTCCAACATTACAAACAACAACAGTTAACAAAGTCGTTGGCAGGAATGTTGAAATGCGGAAGAGAATGAGTCGCCATTCTATTGTGCACATTTACCAGCTCCTGTGCCTAGCAGTCAGGGTTTTCTACTTGCCAGGCGTAAATAAACTCACTTACTTGTCTAACCGTTCTCCCTGGCAGACATACATTTACACCCATAGCCATCTGGATGCTCAATCTACCAGGCATACATGTATGCCCATAGCCAAAAAAGGGTTAAATTAATTGCGGAAGGTTGCAATGAGATTCCTATCACAAGCTATGAATATTTTGCCACTTTACAAAGTATTTAATTATGTAGTTTGTTATGACATTATTTACTTACGTACACAACTTACGAACTATACTCTTGAATGAACAAAAGCAGAATGAGAGCAGTTCCACCTGCCAGCAGCTACCAAAGATCTTGGGTGATGAAGGTGGAAACTGGATAAGGCCAGTAAGTTAAATGGTTTTTAACTTCCTTAACTGCCATAGCAACTGGGATAACAGTGGATCACTAGGATGTTTTCACAGGTAATTTTCTTTGTATAGCTGCAGTGAATGCACATATATACACATTTTATATGTTGGTAGAATCCAAAATTAATACTATTGCTACTTCCTCAATGACAACACTATAGTACAGAATTTCGGTAAGACATAAGATCCCATATAACTTCGCTTTCTCTGTTCAGCACGGGTTTGAGCGTCCAATGGTATCTTGACGTTCTTCATACCTTGATGAACAGGGAAAGCAGCCGCTTTGTTCCAATTGCCATGCAGTTATAGGCCCATGGTCGTTCTGAGTCGATAGCATTAATTGATGTGCTCCTATAAACACGCAGATCGACAACCTCAGTGCTATACTCCATCTGTGCAATCCATAGAGATTCGTTTATCTGACAATCTTATTAATAGAGACAAGGGTTATCTTTTAAGTAAGACTTGGGACACGGTGTTATCTGACATTAAAAAAAAAACGGTCTGTGTTTTGATCATCGGAATAAAATTTTTAAAATTTTTTTTAAATTTCTGACAGTGATATCTCGATTTCGCCTGTTTCCACCACTGGCGGTGCTGTATGTTTACTGCGCTAGAGGGCAGTTACGGCACCTACTCGCACACGCGTTGTGGGTCTTCTGCAGCCTATATAGGGGCCGCCGCTTGCGCTGGGAAGTCAGTTCCGGCGAGATCGTGCACCAGCACTCTCACCTGAAGATGGCGGCCAGTTGGACCGCGGAAATATTGTGTCATGAAGACGTTATGATCCGGCTGCATACCCGACAAGATTATTATCAACATTTATATTGATCTGTTTTTGCAACAGGCTGTGTATGTACTGCCATAAAAATCGACAATAGCTAAAAAATTACACATTTCTGCTTATTTGGTTTCCTATGGACCATGGAAGATACGAAATATTGCATTACAGGACAGTTTATTTGCGATTTTCTTGTAATGTACAAATGTTTACTGAATAATGTCTTTTTCCTTTAATAACAAAAAATTGGTAGTAAACACCAGAAGACCTGACCTTTTACAGAAAGACATCATATGTCTATCCAACAAAGCAGAGTTTTGTTCGCTATACTTTCAGACAAATCGGTGAGTGTGAAATGTAGGAAGTATTAAGTAAGCCTTCACAACTGTAGCTTAAGGGAAAACTACACAGAAGTGATAATAAATCGTCAAACACAATAAAACTGTTTCCCAAAATAGGAAAAATCAGTTCCACAATTGTTGCTAAATATGAGTCACAAACGGCAAGAAATTTCAACACATTCGCTTTTGAAGCAAAAGTAATTACATTTACAAAAAAATGGTGTATTAGAAAGTTGTATGAAGTGTAAGAAAAAATTTTTGAGTATTAAGGAAAGTGCGTATGATAATGACAACAGAAATATATAATTCTCAAGCATGAAATGTGATCATATTCTCTTGGTATCAGCGGGAAAAGCTGCAAATAAGGACTTTTCGAAAATATTTGTTCATGAATTAACTGTAGTTTATGTCTTTGAATCAATGTGATTGGGCTGTATTTTCATGTGTTTCACGATAATTCATGTCTCTTGGTAAGTTATTAATGTATAGAACACAAAAATATGATCACTGTTCCGTTAATTAGGTAGGAAATAATTAAAAACCAACTTTATCCTTACGACGCTTGGGACTGACTTTCTCATCGGTTGGAATGCTAGTGTCGCTCCAGCTGTCAAACGGCAATAACTTTCGCACCAGATAGTGTTGTGACTATTTATTTGACCATGGTTGCACAAATTTGGGACAATTATCGGTTATCTTTTGTCTCGGAATATCGTGAGGACCACGTAGCATCCTCACAGGATAACAGCTAAAGAAAATATAACCTGTGGGTTAGCTATTTGGAAAATTCGGTCTGAGTAGAAAGATTATCTGGGGAATGAGTTTGAAGAATAATAATGAATGAAAGAGGGTCTGCCTTCTTGCAACAATATATTTTTTATGTGATCAGAGGCTTTCCCGGCGTATGTGTCGTTTCCAGGGCTCTCGAGTGACCTGCCGGATGGGATCATTGAAGTCTCACGATATTTCGGCGAATAACCTTTCCGCCTTCATCAGGTGGTTCTGATGGAATGGTGTGTCTACTCATTGTCGGTGTTATTTATGTCTGTCAGTCGGGCTTCGATTCCCTGCGCTGACGGTCCGATTGCGGTCGCCGACATCCCGATTGCGAGCGCCGAAGCTCCGATTGCGGCCGCCGACAATACGTTTGAGGGCGCCGACCCAGGTCCGCGCCATCCTCGGCGTCGCACCGGGCGGTGGAAGATGCAAAATCCCGTGGAGTGTCCCTGGCGGCCGTCGTGGAAAGATCTTGTGTTCGCTTGAAGCGTGACTCTTTGATGGTGCTAAGCAAGGGTTTCCATGTCTTACTCAGCTGAAAACCTGTGTCTCGGTTTACGAGAGTGTCCGTTACGCGAATTTCAATTGCCTCCTTGAAGATGCTGTACCAGTAGAAGCTGGTAGGGGCCAGAATCTTGATCTCTTCGTATTTCGCATTGTGTCCAGTTTCCAAGCAGTGTTCTGCCAGTGCCGATTGTTGGGCTGGCCTAGGCATGTGTGGCGTTGGTGTTCTTTGCAGCAGTCTTCGACTGTTCGGATCGTTCGACCGATGTAGGGTTTGGCGCAACCACATCGCGTATTATATACGTCCACTTTCTTGAGGCCAAATCCGTCGAGGCATGAAAATATAAGACCGAGCTGCCACCATCCTGCACAACTCAACGGGATGTTCAACACACTGGTTCACAGGGCACACATATCTGATGAACAAAATCTACACAAAGAACTTAAACATCTAGAAAATGTGTTCCGCAAGACTGGGTACAGCAACTGACAGATCCAGACAGCCTTCAGATGACGGAAACGCAGCAGAAACCTAGATGAAGAACAGTCTAAAGATTATCAACCAGGCCTTGCCTTTTTTTCGTATGCAGGCAATGTGACGTGAAAAATTGGGAGATTGCTAAAACAACACAAAATTGACACGGTCTACCGACCACCGTCCAAGATACGCGCCTTACTGGGAACAGTGAAAGATGGATTTGGCCTCAAGACAGTGGGCGTATATAATATTCCATGTGGTTGCGGCAAATCCTACATCGGTCAAACGATCTGAACACTCTAAGACCGCTGCAAAGAACACCAGCGCCACACATGCCTAGGCCAGACCAACAAATTGGACTGGCGGAACAATGCTTGGAAACTGGACACAACACGAAATATGAAGAGACCAAGATTCTGGCCGCTACCAGCTTCTACTAGGACAGCATCTTCAAGGGGCCATTGAAATCCGCGTAATGGACAATCTCATAAACCGAGACACAGGTTTTCAGCTGAGTAAGGCATGGAAACACTTACTTAGCTCCATCAAGGAGTCACGCCTCAAGCGAACACAAGATCTTTCCACGACGGCCGCCGGGAACACTCTCCGGGATTTTACATCTTCCACCACCCGTTGCGACGGGGATGGCGCGGACCTGGGTCGGCGCCCTCAAACGTATTGTCGGCGGCTGCAATCGGAGCGTCGGCGCTCGCAATCGGAATGTCAGCGACCGCAATCGGACCGTCAGCGCAGGGAATCGAAGCCCGACTGACAGACATAAATAACACTGACAATGAGTAGACAGACCATTCCATCAGAACCACCTGATGAAGGCGGAATGTTTATTCGCCAAAATATCGTGGGACTTCAATGATCGCATCCGGCAGGACACCGGAGAGCCCTGGAAACAACATATTTTTTTGTTGAATCCCCAAACATGTATCACCACAGTTGTGGCAGCTTTAGTGGATTATTTTATTTTACTATTATTATTTTTTACATTGTGTGTACCCTTTCGTCGCCAACAGAAATCAGCCACCAGTCTATATTAATACAAAATGTCATCATTGCTGCAGTTTGCCTGTCTAGAGCTGTGCACTTTGATGCATGCGTAAGCCACAGTAACATAGTACTGTAAATACAGAAATTGCCAATGAAAACGAGAAAAGTTACTTTAAACATAAACTGAATATCAGCAACTCATTTAGCAGGAAAATAATAACGAAGGAAAATTCACAACAGGTCAGCTACAGACACGATGACATGTTGTATTAATACAGTCGTATGTTGGCAGCCACAGGGCACACACAATTAAAAAAATGAAAAAATGAGAGAAAAAGGGACACTAAAGCGGATGCCACAAATATGACAAACATGTTTGGGGATTAAATAAAACTAAAAAAAGTGTGCTCTTGCAACAAAGTGGAAGCTCTTTTATTCTATTATTTTCTGTAATCATGGGAACGGAACATAAAATTCCATTAACTTTTAAGAGTATGGCAGAAGTAACTAAAGAATGCGCCATCAGTAATTAGATTTTGATGACTTGTGCATGAGAAGGACAAGGAGGAAGTTAGATATACTGTCAACTGTTTCGAAGAATATAGAACTCAAAATATATAACCAGATTTCATCCATTTAAGAAGATCATCTCATTCATCTCGATCTTGTAACTGAGAAACTAGAGCAAGGTTTACTAGCGAATCTCCCCTTGTACCTCTAATTTGCGCGCTTAACCCAAACATGCAAAGATTTATCGGTATTTGTTTGTTTATTTATGTTCTGCTCGGAAATCTGTGCATGCAATGAAGTGCCAATATTCTCTTGCGTATTTCATTTTAGATCTAACACCTCACATAATAAGACAGAATGCCTCTATGGGGGAAGGAATTTCACCTGATGAGAGGCTAATAATAATAATAATAATAATAATAATAATAATAATAATAATAATAACTTGCCATAAAACATAAACTAATAAAACAACACGTTCCCACATACAAGTATGCACCACAAAATGTACTGGAGAATGATGAATACAAATTATACTGCAACAGAACCATTATAACAGATGAAACAACACCACATAACAAACCTGACATCATACTCACCAATAAAAAGAAGAAATTAACACAACTAATCGAAATATCCATACCCAATACAACAAATATGCAGAAGAAAACAGGAGAAAAAATAGAAAAATACATCCAACTGGCTGAGGAAGTCAAGGACATGTAGCATCAGGATAAAGTTGACACTATACCGATTATACTATCAACTACAGGAGTCATACCATACAATATCCACCAGTACATCAACACAATACATCTACATCCAAACGTATATATACAACTACAGAAATCCGTAATTACTGACGTGTTCAATAACCCGAAAGTTTCTAAATACGATGTAACATATACCGTACAGTTAAAAGGAAGTCGCGCTTGATGAAGGTCCGCGTCACTTTCCATTTTTAACCAGACCTAAGGTCTGAATAATAATAATAATAATAATAATCATTATTATTATTATTATCATTATTATTATTATAAACACTGTTCATACAAGCGCTAAGTGCGAAGTTGGATACACTATCCGGAAGGTGGATTTCGTGAAGGCAAGCAGAGTATCTCGCTTCGAAAAATGTCTTTACTTTGCTTTAACTCAACTCTTTACGACAACACCGATATCAGCCAATTTAAATTTTGCTGTACACGAGATATATTAAACTGAATCAACTCACGACTCAGACATGTTGCACGTACCATATCTGCAGCGTTTTCCTGTAAAAGTGTATCGTTTGTCCGCACAGATGTCACTTCCGTTGACAGACTTGGCCGATTTCTGTCAAAACCGCGATTATTAATTTTCGATTTTGGGCACATTTCAAACTGCGCAAATTTTCGGTTCACAGGCTACAATTTGTTTGTTCACACAGCGTCGTACTGCGCAAATAAATCGTATCATGAGGACCGAAAACTTGCGCATTAAGGATGTACGCAGAAAAATCGTTGCTTGCCCTTCCCCCCTTCCCTCCTCGCAGTACAGTGGTGTGGCTTTGTGGCAGTACTGTGCGAAAGGTCAAAGGGGTAGTATTTTGTCGGTTTTTCAGAAAATTAGATAAACGAGAAACAAGTGTACTCGTGCTGAAAGAGGCTCTAAACTTATTCTGCTGGACATTTTAGAATCGTAATGTTACCATTGCAGCAGTATTAGAAAGCAATATTTACTGTTTATGTTTAGCAAAAACCGTGACAAAATAAGTGTGGTCATGCTTTGTCTGCAATTATATTCGGGTAGTACATGTCAACTGCTTTCTCTTTCACAACCGATTCTAGGAATAATTTCTAGTGTTCCCACATTGCTGTGCAGTACATTCCAGCCGTTCGGATTACATGGTGTTTTATGAAACAGTATGAGAATAACTTTCTCTTAAATAGTAGAATTTTTCTGTTTAATGTGTATATTGTGGTATACTGCAAAGGGTGTGTCATTCAGTTTCGATGAAAATTGGTGTACGGTTATAGAGTAGCCTATAAGTTCTATTATTGATTTTAAGTTATATTAAACAGCGAACTTTTAAGTTGTCACATACATTGTCTCACGTAATGTTCCTTTCAGAAATGAAAATTCCGCCAATAAATCAGCTGCTTCTGACATTCAGATATTCTTTCTTGTGCAAATTTCCTTTTACCTATTGGAATAAACAAGTGGACAGCCAGCAGACCTCTTCATCGGCAAGGACATTTCTGATAATGTAGAATGGGCAGTTAATTGCGTATTTGCAATTTAAGTGGCTTAGTCATCTTCATCAGTTAACTAGTCCAAGAAACAGGGCTG
Organism: Schistocerca cancellata; assembly: GCF_023864275.1. Classification (NCBI taxonomy): domain Eukaryota; kingdom Metazoa; phylum Arthropoda; class Insecta; order Orthoptera; family Acrididae; genus Schistocerca; species Schistocerca cancellata. The sequence continues at coordinate 1,072,907,992 of NC_064627.1, forward strand.
GAAATCTGCAATTAATCACACATCAAGACAAGAAATCTTGTTGAGAATTTCTCAGAGGTAGAAAATGGATAGGCTGAAGACAGATATGGCAGAGACAGTAATCATAGTTGTGAAGCTGCACAATATGGCAGTTACAATGAATGAAGTATTGGTTCCATGTGTACATTTTTTTCAGGCAACCACTGAATTGTAAGTGACTGATGAAATACAGGAAGCTGTATATGGCACTGGACAACATACCATAAGGAAGATTTTTTTAAAGTTATTTCAGTTCCTTGCTGTGACAAAATGGAAATTCAAACTTATATGGCTTAATTAATTAATGCAGTTTTCCCAAAGTCTCTTCCTTAATCCTTGTGTCTTAACAGTAGCATCTTTTTTTTAATGAGCCATGATAGCTTTCCTCATGTGTCTGATTGTGCTGGCTTTGAAGAGGGTCACTGCAACTATGGTTCCTCTTTTACAGCACCCATGGAAACAAGTGTTTGACAGTTGCAGAAAGTGGGACTGTCTTGCATTTAATTACAGATTTACACCTGCCAGGGCCAAATGGTTCCCCGAAATGAACATAAATTACCATGCCATTATCACTGAGAATGATTCAAAATTTATACGTACAACATGACTTGCATAAAAGCAAATGACAAATGTGTTGTCCAGTATTTCAGAATGAAATGCATTGAACAATCTATATTGGATTAAAGGAAGGAGAGGTGACTTGCAAACAGGCACTCAAAAAAATAAAGAAAACTGGCTAAGTTTCAGAGTAATCCTTTTTCGAGCTAGAGTACAAATACACACAGAAAAAACACATAACCTTTGCCAGTTCCTTTCTTTTTATATGTGCCCGATGATGACTAAGTGCTTTTGCTTTTTTGTGAGCAGTGTCCTTTAATCCAAAGGAATTTATATTCTACCAGAACTGTCCTACAAAACTGAACAATCTCTCTATAATGGAGGTAGCAGCTTACTACGTGTAAACTGAAACTTCAGTGTGAAACTTAACTGACTCAATATGAGAATAGTATAGGCCTAATATCTGATAACATGGTTTTGGTTATTTAGATGGGAAGAAAATGTTAAAGGTTCCCGACATTTTCTTTAAACTTGGGTTTAAGAATTTTGAAAACTTGTGGGAAGTGCAGCTTTCACCCAACACATCTTCCAGCATAAAAAAAATACTGTGACATACCTTGTACTTGTGAAGTTGATGTGCTTTCTCCAGGAATTACCATTTCATCTGTTTCAACATAATGAAGAACATGAAATAAAAATGTATTGCATTTATTTTCATGTCACAGTTTTACATTGTACTTAAGTTCACTGCAAGTACATTTCAGTGCTGGTAAAACACTTCAACACAATAACTTATTACTTTGATTACAACTACTCTCATATGGCACGAGCCTCAATAAATTTTTGATACAGGTGTGATCAGTGCCAGCTGTGTTTAAAATAGTCTTGTTGCAGTATATCCAAAGCAGGACCTACAGAAATTCTAAAAATTTCCAAAGATGTCTGTGATGAGTAACATCTGAAATAAAAACATCGTAAGCCAGTACAGCATATTGGTTCACAATTATTTGCAACTTGTGGCCTTAAGCATAAGGTATCATACCATAAATGGTGACTGAAAAATCTCATACCTTATAAGAAACAGATACCGGAATGCTTACAACATTGACATTTAAGACTTTTTAGTAGCTACTAAAAAGCTTGGTGTCCTGCAGCAAAATGAGTTAGGCCTAAAGTATTTATGAAGGACATATGGCAATGGAAACCAGGGTGGAATACAGACAACAGAAGGAATACAGGTGACAACTCGTGGAACAGCTGAGGTTTTGAGTGGTCAGTAAACACATAAACAGGTCTCAAAATTTTGCTAAGCTACCTAATACTGATGCAAGACCTGAGATATACAACCTCCCAGCACATTGTATTCCAGTCCCTTCTCATGTGTATTCTATCCTATCAGAGACAGGGCAATCTGTTACTCTCATACTCTAAATCTGTTGAGGAAACACTGTAGACATCATCACAGGGAAACTGGAAGCAAGCAACTGATGGTGAGCCGTCAGTGGGATCTTTGAGGGCATTCAGAACCATGTGATCAGGCGAGATCAATGATATGCATAAAAGGTTCTCGGTTTACTTGCCGTGTCAAATTTGGATAAAATCCCAAGCTTTCGATGACTACCTCCGTCATCTTTGTCAGGGGTAAAACTGACTGTCGTGGACCGGCGAGGCTTCTGCTTTTATAAGCAGTGGATGGCTTCTCATTGGCTGGATACGTCACAGTGAAAATGGCGCGTACAGAGGTGGTGGCCTCTATGTCCATAGATTTTGTTTGCCCACTTTATCCAGCATTGCTTGCAGTGCCATCCATCGCAATACGCAGAGAACTGCAAGCAATGTGAGAAGTCTTCCTCTGCGCTCTTTCTTTATCAACTGCTGGCTTCCATGCATTGCTGAGTGTGTATCCGGAGTCTCTGTTGAAATTATTTTCACATAGTCTAATTTCAACTGCTTCCCTGATAACAGAGTCCCATAGTTTGAAGTGTGAGCAAGTATTCTTGTTTCATTGAAAAAATCTTATGTTTATTTAACAAACTGTGCTCAGCCACCGCTGATTTTTCTAGATAACTGTATTTCAGGTGACGCTGATGTTCCACACAGCGATTGGCAACAGTTCTTATAGACTGACCCACACAATTTTTGCCGCACTCGCAAGCAATGCTGTAAATTCCCGGTACTCTCAGGCCGAGATTATCTTTCACGGGTTGCAACATTTCCTTAATCTTCCCGGGTGGCTGGAAGACTGCTCTGATTCCCTGCAGGCTCAGGACTCTACCGATCTTGCTGGTCGTTGCACCACAGAATGGTTGCCGTGGATCCTTGTCCGAAATAGTCCTTGCTCTGTGTAGCAGGGTATTCAGCATACCTCTCTTCCGAGCTGGGTGGTGAAAACTACATGAGTTTAGATATAAATCTGTATGCGTCGGTTTTCTGTACAGAAGAGTGTCTGAGATGTCCATCTGATTTTCTCTCCACCAGCACATCTAAGAAGAGTAACTTCCCATCCTTCTCCATCTCCACTGTAAATCTTATATTCTGGTGTATACCATTCAAATGATCAACAAACTGCTGCAGTGCCTCAGTTCCATGTAGCCAGATTAAAAATGTATCGTCAGCATACCTGAAGAAGCAGGATGGATGTAAGGGAGCACTGTTCAACGCTCGTTCTTCGAAATCCTCCATGAAAAAGTTAGCTGTGGCTGGTGACAGTGGCGAACCCGTGGCTGTTCCGTCAGTAATTTCATAATATTGTCCACCATACAAAAAATAGGTGGTCGTCAAAGTGTGTTGAAATAACTGTAGTATTTCAGGAGAGAAATGAGCAGCCAACAGTTTTAATGTATCTTGTAAACAAAGAGACCACATCTAGGCTGATCATGGCAGGGTGTGAAAATAGTAAAAGACTGTGAAATGCAACTGTGCATCTGTCGGCCACATTATTTACTGTAGTCAGTCTCCAAATTACAAACCCCATTTTTCAGCCAGTGTAGCAACGCAGTACGTCAACACCGAGGACAACAAACGGAGAAAGAAAGCAGGTAGAACCGCAATAACACTTTAGAAATGTACCCAGAGGCACTGAAGCACCCCCCACCCAAGCAGTGAGTTTTGAATTTAATGAGGTTAAAGAAAATTACATCAGAAAGATAGTCCTTGTATTAAATAACAAGTACTCAGCAGGATGAGGTGATATGTTGAGTATAGTAGTTAAAAGATGCATCAAAAAAAATAGTTAAACTGCTAACGCACCTCATAAACTGTAGTATTGGAGAGCGCACTTACCCTAGTAAGGTTTTTGAAATGGCTATCCTTTTTCAGCTCTTTGCTTATTTTACAAAGAACAAATTGCTAACACAAACACAGCATGGCTTTAGAAAAGGTCAGTGCACAACTACTGCAGTTGCTGAAATTCTCTGTAAATTGTACACTCTCTTAGACCAAGGTATAAAGACAGCTGACATATTCTTAGATCTTTCCAAAGCCTTCAGCTCAGTCAACCATGGGTTGCTCATTAAGAAATTGAAGGCTTACAACATCAAAGACTCATCTATGCAATTACTGACCACTTACTTGCCGCGCGGGATTAGCGGAGCGGTCGAAGGCGCTGCAGTCATGGACTGTGCGGCTGGTCCCAACAGAGCTTTGAGTCCTCCCTCGGGCATGGGTGTGTGTGTTTGTCCTTAGGATAATTTAGGTTAAGTAGTGTGTAAGCTTAGGGACTGATGACCTTAGCAGTTAAGTGCCATAAGATTTCACACACATTTGAACATTTGACCACATACTTAACAAATCACAAACAATGTACTAAAATTTCATGTAAAATACGCTACTGGTCATTAAAATTACTACACCACGAAGATGACGTGCAACAGATGCGAACTTTAACCGACAGGAAGAAGATGCTTTGATATGCAAATGATTAGCTTTTCAGAGCATTCACACAAGGTTGGCGCTGGTGTCGACACCTACTACGTGCTGAGATGAGGAAAGTTTCCAACTGATTTCTCATACACAAACAGCAGTTTACTGGTGTTGCCTGGTGAAACGTTGTTGTGATGCCTCGCGTAAGGAGGAGAAATGCGTACTTTCACGTTTCCAACTTTGATAAAGTTCGGATTGTTGCCTGTCATGATTGTGGTTTATCGTATCACGAAATTGCTGCTCGCATTGGTCGAGATCCAATGACTGTTAGCAGAATATGGAATTGGTGGGTTCAGGAGGGTAATACGGAACACTGTGCTGGATCCCAAGGGCCTCGTATCACTAGCAGTCGAGATGACAGGCATCTTATCCACATGGCTGTAACGGATCGTGCAGCCAAGTCTCGATCCCTGAGTCAACAGATAGGGGCGTTTGTAAGACGACAACCATCTGCGCGAACAGTTCGACGACATTTGCAGCAGCATGGACTATCAGCTCGGAGACCATGGTTGCGGTTACCCTTGACACTGCATCACAGACAAGAGCACCTGCAATGGTGTACTCAACGACGAACCTGGGTGCACGAATGGCAAAACGTCATTTTTCGGATGAATCCAGGTTCTGTTTACAGCACTATGATGGTCGCATCCGTGTTTGGCGACATCGCGGTGAACGCATATTGGAAGCGTACTCGTCACTCCCATATTGGCGTATCACCAGGCATGATGGTATGGGGTGCCATTGGTTACACGTCTCGGTCACCTCTTGTTCGCATTGACGGTAGTTTGAACAGTGGACGTTACATTTCAGATGTGTTACGACCCGTGGCTCTACCCTTCATTCGATCCCTGCGAAACTCTACATTTCAGCAGGATAATGCACGACCGCCTGTTGCAGGTCCTGTATGGGCCTTTCTGGATACAGAAAATGTTCGACTGCTGCCCTGGCCACCACATTCTCCAGATCTCTCACCAATTGAAAACGCCTGGTCAATGGTGGCCGAGCAACTGGCTCGTCACAATGTGCCAGTCACTACTCTTGATGAACTGTGGTATCGTGTTGAAGCTACACGGGCAGCTGTACCTGTACACGCCATCCAAGCTCTGTTCGACTCAATGCCCAGGCGTATCAAGGCCGTTATTACGGCCAGAGGTGGTCGTTGTGAGTACTGATTTTTCAGGATCTATGCACCCAAATTGCGTGAAAATGTAATCACATGTCAGGTCTAGTATAACATATTTGTCCAATGAATACCCATTTATCAACTCCATTTCATTTTGGTGTAGCTATTTTAATGGCCAGTAGTCTAGATAACAAGGTAATAGATTTCCAATCTTCCAGAGATATGGTAATCCAGGGGGTACCGCATGGATCGATCCTTGGCCCCTTTCTCTTCTTGATTTATGTCAGTGATATGACACAACCCTTCAACACAATCAAGTAACCTATGCTGATGACATTTCCCTCTTATTTTATGGAATAAAGTTGGAGACATTACACTCAGGTGCATCTAAGGGTGTGACAGAAGTAACCACCTATTTTCTACATCTGGGCCTAAACACCAACATCAGTAAATCTCAGCTACTAACATTTAAAACAACTAGTTCTCATGAGGGTGAAATAAACATTATTTATGGTATTACATCAGCAGAAACAGATAACATTAAATTTCTTGGTGTCCACCTGGACAAAAATCTCCATTGGGTAAATCACATTACTTATATGTGTGAGAAAATCAGCAGTAGCCTTTATCTTATGAGTCAGTTGGCAAAAATAGTGTCAATCCAAACACTAAAAATTGTGTACCATGGAACAGTTTATCCAGTTTTTAATTATGGTATTGAACTGTGGGGTTGTGCGGCAGGCCTACACATGAACCAAATGTTAGTGTTACAGAAAAGAGCCATTAGGTTAATGCATGGACTGAAGTCCAGAGAGTCCTGTCATGAAACTTTTGTCCAACATAAATATCTAACAGTATATTCCTTGTATTTGTATAAACTTATTATATTTTTTTCTGAATAGTAAAAACAAACTAAGTAAGTGCAGTGACACACATAATATTATAATACTAGTAATAAGGGGAACTACTTCAGGCAGAGGACAAAATTAAAAATAACTGAGAATAGTCCTTATATTAATGGGCAGATATGGTTCAACAAGCTGCCACAAGCTTTGAAAACTTGTGAACCATAGCTGTTCCGAAGGAAGTTAAAAACCTTCTTAGTAAATAAATGTTTATATTCACTCAGTGAAATCTAATCTACTTGTCCTCTCTTGTAACACATAATACAATTAGAATACTAAGATACTAAGACAAATGTATGTACTGATACTGTATGTAAGTGCTATCTATAGCAATCTACTCAACCTATGCATGGCGTTTCCAAAAGACATCAGCTTGATGATCTACACACAAACAATGTAAATAAATAAATAAAAGCAATGAAGACACTATGGGTCAAGGGCAGCCCAGTTATGGATGGACCAGGAAACTAACTGTTGAATCTTGTGGATAGGGAGAGAACAGTGGCAAGAGAAATGAGTCACAGGGGCAAATGCAACACCAGAAGTGTCAGTAGGAAATCAGGTAGGACCAGACTTAGGGATGAGAGAGAAGAGAAACCTCAGAAGTGAGAAGAGATAATATAAGCAATAAGCATCTATGGAAACAAAGAACAAAGATGAGCAACAGATGGAATGGAAAGAGAGAGTGTGTGATGTTATAAGAATAGGTTCATCATAGGAAAAGATTTTAAGTGCACAACACAGATCTGATCTACATCTACATCTACATCTATACTCCGCGAGCCACCTTACGGTGTGTGGCGGAGGGTACTTATTGTACCACTATCTGATCCCCCCTTCCCTGTTCCATTCACGAATTGTGCGAGGGAAGAACGATTGCTTGTAAGTCTCCGTATTTGCTCTAATTTCTCGGATCTTTTCGTTGTGATCATTACGCGAGATATATGTGGGCGGTAGTAATATGTTGCCCATCTCTTCCCGGAATGTGCTCTCTCGTAATTTCGATAATAAACCTCTCCGTATTGCGTAACGCCTTTCTTGAAGTGTCCGCCACTGGAGCTTGTTCAGCATCTCCGTAATGCTCTCGCGCTGACTAAATGTCCCCATGACGAATCGCGCTGCTTTTCGCTGGATCATGTCTATCTCTTCTATTAATCCAACCTGGTAAGGGTCCCATACTGATGAGCAATACTCAAGAATCGGACGAACAAGCGTTTTGTAAGCTACTTCTTTCGTCGATGAGTCACATTTTCTTAGAATTCTTCCTATGAATCTCAACCTGGCGCCTGCTTTTCCCACTATTTGTTTTATGTGATCATTCCACTTCAGATCGCTCCGGATAGTAACTCCTAAGTATTTTACGGTCGTTACCGCTTCCAATGATTTACCACCTATGGCATAATCGTACTGGAATGGATTTCTGCCCCTATGTATGCGCATTATATTACATTTATCTACGTTTAGGGAAAGCTGCCAGCTGTCGCACCATGCATTAATCCTCTGCAGGTCTTCCTGGAGTACGTACGAGTCTTCTGATGTTGCTACTTTCTTGTAGACAACCGTGTCATCTGCAAATAGCCTCACGGAGCTACCGATGTTGTCAACTAAGTCATTTATGTATATTGTAAACAATAAAGGTCCTATCACGCTTCCTTGCGGTACTCCCGAAATTACCTCTACATCTGCAGATTTTGAACCGTTAAGAATGACATGTTGTGTTCTTTCTTCTAGGAAATCCTGAATCCAATCACAAACCTGGTCCGATATTCCGTAAGCTCGTATTTTTTTCACTAAACGTAAGTGCGGAACCGTATCAAATGCCTTCCTGAAGTCCAGGAATACGGCATCAATCTGCTCGCCAGTGTCTACGGCACTGTGAATTTCTTGGGCAAATAGGGCGAGCTGAGTTTCACATGATCTCTGTTTGCGGAATCCATGTTGGTTATGATGAAGGAGATTTGTATTATCTAAGAACGTCATAATACGAGAACACAAAACATGTTCCATTATTCTACAACAGATTGACGTAAGCGAAATAGGCCTATAATTATTCGCATCTGATTTATGACCCTTCTTGAAAATGGGAACGACCTGCGCTTTCTTCCAGTCGCTAGGTACTTTACGTTCTTCCAGCGATCTACGATAAATTGCTGATAGAAAGGGGGCAAGTTCTTTAGCATAATCACTGTAGAATCTTAAGGGTATCTCGTCTGGTCCGGATGCTTTTCCGCTACTAAGTGATAGCAGTTGTTTTTCAATTCCGATATCGTTTATTTCAATATTTTCCATTTTGGCGTCCGTGCGACGGCTGAAGTCAGGGACCGTTTTACGATTTTCCGCAGTGAAACAGTTTCGGAACACTGAATTCAGTATTTCTGCCTTTCTTCGGTCGTCCTCTGTTTCGGTGCCATCGTGGTCAACGAGTGACTGAATAGGGGATTTAGATCCGCTTACCGATTTTACATATGACCAAAACTTTTTAGGGTTCTTGTTTAGATTGTTTGCCAATGTTTTATGTTCGAATTCGTTGAATGCTTCTCTCATTGCTCTCTTTACGCTCTTTTTCGCTTCGTTCAGCTTTTCCTTATCAGCTATGATTCGACTACTCTTAAACCTATGATGAAGCTTTCTTTGTTTCCGTAGTACCTTTCGTACATGATTGTTATACCACGGTGGATCTTTCCCCTCGCTTTGGACCTTAGTTGGTACGAACTTATCTAAGGCGTACTGGACGATGTTTCTGAATTTTTTCCATTTTTGTTCCACATCCTCTTCCTCAGAAATGAACGTTTGATGGTGGTCACTCAGATATTCTGCGATTTGTGCCCTATCACTCTTGTTAAGCAAATATATTTTCCTTCCTTTCTTGGCATTTCTTATTACACTTGTAGTCATTGATGCAACCACTGACTTATGATCACCGATACCCTCTTCTACATTCACGGAGTCGAAAAGTTCCGGTCTATTTGTTGCTATGAGGTCTAAAACGTTAGCTTCACGAGTTGGTTCTCTAACTATCTGCTCGAAGTAATTCTCGGACAAGGCAGTCAGGATAATGTCACAAGAGTCTCTGTCCCTGGCTCCAGTTCTGATTGTGTGACTATCCCATTCTATACCTGGTAGATTGAAGTCTCCCCCTATTACAATAGTATGATCACGAAACTTCTTCACGACGTTCTGCAGGTTCTCTCTGAGGCGCTCAACTACTATGGTTGCTGATGCAGGTGGTCTATAGAAGCATCCGACTATCATATCTGACCCACCTTTGATACTTAGCTTAACCCAGATTATTTCACATTCGCATTTGCTAATAACTTCACTGGATATTATTGAATTCTTTACTGCTATAAATACTCCTCCACCATTGGCGTTTATCCTATCCTTGCGGTATATATTCCATTCTGTGTCTAGGATTTCGTTACTGTTCACTTCCGGTTTTAACCAACTTTCCGTTCCTAATACTATATGCGCACTATTTCCTTCAATAAGAGATACTAATTCAGGAACCTTGCCCTGGATACTCCTGCAGTTTACCAATATTACGTTAACTTTTCCTGTTTTTGGTCTCTGAGGACGGACGTTCTTTATCAACGATGATAATGTCCTCTCTGGTAAGCCGTCAGGTATTTTATCGTTTCGCCCAAGGGGGGGTCCCTCTAACCTAAAAAACCCCCGTGTGCACGCCACACGTACTCTACTACCCTAGTAGCTGCTTCCGGTGTGTAGTGCACGCCTGACCTGTCTAGGGGGGCCCTACAGTTCTCCACCCAATAACGGAGGTCGATGAATTTGCAACCATTATAGTCGCAGAGTCGTCTGAGCCTCTGGTTTAGACCCTCCACACGGCTCCAAACCAGAGGACCGCGATCGACTCTGGGCACTATGCTGCAGATATTAAGCTCAGCTTGCACTCCGCGTGCGATGCTGGTTGTCTTCACCAAATCAGCCAGCCGCCGGAAGGAACCAAGGATGGCCTCAGAACCCAAGCGGCAGGCATCATTCGTTCCGACATGTGCTACTATCTGCAGCCGGTCACACCCAGTGCGTTCAATAGCTGCCGGAAGGGCCTCCTCCACATTACGGACGAGACCCCCCAGCAAGCACACCGAGTGCACACTGGCATTCTTCCCCGACCTACCCGCTATTTTCCTGAGGGGCTCCATAACCCGCCTAACGTTGGAGCTCCCTATAACTAATAGGCCCGCCCTCTGTGACTGTCGGGACCTTGCCGGAGAATCGGCCACTGGCCCAACAGGCGAGGCATCCTGTGGTGGCTCGGAAACGATGTCATCACCACTAGGAACCACCCCGTACCTGTTGGAAAGGGGTAAGGCAGCTGCCACGCGGCCAGATCCCACCTTCGCCTTTCGGCCAGGCACGCGCGAGCCCACCACTGTCCGCCATTCACCCTGGAGTGATGGCTGACCGGTAAGATGCTCACTGCCGGAAGACGCAGCGACATCAGGGGTTCCATGTGATTCCAAGGCCACCGAAGTAGGCATAGGTCTCACCACAGTTGCCCCAACGCCACTACGAGCCGACGCCTGCGCCTCGAGCTCGATGAGCCTAACAGACAAAGCCTCCACCTGCCCCCGAAGAGTGGCCAATTCTCCTTGCGTCCGCTCACAACAACCACAGTCCCTACACATGACTATGTTTACCCTACCCTATACGGTGACAAATTCCCAAGATAATCTTCTGATGAGCTACTCTGATAATCAAAAAACACTCACTGAAATACGAGACGCGAAAACTATGCTAGGTTTTCCCAGAAAAACTATTTAAAAGCTAAGCGCAGCAAATAAGTACAAAAACGCTTTATACAAACAGTACTCGCTGCTGCTGGTGCTCTCGCTCTGGCTGTCACAAGACAACTGCTGATTCAAGTGACTAATGGCTAACGGCCGCGAAACAAACAAAGACGGTTTTAGGGCGCTTTCTGTTCTAAACGATCAAGAAAACACTAAGAAATCTAACACAAAAACTACGTAAAGTTTTATCAAGAACTGTTAGTTACTATGCAGAGCAGATAAACACAAATAGAATCCCTTCCTTAGTGGAAGGTCGTAAACAAAATGCAAAATAAACGCTTTATACAAACAGTACTCGCTGCTGCTGGTGCTCTCGCTCTGGCTGTCACAAGACAACTGCTGATTCAAGTGACTAGTGGCTAACGGCCGCGAAACAAACAAAAGACGGTTTTAGGGCGCTTTTTGTTCTAAACGATCAAGAAAACACTAAGAAATCTAACACGAAAACTACGTAAAGTTTTATCAAGAACTGTTAGTTACTATGCAGAGCAGATAAACACAAATAGAATCCCTTCCTTAGTGGAAGGTCGTAAACAAAATGCAAAATAAACGCTTTATACAAACAGTACTCGCTGCTGCTGGTGCTCTCGCTCTGGCTGTCACAAGACAACTAGGAATAAAGAAGCAGCAGTTGCAAATGGGAGTGTATTTGCCTGTAGTCTTGGTGACCGTGCAGAGAAGCACTTGCATCATGACTATTTTGAATGCCACAGAAGAAGGAATCATATTTAAACGTCCAAACTAAAGACAGAACTAGTACCTGACATAGGAGAAGGCAAGGAATGCCACATGTGTAGTATAGTTTTAGTGGACCAAGAGACAAGGTCGCGAGTTAGCACACAAAAGGAAATGGTGCAAATGGACCACTTAAACTGAGACAGTGAAGCATGAAATTAAGTTGAAGCCAGAGGTGCAAGATACAGTGATAAATATGTGACCGTATTATGTGATCGGAGGCTTTCCCGGCGTATGTGTTGTTTCCAGGGCACTCAGGTGTCCAGCCGGATGCGATCATTGAAGTCCCACGATATTTCGGTGAATAACTTTTCCGCCATCTGCAAGTGGTTCTGATGGAATGGTCTGTCTGCTCATTGTCAGTGTTATTTATGTCCATCAGTCAGGCTTCGATACCCTGTGCCGACGGTCCGATTGCAGTCGCCTATATTCCATTTGCGAGTGCCGACGCAGCTGCAATCTGACTGTCGGCACAGGTAATTGAAGCCCGACTGACGGACATATATAACACTGACAATGAGCAGACAGACCATTCCATCAGAACCACCTGATGATGGCGGAAAGGTTATTTGCCGAAATATCGTGGGACCTCAACAATCGCATCCGGCTGGACACCCGAGAGCCCTGGAAACAATGTGACCAAATTGACTACCAGAGGCACAAAAGGAAGTCCTCTGTAATGAGATAGATGTGATATTAAGGGAGGATATCATCATGCTGATACAAGTGGGTGGAATTTTCTGTTATTCATCGCTCTGAAGAAGACAAACGCTTCTAGTAAACAAAAGTGGAGAACAGTTGCGGAGTATCGGAGATTAAATGACATCTGCCTTAGTGCTGTATTTGTGTTACCCCATATTGATGAGATTTTAGATAGCTTAGGAAAAGCCAAGTACTTCACTACTTTAGACTAGGGGAAAAAAACTTGTCTACTCCAGAAGTGTATTACGAATGCAAAAGATTACTATGGGAATAATAGATAGTGCAGTCACTTTTCAGAGATTGATGAACACAGTACTAATCGGACTTAAGGGGCACATGATGTTTGCATATTTAGATGAGGTGATCATGTCAGCTACTAACATTTAAAACAACTAGTTCTCATGAGGCTGAAATAAACAATATCATGTCTGGAGCTGCATTAGAAAAGCATAATGCCAGACATGGAGAAATGTTTGAGAGGTCCCAATTGCAGTTTAAAACTACAGGTTGACAAGGGTGAGTTCCAGAGAAAGAGGTAACTTACTTGGGGCATGTAATTATGACAGGAGGATTAAAACCCAACACACAGAAGGAGAGAGAGATAAAAGAGTATCATGGAGCACTTGAAAAGCTTTCTAGGTATAATGTCGTTTTATCATCATTTTATCAAGGACTTCAGTTGGGCAGCGAAACTGTTATATGAATTACTGAAGAAAGAAGCAACCACTCGGTCTATTCAGCAGGATGTAGCTTTCTGTGAATTGAAAGAGAAGATAATTAGCCCCCTGATCTTACAGTATCCTGATTTTATGAAGCAGTTCATAATTACAACGGACACTGGCAAGCAGTCGATCAGCACATTATTGAGTCAAGGAGGATTAAGACAGGATTTGCCAGTAGCCTTTGCACTGAGAATACTGAACTATGCTGAGATGGTTTAGTATGATTGAGTGGGCATTCTTAGCCATAGTGTGGGCAGTGAAGCACCATGTATGGAATAAAATTCATTGGGTGTACTGATCACAAACCCTTGAAGTGTTTGGTGCTTATAAGTGATGCATCGTCAAGATTAATGAAGTTCAGGATTAAACTGGCAGAATGCTATTTTGAGATAATATACAAAAATGGTTGCAAAACAACATAGCGGATTGATTGTTGCTGATACCAGAAGACCCAGCTGCAGTCATTAGAAATGTGCAAGAGATTGATGAGGAAGAACAAGACAATCAACAACCAGTGATTAGTGAAGAGGAGACACAAGCTATTCTGAAGAAATTTCACAGTTCATCAGTAGATGGACACCAAGGAATCAGTTGCATATGTGACCATATTAAAAGGTATAGATTATGGAGAGGTATTAAGAAAGACATAGAAGGGAATGTCTGAAGCTGCAAGAGTTGTTAGAAGAACAAGATTATTCAGAATAAGGTGAAGATGCATGCTCTTAGTGCTGACCAAAATACCCAACCAGGTATTTGCTCATTGTGATATTGATGTAGTCAGACCACTTCAGATAACAGAGAAACGTTTCAGGATGCCCTCATGAAATTTGTTATAGCAGAGCCTACAGCACAGCAGGATGCCGACACAGTAGCACAAGTGTTAGCACAAAGAATAATTTGCAATTATGGAATACTGTCAATATTATTTAGTGACTACGAAACAAACTTCCTAAGTGCCATCTTAAAGAGAGTGTGTCATGTAATAAAGATCAAGAAAATTCAATCTTGTGCATTTCATCCACAAATGCCAACAGAATCTCAATGCCATAATGGGGAAATGAAGCAGGAAAACTGGAATGAATGGATGCATTTCAACACTGATGTGTATAGCACTACACCACATCCATCAATTGGGTTCACTCCATTTGAGTTGTTTTTCGGGAGAATATGCAATATGCCCAGGATCCTACAGTGGGATCCAGCTTAAGTACAATATAGCTATGAGAAATATGTAAGAGAACTAAAAAAAGGGACATCAGATGGCAAAGAGTTTTAATGAGAGGTGTAAAGAAAAGTATAAGAAGTATAATATCATACTCAAAACTGCAAGGAATCCAAAGCAGGAGACAAGGTATTATGACATGGTAAAATGAGAGAAAAGATCAGCCAGAGAGGTTAATAGTCCCACAGAGAGGACCTTTTCATGTTGTAAGGACTCGTGGACCAAATGTAGTACTCCAGTTAATGAATAAGAAATTCATGACAGTATATGCAAACAGATTGAAGAAGTTCATTTAACTTTATACATGTGAGGTTGTGGGAAAATCAAGCTCTTCTGCTCCAAAATATAAACGAGAAAGAATAGACTAAATTCTGTCTTAAAACTGATTAATGAGAGGTTTATGCATAGGAACTCTAGAGGTGTGGGTGAGGGAGACATTGTGTTTGGTCCTTGGAGACAGGCTGAAGCCTGGTCACTTTGCTTCCATTAGCCTAACCTTGGCAACAGTAGCAAGTAGGAGGGACACACAAACTAAGGGAACTGAGAGATCCAACTGGAAAACGCATATTTCAAGTTGTGTGTTAGTGACCACCACCACCCCCATAACCATACAAGCGGTGCTTAGACACCTCAGACGCAGCTTCCAGTGCAGGAAGTGGAAAGAAGAGAAGTGTTATGTCCATGTGTGTGTGAATACAGAAAAATCTTGCAAGAAGGGCATCCCCAAAATGAAATTATTTCTAACCCCAGTGCGTCATCACCAGATACACAAGATCACAGATGAAGATTGGAGAAGATGTGATTACTTATTCTGTGTTACAGGGATGTATTAACTGAATCAATGGAAAAATATATGTATGTATATTTATATTTAAAAAGAAAGATGATGAGACTTACCCAACAAAAGCGCTGGCAGGTCGATAGACACACAAATAAACACAAACATACACACAAAACTCTAGCTTTCGCAACCAACGGTTGCCTTGTCAGGAAAGAGGGAAGGAGACGGAAAGACAAAAGGATTGGGTTTTAAGGGAGAGGGTAAGGAGTCATTCCAGTCCCGGGAGCGGAAAGACTTACCTTAGGGGGAAAAAAGGACAGGTTTACACTCGCACACACACACATATCCATCCACACATACACAGACACAAGCAGACATTTGTAAAGGCAAAGAGTTTGGGCAGAGATGTCAGTCGGGACGGAAATACAGAGGCAAAGATGATGTTGAAAGACAGGTGAGGTATGAGCGGCGGCAGATTGAAATTAGCGGAGATTGAGGCCTGGCGGATAGCGAGAAGAGAGGCTATCCTGACGAGGCAACCGTTGATTGCGAAAGCTCCCTCTTTCCTGACGAGGCAACCGTTGGTTGCGAAAGCTCCCTCTTTCCTGACGAGGCAACCGTTGGTTGCGAAAGCACCCTCTTTCCTGACGAGGCAACCGTTGGTTGCGAAAGCTCCCCCTCTTTCCTGAGGAGGCAACCGTTGGTTGCGAAAGCACCCTCTTTCCTGACGAGGCAACCGTTGGTTGCGAAAGCTACCCCCTCTTTCCTGACAAGGCAACCGTTGGTTGCGAAAGCTACCCTCTTTCCTGACGAGGCAACCATTGGTTGCGAAAGCTACCCTCTTTCCTGACGAGGCAACCGTTGGTTGCGAAAGCTACCCTCTTTCCTGACGAGGCAAACGTTGGTTGCGAAAGCTACCCTCTTTCCTGACGAGGCAACCGTTGGTTGCGAAAGCTACCCCTCTTTCCTGACGAGGCAACCGTTGGTTGCGAAAGCTAGCCCTCTTTCCTGACGAGGCAACCGTTGGCTGCGAAAGCTACCCCTCTTTCCTGACGAGGCAACCGTTGGTTGCGAAAGCTACCCCTTCAGCATATCCTCTCTTCTCGCTATCCGCCAGGCCTCAATCTCCGCTAATTTCAATCTGCCGCCGCTCATACCTCACCTGTCTTTCAACATCATCTTTGCCTCTGTATTTCCATCCCGACTGACATCTCTGCCCAAACTCTTTGCCTTTACAAATGTCTGCTTGTGTCTGTGTATGTGTGGATGGATATGTGTGTGTGTGCGAGTGTAAACCTGTCCTTTTTTCCCCCTAAGGTAAGTCTTTCCGCTCCCGGGACTGGAATGACTCCTTACCCTCTCCCTTAAAACCCAATCCTTTTGTCTTTCCGTCTCCTTCCCTCTTTCCTGACGAGGCAACCGTTGGTTGCGAAAGCTAGAGTTTTGTGTGTATGTTTGTGTTTATTTGTGTGTCTATCGACCTGCCAGCGCTTTTGTTGGGTAAGTCTCATCATCTTTCTTTTTAAATATATTTTTCCCACGTGGAATGTTTCCCTCTATTATATTTGTATGTATATTTACACGTATGTATATGTATATACCAAAGTAACTTGTATAAGAAAGTAGCTTAATGCATTGGAGCCTAACAGATCAGAAATCCAGTTAATACCCGGACCCTGAGGAAATTTCCTACAATTTCCAAATTTTTAATAAATTTACTAATCCACTTACCTCTTTAGGCAGTATTTCAGCGTAACCTTGGATCCTTCCTTTTTATGAATATGGATATGTTTAGCACAAATAAATTGTATAGGGATTTGCAGATATTACTCTAAAGATACTGTTTGTCAGCATTTTTATATTTCCCTGAAGTAGACAAAATTTTCATAAGTCATAGGGAATGGTAGGCTATCAATTTAAAATCACTTGTCAGCAGGAAATACTAAATGCTCCAGTTATAAGTAAAGTGTTTTATTGTAAAAATTTTTCTCATTTTTACAAATTAGAGAACTTCACTCAGGTATGAAATCTTTTAAAACACTTGGGAACACAAAGGCCTGTGTTACATGGCCTGCAGTAGTATCTGGTCTCTTTCCTCACTATCTTTCCTGCAGCTTTCCCTTGTTCTGAACAGACCTTGCATCTTTTAGCTGGGTTTGTTTTCTTTCCTGTAGCTGGCACTTTCTCAGGAAAATGACGTACTGTGAGTCTGTTCGCACTTGCAACTCCAGATGCTGAATGTGAGTCTTTATTTACTACCTATCCTCATTTTTGAACCAATTGCTTTGCTAATTTACAGATGAAGTCTGCTACTGCACACTTTTTTGGTATTTTGATATTGTGAATAATGTTGGAATTCACAATTGTCCTCATAAAAATATGGAAGAAAATCTTTTATCGCCATTTTACAGTCTTTCACTGGAAGGGATAGTAACTCATCAGCTGGTCTCCTCTGTCAACACCTGTTTTAGACAAGTTCTAGTCTAGAGCAATGTCTGGTTTTACTATCTCAACATATCCACTCCTGGATTTTACACTGACATGTGAAGCAGTCATCTTATGTTTGTTTTTCCATTTCAAGCAGAAAAGGTATCCTTTGCAACGAACTGTCATTTCTCCTTTCTTTAGTTTTTGGTTTATTAGGTCTCTAGGCAAACCTATCCATTTTCCATCACAGTTCGAACTCCCAATGTATCTTCTTCCCATAGTTCTTCAAGGACTGCAGGATGTTTATAAAATCTGTCCATGTATACCACATGTCTTTTTCCCATGTAAGAGGAACATAGCCTCAGCAGCAACGATTTGACAGAATTTTCAACATTTCCTTTTCCTCCAGTATATACTTCAGCATTGCTCATGTAATCTGTTTGAGCATCACTTACAACATACAGTTTTATCCCATATTTCTCTGATTTGTCTTTCATATAAACACGAAATCCAGTTCTTCCTCGAAAAAGACATATTGCTTCATCCACAGTCAGATTTCGTGATGGATAAAAGACTTTTCTGCATCTTTCTGTGAAAAGTCCCAAACGAGCCTTATTTTATGCAGAGGGTCATGGCCTGATTCTTGTTGAGGTACCCATAGCAGATTATTGTTCATTTGCAGCATCCTGAATATGGCAAAAAATCTGTCTTGTGACATTAGCTGAGAAGAAAATGATGAAGCAAGCACAGGGTCTTCAGACCAATAATCCCTAAGTTTAGGTTTCTTTACAACACAAATATGCAAAACAATTGCAAAAAAATTATATACTTCACGTATTTTCACTGCTCTCCATTTTTCCATAAAGATTTTGGTTTGATTCTGTACTGATGGTGAAGTTCAGAAATAGTATCAGTACATATATATATTTGTCTCTGACTTTACTCTTAAAAACATGCTGTGATCAAAAAATTTCAACAAACAGTCTAGTTCTGATGACAATGTATTGACAGGAGCCTGGATTCCACTCGTTTCTTCAAAAAGAGGCATTTCTTCAAAAAGAGGCAATACAGGGAGTGCATCAAAATGACGCCATTCATTATGAGGGGCAGGCTGTTGAACTGAATGACAAACCTGACTAATAGAAACTTGTGCATTAGCTTCTTCATACTCACTACCATCATTTCTATCAGCAGCACAGGTTTTGCTCTCCAGCTCATGCGAGTCATCTTTGCCTTCTGAAAAATCACTGATGTCGTCCGAAAGATCGTCAAGTTCTGCGCCATTGTTCAAGAGTTCTCCTATCTCTTAAGTTTGATAAGCAATGTCTGTTAGCCATATTCACTATTTATATGTTTTTACACATGGGAAGGATGCACACAATAGCACAACATGGCAGCCAACATAGAACAAAACAACCTTCAACAATATTCCAAGCGTGCACACAGTTCACATAATACTGGTACCATTCACAAGAGACTGGCACGTGCTAGCCATCAACAATGCACTTACAACAAGCCAAACAATTAGTCTCACCACTTACAAATGTAAAACACGTGTTTAAATAAAAAATAAAAAAGTCGGAAGTGGAGAACATATGATGTCGGATTTTATGGTTAAAACATAGTGAACGTACACAGTACGCCCGTCAGCTCCAATGTGTTAAGATTAGTGTCTAAGATTTGAGGGTGACTCTTTGCCTGGTAAGGAATGTGTAATGACCAAATCATGAAATTTTGCCAGGGAAAAAAAAAAAGAAAAATATTGTAAGTGTGAATATTAGCTATAATCCTTCTAATTTAGCTAGATATGTACAGTGCAACCCAATTTTATCAGATCATGCACGCACACATTGTGAACCCCTGATTTGATGCTCACCAATTGTGAGATTCAGATAAAAAGTGACATTAAGCAAACAACCTCAAATGCCGTATACAGAGGTGCTCAAACGTCAGATAAGTTAAGAGTTTGAGAGATCCAGCAAATGACAGTCGCCTTGGATGAATGAGCCTACAGCAGATACTATGTAATTGAGCAGTCAGACTCAGTTAACTTTGTGCACTAAGAAGGACTAGCAAAGCTTGCCTGTACGTGCCACTGGGCTAGGGTTATTGGTTTCCATCATACATTTGTCTACATGTACCTATGTTGGGCGTCTCTTCCATTGTGACCGGTACTCAAACCTTAGGGTTCAATTAAAGCAATAGAATCTGGCACTTTCATGGTTTGTGATTTGTAGCACCATACATTTCTGTGTTCACCCAAACTGTAACAAAGTTATAGACCGGGGTGGTCATCTGTTCTGGTAACTGATTGGAGAATCTAGTAAGCCTCGTCTACGTTTTTATGAACCAGTCTCTGTGCTCTTCAGCATGTTAATTGCTAACACACTAGGAAGCACTAAAAAGCAGGCCATTAAGACAACCCACAGTCTCATTTCCACTATGATCACCATATCTACCTCCTTTGCCTAATATCCAAGTTTTCTGTACTGTATCCAATCACTCCTGTACAAGGCCTCATCTATAATACTCATTAGACAATGTAACCAGATTTGGAATGTAAAAAATGCAAGTATTATGACTTCCAAATTATTTACGCGTAGCCATAGTAATTGTATTGAATGTCAACAACTTTATAATATTGAGAACATGTAAGGAACAAGAAAACCTACTTAATTCAAAATTCATTAAAGAATAATTACACACATACAAAAAAAAAAAAAAAAAGTTTTGCATCACCTTGGTTCCGAGAGTTCCAGAACCTGAACAGAAAATTGGAATAGAGAGCAACATAAACATCATTTCTGTCCTTTTTATTGCTCATAAAAACCACACATTGCATGTTGTACCACCATACTGCGAGACCTTCAGAGGTGGTGCTCTACACACCGGTACCTCTAATACCCAGTAGCATGTCCTCTTGCATTGATGCATGTCTGTATTTGTCATGGCATACTATCCCCAAGTTCATCAAGGCATTGTTGGTCCAGGCTGTCCCACTCTTCAACGGCAATTCAGTGTAGATCCCTCAGAGTGGCTAGTGGGTTACATCGTCCACAAACATGAACATCCATGAAGACAAATGCCTCGCAAATATGCTGCCTATATGGTTGCGCTATCGGTCGGAGGATGGTGGCATTCACACGTCGTACAGCCTTTATGGTACCTTCCATGACCACCAGCAGGGTACATTGGCCCCACATAATGCCACCCCAAAACATCAGGGACTCGCTGCACAGTGTGTCTAAGGCGTTCAGCCTGACCAGGTTGCCTCCAAACACATTTCCGACGATTGTCTTATTAAAGGCATATGCGACACTAATTGGTGAAGAGAATGTGATGCCAATCCTGATCAGTCCATTTGGCATGTTGTTGGGCCCATCTGTACCATGCTGCATGGTGTTGTGGTTACAAAGATGGACCTTGCCATGGACGTTGGGAGTGGAGTCATAACACAATGTCCTGTGGCTGCACGAAAAGCATTATTCAACATGGTGGAATTGCTGTCAGGTTTCCTCCAAGCCATAATCTGTAGGTAGCAGTCATCCACTGCAGTAGTAGCCCTTGAGCAGCCTGAGCAAGGCATGTCATCAACAGTTACTGTCTTCTCTGTATTTCCTCCATGTCCGAACAACATTGTTTTGGTTCACTCCGAGACACCTGGACACTTCCTTTGTTGAGAGCCCTTCCTGGGACAAAGTAACAACATGGACACGATCGAACCTCACTATTGACTGCCTAGACAGGTTGAACTACAGACAACACGAGCCATGTACCTCCTTCCTGTTGGAATGACTGAAACTGATCAGCTTGTTGACCCCCTCCGTCTAAAAGTCGCTGCTCATGCATTGTTGTTTACATCTTCGGGTGGGTTTAGTGACATCTCTGAACAGTCAAAGGGACTGTGTCTGTGATACAATATCCACAGTCAACGTCTGTCTTCAGGAGTTCTGGGAACCGGGGTGTTGTAAAACTTTTTTGATGTGTGTATTATAAAGTGTTAACACAACTTAAATCATATATTACAGAAGTTACTGTATCTAAATTATAAGAGTAATAACTGAATATTCAAATCTGTATGAAGACCAAATCTAATATAGTCCAAATTTTCCAAATATGCAAATCATTAATTGTAAACTTAATGATGTAGAGATTTAACAATGTAGTTTCACAACATTCATTATTGCAATTGTACATAAAGAGTGTGGTTGAAGCCACATCTTTGAGTCAGTGTTGATCAGGTAAGAGTCAGTAAGTCTGTATATTATATCTTTTCTTCATAATGTAATAAAAGATTAAAGCAAAAGTGACTTGGGGGGGGGGGGGGGGGCATGATCATATAGTAGTTAGTGTGCTAACAAATTGTTCCAAGAACATCAGGCATAACAAAATGTATGAGTCACCATTTTACAGAAAAGCAGCACTCCTTTGTCAAACTGAAGATTTAAAAGATGAATATTGAAATTGTGCTGACAGTGACAGTAGGCACATTTCAACAGAATAATCCATTTCGTGTTTATGAAGTGCATAGTTTTACGTTTATGAATATTGAATAGAAGTTGACAATCTTTGCACCATTTTGAAATCTTATTAGTATTTGATTGGACATTTTTTAAATAGGTTACTTCATTATTGATATCTGCATCATTTGCAAAATGTCTTTGGTTGCTATTAGTACTGTTTGCCAAGTCATTGATATACAACATGAACAACAATGGTCCCAATACATTTCTCTGGGTGATGCCCGAAGTTTCTGCTTCTGTACACGACTCTCCATCCAAAAGAAACACGCTGTTTAATTGCTATCAAGAAAGTCTCAATCCAGCCACAAAGTTTGTTTGATACACCACTATGTTGTTGTCATTGTTGTTGTGGTCTTCAGTCCAAATATTGGTTCAATGCAGCTCTCCATGCTAGTCTACCCTGTATGAGTCTCTTCATCTCTGAATAACTACTGCAACTTGCACCCATTAGAACCAGCTTACTGTGTTCGTACCTTGGTCTTCCTCTGCTACAATTTTTAACCCCCACACTTCTCTCCAATACAAAGTTGTCAGTCATACTTTTTTTGATAAATGTTGGTGTGGTACCAAGTCAAATACTGTTCAGAAGTAAACAAATACTATATCTATCTGAGTGCCTTAATCCATGGCTGTAAGGATGGCATGAGAGAAAACCGTTAGTTGGGTATAGCATGATTTATGTTTTTGTTCATTGTGTTCAAGATACCTCATTATGTTTGATGTCAGAATAAGTTCTAGGATTCCACAACAGATAGACTTCAAAGTGATTGGACAGTAGTTTTATGCTCACTTCTGCTACCCTTCTTAAAGTTGGGTGCAGCCTGTGCCTTCTTCCAATCACAGGGCACAGTTTCTTGTTTAAGGGATGTACAGTATATTATGACTAGGGGATGACTCGGCACCAAATTCAATATGGAATCTGACAGGGATTCCATCATCAGGCCCTGGAGTCTTGTTTAATTTTAGGGATTTTAGTTATTGCTTAATGCCACTGACACAAATAACTACATCAATCATTTCTGCAGTGGTGTGAGAAATAAACTGGGGCAGTACTTCAGTGTCTTCCTCAGCAAAGGAACATTTGAAAAGCAGTTCAGCATTTCTGCTTTCTCTTTGCTGTCCGCAATTTCAGTTCTAGCGTCTCTTATGAGTGTCTCTTATGGTGCCACTGACAGCCTTTACATAAGACCTGGACCAATGACCACAGAAGTCTGGCCCCTTAAAATTGCATAATCCATCCATCCATGTGACCAGAATTCCATTTGGTTTAATGGGAGATCTTTTGATAAGATTTTGCTAGAGTACTCACACACATTCCAATCTTTACAGTCAAATGTTTCTTTAGCATGCCTCTATCTACAGTGCTGAGCTTTGTTTTTCACATATAATGTATATCTTTACAAGTTTCTTTAAACTGATTGTGTACCAAGAAGGGTTCCTTGCATCATAAACTGTTATTAGGAACATGGTTAACTATTTCTTTACAGCTGACCACAGTTGTTCTATGTGATCTTGCCCAGAGATAAATGTTTGGATTTTTCACTAAGATGTGTTCATGCGCATGCCGCCCCCCCCCCCCTCTTTCCCCCCTACATATACTCTTTATAGAGGTATGTGGTGAGTAACTGGATTAAGGAGAGGAAAGACCTGCTGCAGTTTAATAACAAAAATCAGAAAATGCTGGGGAAACAGTGATTGTTGCACTCTTTATTCAAAGAAGAACATGGAAATGATGACAAACAAAAACATAGTAGAAATTTGTGCATGTGTAAAAAGATCAATGCATGAGGCATACAGCAATTTCCACTGCAAGTTGTTTGAGAAAGATCTTTTTGAGAACTGAAAAATTCTGGTTGTATGTAAAATCACTAAGCTTACCAAAGATTTCTATTCAGTCTGGTGTGACAATAGAACACAGCAAAAGGAAAACTGAGGCTCTAAATTTTGCATTTAAAACATCATTCATGCAGGAGAATTGTACAGCCCTTATGGAGGACATAGAAACGGGCATCCGTGGCACTGAGAAGCAACTCAAAGACTTCAAAACAAGTAAGCCAACAGGTGCGAATGGAATCCTGATTCCGTTTCACAGAGAGTACTCTTCGGTATTGGGCCCTTACCTAGCTAGCATTTATTGTGAATCTCTCAACCAGAACAAAGTCCCAAGCAACTGTAAAAAGCACAGGTGGCTCCCGTATATAATAAAGATAAAAGAGTGGACCTGCAAAATTACAGATCCCTATCCTTAACATCGGCATACTGCAGAATTGTTGAACATATTCTAAGTCTGAATATCAAACAAAGGAAAATCCTGAATGGAATGTAACAATATTAGGTCTTTTTGGCCGAAAGCTTATATTGTAACAGTCTTTTTGTGGTGCTTATCTGCAACTCAGCATCTTTGCTAAGTCTGAATATAATAGATTTCCTTCAGACAGAAAATCTTCTGTCCATAAACCAGCATGTCATGTGGAACTCAGCTTGCACTTACTGCACAATATCCTGCAAATAATGGATGGGGGGCAACAGGCTGATTCCATATTCCTAGGTTTCCAGAAAGCATTTGACATAGTACCCCTCTGCAGACTGTTAACAAAGCACCAAGATAAAGAATCTATCCATGGGTGAAGGAAAAGGACTGGTGAGGTTTAGGAAAAGTACCCCCGAACCCAGGTCAGGGGAGACTTATCGGATGGGTAAGTCCCTTTTTCCTAAACCTCACCAGTCCTTTTCCTTCACCCTTCTTCCTTTTCCTTCAACCCTTCTGCTAGAAGAAGGAGCCATTGGCTCCAAAAGTTTGCGAACTTTAATACCTTTTATATATGTGTTCTCCTGTCACTTCTTGGTGAATAGATTTTTTATCTATCCACTTACATTATATTTTCAAAAATTTATTGTGATAGAATAGGTCCTCAGACATGTGAGGGGCTTGAAGACTTGTTAAGTAATATAACCTAATATGTTGTCCCAGATGGCAAGTGTTAATCAGAGAAAAGGGTATATGTAAATGATCCAATGGATAAGGTCTGAAGCAATCTGTGCTGTTTGCCAATGCCACTGTAGTGTATTGGAAAGAGTTGTCATTGAGTGACTATAGGAGGATATAGGATGACTTAGACAGAATTTCTGTTTGGTGGGAAGAACAGCAGCTTGCTCTATATGTAGAAAAAATGCAAGTTAATGCAGATTACTAGCCAAAACCTGTATTATTGGTATGCTGGTTGACAGTCACACCAACTAAATATCTAGGAGCTACACAGCAAACCAATATGAAATGGAATGGGCATTTAAGGTTGGTAGTAGGATAGATGAAAGGTTGACTTTGGTGTACTGGGAGAATTCTAGGAAAGTGTAGCTCATCTATAAAGGAGATCATGTATAGAAAACTTGAGTGACCCATCCATGGTACTGCTCAAGTGTTTTGCACCCCTACCAGGTCAGATTAAATGAAGACATTGAAGCAATTCAGAGCCATGCTGCTAGATTTGTTAATAGTAGATTTGACCAATGTGTGAGTAAGATGGGAATGCTCCGTGAACTCAAATGGGAATCCCGAGGGAAGAAAACATTCTTTTTACGAAGCGCTATTGAGAAACTTTAAGTGTGTCAGCATATGCAGCTGATTACAAAACAGTTTTGTAAACTCTCTTTGTCCCTCACCCCATGAGTGTAACAGGAAAGGAAATGACTAGTAGTGGTACAAGGTACCACATGCCACACACTCTAGGGTGGCTTACAGTGTATATACGAGGTACATTCAAGTTCTAAGGCCTCCGATTTTTTTTCTAATTAACTACTCACCCGAAATCGATGAAACTGGCGTTACTTCTCGACGTAATCGCCCTGCAGACGTACACATTTTTCACAACGCTGACGCCATGATTCCATGGCAGCGGCAAAGGCTTCTTTAGGAGTCTGTTTTGACCACTGGAAAATCGCTGAGGCAATAGCAGCACGGCTGGTGAATGTGCGGCCACAGAGAGTGTCTTTCATTGTTGGAAAAAGCCAAAAGTCACTAGGAGCCAGGTCAGGTGAGTAGGGAGCATGAGGAATCACTTCAAAGTTGTTATCACGAAGAAACTGTTGCGTAACGTTAGCTCGATGTGCGGGTGCGTTGTCTTGGTGAAACAGCACACGCGCAGCCCTTCCCGTACGTTTTGGTTGCAGTGCAGGAGTGAATTTGTTCATCAAAACATTTTGGTAGGATGCACCTGTTACCGTAGTGCCATTTGGAACGCAATGGGTAAGGATTATGCCCTCGCTGTCCCAGAACATGGACACCATCATATTTTCAGCACTAGCTGTTACCCGAAATTTTTTTGGTGGCGGTGAATCTGTGTGCTTCCATTGAGCTGACTGGCGCTTTGTTTCTGGATTGAAAAATGGCATCCACGTCTCATCCATTGTCACAACCGCTGAAAAGAAAGTCCCATTCATGCTGTCGTTGCGCGTCAACATTGCTTGGCAACATGCCACACGGGCAGCCATGTGGTCGTCCGTCAGCATTCGTGGCACCCACCTGGATGACACTTTTCGCATTTTCAGGTCGTCATGCAGGATTGTGCGCACAGAACCCACAGAAATGCCAACTCTGGAGGCGATCTGTTCAACAGTTATTCGGCGATCCCCCAAAACAATTCTCTCCACTTTCTCGATCATGTCATCAGACCGGCTTGTGTGAGCCCGAGGTTGTTTCGGTTTGTTGTCACATGATGTTCTGCCTTCATTAAACTGTCACACCCACGAACACACTTTCGACACATCCATAACTCCATCACCACATGTCTCCTTCAACTGTCGATGAATTTCAATTGGTTTCACACCACGCAAATTCAGAAAACGAATGATTGCACGCTGTTCAAGTAAGGAAAACGTCGCCATTTTAAGTATTTAAAACAGTTCTCATTCGCGCCGCTGGTGGTAAAATTCCATTTGCCATATGGTGCTGCCATCTCTGGGACTTATTGACAATGAACGCGGCCTCATTTTAAAACAATGCGCATGTTTCTATCTCTTTCCAGTCCGGAGAAAAAAAATCGGAGGCCTTAGAACTTGAATGCACCTCGTACATAGATGTAGATGTGTTCTGCAATTTAACTATATATTTATCTTAAGTTAGAGCCCAAACAGCTTTACTCAGTTTTCTACATTATGATGACTTTGTTTGTGGCACACAACAACCTTATCATTAGTGTCCATGTTCTTAGTAATAAGAGGTATTTTCTAAAAGTACTCTCAGTGTCTCAAATACAAACAAAGTCATATGCTTTAATGAAAGGCATGAGGTGGGTATCAGACACTGAGCACAGTTCCCACTAACTCAACCTTCACACAGTATCAAGTATGCAAATGGCTAGAATGCTTCTGGAGAAATATTGAGCTAATATATTTTGGTAGTTGCCACATATTTTCAAGCAAGGGCCCAGATGTGAAAGTGGTGTTCTTTCACTCTTAGCCAAGTGTATGCTATGCTGATCATTTGTGACAAGTCAGAACTGTGTGCCATACCAAGACTCTGACAAGAGATCTGCCTTGCCTGAGCAGTGCCTCTTTAACTGAACCACATGAACACACCTTTTACAGACCAGCTCAAGAGTTGCAACTTGTCACTTGTTCCTTTCTATTTTCTCCCAACTCTGTAAAGATTCCCCGTGATACCACTGGATCAGCATCCCAAGGAGAGTGAATTGTAACACAGAAAGACTCCACCACAGACTCTTAATGAGAGTGAAATTATTTTACTCTTCACAGATTATGTTCTAGCCTAGTCTGGCAGCTTTGTGCTGAATAAGAATCAAACTTCATCCGTATTTCATCTGAAGAATGAAATAGACCAACAGATAATACTTCTGAAAGGTGGAAATGAAGTTGATACACTATATTTCTCTGAATATCATATTAGAAATAGATTTCACATTTTAAATATTAGCTGCTTATTATTGTCAAGCAACATGGACAAGGTGGAATTGCAATTTTTGTTAGAAATAATGTAACATATAAAGTTATTGGTTTAAGGAAATACTGTGCTGAACAGCACTTTGTGGTTTGTAGCATTGTGATAACATCAGATAGTATAACAGTTATTGTGCTATAAATTTAAAGGGCACCTACAGAGAATTTTAAAGTTTTTCCGAGTCACACTGAATCACTCTTGTCACACAGGTCTATAAAAACTAACTCATTCATTGAATGGGTGACTTTAATCTGAGCTTCTTAACAGATAAGACCTGGTGTGAGTCTTACAGCTTAGTACCAATGTTAGACTCCCCTACTAGATATTATTATGGTCAGTCCCAGCAACTGGAGATGACACTGGCCATGTGTGTGTGAGCTGTGCATATATGAATGTATGTTTCTACATCTCACGAAGGACTTTGTCGAATAGCTTAATAATATCCAACATTCTACTTTTAAATGTGCCTGTCTGTTGCTCAACATGTCTTCTATGTGGTGAGTAGCAGTCTATCCTGATTCATATTGTTGTATTTATAGGTACGACCAAACAATGGAACATCCTGGATGGAACAACAATAATATGGAAAGGTTTGATTGTTACTCACTGCACAGAGGAGGTGTTGAGTCACAAACAGGCCAATGAAAAGTAATGTTGAATATTTAAGTTTTCGAACTATGTCCTCCTTCCAAAGTAGAAAACTCATACACAGACATTCATACAAGTACAAGTACAACCCCCCCCCCCCCCCCCCCCCACACACACACACATATGTCCACTGTCTCTGGGTGCTAAGGCTGGGCCTTAGAGGTTCGGGGAGAAGAGAAATCCATGACAGGCTACCTACGGTCCTATAGGGCCATAACACAAGAAGACGATGAAAAAGAAAAGGGATTTTCACGTCATTAAGGAATATGGATTTATCTTTTGGGTAAGTCAAGTTCTATATGCACAAGAATGAACAGAATCCACCCAAAAATCACATACAGAAATCTTCTTAAGGGAGTTGAAATCCTCATATTTACTGTGCAATATATATTCTCCAAGATGTATTTCATAATGAAAAATGATCCCTTTTTGAATCCATTAGTGTTCATTGATGAGCCAAAACATTATTACTGCTTGTTTAATAGTGTGTTGTTCCACTTTTGAAACACAGTACAACAGAAACTCTGTTTGGCATGGGTTCTACCAGTCCCTGATAGGGTTGCAGAAGTATGGAGCACCAGATGTCTATGCACAAGTCAAACAATTTCTGTAAATTACAGGATGGTGGTTTACGGGCACTCAGCTGGTGACTGATATGTGTTCCAATGCACACAGATCAGGCACATTTGCTGGCCAAGACACCTCAAACCACTGCAGCACAGTTCTGGCCTTGCAACATGGACAGTTATCCTGTTGGAAGGTGTCATCCCCACATGGGGAGACTTCAAGCATGAAGTAATGTAGGTAGTCCGCAATAATGTTCACATAGTCCACTATTCTCATGACGCCTTCAGTTACCACCACAGATCCCACGGAACCCCAATTCAGGGTACCACATAGCATAATTCTGCCCTCCCCGACCTGCATGTATAGCGTGTTGCATGTTTTGTGCAGCCATTCGCCTGGATGACAATGTGTAGGGACCAAACCATCAACCTGGTGTACAAGAAATGTGATTCATTCAACAGCCGACACATTTATATTGATCCATGGTGAAAACTCAGTGATGCTGTTCCCACTGCAATCATAACTGACGATGTCGTTGGGTCAACACAGGGACACATAGGGATCATGTAATGTGGAGCACTATGTTCAACAATGGCCTTTGAATGGAGTGTTCTGAAACATTTGTGCCTGCACCTGCATCATACTCTGTCATTATATATGCCACAGATCAGTGCCTATCCTGGATTACACAGAGGGGGATCCTCCGACCTTTATATTTCGTTATGAGACATGGTCATCCAATAACATACAGCCTACTCATTGTTTCACAACCCTTCAACCACTTTTCATAGGTGCTCACAAGAGTAGTACACCAACAGGTAACCAGCTTCGCCATTTCAGAGATTCTATTTCCAACTGAAGCGCCACAACAATGTGCCCTTTGTCAAAACCGCTTATGTCAGTGGATGTCCATATTTGCGGCCCATATCTTCACCATAATGACTGCCCATTCATCTCTCTTCCACTTACATTCTTTCCTTACTGCGTCACATGATTGCAATACCATCAGGAGGCATTCAACTTCATGCTGGGCAGTGTTCATAATGTTTTGGCTCATCAGTGTGTATTACAGACATGATAGTATAAAAAAAAGTCACATCCACTTTGAGCATTCAAACGTGAGTATGATGCAGAAGGGGATTCATTTCAGTGATTGGTAAGATTTTTAATGCCTTTGCTTTGTGACATTCAATGCCTTTGCTTTTGCCTCTTTCTGCCCCCTTCACCACCTTTAACTGCAATCAGTTAGGTCGCCAGCATCACTATAAAAGGTTCATCTCATGAGACAAGGGTAATAAAAACATTGCAGAGTCCTAGGACAGTTTCAGAGACCAAGCACACATGTATAGGATTAGTGAAGCGTAGGAAAATCAATGCCGGAAGAATGACAACTGTAAATAAAATTCCACTCTCACACACAAAGGTTACAATGGGCACTGAAAAGGGAATGACAACACGAAATCACCAATACTAAAAAGTGAAAAGACTAGCTACTAAAAAGAACACACTGACATAAATTAAAAGTGAAGAGTTTTATCTTCTCTGTTAAATAACATTTAGACATTTTTACAAACTTTATCAATGTAGGAAAAGACAGATTGCTACATACTAATTGCTACTTACTATAAAGATGACACATTAAGTTGCACTTACACAAAGCTGTCAGCCATAGCCTCCATCACAAAAGAGAAACAACGCACCATTCATTCACACAAGCAAGCACACCTCAAGCACTCATGACCACCAACTCCAGCCAGAATGTATGGCATTCTGGCTGAGCTGCCAGAGTTGGTGACCATGTGTGTGTGAGGTGTGCTTGCTTGTGTGAATAAATGACATGTGTTTCTCTTTTTCTGATGAAGGCTGTGGCTGAAAGCTTTGTGTGAGTGTCTTTTAATGGTGCCTCACCAAAATCCATAAAATTGAGGGCCTTTCAGTCACACAGCTCCTACGCCACCTCCCACTGCCATGCTGGGTCTTCCCACGTGAATTTCCAGTTATGGCTGGGAATCATAGCTATCACTTTACAAAAGCAAAGCAACACTTGCCATTTCAAAGATCCACATCTGTTTTGTGTTTGCAACTAGCATAAAAGTTCCAGGAGCTGCTACAATCCCATTACTGTACATGGGTTTACTTTGTTGCGACCAGTGATCCCAAGGCTTTTGTACATGAGCATATAGGTAAGCCTGCCTTAGGCTGCACCACTTCTTTTACCTAGGACCACCATCCATGAAGGTGTTATTTCCATGAGGTGTGGCCACAAACCATATCAGTTTTGCCCTATTGGAGTTTAACTCAAGAATGATGGACAGAGAGTTACACATTCCTGTAATGTTCCCCTGAATGTACCGTGACACCTTCACAATTTAAGCATCTACTGGATAATGAGCTTTTCTTTGGGCATTTCCTCTTGCAATGGTGATTCTATACTACAAGTCGTTTCTGAACTGTAGTGTACAGAATACATGTACATGTAACATTCTGATATTTATCTGTATTCATGTTTATTTATTATTGTAATCAAACTTCAGTACTTTATCTTCTGTAATAGAACCCAAACAGTACATTCCCTATTATGAAATTGATTAGTACTATTTCCATACCACCACAACAAACTTGTAAAACTGACTCATTCCATATCTTGATATAGATCCTTGGAACATGAAATACATAAGCAATAAAACTATAGATTGAGGCTGGACTAGAGAGCAACCAACAGCATTTGATTTTTTTGAGTCAGTTTATGGGATACAATTGGACATCTCAATTGGAGACTCAATCAGAAGAGCACTGCCCCATGGAATGCTGAGGCCCACGATTAATGTGTCACAAATAGTGAACAGGTGTACATGTAATACCACATAAATGGTAGAATTTCATGATCACATCATTCTCCAAAATTCTGTAGAATATTCATCAAACCAGCTAACACAAACCAAGTAATTAAAGAGCTACAGTTCCCAGAACACTTAATATCAGGAAGATATTTCTTGCTATATGCTGTAAAGCAGAGCCATGGACATATCCTTAGGAGAAAATTAATACAGTTATTAGTTAGATCATGTTATGCTCACTTTAACAAACGGAAATGAAGGAAGGAAGGAAGATTGAATTTCATGTCCCATCAACATGAAGGTCAATCGACATGGAGAACAAGCTCAGTTTGTGTCAAGGATGGGGAAGGATATCGTCTGTGCCCTTTTAAAGGAACCACACAGGCATTTGCCTGGAACTATTTAGGGAAATCACAGAAATCCTAAATCTGGATGGTCGGATGTGTGTTTGAACCTTCATCCTCCCAAATGCGAGTAAAGTGTGCTAACCATTGCATCACTTTGCTCGGTAAAACAATGGAAACTCCAGGTTGGGATATCAACAATATTAGGAAAAGGACAGATTGCTACTCACTGTAAAGATGACCTGTTGAGTTACAAATAGGCACAATGAAAATACTATCACATATTTTAGCTTTCAGCCAAAGATTCTTCAGCAAAGAAAATGCACACACATTCACACGAGCAAGCACAACTCAGGCACACATAACTGCTACCATCAGCAGCTCTGACTGGAATGCTACTGTCATGTGAATAGCAATATGGAGTATGGTGGGGAAGGG
This sequence comes from Schistocerca cancellata, assembly GCF_023864275.1. Classification (NCBI taxonomy): domain Eukaryota; kingdom Metazoa; phylum Arthropoda; class Insecta; order Orthoptera; family Acrididae; genus Schistocerca; species Schistocerca cancellata. The sequence continues at coordinate 1,072,941,227 of NC_064627.1, forward strand.
AGAGGGATAGCTGGTTATGGGTTGGGGGAAAGAAGAGTGCTGTCTGGTGGGGTGTGCAGTGACAAGATGGTGGTCTGAAGATATTGCCAAGTGCATTGTCAGGAGATGGGTTGTGGGAGGAGAAGGGGGGCAGGGGGGGGGGGGGGAGCAGGAAAGAAGAGAAGCAGGTAAGGTAAATGGACAAGTATGTACATTGGCAGATGGCAGCATACAATGAGAGTGAGGAGACATGAAAAGGATGGGAGTGATAGGACAGAGGGGATGAAAAATGTTGGACAGAGGGTATGGGGACAGTAGGTTACCATAGGTCAAGACCAGCATAATTTCATGAGTGGAGAATGTGTTCTAAGGATAACTTCCATCTGCACAGTTCAGAGAAACTGGTGGTGGAGGGGAGGATCCAAATGGCACAGGTTGTGAAGCAGCTACTGAAATAAAGTATGTTATGTTCAACTGAATGTTGTGCCACAGGGTTGTCTACTTTGTTCTTGGCCACATTTTGGTGGTGGCCATTCATCCTGGTGGACAGTTGGTTGGTAGTCATACCAACATAAAAATCTGTGGAATGGTTGCAGCAGAGCTGGTATATAACATGGTTGCTTCCATAGGTTGCCCGGCCTCTGATGCAGTAAGATAAGCCAGTGACAGGACTGGAATAGGAAGTGCTCAGTGCGCGGATTGGGCATGTCTTGCTGCTGGCTCTTTCACAGGGATATTATCCCTGTGGCAAGGGGTTGAGATAAGCAGTGGCACAGGGATGGACTAAAATTTTATAGAGGCTGGATGGGCAAAATAATTCCACTTTAGGAGAGATGGCATGGATCTTGGGTAGAATGTCTCTCATTTCAGGGCATGATGATAGATAATCAAAGCCCTGATGAAGGATGTGGTTCAGGTTGGTATTGGTGATGAAAGGGACACTCTTTTGTAGCTGGCTCTTTGAGGTGGTGGGAGGATTGGGATGTGTGGGGATGTTGTTGTTGTTGTGGCCTTCAGTCCAGAGACTGGGTTGATGCAACTCTCCATGCTACTCTATCCTGTGCAAGCTGCTTCATCTCCCAGTACCTACTGCAATCTACATCCTTCTGAATATGTTTAGTGTATTCATCTCTTGGTCTCCCTCTACGATTTTTGCCCTCCATGCTGTCCTCTAATACTAATTTGGTGATCCCTTGATGCCTTAGAATATTTCCTACCAACCGATCCCTTCTTCTAGTCAAGTTGTGCCACAAATTTCTCTTCTCTCCAATTCTATTCAATACCTCCTCATTAGTTATGTGATCTACCCATCTAATCTTCAGCATTCTTCTGTAGCACCACATTTCGAAAGCTATTCTCTTCTTGTCTAAACTATTTATTGTCCACGTTTCACTTCCATACATGGCTACATTCCATACAAATACTTTCAGAAATGACTTGCTGACACTTAACTCTATACTCGATGTTAACAAATTTCTATTCTTCAGAAACACTTTCCTTGCCATTGCCAGTCTACATTTTATATCCTCTCTACTTCGACCATCATCATTTGCTCCCCAAATAGCAAAACCCATTTACTACTTTAAGTGTCTCATTTCCTAATCTAATTCAACTACATTCCATTATCCTTGTTTTGCTTTTGTTGATGTTCAGATATGGCATGGGAAATCTGTGGACGAGGTCCTCAGGATAGTGCCTGTCTGTGAATGTCTTGATGAGACTTCCACCAGTAGCTACATTTTGACAGCTGCCTTACACACCCGAGACCTAGTCCATCCCAATGCCACTTCCAATACCAATCCATTGCCACAGGGATCGTATCCCTGTGATGTACCCACCCCTTCTGTTCTAAGCCTGTCACAGGCTTGTTTTACTGCATCAGAGGCTGCACCACCTGTGAAAGCAGCCATGGCATATACCATCTCCGCTGAAACCATTTCACAGCTTTTTATATTGGTATGATTGCCAACCAGCTGTCCACCAGGATGAATGGCCATCACCCAGCAAACTAGATCACCCTACGGCACAACATATGACTGAACATAACTGGGGGTTAATTCTCCGACACAGAGGCTCGAGCAAAGTGCTTGGCAATCGTGTTTGTGTCAGTACATAGCTCACCATTCATGGTACCAACTGGAACAGCTGTTGGGGCCTGGTACCCGAAAAGACGTTTGATCTTTGCCCTGACTTGGGAAGGTGATGTGTGGCACTCAATGGTGGAGACGTATCTCTCCCAACACGCCTTCTTCTGTTGTTTGATAAGGTACGAGGTGCTCCAGGGAAGGGTGCCACTTATGCCGCTATAGAGCTCGCCAACGCTCCTTAATTGCTTCACCGACTTCTGACGACCACCAAGGGACTGCCTTACGCCTCGGGCACCCTAAAGAGTGAGGGATCACGTTTTCTGCTGCAGAAACAGTTGTGCTAGTCACCTGCTCAACCATCACATCAATGTTACCATGTGGGGGAGATTCAGCGGTGATAGCAGAGTTGAAAGTTCCCCAGTCCGCCTTGTTCAAAGCCCATCTGGGCAGGCATTCGTGTGCCTGATGCTGAGGCAGTGACGGGAAGATGGGGAAGAGGTCACTACCACACAGGTCGTCATGTGCTCTCCAGTAGATAGATGGGAGAAGTCCTGGGCTGCAAATTGATAAATCAATGGCCGAGTAACTACCACGAGCCAGACTGAAATGTGTGGCGGCCTCAGTATTTAAGAAGCAGAGGTCGAATTGCGACAGTAAAGTTTCGACTGGTGCCACCCCACAAGGGGTTATGGGCATTTAAAGCTCCCAGAAGTAGGGAAGGTTCAGAGAGTTGATCAGTCAGTGCAGCTAATTCATTCAGGGGAACTGCACTATCTGGAGGAAGATACACATTTCAGACAGTTATTTCCTGCGTCGTCCTTATTCTGACAGGCACATCTTCAAGAGGGGTTTGAAGGGGCACTTGTTAACTACAGACTGAGTTTAGGACATAAACACAAACTCCACCTGACACTCGATTATAGTCGCTATGGTTCCTGTAATATCCCTTATAGCCATGGAGGGCAGGGGTCTGCATTGCTGGGAACCAGGTTTCCTGGAGGGCAATGCAGATAGCAGGTGTAAAGCTTAACAGTTGCTGTAGCTCATCCAGGCGGTGGAAAAAAACGCCGCAATTCCACTGGAGGATGACATCGTGAGACTGGGTAGGCATGGAACATTCAATGAGGCAGTTTACACCTCAGAGTCACCTGCTGCCACTGATTTATTGTCTGAGCAGTCTATATCTATTGTCTCTGAGGGTCTGGTGAGACCTAGGTCCTCAGCGGACGCCAAAATCTCCACTCCATCCTCAGCCACAGAGCTTGTAGGTAGCGGTGGTGTGGATGCCACTGCAATTTCCTTGGTCTTCGGGGTTTTCTTTTTGGATTTGTCTCGCTACTCCTTGGGTTTACCTGGCTGGGAGGACTTCACTGGCTCAGTCTCCGGGACTGAGGATGAGCGTGAAGCCCTACGACCAGCTGCTTTTGGGCTCTTCAGCCACTGGTGGGTGTCGTCTTTCCCACTAGAAGAAACATGGGAGGGAGTGACCCAAGGGACCCCTTCCTAGTGAGAGAAGCCAAAGACGACTTGTGCTTCTCTGGCTTAAAAGTGGGGATGGACGTCCCTGATGGTTGAGGCGGGAGAGGGGGGGGGGGGAGGCTGCTCCTGAGGTGGATGGTGCAGGAGCAACAGGGAGGAAAATGCCCCCACCATCAAGGGGGCAGGTGTAGTCCTCCGGCTCTGAGAGGTGACCTGGATTGGCAGAGCTGATGGTACCAGGACTGTTGTAGCGGCGGTGTAAGATGATGTCATGTGCACAGGATACAGGTGTTCAAATTTTCTCTTAGCCTCAGTGTAGGTCAGTCGGTCCAGGGTCTTGTACTCCATGATTTTCCTTTCTTTCTGGAGAATCCTCCAGTCAAGCGAGCAAGGCGAATGGTGCTCTCCACAGTTGACACAGATGGGAGGCGGGGCACATGGAGTATTGGGATGTGATGGGCGTCTGCAATCTCGGCATGTGATACTGGAAGTACAGTGGGAAGACATATGGCTGAACTTCCAGCACTTAAAGCACCGCATTGGGGGAGGGATATAGGGCTTTACATCACACTGATAGACCATCACCTTGACCTTCTTGGTCAATGTATCTCCCTCAAAGGCCAAGATGAAGGCACCTGTGGCAACCTGATTATCATTCGGATCCCAGTGGACACGCTGGACGAAAGGTACACCTCACCGCTCTAAATTGGTGCACAGCTCATTGTCGGACTGCAAAAGAAGGTCTCTGTGAAATATGATACCCTGGACCATATTTTAGCTCTTATGGGTCATGATGGTTACAGAAACATCCCCCAGCTTGTAACAAGTGAGTAACTCCCATGACTGGGCGAAGGATGCTGTTTTGATCAAGACTGACCCAGATATCATTTTGGACAAGCACTCCACCTCTGCGAACTTGTCCTTTAAATGCTCAACAAAAGACTGAGGTTTCGTTGTCATGAAAGATTCCCCATCAGCTCTCGAACATACAAGGCACCGGGGCGAATAAGATCTCCTGCCATCCTTAGCCTGACGATCCTCCCATGGCGTAGCCAGGGAGGGGAACGATTTGGGGTCATACTTCTGTGCGTTGAATTGAGCTCATGATTGCGTAGAGACTGCTGGTGTTTCACCACCAGCAAGAGATGATGGACTATGCTTCATTGTGCGTCATCCGCCCTGATGCCACCCACTATGACCAGGGACCCTCCCCATGGGTGCCACCCAGCCACAGCAAAGGCCACCTGGCATGATGGCCATTGCTGGGAGTCCCGATGCCTCATGGGGATGGGCATCTACCCCTTGGCATACATGGTGAGTTAACGGCACAGGCATCAGCAGAGCGATCCCTGTGTGGTCAGGGGGCCACAACCAACAGGGTACATGGTGGCCCCACCACAATGGACTGGCTACCATGCTGGATATCAGGTGCAAAGAAATCCATGGTCATTGTCAATGCAGAAATTGACACTGCACAGCGCATGGTGGAAAATTCACCCACGAGATGGAGAATGGGCAGGACTGCAATGCAATAATGAGAAAGTGGGCTAAAGATTTCAATGCACAATGGACACAATGCACCTTGTAAGGGGCCCTTCCCCAGTTGGTTTGCTCTTCGGGAATATTTTGAAGAATGTAGGTCAAACCTTACAGGGGACCATAACATGAAGGCTGAAACGTGTGTGATTCCTTTTAGTCACCTTGTACGACAGGCAGGAATACCTCGGGCCTATTCTAGCTCCTGGACCCGCAGGGGGCGAAGGACAGGTATGTGGTCCAGTGATTGAAATGTACCATTCCCAGCATTCTTGCTTCCATTGTTTTATTAGGTAGCGGAACCAGACAGGGAGCTGCTAAAAGGCAATGAGGTGCTCCATCGACAAGTGCCGTTTATGGCATTCGAGAGCCTGCCTACGATCTCTAATGGCCTCTGCGATTTCTGATGACCACCAAGGTACTGTCTTCTGTCGGGGCTGTCCCGAGGAACAGGAGATTGCTAAATCAGCTGCCAAAAGAATAGCTGTAATTGTGTTCTGGACTGCCTAATCGAAATCTCCATGTGGCAGAGAGCCAATGGCGACAGCAGAGGTGAAAGGACTCCAGTCAACACTGTTGAGAGCCCATTTGGGCAGGCATCCAGGGAGTGATGCTCAGGGAGTGACAGGAAGTGGTCACTACCACAAAGGTCATTGTGGCATCTCCAGTGTATGGATGGGAGAAGACAAGGGCTGCAGATGGAAAGGTCAATGATCAAGAAAGTTCTGTGCGACACACTGAAGCATGGCATCAGCATTCAAGAGACAGAGGTCAAGTTGTGCCAGAAAGTTTTTGAGGTCTTTACCATGGCCAGTGATTATTGTTCCACTCCACAAACGATTGTGGGCATTGAAATCACCCAAGATTAGGAAAGGTGGGGGAAGCTGTTAACCGCTGTAGTCAATATGTTCTGAGACACTTCACCATTGGGAGGGAGGAAAACATTGCAGATTGTAATATCCTGAAATGCCCTTACCCAAACAGCCACAGCCTCTAAAGCAGTATTAAGAGGCACAAGTTCATTATGTAGTGTGTCCAGAACATATGGGCAAACACTACTCGACATCCATCATAGGTAGAACAATTCTTACAATATCCCCAGTATCCACGAATGGCCAGGGTCCAGGGTGCTGTAAACCAAGTCTCCTGAAGGGCAATTCAGAAGGCAAAGAAAGCTCAGCTGGGTTGTGGAAAACAATGCAACAATACCACTGAAGAATAATGTTGTCAATGCACTGTGAGACCATGAAAGGATCCAGGAGGCAGGCATGCCCTAGGGTCACTTGCTGCCACTGACTGAGATAGTGCATCAACACATAGAGGTTCTGGGTTTTGTTGTGTGGTGCAACCTGGGGCCTCCGAGGCCATTGGACTCTCCGTCTCGGCGACAGGAATGGAACAGGCAGGATGTGGTGGTATGGGGACCACTGGGCTCTCCTTATTTTTCCTCTCCTTAGATGATTTGGATGTTTATGGTGGTTTCCCTGAATCAGCTTCAGGTAATGAAGATGATTGTGAAGCCCTGCGACCAGCAGCCTGTGGCTCCTTCAGCCACTGGTTGGTGAACAGTTGGAGACTGGGAGATACCTTGCAAGGAAATGTCCCGAGGGACCCTTTCCTGGACAGAGAAGCCAGAGGTAGGTGAAGGTGATTTGTCTCTGGCTGGGAAACTGGGAATAATGTCCGCAATGGGTGGGAAACCAACGAACCTAAAGTAGGTGTAGGGGAAGCAGCAAGAGGAGAGTCCACAACCATCAGGGGGGCAGCCATAGTTGAGCAGCCCTCAGAGCCCACTGTAGGAGGTATAACAGGGATGAGTACAATTGACAAAGGGGGCGATGTCATCATAGCTGTAGCAAACGACACTGTTATACATGATGTGTGCAACATCTTGTATTACTTCTTGGCCTCTTAGTAAGATTTTTTTTTTTAAATCTCATTTTGTTTGTTGCATCTGCTCGGGGCGGACATCGTAAGACGTCCTTTTAGGTTTGTTGTTGATCGATTAACTCAGTTTTTTTTATTACAGAGGGCAGCTAACCCTCTGACCGAACACGCTGAGCTACCATGCCGGCTGTAAGTTAGTTAGTCCAGAGTCCTATATTCTTGTAGTTTCTTCTTTCTCTGGAAAATGGTGTAATCTGTCAAACAGGGAGGAATGGTTCTTTCCACAATTGATACAGATGGGGGCAGGGGTATATGGAGCATTCACATGCAGTTATCGTGCACAATCTCAACACTCAACAGATGGGGCTGAATTTCAAACACTTGAAGCACCACATGGTGGGGGGAAAGGAGAGTGACGTAGTTTCACACTGCATTGGTATACCATCACAGCTACGTTTTCAGGGATTGAATCCCCCTGAAAGGCCAAGATAAAGGTGCCGGTAGCAACCCTATTTTTCTTTGGCCCTTTGTGGACACAACAGACAAAGTGTACATCCCATTGCTTCAAGTTCGCACGTAGCTCGTCATCAGCTTGCAAGATCAAGTTTCAGTGGAAAATGACACCCTAAACCATATTCAGACTACTATGGGAAATGACAGTCACCAGTATGTTGCCCAGCTTGTTACAAGTGAGTGGCACCCATGACTGGGCGGGGGATGCTGTTACGATCAAGAATGACCCACTTTCCATTTTAGAGATGGCTGCCACTTCCCCAAACTTGTCTTCATGTTCTCCACAAAGAATAAGGACTTTGTGGCTGAGAAAGGATCCTCATCAGTCTTTGTGTAAACCAAGAATTGGGGGGAGTATTTCTCTGCTTATTGCTTAGCCCTATGTTCCTCCCACAGTGTACCCAGGAAAGAGAACATTTTAGGGTCGTATCTCTCTGCTTTAAATGAGGACTTTCCTTCCATAGAGACTGCTGGGGCCGCATGACCACCAGTGGGAGATAACTTCATCTGCTTCGTCAGTTGCTCATATGCCATGGTGCCACCCACTCCAAATAGGGGCTCTCTCCATGGGCTCCACACAGTCTCAGCAATGGCAAATCAGCCAGTAATCCGTTGCTTAGAGTCCCCATGCCCCGGTCATGATGGGCACATACTCCCTGGCATACATGGAGAGCTTTCAGCTCAGGCACCAACAGTATGATTCCTTTGTGATCAGGGGCCTACCACCATGCCGGTACTTGCCCCCCCCCCCCCCCCCCCCCCCCCCCCCCCCCCACACACACACACACACAAAATGGGATGGCTACTGTGCTGGGTTTTGGGTGTACTCCCGTATTAAAGGGAAGGGTGCAAAGATGGAAAGGCACAAAGGTGGAGCATACATCGCATTGGGCGACCTCCCCTGCATGATCCGCACTTGTGGAGCATTTTGAAAATTTGTGGCAAGTCAAACCCAACAATGGGGACCATTAATGAAAAATTGTAGAAAATGCCAGAAGTGGCAACTTGAGTACCAAATCATAAACCGGGTCCAAGAGGGGTCTGTATTAAGAAAAGTATCCAATGGAGAGGCAGAGAGATAATGGAAGTATATACTTGCAGCATGGAAAGTAAGTAATCCTGCAGAGGCTGGGGCCCCATGGTAGTGAAGAACTTGCTCACAAAAGAGCTCTGAGTCCTCTGGAGTGCAGAGAGAAAGGACAAAGGTCGAATTTACATTGGGATGGTGCTAGAAAAATGAGATCTTGAGTGATTTTTGTCCTGTGGGCAATATGCTGTGTGCTAAGGCAAATTTCTGTGGTTACTGTTTTGTCTCTTAACACTGGAGACCTCATCAGACGCTACAAACAAGTTCAGTAAGTTGAATTGTTTATACTTATAATACAACAGTCAGGTTATGATGTCTTCACAGAGCTTCCTAATATTCTGAGTCACACTGTAGTGCCATGAATCTTGTATAGTGGAAAAGTTATTGATGTTTTCTTTAAAAAATACAATAATAATAATTGCTGTCTGAGCAACACAGACAAATCAGCAGTAGTAGATCATGCAGTGGGACAATGGAACCATCAACTATGTTTCTCCAATCCCAGAGTTTTATTAAGGTCCAATCATTACTATGCTAGTATGTACATAGAGGCCCTAGAAATTCAAAGCTACAACAACAATTTTAACAGAAAAGGAGGAAGACTAAAATTACACAAGCTAATGGCTTTAGTTTTATGTAAAGCAAACATCAATTCTTCTGCACTTAAGTTCCACAAAACACACTGGCATAATTCTGCAGTCTTAGGGATCACTCTGACGATGTCACAACCAGACTACTGCATGGATATGTATAAACAATTTGGCTTTCTGACCTTGTTCCAGTTTGGAAACATCGAGTTTCTATAGCCTCTGATGATGCCTCCAGCACTAGAATACAAAATATGAGGCACAGAAACAATGCACTGAATTTTATTTGATCCTGTAGGATCACACTGTTTGCCAGTAAATGTGTGGCGTATGTCCACATAATGGATAACACCAATGACACAAAAAAATGGGGAGTGAAAGTCTGCAATGTGCATCAACTCATGTTTTATGACTGTAGGCAGCCACAAAATGCGCGGTAAATTCTGTGCTGCCTCATTCCTTCCACAGTCCAAATGAATGCATATCACTCGTTGCAAAGGAAGGGTGGTAAAAATTAAGTACATACAGGGTTGGTAAAAGTGGACTGTATTTGTAGACTACATCGAGAAACGCAGTTACAGAAGCGTGCTTGCTGCTTGGCGGTCACAGCCCGTCTCCCCTTGTCCCGGCCAGTTCGGCCGTGCATTGTGTGGACGGGCGGGCAGAAAAAATCCTTACCTGCAGTGTGTGTCCAGTCGCTGCTGCACCCTTGTGGCACGTTGCACCAATAGAGAGCATTCCGCATAAAGTTACACTAAATAAAAATAGCCACATGCCGCACAAACAAGGAAATAAAATGAAGAAATTGTCCACTGTAAACAAAAGAAACACTTCAGTTAGTAATTTGATATTGATGTGCACTAGAGTCTATGTTTCTTGTGGAACAACATAGATCTTCGACAGTGGTCGTTTATAAGTTCCCGTTGCTATGTGCATTGAAACAGCTTGTACCATACAATCAGGACCAGGGTGTGCACCAACAAAGACCCCAGACTGCCACACGATGGGTGGCAAATTGTCTTCCTTCAGTAGAACCAATGTACCTGGCTGTAGATTGTCCTTTGTTGATCACCAGTCAGTTCTCTATTGTAGTTGTGATAGGTAATCCCTTGACCACCATTTCCAGATGTGCTGCTTGCACTGTTGGATGAGCTGCCATCTTGACAACCTGGATGATGGCTCTGAAAGCATGCCCGGCTCTGGGGCAGTTGTTTAGGGTTCACCAATAAGAAAAAGGCATGGAGTAAGGTACGAGAATTCATCTAGGTTGTCAGGAGGCTTGCTAACAGCAGCTGAGATTCTGTATGCAACAAACGAAGGTGCTCGCTCATGACTATTAGTTTAGTGACATGACACTTATGAAGAAGAATCATGGGGTGCTTCTGACTGTAAGAAACTTTTGATTGTTCTAGTCTGCCGCCCACCCTTAACAACTGATCCTCGTCCAGAAATGGATGAAGTGAGTTGGCTTTCTTGTGGATTGGTCGGCCATGTTGTAATTCTTCAGTTACCTTGTAATAATCTTGCTGTTGCACCATGCGAATGACTGCCTTCGCTGCTGTGTGAAGTTCTCCTGCTCTTAGGTTTGTTGTCTGCTAACCTTACATGCTTAGGAAGCTGCCAGGAGGTGGTTTCAAGAGATGTTGGCAGTGCCCTGTTATAGCGGCAGTAGTGCACAGGCAGCATGTGTGCCATAGTCAGCAACTCTTGAGGAAATGTACACACTGCAAATGTGCGACAATTCTGCCATTTGAATGTCGCTGATGCCACTTATTGGTATCGAATGCCGACTGAGCTTTAGTCCCATCCAATCTGCTAAGCACCTAGACATAAAGTTCATTTGAGAGGCACTGTCAAGAAGTGCCCTGCATTTTTACAACTTCCCATTTTTGTCAGCGATGTTTACAAGTGCAGTAGATAATAATACTTCTGCACGTTGGTGGTCTCCTTTCACTGTGCAGTATGTCTGCTGTTGTTGTGCATCTGTTCCTTGGTTTCTACTGTCACTACTACTGGCTTGTTCCTTGTGCAATAATGTGTTGTGGTGCTTGTTACAAATGCGTCAGTTGCCAGCACAGCATTCCTTCAGCCTATGCTTAATGCCCAGACAGTTGAAACAAAGTTTTTGTCTGTTCATGAAGTCTATTCTGCTAGCAGTGTCACTCTCTTTGAACTTAGGACACCTACTTAGCTTATGCGTTGAGTTGTAGAACGTACAGTCGGGAGCAGTCACAAGAAATGGATGTCAAGAACTGTTCCCTTCTGCCTTAGTATGCTTCGCTGCTGGCTGCCGGGACTGGTGCAGCATTTTGTCTGGATGAATGAGCTCTAACGTGTGACAGCTGGTATCTAGAAATGCCACCAGATCTTTCAGACGCGGAAACATGGCGTCAGCTGTTTTACATTCCCACTGTTTCCTCAGAGTCACACTAATATGATCCAACAAAATGTGTGAGGACAGTATTTCATGCAATGGAATGCCGACCTGCATTACGTCAATCGCATTCAGATTTCTCATTATCTGATTAATTAACATCCGTAAGTCCGTAGCAGATTCAACTTTGATGGTAGGCAGATTCAGAAGTTCTTTTACATGTAAATCAACAATTAACTTGGGATTGTTATACCTTTGAACGATCAAATCCCATGCAATCTTAAAGTTACCTTCTGTAACTGGCAAGTTTTCAACCAGCTTACAAGGTTCACCAGACACACATGACAATAAATAATAATATCGCTGGGCATCAGTTAAGGCTTCGTTGCTAATAATTAATGCCTTAAAAGTATCGAAGAAGTGTATGAATTCTGCTATGTTACCATTGAATTATGGTAATGAAATTGCTGGGAGCTTTATTTCACGTGCACTGCATAAACTTGCAGACTTAGGTGGTAACACAACATTTGACTGGAGCAGTGTTGCTATCCTTGATTCTACATCTAAGCACAAGTCTTCAAACGAATGTCTGTCTGCATCATGAGATTCTTCTACATCGTTAATCTCTAAATGAGTTTGGATGTTGTTGTATTCATCCTTGCTTGTATTTAGCAGTGACTGCCTTACTCTGATGTCTTTGAGATTGGACCCTTCTTGAAAGCTATTAATAAATGTAGAGAGTCTAGTTACTCGTGACTTTATAACTGCTCTTTTCTTAACTAAATTTCGTTTCTCGACAGAATCCATGCTTCAAGAAATTAGCACAAAGGATAATAGATTAAGGAAATAGAGCAAGGATGCTCACAGAGCAGGACAACGGTACCTATAGAGCGCTCACTGGGCTGCAGCTGCTGGCGGAGATAGTGACGGACGGCACTTACTGATGCACTGGTGTCGTGTTGTCGGAACTGCTTGACTGTGTTACGACGTCTGCTGGCTTGAGGTGCACTTGACAACATGATTCTCGCGGCATTTGTACCGTGGAGAGCTCTAGCACAGATGTTTATCATTGCTGATGCTTGAGACACATGCTGAGCGTACGGTAATCTCGAAGAATCACACAAAAAGCCACGATAACTGAATACTCGTAATTCGTGGTACGTGCAAATCAAAAAACATAACTTTTGTACTGGAAAATGTTCGACTAGTTATATCTGGCCCAGAGGACCAAAATGTAGGCAGCTGCAAAACACGGGGTAAATTCTGTGTTGCCTCGCTCCTTCCACAGTCCAAACGAATGCATATCACTCGTTGCAAAGGAAAGGTGGTAAAAATTAAGTACATACATGATTGGTAAAAGTGGACTGTATTTGTAGACTACATTGAGAAACAGTTACAGAAGCATGTGCGCTGCTTGGCGGTCACGTCCTGTCTCCCCTTGTCCCAGCCAGTTCGGCCGTGCATTGTGTGGACGGGCGGGCAGAAAAAATCCTTACCTGCAGCGTGTGTCCAGTTGCTGCTGCACCCTTGTGGCACGTTGCACCAATAGAGAACAATGACACACTCATATCCTCCTGTCAGAAAGTACCACAGCTTAGTGGTACGTATCAGTTCGGGCAATCAGTTTCCGTGCTCAGCTCATCCAATGGCGGTGTTTTTGTTCCCATGCTAACAGCTGTGTCCTGTGATATGTGGTAGCAAAGTACACACATGGGCCAGTGGCTTCTATAATGTTTGGTGAGGTGGTGGTTCTTAATGGCATGTTTGCTCACCAGTTCTTGTTACCCAGCATTGAGCAGACATGTAAATGTGATACAATGCAAAATGGCAGGTGCCTGTGACAGCTGATACAACCTCTATCATCAGCATGTGGTCACGGCAGCTGATTCTCAAAGGAAGCTTTTCTTCTCAGTCATTCTAATAACAGTACACCCTTACTTAGATGCACATGGAAAGGCCAGTGCCTACAGGACCTTGGAGATGGCATCGCCAATGCATTGGGCACCAGCAGCATGTCTATAATCAAATGTGTTACTATTATGAATATGAAACTTCCTGACAGATTAAAACTGTGTCCCACATTGGAACGAAAACATGGAACCTTTCCCTAGCAAACATCTGCCAGGAAGTTTCAAAGCTCTCTCTCTCTCTCTCTCTCTCTCTCTCTCTCTCTCTCTCTCCAGTTCCACAGCTATCTCTAATTCAGTTGTTCAGGAGTGTATAGTCAAACAGGTATCACATCATCAGATAGTGTGACATTTCCTCTACTGAGCAGTTTAGTTGATTTTAAATACCACATTTATTTACCTCTTTCCATAATTTCAGCATGGGTGTGACAATCCAAAGGAAGAACTATAGTGCAACTGCAATGCTCATATACATGTGGCTCTACTTCCAATGAGAATTTGACTAGGAGGTTTTGACATCAAGGGAACAAGGCGTAAGTAGTTATAAGCTGGTAGAGACTTGGAGATATTTGTGAAGAATGAAATATTGGGCTCAGAGTCGGCAAAAAATTGGGAACAGTTGAATTTGATGGTAGCCTTGCCATCTTTGTGTGTAATGCAGGTGTCAAGAAAAGTGGCAGAGATTTGAATGTGGTAATCAGCACCTAAGTTATTTGTGTATTTTTTTGCATTTTTTCCACTGCCTTGAATCCTTGCTCCTCCCATGTGCATCAACACAGAAAAGTTTCCTTATCCCAAGCCAGAACCCAGTCCCACATACTGTTCCTGCAATGTTGTTTGGCTCATGGAATCCCCTCAAATGGCCTTATGATCAAATTACCCATCTTTGGCTGCCATCCTTCCTTCCACAATGACTTCCATCTGTTCCTTTTGCCCCACTCCCAAATCCAATCATGCAGGACTTGTTAAAGATCTTCTCTTCTTCTCCAGGCCCCTACAATTGGAACAAGTTTTCATCACCAAACCTACCAATCAGACTCAACCAAAGACCAATATTGAACCCTGTCTGACTCAGTTCACTCCTCCATCTAACTGTGATCAGCCCCCCACCACCCCCAAATCACACCGTTAATTTTCCAGAATGTCTTAATCTCAAACCTTGCCTCCCCATCATTCCCTAATTCCCTAGACATACAAACTAATGTTACATTTGCAGAAAGAACCACAATCCATCACATAAAAACTGATCCTGACCTTATAATTCTATCTGTTGACAAAGGCTCCACCTCTGTTGTATTGAACCACAAAGATTATCTAGCAGAAGGACTCCACCAGCTATCAGATTCATCCATCTACAAACCCTACCATGATGACCCCGTTCCAGAAATCTAGCGGGACCACCAGTCTCTCCTCAAATCCTTAGGCCCATCCCAGAACCTCTCCCCAGAGACCATCTCTCTCCTCATCCACACAACTCCCCACACTCTACTTTCTACATGCTTCCTAAAGTCCACAAACCCAACCACCCAGGATGCCCCATAGTGGCTGGTTACTGTGCCCCACTGAGAGAATCTCTGCTCTCATATAGCAACACCTTTAGCCTATTACCCGAAATCTATCCTACATAATAGATACTGACCATTTCCTCCACTGACTCTCCACAGTTCCTGTTCCCTTACCAAATGGTGCCCTGCTCGATACTATTGATGCCACTGCTCTTTCCAAAAACATTTGTAATACCTATGGCCTTACTGCAATTGAACAATACCTTTCCCAACACCCAATGGATTCCAAACCTACAACCTCTTCCTAGCCACCATGACCAACTATACCTTTGAAGGCATTACCTACAAACAAATCTGGGGTGTTGCTATGGGCACCCACATGGCACCATCCTATGTCAACCTACTTATGGGCAATCTAGGGGAATCCTTCCTAAACACACTGAATTCCAAACCCCTCACCTGGTTCAGATTCATTGACAATATCTTTGTGATCTGGATCGAGGGTGAGGACACACTATCCACATTCCTCCAGAACCTCAACATCTTCTCCCCCATTTGCTTCACCTGGTCTTACTCAATCCAGCAAACCCCCTTCCTAGATGTTGATCTCCATCTCATCAGTACCTCCATCCATATCAAACCTACTGACATCAGCAATACCTCCACTTCAATGGCTGCTATCCATTCCATGCCAAGAAGGTCCTTCCATACAGTCTATCCACCCAGTGACAAGCAGTCCCTCTTGAAATTACCAAGGGTCTCACTGAGGCCTTTACATAGTGTAATTATCAACCCAACCTTGTACAAAAATGAATCTCCAGTGCCTTATCTTTCCAGTCACTCACCACCTCCCAAAGCCCTACTGTCCGCCCACAGAGGAGCATTTTCCTCGTGATTCACTACCACCAAGGATTGGAGCAACTGAATTACATTCTCCACCAGTGTTCTGACTACCTCTCGTCGTGCCCTAAAATGAGAAATGTCCTACCCACTATCCTTCCCACCTCTCCCACAGGGGTAGTCCACCACCCACCAAAACTACACAATATCCTCATCCATTCTACACAACTCCTGCTCCCAACCCCTTGCCTCATGGCTCATATCCCCATAATAGACCTGTCCCATACATCTTCCCATCACCACCTCCTCCAGTCCGGTCCAACCATCACCTCTCCCAACAAAGGCAGGGCTACATATGAAACCAATCGTGTTTTACAAGCTAAGCTGCAACCACTGTGCTACATTCTACGTGAGCACAACCAACAAGCTGTCTGGCCATATGAATGGCCAACAAACTATGGCCTAGAGCTAATTGAACCACCCTGTTGCTGAGCATGCCACCCAACACGGCGTTCTTCATTTCAATGAATGCTTCACAGCCTGTGCCATTTGGATCCTTCCCACCAACACAAGTTATTCTGAACTGCACAGGTGGAAACTCTCCCTGCAATACATCCTATGTTCCCATAAGCCTCCCAGTCCCAACCTTTGTTACTCATTCCCCTTACCCACCTAGCCCCTTCCCTGTTCCCATTCCAGCACTACACAGCCCTCTATTTCACCAACACACCCAATCTTTTTACTTCTATCCTTTTCCACTACCCCTCTCTCTTCCACCCTCCATGTAACATCCCGACTGCACCTACTGCCTTACCTTCTCTCCACATCACCCCTGCACACTCCCAGTAACACCACTTTACCGTCCCCTACCACAATGCAGCTATCCCTCCCCCTCCCCGCCCCAGCCTCCTCGTTTCACCTCACTTGGTTGCCTCTCACATCATGTGCTGTTACTCATAGTCTGGCTTCAGTTACCACAGACTTTGGTAGTGTGTGTGTGTGTGTGTGTGTGTGTGTGTGTGTGTGTGTGTGTGTTTCTAGAATGAAATTTTCACTCTACAGCAAAGTGTGCGCTGATATGAAACTTCCTGGCAGATTAAAACCGTGTGCCGGACCGAGACTCGAACTCGGTCTCGGTCCGTCACACAGTTTTAATCTGCCAGGAAGTTTCAAAAGCATTGTTGGCCAAAACTCATTTTAAGACAGTATTTTGTTGTGCCTATTTGTGATGCAGCATCTCCACTATATGGCGAGTAGGAACTATCCTTTTCATAATATTGTTACATTCCGTTCTGGATTTTCCACTGTTTGATTGCACCTTAATGTTCATATAGCTACCCACTGCTGCTTCTAGTATTCTTACCATTTGCACTTAATTCAGCTTCCTGAGAATGCTTGTCTTTTCCACTCCTTCGTTGGATTTTGGATGTGACATGTCTCTGTCACATTTTCTTTGATCAGTGGTTGACACTCAGCAGTAAAAGGGAACTATGTTGCAGCTATGTGCAAACTGGTTAACTATGTGAATGCACTGACAAAAATGGCGACAAGCCATTTTTACAGTTAACAGGAGACAAGAACATTAATACCGTCATCAGTAAAGTCAATTAGTAGTGGTCTGTAAGTTGTTCCAAGCACACAAAAATATTTCTTCTTTTTATGACAGTCAAGTATTTTAATTTCTCTGATAAGACGAAAATTTACACAGACATATTACATACAAAAAATAACAACTATTTTGTAACTTATTACTGACTACTTCAACATTTCATATGAAATGCCAGCACTCACAATTAAAAAATATAATTGCTAGAATTATTATTATTCTTAGAGTTATGGATATGGCTATTAAGGTTATGGCTTTTTAACTCTTTTCAAGATATTAACTTCCTGTTGTTGCACTTGATGAACTTTTGCCTCTTTGTTACTTTTTTGGTATATTTTTATCTGGCCATGTAAAAACCTCCCGCACCCAATATAATTTCATTTATGTGGTACACAAAAATAGCACAACACATTTGTTTGGAGCAGTGCTTCCTCAGTTATCATTTCTGACAGCATTTATTTTATTTTCTGGTTTACATATGCCAATTAAAATCAGCAGTAAAGTCACTTGGAAAGATATGGATGAGAAATTTGACAACAGCTACAAAGTGCCCATCCCAACATACCAGAAGCGGTATAGGACATGAATGAGATTCTGTGCAAAGCGCCTTTGAAAGAGATACTGTTGGTAGATTTCTGGCTTGTAAGGCAACCTCAAGGAGTGAGCTGACCATATAAAGAAGACATCAAATCACAAGAATTACTGGAACTCAGGGAAAAGCTGAGCTTCCCTTTTATTTCAAAAAAGTAAATTTATGCAAAGGTTCACAAATTCACAAAAGTGTTCAAAAAATATAGAAAGCGGAAGAATGAAGTGTTTGAAAAAATCTTGCTCATATTTTTGATATTACAAAAATTGATGGGAAACTGGCTTTGCAGTGAAGACAGAGAACTTTACAGAAAACAAATTGAAACAGGAGGCCTAGTGGGATACACTACTGACAAAGTGGCTACGACAATCCATGCTAAAGAAACCCCTCAGATCAATCAACATGAGAACTATAGGAGTTCAGTAATAATAGTAGTGAAGCATATAAGGGTAGTGGCAGCAGAACTGATAGTGACATTATGAAAACTCTCCTACTATGAAATGAAAGTATCAACCTACAAAATCTGCAGCCAAGTTTGTGTCAGAAGCAACCCTGTCAACAAGAAAAGCATCAAAGTTTCTTCAAAACCTGGCTGAAAATGAAGCAGATGAACTTACACCTTTACAATCGAGGCTTAGGTGTCAAATGATCCAGAATGCAGAAAAAGTCAAGAACTGCCTCAAAGAACTTACGGGTGAAGAGGAATTCTCCTTGCATTTTGATGGGAAGAGAAGTAACAACAGGGAATACCAGATGGCCTATCTGAGAAATTCTGTAAGAACTCTGCATTTCAGATCAGCTGATGATTTCTTTATCAAGTTGCAGGCTCTCTTGAATGATTACAATGCATGGAGGATTGTCAAAATGATTATTTCAGACACCACAGCAGTCAAAAGGGGCAAAAAACTGATGTAGTTACTAGAATCCACAGTCAGTTCAGACTAAAACATTTAGAAGAGCCTCAGTTTACAGATTGTCGACATCATAGTCTTGATCTGGTTCTGTGGCACTTGAGTAGAAACTGGCTTTGCAGTGAAGACAGAGAACTTTACAGAAAACAAACTGAAACAGGAGGCCTAGTGGGATACACTACTGACATCATAGTCCTTGTTGCCAACGAAATCAAGGTCACCACCGTCAAGTACCTATTCAACGAAGACGTTTTGGCAGGATATGAAGACTTACAAAACTGCTATTCTGGCTCAGAAAAGGCACCAACACATGAAAGCCCAGAATGGAGATATGACATCAGATTTCTTTTTCAGCACTGTGAAGTGTTTACCTATCATGTAGAGAAAAATAGGCCTCTGATCAAATGACACAAGCTACCTCCGCCTCATAGTGCCTGGTGGAACTGAAGGGCAATATTTACACTAGCTGCTTAGTTTTTTTCCTTCTGAAAAGGAGAGATCAGCTCAATGTCACTTGTGACTTCACTGTAACTGCATGGGAAATGGTATGGTTTTCAAATCAGCACTATTTAGAGGACACATACAGTGAACTTCATGCTGCTGGATCTAAACTGAAGTGCTCTAAGGCTCTAAAACCTTTTTCCATTCACTGGAAAAATTAATGATCCGTGCCTGATGTTTACTCAAACATGGTGACCGAGTGAGCTGTAAAGCTAATGGAAAAGCTTCACAGCACAGCAGAAGTGACAAATATCTTAACAACAAGTTCATAAACAGTAATTAATAAATTTAAAACTTTCTGGTAATTTATTGTATACCATACTCCACTTACAAATGAAAGTTGTTTAAATTTGTTTTAGATAATCCCATGTAATGCTATGTTTTGTTTAGAGTGGGAGGTTTTTTTTCACAATTTAACAAAATGGATGACATTTTTGAGAGTTTTAGGCAGAAGTTCATTATGTGCAACCACAGAATTTTAAATTTGGAAAGTCATAGCTCTAATGTTTTTGCTACATCCTTACTGTTCACAAACTGCCATGATTACCTGGTAGTGACGGAAAATATCCACTGTGCTGTGAAAGATAACTTCAAGGGCACTCTAGGTGGGTCACTGTTCACTGGGCTCCTCACTGTTATGATGTCTCTCACATTAGGCACCTTACATAGAAAGTAATGTTTG
Organism: Schistocerca cancellata; assembly: GCF_023864275.1. Classification (NCBI taxonomy): domain Eukaryota; kingdom Metazoa; phylum Arthropoda; class Insecta; order Orthoptera; family Acrididae; genus Schistocerca; species Schistocerca cancellata. Next base: position 1,072,961,297 of record NC_064627.1, read on the forward strand.
TTGTGAACTTCAGTAATAGATTACAAGTGTAAAGTGTGAACTGAGAGAGGATTTTAGATATACTTTAATAACTGCCTCAAAAACAGCTATTGATAAAGCATGTACAAGTTCAGCATTCAAAGATTGCAGCCCATAATGCCTTTTCTCTCTCCCTATCAATAACAAAATTTTTATGGCTACAAATCCGTATGACTGCAGTTAGATGATGCAGAGAACATGGCTACTTCTTTCTGCAGACCATCAAGATAAACCACCCAATTGAGAGCCATGTGAACTGCTGTTGCATAAACTGTCATGGATAGAAGCAAGACTGCAGCACAAGCCCACTCCAACATTCATGCAACAAATGCATTCATAAAGGAAACAGGTACTGTATATAAGAAAACTGTAATCATGCAGTGGATAAATGTATGTTTTGTTTGAGAAATGTCAACAAATTACAGTTCCATATGCCAAAAAATAAATTCACTGTGCTTTAAACAAAGGTGGGTAACTGAAAATACTTTCAACTTTGTTTAAAAAAATAATCTTTAAAATTATTTTAGCTGCAATATATGGAATTAAATGAAGAAATTTTCCACAAACAGATTACGGCTTACGGATAACCAGGAAACTTGCTCATATATAAGTATATTCCCTAATGTTTACATGCTATGTGATCACCCATTATCTGTTTAATCACACTCCAGACATATATGTAGCCACATTTTTCTGGCTTCTAAGACAGGAGTGAAGTATTTCCATTACTTTTTCCAATTAACTACCCACTTCTTCAATTTTATACAATACAGTGCCCATCAGTGCTCCTCTGTGCTTGTGTGTAATTCAATTCATTCACTATCAGGCCCTGGACACCAATGAGACAAGTGAAGCAATTTTTACCAACTAATTCCTCATGTTTCATTTAGTATGGTTCTTTGCATTGGGATAATACAATTAAGAACACATGGATATATAGACATTGATAAAAAATGAGCCAGCTGGGTGCTGCATGTGTTTCACACAAAAAATATGACTAGACTTTATTTGAAAATGACATTGTGCTCTCCGTATTTTACATGATGGGCTAACATTGGTTTGGATAAAGACACGACATTAACAATAGACTTTTCAAAAACTAGTGCACAAACACACATTAATACACATATTATACATTGTGAATGACACAACATCTCATTTCTTCATACCATTTGGTAGTATTAAACAAGTTAGAGGGATAATGAATACACCAATATTTTCTAAGGGTCTTCTAAATATTTCTGTGTTTTTGCGAGATTCACAGTTAAAACTTTGCTCTATGTTATAATTTAATAAAAATGCATAAGGTCAAATTTGGCAGTGGGTGCTTAAATGTATTGTCCAGTAAGAGACAGAAGCTGAAAAAATTGTTACTTACATATTCACGTGAAAACTATTTAAGAACTACAAAATTTGTTCCTGCTGCAGCAACATCAAGTTTGTGAACACTAGCATTAATAAAGTGGGATTCCACCTCTCTGTAACCGTTCCATGTACAGAGCAAACAATAGTTTATTGTTTTCATAATAGTATGGATTATCAGTAGCGGTGAGAGATGGTGCATACTGGCTGAGTACGTGTTCTGACATCCATGGGTATTCCTGGCTTGTGGCACAATTGTTTTCTATGAAGTTGCCATCAACACTGTGAAAATTAGTGCCACTATTCTTGTCTGTGGCACATGTGGGACCCAGTGAATGTGTTGACTGCAACCGTTCATCTTTCATACTTTGCAAACCATTCCACTCTTCCACTGTTCCATCCTGAAATGTAAATATACAGTTAACAGTTGACAAGCACCACACAAAAGTGATGGTAACAGATAAGCAAAAAAGAAAAAAAAGTTATGTATCGACATTTTTTTTCGTGATAAGCTCACAGGGCCAAATGATAGTCACAATGACACAATGGCAGAAAGGAACTGTCATATTTGGACATGTCCACAACCATAGTGTGAATGAAGAGCTGCTTGAATTGTTAAGAGTATCAGTGTGGACTAGTCTAAGTGGCTACATGGGTTGGTGAAGCACTTGTGGCAAATAATCTATACTACTATACAGGATTAGTAAGCAGAAAAGGTAGATGCTTTGAGAAGTAATAGTATTTGTGATTCTGAACAAGACACTCCAAATGGACATATGGCCTACTCCGAATGGTTTCCTAGGACATGTTCAATGTACGTTGTTATTTATTTTCTGTATTAATCAGTACATTGTCATTGTTCACAAAATACCACAGTTGTGAAAAGGAATTTGAGAGGAACAATGTGGTACAGGGAACTTGCGGTCTATAAAGTCAGGAAGCTACTTTGAATTGGCCTACAAAAATTAACTGCACTACAGTGCATGCATGCCGAGCGAGATTTTCAACAGTCTCTCGCTCCCTTCATGCAAACTACTCATCCTGGAGAAGAAAATGAATAGGACCTTTTTTGCAGGAAATCTAATATGGTTTCACTTTGTACTAAGAGATGTTTTCACTGGAGGCCGTAGTTTTTGAGTCATTCAAGAAAAATGTACAAAACTAACATTCAACGTTTTCTATCTCGGAAACCACTGAGATAAGGCATATGTCCTTATGAAGTTTTTTGTTCAGAAACACCGATACTATCACCCTTCCCCTCACAGCATGTACCTTTCCTCTTGACTCTTCCTATATGAGGACAAGAAGTTGTTTGTCATTTTACAAAAAAATCTTGAGAAGGTCTTGACCGATTTACATCAAATTTTTATACAATACGCTGATAAACAATCAGACAGATGTAGGCTATATAAACAACAATGAACAGGTGTTCTGTTAAAACCAACTGCAAAGGAGAGAATGTTGCGCTGTGCTGTGAAAATGTGTGGTTTAGTTTTCTTTCTTGCAGTGAGTTTTACCTACAATAGTAAGGCATTTAAACCACTAGACAAATTATTTCTCCCATATACATACCTTCTACTTGTATATAATTGTACACAAAAATTGTATACACAACAATGCACTCTTTTGTTTTCTTCCTCGCAGTCGGTTTTAAGAGAAACATGAAAGTTGTAGTCATGGTTTATCAGTTTACAATTGGGAGACTATTAAGGAATCTGAATTGTCCTTAACTTTGTAATCCTACCCGCTCACAGATAGAAACTACACGAGACATGGTCACTGGAGTTACCACCCTCACAGGTTCCTTTCATACCTCGTATACAAACAATTCAAACTCATTTCCCCACTCATTTTAAGTGACTTCATTTGCCGATCAAGGTTTTGTTTGCAATGACAATAAACAAGGCTCAAGGTCACAGGGAGGAAGGGGCAAGAGAAGATGGACAGAGAAGGGAGGAGGATATGGACACAGAGAGGGGGGAGGAGGAGGTGGGCAGAGAGACAGAGAGAGGGAGGAGGACAACAAAGTGGACAGAGAGACAGCAGGAGGAGGAAATTAGGGTGTACATACAGGGGCAGGCAAAATAATATGAACAGTGGTAGTAATTGGAAGGTTGTGTTTGACGGTCAACAATGCAGGTAAGGCAAGTGTCACTCTGGAATGTGTGTGTTCAGTATGGACTAAGCATCAGTGCAGTTGTTTACAAGTAGCGCACACTTCGTATTTTCATTCAGAGACCAAGATTGACATGTAATGAAAGACCTAACAGAGTTCCAAAGAGGGCAGATTGTGGGGGCCTGATTAGCTGGAGCATCAGTAACCAAGACAGCCAACTGTTTCAACAGTTATGAAAGCCTACACAAAACATGAAAAGACATCATCATGTAAACATAATTGCGAGCACAAAGTAAAAGTAAATAACAGAATCGTTGTACGCTAACACGAATTGTGTCAAAACAACACAAAATCATGGCAGCTAAAGTGATGCAGAGCACACATGGTGTTATGCTTCCTGAAGGGCTGATCAGTGGGAACATGTCCCATGGTCCGATGAGTCAACGTTTTCATTATTTCCAACATCAGGCCACATTTACACTTGGACAATGCCAAAAGAAGCCAACAATCCGGATTGCTTGATTCCAGCGGTTAAGCATGGAGGTGGATGTAATGGTGTGGGCAGCCATATCATGGTATTCTGCTGGTCCTATCATTACTCTCAAAGGCCGTGTTACAGCGAAGAATTATGTGAACATTTTAGGTGATCAGGTGCACACCATGATTCAAATGTTGTTCCCAACAATGATGTCATATTTCAGGACAATAATACACCTATTCACACAGCCAGGACAATACAATTGTGGTATGAGGGGCATGCAACTGAACTGTACAGTCTTCCCTAGCCAGTGCAGCCCCTGAACTTGGACATTATCAAACCTGTGTGGGCAGTATTGGAGCACAGACTCCAGAGCAGATTTCCATCTCCCTCGTCACTACAGGAGTTAGAAATAGTTCTGATCGAAGAGTGGCATAACTTTCCACTGGGGACTATACAATCATTACATGCTAGTATTCCAAGAAGAATTGCAGCTGTATTATGGGCAAATGGGGTTCCAACCCGTTATTAATAAACTATTCCCAAGTAAGTACAGGTGTTCACATTATTTTGCCTATCCCCTGTACAATTCCAATACATATTCAGCAATTATAAATCACTGTGGACTTTGCTAGTGCAGTATAAGATGAGTGACCATAAGAAGATCCTAACCTACAGCGATCCGAGATAAACGTCACACTTTGCCAATGACAATCAGTTTCACACCAGACAGGAATTCCTGCCATCAGTGAATGGAGGTCATCTCAAGCAGTTTCTGAGCAAATACTGCGAAGAGGAACTGTGGGTGACTGACATTTGGAGTCTGGTATCTCACAAGGAGCCATTACCCACAGCACCAGATAAAGATGCACGTCTTCAATAGGCCAATCAACACAGAAACTGCACAGCACCTGTCTGGAGGCGCACACTGTGGTGCAACAAATCACACTCTAGCCTCTTTTCAAATGATGGAAAGCACTAAGTGCACCGATGGCCCAATGTCATCATTTACAACATACCACAGTTGTGAAAAGGAACTCGAGAGGAACAATTTGGTACAGGCAACTTGTGGTCTATCAAATCAGGAAACTACTTTGAACTGGCCTGCAAAAATTAACTTTGCTACAGTGCATGCACACCGAACGAGGTAGGTGTAGTTCCAGCCAGAGGTGCATCTATGACATTTTGGTGGTGGCATCATGACTGCGGTCCACTTGTGAAGGTTCTCTGTGAACACAAACCAAGATGTTTATTCCAATACTCTTGGTGGCCATGTACTATCCTCTCTTTTACATTTTTATCATGACCACTTAAGTAATCTCATCTTCTAAGATGACAACAGCCAATTCATAGTGCTACACACACGTTCCTAGCTTGAACACTTACGCACAGACTGCTCCTCCAATTGCCCACTAAATCACCCAATATTAATTACACAGAAAATGTCTGGGACTATTTGGAACAGCAGATGGAAAATAGCACTCAACATCCTCATTTTTGGTCAATGAGTGGCTTCAGCTCAATATGACATACTACTTCATCAAATTGTGACTATTACCAAGGCCAGAGGTGGTGTTAAATGGTATATATGGCTGAAGTTTAAAGGAACAGTTGACCATACACTGGATAGATTTGTACCAGTAGAACAGTTGATAGTGGATGGGAACATCATAGTATAGTCATTGTAAGACAATTCTAAAGAAGCAGAGATTACGGCATAAAAGGAAGTGTAGGACTGTGGATAGATAGATAGATAGATAGACACTAAATGAAAGATGTTTGGCTGTCAAGAGAATGCATGATTACTGTAGCAGAATACTGTCAAATGATATTTCACAAAACACAAAGTAATTCTGGTCATATGTAAAGGCTGTTAGAGGCACCAAAGTTAGTGTCCAGTCCCTAGTGAATGAGGCAGGAACCGAAATTGAGGGTAGTAAAGCAAAAGCAGTGCTCAAATGTTCCTTTACAAAGGAAAACCTAAACAAATGCCCCAATTTAATCCTTATACCACTGAAAAGATGAGTGAAATGAACATTAGTGTCAGTGGTGTTGACAAACGGATGAAATCATTAAAACCGAAGAAAGTTCCTTGGCCCAATGGAGTCCCTATCACAGTCTATACTAAATTTGTGGCTGAGAGAGCCCCTCTTCCAACTATAATCTATCATAGATCTCTTGAACAGAAAACCATGCCCTGTTCTTGGAAAAAAGCACAGGTCACACACACACTTGTAACATGGGTAGGAAAAGTGATCCGCAAAACTACCATCCAATATCCTTGACATCAATTCATTGTAGAATTTTATAACATATTTTGAGCTCAAACATAATGAGGTATCTTGAACAGAATGGCCAAAAACATCAATCATGTGAAACCCAACTAACACTTATCTCACATGACATACTGAAAGCTTTGGATGAAGGCAGTCAGGTAGCTGCGGTATTTCTTAATTTCCGCAAAGCATTTGACTCAGTACCACACCCATGCATATTGTCAAAAGTACAACCATATGGATATGATCTATCAAGTGAAATTTGTGAACAGATTGAGGACTTTTCGGTAGGAAGGGCATGACATGTTTTCATCTTCGATGGAGAGTCATTGTCAAATGTAGAAGTAACTTTGGATGTGCCCCAGGGAAGTGCGTTGGGATCCTTGCTGTTCATGTCATATATTAACGACCTTACAGACAATATTAATAGTAACCTTAGAGTTTCTAGAGATGATGCAGTTATCTATAATGAAGTACTGTCTGAAAGAAGCTGCATAAATATTCTGCCAGATCTTGAAAAGGTTCCAAATTGCTGCAAAGGCTGGCAACACTTTAAATCTTCAAAAATATAAAACTGTGCACATCACAAACAAAAAACAACGAGTTACTGTTGGAATCAGCCAACTCATACAAATACTTGGGTGTAACACTTTGTAGGGATATGAAATGGAATGATCACATAGGCTCAGTCACGGGTAAGACAGATGGCAGACTTTGGCTTCTTGGTAGAATACTGGGGAAGTGCAATCAGTCTACAAAGGAGATCGCTCAAAAATCACTCAATCACTCATGTGACCAAATCTAGAATATTTCTCAACTATGTAGGACCCTTACAAAAAAAGACTAACAAGGGATATCAAACGTATATAGAAAAGCGCAGCATGAATGTTCACAGGTTTATTTGACCTGTGGGAGAGTGTCACAGAGAGAAAGAAGAAATTGAACTGGCAGAGTCTTGAAGATAGGTGTAAACTATCCCAAGAAAGTGTACTAACAAAGTTTCAGGAACCGGCTTTAAATGATGACTCTAGGAGTATACTATAACCACCTACATATCACTAACATAGTGATCGTGAGGATAAGATAGGGATAATTACTGCATGCACAGAGCCATTCAAACAATCATTCTTCCCATGTCCCTTCCACGAGTGGAACAGGAAGAAACCCCAATAAGTGGTACAATGGGACTCAGACCCTGCCGTGAGCTTCATGGTGGTTTGCAGAGTATAGATGTAGATGTAGTATCAATGTGGACTGTTCAAAGTGACTACAAGGATTTGTGAAGCACTTGCAGCTAAGTAATGTATACTACCACACAGGGTGAGTAGGAGGAAGGTATGTGCTTTGAGAGGAGATAGTATTGGTGATTCTGAACAAAAAACTTCAAATGGACATATGCCCTATTCTGAATGGTGTCCTACAGAGGACACATTTAATGTACATTGTTATTTATTTTCAATATTAATCACTACATTGCCATTGTTTACAACATACCACACTAATGAAAAGGAATTCAAGATGAACAATTTGGTGTAGGACACATGAGGTCTATTGAGTAGGGAAATTACCTCAAACTGGCCAACAAATATTACCTACACTACAGTGCATGCACAGTGAGTGATATTTTCAATAGTCTCCCGCTCTCTTCATGCAAACTACTCGTCCCAGAGAAAAAAATTAATGGGAGCTTTGTTGCAGGAAATTTAATAAGGTTTCAGTTTGTACTGAGAAATGTTTTCACTAGAGGCCATGGTTTTCGAGTCATTCAAGAAAAATGTACAAAACCAAAAGCAAGGTGTTCTATCTCAGAAATCATTCGGAATAAGGCAGATGTCCATATGAAGTTTTTTGTTCAGAAACACCAATACTATCACATCCTCCCCTCACAGCATGTACCTTTCCTCTTGACTCACCCTGTATGAAGCCAAGAAGTTGTTTGTCAGTGTTACAAAAAAATCTTGAGAAGTTCTTGACCACTTCCTTCAAATTTTTACACAATACTCCAATAAACATCTGGATAGACATAGGCTACACATCTTTTAAATGTAAATAATACGTACATGGCAAACACTGTTAGCAAAAATCTCAAAAAGTTCTCGACTTATTTACATCAAATTTTTATACAGTACTCTACAAACATTCAGATAGACACAGACTATATACACTCTTAAAAAACATTACACAGGTTTCCTGTTAAAACCAACAGCTTATCAACTTATGATTAGAAGACTACCAAGGAATCTTAATCGTTTGTAACTTTGTAATCCCACTTGTTCAAAGATTGAAACTATGTGAGACACGGTCACTGGAGCTACCATCCTCACAGGTCCAGTAGCTGAGAGGCCTGTTTCATACCTCGTATACCAATGATCCCAACCAAATCACTACTCATTTTAAGGTGAAATCAGGCCCCAATTTAAAAAGTTTTTTTCTACTATTTAAAAATTCAAACTTCCTGAACAAATTGGTGCATAATTTTTATAAAAAAATCTATGTAAGTGTATTTTTAATATTTTTTAAAATTTTTACTTGACATATCATCATGTCCACACTGATCTCAACATCGTGATTATATCACGGCTAAATAGTCTACAAACTTGGCTACCAGACTATCCTTTGGGATCTCCTGGTAATTCAAACATGCAACGAAGCAACCAAACGAACGATTCCTTTGGGAACCATCCGACTAGAAGATTGGGACCATCAGTCCGGATCTGACAGCTAAATATTGAGGGAATTAGCCGATCTAAATCTGAATATCTTTCAAAGTTTCTTTTGGACAACAGCATCGATGTGGTACTCTTTCAGGAAACACATACCGACTCGCAGGAAGACTTACAAAGAAGAGGACGTATTCAAGGCTTCCAACAAATAGGCGCAACATATCATCACGCCTATGGCACCGCCACATATACCCGATCCGATATTGAACATGCACACCTGCTGTCCACAAGCACAGAAAACAACATCCATGTTGTTGATATAAAAGTAGACAACATAAGACTTATAAATGTCTACAAACCACCAAACCAAATCTGGCCAAGTATTGTATACCCGCACATGAACACCCAACGATATATGCCGGTGATTTTAATAGCCATCATGAAATGTGGCGATACACCCAAAATAATGAACACGGAGAAGCGCTGGTGGAATGGGCCGACGAGAACAATCTACATCTTATATTCGATGCCAAGGAGAGGGGCACATTCCACTCGGCCGCCTGGCGCAGGGACTACAATCCGGACCTCTGCTTTGTAACTACCGATAACGAGGGAAAACCAGTGCCTATACATAGAAGGGTTGCCACAGATTTCCCACACAGCCAGCATAGGCCTGTTATTTTAGACATCGGTGTCATTATACCCCTGATACGGTCCTTCCCTCGAGCTAGATGGAATTTCCAAAAAGCTGACTGGGAGAAGTATTCAGCGGACCTTGATAAATGCATCCGGTTTATACCGTCACTACCTAAATGCTACGATCTTTCAGGAAAGCTATAATTACCACAGCTAAAAAACACATTCCTAGGGGGTTTCGAAAAGAATACATCCCAGGATGGGATGCAAAATGCCATCAGCTATATGAGGATTTTACTAGTAGTGGTGACCAAGAAATAGCTGATGACCTCCTCCACAATCTAGATTCCGCAAGAAGACAACGATGGACTGAAGCAACTGAAAGAATGAATTTCACTCAATCAAGCAGGAAGGCATGGAGTTTGTTACGTAAACTCGGAGGTACGACAAGACCAGGCCAGAAAAATCCAACCATAACACCAGAGAAAATTGCAAATAACATTGTCGAAATGTCAAGAGCTCCGAGAGACAAACCACATACCAGGATGATTAAGCGTGAACTCAGAACACTAAAAAAGAATACTCCAAATATATCAGAACTTTCCAGACCATTCACTGAGGATGATGTCATTACTGCCCTCAAGGATATGAAACCGGGCAAAGCCCCAGGTTTTCACAACATACATCCAGAATTTCTAACCTACGCTGGAAAGAACGTAGTCAAATGGCTGGCAAATTTCTTTTCGAACATTTTGACTACAAACCATCTCCCTAGAGAATTCAAAAAAGCAAGAATAATAGCTTTGCTGAAACCAGGGAAACCAGCAGACCAACCGCTAAGCTACAGACCAATAGCACTTCTTAGCTGTACATACAAACTTCTCGACTGACTTGTCCATAATCGAATTAGCGGCATCATTATGGAGAACTTACCTATAGAACAGGCAGGCTTCAGACATGGCCGTAGTTGCTGTGACCAAGTTCTGGCATTAACATCCTACATAGAGGCTGGCTTTCAACAGAAATTGAAAACAAGTGCTGTATTTCTACACTTAACATCTGCATATGATACTGTTTGGAGAGATGGAATAATTTACAAACTCTTAAGAGTGATTCCTTGCCAGATTTTAACATCCTTAATACATAATATGCTGAGTAACAGAACCTTCCAGGTCAACCTAAACGGAAAGACAAGCAAAACAAAACTTATTAACAACGGGCTTCCACAAGGCTCCGTATTGGCCCCTCTTCTGTTTAACCTCTATATAGCAGATCTCCCAAACACAAAGTCAAGAAAACTTTGCTATGCGGATGACATACCACTGGCTACCAGAGACAAGTATCTCTTCAATACAGAGGAAGTCCTTAATAATGACGTCGAAATACTATACAATTATTTCAAGAAATGGAGACTCAAGCCAAACCCTAACAAAACTGAAGTATCTACATTCCATCTTAATAACAAAATGGCAAATGAAATTATTAACATAAAACTCGGAAACACCAACCTCAAACATAATAAGTTTCCAAAGTACTTAGGTATAACACTGGATCGCACTCTTTCTTACCGAAAACATCTGGAGAACACCACTGCAAAAATTGGAACACGGAATAACATCATTCAAAAACTTTGCGGTACTACTTGGGGAGCTAATGCAAAAACATTACGCACCTCATCTATCGCCTTAGTGTTCTCTGTGGCTGAGTACTGTGCTCCAGTCTGGATTAATAGCTGTCACACCAAACTTATTGACAGGCAATTAAATAACACAATGAGGTTGATTTCTGGAACCGTTAAATCAACGCCCACATACTGGCTACCAGTGCTATGTAATATCCTGCCCCCGAACCTGCGTAGAAAAGCGGCCCTACTGCATGAATTCAGAAAGATTGAGACAAAACCAGAACTACCAATTAAAGAAGAATTCTCACAACTGCAACACACTCGATTGAAATCAAGAAAGCCACCCATACGCACAGCTGAGCAGCTTCAAAATAATAACTATGACCACATGAAACAATGGAGACTAGATTGGAACCAAAAGACAAATGACCAACTACAGACCTGGTTTGAGAGCTATAACTGCAACATCTCTGGAATGGAACTAACACGGAAAACATGGTCCGCATTAAATCGAATACGTACTGGACATGGCAGGTGTGCGGATTTACTACACAAATGGGGAAGAGCAATGTCACCAGAATGCGACTGCAGTGCGCCTAGACAGATGATCGAACACATCCATGGTGAATGCTCCTTGCGAGCATATGCAGGGAACTGGTCCGACTTCCTGGAGGCATCCCCATCGGCGCTAGAATGGATCTCAAACCTCGATATAACCTTTTAACTGACTAAATAAACATAAATTATATTCATGATTGTTATAAGATTTTAATGTCTAACACTTGATGTATTAATGTTGCATGTATAGCCATACGCTAAATAAAAATAAAACAACATCCTTTCAGATTACTATGCAAATCCTGGAAACTACATGCTCTAGAAGGCTGTTTTCTATGTTCTCCTTGGATTTGTTTATCACCAATTGGCTGTACTGATTCTTAAATATTCTTTGCTCATATGCTTGTAAATCATAGAAAACAAAACAATTATTTTAATATTTGGTAGCTTGCTGTTGTGTGCTGTTGCTCTCCGTTATCATTTAAAATGACTAAACTGCAAGGTATCTTCAAGAGATGCCAGAACAGAGGAAACAGGTACTATATAACTACACCAGTTGTGGATAGTAGTGAAATAATGCAAAATAATAGTTGTATTGGTGAGAAGACTGTTGATATTCCTTCCAGCACATCAACAAAAACAAAACAAAAAAATAAATAAATAAATAAAAATAAAAAATCTGCAAACTCACTGTGTATGAGATATATTACCTACCCATGAAGGAAATGGAGTAAATATAATTACAGATTCGAATGTTTTAACATCATTGTTGAAGAGACTGTAGCATGCAAGTCATGTGTCGAAGATATAGTGCTTCTGAAGCTGTAACTGCCAGAAATGGATTAGTCTCTAAACTTAAAACTATATGCACACATTGTGGTATTGATCATTTCTAACTTTTGTCAAATGCTCAATTAATGAACTATATGAAGCCAATGTGAGGTTATTTATGGACTTAGGTGCATTGGGAAATGTAGCAGTGATGGTATACTACTTTGTGCTCTCCTGGATCTACGAACCTCACCCACAGAATATGAGAAGTATACTGAAATTATTGGCAACTGCATAGACTCCAGTGCAACAGCTGCAGAAGCAGTCAACGAGAACGGTGGAGTAACAGATATTAATGCAGCATTTGATGGGTCATGGTAAAAAAGGATTCACACTTCCAAAAATAGATTTGCTACTGCAACAAGTATTGAACTAGTAAGGTGTGAGACTTTGAAGTTCTCACTAAATATTGCCAAGGACGCAACTTAGTAGGTGATAATAAAGAGAAAAAGAGTACTCACAGGTCCTCATGTATAAAGAACTATGAGGGCTCATGAGGCAGTATGGAGGTAGCAGCAGCTATGGCTACTTTTCATCACTCACAATCAGATCGTGGGGTTTGATATATGAAATATTAGGGAGATGGAGACTGTACATCCTTCAACACTGTTTTAAAAAGCAAATCCTATATTGAACCTATTACAAATCTTGAGTGTGCAAGCCATGTAATGAAAAGGATGAGAGCCCACCTTCATTAGGTGAAAAAGAAACTTGGCAACACCAAATAAACAGATGGAAACAGTATCAATGCTGGAAGGCTTACTGATGAAGTTATTGATCGATTTCAGGAATACTGTGGCAAAGCCATTAGAGAGAGAGAGAGAGAGAGAGAGAGAGAGAGAGAGAGAGAGGGGGGGGGGGGGGGGGGGAGGAAAAAAAACATGATTTGGAATGCACGAAAAGAGCAGTGTGCGCAACATATTTTCACAGGCTGTCCACAGATACTAACCATGTACGTAACTTGTGCCTACCTGCACCAGACACATAGTGCACATATAGAAAACCAGAGGCAGTAGGCAAACTAGATGAATTAAAAATAAACATTCAGTACGTGAAGCAGTAATGAAGGCCATTAAGCCTATATTCAGAATGTTAGCAAATCCTGACTTGTTAAGGAAATGGCTCCATGGTAAGACACAGAATGTTAATGAGGCATTTAACAATACTGTGTGGACCCGGATCCAAAAAACGTCTTTGCAGGCATAAAACATTTAAGATAAGGTGTATGTGGTGCAGTTATCTCATTCTCGGGGTTTGTGCCACTCCAGTACCGCATATTTTGCTTATTGATGCACCCAAACAAATGAAAATGTGCCTCATCGCTGAAGAACACTAAGGCGTTGTGAGACAGCTCATCCTTACCCTCTCGATGTTTTCACGTATTATGGTGGTTCTTGGAGGTCCTGCTTTCTTTTTCTGCACACTTCCAGTATCCATAGAGGTGTCTACCCATATAACAATAGATTTCCCATCAGGAACATGCCTGCAGGCACGATGTTGAACTGTTTCCCAAACACGTGCTAAATTCTGATGACCGAATGTCTATTCGAAAAGTAAGCCGCAACAGCGAATGTGCGCTCCTCTCTTGTCCACTGCATGATCGCTACTAAACTAAACTTAAGGGAAAGAAAAGGTTACAGTCTCGCACTTTTGACTGCACTGAAATCCACGCAACAATTAGTAACAGCCACTGTGTGCTGCGCATTTCAAATAAAGAAGTTCCCACGCTGCACCCTGTATATCAGTGAACTAAATACATTCAGATGTTCAATTGATAAAAATTTGGTAGTGATATCTTCAATAGTTTGAGCAATAATGGGTTAAATGTTGGCAGAAATTTGCGTTGTCAATATAGGGGGTCTGATCTCACCTTAGTGACTTCAATTGCCAATCAAGATTTCATTTGCAGTAATAATAAACAAGGCTCACGGTCAGACACATTGGCAGGGGGTGGGGGTGGGGGGGTGGAGGATATGGACATAGAGAGGGGGAAGGAGATGGGTAGAGAGAGAAGGGGGTGGAGGAGGAGATTAGGACTTATATACAATTCCAAATACATATTCAGCAATTGCAAAGCACCGCGGGCTTTGCTAGTGCAGTATAGTGACCATAAATAGATCCTAACCTACAGTGATCCAAGATAGGTGTCACACCTTGCCAATGAAAATCAGTTTCAGACCAGACAGGAATTCCTGCCATCAGTGAATTTAGGTCATTTCAAGCAGTTTCCAAGCAAATACTTTGAAGGGAAACTGCTTGTGACTGACATTTGGAGTCTGGTATCTCACAAAGGGCAATTACTCACAGCAGCACATAAAGATACAGGCCTTACATAGGCCAATCAACACAGAAGCTGAACAGAAGCTTTCTGGAGGCACATACTGTCGTGCACAGCAAATCACACTCTCGCCTCTTTTCAAATGATGCAAAGCACTGAGTGCACCGATGGCCTACTGAGGGACTTAACTCACAGTGCTAGGAAGGTGTAGTACAGGCCAAGGTGCTTCTATGATGTTTTGTGGATGTTTTCAATATCATGACTGGGGCTCACTTGCACAGGTTTTTTGTGAACATGAACCAACATGTTTATTTCATTATTTTCGGTGGTCAAGTACTACCCTCTTTCTACAGTTTTATGGTGAGTACACTGTGGATAATCTCATCTTCGAAGATGACAACAGCCACATTCATAGGGCTGTACACACAAGTTCCTGGCTTGATAAACACTCCAACACAGACTGCTCCTCCACTTGGCCATTAAATCGCCCAATATGGTTCACACAGAAATTGTCTGGGACTATCTGGGAGCTCTGTCAATGAGTGGCATCAGTTAGGTGTGATGTGCCTTAAGAACCTTTTGGATTCTCTTTTCCGCCAAATTGTGACTGTTATCAAGGCTAGAGGCAGTGTTACAGGTACTTAGAGTGATGTCTCCTAACTTTTTGATTAGGGTGTTTATTTCACATACATTACAAATGTTTAATGTAAATTCTCCAAAATAATAAAGCATATGTCTTTGTGAAGCAATATCCTGTAACACATGGCAAAAGAAACAAAGGTTAAATGAGTTCGGTGATGTAAGAGTGCTTTAACTACACGCGTGGGGTCTCAGCACACCCCATGCTACATTTTTGGTTTATAATTTCCACTGTTGGCGCACTACAGACTTGTCATTGTAGGTATTCTTAATGTGCCACTGACGCTTGCAATAAATGGACATGCACCGTGCTCTCACAACAGTAACTGCCTGTTTTTCATTGTTGGGGTACCTGTAGACCCCATGCGTGCTTTTACGTAGTATTTATTTACAATATGCTAATACAGTAATTTCCTCTTATTTCAGTATAATTACAACAATGACTCGCTTTCTTCGTGATGAGGATATTGCACGATTGTTGGTAGAAGGCAGTGACTCAGAAGTTGAAGACACAGAACTAAATGGCCCAGATGAAGATGTTGATGACATCAGTGATCATGATTACGATACACCGTGAACACCTTTCTGGTTCAGAGATGGAGCTAAGTGAAGGCTCTTCTTCTAGTGAAGAAGACGAAGAAAGGTCAGGGAACTATTTTTACGGTAAGAACAGATTCAAATGGAGTAAATCTGCCCCACATTCATCTCGTGTACGACAGCACAATATTGTACGAGAACGCGCAGGACTGAAAGGACCTGCTGCTTGTAAACGTGAAATGTCGCCTGCAGAGAGTTAACTATTATTTACCGATGATGTGATTGAGACTATCGTGCAATGTACCAACAAAAAACTTGAGGACAAATATTCACCTCCATTATTACGGCTGTATTATGCCAACAACATTGATTGCTGTGAGTTACGAGCTTACCTTGGATTACTTCTGTTTACATCGATATTCAACTTAAATCATGAAAATGTTAGATCGCAATGGGCGATTGATTTTACTGGAAGAGACTTTTTTGAGGTGTAATGGGGATAAACAGATTTTCATTCATTCATTTCAACGTAACCTTTGATGACATTAGCACACGAGAAGAAAGAAAATCTACAGATAAACTGGCTTTGATACAAGGAATTTTTGAAAAGTTTATTAGCAATTGTAGTGTGAACTATTCTTGTTCAGAATATTTGTGTGTTGATGAAATGTTGGTAAAATTTCGAGGAAGGTGCTCATTCAGAATGTTTATCAAAAGTAAACCTGGAAAATATGGCCTGAAAATGCAGTATATTCGCAATGCAAAAACTCATTACTTATGTAATGCGTTTATATACTCTGGAAAACCGCTTACCCAATGAAATATCCCTTTCGCAGTGCCAACACAGGACATGCTAAGACTTGCAGAGCCATTTTATGGAACTAATAGGAATATCACTGGAGACAGTTGGTTTAAGTCTGTTGAGTTAGTAGACGAATTATTGAAACAAGGACTAACATACGTGGGTATTGTACGAAAAAACGAATGAGGATTTCCTCGTCAGTTTTTGCCTGATAAAAGAAGACCCACTGAATCGTCATTATTTGGATTTGTTCGGGCATCTTTCGTTCCAAAGAAGTATATAAGTGTAGTTCTACCATCTTCCATGCATCACTAAGTGTCTGTAAATCAAGAATCGAAGAAACCTGCAATTATAGACTTTTACAATGTGACTAAGGGAGGAGGTGATGCCCTGGATTTGAAATGGTCAAATTACTCTTGCTCACGTAGGACAAGAAGATGGCCGAACACAACCTTTGCTGCAATGCTGAATATTCCTCTTGCTAACGGATATGTTCTTTGCATTGGTTCTAATCCAAATAAAAAAGTCCAGAAGACAATACATAAAGTCCACTGCAATGAGTCTTGTAAAGCCATATGTTTGCAGTAGATTAGAAAATAACCCAAAGCTGGCCAAAGATGTACACGAAATTATGTGCAAATTGGTTGGCAGAGATCAAATGTTTTCAACGACTAATGAAGATGAGCCTGGTCCTAGTGCTTCTAAAAAGCCAAGGTGTTATATTTGCCCAAGGTCTAAAGATAAAAAGAGCTCTCTAACATGTAACACTTGCAAACAATTTATTTGTAAGCCTCATTCAAAGGCAATCAATTTTTGTTTGTCCTGTGAAGCCAAAGGAAACGAATTATTTTGTAGGTACATAATGTGGTGTATTTTTTTTCGTCTTGTTAGTTTTTTCTGTTTTATACTTTACATTTGATTTTATGCTCCAATTCTGTACAAAATAAAATAAAAAAAGTTTAGTTAGAAGTTACGATTTGTTGATTTTTATGTCATTTTAACTGAGCTATACAAACAGAAAACCAAAATGACATGTTTTTGTAAATGGTTTAAAGTTTCTGATAAGACTGATTAATATAAGCACAATAAATGACTGAAATAATAAATATGTTGCCTTTTACTATGCAAATATAAAAATACCCAAGTTTTTTCCAGTAATTACTTGCAAGCACACCTAAACACTGTTGGGGTACTTCTAGACCCCACACGTGACTGTACATAACCAGGAACAGCACATGTACTTGAAGGGTAAATCTTTCTATGATCAAACAATGCTCTGCAGGGAAATGTATCTTAGCTTATTGCGAAACAATCAAAATTTGAGGACAAAAACAAAACAAAAATGATAACCTACACTCATCTACAGTGACTCTTAACAATTTATGAGTGTTTTTTCAGGCTGAAGGGATGGCTGGGGAGGAAGAGCATCACACTGAGGGATGGCAAGATGTGCAGACAGGGAGCAGGTGAAGAGGTAATGCGAGGCAATAGAAGAGTCCTCAATAGCAGTGTAAAATGAGGACAGAATAAACTAAGAGCCACTAAAATGGACAGAGGACAGCTCAGGAAGGGGATTCGTGGAGATATTTCCATAGAATAGAGGATATGCTGTAGGGACAGTCCCCACACACACAGTTCAAAGCAGCCGTGTGCAAGAGCAAGCATTGAAATGATGCAGGTGCTGAAGCACCTGTCTCTCATCAGCATCATTGTGTGCAGTATGTTTTGCAATTAGTAAGTTCAGTGCCAAGTTGGCTACAGTTTGGCAGTGGCCATTCACATGGGTAGAAAGCTAGTTAGTTGTCACACCTTTGCAGAACTCACAGAGTAATTGCAACACACTGCAATCACATGACTCTACTTTCAAATGGATAGGAAATGCTTGTTATTGAACAGCAGTAGGCTGTTTTGGATGATTTTATGGTGCAGGCTGTTTTGGATGATTTTATGGTGCAGACTTTGCACTATAAACTGACCACAAAACAAAGAAATGACCTGTCAGGTGGAATTATTGGGGACTTGGGTGCCATAAGAAAAGACTAGGATAACGCATAGGTTGCATATGTAACAAAATACTGCTTTACATGACTGATTTGTTCACTGTAGGGGGATTAAGGAATGGGGCTATTAGGTCATCAGTCGCTCCTTCATGAAACAAGTCCATGGAGTCCAGTGTTGCTAACTAAAAGTAAAAGCCATTTAAGAGTGCTGGAAAACATTAGGATAGAGATGTCAGGAACACAAACTCTACTAAGAGTTAAAAGCAATTTCATGAAATGTGAAAAGAGGTACAAAACCAAGTTAGTGAATTAGGTTATAGGCAACTGGGAGGCTTATCTGTGGTGATAGTAAGTCCCCTCCCACACTCATGCACAACCCCCAATTGGCATGAACAGAACAATGATATAATCATTAATACGTTTCTAAACAGATTCTGGATTATGGTGGTAGAATTTTGGGTAGGATAACTCTCATGTCACAGCATTTTGGAAAGTAGACGGAGCTATGGTGAACAGTACAGCTGAGTTTTTCAAGGTCAGCATGATGGAGGGGGTACACTTGGTGGCTGCTTCACAGTGTAAATAAATTTGGTATCACAAGAAAAAATGGTGTGAGAAATATATTCTAGAGTTTCTAGGCAGGAGATTGTTCATAAAGGCAAGGTTATCAGTACATTTGTATAACTCCTGCTTTCCACTGCACATGTGGCACCTATGGGTACCTGGGGGCTTTATGAGGTAATGGGTGACAGCAGTCAAACTGGAGGTACTGTTGCTGGTTGGCACAACTGATATGGATGGATGTTTCTTGGAATCTTCTCATAGGTTGATATAAACATTTAGTAAGGATGATGTGAAGTGAGTTTAGGAGTAGCTACTGCAGTTGTGAAGAGAGGAGCAGAGTCAGTCCTTCCAAATTTCACAGAAGCTCTCCTGTGAAACTCGCCAAGACTAGCACTCCTGGAAGAAGGGAGGACGTGAGGTAATGGCAGAAGTACAGCTGTGAGGATGGCTTGTGAGTCGTGCTTGGGTAGCTCAGTTGGTAGAGAACTTGCCCGCGAAAGGCAAAGGTCCCAAGTTTGACTCTCGGTCTGAAACACACTTTTAATCTGCAAGGAAGACTGAAAATCTCATTCTCATCGAGATGCATTAAAAAAGTCACCCAAATCACAAGACATGGCACCAGAATTATCCTTCTGTCATTTTATCTCAAGGAGGAGAATTAATTTCAATATTAATAATCTACGGTGACAGACAGAAGTCTGACTGCTAAGGACTTTACACCTGTCACACTGGCCAAAGATTTTGAGGTAAATGACTTCAGGATGTTGCCCAGCTGCTGCTCTTTGTTTATTGATAAGTTCTTTTAATTTTTACATTTCAGTGTAAAATGTTTAAAGAAATAAAGTACCACAAAAATTCCAGCCTATTTGACCAGCCACTGGAGACAACCAAGATAAAGTGCTGCAGAAACTCAACGAAAGGGATCCTTTTGTAGCAGGACAACACATCTTTGCTCATGTTCCAACTTGCAGTCACCAGATTGAAGTCCCTGTACAGTGAACTGGTCAGCCATCCCCTCTGTTCACTCCACATGCCCCATTCAAAATCCTGACATGTTCCATCCTCTGAAGAAACACCTGATACCTTATCATTTTGATAACACTGAAGATTTTCTGAGAGATTAAATCTGTACGACATGTTGGGACTCGAACTAAGAACCTTCCCTGTTTTGCACAAATCTCTTAATGAAGGAGCCATGACATGTGATCCATCTCACAGCCTCACTTTTCCAGTACCTATAAAAAACAGTAAGCATCTAGAGGTTTTTTTTGAAGGACACATTAGTTCCCCAATACAGAGCAGTAAGGCAGTAAAGATACAACCAAACGTCACTTTACATGATTGGGAAGCTGAATGAGATATGTTTAAATCTGTCTTTCTCATAATACATAAGTAGTCTATCCTCCAAGATCTTTTGCGATATACTGCTCATGGTGTCACTTCTTAGTTCTGCAAAAAATGGTCTCATGCTCCATCAACAGGTGTTTATACAATTCCTTCCAAGAGCGGTGCATCATACATTGGGCAGACAGCATTAACATGTGCTGGACCAAAATGATACACCAACTCCTTACAGACAGATAAACTGGATGCAGTATAAAAACTGCACTGAACTGGCCATTCTATGGTCTATAACAGTACCAATACCATCACATCAACTTCAGGTCCATCTCTTTAGCTGAGAAGTCAGCATGTCTGACTGTCATGATTCCTTGCTGTATCAGAGATTTTCTCTGCTCGGGGAATGGGTTTTGTGCTATCCTCATCATCAACCAATCATCACCAAGATGCAAGTCAATCAATGTGGCGTCAACTGAAAAGACTTGCAACTTGGTGGTCGAACTTTCCAGGTGGTGACTCCTGGCCATCAATACCATACGATCATTTCATCAACTTCATAATTTTTACTGCTAAAGAAACAGTGGAATTTTGTCTGTAAAAGGGACTAAATGAATCAAGTCACTGCTTTCTGTCTGCACATATTTGGAGTAAAGTCCTCATTCTGATTAGCACTAACAAAGGTTGCTGCAACACTTTTTTTCATCCAAGTTTTGATTTACAGATCTACAAATGTTCTGAGTTTCTGACCATGGGATCCGTACCCCGGCCAGCCAGGAAAGCTATGCATGCTGAACTCCACTGGCACCCAGAAAACATCTGTAGAAGATATTAATATTTCAAAAGTGGGTGCTAGTGCTGTATAATCAGTCTGTTAACTCACCCAAAAAATGGGCAGAAAATGCATATCAGTAACTGGAGTCTCAACAGAGGGAGGAAAAAGAAGATGAAACTTTCCTTGATGTCTTCCTAAGACAGTCTGCATTCCTTCCTAATTAAGTACGTAAGTGTAGACTATATACAGCTTGAATTCAAAGAAATAGTATTGATGGCAATTGAGAATTTCATACCAAGTAAATCATAAAGACACAGAACAGGTCAGGACACTGTTGCAGAAGCAATGAAAGAATTATCCCAGATCCAAATGAATTCAAAATCTCCAAGGTTGGCCATGTTTAACAGGAGCTCGAAATTTAGTGTGTACTTCAAAGCACAGTGCTTTTAATACTTTCCACAACAAAACTATGTCTCAAAATTGGCACAAAATCCAAAGACATGGTGCTATGTAAAGTAAACCAGCAGCAAGACAATATCAATACCTTCACTGTATGATCAAAATGGTAATGTTACTAATAATAGTTCCACTAAAGTGGGGTTACTAAACACAATTTTTCAAAATTCCCTCACCAATGAAGATGCAGTAAATGTTCCAGAATTCCTATCAAGAACAGCTGGCATCATGAGTAACTTAGAAGAAGATACCCCACTGTAGCAAAGCCACTTAAATCATTTAATAAAGGCAAATCTTCTGCTGGAGAATTTATACCAATTATAAGGAGCAGTCAAATGCAAATGAGACAGGTGGAAAAAAGTAAGTAAACTGTTTATTACTTCAAAAGTAATCACAGTAACTGTTAATGCATTAACCACACTGTGAGACAAGATGGTCAACATCTTCAGTGAAAAATGTTTGCAGCTGCCTATGGAACCATCATTGTTTCCAGGGATGCACATCTTCGTCTAAAGCAAGTTGATGGCCATGAATATCTTTTTTCAGGCTCCAAAAATATGGAAATCCCATGGGGAGAGATCACCACAAGGTTGTTTCAACTATGCTGCAGACATTTCGCTGCATAGCCCTTACACATCCTCCATACAGTCCTGATTTCTCCGCATGCGATTTCTATGTTTCTTGTGCCCCGAAGAAATACAGTCACAACCATCGATTTGCTTTGGATGAAGGGTTGTACACGAGCGTACAATCATGGTTCCACAGGTAACCACAAACATTTGTCCACCAAGGCACTGACAAGATCTTGCATCACAGTGGGATAAATGTATTAACAGTTGCAGCGATTACTTTTGAAATAATAAACATTTTACTTACATTTTTCCATGTGTTTTGTTTTCAAAGCTCATAGCAAGTGACGAAAAGTCACCGAGTGAAATAGAAGTGATATCTGGTGTTCTTAAATAGAAGTGATATCTGGTGTTCTCCAAGAAAGTGTTATAGCCTCTCTGCTGTTCCCAATCTACATAAACAATTTAGGAGACAATGTGAGCAGCCCTCTTAGATTGTTTGTAGATAATGCTGCTATTTACCATCCAAAAAACCCTTCAGAACATCAAAGCCAATTGCAAAATGATGTCTGTACTGCGCGAAAAGTGGCAATTGATTCTTAAATAAAGAGAAGTGTGAGGTCATCCCCATGACAAATAAAAGGATACGTTACTTTCAGTTACATCATAAATCACATGCATCTACAGGTTATAGTTTCAACTAAATACCTAGGGATTACAATTAAGAACAATGTTAATTGGAAGCATCACACAGAAAATTTGTGGAGAAGAAAAAGCAAAGATGGCATTTTATTGGTAAAACACTTATAATGTGCAACAAATCTACCAAAGAGATTGCCTACAGTACACCCGTCTGTCCTCTTTTGGATTATCAGTGTGAGGTGTGGGATCCTTACCAGATAGGACTGATAGAGGAAATCAAAAAAGTTCAATGATGGGCAGTTGATTTTTAATTATCATGAAACAGAAAACAGAGTGTCACTGATGTGATAGGTGTACTGGGGTGGCAAATATTAACAAAGAGGTGTTTTATATTGTGGTGAGAGAGATCTTTTCATAAAATTTCAATCACCAACAGTCTCCTCTGAATGAGAAAATATCTTGTTGCCTCTCCCCTACATAGGGAGACATGACCATTTTAATAAAATTTGTCATGAAAACCACTAAATGTATCTTGGACTGAAGCCTAAAGCCCACATTACTTTCTAGCTTCTGTTACACAAGGCCAATCTTGGAGATTTTGTGTTCTTTTGAATCTGGGTTGATTATTTCATTGCTTCTGCAACAGTGTCCTCACCTGTTTGTGTACCATGGAGGATCTGTTCTGTTTCTTATTGATTTATTTGGTATGAATTACAGATTCTGCATTGGGGGGTGCGGCAGGTTTGAAAATTTAAAATGGAAACGGGTAGACTGAAGTTAGATATATTGGGTATTAACGAAGTTTGGTGGCAAGAGCAACAGGACTTCTGGTCAGGTGAATATAGGACTATAAATACAAAATCAAATACATCATACAGAAGTATGTCTAAAAATTAATAAGAAAATGGGTTTGTGGGTAAACTACTATGAACAGCATAGTGAATCCATTATCATAGTCAAGACAGACACGAAGCCCACACCCAGCATGGTAGTACAGTTTCAATATCAATAGCTCTACAGATGGCAAAGAGATTGAAGAAATGTATGATGAGACAAAAGAAATTATTGAGATAGTTATGAGAGATGAAAAATTAATTGTGATGAAGGACTGGAATTCGATAACAGGAATGGGAAGAAACGGAAAATAGTAGGTGAATATGCGATGGTGGAAAGGAATCAAAGAGGAAGCCACCTAATAAAATTTTGCTCTGAGCATAATTTAATCATAGTTAACTCATGGTTTAACAACAATGAAAGAAGGCTGTATATGTGGAAGAGACCAGGAGAGACAAGAAGATCTCAGACTGATTACATATTGGTAAGACAGAGATTTTGGAACTGGATTTCAAACTGAAAGGCATTTCTTGGGGCAGATGTGAACTCTGATCACAATTTATTGGTTATGAACTGTAGATTAAAACTGATGACTGGAAAGTTGGGCAAGTCACACCAATACCCAAGAAAGGAAAATTGAATAATCCACTGAATTACAGACCCATATTGCTAACGTTGATTTGCATTCAGATTGTGGAACAATAACTTTGTTCAAGCACTACAAATTACCTTGAAGAAAACAGTTTTTACTGACAAACAGCCAACATGGATTCCGAAAACATAGTTCATGTAAAACAAAAATAACTCTGTATTCACATGAAGTAATGAGTGCTACTGACAGGTGATGTCAAACTGATTACATGTTTTTAGATTTCCAAAAGGCTTTTGACACCATTACTCACAAGTGACTTATAATAAAATTGCATGCCTATGGAGTATCATCTCAGTTGTGCGACTGGATTTGTGATTTCCTGTCAGAAAAATCACAGTTCATAGTAACTAACAGGAAGCCATTAACTAAAACCAAACTAATATCTGGCATTCCACAGGAAGTGTTATAGGCCCTAAGCTGTTCCTGATCCACACAAATGACTTAGGAGACGATCTGAACAGGTCTCATATGATTGTTTGCAGATGATACTGTCATTTAACATCTTGTGAAGTCATCAGATAATCAAAACCAATTACAGACTTATTTAGACAAGATATCTGTATGGTGCAAAAATTAGCAACTGACTCTAAACAATGTGGAGTGTTAAGTCATCCACATGAGTACTAAAAGGAATCCACAATTTCAGTTACACAATAAATCACACAAATTGACTGTAAATTCAACTAAATACTTACGGATTCAATTACAAATAACTTAAATCGGAATGATCACATAGATAATGCTGTGGTGAAAGCAAACCAAAGACAGCAATTTATTGACATAACACTTAGAAAATGCAATAGGTCTACTAAAGAGACTGCTTGTCTGCCCTCTTCTGCAGTACTGTTGTGTAGGGTGTGATCTGCATCAGATAGAACTGCCAGAGGACATCGCAAAAGCTAAAAGAAAGGTAATTCATTTCCTATTCCTGTGAACTGGGCGAGACAGTGGCACAGATGCAATGTTCAAACTTGGGTGACAATCATAAAAAAGGGCATTTTTCAGTGCTGCAGGATGGTCTCAAGAAATTTAAATCACCAACTTTCTTCTCAAATTGTGAAATTATTTTGTTGGCATCCACCTACAAAGGGAGAAATGATCATCATCACACAATAAAAGAATCAGAGCTCACACGGGAAGATTTAAGTGTTTGTTTTTCCTGTGTGCTGTTCGAGATTGGAATGATGAAGAAATAGCTTGAAGGTGGTTTGATGAATCCTCTTCCAGGCACTTAATTGTGAATTGCAGAATACGCATGGAAACATAGATGTAGACAAAATTGCAAAAAGGTAGGGTATTGCAGAGATGGGATCTGAATAATTTGAAAGAACTGGATGTTGTTGAGAGTTTCCAAGGGAGTATTAGGCAACAACTGACAAACGGGAAAGGAATACAATAGAAGAGCAGTGTGTAGCTTTGAGATATGAAATAGTGAAGGCAGCAGAGGATCAAATATAAAAAGACAAGACCTAGTAGAAATCCATGGATATGACAGGTGATACTGAATATAATTGAAGAAAGGAGAAAATATAAAACTTCAGCAAATAAAGTGGGCAAAAGGGAGTACAGATGCCTAAAAAATGAGACTGGCAGAAAGTACAAAACAGCTAAGCAGGAATGGCTCAAGGACAAATGCAAGGCTATAGAAGCATATTTAACAAGGGAAAGTAGATACCATTTATGGGAAGATGTACAAGACATGTGAAATACCCTCAGACTTCAAGAAGAATGTGATAACCCCAATTCCAGTTCTCAAAAAGGCAGGTGTTGACAGCTGTGAATATTATCAAACCTCAGGGAAGATCCAGAGAAATGCAAGAATGGGCGAGGCAATACTGACTCCACAACTTCTCTTGAATATAGGTTAAGGAAAAGCAAACCTGTATTTATAGCATTTGTAGACTTAACAGCAAGCATTTGACAATGTTGTAAACAACTTGTGCAGATATCAGATGGCAGTTATAAGAGTCTAAAAGCATGAAAGGGAAGCAATGGTTGAGAATGGAGTGAGGCATGATTGCAGCCCATCCCCAATGTTATTCACTCTGTACACTGAGCAAGCTCTGAAGGAAAGCAAGGAGACATTTGGAAAGGGAATTCAAGTTCAGGGAAAAGAAATAAAAACTTTGTGATTTATCACTTACATTGTATTTCTGTCAGAGACAGGAAATGACTTGGATTAGCAGCTGAAAGAAATAGATAGTGTCTTGAAAGGACGATATAAGATGAAAATCAACAAAAGCAAAACAAGGGTAGTGTAATGTAGCTGAATTAAATCACATGATGCTGAGGGAATTATACTTGGAAATAAGATGTTGAAAGTAGTAGGTGAATTTTGCTATCTGGACAGTAAAATAACCGATAATGGCCTAAACAAAGAACATATAAAATGTAGATTGATAGAACAGTGTTTCTGAAGGAGAGAAATTTGTTAACATTGAATATAAATTTAAGTGCTAGTCAGCCATTTCTGAAGGTACTAATCTGGAGTGAGAAGTGGATGATAAACTGTTCAGACAAGAAGAGAATGGAAGTTTTTGAAATGTGGTGCTATAAAAGAGAGCTGAAGATTAGGTGGATAGGTCACATAACTAATGAGGAGATACTAAATAGAACCAAGGAGAAAAGAAATTTATAGCACAAACTGACAAAAAGAAGGGATCGGTTGACAGGTCTCATTTTGAGACATCAAGGGGCTGTCAATTTAATACTGGAGGGAAGTGTAGGAGGAAATATTGTAGAGGAAGACCAAGAGAAAAATACAGTAAGCAGGTTAAAATGGGTGTATGTTGCAGTAATAATTCAGAGACAACAAGGATTGCACACAATAGAGTAGCATGGAGAGCTGTATCAAACCAGAACCAGTCTTCGGACTGAAGACCACAACATCAACAATAATAAAAAAATAAGAATTTAAGTGTTAATTTTTCCTACTCGCTATCTGAAAGTGGAACAATAGAGAAATAAAATGAATGCCAAGCAGAGTTCTCATGTAGATCTTAAGTTATGACAAGTGTGTGCTAAAAACTTTATAGATCAATACAAAGTACAGCCTTGGTATCTATAAAAATATGGGCAAATTTTTGGCAATCATATGGTGAGTGTTTCCTGAACCTATGTAAACCTAAGGTTTTGGTGTCTTGCAGGGCACCAAATTGAAGATTTATACTGCATATAGTGAAAGAGGGAA
Organism: Schistocerca cancellata; assembly: GCF_023864275.1. NCBI lineage: Eukaryota > Metazoa > Arthropoda > Insecta > Orthoptera > Acrididae > Schistocerca > Schistocerca cancellata. The sequence continues at coordinate 1,072,989,135 of NC_064627.1, forward strand.
AACATCATCTGCTAAGTCACAACACAGACGAGTATGTGTTCAGTGATTATGACAGACGGTTATTGAAGAGGGTTGGAACACAAAATATGACAACAGCTGCAAAAATCACTTCTGAATTGAATGTTGCAGTCGTGAACGCTGTCAGCACCAAAAGAACATGAAGGGAGCACCATTAGCAGGTACTTGTAGGGAGAGCTGGAATCCAAAATCACTTGTCAGTGATGCAAATGCCCAGTAACAGGAAAACCTGATGCCGAAGACATAAAACCTGAACTATTGAGCAACAGAAGGAAGTCCAATTTTTGGTCAAGTGGTTACAGTGTACTTACAGTGTCGGCAGCTGTTCACCTACATGCTGATGTTGGCAATTCATTTTCGGCGGTCATAGTCAATCGGGTAATGGGATAAAGTAGCCAATGAGAATTGCTGAATGACTTGTTTCTATGCGATATATGAATCGACTGCTCCTGTTTCTGTTGTAAATAGTGTGAGAATGGCGATTACTGATCTGGCTATTATGTTACTGGTTTTCGTATGTATTCTTAGTAATCGTTGTTTTTCAGAGAATGACAGAATTTCTTGGGATATTGTTTCATACTCCAATATTATGATTTGATCATGAGTTGGTGAACCCAACGAATGTGACAGAAAAACTGACTGCGGTAGTGGGTTGATCAGTATCATAGGCCTATGATTGTTTAGAGAACTTTGTGGGATATATTCGAAATGTCATTTCCAAGATTGTAGTTATGCAGGAGCCTAAGAGTATAGTTTTTTATCAATGCAATTACATTATACTATCAAAAATTGACTGTTTACGCTATATTCTGTTTTATATGACAACAGACTGCAATATATATTATACTGTGCTGCCATGTAGTTTCATACAGTCCACATCATGACGAAGCTTATGGAACACTATTTTCATTGGTTCCACCAACTTGTCTAATCTGATGGATAAGCCTGACATCGTAAGTGCACTTTTAAGCGACAAATTTATGTTACAAGAGCAAAACATGATGGGGTTCAGTGACAATTTGGGCAGCCATATTGAGGTATCCATGAGACCCATTGTTACTCCAGAGGGTACTGTTACTCCCAAAGATTATGTAACCACTTTGGCTGATCAGATCCACCCCCATGGTCCAATGTTTGTTGCCCAATGGTGACAATGTGTGCATAGATGAGACGGCCCCTGTTAACACAGCTTCCATCATCCAGGACTGATTCAGTGAGCACATGGATGAATTGTCGCATCTCTCCTGACCGCCACAGTCACCAGATCTCAATATTATTGAGTCTTTGTCACAACACAAACTCTAAAAGACACTATCGGGGACTCACACAAACAGGGACAATTAAATGAACTAACAAACCATATCTCCAAGGTGTAACACACTTTCTGTAAACAAATAAGACCTTACATGTACCATCGCAGATGTCAAAGAGATGACTGGGTTATTCCAGATGAGCACTCCAGTGCTACACACTTCTCCAACATCAACACCACGGGCATAACACAAAAATATACAAACATTTCACATAGGTCAAACAAGAGAGATGTATTATCATAAAATCATGGCCGGTTATTGTACCAGGCACTGCATTAAAGCTGTTGCTATAATAATGCAGATGTTTTTAAAACAGGGCATACATTAAATAAGAGTAAACACATGATAAAACAAAAGAAGAGATGCAACACAGAGCATACACATCACATACAATAGTAATCATTCATCATTAATATAGAAAAAGATAGATTGCTACTTACCATAATGATAAAATGCTAAATCGCAGACAGGCACAATTAAAGGATACTTACACATAAGCTTTCAGCCACATCCTTTGACAGAAAAAGAGAAACACATGCCACTGATTCACACAAGCAAGCACACTTCACGCACACCACTGCGACCTCTGGCATTCTGGCCCAACTTGCCAGAGTTTGCAGCCATGTGTGTGTAAATCTAATGGTGTGTGTTTCTCGTTTTCCGATGAAGGCTGTGGCCAAAGGCTTATGTACAAGTGTCTTTTAGTTGTGCCTTTCAGCAACTTAGCGCGTTATCTTTACTGAAAGTAGCATTCATACACAGTTGATATTCCTACCTAGAGTTTCCATTGATTGTAATCATATATCACATAGTACACAGACACCATGTAGAATGCATAACATAGTGTAGCCGGTTATTTACCAGGCACCATGGTAACCCTGTAAAACACTAACCTAGAATTAAGTAGACTAACAAATCAACATACCTCAGATATTAACTTTGGGAGGCACTGCACAGGAATGTCAGGCTCGAGGTCATATTCTGAGACCTCTTCCCTGGGTAGTGGAGATGAAAGGACCTCTACTACTCAATCTGTCCTATCCTCTTTTATCACTCTTCTTAAATAAAAATTTTTAGTTTCTTTTATAATATCCTATTTCCAATATGATGCACAACAGTATTATACGTATAATACCGCCATCATTTACAGAAAGAAAGAGGACAAAAGATCTCCATGGGGCACCACTCCCATGAGGTGCTGTATGGGCAATGGAGCCTGCAGCCTCGGCTGTATAGCATGTGAGGTGTCCATTGGGGACAGTCGATTCTGACTAAGTGTACTCAGTGGAGCTCAATGGACAACACAAAACTTATTAAATGGAAATAATCCAACTGCAGAATAAAAAAGGAAAAAGTCTATTTTGGAGCTATGGATGCATGATCGCTGAATATATACACTTCCACCATTTTTACTCAACTTGCAACTATTATGCAGGAAGTATAATATAAGATTTCCTTGTCAACCATACAGGACCTGCATTTATAGATTTTGAGACAACTGGAAGCTGTTGTGAAGGCTACTGGTTTTCCTATACTGTGCAAAGCATAGTACTGTGTTGTGCTTTTGGCGTTCCCATATTTTTCTCCATCCCCTGTAGTTTCAACTTACCAAAGTGGACATGACAACCACTAGAAATCACTCCTACAGATGGAAATATGAGTGCAATACAAGCGAAATTGCAAGTCAATGACAAAAACACAGAGTTCTGACTGGAAATTACTAGTTTCTTGAAGTGCTTTGTCAACCAAAGAATTGAAAATATATTTTTTTCTTGTGTTGCCATGTATGATATTACATTGGCAAATATAGTGCCACACACGTCAGTAATTCAGAGAACCACATTACCTGCTGAACATGTTATGCAATGTTAACAGAACTACACAAAGAGGCTGATCTGCCTCCAATGCACTACACATACCACAGCTACACTGGGTACCACATCATTTGCGTCCTAATCCATTGTCCACAATAAGTCTGTTAAAAACAGCAAGCAAAATTATAATCACCTCTACTGCATAGTTTCTTTCTCTGTTGTCAGATAATATGAATACACAAACAATGATCTCGTATTCACTACATAGATAATACATGCAAGTCATTAAAATAAACACGAACTAGCAGCAATCACAGAAATTTGAGTTTAATGGATTAGCACCTGCTTAAAAATGGCATGTTCAGAATGTTGTTCGCAAGTGCTGTAAATAGTCCCATTGATGTGCAAGTTGTTAATTCTTTTAGATAATGGCATAAAATCACAGCATTCCTCTTCACAGTTATTTCGACCACGTTTCCTGTAATGAAAACGTTTGCAATACAAAATAAGCCCAAAATAGCAAGAAACACATATTATATGATCACATTATAAGAAAATTATTAATAATGTAATTAATGATAAACTTACCTGCTGCTAAGATCTTGTGACATTGTGAGTGACGATGACAATAAAAACAAAAATATATCAAACACGTAACTAACCTATCTAGCTGTCATAACAAACAAATGTTCGATCATTCCCCTACGCTACCAAAGTTCTTGCACGGACTAAGTCCAAAGATATTAATGAGTACTTTATGGGACATTGTAGTCGGTCGTGGCAGTGATACACTTTTGTACTTTGTTGTCGTACAGTCTAGCACAACAGTCGCGACACTCCCCGTTCTTGTTAGCCATAGTGACCACAGCGCGCCAAGCGGCAAGGTAGTTACACTACTGGGTTCGGCGAGGTCTTGTGAAAGCGGCAGCGAATCGTAATTGTTATTTATGGGTCTGTAGAATAGTTTTTACAAATGGAAGCGTCTGTAGCGCAGTAAATTTGAGCAACAACAGGAATAAGATACCACATTTGGCTTTTTTAGGTTTCCTAACGACCTTAGGAAGTGTGAACCGCTACATTACACAACAATTTAAGTACGATTTTCTTGTAACCTTCTGGAGAATGTCGTGTTCTTTAAGAACAAAAAATAGCTAGTGAACGGCAAAAGACCTGACCTTTTGCAGAAAGGCGTCGTATATCTCCTCAAAAACGTGAAGTTTTCTTCGCTACACTTCTAGTCAAATCAGTGAATGTGGAACATAGGCAACGTGTACAGAATGCAATACCTACGTTATTTAACATAGCAGACAAGATTACCAGACCTGTAACTGAAGAAAAAACCACACAGACGTGATAATAAAAGATCGAAAGTAATAAAACTGTTTCCCAACACTTAAGAATCGAGTTTCACAATCATTGCTGAATCTGAGCCATAAACGGCACGAATCTTCAAAAGTAATTACATTTACAAAAATATTGTGTATTTGAAAGTCGAGTGAAGAGTTAGACTGTGTGAAATGTTAGGCCCCATAAAAAGTTGTTAAGTGTTAAGAAAAGTGCCAGTCATAATAAGAACAGACAACAAAAGAAATACATTCTTCTCATGCATGAAAGATGTTTTTATATTATCTTGTGTTCAGTGGAGTAAGCTGCAATTATATAAAATTATTCGAAAGTATTTCTTCATCATTCAGTTGTAACTTACGTCACTGAATCAAGGAGATTCGGGTGTTTTTACATGTATTTCATGATCAATGTTTGGAATGCAAAAATTTAATAATTATTTTGATAATTAAATAGAAAAATTATTAAAAAAAACTTTAATTTTACTGCTGCTTTCTCGTCACTTGCGGCGTTAGTGTCGCACCAACTGCCAGATGGTAACGATTTTCACAGCAGTGAATGTCGCGATTGTCTATGTTAGACTGTGGTTGTCATGAAAACGTCAAGGCGTACACGTGAATTCTCTTACATGTTTAGTTTTGTTATCTTTCCCGTAATAATTCAAGTTCAGTGCATTAACATTTACTTTCTTTTATCGAGCGTTCTAGTATGCATTTGTGAAGTACAAAACGTTAGTTCTGTACGTTATAAAGCTATGCACAGTTATTTACATGGATAACCTAAGAGAACACAAAGTTGTGGTTGAGGTGTTCAGTCCACCAGCCTGTTCACATGCAAAGATCTGTCTACATAAGTGTCTGTGCACACAACGTCTGCATAGACAGATTACAGTGTGTGGACAGAACATTTGTGCAGATATATGTGCCCAAACCTGAAATTTGTGGTTGGAGGATTGAGCAAAACGGCTCAAATCTGAAGGCACCAGTTACATCTGTGCAGATAAGTTATTGCATGTGGATCACTGCAAAACTGGCGCATGAGACGTGTTTATGTCAGCAGTCTAGTGTTTCTCGTCCGCATGTGAGCAGTAAAATTTAGAATTCCAGATTCACATTAGTGGTCTAGAGCAGTATTCCACAACCTTTTATTACACGCAGTGCATCAAGAACAGCCTAGACTTAAGAAAGCACACCAAATTGTTTGTCTCCTGTAATAAAAAAGAAAGAATAAATAAATTAATAAGAATTACTAAATATTATTGACTATGCATATGAAGACACATTTTTGTAGGGTATAATACGATTGCGTTATTAAAATGTTCTGTGCTTATTTGTATCTTTTGGCCACCGGACTTCGCTTACATTTTAATTGTAGCTGCACGTGGCGGACTCCGAAACCACTGTCCTTGTTGTAATGAAGAAAATCCTCTTTGTATGTTCTTCACTTACTTCAATAAACAAAAAATATACTTGAAACTGTTATTCAGTATAACATTATTCACCCACGCATATAATACATATAGCTCGCAATACTTCATATCTAAAATCGCATATCTTCGTCATCCTGCTATATATGAGAGAGTGCAGGAGTAAAAACAAAAAAAAAAAAACTGTAGAAAATTTGAATTTTTTTCTTTCACTTGTCTGCGCGCATTCATAATTAACCTCTTTGCCAACTCTCTGGTCGCTCACTGTTTCATTTTTTTGTTTTTTTAATAAATCTTAATTTTAGGGCATCCTGTGGGCCTTTCATGATGTACCTATAAAATTGCCCCCACACTGTATGTTGACATGATGTGGAGACGTGCAGTGGTTCTTTTGTTTGTATTTACATTTGCCAATAGGAGTCGATGCCTTTATTGTCAGCTTCCTTTTTTATTTAATGGAATGGATATGTCATCTTATCCTATTTGTGTTAGAATTCTACAAGAAATTAAAAGATTATATGCATAATATGACAGCCCATTTCATATTGAATTTAGCACACTTACAATAATGTTAAGTTTGTTTCATTCTTGCTGCCAGGTTTGGCGCTGGCGCACTGGTCGATTTGGCAGATAAGAGCTAGACGTGAACAGTCAACATGCTAGAAGCTACTGTTGCATGTGCATGCACTCGCTATCATAGTGTTGATTTCACATTGAGTAACACACCTTCACCTGAGTGTCATATATCGAAAAATTGCTGTTGCGTTTGTCTTCATTCTTGGTGCAGTGGATGTGTGCTTATTGTTCAAAATCCGATGCTGTGGCAGAAGATCTCCATTTTTCCGGCCCAGGCGTCATTATTACCCATCGTCTGCGCATTTTCAGTGGAGAGATCCCTGACCAGTAGCATCTATCGATGAGGTAAATACTGGTTCAAACAACTATAGTTCAGTTGTCAATGTGTCAAGCATTGTGAGCTAAGATACTCAGAATGTATTTTGTTGCACACACATGTTCATGTCACCACACTTTGACCGTCCATTTGTTGAAAAAAAATGGTTCAAATGGCTCTGAGCACTATGGGACTTAACATCTGAGGTCATCAGTCCCCTAGAACTTAGAACTACTTAAACCTAACTAACCTAAGGACATAACTCACATCCATATCTGGCAGGAATCTAACCTGGGACAGTAGCAGTAGTGTGGTTCTAGACTGTAGCGCCTAGAACTGCTTGGCCACACTGGCTGGCCACTTGTTGAAAGATTCATATAGCCGTACAAAACATTGTATAAAATGTTTGTCTTTAAAGTTCATTTCTTCATATAGAGTATTAATTTACAACAATATACATAACATGACTGACATTCCATCCATCGCTTATATTATGAACATATATTTCTTAATTTTTAAAACGTCATAAAATTTATGTTACTACAGTTTGTTTGTTAGTTTCAACTTCTCTTCATTCACATCAAATGGATAAATTAATTACAAGTCACATTATTATGACACAATAGAGGCATATGATACATTTATGTTTTGTTTTATAGATAGGCTTTAATCACTTATGGGAGCTTATTTCTTCCTTAGGTAGAAGAGGAAGAAAAACATTGGAAATAGGACTAAAACATTGCGCATTGCTGGCCTAACTACACTTGGTGCTGCCTCATTTGTTTGGGAGGGAAGAAGGGAAATACTCATCTACTGGTTCAAGGATTTATGAGGAAATGATATACTAGTTGCCGAGAACTTTTGTTTCAATGAAAAAAAGTGTACTGACTAATCACCCAAGTAGTATCATATGGTTTCTTCATGTGTTAGTGCTGTTTACTTCAATTCAAGTGTAGCTTAGTGTGAAACATGACGTTTTAACCATCATAGACTTATCTTTCTCAAATACCTGGAAATGTCAATATTCTAGCTTTCATATGACATAATAAAAATTAACTGGTTTTTGTAAAATCTCATGCGTAAATGTTTATGTGTACTCTACAGCGAATAGGTACTCATAACTGTCACGGAGACACACTGCGACAACGCATATTTCATTTTTCATTTGCCTTATGACCTTTGTGTAAATATCTTTGTAACTAAATTCTTTACTCGAGATGCGACCCATTTCTTCATTTGATACCTGCTACTCTCGAGGTAATTCTCTTCTTCTGCACCATGACGATGCACTGGTCGCTCGAAAAAAATCTTAGAACTAATTGCATTTCGTAGCTCAGTGGCCACTTATACATTGGGTCATTGCACATGTCTACGGATATTTTCATATTTTGTGTAAATTAAAGACATCGATTATTCTGTTACCCATTATGATCATTTACTCTGCAAAGAAAATTTTTTGACATTTCTCACGATATTTTTCATTAGCCCTTAGCTTACAAATCTCGTATAGTTTTTCATAATCCTTCCTTTTGGTTGTAAGTATGTTGTACATAGCTTAGTATTTAATTAAATCTCTGTGTACATATATCAAGAGGTTCCTTAGTTCTTAGATAGTAGATGTATTTACATAGTACTTCCGTTTACTTTGTATTTAAGGTACGTACATATTGCATTCCTATTTTGGTTGCGTCTTCTGCCAGTCTGTCGTGCATGTGCACAAGTAAATGTCTCCTCTCCTGCTACAGACATCAGCATGTATTCACGTATTATTGAGCGTGGACAGCTGAGCCATAAGCTAATTCCATTTATATTTTCGCTTTGCATGAAGTGGTGTGTTACTTGTCATTGCTGTTAATTTTTATGCCTACGAATATAAATCAAAAGAATTACTTATGCCTGTACACATTACTTTATCTTAAATTACATTCCAGAAGAAAAATTACACTTAGAATTATGTAAACTATGTACAATTATCTTGCAATAAAAAATGTTACCACACTTCATTGTTCTATAAAGGATTTTATATCTTTGTTAGGGTGGAGACCCTTGTCTCTTCCTGATTTCTCATAAACTATCCTGTACATCCCATTGTATGGTATTCTGGAAATTACATATGGTCCTGAATAGAGTATTTGCCACTTTTACACAGTTTTTTCTAAATTTTGTCGATTCAGTGTGCATGTGTAAGATGACTCATTGCCCTTCAAAAAACTGTGTAACACGTTTCACTTTCGTATTTTTAATTTTCCTTCTATACTCGGCCCTGTTTTCTAGTGTATCTATGACTTGTTTGATTTTGGCTTGTAGTGTCATTTCTGTAGTGGGTACCTTTTATGTGGGTGACTCCCACTCATTCGTTTGTTTTGTCTGAACACAAATTCATCAGGTGTGAAACCTATTGAACAATTGGTAGGTTATTGACTACTTGCATGAAATGAGTTACGTATTATACCCATCGAGTGTGTTAGTGAGTTATGTATGTCCTAATAAACAGATTAAATTCCTTAATAACTTTCTACTGGGCTTGCCTGTGGGTGAAAAAGGCTTAGTAATATGTGCTTTATGCCCTGTAAGGTCATAAATTGTTTCTACTTTTGCCCAGCGAAATATGAAGCATTGTCAGTTAGTAGTACCTTTGGTTTACTTACTCCTCTCAAATACTCTCCCTCAATTCTTATTCTGATATTTGTGGCTGTTGCATTTTTAATGGCATACATTTTGATATGTTCTGAGCAAATGTCACATAATGCTTCTATGTATCTTACTCCTCCTTTACTTCTTGGATATGGACCAGCTATATCCAGGGACACTATATCTAGAAGATTTTTTGTAACTATTGGGTGTAGCTCAATATGTTTTGACACACTGGACTGTTTCGATTTTTGACATACTGGTATTGCACATTTTCTTAATACCTGTAGGACTCGCCTTCTCAAATTTGGAAAATGACAAAGTGTTGCAATTTTTCAGTACATTTGCCTACTCCAAAATGTCCCCATACTTCATGTGTGTGTCTTATAAATTCGTCGATATAATCTGCTGGAACACACACACATACACACAGCATTGATCAATTTTTTATGTTTCCTATGAAACAAAACGCCCTTGTACTCCTGATACCATTTACTTACATTTCCACCTTCATTTTGCTTAAGGTTTTGCATGAATTTACTCCATCTGCGATCTTGCTGTTGTATAATTTTCATTTTCTTACAAAACTTATGGTAAACAAACTGTTGAGCTGTACCTTGCATTAATAATGTTCTGATTTCTGCATCCTGCTCTGTTAATTAAACGAATTCCTCTAAACCTTAGGGTAACCTGGACAAGGCATTCGCAATAACATTCTGACTGTCCTTAATATAAATGATTTCAAAATTGAGTTCTTGTAAATATAGACACCACCTAGCTAATCGACATTGTAATAGTTTCCATGTTAAAAGAAATGACAATGACTGATGGTCACAGTAAACTTTGCCCCACAAAAAATATTGAAACTTTTTAAATGCCCATATTACAACTAAATATACCAGTTCTGACACAGAGTAAGATCTTTCTGCTTCTTATGACATACAACTAGAATAACTGAGGACCTTGGGTTCGTCACCTTCTTCCTCTCGCATCTGCAATAAGCATGCCCCTGGCCCTTGAGATGAGGCATCTGTGCTTAGTCAAAAATCCTTGGACATGTTAGGGTAACTAAGAATGTTTGCATTAACTAGTGCCTGCTTAATGTTATTAAAGTCCTCATGACACTTATTGTCACATAACCGAATCCTATTTTTGCGTAAGAGGTTAAGCAATGCATCTCTGTTTATCAGTTGTTGTAGCACAAAGGAAAAAACGAACTAGTCCTAAAGAAGCTTTTAGTTGTTTTTTATTCCTTGGAGTTGGACAATTGCGTATGGCATCAAGTTTCTTTGGATCAGGTCTTATACCTTGTTCTGACACAAGATGTCCTACAAATTTGACTTTCTCCTTACCAAAACTAGACTTTTTTAAATTGGCTGTTGCTCTGTAATCTGCAAATCGTTGAAACACCTGTTCAATGAGCCTGATATGTTCTAACCAAGTGGGTGTGGCTATTAGCATGTCGTCTACATAAACAGTGACTTTGCTAAGCAATTCTGGTCCTAAAATCTTTTCCAATACAGATATAAACACTCCTTCAGTAATTTTAAGTCCAAAATGTAGAACACGGAATTTGTAACTTCTGTCGCCACAAACAAACGCTGTATATTTTCGGCTTTCTTTATGGGGTTTTATTTGCCAGTAGGACATCTTGATGTCGAGTATACTGACATATTTTGTATTGTAAAACTTTGGAAGCTGTTCGTCCAAGTTGTCTGGTCTTATGTATACTGGTACTATAATCTGATTGATACTTGTAGCATTGAGAACTAATCTTACAGAACCGTCTGGTTTGCTTACTGATATAATATTGGACTACAATGGGGTGCAAATGAAGGTTGTATAATTCCCCAATCAATCATACGATCGATCTCTTCCCTTACTACCTCTCGTTTTGCCCATGGAATGGGATGTGACATTACACAACACGTTTGATATGGATGGACTTCAAAGTTATATTCATAGTCTTTGATTACTCCTGGCTCCTTACTGAGAATATTGGCATACTTAAATAACAAGTTAGAAAGTTCTGTCATTGCATCTCATTTAGTACCTGTGATTCACTTAGTTTCTGCTCTACCATTTCGCAACTAATCTCAGTGTTTGCTTCCTGTTCAGTATCAAATTTGTTTGTGAAATATATAGCTGGAAAGGAACATTGTACCACTACGCTTGACTCTGGTTTTATCAGTTGTTCTGACTAAATCAACAGAAAGGATCTGATGCTTTACAAGAAAAGTGGCATTTACCATTATCTATGTCAATCTGCATTTTGCATGTTCTAAACGTGTCCATGCCAATAAGACAATTAACTATAAGTTTGTCTATTATAAGAAAGTTACACTTCACTGTAAAATGTTCAGTTTGTAGTTTAATAAGTGCCTGATGTTTAACCAATTTAGTCTTACTGCCTGTAGCAGTTTGCACCTTGCAATTTTGAACATGAAATGTTGTGAACTTGCCTCTCTTCTTCAATTCACAACAAAATGCGTTTGACTTTATGTTAGTAATTGTACCTGTATCTAAAGTTAACTGTGTGTCAATGCTAAATATTTTCACCTTAATGATTCTATTTGTTCTTCCTTGACTTTATCTACTATATCTAACTCAAGCTTATACAAATCATCCTTGTTGTCACCTTGTGTGTCAAACCTTATAAAACATGTTTGTAGTTCTGCCTTGCCCCCACTCCCTGAGAGGTCAATAGCCTGAGGTTTAACTACGACTGGTTGGTGCTTTTCGACGCCTTAGTGTGGATACTTCACCAATTTGTGTCGTTAGCTACTGTGCAGTTATTTTGCTGCCCAAAGGTCGGCTGCAGTACAGTGTAAGGCATGGCATTGTTGCTGCACGTCAGCCAATGCTGCGGCTGACTGTTTCTATTCATGTTTGGTATAGGGCCTTGTGATGGTGAATTGTAATTCGCTTGTGCGTTGAAATTACCCCCGTTGTTTCGGAAATTTCTTTTAAATCATTTAATTTTTCCATTCCCGTTACTGTACTCATTACCTCTGGGTATGTAATTTTGCTGTTGTAAGTACCATCCTTGCTGTATATTTAGATCACGTTTTACTGAGTGATTTAGGTAACTATTTTGTTGTTGTGTCTGATTTTTTGTCTATCTTTTAGGTACAGGTCTTTCCTCATAGATTAAGCCGATAGAATCAAGCACTGACAGAAAATATTCAGTGTCGTGCTCTGACATTGTGACTAATTTTTCTCTAATGTCCAATGGTAAACGACTTTTCAAAATTTTTAACACTACTACCTGTGATAACTGGGTTTGCCCAGTAGTGTGTCTTGTTCAGGTATTTTTCAAAGTATTCATGCAGACTACTGTATTTGACACTGAATGGTGCCGAGTTGAAAACCTCGCGTCTGAGTCTTTCTTGCACTGCCTCAGACCAGTATTTGTCGAGGAAAGTTCGTTCAAATAGGATATAAGTGCTGCAAAGTTTGCCAACTTCAGTTGCCCATGAAACACAATATCTTAATTATATACCACAACAAACCTAATTTTCTGTGTTTCCATCTAGCTGCGTGGAAATACATGACAAAAAGTACTGATCAATACTATGGGATTCATTCTTTTACCTTCGGTAGTGAATGTAGGAAACTGTCGATTTCTCAGCAAACCTTCGTCTGCAAAACTGGTTGATAGACACATGGCATTTTCGGTTCTATTTAGGTGGCTATTGTAGTTACCTGTAATTCTGCCTGGTAATTGTTCAGGTTTTGGAGTTGTGGGTATGTTTACATTTTGAACTCTACAACAGTCACTGGTATGTGCTGTGGGACTAGTGCCAATTTGTGGATAAATACCAACAGGTTGTGGTTTGTTCACTGTAACCAGTGTATTATTTACATGCATATTTCGAGATCCAGTAATACTTTCTTCTAAAAGATTGTGGATCCTATTTCCCATGGCTTGTAGATTAATGCCTTTTCTACTACATCTGTGTACAACCTACAATCTGTTACTAACTTCTCTGCAATGGTATTACCCTTATCTAACGCACCTGCTTCAGCTTGACTAATGATATCGCTCAAATTTTCATTGATCTTCTCTCTCTCTTTCTGAGCACATGCTGAGTCAACGTCTAATGTTGTTACCTTTAAAGTAAGCTCATCTAGAGTTAGAGGTACACCTTTATAGTCTTTATTTAGTCTCTTAACAACAGTGGTTACCTTTTTTACTGTCGAACACAGCTGGTTTTATGTGGCTTCAATGTTTGTGTTTGTGTCTGTGATTTTCTTTAACTGTTGTATTAGATCATTACGGTTGTTAAAATAATCTACCTTCTGTTTTAACTATGTAATGTTACTGTTAACTTTTTTCTGAAGTTTTCTCCATGTTTTCCCTGTGTTTTCATATCATTCAACTTTTCATTGATTTCAGTGAGAAAATTTTTGGCTAAGTCATCGAATTTCTGTGAGACTGTGTCTTGCAAATCCTTGAATAGTTGTTTTTGTTCTTGTTTCATTGTATTTAGATCTTGTGTGACTGTGTTCAGATTGTGTGTCAAACTATCCATTTTGGTATTCTTATCTTGTTTCATATCACTGAAACTGGTGTTCATATTATGTTTCATATCATCAAATCTCACGTTTATTTAGATAAAAACTGCCATAGTAGTGCTTCAGTAGTACCACTCTGGTTGCTGTCAGCTGTACTATTCTATTTAATGTTTGTGTTGTGATCAAGTGGTGTTTGTAACATGTCAAAATTCGCATTGGAACCGCCCTACAATGTTTCATTCATGAGAGGTATGTTGCTCTGGGAGATGCGTTTCATTCTGTCGTCAGTTGTAAACATTGTGTCATCAAGGTTGTTGTGCTGTGGAGTATCGGTATCATTTGTCACTCCTGTGACACTCATCTATGATCTACTTAAATTTTCTGTAGTATGCATGCATGGCACCTGAACTTGTTCGATCTCGCAATTCTATGCCATCTTGGCTGATTGCGTTTTCGCTACTGTTATCAACAATGGGCATATATTTTTCGGCCATGTTGCATGAATATGCAAAAAATAAAAGTCTCACAAAAATGTTAAAAATTTCATATGCTAACCATTACACTTGACAAATGCAATTAACGTGATGTCAAAGCCTGTTTTACGTCTGTTATGATGTGCAAAGTATTGAGTCACAATTATTAATGTCTTATTGACAATATGTTTCAACCTGAAAAAATTTTTCGCAAATATAATTTAAGGAAGGGAATAATGAGGAAAAGTTTTCTATCCACATCAAAGGAGGCGCTACCAAGTGTAACCATGAAAACAACTTGCATAGCCATCCTACCTTTGCTGTGGTGAACAAAACAGATTACTATGGAAAATTTTATGTGTCCTGCATCCAATTCTTATTCCTTTCCTAAATTTCTCCTCAATTTTTGCGTTTTTGTTTTCTTTGCTCTATGTCATGATTCATACAAACAGAAAATAGAGGCAATTAGTTTTTATGACTCATTACAGTGTCATAGAAATTTCTTCCTATAAGAATAGTTAATAAACACTACTCACAACCAGTGCCCTGAAGTCCAGACACACAGGTCGACAGTTGTAATAAAAAAGAACGAATAAATAAATTAATAAATATTACTGACTGTGTGTATGAAGACACATTTTTGTAGGCTATAATACGATTACATTATTAAAATGTTCTGTGCTTATTTGTATCTTTTGCCCATCGGAATTCGCTTATATTTTAATTGCAGCTGCAGGTGACGGACTCCGGGAACACAGGCCCTTGTTGTAATCGAGAAAATCCTCCTTGTATGTTCTTCACTTATTTCAATAAATAAAAAAAATACTTGATACTGTTGTTCAATATAATATTATTCACCCACACACATGATACATAGATCTAAAATCTCACATTTTCATTGTGTTTCTACACACGAGAGAGTATAAAAGTAAAAACAAAAAACTGTACAAAAGTAGAATGTTTTTTCTTTCATTTGTCTGCACCTTACCGAGCTTTCATAATTAATGTCTTTGCCAACTCTCTGGTCGTTCGGTCTTCCAGTTTTTGTTTTTTTAATAAATCTAAATTTTACGACATCCTGGAGGCCTTTCATCATATACCTACACACCCCTCGAGATAGTGTGAATTGTAATATAATTATGAGCTATTATGTGGTTATGCCTCTCTTTAGTATTCAACCCTGAGGTTGCTTTGCATCAGTATGACATTCCCATCTTCTGTTGCATTCCTCTTCACATCCATGTATGTAGTACATTCCCCATCGTTCATGACCTGCTGGTGTTTGACATCCTAGTTATCCCCACGATTCCTTCCCTTAATAGTTCCTTCTGCTGTTCTTACAATGATGTTTTGTGTCTTAAAACGGGTCCTACAAGTTTTCATCTTTCTCTTTGGATGTGCCTGGTTTGCTGTACTCTTGTCAGCCCCTCTTCATATGTAACTCTCTCTCTCTCTCCAGGTGATCTTCATCATCCTTTTGTAGCAAAAAATCTCCTTGTCTTCTAGCCATGTTCTCCCTTGTTTTGCAATTCTCTAAGTTTCATAGCGGTATGAGGCCGCATTCCAAACAAGTGCTTTCATAATCCCTTTCCTTATTTCCAGATTTAGGTTCCTGCTGATGAGTAAGTTCTTTCTTAAACCAAATGCAGTTTTGGCCTGTTGTATTCTGCTCACAGTTTCTTTCTGGCTTATACCATCCCTTGTAATCCTTCCTCAGATTCAAATTTTTTATTAGTCGTTTAGCATTTGAACATATAACAGACTTCATCAACACACTTGCTTACTAATATTACAAAATACATATTTATATCTTTTACACTGTTATATTCTGCATTTCCAAAAATTCTTCTAAAGAATACAATGGGTTTGCTATCAAGAAGCTGTCCTGTTTTTCCTTAAATGCTTTGATTGGCATGCTTTTGACATGTTGACGCAGCTTGTTATATGTTTTGATTGCATGCAGGCAAGACTATTGTTTGTTTTTGCTAGTCTGTTTTATGGTAAGAGCAGAGTAGTAGTCGTTCTTGTACAATAATCATGTCTTTGATTGGTTATGCTTAAATCTGGTAGTTCAGTGAGTATGTAATTAACACTTTCTAGGCTATTTTAAATTAATTACAGTTAATATCTTATACTTAGTTAACAAATGCTTGCAATGAGTTCTGCTATCTGCTCTTGGCATTGCTCTAATTGCTTTCTTCTGAATTAAAGAATTTCTTTTTTTTTTTTTACTATTTCCCCAGATATTAATCCGTGTTATAAAATAGATTGAAAAAACACAAAATATTCTGTTCTTAGATATCCAAATTGACATATGACATCAGTCTCTTTAGCGAGTGTATTACACCTTACTGTATTACCTGTATTACACCTAACTTTTACTTGTTCTACATAGCTGTGCCATGCTATTTTGTTGTCAAGAGCAATGCCTAAAAATTTTAGATTTTGTTTTTCTATTTTTTCAATCTTTGATAGACCGAAAAATATATCCTATGTCATATTTACATATAACAGTAAACCATTTGCACTGAGCCAGGATTCTGCACTATCTTTCATCAAATTCATCCTTTTGACAAAGTCTTCAAATATATAGTTTACAGACAGAAAAGTAGTATCATCTGCATACATATAAATCTTTACATCTGTATTTTCTGGTACCAGCAATGGAAGAGGCCCTAATTTTAATCTCTGTGGCACTCTGTGTTGAATCTCAAGTGGTATTTTTATTTCAGTCAATACTGAGAAGTCCAGTCGATGCAAACGTTTCGTAATGATACATTAACTACTATCTCGGAGATAGCTGGGTATTCACTTCTTATTGTCAACAAAATGTACTCAAAGACACTTTAGAAAAATTTGATCTCAATGTTCTGTCTGCTTTCAAATCTGCCAGTTTCTCCGGTAAGATTAATCTAAGTTATTCAGAAGATATTTCGACTCCACAAATGAATCGTGAACCCAGTCAAAATCTTCAATACTCTTTCGGAAATATTTTTTTTGAAATTATGCTGCAAGAGTACTAAATGCATGTAAAATTATGAAGCAGTTGAACAAGAAGAACGAGATATTTTACAACTAAATGTAATACCTGAAAAGGAATGGTTAAGACATTACAAATGTCTATGGACTGATAATGAAGAAGAATCAGAAATAAATACCAATACCAGCGACTCTGTAGATATGATAAAATTGTAATCTCCACACAATGTAATCAAAGAAATAAAAAACAATGTCACCTTGCACTGATAATATAAACATGGAGTTGATTAAATATGCACCTGATCAAATAAAGCAGGCCACACAAAACTCAGGTGCTTTGCGAGATCTGGCCAGCAGTGACTAAAGCACTGTTGCCCTGTCATAGCACGAATGGGGTGAGGGAAGGTGAGGGAGGCAGACGCAGCACTGCTGCGGCAACACTAGGAAAGGAACGTGTTGTGCCAGTGCTTAACGAGGCAAGAGTTATGTTGTTCTTTGATAAATGAGGCTGGGCTAATCAGCATGCATCAGGGCATACCAGTATGAAAATGAATAGTAATAATAATGATAATAATAATAATGCTAATTTTGTGTACAGACAGAAGGACTAGTTTCATTGTGCTCCTTATTCTGCACTAATTAGCAACATTGTTTGTCTGTTTTCGGCATCGTTTTGAAGACACAAATTTTTCGATATTGTGCCGGCAGCGGTGGCCGTGCGGTTCTAGGCGCTGCAGTCTGGAACCATGGGACTGCTACGGTCGCAGGTTCAAATCCTGCCTCGCGCATGGATGTGTGTGATGTCCTTAGGTTAGTTAGGTTTAAGTAGTTCTAAGTTCTAGGGGACTGATGACCTAAGATGTTAAGTCCCATAGTGCTCAGAGCCATTTGGACCATTTTTCGATATTTGGAACAATCATTTTGGCAGTTGCAATTCGAAGTCTGGCTTGCAACGAGGGATCAGACAGACATGACCTTGCTTTTGTTTTGTTAATATTCATAATTGAAAACATCTGTTCACAAACGAACATTGTTCCGAACATAGCAACATATTTTAGGGTACCTATGGGTATATTACCTACGAACACTCTACAAGACATTGTCTTACAAATTGGTCATCTGTAAAAGGTCTTCTACCTTTTGCAGTTTTCAGTACAACACTATAGCTTGCCCGACCTGGGCTTTCCGATGTGCGATTCAGCTCATATATCTGCAGAACAACATCAACAGTGATTAACTTTAAAATCTTACCACACAAAACAATCTCATAGTTTAATTTTACAACAATATATAAAGAGAAATAGTGCAAGGTTCTACAGGTATGAGTCCAATTACGAAAAGGCATACTTTGTTTTTCTTTTAGAATGGATAGTATAAACAAGGGTTGCCTCTTTACATGATGGCAATTCTGATTTTAATTTAGTAATCAGTTCACTTCTGTCTGGTCCAACAATCCCCATGTGTGATGAGGAATGTTTATTTTCGTAGTGACAGCGCACTATCGACGCCCCATACTTGTGGAAGAGTGGCATGTTAAGCACGCTGCTTTCCCATCAGACCTTACAAACAAATACAGATCTTCCCACTGAGCATTAAAAAATGTCACACTTAAATCCGAAACTTTTCTATTATTGCTGAATGTATAATTTCACAATATATATAAATGACCTAGTAGATAGTGTCGGAAGTTCCATGCAGCTTTTTGCGGATGATGCTGTAGTATACAGAGAAGTTGCAGCATTATAAAATTGTAGCGAAATGCAGGAAGATCTGCAGCGGATAGGCACTTGGTGCAGGGAGTGGCAACTGACCCTTAACATAGACAAATGTAATGTATTGAGAATACATAGAAAGAAGGATCCTTTATTGTATGATTATATGATAGCGGAACAAACACTGGTAGCAGTTACTTCTGTAAAATATCTGGGAGTATGTGTGCGGAAAGATTTGAAGTGGAATGATCATATAAAATTAATTGTTGGTAAGGTGGGTACCAGGTTGAGATTCATTGGGAGAGTCCTTAGAAAATGTAGTCCATCGACAAAGGAGGTGGCTTACAAAACACTCGTTCGACCTATACTTGAGTATTGCTCATCAGTGTGGGATCCGTACCAGATCGGGTTGACGGAGGAGATAGAGAAGATCCAAAGAAGAGCGGCGCATTTCGTCACAGGGTTATTTGGTAACCGTGATAGCGTTACGGAGATGTTTAACAAACTCAAGTGGCAGACTCTGCAAGAGAGGCGCTCTGCATCGCGGTGTAGCTTGCTCGCCAGGTTTCGAGAGGATGCGTTTCTGGATGAGGTATCGAATATATTGCTTCCCCCTACTTATACCTCCCGAGGAGATCACGAATGTAAAATTAGAGAGATTAGAGCGCGCACAGAGGCTTTCAGACAGTCGTTCTTCCCGCGAACCATACGCGACTGGAACAGGAAAGGGAGGTAATGACAGTGGCACGTAAAGTGCCCTCCGCCACACACCGTTGGGTGGCTTGCGGAGTATAAATGTAGATGTAGATGTAGATGTAGACAGATTAACAGTGCCCCATTTCATAAGATTCCGAATGGATACTTCAGTGCACGAAAGGTGATGTGAGAGCAAGCACTATCTCTGTCACAAACAAGTGCCCTGATCTAAAACATAACCTCTGAAATTTAGGCATTTTCGCTGGCTGAATGGACATGTGCCAGACAAACTGAATGAAGCTTTGGTATGCCCTATTTACAATAAAACTGATGAAGTACAATGCAGAAATTACCAAGGGGTATTTCTACTAAACTCCTGCCAGCAACTGTATACTAAAATTAAAAACAAGAGATTAGTATCAGTAGTGGAAACACATATATTATTCAACATGGTTTTAGAAAATCTAGAACATGTTCCAACCGTCTTTTCACTTTGGCCCAAGTAACTGAGAAAATGAGGGAATTTAGATTGCTGATTTACTATGTTTTTATTGACTATGAAAAGCTGTTAGCAGAGGCAAAGCGAAAAATTCTATGGGAATCACTAAAGGAATTGGAAGTTCCAGCATATTTCATTAGGGCATTTCAGTCTTTATGCAAAGATAATAACATAAGGATCCATACTCTGAGGAATGGGACATAATCTGTTGATACAAATCAAGGAGTCAGACAAGGCAACCCACTGTTGTCACCCTATTTAACGTTTACATTGACGATATCATTTGTAAATGGTTGATTTTACTAAATGGTATGCTAAGAAGCGATAATTTTAATTTTATGACGATGCTATATGCTGTTAATCAGACTATGTTTGGAGAATTTGAAGAAAAGGTTCAAATTTCAGTAGACAAATTGAGTCAAATTTCCACTAAATATGGAATGACAGTATCGACAGATAAGACAAAAGTTATGGCGTTTCAAGGATTGAAACCTGCAAGAGCTAAAATCGTTATAGATGGAAAAATATGTGAACAAATGAGAGAGTTTAAATAATTACAGTGCAATTTTAAATCTCCCATGTCACATTATGTAGAGCTAAAACTGGCCAGAGTCATATATTTCTATGAGACTACACAATGTTCATTAAAACATAACATACAGAAAAAACACTAATTAAACTCCACAAAGTAATAGTGTTACCTTTGCTGCTGTATGGTAGCAAATGTCGGACCCTAAGATATGATCAATCACAACGAATAGAATCATCAGAGATGATGTTCCTTCCATTCTTAGTGGGATATTCATTGTCAGATCACAAAAGTAGGCAAGAACGAAATGTTGAACAAGTTACAATATACCATTGGAAAATACTGACAGATTGGAAAGACCATTTGCAATGAATGCTTAATGACACAGTATAACACAACTGGCAAAAGGTGCAGTCAACATTCCTTAAAGAGATTATAATGCTAACTTGCCATGGAACAAGCTAATAATACCCTCTGAGAGGACTTTGAATTATGATGGCACATGTAAATAATGGACAGAGATATTAGACTAAAATTTTGAATATGATGAAATTAACAGAAAAACTAAACAGACTTTAACTGTGGGGGGTTAGTTAAAGTGGTAAAATCATATATGAATGGAAAAAAATAATGGTCATCAGCCCAATTGGGCTCATAAATTTGGAAAGATAAGTTTCAGAAAATTGGATAATGGTCATTAAAGTCATTTTCATTAATATTTCCCTTTGAATAGTACACAGGATAAAAACTGACATAGGGTTTTCTGAGCTGTGGGTAGAAGCAGTTATCAATAATGATCACTTCAGTAATAATGGAAAGAAAATTAGCACTAAACTCAAGGTCATAACTAAAGTCAACACTGGAATGTTACTGCATGAAGTGCAGAACTAAATTTGGACATGAGGGGCTTCCATCTTAGCTGACATGTAAAAACACAAATATAGATAAATAATTTCATACTTACAATGTCCATGCTACTCTCTCTCTCTCTCTCTCTCTTTCTCTCTCTCTCTCTCTCTCTCTCTCTCTATATATATATATATATATATATATATATATATATATATATATATATATATATATAAAAGATTTCCTTACCAATATTAATAATCCAGTTATCTATCTCATATCTCATATGTGAAGAACATGACAGAGACCAATAAACTAGTATAGCATCACTAGTCAAACTCTAAGGTTATTACAGTAAAAAAAAATAATTCAAACAAAGCTAATCTTTAACTTCATTTGGAACAGTTTATATTTTTCTTTGCAAGGCAAAAAATTCAATACTGAGCACAATTAACACAAAAAAATCTTTCATGATAGTAATGAAGACAACATTATGTTTAAAATGAGCTTGACTTATCTGTCTATTTTTATCACTTTATTTTAGACAGTAACATTTACACAATCTGGCACTGTATTGTTACAAAACTATACTTTGCAATAAACTGAGAGTACTTTAGAAAAACCCTACTTGACTTCACTTTTGTTGTTTTAGCTTTAACTTTTGTTACTCCTTTCACATTTGACAAACAAAAAGAAACCACTTGGAAAACACCTGAAAGCAATAATTCTTCATTTAAAACAGGATATTCGGTTTTAGTAGCACTTTGGAGAGGACCCTGCATAGGTTCATGATCAGGATAGAAGATACAGTTATGAACACAGATTTATAGCATTTGGATTATTATTATTAAAACCACTCTCACAAAATTACTGTTCCATGCCCATATACATATCTGAATGTATGAAGTCAGAGAAGCAGTGGCGAAGTTTTGGTGGCAAGCGACATGGCTTCTACCTGTACTAATGGCACTTGATGTTCGAATGCTCTATAAAATCTCTTCATGGCGTCGGATTTTCAATATATTAGAGTCATTCCTTTTAGGCGAGAATACCCAGTAATAGCCAAATCCACATCCGAGGCAAAGTTCCTTGCAAAGCAGCTTCCAATTGCCTCTCTTGGCACTGTCGAAGTGCACCTTGCTATGGCTGGCCACTTACTACATACTGTTCCCACCAAGGAGCTGCCCAGTTAGACCGCCATAACCACCTTTTACATCGCGCCATGCCACTTCTGTTGCAGAAGGACTTCATTATATCTTTCACATTTTACAATACAGTGTCCTAAACATGAACCAGCTTCCAATAAACATTGTCCTTCATATAATTATACACATATTATAAATTTAATTATTTTAACAAATCGTTTTTCTCTTTTTGTATTTACATTACAAAACTCTAAATTTCCTGTCACAAATCAATGACCTTAAGTAACACAGAATACACACTCTATAATTGCAGCTACACGGTTATATAATCTAGACCTACTTCTAATCGATATAAGTGTTACACATGCCCCATGTTTTATTGAGGTTTCCCGACAAGAATGCATCAATAAAACGTCAATAACACCTACGCGGTGTCGAGCAGTAAAAAAAAATTAATCCAACCAGAGTTGGACGTAAAAAAATTTCGTAAAGTACACTAAAACACAATATACTTTATACACATCCTTATCAAAACAAGACGTAAGTATCAATATTCCATTCTGTACATATACGTTAATTAATTCTAATTTTGTGAAACAATAAGTTAATTAGTAATCAAAAATTTTATGCATTATCAAGAATATTGAGTAGAATATTGTATGCATTCAAAAATGTATGTAAACATATTCAAGCATACACCCAACAATATCTCAAGAAATTTTAACACTACATGTAATACATAATACACCATAATTTTGAAATCATTAATCGAGAAATTTTTCAATGCTGGTTCTAATATTAGCAGTCCCTTCTTTGATAATTACATAGACATATAAACATATTTAACTGAAACTAGTAACATTTAGTCACTGTCCTTACTTCAAATGGACAGTCCATTTTTGAAGACCATAGTAAAATGCATACAACATTAATCAAGATAATACCACATAATTTTGCTGCCTGCAACAACATTTGGCAGTCCATGGTTGCAAACATTTCAACACTGTACATTCACTATACATTAGACATTTGAATGCCCACTTTGGTTTTTTTATGGACGTTCATTTGTAACACAAATTTAAACACGTAAAACACTGAAAATGATTTCAATTTCGATTGCTGCCTATTACTGAGGTATGGCAGTGCAAGTTTAACAACATTTTCCCACATTCAGACATACACTCCTGGAAATGGAAAAAAGAACACATTGACACCGGTGTGTCAGACCCACCATACTTGCTCCGGACACTGCGAGAGGGCTGTACAAGCAATGATCACACGCACGGCACAGCGGACACACCAGGAACCGCGGTGTTGGCCGTCGAATGGCGCTAGCTGCGCAGCATTTGTGCACCGCCGCCGTCAGTGTCAGCCAGTTTGCCGTGGCATACGGAGCTCCATCGCAGTCTTTAACACTGGTAGCATGCCGCGACAGCGTGGACGTGAACCGTATGTGCAGTTGACGGACTTTGAGCGAGGACGTACCGCCGAATTGCTCAACACGTGGGGCGTGAGGTCTCCACAGTACATCGATGTTGTCGCCAGTGGTCGGCGGAAGGTGCACGTGCCCGTCGACCTGGGACCGGACCGCAGCGACGCACGGATGCACGCCAAGACCGTAGGATCCTACGCAGTACCGTAGGGGACCGCACCGCCACTTCCCAGCAAATTAGGGACACTGTTGCTCCTGGGGTATCGGCGAGGACCATTCGCAACCGTCTCCATGAAGCTGGGCTACGGTCCCGCACACCGTTAGGCCATCTTCCGCTCACGCCCCAACATCGTGCAGCCCGCCTCCAGTGGTGTCGCGACAGGCGTGAATGGGGGGACGAATGGAGACGTGTCGTCTTCAGCGATGAGAGTCGCTTCTGCCTTGGTGCCAATGATGGTCGTATGTGTGTTTGGCGCCGTGCAGGTGAGCGCCACAATCAGGACTGCATACGACCAAGGCACACAGGGCCAACACCCGGCATCATGGTGTGGGGAGCGATCTCCTACACTGGCCGTACACCACTGGTGATAGTCGAGGGGACACTGAATAGTGCACGGTACATCCAAACCGTCATCGAACCCATCGTTCTACCATTCCTAGACCGGCAAGGGAACTTGCTGTTCCAACAGGACAATGCACGTCCGCATGTATCCCGTGCCACCCAACGTGCTCTAGAAGGTGTAAGTCAACTACCCTGGCCAGCAAGATCTCCGGATCTGTCCCCCATTGAGCATGTTTGGGACTGGATGAAGTGTCGTCTCACGCGGTCTGCACCTCCAGCACGAACGCTGGTCCAACTGAGGCGCCAGGTGGAAATGGCATGGCAAGCCGTTCCACAGGACTACATCCAGCATCTCTACGATCGTCTCCATGGGAGAATAGCAGCCTGCATTGCTGCGAAAGGTGGATATACACTGTACTAGTGCCGACATTGTGCATGCTCTGTTGCCTGTGTCTATGTGCCTGTGGTTCTGTCAGTGTGATCATGTGATGTATCTGACCCCAGGAATGTGTCAATAAAGTTTCCCCTTCCTGGGACAATGAATTCACGGTGTTCTTATTTCAATTTCCAGGAGTGTATATTCTTGCCCCAGTGTGGCAAGTCTTTTATGCTGCCCACTCTGTATTTAAGGCAGTCCTCAATTATTTTCAACATCAACACTTGTCTGCCTATTGACACATTTGCCAGTCCTTCTGATCACACTGCAATATTCAATTAATGCAGTCCTTATACAAGTCATCGCCTAGAGTTTACATGTAATGTATATCCTGTTATGTTATACTGAATCTGAAATTTATAGACATGTATCAGTAGTCTGGTAACAGAAAAGTTTTTCCAATGTAACAACACTTGGTAATACAACATCAAGAACAATAACATATAGAGTAAAATACTATTTGATTAAATACATATACACTTTATTATTTTGTCCATTATTACTCATTTCTGCAGATGTAAGGTTCTAAATCGACGGTGTTATGAATACCTAATGGCTTCTTTGACTTAGGATAAACAAGATAGTAGGCTTCAGTGTGTGGAGTTCCTTGCACTTCAAAGGGACCATTACATCTATATTTGAACTTAGAAATTGCCTGGTTCATTTCACTAGATTTTTCGTGCGTTTTTACAAGAACAAAATCACCAATTTTGACATTGGTCGCTTTAAGGCCCTTCGCTTTTTCTTTCATTCTTTTTCTTATTAGGTATTTTTTCTCAGATTCTGTTCTACATAGGGTGGAAATTGTAAGGTTTCTTCAGCTATACTTTTGCTCTTATGATTAAGTAGAAATTCCTCAGGTGTAAAGCCTGTAGTATCATGGTGGAGGGTATTCATTACACTTTAAAAGTGCACAATAAACCTGCCCCATGCCTTGTGAAAGTGGTGGCAGTAAGTTCGACACAATCTACCTATTTCACACATATAACGCTTCACTGGATTACTTGCAGGATGTTATGCTGAAATATATTTCACTTGTATGTTATTATGTTCCATCTCTTCCTTCCATATTTTTTAAATAAATTGAGGCCCTTATCTAATAGTAGTACCTTTGGTTTTCCTATCATATTGAAATATTCAGTCATTCTATTAAATACTGCATTTGCCATGGCTTTTATAATAGGAAAGAAATCGATAAACTTCGAAAATACTGTAGGTACAATTTCCAGAAGTTTTTGGGAGGTGTCCATACAAGTCCACTGACAATAAGTCAAGAGTGTCGTCTGGTACACTGTTTTACATACAACCGTGGTTTGTCCGATCTGTGACCTTTACCCTCTGCCAAATATCACATGATTTAATGTGATCTGTTATTTTCTTTGTTGCACTGGTATTTTTTTACTATTACATCAGAAAGTATTAATACAACTTTTCTACCAACAGTGTCCTAAGGTGAGGTGAAAATAGTCAATTATTTCAGCCTCAAATTGAGCTAGCCAACAGACATTCCACTCTTCTCTACTTGCACCATTTCTTTTGTGTAAAATATCTTTAAAAATCTTATAAAACTTACTAATTTGAGGATACTTTGTATCCTGAAAATTTACTTTAACTGACTTCATCTTCGATTGGTAATATCGCATATTTTCGCCATTTGTTCGGTTTCCTTTTCCCCTTGAACCTCTTTGATGAATCTCATATGAAAAGTGCCATTTTCGTTGTTTTCCTATGGCACACTGTCTATTCCTTCTGGTAATCTGGATTGAGAATCTGCCGCATGATATTCACTTCCTTTCACACAGAAAATTTCTTAGGTACAGTGCCCAATGGCTTAACCTGCCAGTAAATAAGTGGTAGTCTTTAAGAAATGTCAACGCTTTGTGATCAGTATGTATAATTGTTTTATGCCCCTACAAATAATTTCGAAACTCTTTCAAACACAATATGATAGCAAGAGCTTCTTTTTAGGAAATGGTGTAATTTCTTTCCTACTTTGTCAGTGGCGAAAGCTATTGTCCTATTTTGGGTGTACTGTTTCTATGTTCTCTTCGAAAATTTCTATGCTAATTCCATATGCACTGCTGTCCGTACTCATATGAAATGGTTCACTCAGAACAGGGTGATGCAAAATATTGTTCCATATTAATTCATTTTTCAAATTATCGAAATCTTGTTGGCATTCTTCTGTCCACATGAATGCACTATTTTTCTTAAGCAATCTATTTAAATGGGACTATTAAATGTTTGACCCTTCGCAAATTTGCGGTGAAATCCGCAGGGACCGAGATACACTTTTAACTACTTTCAGTTCTTAGATGGTGCGCATTTTTCAATGGCATTTAAGTTCTCTGGATCCTTTCCATCCCAGAAGTGGTAATAATATGCCGCAATAATTTTATTTCCTGTTTTACTAACTCGCACGTCTTCAGTTTTAGTGTAATTCCTTCTGCTTGAAGAGCAGAGAGGCTTTTGTCTAACAATTCTCAGTGTTCTTTCCAATTTTCTGTGGTGATCAACAAGTTGTCCATATACGTGGTCAACCTTGCAGTTAGTTCCCATCCTAATATGGAATCTAAAGCCCTAATGAAGACTGAAACGGAAGTATTAAGCCCAAAAGGGATAACTTTTTATTAGTAGCATTTTCCTGCAAATAGAAATACAGTATACTATCGAGACTCTTTATGCAGTGGGATTTTCCGATACCCCGCCATGAGATCTAAGCTAGTCAAATATCACATATTGTGGAACTTTTGCAACAGATCGTCTAAATTATCTGGACTGTCTACTGCTCTTTTGAAAACCATGGTTAGTGTTTGTGCATCGATTATTACTCTCACACCTCCATCATTTTTGTTTACAATAATGAGAGGGCTACTATACTGACTATTGCTCCATTCGATAATTCCCCATTCAATCATTTTGTCGATTTCCGCCTGCATGGCTTCTCCCTTAGCTAGAGGTACTGGATAAGGTCTCACGAAAAATAGTTCATGTTCTATTGCTTCAATACAGTACTCAAAGCTCTTTACTAGTCCCAGTGTATCTGAAAACACGTCCTGATTATCAGTCAGAATGTTAAACAGATCGGCTTTCTGTTCCGATGTAAGTTCTTGTATCACTTTAATAATTTCTTTAAAAGTTTCTACTTTTGGGTCATCCTTCTTTACGTGGTATATTTCATATAAATTGGACAAACCATCACATCCAGGGTCTAATTCTAATATCAATGAAACAACTTTGGTGACCTGTGAAATTTCGTTTTCCTCAAATCTAACTTCCAGAATACCAGATTTATTATTAATTTTGACAATGCCATTACCGCAATCAATGAAATACTTTTCCTTATCAAGCCAATAAAGACCTAAAATCATTTCGGTATTCAATTCAGGCATGATCAGGAAGTCGTGCTCAAATTTTCGTCCATTAATTTCAAATTCTATCATCACTTTTCTTCAATAGGATTTGCCAGTTGCTCCTACAATTTTCATACCATTTACTCATATCATAACCAACCCAGGTTTATAGGAAATGTGTTCAATGAAATATTGTGAAATAGCACTAATTTGGGATCCAGTGTCTAAAAGTACTTGCAATTTAATACTGTGAATTTCGACTGGGATGATAGTTTGTTTGATTGTTCTACTTTCTGAATTTTCTTGTTCCTCCCTTAACAAATCTTGTTCGACCATCAGTTCGTTTCAAGGTATGTTATTTACTGGCAAATCACGTGTATCTGGGGGCTTTTTCAGTTTTCTGATTTCTACTTGTTTCATTGCTCTAATCACCTCTTGCCCCAGTATTGTCTTGTCAGGTTGCTCTTTCTTTTTCGGTTCGGTATTTACTGCCAGATTTTGTTTGCAAAAGACTTCATTTTGTTTTCTATACACATCTTTTGTTATGCTTGGTTCTCTTTCATCAATTTCTACGTTTTCTTCGTCTGAACTATCACTTATTTCATATTCACTGTCTGATTCTAGCATGAATTCTACTCTTAGACAACAAGCCATTTCGTCTTTTGACCTTTTGTCAGTTTTCTTATTTTCAAAATTTCGTTTCAGAACTATCATTTCTATTTCATTTTCACTCTCTGGTGTTTCTTCAGTATCACTTTTGATTACATCCACTTTAACTTCATATTCAGTATAATCGTCTTGGATTTCATGGTTCACATATATTCATCTGACTATATTTTCATGGCCATCAACAATATTTAATTGTACGAGGCCTTCGTCATGCAGGATCGCTTCATTCACACTATCAACGATTTCATCCTCCTCCAGATTCCTGTTTATACCGACCACTTTTCTGTTTCTAGCACCAATTTCTCTAACATTGACAGCTTGCATGCTTTGTGCAGCGGCTTTCTCTCCCTTACCAACCATTTCATCTGAAATCGCTGCTTATAAAATAAATTAAATGAAATAAAATAAAATATTAATTATTTTAATGTTAATTATTCTGTATGATGGTGATTGTAATTGTAATTGATATTTGCTTATCTGGATAATTATTCGGTATCAGACGCTTGACAATGGCTTTTTCGTAAAGGCAATGTTACTCGTAGTTGACCGTGAAATAAAACTGAAATAATCGGACTTCGTAATTAAATCGTTTCCAAAGACTGCTGCGGTAGGTGCGGACTCATAATCTAAATCTCAATATTACAATAATTTGCCAGCCACGCCAAAACGTCGTACAGAGGTGATTGTCTACTAAACATAAAAAAGTTACACTGTTAGTTAAATCAGATATATTCAATGAATAAGCCTTCAGTTCAAAATCCTACTTACTTTTATAAATATAAATTCTTTACAGAATCGAGTGCCTAGTGTGGTTGCAACTCGCAGTAATTTTCTATAACATGAAATATGGCGGTGTGCCAGACAATAAAATAAAATACGTGCTTCTCGCACCACTTCAACCAGAGCTCCCTTTTCTTAACCAAACATACGAGTAACGTAATTGTGCTTTTGTTTTATCAGCGACACAGCGCTGCAGTTGTGTGCCATAGGCTTTATTTATTTGTCACTGATTATTTATTTAATTAATATTTCGCGTTTCCGAGGAAACTCACGCTCGGCATGCAAATGTGCCTTTATATTGCCCCCTGAATTGCGAGGCGAAAGGACACACCTGCAGGCGAGCAATTCACCTAAAGGCACAAGAAAATCTAAGTTATCTACAACTATTTACATGACCCACATTATACTCATTATATACAAAATTTGAATGACGCGGGTGCGCCGTAAAAGTTCTTATGTTGGCAGATAGAGTGCGTACAGTTAGATCACGCGGCACAGTATTGCAGTTCATATTGTTCGTGTGCGCGCGTCTCTCAGTCGTTGCACCAAGAAAATATTCAACCAAGATTACATATGAAGACTACATTCTATGACAGGTAACTTAGTTTTAAATTTACAATATTCGTTATAACACAATACAACTTAGATTGTTGAATGTTCTTAGTTACATAGTATTGTTTTGAAATACTTCAAAGAAAAATGTCCGTATGTTTCAGGTGCGTTGACCTATACACATCGTGTCGTTATCACAGTTCATATTCATCTGCTGCACAATAATTTTTTACAGGTTAGTATCGTCGTGGTAAAGTTTTTTGATCACGGTAACATCGTTGTATAACAACGTGATTAATACATAAGCGTGTCCATTTCCTATTTTCATTATAGTCGTTGTGATGCAGTTCGTTGTGAGTAAAAGCATTGCTTATTACAGATCAGACGTGACCCGCCGAGTAATTGGTCCACGTGCAGTTCGTTTTTTACATTCCGTGGAAGCTTGGTTGTAGAACCTCGGACGGCACATAGCTGGCGTCGATCCTAGGACAGTCCAGGTAAGAGTGTCCGTCACATTTCGAGAACATTTCATTCCCTGAAGTTCCAACCAAAATTCTTCCACCCGTCGTGTTGTTTTCTGGACAGGCACTTTGTGTCCATTTAATCCCGTTAACATCTTGAAGTTAGGTACTGTAGTAATGTCACTAGACGATGCACGAATTATGCACTTCACATTTTCAGTTTTTTGCTCAATATAGCTCACCTAAATGTTCGTAGTTATTAATCAAGGAAATCGTTCATCGCGTTTACATAGGTACGATGCATAATGAATGGCATTAACCGTTTCCTTCACATAGGTTTCTGCGTAGTTGCAGAGTTAGTAATGTTCGTTAATGTCCGTGAACAGAGGTTCACTATGCAATGTCTTTTTGGCATTCGTTTTGTTCAAATTTTTACATGATACATCAGTTAAAAAAAAAAGTAATTATACATACACACGTCACATATTTTCTTAGTATAAACATAATACAGTTGCACATAAACATCGCTATAGGTTATTACATTGTGTCACATTTGATTACATGAATTGCAGATATTTACGTCCTCTTTATCGGTTTTGTGATGTCACCTGAAATTAAGATAGATTAGACACAACATTCATTACATCAGTAGGCAAGACCAGGCGTTTTCACTACTCAATAAATATTCAAAATAGTAAGAGAGAGAAAATGTTCGATTCCTCGCGTTTTGTGCGTGTGTGTAGAGTGTCTGTGTGGCCTTGACTACTGGTAGATGCTTTTCGTGTTGAGAGATGTGCGTCTAATCTATTTCTCAAAGTAAAAGATCGCTTCACAGATGACGTCTGTCAGTTCGTCAGGTGTCATACCAAGTCAGTGGTACCTACAGTCACAAATGTTCCGTGAAAAATTAATATATCATTCACTGCTACGTAATCATAAATTTTACTTTAATATTCAGTCTTCTCGGTGGAGCCGCGGCGTTGAAAGAAAAGTTCTTCTGTCTTCAACTGCGACTCTGGAACGCTGAAATGAAAATTTCTATACTACTTATTATCTGTGTTGTAACGAGTTGCGTAGCAATGTTTTGATGGGTATGACTTTGACATTATTCAGCATGAAATGCGCTAAGATCTCGGTGTGCGTATAGCCCAATAATTTTGTTAGTTCTACGATGTTGTAACAGATACGCACCAGGGTGCGGTATGTTAACAATTATATAAGGTCCTTCATATAGCAGACGCCACTTAGCGTTGCGTCGTTTGAGTGCAACAGATTTATGATGAGTACGAAGTAGTACAAGCATTCCTACCTCGAATTTTTGTTTTCTTTTTATTATGTTTCTGTGATGTTTGTTTCGTATTTGTGCGTGATGTGTCAATGTAGTCAATACTTCTTTTATTTTCTGTTCAGGTGTGATTTCCTTGTCTGACAACTTAGGTAATGGTTCTATCCACTGATCGTTCTGTTTGCAATTGAACATGATCTCGTTAGGTGTGTAATTTGTATCGTAAATATTTAAGTTATTGTGTACGTCTTCGAAAAGACTTAGGTAGGACACCCAATTAGTATGTTTTGATGAAATATAGGTCCTCATGAATCGATTTAATTCTCGGAAAAGTCTCTCAGTCGCGTTACATTGTGGACTAAACCTCGAAATAAATATACTTTTAATGTTATTGTCCTTCAAGAAATTTCTCCATTTGTACCCAGAGTAGTATGCTGCATTATCTGACAGAATTGCTTTAGGTTTTCCCACGTGCGTCAGGTAATCACTTGAGAATCTTCGTATTATAGCACTTGCAGTGGCGGATTTTAAAGCATAAAGTTTTACATGTTTAGAAAATACATCGTAAAAAGCTAAGATATATTTGACGCCTCCAGAGCTTGCTGGATGCGGTCCACTGATGTCAGTACACAGAATTTCCAGGGGTTTACTGGGTAAAATAGAATGTAAATCTGTTTTTGTGGATAAATTCTGAGGTTTTGATTTTTGACATATGACACATGTTTTCAGTTCCCTGTAAATTTTTCTTCTCATATTGCTAAAATAACAGTATGTGCTGAGCTTTGCCAAACACTTTTTCGTCCCATAATGACCCCAAACTAAGTGTGTGTGCCAAATTAAATTACGTTCAGACTCTTCGGGAATGCATACACACCAGTTAGTAGCATTTGGATGTCGTCGATAAAATAACACATCATTGTGTAACTTGTAATACTTAGTCGAAGGATGATTGTGTTTTTCTACCAGTAATGTTATTATCTTATACCAGTGAGGATCAGATTTTTGTAATTCAGCCATGTTTCTGCACATATCAATATAATATTGGTGATACTGCTTGTCTTGCATTAAGAGAATCCTGTAGTCATTTATATTTTCTAAGTCACTGTTGGTATCATTCATACCTTGTGGAAGTCTAGACAAAGTGTCCGCAATGGTGTTGTCCTTACCTCTTATGTACTTAATTTCAAAAGAGTAGTTCTGAAGTGTAACTGCCCATCGTGATAGTCTAGGATGTACAAGTTTACAAGTTAACAAAAATGTCAGGGCCTGGTGATCGGTGTAAATTACTGTATGTTTTCCAAATAAATAATAATTGAATTTCTTGAATGCCCATACTATGGAAAGTGTTTCTAACTCAGTAGTCGAGTATGTACACTCACATTCAGTTAAAGTACGACTTGCAAACCCAATAATTCTTATCTGTTCCTTTTCTTTATTCTTTACAACTTGAAATAAGCAACAGCCCAAGCCAGTACGTGAAGCGTCACAAGTCATACAAAAATCTAAATTGAAATCTGGATGGCTCAATATGTTAGCATTCACTAAAGCATGTTTAATTGTATTAAAGTCATTCTGGCACTGTTCCGACCAGATCCAAACTTGATTCTTTCTGAGTAGATTTAGCAGATGTTTACTGTTCAAAAGTGGTTGTGGCAAAAAACGTCTGAAAAATGAACATAGCCCAAGGAATGATTTTAACTGCTTTTTAGTTCGAGGGCTAGGAAAGTTTCTGATAGCATCTAATTTACTGGGATCAGGACGTATGCCCTGTGAATTAATGATATGTCCTAAATATTTTATCTCACTGCAACCAAATTTTGATTTTCTTAGGTTGGCTGTGACTCCAGCTTGTGCAAATTTTTCTAAAATTCTTTGAAGTGTGTCAACGTGTTCATTCCAGGATTGTGTAGCTATCAGTATATCATCTACATAGTGTGTGACTGTCTCAACTAAATCGTCGCCAAGCACGGTATCCAGGGCTGTAATGAATACCCCAGAGCTGACATTCAGTCCGAAGGGTAGAACACAAAACTGATAGGTTCGCCCCCCGAACATAAATGCAGTATATTTCCGAGAATCAGGAGTGATACCCACCTGCCAAAACGAATTAGCGAGATCTATTGTGGAAAAATATTTTGCATCTAGAAATTTCTGTAATTGCTCTTCTAAATTTTCAGGTTTTGTGTGAACCGGTAAAATTATTTCATTAATAGCTCGTGCGTCTAACACTAACCTAATGCTTCCATTTGATTTTTTGACAACAAGTAGAGGACTACAGTAAGGTGAGGTGGATGGTTCAATGACCTTCCAGTCTAACATTTGTTTTAATTCTTGCCACACAGCAGGTCGTTGAGATAACGGTACGTTATATGTCTTGTGGTAGAAGATCTTGTGAGGCTTAACTTCAATCTTGTACACATACGTGTTGATAACACCTAATCGTTTGGTAAAAACTTGTAAATATTTGGATAACACTTCCTGTAGTTTTATACGTTCATGTACACTGAGAGCTGTAGCTTCACTTATCTTATGATCAAGCAATGTTTTCAAGTCCATTAGCTCTGCGTCAGATGAGTGTGTTTGCATGTCTTGAATGTCTTTGTCAAGTACTAACTGAACCTTGTACCCTGTACAGTGTTTGTCATGCTTTAGAGTTCTCCTGTCCAAATCAATAATAATTACCCTGCTTTTATCATTTAAAATACATTTACCTTTGGAGAAGTCTATAATGCAGTCCTTCTCGCTCATAATATCTATTCCTAATATGCAATTAGTCACAAGGTTTTGTACAACCAGGAATGGCCATTGTACGGTTCCATTACCTATTTTAACGTTTACAAAAACTTGCTTCGTAACCCTACATGACTTATTACCTAGTGCAGTAGTTATTTTACAGTTTTGGGCAGGAAACTCAGGCACAGGTTCCAATTCACACATCTTTTTATAAAAATTAAAAGATAAAACGCTCACAGCTGCACCTGTATCTAGGACAATAGTAGTTGGAATCCCACCTACTACACCAGTAGTGGATGCTAAAACAATTTCATTTGTGTTTAAACGACATTGTGTACTGTCTTGTAAAAGTTCATCTGATATATTGTTATTGTGGTTGTATCTTATAAATAAAACAGGTAGTTTTTGTTTAGAATTACTCGGCATATCATTATTCTGTTGTTCAAGTGTGGTGTCAAATAACTGATTAACATTGAAGCCGCCCCCCAAGAATTCTTCAGCCACGACCTGGGGCAAAGTAGTGACTGTTTCTAGTTTGTTGGATTAGCATTTGTACTAGGTACTGACACAGATTGAGGTTGTGCATCAGGTGTCATTTCTATTATATTCACATTCGGATATTGCCTATTATGATCTCCAAACTTTTGCGGTTGTTGTTGCTGTTGCGCATTATAACTTACCTGTCGGTCGTAAGGTATGCTCCAATTTTGTCCTGGTGGCTGCTGTGGTAAAGCAGAGTTTGAATGAAAGTACTGATCGTTACGAGTCCAACCTTGATGCTGTCTTGGCTCGTAGTTATTATTATTTCTATTTCTGTTTGTGTTTTTGTTATTACCTTTGTATCCGTTGTTACCGTTGTAGTTATTACCGCGGTGCCTTTTGTATGGATTGCCGCATGAAGTGTTATTACTGTTGTAACTATTGTTTGTATTGGAATACGCGTGTTGATTTTGATTTCCGTACTGAGACGGCATGTGAGTTTGCTGTTTTTGTTGTACCGCGTATCCAACTGTGGGCGCGCCAGAATTGTGTTGGCAAGCCTGCATGTTTTGCATACCACTAGTGTAAACATTGTGGCTGCTGTTTTGCCGCGCGAAGCGCTGGTCTTCAAGTAACATGTCAACCGAATCTAAAGCTGTTAAAAAATAATCTGAATCGTCATCCGGGATATGTAGAAGTTTTTCTTTAATGTTGAAAGGCAATTTGGCCTTCAACGCACGGAGTATATCACGCGTTGCGACTGGTTCGTCTAAAAAGTGTCCCATGTTCAAGTATTTTTCAAAATATCTGCGTAAGTTGCCATTTTTACTGTTAAAAGTTTCAGGTTCTAAAATTTGTCTTCTGAGTCGCTCCTGGACGGATTGCGACCAGAATTTGTTCAGAAAAGCACGCTCAAACTCACTGTACGTGGTACATACGTCAGCTTGACTGTATGCCCAGACAGCTGCATCGCCTTGGATGTAACCGACAATATATGAAATCTTTTTCCGGTCACTCCAAGTGCGTGGAAATGCGTTACTAAAAGATTTAAGAAAAATCACCGGATGAATGGTTCGTTTTTCTGGGATAAAAATCTGAAATTGCCTGTGTTTCATTAAGCTTTCGTCTTCCTTTGCATTATGATATGGATTTGTCCCACTGTAATTACTGCTATGTCCAGCTGGCGAGTAATTACGATAATGTTGCTGTGGTTTACCATGATAATAGCTTGTGTTTGTGTTTGCACATCGTGGTATGTGTTGTAGTCGTGGTGCGTTTTGTTCTTGTGTATTTGTCGTGTGCGGAATGTGTGTATCATACTCGAATGTATATTGGTTTCTGAACTGTACATTTTGACTGATATTTTCGTTACATTCAGACTGTGGTCGATCGGTGAATTGTCCCATGGGTGCAGTGACGGATTGTACTGCGTCACTGATCAGCTGTTTGTTATTAGTAATGTATTGCGCTACGGAGTCGTGCACAATTGTTGGTAAATTTTCACGTAAGCATGTATCAAAATGTTTGTCTTTGTTCACTACCCAATCATTAAATTCTTTATTAATATTTTCAAAATGAGCTGTGGCATCAGATTGTAAGATGTCAGTCAGGTGTTGTTCAACATTGTCAAATTTATTCTGTACGTCAGTAATTCGTTTTTCAAGGTTGTCATGTAGTGAAGGATATGTTTGAATTTGTTCAGTAAGAACTTCACACGTGACATTAAGGTTTTTTATTTGTGTCTGTAAAAGTGCTACGTCAGTTGTAGTCTTTTCTTGTCTCGTATTAAGCTGGGAAAATTTAGTACTGAGTTCAGTCATCTGTTTGGTCAGTGTGGCGTCTATAAGTTCCACACGTTTACATAAAGTGTCATTACCTGTCTTGAGTGCTATGAGGTCAGATTTAATTGCGTCATTTTGTGTCTTTAAGGTTGCCATGTTTTCGGCGTTCTGTTTGATTAACATTTGTAACATGTCGGCAATGTTTACCGTTTGCAAGGTCTCTGCCCCCGCCGCGTCATTAGACGTGACGTCATGCATTAACATGGGCTCTGATTGAGACTTTGAAATTTTTGTGGTGGACGGCCTATTGTCAAAATTTTCGTCAACACTTGCGTCAATGTTTGATGAATCGTCACTACCGGTTGCTGTCGTAAAGTCATTTTCTAACACTTGTCTCACGTCCGAGTCGGATTGCGTCTGAATAGTACGTCCTTGCTGTTCCATTTTTGCGTATTGTTTTCTAGTTATTACCATGCCACACGTGATATATGTTTCAAGAAAATATTTGACACTGATTTTAAAATAAAATGCAGTTGAGCATGAATCGCTCGTTGCAACAATGGCTGTCTATTAATTTAAAAATATAAACTGAATTTGAGATTATTGGTAATGGCTGCTGTCCATGTTACTACGTATCGTACAGAAGTCGGCCATATTGTACACTCGTGTATTGGTATTGTTGCATACGTTATTGTTTAGGGAAAAGTACTGAGAATGAAATTTATCACTGAAACTGTTATGCGGAAAAGAAACACTACAGAATTTACTGAAAAGCTAATACACTGAATTATACGTCTGGTCAAGCCTGCCAATGCAAGGATGCTGCGTCTTACCTTATTTTGCTGGAAGCTTCTTTGCGTCTTCCGGCAAAATTTCAGAATTGCAATGTCTTCAAATTTTGTTATCTCTCATACATTGACGTCCAGGTCCAGAAAGTTGATTTTTTACATGAAACAAAGAGAACAATGTAACAAATGACAAAATAACAAGTCCGACACGCAGTCGCCAATATAAAATAAATAAAATAAAATATCAAATAAAATATTAATTATTTTAATGTTAATTATTCTGTATGATGGTGATTGTAATTGTAATTGATATTTGCTTATCTGGATAATTATTCGGTATCAGACGCTTGACAATGGCTTTTTCGTAAAGGCAATGTTACTCGTAGTTGACCGTGAAATAAAACTGAAATAATCGGACTTCGTAATTAAATCGTTTCCAAAGACTGCTGCGGTAGGTGCGGACTCATAATCTAAATCTCAATATTACAATAATTTGCCAGCCACGCCAAAACGTCGTACAGAGGTGATTGTCTACTAAACATAAAAAAGTTACACTGTTAGTTAAATCAGATATATTCAATGAATAAGCCTTCAGTTCAAAATCCTACTTACTTTTATAAATATAAATTCTTTACAGAATCGAGTGCCTAGTGTGGTTGCAACTCGCAGTAATTTTCTATAACATGAAATATGGCGGTGTGCCAGACAATAAAATAAAATACGTGCTTCTCGCACCACTTCAACCAGAGCTCCCTTTTCTTAACCAAACATACGAGTAACGTAATTGTGCTTTTGTTTTATCAGCGACACAGCGCTGCAGTTGTGTGCCATAGGCTTTATTTATTTGTCACTGATTATTTATTTAATTAATATTTCGCGTTTCCGAGGAAACTCACGCTCGGCATGCAAATGTGCCTTTATATGCTTCCGCACCTTACGCCTTGCTAACTACTTTCATCTCCTTTTCTTTTTCGGACAACGCCCTCTTTTCGACGTTTCCACTTTCGTTTCACCCTTTTATTGATTCTCTGGCCATATAACCCTTTTCAAAGTTTTCCCACTCACCTCGCTTTAAACCATAAAACAAATCATCACGCCATTTTTCGATCCCTGAAAACTCCTTTTTGCACAAATTGTCTGTCTTTTCGCTTTTACTTAATAACCTGTCGGATTCCCTTTTCGTTTCAGTGATATTCCCCACCAAAACAGGTCCACTGAATTCCCTTGCGATGTCATCTCTCCCTACTGCCGCTACTGCAGCCTCATGGCAGACAGCTGATCTCTCCGCCAAGTTCAACACATGCTGTGGCTTAGTTTGCACGCTGTCGTCTGCAGCATAGTCTCTCGTACGTGACTCATCCACCCCCACACCTGTTGTTTTGCGTGCACCGCCTTGTGAAGCAGATCTGCCATTTGCTCATGTCTAAAATTCAGTTTGCTTTAGCCGGTATGATTTCTTTAGTTTGGGCCTGTAATATCTGGCCCATAAAACACGCGGGCCTTAGTTTTAGATTTTGATAGTTTCATGGTGCAAATCCTTTACTGCGAAATGGCATGTTACCGCTACCTCTTTGCAACATATTTCTGTCGTAACGTTCATTCTCATTTTGTTACTTACGCTTATTCTCGTGGTTATCCCTACTCTGGGTGTTATTACTTTGATAACAACCACGGTTGCCTCTCCAGTGGCTCTCATCTTCGGCTCTTTCAAAAA
This sequence comes from Schistocerca cancellata, assembly GCF_023864275.1. Taxonomy (NCBI): domain Eukaryota; kingdom Metazoa; phylum Arthropoda; class Insecta; order Orthoptera; family Acrididae; genus Schistocerca; species Schistocerca cancellata. Next base: position 1,073,028,999 of record NC_064627.1, read on the forward strand.
CGAGGAGAAGCTTTTGTTAGTGCTTCCCATGTAAAATTTTGAACCTCTGCGAGCTAATTCCATAGTTCCCCTACTATTTCGGATTCCGTTCGACTATTTCTCAAGTGTGTCAATTTTCGATACTACATTTCGTGAAACTCCTTCACTGAGTTACTGCCTCTGTTTTCATACTACCTAGCCATGATAAATTCCCGTCATAGGCAGTTCCGTTTTTGTTCTGGCCAAAATTCCTTTATACATTTTTGTTTAAATTCACCACACGACATTTGTTCTGTATCCAAATTTAGGCCCAATTTTTTGCATCCCCTGCCAGGGAGCTAGAAACCCCATTGATCTTTTCCTGGTCCATTACATAATAAGGAAAATTCTTTTCACAGTTTTTCAAAAAATTTAATTGGGTCGTCCATTATGTCTTTTTGCTAGATCGAATCGTTCTTTGCACTCCAGCAATTTGCTACAAATTATCCTGTCAGTGGCATAATTCTATTTTACTCTTATTTTTCGTTCAAGGTCGCTCACTTTAACTTGAATTTGTGAAGTGTTCTGTTCACACTTCTTTTCGCATGTTGCCACTTGTTTACTTAGTTCCTTTTTGGAATCATTCACCATTTGTTCCAATTGCGAAATTTCGGTTTCACATCTGTTTACTAAATCAGTTTTGTGGCCAAAAACTTTTTCATCAACTTTTGTTGCAACCAAAGTTCTACAGTGCCTTTAATTCTCATTACTTCTGTATCAAACCTATTGTTGATGTCATTAACCTGTCCCTGCATAGTGGCTACATTGATTGCATTACTCACTTCGCCTACTTTTGAGTCTACTTCTTCAATCTGTTTACTGATTTTAACACCTTGCATTTCAATTTGGTTGTTAATATTACTACCTTGTACTTTAATTTGATAACCATGTGCTGAAATTTGTTAATTAATATCACAACCTTGTGCTTTAATTTGATGACCTTCTGCTGCAATTTGTGCAGACAACATTTTTAACAAATTGGTCATATTCAGTGGTTTTCCACTTTCTTGTTCTAAAGCGTACTCATATTCAGATTCTACTTTTGATGTTTTGCTCGTTTCTCTTTCGACTTTCGATGAATTGAACATGTCCATCGAGTCGTTAACATAACCTCTGTCTTCAGTCTTGAAGGCTTTTCTACCTTGTTTTATTTGCGATGAGATCGTCATCTGAATTTGATGGTTGACGTGTGTATGGTACTCCATGTAAGCATGTTGCCATCCTGTGGCGTCATCTGTGCTCTCATCTGGTGAACTACTGCCACCTAGTACACTATGTACATATTCGTTTCGCTCGTTCTGACGTACTGTCGTCTTTGTATCCATTATAATTTTATTAACACTGTATAATTTATGTTTTAAGGATCTGTGAAGTTTTCTATTAATTATTTTGCCTGATCTATCGCAAGTTCGCGCCACTGGACATTCACTACTCACCTTACAGTTGTTTTACGCCAAATATTTACGTTAAGAACTGTATTTTAGTAAGTACAACTGATGACTGTCTTTGTCACACAGCGCTATGTATAACGCCAACTTGCCATGGAACAAGCTAAATTTACTCTTAGAGAGGATTTCGAATTATGACCACGAGTGTAACTAATGGACAAAGATATCTGATTACAATTTTGAATATGATGAAATTAACAGAAAAACTAAACAGACTTTAACTTTGGGGGTTAGTTAAAGCGGTAATATCATATATGAATGAAAAAAAAATGAACGGTCGTCAGCCCAATGGGATACATTAATTTGGAAAGATATGTTTCAGAAAATTGGATAATGGTTATTAAAGTTACTTTCATTAATATTTCCCTTTGAATAGCGCAGAGGATAAAAACTGACCTAGGGTGCTCTGAGTTCTGAGTAGCAGCAGTTATCAATAACGCTCACTTCAGTAATTATGGAAAGCAAATTAGCACTAAACTAAAGGTCATCACTTAAGTCAACACTGAATTGTTACTGCATGAAGTGCAGAACTTAATTTGGACATGAGGGGCTTCTATCTTAGCTGACACAAATAAAGATAAATAATAATACAATTACACTGTTGATACTCCTCTGTATATATATGTACAGAAGAGTATGAACACTGTAATTTGTATATATATATATATATATATATATATATATATATATATATATATATCATATTTTCTTAGCAGTAGTAATAATCTAGTTATCTATCTAATATATGAAGAACATTATGGGGATCAATAAACCAGTGGTAGCATCACTAGTCAAACTATATGATTATTTCAGTAAAAAAACTAATTCAAGCAAAGCTAATCTTTAACTTCATTTGGAACAGTTTATATTTTCCTTTGCAAGGCAAAAAATTCAATACTGAGCACAATTAACATAAAAAAAATCTTTCATGATAGTAATGAAGACAACATTATGTTTAAAATGAGCTAGACTCATCTGTCTATTTTTATCACTTGTGAAAGAGCGGGTTTTTCAAGTAATTGCACGGAAGAAGCTTCGTCTGTCATTTCCTCTTCAACAAATGTGTCGCTTTCATCGTTTTGAGCAATTTGGACTTCTATACTGCTGTATCTTCAACGCGAAGATTGCCAGACGTATTTCCTCCTTTCAAATACGGTTGTAGAAAAGCTAAATGCTCTGTCAATTAATACGTTTTCTTTGAATTCTGCCTAGCACCAGACTTTGGTGGTCTCAGCGAACGCGCATATACTGTTCTGATATTCTTCCATCGCTCTCGACAGTTCTTTTCTGAAACAAAATATACGAAAGTAGACATCAATAGTATTTATTTTAAAATGTTGCTTAATAAAATGAAAACACAATGTTGTTTATACATATGAAAACACAGTGAGACTTATGCATCTCTTTACGATTTAAAACCCTCAATTTAGTTTAATATATATGTTATTGTTCTTATTTTGTTTTTATTGTAGTGTCAAACTTGTTGAAAACGAGGACAAAAAATTTTTGTAGCTTTTTCAGGTATCTACCTACTGGAAGCAGTTTTCAGGATCTTTCCTTGCAATTTTACAGAAGTAAATCAACTGTCAGTTAGATTGTTCATTAGACTTGTGCCGCTATATGTACAACCAACGGAGGAAACATTGGAGGCAAATATCAAAACGTTATTATGAGTTATGGAATTTACCTAATTCTATTGGTTCTCTCGATGGCAAACATTTCTGCATTCACTGTTCCCCAAATATTGGGTCCACAGATTATAATTATAAAGGATGCGTTTCAATAGTTCTAATGGCTCTGTCTGACGCAGATGGAATGTTCATCGCAATAGAGGTTGGAGACTACGAACAGAATAGTGACAGTGCTGTATTCCGCAAGTCGGCACTCGGAGAATTATAGCACAGTATTAAATTGAGAATGCCTGAAGCAACTCCCTTATCGGGCGAGGCAAATGACAATCCTTTACCATTTTATTTTGTTGCAGGGGAAGCATTCCCTCTCCAGCATTACATAATGCCGTCCTTTCCAAGAAGAGTTTTAAATGATGCTAGAAGAATATTCAACTTTCGACTATCAAGAGGCAGAAAAAATGTGAAATGCAGGTTTGGAATGCTAACCTCAAAATTTCGTCTATTTGACCGACCAATTACTTCTGTTAGTAATGCTGTGCAGACTATTAAGGCAGCATATGTGCTTCATAATTTTATACGTGGACGACAAGGCCAACCGTATGTTCCACAACAATATTATATGTGTTCTGTGATACCAGCATTACCAGATAACAGTGCGTTCAGTCAAAGCAACAATTTGAACGAAGCAAATCACTTACGAAATAAAAGAGGTGAATACTTTCTGAAACCAACTGATGCAATCCCTTTACAATGGAGATGTGTAGGTTTACGAGACCCAACCATTTAGTAAGAGAAATTTTTTGTATACCTGTAAACAGTTCAAATTAAAATTTAAAAAAAACACGAAAATTTAAAATATAACGGTTTGGCGTACTTCATTATAGAGCACCATTTGTTAATTTAAGATAATGTTAAGTTCTTAAATTTAATCACGTTAATGAAAATTTAATTTGAAGCAACATTTTTGTAAATAACAATCCTGTCTAATTGAATTATAATTAATCTTTGAAATATAATTGAATTACTTATTTCGTGTGAGGGTTTCAAAATATTTACAGTATCAGTTAATAATATTACACTTTAATTACTTACTTGTCTTTTACGTAATAAATAAATAAATAATGCATTTACCTGTGTCTTTTATTTATGATGAAATTGCCCTCCATGCGGCACTCGTCACATCTGTCGGCAATGTAATAATTCCAGATGCACTGATGAGCTTTCACTCAATTAATGAAACGAAGTACAGAATCGTCTTCTCTTCTTAGCGTCATGTTAACAGCTCGTAACATTGTACGCTACTAATCGCTGCAGAGACCGGCAAGCGCCACTGGGGGAGATATGTCACGATACGTTGCGCAATCGCGCCGCTGTGAACATTTTCTATCGCCTCCCTATAGATTTCAAGTATCTGTCCGTGTGTGTCGTGTATTGTATATCGCTTACAGTATATCGCTTATCATATATCGCCTTAGTATGAACGGCGCCATAAGGATTCCATCAAGTCCTCGATCCTTGTTCAGTTTTAGCGGTTACGGATGTTCCTCACCACCAATGACACTTATATCTGCATCACTTACCTTTGCAGTGACGTAACAATTAAATTGGGACAATACCGCTGTATTTTCATTTATAAAAGAAATTTTAGAAACCGGGTTCAGCGTATATGCCTTTACTTTGCTACCATCAGTTTCAATTTCTAGGTCATTTGTGAGCGCCTGAACACTAATAATCGTACACATACAACTCAGAGGATTTTATTTTGACGATTGGGGGTGCAGACCTAGAATATTGAACTGTAATAGGTTTCTGGGAACATAGGTGGACAAATTTCTGACTTGGGAATAACGTACTAATAAGACCTGTTCACTGATAAGACCTGTTCAAAAATAAATGCAAATAACGAGAAATTCTTAATCAATAAAATGTTCCATACCGTGGATACGGCATTGCGGCCTTATCTTCCCATAAGTATTGCACTGAATACCAATAGAGGAAGGAACAGCAGATTTACGTATTATCTGTACCAAATCTGCAGATGTACTTCTTTTAATGGTATATTGTACGGCACCAATAGACAGAGATTTACATGGCCACAACACAAAAATTAAAGCAAATTACCATATCTGTAGCGAAAGGCTGAAAGTGACAGATAGGGTCCCTGGAAATGCAGGAAGTTTATTTTATAACAGACTGGCACTTATCTTGAGCACCTTCAATAGATAACTGAAGGAACATCTCATCTGTGGATGTGGAATGAAGTGAAGCAAGTACTTGCATGGAAATTCAGAGAAAAGAGGTAAAGTTGAAACTGGGAACGTTGTGAAACGCTTCTTCTTCATGTGGAAACCAACTTCCTGAGGAGGGGAAAAAGAAAGGCAACCGCAGTGCTGAAAATACTAGAAAAGAGAGCGTATACATTAAGGGCAATAATGTGTTTTCTTATTCTGTGTATTAGAGTAAATATGATTTAAAGACAGTTTTTTAAAAGTCTTAGAATTTTTCTGCATTATGGCATACAGATACAACTTTGTCTGCTTTCCTTATGTCTTGTCTTGTGAAACACTTCTTCTTCATGTGGAAACCAACTTCCTGAGGAGGGGAAAAAGAAAGGCAACTGCAGTGCTGAAAATACTAGAAAAGAGAGCGTATACATTAAGGGCAATAGTGTGTTTTCTAATTCTGTGTATTGGAGTAAATATGATTTAAAGACAGTTTTTCAGTTTTTTTTATAAATCTCTTAGAATTTTTCTACATTATGGCATACAGATATAACTTTGTCTGCTTTCCTTATGTTTTGTCAAGTATTGTGTATGCAGGATGGTAGTGTTTATCATTATTACTACGTGCTACTAAAATATTTTCTTTTTCTTTATGGTTTTACTCTGTCTACAATTGCTGGTTACTATTGATTATCTGATACATTGATATTACTTAAAAAAATTCTTTTCTGTGTCTGTGATAAACTTGTAACAATTTTTTTTTTTGTATAAAACTTGCAGCATGGCGTGTCTAATATGATTGTAAAATACGATTTGTGGACAATATAAACTAAACTTTAAGATCGCTTTTTGAGGAAGACGCTGGGCGCGAAAGCTTGAGATCGGCACGTAGTACGTGACTGCTGGCCTTCTCCTCGTAGTGCAGCCAGCGATTAGAAAACAAACTAACATCTAGTGAGTTACTGGTCGCAGAAGTGGCACGAAAGTTGATGGCGTGCCGCTCGAAGGATCCTCTCGGCTCACGTTTTCGATCAATAATAATTTCCACTATGCACAACATCGCACATCAATCAGCACTATTTCCACAATGGCTAGTTCGTGCCACAAGGCACGATATTGCCACGTAGCTGAGATTGGCAAAGTGCGTAAACATTCGGTAGCCGCCCCAAAATCAGCCAATTTTCACCGATCGGAAGAGGTGGGTAATTAGTAACTATGGTGTCTGCGCACGGTAGAAAGCCTTTACGTCCGCAAGGTGCGACTGTGCTGTGCGGTTAACATGTAAGGCTGCTTGCGCATCTCACGTGCGGAAGAACTCTTGGGCAAGATGTTTACGCGCTGCGCCACGTACCGTGCCTTGGAGCGCGGGGACTCCCTGGGCGATTAAGTAAGTGATTCCCGGCAACTGTGTGGTTCCCAGTGAGTGAATCCCCACTCCAAGACACTGCAGCGTCCCGGTTACGATCCTGTTAAGAGACATACCCAAGATTTCTGAGCAGTAATTTTCGTATCAGTGTGCAGCTCATTTCAGCTGCAGTATTTTAAAAGTTTCTGTGGAGTGTCTTAACGGAACATTACACACATTAGTTTCATTTCAAAGAGCGGCCATTTGGCGTAACTTGTATTCAGTATCTGACGTATCTTCTTCGCTGATTTCTGTGCGACCTATAGTGGCGGATCCAGGATTTTGGTTTGATAGGGGCTTGATCCAACTAAGAGTAGATCAACGCAAGCACTAAAACACTAAAAACCACCACAAAATTTTATTTTACTCATTTAACGCATAGCAAGTGTCGGATAACTTTTTGCAGGTTCTTCAATGACTTCGACACGTTGTAGGCTGCCAGTTATATCTCGATGAATATAAATGGCAGCCAAACCGTTTAACCTGTATTCTTCAGTTACTGTCGTACGATTTACAATATTTTATTAGTTTAAGCACAGAGAAGCTGCGCTCCAATTATAAATAGATACTTGTAATGTAGCGAGAATTAACAAAAGAATTTGTATATTTGGGAAAAATTCATTCATATCTTGATACAACTCTGTTGCCGTTTGAGGGGAGATATTCCCTGTCTCACGAAACCTCCTACCGAAGAGGTATTTCTCCCGACAATGGGAAAGGATGAGTCAAGTCGCTGCTATAAACACGTGCAGCTGGCACTGTCGAGTTCAAATTTTCTGTTTTTATGATGGCACTAAGTATAACAGTGAACAGGAGTAGAATTGAAGAGTGTTATGTTCTCGAAAAGCGACTCCTCAACTGACCCAATACAAAAGCACTGAAAGGAAGGAATACATGCAGTCTGAAACAAAACACGACATGACTTTACTCTCGAACTCGAAAGAACATAACAGAACAGAAAGAAAAGTTGCACCAAGCAAAAAGCGAGTGTGCGTACTTAAGGTTTATTCTACCTGCAGTATTCCTTAGCATCAGGTGCTTCTATATTGAATAAGTTATTATGAAAAGATCATGAGTCCAATTTTTCACAAATTCAGAGTTCAGTATTTTTGCATTCTCCATCTGTAGACGCATGTATCTGTGTTGAGAAGGTAATGAGTTTCTGCCTTTAAAGCCAAGAAAATCGTTGCCAAAATATTTAGTTGGTACGAAAATGACACGAGTCCAGGACTCATGACGTTTTCCTTCTACATCTTCTCATTAGTTTCATGTAATATTTTTTAAGTATATTAACTACAAAGGACAAAACATCCCTGCTACGGCAACGGGGAAAAATTGCAAGTATGTACGAATTTAAAAACTAAATGTTGAATACATGTTTTGTACGCGTATAGTAAAACATAAAGCCCGTTTCCCTGGTTTATTATAAAAACTGCTTTCTTCTATTGCAGTTGTAAGCTTCGCTGTTTTGATGCCATTGATGTGCTCGGCAGAGCCCACATCCTGGAAATGTTCAAGGACTTCGGGAACAAGGATGCGCAAGATGGATATGGTTCAAATGGCTCTGAACACTATGGGACTTACCATCAGAGGTCATCAGTCCCCTAGACTTAGAGCTACTTAAACCTAACGAACCTCAGAACATCATACACATCCATGCCCGAGGCAGGATTCGAACCTGCGACCGTAGCAGCAGCGCGGTTCCGGACTGAAGCGCCTAGAACCGCTCGGCCACAACGTCCGGCAAGATGGATATCTACAAGGTCTTATGGAAGTTACGAAAATTCCCCTCAGACGCCCAAGGAAGGCTAATCCAAAAAATAGGGAGAAGAACTTCAAATATCATGTGACAGGTTTGATGCAGCTCTCCATGCTACTCTATCATGTGCAAGCTTCTTCATCTCCCAGTACTTACTGCAACCTACGTCCTTCTGAATCTCCTTAGTGTATTCATCTCTTGGTCTCCCTCTACGATTTTTACCTTCCACACTTCCCTCCAAGGCTAAATTTGTGATCCCTTGATGCCTCAGAACATCTCCTACCAACTGGTCCCTTCTTCTTGTCAAGTTGTGTCACAAACTCCTCTTCTCCCCAGTTCTATTCAATACCTCCTCATTAGTTATGTGATCTACCCATCTAATCTTCAGCATTCTTCTGAAGTACCACATTTCAAAAGCTTCTATTCTCTTCTTGTCTAAACTATTTATCGTCCATGTTTCACTTCCATACATGGCTACACTCCACACAAATACTTTCAGAAACGACTTCTTGACACTTAAATCTATACTCGATGTTAACAAATTTCTCTTCTTCAGAAACACTTTTCTTGCAATTGCCAGTCTACATTTTATATCCTCTCTACTTCAACCATCATCAGTTATTTTGCTCCCCAAATAGTAAAACTCCTTTACTACTTTAAGTGTCCCATTTCCTAATCTAATTCCCTCAGCATTACCCGACTTAATTCGACTACATTCCATTATCCTCGTTTTGCTTTTGTTGATGTTCATCTTATACCCTCCTTTCAAGACACTGTCCATTCCGTTCAACTGCTCTTCCAAGTCCTTTGCTGTCTCTGACAGAATTACAATGTCATCGGCGAACCTCAAAGTTTTTATTTCTTCTCCATGGATTTTAATACCTACTCCGAATTTTTCTTTTGTTTCCTTTACTGCTTGCTCAATATACAGATTGAATAACATCGGGGATAGGCTACAACCCTGTCTCACTCCCTTCACAACCGCTGCTTCCCTTTCATGTCCCTCGACTCTTATAACTGCCATCTGGTTTCTGTACAAACTGTAAATAGCCTTTCGCTCCCTGTGTTTTACCCCTGCCACCTTTAGAATTTGAAAGAGAGTATTCCAGTCAACATTGTCAAAAGCTTTCTCTAAGTCTACAAATGCTAGAAACATAGGATTGCCTTTCCTTAATCTTTCTTCTAAGATAAGTCGTAAGGTCAGTATTGCCTGACGTGTTCCAATATTTCTACGGAATCCAAACTGATCTTCCCCAAGATTCGCTTCTACTAGATTTTCCATTCGTCTGTAAAGAATTCGCCTTAGTATTTTGCAGCTGTGGCTTATTAAACTGATAGTTCGGTAATTTTCACATCTGTCAACACCTGCTTTCTTTGGGATTGGAATTATTATATTCTTCTTGAAGTCTGAGGGTATTTCGCCTGTCTCATACATCTTGCTCACCAGATGGTAGAGTTTTGTCAGGACTGGCTCTCCCAAGGCCGTCAGTAGTTCTAATGGAATGTTGTCTACTCCTGGGGCCTTGTTTCGACTCCGGTCTTTCAGTGCTCTGTCAAACTCTTCACGCAGTATTGTATCTCCCATTTCGTCTGCATCTACATTCTCTTCCATTTCCAGAATACTGTCCTCAAGTACGTCGCCCTTGTATAGACCCTCTATATACTCCTTCCACCTTTCTGCTTTCCCTTCTTTGCTTAGAACTGTGTTTCCATCTGAACTCTTGATATTCATACAAGTGGTTCTCTTTTCTCCAAAGGTCTCTTTAATTTTCCTGTAGGCAGTATCTATCTTATCCCTAGTGAGATAACCCTCTACATCCTTACATTTGTCCTCTAGCCATCCCTGCTTAGCCATTTTGCACTTCCTGTCGAACTCATTTTTGAGACGTTTGTATTCCTTTCTGCCTGCTTCATTTACTGCATTTTTATATTTTCTCCTTTCATCAATTAAATTCAATATTTCTTCTGTTGCCCAAGGATTTCTACTAGCCCTCGTCTTTTTACCTACTTGATCCTCTGCTGCCTTAACTACTTCATCCCTCAGAGCTACCCATTCTTCTTCTACTGTATTTCTTTCCCCCATTTGTGACAATTGTTCCCTTATGTCGCTTATGCTCTCCCTGAAACTCTGTACAACCTCTTGTTTAATCAGTTTGTCCAGATCCCATCTCCTTAAATTCCCACCTTTTTGCAGTTTCTTTAGTTTTAATCTACAGCTCATAACCAATAGATTGTGGTCAGAGTCCACATCTGCCCCTGGAAATGTCTTACAATTTAATACCTGGTTCCTAAATCTCTACCTTACCATTATATAATCTATCTGATACCTTCTAGTATTTCCAGGATTCTTCCATGTGTACAACCTTCTTTTATGATTCTTGAACCAAGTGTTAGCTATGATTAAGTTATGCTCTGTGCAAAATTCTACCAAACGGCTTCCTCTTTCATTTCTTTCCCCCAATCCATATTCACCTACTATTTTTCCTTCTCTCCCTTTCCCTACTCTCGAATTCCAGTCACCCTGACTAAATTTCTTCATCATCTGCAGAACTAGTTGGCATATAAACTTGTACTATCGTAGTAGGTGTGGGCTTTGTGTCCATCTTGGCCACAATAACGCGTTCACTATGCTGTTTGTAGTAGCTTACCCTCACTCCTATTTTTTTATTCATTATTAAACCTACTCCTGCATTACCCCTATTTGATTTTGTGTTTATAACCCTGTATTCACCTGACCAAAATCTTGTTCCTCCTGCCACCGAACTTCACTAATTCCCACTATAGCTAACTTTAACCTATCCATTTCCCTTTTTAGATTTTCTAACCTACCTGCCCGATTAAGGGATCTGACATTCCACACTCCGATCCGCAGAACGCCAGTTTTCTTTCTCCTGATAACGACGTCCTCTTGAGTAGTCCCCGCCCGGAGATCCGAATGCGGGACAATTTTACCTCCGGAATATTTTACCCAAGAGGACTCCATCATCATTTAACCATACAGTAAAGCTGCATGCCCTCGGGAAAAATTACGGCTACTTGTACGTAAAACTACATTTATTAGTATTCATGGCCTGAAGAGTGACAAAAGGGTTCGAAGATTAGGAGACCTGCTGGTATTAGGAAAGTCTCCTGCAGATAACTGGGGTGAGAGCAGAGTCAGAGCTATAAAAGGTGATGTTATTGATAAAATAAAGGAACACATTGCATCTTGCAAGGTAAAAGTTACTCTCTATGCAAACAGAGATATTAAGTATTTGAAGGCCGGTTTGAATGTATGGATCATGCATTCGCTATTTCTAGTGTCATCCCCTGATTTTGATGTAAAATACGGATATTATTTAAAGTTTTTCCATGAAAATTTATAATTTCAGGTTTGGTAGACCTCAAAAAGATGTTCATGGTTACTGAGAGTAACTTAAAACTAAACTAAAAAACACCTTCATGACTCAACTAAAAGAGTGATTGCTGTGGAGCAAATGGTTCATATTCAAAGGACCAAAACGTTTTATAATCAGATAAAAGCTGTACAGGAAAAGTGGAAGCAAAACGACGATGTCGAAGGCATATATATGGATTTTATGCAGAACGTACCACTTCCCTGCATTCCAGTGCAGGAAGTGTCTTACCTACGTCAGATCTGGGTCTTTACTTTCTGTATTTACGACCTTAAGATTGGCAAACCCCATTTCTTTGTATTCCATGAAGGAATAGCCAAAAATGGAGCTAATGAAATTTGTAGTTTCTTGCTTTCTAACTTCGAAGAACATTACTTTGTTTCATTAATGATGCACATCTTCTCTGATGGTTAGCCATAACAAAACCCTAACAATACAGCAGTCCAATTCCTAATGGCATTAGCAAGGCTTGGTACGTTTGAAAACATTTTCAATACCTTCCTTTCTGGGGGCACTCTTTCCTACCTTGTGATAGGGTGTTTGGAGGTATAAGAAGAAAGTTACGACAAACTGATAGAGTTTACACTGTGAAAGAATATATTGAACTTATTCTTCATTCTGCCAATAAAAAGAACTCATTCATTGTCAGCTACTTTGAGGATAACAACATAGTTAAGAACTATAAGGACTGGGGGCCAGATCTTTTTAAACGCAATTCCCAGAGTTTAGAAACAATGGGGAAAGACAGTTCAATGAAAGTCAACTTCAGTGTTTCACAGTACAATATGTTTGAGTATGACAGCCACAACCCAGGGGTATTAGTAGCCCGATCATTTACTGATGGACTGACTCAAAACTCTTTCAGACTTTTAAAACCCCAAGCAAATATAACAACCTTAGCACATGGTCCTATATACAAAGTTAATATAAACGATATAAAAAAATTGGAAATAACAACCTTAGCACATGGTCCTATATACAAAGTTAATATAAACGATATAAAAAATTGGAAAAATACATCCCAGAGGAGCACAAAAACTTTTATGTTGATTTATTCACTTGGCCTACAACAGCTGAAGAAGGTGAAAATGTGAGAAACCTACAGAAAATGTTGCAATAATGCTTATCTTTCATGATGATTATGTTAAAATACTTTCTGTAATTTGTGTTTATTAATAAATTTTCTCAAAATTCTATTGTTGCACTATTATTTATTTTAATTTGGTTTGAAAAAGTCATGAGTCCTAGATTTAAAAAAATTAATTTGAAGAATATGAAAATAAAAATTGATGATTTGAAGATGTAGATTGAATGGCTTCCATGTACACGAGAGTATAAAAATCCAAGTACTTCATATCTTCTAACATTGAAGCATAAAACAGTTTTCTTTGAATAACTCAAAATCATGTTTTGGAGCGATAAATTGAATCTTCGGTGCTTCTGGGTGCCTGCACTGGGATGTCGAAAAATTCTAGAATACGACATGCCTCTTGTCAAATTTCTCCGTTCCTTTCCAGTACTCTTATTATATTGTCTACCATCTCATAGCAAAGGTTAAGATCTAATGCAACAAACTGTAGTTGCCGTGAAAGCGAAATTGTATAATTTCAAATACAGCGGGGGGTGGGTGGGTGGGTGGGGGGGGGGGGGTTGTTATCGTCAAAGGTAGGACAAAGTCATCGCTAAATAGAAAGTGCAAACAGTCTACAAAGGAGATTGTTTACAAATCACCTGTGTGACCGATTCTAGTATATTGCTCAAGTGTATGGAACCCTCACAACATACGACTAACCGGGAATATTGAACTATACAGAGAAGGACAGCACGAATGATCACAGGCTTCTTTGATCCGTGGAAGAGTGTCGCAGAGATACTGAAGAAACTGAACAGATACTTAGAATAGACGTAAAGTATCCCCAGAAAGTCTACTAGAAAGCCAGCTTTAAATGATGACTGTAGGAATGTACTACAACACTCTACGTATCGCTCACATAGGGATCGTGAAGATAAGATCAGAATAATTACAGCGCACACAGAGACATTCATACAATCATTCTTCCCGCGCTCCATACGTGAAAAGAACGGGAAGTAACCCTAATAACTGGTACAATGGGAGGTATCCTGTGCCATGCACTTACCGGTGGTTTGCAGGAGTAAGTTCCAACCTTTTCGTTCGCTCACGCACGAAACTGGTAACACTCCTTACCACTCGCTTCATATTGCGAACACTAGGGACTGGCTACAGTCTTCGCAATAGCTAGGTTTAGTTTATGTGCTGCACAATGCATAGAAGTCGCTAGCGATTGCAACAGCTTCATTCGTGGTTGTAGGCCTCTATACTTTCCAGACATGTTGGCACCTCTGTCATGACCCTGACATCTCGAATTCTCAACTTGTAGGCTGACTTCATTCAATTCTGGAATGATTTGATCACTAAATGCAGCTCCAGTCAAGTCAGTTGCAGGCAGAAAGCATACGAACTCTTCGTGTTCTGTGCTCTTTTGTATATCCAGATACCTTTTACATACACTGAATTGTTCTGTACCCCTGGAATCGGATGTTTCGTCGCCAAGAACAGCATAATATTTTGCTTTTTGATTTTTTTAGTACCTTTTTCATTGTGACACAATGGCAACAATCAATCACCTAAATCTGAGTTGTTCTGATCAGATATGTAGCATTTTTCGGCGCTGTCTCTAAATGTTTTTGGAGAGATGGATCAGCTGAATCATCCCGAAATTTTAAAAGTGCTTAGAATTTTCTTTCGCCGATTTCATCACATCATCTCAGTGGCCTCCTAACGGTATATTTTCTTGACCAGATAGTATCATCGTCTTTACTATAAGAATCAGCCGCTCTCAATTTTAATCATTTTCAGTTACTCAGTTTCGATATTGACAGCCTTTTCAGGGTTTTCAAATGAACTTTCGAAACGAGTACTTTCTATCACTGCCGTAATGCAGTACCGGATAGCAGAATGGTTTCTGAAGATTTGTAGCGCTTTTTTGTACATTCAAAGACAAAAAAGAAGACGCGCCACGGAGGACTTACGTAAATTGTCACAAATTGATATTCATACAGATATCGACGGAAAATGCAAAACTGTAAACTTGGCGGCCGATGGATGAATGCTTGACGTTACAGCAATTTCACAGAGGAGCGGGCAAGAATAGTAAGCAGGGGACTTGTCGACACCAGAGCAAATGTATTTGTGAATTTCATTCCGTGTTCTTAGTAGGGCAGTAGATATGCCTCGCGGACAGGCGCGCGAACAGTAAATGTCGTGTGACTTGTGTCACCCGTCGGGTACACCGTTCACCGGGTGCAAGTCTTTCGATTTGACGCAACTTCGGCGACTTGCACGTCGATGGGGATGAAATGATGATGATTAAGACAACACAAAACCCAGTCCTTGAGCGGAGAAAATTTCCGACCCAGCCGGGAATCGAACCCGGACCCTTCGGATTGACATTCTGTCGCGCTGACCACTTTTTTTTCTAAATCTCACTTTGTTCGCTTTTGTTCGTTGCTTCTGCTCGGGGTGGACGTCATAATACATCAGTTGAAGTTCGTTGTTGATCGATTAACTCAGCTTTTTGGAGTAATAGACGAATCGCTCGATATGGATAGGAGCGATGTCACCATTCGACGAAGTGGGAGGAGTGGGTGAACCGTGGACGAAAACAGCGTCAAGAAGGAAGCGGTCGGTCTAGATAGATGACAGAATGTGAGGACCGAGCAGTCGTCAGAGAGGCCCTCAGAGCCCCAGATTCATCATTGTCATTGATCCGACGTGCAACACGTGCAACTGGTGCAACTGGTGCTTCATTGACGAAGGCGGTTCACACGAAAGGAGCTGAGCTCATGGGGCCCCTTGCACCGACTCTGGACACCAACTTTTAAGTCCGTCTGCAGCGGTGTCGGGCACTTCAGCCTGAAATATCATTGACTTGAGTAGGTCTTCAGTGATGAAACCCCCATCGAACTGACCTCCAATGTTCAGCGAAGACTTGTCTGGAGACGAGTGGACAACGGTAGGATACCACCCTGACCAGGTGATGCTCTGAGGTGCCATTTCTCTTCATAGCAGGACCACTTTCGCTGTATCCGCAACACCCTAACAGCACAGTTGTACGTCGACGATATTCTACGCCCCGTTTAGTTTCTCTACATGTTAAGCCATTCTGGACTTACGTTTCAGCAAGAGAATGGCCGCCCGCACACGGCGAGGGTTTCTGCTACTCGTCTTGGTGCTTGCCAAACCCTTCCTCAGCCAGCAACGTCGCCAGATCTCTCGCCAGTTGAGAACGTTTGGAGCATTATGGGCAGGACACTCCAACTAGCTCGGGATTTTGACGATATAACGCGCCAGTTGGGCTGTCAAGCTGTGTAGCTACTTGCTAAGAGCCAGAAGTGGACCAACGCGTTATTGACTTGCTCAATTTGTGAAGCTCTTTCTCTTGAAAAAGTCATCCAGTTTTTCTGAAACCGTTATCATTTACTTGTCTGTAAGTGTACATCACATTTATCGATTTCTGTCCCATTTGGATAATTCTGTGGTAGTGCGCGTAGGCAATTTTTTTGCCTTAGAGTAATATTTGAAAAGTGGACGAATGACTGAAAGTCCTAGAGCCACAGTATGCTTGCCCACCACAATCTAGACCAGATAACAATACGCAAGTACGCAACGCAAACAATATACACCGTTCTGTTGTTTGTTACAGACTAGCCAAGAGTATTCCTTTAGCCAATACGATCGGTACTTTATTTCTCGTCCACCTAATGTCTGTTCTGGATGTTCATAATTACCAAGTGGTTCTGAAGACTCTGTCAGCCATTCATATTTTTCTTCGTCACTGAGTACGTTTCCTATTACACCAGAAATATCAAGTCTATTTGCAGCGTAAGTAGTGTACACACTAGCCACTCCTACCAGCACTGGTTTGGTGTCTGTAACAACAGCAAAGAGAAACTTCAACTTGCACTCGAAGTAGAAAATCATACATAATCAAATCAACAACTTGCCAACAGCTAAACTGACTCTTCGGAGCTACACTACAGCGTTATTTAAAAAAGGCCAGTAATCACTTAAAGGTGTTAAAATAATACTCATCAATCAATATGACAGCTTTTCTTCTATTATGGGAGCAACTTCGAACCTGCGGAAAAAAATCAGCTACTCCCTATAAAAGTTACGTATCCAATAATAACAAAAGGAGAGTCAGCATTGGTCATTGGAGCAGAAATCTTTATAGAGCCCTGTTGATTTATAAATGCAAGCAGTCAAACTGCAGTATCTGCACCTGTCAATGAACAGTACTTGTCAGACCGAAGGCACATATTGTAATAAGTATTTCTGCTTCAGCGACCAATGCTGACCATCCTTTTGTCATTAATACTGGTGTAGTGGTCGTGGTGCACGTAATTCCTGATGGGGTCCTCATTCAAAAAAAGTTACATATCTGCTAACCTACCTGACCAAAATGTATGGAACAGCCAAAGGCGCCCATACCTGTGAGCAAGGGGCTACCCCCCCCCCCCCCCCCCCCTCCAGCTCACAAGGAAAGGGAAAAATACAAAGTGTTCAGATGTTGTTCGTTCAGGAAAACGATTTAAAAGTATCACACAGGTTTTCTTACATGATTGGATCTGGAAAATTTTATGGCTTCTCACAAGTCTTCTAAAAATGTTAAAAATACACCATATCCCCAGATTTAGCTCCCATCTCCCTCCCTTGCAAGAAACTATTATGTGGGCACACTTGTAAAAAGCTGATTTTTTTTCGCGATTTCGTAGTTGGTCGGATATTAAAAGCTGTTCTTATTGATGAGTGCTTTAACTCTTAAGAGACTACTGACCGATTTTAGGTAAATAACGCGGCATAATACTATGAAATTCACGGCAGCGGTGGATGTGCGAAGAAAGTTAATTTAAAAAGAATTAAAATCCGAGCACATCCGATGACTGATTTTATATTACATTATTTACGTTAAATATTACCTCACGCTGTTCCTTGTAGGGTAGGCAGGAAGGCTCGAGTGCCCAGACTTCAGTCAGACCACAACCACACCCAGCACACCGACCGAAAACGAACTCAGCCGAATAAAAAAGTCGCAAACTCGACTATTCGTGTTTACGCGAATTTCATTTAAATGCATACGAAATAACCAAAGGGATGTACCTAATCAGTTTTGAGACGACAATGATTAGTCGCTAATATTGTCTTCAGGTAATGCTGGTTCATTTTCGCTCGATTCAACGTCTTCTTTCTATCTTTCCACTGAAAGAAATAAAAGAAAAAGGAGATCTCGTTGGCAACGTTTCGTTATCATTTTTTCAAAATGTGACAAAAGGTGGACACCTTGATAATAAAAAACGTTTTTGGGCTCATTCTATTGTGTGTGTATGCGTGTAGAGACGCGGCGCATGCAGTCGCAAAACTGCATACTCGTATCTCGGGGAAAGTACGACCCCGTCGCAGGCGGCGTATTTCCTTTCCCGCGTTCAGTTGGAGGAAATAGTGCCTTTGCCTTGAAACACGCATGGGTTTGTTACGCTAATTCCCTCTCTGAACTCGTGTTCATTTCAAGGCGCGCGTCCTCCAATCGTGCACGGGTTTGAAACGCAAGCTGTTGTTCCAAACACGTGATTAAAGCGATGCATGGAACAGACCCATGAAGCAAGCGCTTTTATTTCTCGCCGCTAGCGTTCCCTCCGTCAGTCACGTTTGTTTTTCACTGTGCGGCGTTTGCGGTTCGCTTTTAGCGTGTGCTGTCGTTTGATATGGGAGTTTTGAAGGACGTGCTTAATGGTTTTGTCTTGTGAAGGTGATTATGAGGCAAAATGTAGTTACTTCATTGAAAATTTTTCGAAGTCAACTCAAACAGATTGGATTATGATGAGACGTTATTCGCAGGAGGTACGATGTGATTTTAGAAAAGTATATTATTGTCATCTTTCGGAACGAAACAAAAACTATAAAAAAGGCGCGAGTAGAAGCTTCAATTGTAAAGCAAATACAGGAGTCAAATTTCTAAAAGTGACTAAGCGTACCCTAAAAAATTCACTATTAATGAGACGAGGATTGAATGTACTAATAGAGATTAACTATAAGCATTCCCATCGTGTCAACGCCGCCCAGACATTGAACCTGCTGCGTTGTTGTAACGACACTATAAAGGAATTTGAATCGTATTTTGAAGCTGGCATGCCAGCTGTAGCAGCCAAATCTTATCTTCAAATGGGTGTCGAGGTATGTGAGAAAAAACGCTTACATTACGTTGTGTAAGTGCACAAAAAAATCCACCTAACCGTCAAGATACGTATCTACATGAACAACGGCGTTATCGAACACGAGGCATCAGTGATGTTATCGACGTTTTAAAGCAAAAGTAGATTGAGATATCTAACATAAATGGATACATTTCCGTCAAAGAGAACCAACTGTGTGCGTTATAGTCACACGTATAACCGGTACGCAAAGAGTGGTTATGGCTGGTTTGAATGATGATGTGGCGTTTATTGACACAAGTTGATCCTGTGATCAAGCAAATGCCTGTGTTACATTTGTATTTGCTGCCACGGAAACGAGTGCTTTTTCTGTTTTTGGTGTTTTGCACGCAAGTCAGTCTCAAGAATATGACATACATGCCTTTCAATCTGTAAAAGATTATTTAGAGGACACTTGCGAAAAGGTTTTTCAGCCAAAAAATAGTTATGACAAAAGATTACAGCATAGAAAGGAATGTCTTACAAGCTGCACTTCTGAACAGTATGTTACTTCTCTGCATATTCCACGTTAATCAAGCTCTTTAGCGTTGGTTGTGGGAACGTAATCACGACGCTATTAAAGACAATCGACGACCAGTTACGGGCAAATTCCGAACTGTGATGTATGCCAATGTAACGCAAGAAGCCGAAGTCAGTATGTCTGATTTATTGAATGGGGAGAAAGTGAAGGAAAATAAAAAGCCGGAAAAACACCTAATACATTTGTGGGGACTGGGGTGAGGAGTGGTGTTTAGCATATCACACCAATATCTTAACACGGGTAAATGGCACAAATAAGTACTTTGAATCTTCAATACGGATTTTTAAAGCCGTAGTACTGAGTGCTGTAGAGTTTTTCATATGTGCGCCTTATTGGACAGTGGACTTCATAGCACACTACAAGATAGGTTCATTCAGTTTGCCAGTGGGAGAGCGAGAAGTCTTACGTTAGCATACGAGAGATTTTGCCAAGCAGGTAGCAGTATTGAAGATATTGTACATGTGGGTGACAATCTTACTTTGTCGAAGAGAAGACTTATCTGTACATTCTTGGTTGTGAAATGGCAACGTGTGAATGTCCAAATGTAGCTGGGGGACACTTCTGTAAACATCTCTGTGCTGTGAAAAAAATGCAAATACGCTCTGGGTGACCAATTTTCAGTATCTTTCCTCGAAAATATTACGGGTGAATCAAGTGCAGATAATGAAAGGAGCCATACTGACTCTGTTATAGCAGATAAGGTACCAGAAACATTTCAACTTCTAATAAATCGAGAAGAAAGCAGGATATCTATCAGTAACGAAAGCTTTGACAGTGCAGTTCTGTTTAAAATATGAAAGCCCAGTGGCAACGAATTATTGATATCTTGGAAAGAAATTCAAATGCTGAACATATCTGGGCTAATTTGGGACTGGTGGGGTAAAACTAGTATGGTGACACTTAAGTTAGTTTTAAATTTCCCGCCGCCACAACTTGCGAGATACATTGTTGCTTCTGAGGTCTATACGAACTTTATTCAATGCTGCCATCTAATGGCCGTCTCCGAAATTTCCATGCTGTGCGGCATCCATTTTAATATTCGTGTCGTTGTTGATGTGTTATAAGTTCGCTACAAACGTTCACATACGCAAGCGTAACGACAGTTGGACCACGATAGACAGGTAAATATTACAGATCGTACATGATTTAGCTACAATTGTTGTTAATATGGAACAAAACATCCTATAATCAGTATCCAGCTTGGCTGCTTTGTCAATAATGAGACTTTCATGGGGCAACTTTGGGACTGCCCCAAAGCTACCATACGTTTTCACTGATTTCGATTATCTCTTTTGTTTTAGGAACCGTCAAAATACGGCACGGAAATATAAACCGGCCCTCGGGTAAAGGGTACTCTGAATTTATACCGAGGAAAGTCTCCAACAGACTACTAATACAATTGAAACGGAACCCCTAATGTACTGGAAGGCGTCTCAAAATTATGGCATTCCAAAGAACACACTTCTACTAAAAGTTAAAGAAACGCATGGGGGAACAGTTGGCAGGCATTGTGTAGAGGAGCAGTTTGTTTGCCATACAGTAGCTTAATCAAGATTTGGGTTCCCCATACGGACATTCGACCTCCGACTTAACAGTAATGGCATACCTTGACAAATGCGGCAGGAAGGAAGCCAGGTTCGAAAATAACTTTTCTGGAATAGACTGGACAAAGCAATTTATGCAAAGGCGCAATGCTGTTTTGACACAAAGGGCGGCATAAAGACCTCGTATGCAAGGGCAGCAAACGACGAAGAAATCGTGAAAACATTCTTCGTCAATTTGGAGGAAGAGATGGAAGGTGTTCCCTCTGAGAATGTGTGGAACTATGACGAAACTAATTTAGTTGTCGATCCAGGGTGTACAAAAATAATTATTAAAAGGGGAACAAAGTATCCAGGACAAAATACGGAACTCGTCAAAGACATGCACCTCCTTAATGGTACGTGGTAATTCAGTGAGAACACTCGCCCCCCTTCTGCGCAAATTACAAGGCCAAAAAATTGTGGGACACGTTGACGGAAAACGGGCCAACGGGAGCTAGGTGTAACAGAACCAAGAAAGGATGGTTTACAGTGAGTGCTCTGAGGATTGGTTTATCCACTTACTTCTGTCTATTTTGAAATGACAAGATGCTGTTAAGCTTATTGTAGGAGACAACCTGAGCTCACATATCAGTCGTGAAGTGCTCCGATTGTGTAAAGAGTACAACATAAAATTCGTTGCATTGCCACCCAATGCAACCCATCTTATCGTCTGCAACCACTTGATGTTGCGTACTTTCGACCTTTGAAAGGAGAATGGCGGATGATCCTTGGGAACTGGAAAGAGATGGCAGTGGGCAGCAGGTGCAGCTCTATGCCCAAGAACCAATTCCCCACCTTACTTAAGAAGCTGTGGAAATGCGTGACCTCAAGAGGAGATAACTTGAAAGCAGGTTTACGGAAAGCTAACATCCACCCCCTGAATAGTCAAATAATGCTGGAAAGGCTTCCGTCATTCGTGAATGGCCTGGGAAACAAAACTCACTTCAGTCAACAGTGACACCTTTATAGATCACCTTGTGCAGAAGAGAAATGAAGCAGCTCAGAAGCGTCAAACAGTGAGACGTAGAAGGGTAAACGTTCCTGCAGGAAAGACCACTTCTGCAGAAGATGCTCTTGCTGACACGATGAACGAGCCACCACTTCAAGAGAAAGAACTAAAACTGCACAGTGTTCCTCACCTGACAAAGACAACAGTAAACGAAGATGATACAGAAAGTGACACTGACGAGAGCTCGTCTCCTGTATCTTATGTGGAATCAGATAACAGTGTAACCATGGATGTTCTGGATGAGGAAGATGGAGCCAAAGACACTGATGAGTCTGCACCAACCCACTTCGTTACGTCCCATGAGGACCAAACAGAGAACGTGTGTAAGGGGATGTATGTAACTGTCACATAGGAAAGTAATCTGTATCCAGGACGAGTCACAAAGAGAACAACGACGGGTTACATGCTGTCCGCCATGGAAAAATGTGGAAACAAGTGGAAGTGGCCCAAGAAAGAAGATGTTCTAGAATATGCTGCAGAAGACGTTATCCAAATCATCAGCCCAACTGAGCAAGTTGGTCGTCGGGGTATTTTTTATGTAAAGGAGTTAGGACTGTATGAAATAGGCTGAATTTTATCAGATGCCTATTTTATTTTTTGATTTGCGATTTTTTTCATGATTTTGTATCTTTTGTATCTGTTCATAGTTTCCCAAAGTCGTTAATGTTTTAAATCTATAATTTTTTTTAATTTCCATGTTACTAATTACTTTTATGTCATTGTAGTTGAGTCAGTACTGGTCTAAATAAAGAGTTGTTAGTCTAACATTTGGATAGTTATTTTCATTTATTGATTTTAGCGTGAAAAATGACTTGTCCCAATGTTACCCCAAACGATGGAGTAAAACTGGGACAAAATCAGGTGGTCTTACATGCCAAGGAATGATTGCAGAACAAAATGCCTTTCATATTCAAAAAGAGGAAGGTTAAATCTATCAAACTAACTTGCATTTAGTCATTTAATGCACTAAACCTTCTCAGAAAACGAGGAAAATACTGAAATCCGTCACAAAGTAGCCCCAGTTTACGGTGCAAAAATTCTCATCAAGTTTGGCTCTGATTTGTGTAAGCTACAGACGCCGTTAAGTATTATATCATTTATCGTCGAAAAAAAATGACCGGCAAAGATCCCGAAAAATTAATATACAACCTACATCAATCGATCGCTGAAGGATTCAGTCAGTTCGACCAACCAAGTCTGAACTGATGACAAGGAAATGTGTTCACAAATCTCCGTCAGATAGTGATGATACTGAACCTCCTGCTAAAAACAGTGATTTTATATAAATAAATTATTATATTTTATATGCATCTAGTGATGTTGATTGCCTTCCATATTGTATATGTCTTTGATGTAATTTAATTTCTTTTCTTTGTAATAAAAAATACTTAAAGACTTTGCGTTCTACTGCTCATTCATCACATACAAAACGTGGACCAAACCAAACACGGGGGTGTAGCACTCAGCCAGTGCCTAAGAGTACGAGGCGGTGCAGAACTCGTCTGAACAGCACGTTGGAAGGCATCCCAGATATGCTCAATAATGTACGTGTCTGGCGAGTGTGGTGGCCAGAGGAAGTGTTTAAACTCAGAATGGTGTTCCTGGAGACACTCCGAAGGGATTCTGGACGTATGGGATGTCGCATTGTCCTGCTGGAACTGTCCAAATTTGGAGGACTCTCGTCATGAATTGAAGACGAGTTTGGAAAGGAAGTTGCGTTACAAACCTGAGCAAGTTTCAAGGCACCACTGCCTCCTATTTATTGTACACGGTAAGTAAATGCTCTCGCGGGGCGGGCGGGTGGCGATTTTAGTGGGGCGTGGGATGCATCTCGAGTGAGTGGTATGCGGATTAAAAACTCTTCATGTGAACAGCTACTTACAGAAATTAAAAATCTGAAAACATATTATATCTACTTACGATGGATTAAGCAAGGATAAGTGATGAAAATTGTACTGTAGTTTGTATAGAACTAGGAAACAATTAGCCCCCCCCCCCCCGCTTCGACTTAATCTGCTACTGCTACTGACTACCTAGATATAGAATTCAGGTCCTGCTCATGTTTTTTATTTACTTATTTTATTTTTTTGCCTCCTACTTTATTCCTAACGTTCTTCCATACACACGTGTTCGATTTTAGTATATTGCACTTCACTGACACAAAATGTCCTGTATGTAGAAACACACTAGTCCGGTACATTCGGAACCTTGACGGTGTCATCATCATCATTAGTGTTCTGCCAAAAGGCAGGTTTTCACATGTTAGTTCTCCAGGCAGTACGGTCTTCTGCCATCCTCTTCAGGTCCGCATAATTTCCTCTTCCCTTTATGTCGTCTATCATCTTGTATCCTCTTCTTCCTCTCAGTCTTCTCCCACAAACCAATCCTTCCAAAGCATCTGCTTCCAGGCACTCCCTTCTCAATGAATGTCTCAACCAGCTCTTTTTCCTTTCACTTATAACCTTCAGCAGACATCTTCTCTCACCAACCCATTCCAATACTCTTTCATTACTCACTCTTTCCATCCAGCTTATCCTCTCCATTCTCCTCCACATCCACATCTCAAATGCTTCTAACCTTTTTTCATCCTCTCGTCTCAGCGTCCATGTTTCTGCCCCATGTAGTGCCACACTACAGACAAACCATTTGCCAAGCCTTTTCCTTAGACATTTATCTAATTTGCCACATAACAGTCTCCTCTTTCTCTTGAATGCCTTCTTCGCTATGGCAATTCGAGTTTTCACCTCTTGGTGACATCTTAAGTCTTCAGTTATTGTGCTTCCAAGATATTTAGATGCCATTCTTGGCTAATGGTAGCTTGTCCTATTTTAATATTGGACAATCATCATCTTGTACTGATGACCATACTCTTTGGTTTTGCTGTGTTTATTTGCATCCCATATTCTACACAAGCTTCATTCAGTTCTTTCAGCATGTTATTCACTGTCCACTCACTTTCTACCACTAGTACCATGTCATCAGCAAATCTTGTACATTCTATTCTCTTTCCACCAATACATATTCCTCTTTTCCCATCTAAGCCTTCCGCAATCGTCTCTTCAAGGTATGCATTACACAACAGTGGGGAAAGGC
This sequence comes from Schistocerca cancellata, assembly GCF_023864275.1. NCBI lineage: Eukaryota > Metazoa > Arthropoda > Insecta > Orthoptera > Acrididae > Schistocerca > Schistocerca cancellata. The sequence continues at coordinate 1,073,054,372 of NC_064627.1, forward strand.
AACAACCTTGTCTAACACCTCTCCCAATGCCGCTTACTTCTGACATTTCATTTCCTATCCTTATCCTTACTTCTGGTGTAAATATAGATTCTGTATCAGTCGTCTCTCTTTCCAATCTACTCCTTTCCTCTGCAAAATATCCATCAGCTTCTTCCACTGAACTCGGTCAAAAGCCTTTTCTAAATCTATAAAGAGAGCAAAGATTTCTCTACCTTTTTTCCATATATCTTTCCCCTACAGTTCTTAACAGGCCGATAGCATTTCTTGTTCCTTTTCCTCTTCTAAATTCGAACTGCTCCTCTGCAAATTGTCTATCCAGCTTGCCATATAGCCTTCTATTCAACACTCTCGGTAACACTTTAGCTGCATGATAAATTAGACTGATGGTCCTATGCTCTTCACATGTTTTAGTGTTTCTCTTTTTCTTTGTTGGTATCATAACTGTTGCAAGAAAGTCCTTAGGCCATTCTCTTTTGTCACATAACTCATTACAGACGTAGATTGTTTCCTTTCTTACCTTGTTTCCCAGACTTTTCAACAGTTCTGCTGGCAAATCATCAATTCCACATGCCTTTCTATTCTTCATCTCCTTCAGCGCCTTTTCTACTTCTGCTTCCAAGATGGTGAATCTCTTCCCATCTTCCAGCACATATTGCTCCTCTTCAACCTTAATTTCGCTTTATATTTCATCCACCTTACACAGACGTTCAATTTATTCTTGCCATCTGTTCAAAACCTCCTGTGGTTCTTCTGCTAGAGTACCATCTGCTCTTTCTATATCCATGAGTTTCCTCTTTTTTTTACGTTCAAAAACTATCTCACTAGCCAGTCTATACATCATGTCTTCCTTTTCCTCTTTCTCCATTTTCTCTATTTCGTCGCATTTCTGTTTAATCCATTTTTCCCTTACTTCTTCAGTTTCGCTTCTTCATTCGTAAGTTTCGTGTACCTCTTTTGCCTTCTTCAGTTTCTACATTTTTCCACTTTCTCCTCTCTTCCATCTTTTTCAACATGTTTTCTGTTTGCATTCTTTCCTGGTGCTTTGGGGTATTCTAATCCCTAGCACTTCTTTGGCAGCGTCGATGAGTCCTTCCCTCATTTTTATCCATTTGTCATTGACACTTTCATCAACACTACCTCATTCCCATTTTTCCATAAATCTGTTTTCCAAATCTGATGCCTTTTCTACCTCTTTGAGTCTTTCTATGTTTAGTGTTTCGTTTGCTTTACCTCTCCATACTTTTTCCAACTTCACTTGTATTTCTCCAAGTATTAGGTTGTGGTCTGAATTTATATCCGCACCTGGATAAGCTTTGGCATTCTTCAAACAGTTCCTAAACCTTTTTTGTATCAGTATATAGTCCAACTGATATATTTCCCTATTCAAATTTGATATCCATGTGTAACGTCTTCTTTTGTGGAGTTCAAATAATGTGTTACCCACCACTAATTAATTTTCTTTACAGAAACTAATTAGTCGTTCACCTCTCTCATTTCTTATTTTTAATCCAAATTTTCCTTCTGTATCTTCATCTCTTCCTTCACTCACCACTGCATTCCAGTCCCCCATGATGATAATGCAGGCATTTCCATTCTCCCTCGATGAGTTCTTTTATTTTCTCGTAATATTCTTCCACTTTCTCATTCTATGCTGGATGGTTGGCATATATACCTGTATTAACACCAAAACTTTTAAACTACCCTTCAGTCGTATCATCATCAGTCTTCCATCAGTATATTGTACCTTCATTACCTTATTTTTCAGCTTTTGCCCTATCAATATTCCTACTCCGTTTTCACCACTCTTGATTTCCCCCGAGTAAAAGAGCTTATAATCTCCACTTTCTGTCTCCCCATTCTCTCCGTATCTCATGTCACAAAAACCAAGAGCATCTAATCTGTTTCTTATCTCCTGTTTTGCATTCTCTAGCTTTCCTTCTTGCAGTAGTGTCCTCACATTCCATGTTCCAATCCATATCTTTCCTTACTTCACTGTCCCTTTCTTCCATTTAGATATGTGTGCTCTCAGTGTGTTCCCCTCCCGGAGATCCGAATGAGGGGAAGTTTTAACTCCGGAATCTTTCACATGGAGAGACATTACATGTACTGTTTGGGAATGTAATGTGGTAGTTTCCCGTTACTTTCCACATAGGCAGTAGGTTGCCCAGCCTAAACTTAGCCGCTCACTATGAGTAAGACGCTGTCTGCAGCCGCCCCTCTAGGATACAGTCGCTACTTGTACTCTTTTTATGCCCAAAGAGAAAAGGTGCCTCTTCCGCCAGCTTCACCGTTCCGGAAGACTTTTTCCACTGTTGCTGTCTTTCAGGTCTTGACGGTGCCGGACTACAGTAAATGGCGAGTTACCGAACGTCATCTAAAAATAGCAATGTACGGAGTGTGAGACGCAAGGCAAACAATGGGCGACCGACGACCGGCCTTTGTTTATCGTATGTTCTCTGCTTCTGTTAAAATGATGATCAAAATGTATAATGATGCAGTAAAACAAAATTTTAGGGAACATATGAGAAAACCTTATTGCATAGTCTTGCGACGCAGTTTCAAGGTTTTATCTTAAGTTAGGACAGTTCAGTATTACACTGTAGTACAGTACTGTGTTTCATACGTCGGAACATACAGTACTTCTATACTTCATTCTCTTGAAATAAGACCTAATGACCTTTTTTTCGCGTCCGATTTTCCCTTCAGAAACACCGATTTCCAAGCTCTGCAGCGTTGTGCGATTTGCTGCTTTCATGAAATCTTATAAATGTATCAATAGCGGCAGCTGCTTTATTCCAGTTAGGTGGAGATGTTGAGTTTGTTGCGTCAGCCCCGTCTCCTTCATCGGATATGATATCTGGTGGTTGAAGTTCTTGCGGCCATATCGCACTTTTTACTAACAGTTCCTCTGATATTTCTTCGACTGCAGGTTCTTTATAATTGTCAGTATCTATCCAGCCCAAAACTTCATCTCGAGGCATATTTCTTATTTCATTTTGATCAATATCTGACAGGTTAACGACGGCATCGTTTTCGATTGTAATTATGGAGTCAGTTTCTTCTTCGTATGCCTTTTGGCCAGAGTTTTCGGCAGTACTTCCAAAGAGTAGCAGGTTGAACTTTATTCCACGCCAAAAAGGTTCCAAAGATAGCATTTTAATGTTTTTTTAATCCACCAGTGAACAGTCTAAATTGATAAGTTCTTGAAGAAAAGAAGCTCTGTAAAAACATTTGAAATCTTGAATTACTTCCTGATCAACTGGCTAAACAGAGAAGTAACGTTTACTGAAAGATAGGTGGCAAAAGTATATTCCCTGAAATCATACAGACACTGGAGGGGGGGGGGGGGCTGCACATTTATCTAGCAACAGTATAATCCGTCGCTGTTCAGGCAGACCAAATTTTTTTGAAAGTGTCTACTGTCTCTCACAGAAGGTACGAAATTACGGAAAAACCAGACCTTAAACAATTATGTCATCCATCCATTGGAATGATCTCCATAAATTACAGGAAAGTTTAAAACGCCTTTAAAAGCTCTTGGCCTTTTGTACTTGCCAATAACATAAGGAGTCATCATGTGGTCACCTCAAGCATTTGAGCACGATAAAACTGTCAACTGATCTTTTTTTTTTTTTTTTTTTAACCTTCGGCGCACTTTTCCTCTTTACTTGTCAAAACTGAAGTAGGCACACAACTCCAAAGTAGGCCCGCTTTTATCGGCATTGTAGATTTGACTAGCAGTTAATTTACTGTGTTTAACCAAATTGCAAAAAGTTTGTGTTCTTCAGCTGTATTTTGAACAGCCCGTCGTAACTCCCTACCTACGTCAAGTTTCCGAACTCCGTGACTAGTTTTGAATTTCTATAGCCAACCAGTAGAAAATACACATTGTTTCCGACAACCCCAAATTATCACGGAACTGCTTGTCTTTTTGCATAAGCATAGGCCAGTTACGGGTTTTCCTCCAGACATTTTGGCACGGACCCAACTGCGTAAAATTTCGTCTGACTGATCTAGTTTGAGCTCTGTCCAAGTTATTCGTGATTCAGTGCCTTTTACCGCAACTGTTTGTGAGGCAAATTGTTGAAGTTGTCCTTTATTTTTTTGATATGGATTGTTGGAGGATCAACTTTATATTCTTCCATAATCTTATTTCTATTCTCACCTTTCTCCGCCCGATTAATGATAACAAGCTTTCGTTGTACTGTAAGCGTAACATGTATACGTTTCACTTCCCTTTGCTTTTAGAGGTGCTTTGTTTGAGAAAACATTCCCACAACAATACGCACGACTGCTGTAATTGAGATATAGAACAGCACTAATCGTGATTGCAGGTTAAAAGACAATTTTTTATCGCTGTAGAGAATCGGTGCACGTCAGGTGGACGAAACAATTGATGGCACTGTTGTTGTTGTTGTGGTCTTCAGTCCCGAGACTGGTTTGATGCAGCTCTCCATGCTACTCTATCCTGTGCAAGCTTCTTCATCGCCGGCCGCGGTGGCCGTGCGGTTCTGGCGCTGCAGTCCGGACCCGCGGGACTGCTACGGTCGCAAGTTCGAATCCTGCCTCGGGCATGGGTGTGTGTGATGTTCTTAGGTTAGTTAGGTTTAAGTAGTTCTAAGTTCTAGGGGACTTATGACCTAAGATGTTGAGTCCCATAGTGCTCAGAGCCATTTGAACCATTTTTGCTTCTTCATCTCCCAGTACCTACTGCAACCTACATCCTTCTGAATCTGCTTAGTGTATTCATCTCTTGGTCTCCCCCTACGATTTGTACCCTCCACGCTGCCCTCCAATACTAAATTGGTGATCCCTTGATGCCTCAGAACATGTCCTACCAACCGATCCCTTCTTCTGGTCAAGTTGTGCCACAAACTTCGCTTCTCCCCAATCCTATTCAATACTTCCTCATTAGTTATGTGATCTACCCATCTAATCTTCAGCATTCTTCTGTAGCACCACATTTCGAAAGCTTCTATTCTCTTCTTGTCCAAACTATTTACCGTCCATGTTTCACTTCCATACATGGCTGCACTCCATACAAATACTTTCAGAAATGAGTTCCTGACACTTAAATCTATACTCGATGTTAACAAATTTCTCTTCTCCAGAAACGCTTTCCTTGCCACTGCCAGTCTACATTTTATATCCTCTCTACTTCGACCATCATCAGTTATTTTGCTCCTTAAATAGCAAAACTCCTTTACTACTTTAAGTGTCTCATTTCCTAATCTAATACCCTCAACATCACCCGACTTAATTCGACTACATTCCATTATCCTCGTTTTGCTTTTGTTGATGTTCATCTTATATCCTTCCTTCAAGACACCATCCATTCCGTTCAACTGCTCTTCCAAGTCCTTTGCTGTCTCTGACAGAATTACAATGTCATCGGCGAACCTCAAAGTTTTTATTTCTTCTCCATGGATTTTAATACCTACTCCGAATTTTTCTTTTGTATCCTTTACTGCTTGCTCAATATGCAGATTGAATAACATCGGGGAGAGGCTACAACCCTGTCTTACTCCTTTCCCAACCACTGCTTCCCTTTCATGTCCCTCGACTCTTATAACTGCCATCTGGTTTCTATGCAAATTGTAAATAGCCTTTCGCTCCATGTATTTTACCCCTGCCACCTTTAGAATTTGAAAGAGAGTATTCCAGTCAACATTGTCAAAAGCTTTCTCTAAGTCTACAAATGCTAGAAACGTAGGTTTGCCTTTCCTTAATCTTTCTTCTAAGATAAGTCGTAAGGTCAGTATTGCCCCACGTGTTCCAGTATTTCTACGGAATCTTCCCCGAGGTCGGCTTCTACTAGTTTTTCCATTCGTCTGTAAAGAATTCGTCTTAGTATTTTGCAGCTGTGGCTTATTAAACTGAATGTTCGGTAATTTTCACAGCTGTCAACACCTGCTTTCTTTGGGATTGGAATTATTACACTCCTGGAAATTGAAATAAGAACACCGTGAATTCCTTGTCCCAGGAAGGGGAAACTTTATTGACACATTCCTGGGGTCAGATACATCACATGATCACACTGACAGAACCACAGGCACATAGACACAGGCAACAGAGCATGCACAATGTCGGCACTAGTACAGTGTATATCCACCTTTCGCAGCAATGCAGGCTGCTATTCTCCCATGGAGACGATCGTAGAGATGCTGGATGTAGTCCTGTGGAATGGCTTGCCATGCTATTTCCACCTGGCGCCTCAGTTGGACCAGCGTTCGTACTGGACGTGCAGACCGCGTGAGACGACGCTTCATCCAGTCCCAAACATGCTCAATGGGGAACAGATCCAGAGATCTTGCTGGCCAGGGTAGTTGACTTACACCTTCTAGAGCACGTTGGGTGGCACGAGATACATGCGGACGTGCATTGTCCTGTTGGAACAGCAAGTTCCCTTGCCGGTCTAGGAATGGTAGAACGATGGGTTCGATGACGGTTTGGATGTACCGTGCACTATTCAGTGTCCCCTCGACGATCACCAGTGGTGTACGGCCAGTGTAGGAGATCGCTCCCCACACCATGATGCCGGGTGTTGGCCCTGTGTGCCTCGGTCGTATGCAGTCCTGATTGTGGCGCTCACCTGCTCGGCGCCAAACACGCATACGACCATCATTGGCACCAAGGCAGAAGCGACTCTCATCGCTGAAGACTACACGTCTCCATTCGTCCCTCCATTCACGCCTGTCGCGACACCACTGGAGGCGGGCTGCACGATGTTGGGGCGTGAGCGGAAGACGGCCTAACCGTGTGCGGGACCGTAGCCCAGCTTCATGGAGACGGTTGCGAAAGGTCCTCGCCGATACCCCAGGAGCAACAGTGTCCCTAATTTGCTGGGAAGTGGCGGTGCGGTCCCCTACGGCACTGCGTAGGATCCTACGGTCTTGGCGTGCATCCGTGCGTCGCTGCGGTCCGGTCCCAGGTCGACGGGCACGTGCACCTTCCGCCGACCACTGGCGACAACATCGATGTACTGTGGAGACCTCACGCCCCACGTGTTGAGCAATTCGGCGGTACGTCCACCCGGCCTCCCGCATGCCCACTATATGCACTCGCTCAAAGTCCGTCAACTGCACATACGGTTCACGTCCACGCTGTCGCGGCATGCTACCAGTGTTAAAGACTGCGATGGAGCTCCGTATGCCACGGCAAACTGGCTGACATTGACGGCGGCGGTGCACAAATGCTGCGCAGCTAGCGCCATTCGACGGCCAACACCGCGGTTCCTGGTGTGTCCGCTGTGCCGTGCGTGTGATCATTGCTTGTACAGCCCTCTCGCAGTGTCCGGAGCAAGTATGGTGGGTCTGACACACCGGTGTCAATGTGTTCTTTTTTCCATTTCCAGGAGTGTATATTCTTCTTGAAGTCTGAGGGTATTTCGCCTGTTTCATACATCTTCCTCACCAGATGGTAGAGTTTTGTCAGGACTGGCTCTCCCAAGGCCGTCAGTAGTTCTAATGGAATGTTGTCTACTCCCGGGGCCTTGTTTCGACTCAGGTCTTTCAGTGCTCTGTCAGACTCTTCACGCAGTATCGTATCTCCCATTTCATCTTCATCTACATCCTCTTCCATTTCCATAATATTGTCTTCAAGTACATCGCCCTTGTATAGACCCTCTATTTACTCCTTCCACCTTTCTGCTTTCCCTTCTTTGCTTAGAACTGGGTTTCCATCTGAGCTCTTGATGTTCATACAAGTGTTTCTCTTATCTCTAAAGGTCTCTTTAATTTTCCTGTAGACAGTATCTATCTTACCCCTAGTGAGATAACCCTCTGCATCCTTACATTTGTCCTCTAGCCATCCCTGCTTAGCCATTTTGCACTTCCTGTCGATCTCATTTTTGAGACGTTTGTATTCCTTTTTGCCTGCTTCATTTACTGCATTTTTATATTTTCTCCTTTCATCAGTTAAATTCAATATTTCTTCTATTACCCAAGGATTTCTACTAGCCCTCGTCTTTTTACTTACTTGATCCTCTGCTGCCTTCACTACTTCATCCCTCAAAGCTACCCATTCTTCTTCTACTGTATTTCTTTCCCCCACTCCTGTCAATTGTTCTCTTATGCTCTCCCTGAAACTCTGTACAACCTCTGGTTCTTTCAGTTTATCCAGGTCCCATCTCCTTAAATTCCCACCTTTTTGCAGTTTCTTCAGTTTTAATCTACAGCTCATAACCAATAGATTGTCGTCAGAGTCCACTTCTGCCCCTGGAAATGACTTACAATTTAGAACCTGGTTCCTAAATCTCTGTCTTACCATTACATAATCTATCTGATACCTTTTAGTATCTCCAGGGTTCTTCCATGTATACAACCTTCTATCATGATTCTTAAACCAAGTGTTAGCTATGATTAAGTTGTGTTCTGGGCAAAATTCTACCAGGCGGCTTCCTCTTTCATTTCTTAGCCCCAATCCATATTCACCTACTACGTTTCCTTCTCTCCATTTCCTACACTCGAATTCCAGTCACCCATGACTATTAAATTTTCGTCTCCCTTCACTATCTGAATAATTTCTTTTATTTCATCATACATTTCTTCAATTTCTTCGTCATCTGCAGAGCTAGTTGGCATATAATCTTGTACTACTGTAGTAGGTGTGGGCTTCGTATCTATCTTGGCCACAATAATGCGTTCACTATGCTGTTTGTAGTAGCTTACCCGCATTCCTATTTTCCTATTCATTATTAAACCTACTCCTGCTTTACCCCTATTTGACTATAACCCTGTAGTCACCTGACCAGAAGTCTTGTTCCTCCTGCCACCGAACTTCACTAATTTTCACTATATCTAACTTTAACCTATCCATTTCCCTTTTTAAATTTTCTAACCTACATGCCCGATTAAGGGATCTGACATTCCACGCTCCGATCCGTAGAACGCCAGTTTTCTTTCTCCTGATAACGACATCCTCTTGAGTAGTCCCCGCCCGGAGATCCGAATGGGAGACTATTTTACCTCCGGAATATTTTACCCAAGAGGACGCCATCATCATTTAATCATACAGTAAAGCTGCATGCCCTCGAGAAAAATTACGGCCGTAGTTTCCCCTTGCTTTCAGCCGTTCGCAGTACCAGCACTACGCAACTGGAAATTGTCGACCTCTGCCGAGCACTACCGAATGCCTACGAAACAGTCAGCGCGTATCAAGCGATGGCGGTTTATTAAACATGTCGGCTTGTCGGAAGTCGGAATGAGGGGCTTTTGCTGTATTTTTACATTCGATTTCATGTTATGTACATTCACTTTCTCCTCGTGTACTTTGGTATGATGCTGCGTTGAAAGTGGATCTACACAATAAGAAAATGAAAATTATTCTGTCAGTGAACTGCAGTGACTAAAATCGAACACCTCGTGAAGAAGACGTTTGGATTGGAAGCACGTGATAACAGTAACTTAAAACACGAAAATTGTGTGATAATACCAATTTAAAAGTTGAGAATTGCTTACAATCTCGGCAAACAGATTTGTAAAAAACAAACCACATTGTTTCGGTTATCACTGAAGATGCTTTAAAATGGAGGGAAATGAGTTTGGTTAAATAAGACTCAGACTGCAGTCGCAAAACATGGTATACTATACATGTAACCTATTACTTGTAAAACAGCGACTGCGCATGTTGTACACCGCTTCTACCCCTGTATATGTTTCGTAATTTAGAATCTGGTTTCGAAATATCTGTCTTACCATTATGTAATCAATCTGAAACCTTCCAGTATTTCCAGATCTCTTTTGTGTATAAAACCTTCTTTCTTGATTTTTAAACCAACTATGGCAAAAATTAAATTGTGCTCTATGCTAAAGTCTATAAAATGGATTCTCCTTTCATTCCTTTCACTCTCGCCATGTTCTCCTACTATTTTTCATTCTCCTCTTTTTCCTGCTGTCGAACTCCTGTACCCCATCAGAATTAAACTTTCGTCTCCCTTAACCATCAGAATAATTTCTTTTTATCCCATCACAGACTCTTTTAATAGTCTCGCCTTTTGCGTACTTGGTAGGCGTATACGCAAAATGGTAAACATGTACTGTAGTACTGGATGTTGGCTTTGTGGCTATTTGCCTATAAATATGCGTTCACTACATCCCAATTTTTTATTGATTATTAGAGCTGTGACTATATTACCAATGTTTGGTTTCTTGTTGTTGGTAACTGTCTACTCACCTGAGCTTCTTTTAGCCCTGTTCTTCCTGCCATTGTTCTCAACTAATTCCGAATACACCTCGATTCATTCGATTTATATATATATATATATATATATATATATATATATATATATATATATATACACTCCTGGAAATGGAAAAAAGAACACATTGACACCGGTGTGTCAGACCCACCATACTTGCTCCGGACACTGCGAGAGGGCTGTACAAGCAATGATCACACGCACGGCACAGCGGACACACCAGGAACCGCGGTGTTGGCCGTCGAATGGCGCTAGCTGCGCAGCATTTGTGCACCGCCGCCGTCAGTGTCAGCCAGTTTGCCGTGGCATACGGAGCTCCATCGCAGTCTTTAACACTGGTAGCATGCCGCGACAGCGTGGACGTGAACCGTATGTGCAGTTGACGGACTTTGAGCGAGGGCGTATAGTGGGCATGCGGGAGGCCGGGTGGACGTACCGCCGAATTGCTCAACACGTGGGGCGTGAGGTCTCCACAGTACATCGATGTTGTCGCCAGTGGTCGGCGGAAGGTGCACGTGCCCGTCGACCTGGGACCGGACCGCAGCGACGCACGGATGCACGCCAAGACCGTAGGATCCTACGCAGTGCCGTAGGGGACTGCACCGCCACTTCCCAGCAAATTAGGGACACTGTTGCTCCTGGGGTATCGGCGAGGACCATTCGCAACCGTCTCCATGAAGCTGGGCTACGGTCCCGCACACCGTTAGGCCGTCTTCCGCTCACGCCCCAACATCGTGCAGCCCGCCTCCAGTGGTGTCGCGACAGGCGTGAATGGAGGGACGAATGGAGAGTCGCTTCTGCCTTGGTGCCAATGATGGTCGTATGCGTGTTTGGCGCCGTGCAGGTGAGCGCCACAATCAGGACTGCATACGACCGAGGCACACAGGGCCAACACCCGGCATCATGGTGTGGGGAGCGATCTCCTACACTGGCCGTACACCACTGGTGATCGTCGAGGGGACACTGAATAGTGCACGGTACATCCAAACCGTCATCGAACCCATCGTTCTACCATTCCTAGACCGGCAAGGGAACTTGCTGTTCCAACAGGTCAATGCACGTCCGCATGTATCCCGTGCCACCCAACATGCTCTAGAAGGTGTAAGTCAACTACCCTGGCCAGCAAGATCTCCGGATCTGTCCCCCATTGAGCATGTTTGGGACTGGATGAAGCGTCGTCTCACGCGGTCTGCACGTCCAGCACGAACGCTGGTCCAACTGAGGCGCCAGGTGGAAATGGCATGGCAAGCCGTTCCACAGGACTACATCCAGCATCTCTACGATCGTCTCCATGGGAGAATAGCAGCCTGCATTGCTGCGAAAGGTGGATATACACTGTACTAGTGCCGACATTGTGCATGCTCTGTTGCCTGTGTCTATGTGCCTGTGGTTCTGTCAGTGTGATCATGTGATGTATCTGACCCCAGGAATGTGTCAATAAAGTTTCCCCTTCCTGGGACAATGAATTCACGGTGTTCTTATTTCAATTTCCAGGAGTGTATATATATATATATATATATATATATATATGAATTATGTAAGCCATCTACTCGATTAAGGGATCTAACATTCAATGCTCTGATCCTTAGGAGCCCACTTTTGTTTTTCTTGATGGCCACATTCTTATGAGTAGTCTTCGCTCAGGAGATCCAAATGGAGGGGGGGGGGGAGACTATTTTGCCTCCTGTATATTTTGCCGAAGAGGACATCCATTAGTTACTTGAGCTCAAAATGAGGGAGAGCGATCCGGCAAAATCTTATTTAAATGGAGTAGGGGGGAGGGGAACAATGAAAATCTCACGTCAACTTTTTAATTCAGAGAATATACAATATTATAATGGACAGATTTTTATAAAATTAATCCCAAGCGTAGACAATATTACATTGTCAATCCAGTCTTTACGGCCTCTCTGATCTGAACTGTGTGCAAGCCTGGGATTCCCCGATTTGGAACAAGTGCCGTACAACTGTCACATTTCATTCGGGGAGGTCCATGCCGCGCCAATGGAAATCACTGCATGCCTGTTACTGAGTCACTCGTGATATTCTGTACGCACATAAGGCCGATGTTACTGTGCCCAACTTGAATTTGTATCAGAACTTTTACAACATGTATGTTAAGCAGCATGTCGACCAGTCGAAACGTGCTTGCGAGCAAGAAGAGAATCGTTTGCAGAAGGAAGCTAAGCTGAGGTTCACCGACAAGAATATTCTCTTAGTGGTCATGTAATTCAAGAGATTGAAAAGCTACGTAATCATACGATTCAAAGAAAGGTACAAACAATGGTGTCTTTAATCTGCAATTTAAGTTAAAGTTCAGTACACCGGGTGTCTCTCCTGTGAGTCGGCATGTGCACTTTCTCTGGTATTTTCGCAGATATTTGCATTGTGTAGCTGGGATCAGCGCCAACAAATCCTACCATCGCGTATTTCATACGACACCCAGCGTCGAAGGAAAGTGCGTTTTCTCTCATTACAAACATGATTTTTGAACTGAAATTTTACGTGCCTATTCGATAGAGCGGTTCCAAATTAGCCCACTCTGTTATTCGTTTTATCGATGTGTATTAACAGGAACGGTAAAACACGAAGAAAAAAAAAGTTCAAATGTGTGTGAAATCTTATGGGACTTAACTGCTAAGGTAATCAGTCGCTAAGCTGACACACTACTTAACCTAAATTATCCTAAGGACAAACACACATACCCACGCCCAAGAGAGGACTCGAACCTCCGCCGGGACCAGCCGCACAGTCCATGACTGCAGCGCCCAAGACCGCTCGGCTAATCCCGCGCGGCAAAACACGAAGAATAATCAGTACTCCAACAGCGACGGAGCAGCGCTTGATGCACTGCGCTAGCTGTCAGTGCGGACTAAGGCTCTGTACACAGGGTGAAGCGAAATTCACGCACTCGAACTTCGCAGTGCGACTCCTCACATGCCAGCGATAAAAAAAAAATGCCTCTTACAAAATTTAATCCGGCGACTACATCCGGCAGAAAAGGGACGTTAAAGAGTGCCAATCTGGCAACACCGTAAGCACATGTTTGGTAACTACCTCTGTAAGCATATTTAAATTGTGCTGTACAGTTAGTACAGTGGCTAGAGTTTTGGATTAGCATGCAGAAGCTCGATGATTCGATCCTGGGTTGAGGCATATGTTTTTTATTTGGTATGTGTAGTCTAGGTGGTACGGTATCTGGCATCTTAATTATCAACAGCGATAGCAGCGGGTCCTCTAGAAAACATTTGCACTTATTGTGGTGTCACCGCCAGACACCACACTTGCTAGGTGGTAGCTTTTAAATCGGCCGCGGTCCGCTAGTATACGACGGACCCGCCTGTCGCCACTGTCAGTAATTGCAGACCGAGCGCCACCACACGGCAGGTCTAGAGAGACGTAATAGCACTCGCCCCAGTTGTACAGCCGACGTTGCTAGCCATGGTTCACTGCGAATTACGCTCTCATTTGCGAGACGATAGTTAGCATAGCCTTCAGCTACATTTGCTACGACCTAGCAAGGCGCCATTACCAGTATAGATATTGAGATTCTATTAATGTATCATCCAGAGCGATGTTCTACAAATGTGGATTAAAGTTAAGTATTCCAGAAGCTACGTACTTTTCTTTATAGCATTCATTACGTATCCTGTTTCAGACCTCACGCCAGCCTGCGTGAGCTTATAGCCTGCATTTCGGTCTCCTCAAACAAAACAGTGTTGGCACTTCTGCCGACCCTTCACTTACATACTACAATCGTAGAAATGGAAGACTGGTCAGCTTTGAAAGAAGCCCTTTCCAAGTTTTGGGCGTGAATTTATTCGCACCACTTCATCTAACTGTTCTTTGTACCCTCCTCCAATGGTCCCATAGATCAGTACCAATTATTATCCTTGCCTCGTTCAGGTCCATTACATTTATTTAGGGCCTTATGTTACCAGAAGGACTAGCAACATGCTTTTCAAATAATGCCCAAACTCGGCTACTATTTGTTTGTGTTGTAACCATGGTCCCACTAATTAAGCCTTTCAACACTGAGTCTGGTAACCGCATGCTGTTTAGTACCTATCTCAATGCATTTTTATTATTCTTATTATTCTATCGACGGCATTGTGGAAACATCACGTCTATTACTGTTAGGGAAACAGTGTAATTCAGTACCGAACATTTCACAATTAGCGGTGTCAGGATGAATCACGCAGAACAATATCTGTCACAGGTATAATGAACGTTAGGTGGAACAGCGCACAGGACTGACGGCGTGTTGATACTGTATGACAGAAGGGTACTACACTACTGGCCATTAAAATTGCTACACCAAGAAGAAATGCAGATGATAAACGGGTTTTCATTGGGCAAATATATTATACGAGAATTGACATGTGATTACATTTTCACGCAATTTGGGTGCATAGATCCTGAGAAATCAGTACCCAGAACAACCACATCTGGCCATAATAAAGGCCTTGATACGCCTGGGCATTGAGTCAAACAGAGCTTGGACGGCGTGTACAGGTACAGCTGCCCATGCAGCTTCAACACAATACCACAGTTCATCAAGAGTAGTGACTGGCGTATTGTGACGAGCTACTTCTTCGGCCACCATTGACCAGACGTTTTCAAATGGTGAGAGATCTGGAGAATGTGCTGGCCAGGACAGCAGTAGAACATTTTGTGTATCCAGAAAGGCCCGTACAGGACCTGCAACATGCGGTCGTGCATTATCCTGCTGTAATGTAGGGTTTCGCAGGGATCGAATGAAGGGTAGAGCCATCGGTCGTAACACATGAAATGTAACGTCCACTGTTCAAAGTGCCGTCAATGCTAACAAGAGATGACCGAGACGTGTAACCAATGGCACCCCATATCATCACGCCGGATGGTTCGCCAGTATGGCGATGACGAATACACGCTTCCAATGTGCGTTCACCGCGATGTCACCAAACACGGATGCGACCATCATGATGCTGTAAACAGAACCTGAATTCATCCGAAAAAATGACGTTTTGCCATCCGTGCACCTTGGTTCATCGTTGAGTACACCATCGCAGGCGCTCCTGTCTGTGATGCAGTGTCAAGGTCTCCGAGTTGATAGTCCATGCTGCTGCAAACGCCGTCAAACTGTTCGTGCAGATGGCTGTTGTCTTGCAAACGTCCCCATCTGTTGACTCAGGCATCGAGACGTGGCTGCACGATCCGTTTCAGCCATGCGGATAAGATACCTTTCATATAAGATACCTTTCATCTCGACTGCTAGTGATACGAGGCCGTTGGGATTCAACACGGCGTTCCGTATTACCCTCCTGAACCCACCGATTCCATATTCTGCTAACAGTCATTGGATCTCGACCAACGCAAGCAGCAATGTCGCGATACGATAAACCGCAATCGCGATAGGCTACAATCCGACCTTTCTCAAAGTCGGAAACGTAATGGTACGCATTTCTCCTCCTTACGCGAGGCATCACAACAACGTTTCACCATGCAACGCCGGTCAACTGCTGTTTGTGTATGAGAAATAGGTTGGAAACTTTCCTCATGTCAGCACTTTTTAGGTGTCGCCACCGGCGCCAACCTTGGGTGAATGCTCTGAAAAGCTAATCATTTGCATATCACAGCATCTTCTTCCTGTCGGTTAAATTTGGCGTCTGTAGCACGTCATCTTCGTGGTGCAGTAATGTAAAGGCCAGTAGTCTAGTTGCGGGCAGAGTAACGCGCGTACACGTACCGAATTTTCTCATTGTAAATCTCTAAACCAGTGTGGCAGACGTATGACGTACACAAACGATGAATATGTGGATATGCTTCTGGTCCTTGGTGCATCTGATAAGCGGCTGGTGTTGTCGCTCGTGAATATACTGCTAGATGTCCTTGTCGACGCCATCCAGATAAAAATGTGTTTCGTCATCTGGAGTCAGGTTCTCTCCTTCCACGGTTGCGTGACAGAGGTCGTCCACGGACTTGCCGTACTCCAGCTACTGACGAAGCTATTCTGGAAGTCATACACCAAGAACCTCAGCGAAATACACTTAACGTAGAAAGGTAGTTGCGTGTTTCACAACGCACGGTCGTTAACGTGCTGCACAAGCAGGGGATGCATCCCTATCATTATGCTTTCATCCAAAACCTGCATTCTGCAGATCGCCATCAGCGGATGCAATTCTGTGAATGAAGGAAGACAACGATGACTACGTGAACACCGTAATTTGGTCGGATGAAGCAGCATTCACTCGTGAGGGTGTCTTCAGTATGCGCAACACCTACCATTGGTGTGAAGTTAACGCGCAAATCAACTATGACTGTGGATATCAAGTTCGCTTTGGTATCTACGTCTGGGCCGAAATATTGGGCGACAGGTGTTTGGGCCCCTACATGTTGCTGACCGGTTGACTGCACGAAGGTATCGTGCATTCATTTCAAACTATCTGCCTGATACGCTGGAAGATATTCCACTACGTGTTCACCGAGCGAGGTGGCGCAGTGGTTAGCACACTGGACTCGCATTCGGGAGGACGACGGTTCAATCCCGTCTCCGGCCATCATGATTTAGGTTTTCCGTGATTTCCCTAAATCGTTTCAGGCAAATGCCGGGATGGTTCCTTTGCAAAGGGCACGGCCGATTTCCTTCCCAATCCTTCCCTCACCCGAGCTTGCGCTCCGTCTCTAATGACCTCGTTGTCGACGGGACGTTAAACACTAACCACCACCACCACCACCACTACGTGTTCGGCAGAGGGTATGGTTCCAACATGATGGTGCAGCTCCACACTCTGGAATTAATATGCGACAGTATTTGGACAGAACATTTCCAGGGAAATGTCTCGGACATGGAGGTCCAGTTGTGTGGCCACCGCGTTCAACTGACCTAAATCCCCTGGATTTCTTCCTGTGGGGACACGTGAAGGAACACTTGTACTCTACACCGCCGACGAATGTGGAAGAATTGGTAGGGCGTGGGGGGGGGGGGGTGGTTAGTGTTTAACGTCCCGTCGACAACGAGGTCATTAGAGACGGAGCGCAAGCTCGAGTTAGGGAAGGATTGGGAAGGAAATCGGCCGTGCCCTTTCAAAGGAACCATCCCGGCATTTGCCTGAAACGATTTAGGGAAATCACGGAAAACCTAAATCAGGATGGCCGGAGACGGGATTGAACCGTCGTCCTCCCGAATGCGAGTCCAGTGTGCTAACCACTGCGCCACCTCGCTCGGTAATTGGTAGGGCGTGTTCATGTTGCTCTTGTTACCGTGGACGCGGCTTTGCTGCGAAGGGTCCAGATGTGTATGATCTGGCGGGTTGCGCAATGTTTGGACATGCAGGGAAGGTCGCTTTGAGCATCTGTTGTTCTGAGGACAACGTATTCTGTTGTGAAGGTCATGCGGTCATTAATATGGACATTATTATTGTCACTGGTTGATAATGTGCGACATCTCAGCGCTCATATTACATGTAGTATAAATGACAAGTAGATGTTGTGTTACTGCACCGTGCTGTCATCTTTTAACGTCTCGAAATTGATGTTGTTTTTGTAGTTATTCTGTCCTGTGACAGTTCATTTGTTTCAACTGTCTATTTCTTACTTGTCTAACCGCGTATTTGCCAAGTTCAAAGTCACAAAATGTAAATTTAGGATACACGTGACCTATGAAACGGTGTATCTTACAGTATGATATGTCGGATTGAAATTAGCAAATAAAGTAATGCACCCCAAGCCTGGATCGAACCCTTGACCTCTTGTATGTTAACTGAGAACTCTATCCACTGCCCCAACAGTCCAGTACCACTAATCTGTACAGACAGAGGTAGTTACCGTGCACGTGGTTACAGCGTTGCCAGATTGACAATCTTTAACATCCTTTTTCTGCCGGATGTACTCGCCTGACGAAACTTTGTGACAGACTTTTCTTCATCGCTGGCATCTGAGGAGTCGCGTGCGAAGCCCGAGTGCGCGAGTTTCGCTTCATCCTGTATACGGAGCTTTAGTGCGGACTAAGGCGGTACTGTCGGCTGCTAGAGTACTGGTTATTCTTGATGTTTTACTGTCCCTATTGATACACATCGATAAAATGAACATCGCACTAGATTAATTTGGGACCACTCTGTCGAATGGGCACGTAACATCTCAGTTTAAAAATAATGTTGCTCATAATGAGAGAAAACGACGTTTTCTACCGACGCTGGGCTTCGCAGGAAAGGCGTAATGAGTAATTGTTTGGACTACCTCCAGCTACACGTTTCAAAAAGGAACTGCAAATATCTGCCGAAACACCAAAGAAAAGGCGCCTGGCGACTCTTATAGAGACACCCTGTATAATATATCAATAAAAGGTCATTTATTTAGGGATCCGTCAAAACAGTTAATAGTATTTTCGTAGAGCCTTTTGTCCCTCTATCTCTGTCTGTCCATCCGTCCAGATGCTACTGGGGGTTAGCGTGTTTAAAATAAACGTGTTAAAAACACTCATTAATACACTTTCTAAATAAAACATGCTTTTACGCTGAGGAGCCAAATAAACTGGTACACTTGTCTAATATCGTGTAGGGCCCCAGCGAGACGCAGAAGTGCCGCAACACGACGTGGTATGGACCCAACTAATGTTTGAAGTAGGGCTCGAGGGAATTGACACTATGAACCCTGCAGGGCTCTCCATAAATCCGTAAGAGTACGAGGGGGAGGAGATCACTTCTGAACAGTATACCGGATATGCTCAATAATGTTCATGTCTAGGGAGTTTTGTGGGTTGCGGAATTGTTTAAACGAAGAAGAGTGTTCCTGGAGCCAATCTGCAGCAATTCTGGACGTGTGGTATGTGGCATTGTCCTGCTGGAATTGCCCAAGTCTGTCGGAATGCGCGATGGACATGAACAGATGCAGGTGATCAGACAGGATGCTTTCGCACGTGTCACCTGTCTGAGTCGTATCTAGACGTATCAAGGGTCCCATATCACTCCAACTGCACGCGACCCACACCATTACAGAACCTCCACCAGCTTGAACAGTCCCTTACTGACATGCAGGGTCCATGGATTCACGAGCTTGTCTCCATACCCATACACGTCCATCCGCTCGATACAATTTGAAACGAGACTCGTCCGACCAGGCAACATGTTTCCCGTCATCGACAGTCCAATGTCGGTGTTGAAGGGTTCAGATAAGGCGTACAGCTTTGTGCTGTGCAGTCATCAAGGGTATATGAATGGGCCTTCGGCTCCGAAAGCTCATATCGATGATATTCCGCTGAATAGTTTGCACGCTGACACTTGTTGATGGCCCAGCACTGAAATCTGCAGCAATTTGCGGAAGGGTTGCACTTCTGTCACGTTGAACGATCCTCTTCAGGTCCCGTTCTTGCAGGATCTTTTTCCGGCCGCAGCGATGTCGGAGATTTAATGTTTTACCGGATTACTGATATTCACGGTACACTCGTGAAATGGTCGTGCGGGAAAATCCCCACTCCATAGCTACCTCGGAGATGCCGTGTCCCATCGCTCGTGGTGCCGACTATGACACAAAGTTCAGACTTACTTAAATCTTGATAACCTGCCATTGTAGCAGCAGTAATCTATTTAACAACTGCGCCAGACACTTGTCTTATACAGGCGTTGGCGAACGCCGCGCCTTATTCTGCCTGTTTACATATCTCTGTATTTGAATACGTATGCGTATACCTGTTTCTTTGGCATTTCAGTGTATTTAAGTGTTCAGTGAATTTTTAAAACAAATAAATGAGGAAATCAAAGAAAAACTGGGAATGAACTCTATAGATGTAGCAGTCAGGGCGAACAGGCTTAGATGGTGGGGTCATGTTACACGCATGGGAGAAGCAAGGTTTCCCAAGAGACTCATGGATTCAGCAGTAGAGGGTAGGAGGAGTCGGGGCAGACCGAGGAGAATGTACCTGGATTCGGTTAAGAATGATTTTGAAGTAATAGGTTTAACATCAGAAGAGGCACCAATGTTAGCACTGAATAGGGGATCATGGAGGAACTGTATAAGGGGGGCTATGCTCCAGACTGAACGCTGAAAGGCATAATCAGTCTTAAATGATGATGATGATGATGATAAAAAATTTCATAGTTACGTATATTTACCTAACTTCGAGATAAACATCACGTGATGGGAGGTGGTTGGGGTGCCACCACGTCTCACCAAAACCATGCCGCAGAGCTGTATGCCCTCGGGAAGTAAAATTGGTGCAGTTTCTCGTTGTTTTTAGCCATTCGCTGTACCAACATAACGATGTCATATTGGCTAATGCTACAAGGCCAGATCAGCTCATCGGTCCGTAGCTGCTGCAAATGTTGGAAAGGCTGCTGCCCATTTTCAGCAACCATGCGTAAGTTTGGCTCTCCGCAGATACCCTCCAATGTGCCTGCACCTTCTTGGCTGACGGTGTGAGGTGTGCACAACAGAATTTCTTGATTAGACAACACTCCGTCCAGTCCAGATAACGACAGCTGTAAGAGACGTATCAGTGAATGTTCTATAGAAACGCCCCCACAGATGAAAGCATTGAAATGCTCGTAATCAACTGCCAAAGCACTCGCGGTGAACTGCTAGTTGGAAGCACTCTTAAAAAGTACTGGAGCTCTAATAATACTAAGTACACAACAGCAGAATTGACAGCAGTTAAACGTTTTGCAAAAATTAAAGGCTAATGAGAAATGGAGGAGGTGTATTTGTCGCAGTGGACAAGAACTCAAATCAGTTGAGGTAGGAATTGAAACTGTATGTGAGATGAGCTGGACAAGAGACAATATCGGGGGTGGGAATGAAGTTAAATGGTTCTGAGCGCTATGCGACTTAACTTCTGAGGTCATCAGTCGCCTAGAACTTAGAACTAATTAAACCTAACTAACCTAAGGACATCACACACATCCATGCCCGAGGCAGGATTCGAACCTGCGACCGTAGCGGTCACGCGGTTCCAGACTGAAGCGTCTAAACCGCACGGCCACACCGGCCGGCAGAATGAACTTATAATTGGATTTGCTGTCGACCGCCAGATTCAACCCCAGATATACGGAAAAACGTAGAGAAAACTTCAATGAACTTCTACACACGTTCTTCAGTCATACCGTTATCATCAGAGGAGTCTTTCCGACAATCAGTTAGGATAATTACATTTTTGTAAGTGCTTGAGATAACAAGACACCCTACAAAACAATACCAAATGCGTTACCTGGAGCAGATATTTCCGGAGTCTACTGATGATGGAAAGACATTGAATGTAATGGTAGCAAATAGCTCTGGCTTTTTTGAGGATGTCCACGGAGAAACTAGTAAAAGTGACCATAACGCATTTGTGGGAACAATTACTTCCAAAGCACCAAGAAGAACTAAAACAAGTTGAAAGATTCACCAAATTAGATAAAGAGTCAATAGTTTATATCTGAAAGAGTAACCTGAAACATTTAGCTATAGACAGGAGTGTGTAGAAGACCTATGACTGAGGCTTAACAGAACAAGTGACCATGCATTGCACACATATGTACCTAGTAGAACAGTTTGTGATGGGGAGGAGCCTCCGTGCTACACATTCACTGTAAAGAAATTTCTAAAGAAACTGAAGCTGCGGCAGAATAGGTGAAATACAAATCCTAGGGCAGTAGACAGGGAGATGCTGAATGAAACGTGAAGAGGACAATACACGAAGCCTCCAACAACACCTGTAGCAAAATATTATCGAAAACTCTCTCACAAAACCTAAAGCAATTTTCGCCCTGCGTTATGGTTGTCAGTAGCAACAAAGTTATTTTCCAAGTCAATCATAGATCCTACAAGGACTGAAATTAAGAGCAGCAAAGCAAAAGCAGAAATGCTGTATCTGACCAAATGTAGGCCACTTCCCCCCCCCCCCCCCAAAATGCCCTTGAAATGGCTCTAAGCACTATGGGACTTAACATATGAGGTCATCAGTCCCCTAGACTTAGAACTACTTAAACCTAACTAACCTAAGGACATCACACACATCCATGTCCGAGGTAGGATTCGAACCTGCGACCGTAGCAGCAGCGCGGTTCCGGACTGAAGCGCCCAGAACCGCTCGGCAACAGCGGCCGCAAATACCAATGAACAAAAATGCTAACAACATATCTCACGAAAAATACTGCCATCTGCATAATATAGCACACAGAGAATGAGGTACGTAAGTGCCCCAAATAACATAAACATATACCTAACATAACGTTTTATCACCATGTATTATTTAAGGCAACCTTTAGAGCAAGGTGAAGCAGCTGTCTGGACATTAACAACTCATATGGCAAGGTAATGCTAAGCAAGAAGGGGAGGCTCAGTATACAAAGAACGTGTAGAAGGGCTGTACTAAAGAGAAAAAACTTGAAGACAGGACTATGGAAGGGAAAGAGGAAGTGAAGAAAGATGAGATGGGGGATATGGAACTGTGAAAAGAATTTGACACAGCACTGAAAGACTTCAACAATAGAGAACATTCTCTCAGAATCAGAGATATCTCTGGGAGAATGTTCTTTACAGGACTAACACGAATTATTTCAATGAAAATGGAAAGACTGGTGGATACTGACCTTAAAGAAAATCAGTTTGGGGTCCGGTGGAACGAGGAAACACGCGTGTCAGTTCTGAATTTACTATTTGTCTTAAAAAATATATTTTAAAAAGGTGAACCTATATTTGTAGATTTAGAGAAAGTGTTTGAAAATGTTGATAGGAATACACGTTTTGAAATTCTAAAAGTAACAGGGATAAATTTCAGAGAGCGAGAATTTTATTTACAAGAATAGACATAAAGTTTTAATTATAGAGGATGGTAGTCATTAGGTTTTAATTATCTATGACGGTGGTCATAAAGTTTTAACTATCGATGGGGATAGTCATAAGCTGTAACTATCTACGGGAGTTGTCACAAGGTTTTAATTATCTAAAGAGGTAGTGAGGAAGTTTTAATTAACTACGAGTAGCCACAAAGTTTTAGTTATCACGTCGAAAGAAAGAACTTCGGCCCATGAAACATTGTAATGGCATTTGCCCCTCTCTACATACTTTCCCTTCAATGCGACGCATTCTTCCCAACGACGTGTGTTTTACAAGGAACCCCTTGAGTGCCAGGTCGGAAAGGCCAATAATATTTACGGCATTGGACGACCCACATATTGTCTACCACGCAACCACAATACTGACTGCTAATGTCAACAGGGGGCGGGACTGGAGATACCCAATGGTGAGTGCAGCATAAGGCTACGGAGCGTAGCCGAACTGCTTACAAGGGAACCTCGTCATCGCACCCCCCTCAGATTTAGTTATAAGTTGGCACAGTGGATAGGCCTTGAAAAACTGAACACAGATCAATCGAGAAAACAGGAAGAAGTTGTGTGGAACTATGAAAAAAAAAGCAAAATATACAAACTGAGTAGTCCATGTGCATCATAAGCAACATCAAGGATAGTTTTTGCGTAGGAGCGCCGTGGTCCTGTGGTTAGTGTGAGCAGCTGCGGATCAAGAGGTTCTTGGTTCAAATCTTCCCCCAAGTGAAAATTTTAACTCTTTATTTTCGTAAAGTTATGATCTGTCCGTTCGTTCATTGACGTCTCTGTTCACTGTAATAAGTTTAGTGTCTGTGTTTTCGCGACCGCACCGCAAAACCGTGCGATTAGTAGACGAAAGGACGTGCCTCTCCAATGGGAACCGAAAACATTTGATCGCAAGGTCAGAGGACAACCGATTCCTCCACAGGAAAACACGTCTGATATATTCTATACGACACTGGTGACGGCATGTGCTTCACATGACAGGAATATGTTGTCGACCCACGTAACTTGTACACTTGGCGAATGGGTAAAAAGATTCTTCTACCTTGCCCGATTTAGGCTTTCGTGTGGATGTGATAATCACTCCCAAAAAGTGATGAAAACATAAGAGTTTGTCACATAAACTGCAACAAATGAATGCAACAGTTTCACAGTCGCAGTTTTCCCTGTGCTCTGTCAAAACATATGTTTTTAACGTTTTCAAATTTTTCCGTGTGTAGACTGTCAAATCCTGCATATGTGCAAGCAAATCTGAACATGTCCTGGAATTTTGGAGAGCGAAGTTGATTATGTGTGAGTGCCAGAACTTTGATAATTATCTGAAAACAAAAAAATTTAAACTTTTCACTCGAGGGTAGACTTGTACCAAGTACCTCTAGTTCCGCAGGGGCTCACGCTAACCACGGGACCACGGCGCCCCTAAGCTCACATTATCCTTGATGTTGCCTATCTTGCGTATGGACTACTCAGTTTGTATATTTTGCTTTTTTTTCATAGTTCCACGCAACTTCTTCCTGTTTTCTCGATTGATCTGTGTTCAGTTTTTCGAGGCCTATTCACTGTGCTAACTTATAACTAAATCTGAGGGGGGTGCGATGGGGAGGTTCCCTTGTTAGTAAACGAGTAACTCACAACAGTGCTACACTGCTAGTGGTGCTAATACAAATCAGAACAATGGCGACGGTAAACAAAGCGAACATTGAATTATATCTATAACAACAGCTGCCGAAGTAGACATTTCGTCAGAAAGAAACCCTAGGAATTTCGCAGAATGAGAAGGAAGTAGCAAATGAAATATTAACGTTTCTGCAAGATGAGTCAGTGTAATGTGTGGTGTCGTATACGTTCGCCTGTGCGGACAATGTGCATAAGTAGTACAATCATGCTTAAGAAGTGAAAGTGGTACTGAAACGAGTGTTGAGTCACGTAGTTCGCCATCCTTGTCGAACAGGGAGCCATGCCGTCTCCAGCGAAACATAGTAAAGGACAACCGTAGTCCACGGTGCGGGCACTAAGCATAGTTATGTGCATGGAAGATCCGAACAGAATCCGAATAAGTCCGCAGCAATATGACCGTGTAGTGAAGAAGAAAAACTACGCCCATTCAATGGAGGACAAGGCGCACGTGTTACAAAAACTGGTGTTTGCGCGCTTCAAGGATGCTCGATACAATTTATAGGATGTGCATGATAGTGACCTACTACGTTATGCAGATGACACTGCGCGCGACATGGATTACAATGATTTCAAGGGAAACAGAGGATGATTGGATAGCTTCAAACAGTGCTACAGAATTGGAAGACTTAATATAATGAAATTTCAAACAGAGTGTCAAACTGACGGTGCACAGCAAACTGCGGAATCAGTCAGAAAATTTGTAGTTGAGATAGACAAACTTATCCCAATCTTCAGTAAGGAATTTGTTTTCAACTCCTACCAATCAGATTTGTAGAGGAGATGCATACGAAAAGAACCCTGAAAATTAGAGGTATCAAGGGAGCTGTATCAAGATAAACTAATATCAGTGCCTTAACTTATCCGCAAACAATTACGCCTACCCTTAATGTGGATGGTAAATTGCAAAATTATTTATTGTGGTGCGAGAAACTAGTGCTCTACCCCTAACGATTTTTTCCTCATGTGCGTGATCTTGCAAGGGCGGTAGGGAATATTTACGTCACAGCAAGCAGGAGTGGGAAAATGGGCGTAAGAGAACTAAGACTATGGTATGAGCACTGTTTTTGGCCAATAACTGATCAAAATAACTTGTTTTTGCTTGATTCCCAGTCTGATATACAAATAATACTGCTTCAGAGCAAACTACACCTCCTGAAAAGCGTGTGACATTGCAATTCATACCACCTGAAACCAAGGGACAAACTGAGCCTCTGGATGTTTCCTTTTTCGTACCTCTAAAACACATTCTCGCACTATCTGCAGGTACGCCTTAAAGGATAATCAGTTTCACAATAAGCTCCACGACAGACTGTTTCGCGTTTGGTTGCATGCCATCACATTTCATCAGTTCTCGTCACCCCGTTACATCTATGTGACTGTATGGATACCAAACCGAACGTTTGTAACTCCCAAGGAGTTCGCCTTCGATCTTGATGGTGCGAAACTTTCTTATCATTGTGGGGCGCCATTTTTCATTCGGTGTTCATGGTTCAAGTTAATGACTTGTTTCGAACATTTCTTGAATGTCGATTACGTCCATTTTGTGAAGTTTAATACGTACTTCCTTCAGAAACTTGATCTCTGCACCTCCCAGAAACTCATTTTCCGTTGCTCCTCTGATGCACATGGTGAATCATTTATAGGCAGTTTTTTTTCCTGTCACAATTGTTAACGCAACATTTTCAAGAGAGCCTTACTGAAGACTGAACTTGCAACCTCTTACTTAAGGGTTTCTTGTTAGTGGAGTCCTTGGTCGCAGAAGATTGCATTCTGGCTATTCAGGGAACATTCCACCACGAAAAATCACCGGATCTTCTTTCTGCAATGCATGCCACGCAACGGCGTCTTCATCCGAGGAAAGAAGATTTAAGGCTTGGTGTGCACTTCTAAGTTTTGCAGCGGGGCAGTAAAGCCGTGCGTTATTTTTACGTGTCGCGGTTTCGTAGTTCATTGGATCGTGCTCTCTTGCGGCTACTTTGTCACGACAGCGAAAAAAAAGAAAAAAAGACGCGGCCTATGACGTTTGACGTTTTTCTCGTAACGTCTGCGCTGCCCAAAAACCTGTGTTGGCAGCAGACAATTCTACTGTATTGGCGGAGACCCACTGAGACAGGAGCAAAATGCCTGACCTGTATCTCCTAAGAGGGGTGAATGTGAGAGTAGTTCAGATGTAGAGGTCAGTCCTGAAGCAATAATTACGGCAATGAAAAGGTCAGCTTTGTGCAACAAACAAAAACAGTAGTTCTTTCTGGTAAAGAAGCATAGAACAAATGGAAAAAATATTATGGGTTTAATTGTTGAGGAAATGGCTCTCAAAGACTTGTACTGTCAGGGCAATCTGCTAAAAACGAAAGGAAACACTTAAATTTTGACAGCCGCCTGTTTTTAGTCCAACTGATGGGGCATCGTAGTACAATAAGCAATGTAACTAGCAAAGAGAAAGCTACTTGCGGTGAAACCCTCCACTCATTAACTGAAACTCTGAAGCAACCCAGACTGTAACATATATTAACTGAGCAAAAGCATCCAGTAACCTATTGTGGACCTTAACATAGGGGCCGGCCGGTGTGGCCGAGCGGTTCTAGGCACTTTAGTCTGGAACCGCGCGACCGCTACGGTCGCAGGTTCGAATCCTGCCTCGGGCATGGATGTGTGTGATGTCCTTAGGTTAGTTAAGTTTAAGTAGTTCTAAGTTCTAGGGGACTGATGACCTAAGATGTCAAGTCCCACAGTGCTCAGAGCCGTTTCTCTTAACATAGGGGAACCATACTTCGCCTTTATGACGGTTTGAATTATGGTGGAGACACTTTCAATGACGAAGAGTGAATATCTGCAGAGGAATAGCCGTCCATTCTTCCTCAGGAGCCGAAACCAGACTTTATAGTCATGTTGGACGCTGGTGTCGTCCGCGAAGTCGATGTTCTAATGCATCATAAAGGTATTACACTCCTGGAAATTGAAATAAGACCACCGTGAATTCATTGTCCCAGGAAGGGGAAACTTTATTGACACATTCCTGGGGTCAGATACATCACATGATCACACTGACAGAACCACAGGCACATAGACACAGGCAACAGAGCATGCACAATGTCGGCACTAGTACAGTGATTATCCACCTTTCGCAGCAATTCAGGCTGCTATTCTCCCATGGAGACGATCGTAGAGATGCTGGATGTAGTCCTGTGGAACGGCTTGCCATGCCATTTCCACCTGGCGCCTCAGTTGGACCAGCGTTCGTGCTGGACGTGCAGACCGCGTGAGACGACACTTCATCCAGTCCCAAACATGCTCAATGGGGGACAGATCCGGAGATCTTGCTGGCCAGGGTAGTTGACTTACACCTTCTAGAGCACGTTGGGTGGCACGGGATACATGCGGACGTGCATTGTCCTGTTGGAACAGCAAGTTCCCTTGCCGGTCTAGGAATGGTAGAACGATGGGTTCGATGACGGTTTGGATGTACCGTGCACTATTCAGTGTCCCCTCGACGATCACCAGTGGTGTACGGCCAGTGTAGGAGATCGCTCCCCACACCATGATGCCGGCTGTTGGCCCTGTGTGCCTCGGTCGTATGCAGTCCTGATTGTGGCGCTCACCTGCACGGCGCCAAACACGCATACGACCATCATTGGCACCAAGGCAGAAGCGAGTCTCATCGCTGAAGACGACACGTCTCCATTCGTCCCTCCATTCACGCCTGTCGCGACACCACTGGAGGCGGGCTGTACGATGTTGGGGCGTGAGCGGAAGACGGCCTAACGGTGTGCGGGACCGTAGCCCAGCTTCATGGAGACGGTTGCGAATGGTCCTCGCCGATACCCCAGGAGCAACAGTGTCCCTAATTTGCTGGGAAGTGGCGGTGCGGTCCCCTACGGCACTGCGTAGGATCCTACGGTCTTGGCGTGCATCCGTGCGTCGCTGCGGTCCGGTCCCAGGTCGACGGGCACGTGCACCTTCCGCCGACCACTGGCGACAACATCGATGTACTGTGGAGACCTCACGCCCCACGTGTTGAGCAATTCGGCGGTACGTCCACCCGGCCTCCCGCATGCCCACTATACGCCCTCGCTCAAAGTCCGTCAACTGCACATACGGTTCACGTCCACGCTGTCGTGGCATGCTACCAGTGTTAAAGACTGCAATGGAGCTCCGTATGCCACGGCAAACTGGCTGACACTAACGGCGGCGGTGCACAAATGCTGCGCAGCTAGCGCCATTCGACGGCCAACACCGCGGTTCCTGGTGTGTCCGCTGTGCCGTGCGTGTGATCATTGCTTGTACAGCCCTCTCGCAGTGTCCGGAGCAAGTATGGTGGGTCTGACACACCGGTGTCAATGTGTTCTTTTTTCCATTTCCAGGAGTGTATATTAGGTTCATGTCGGGATTATGGGCAGGCCAAGCCATTTCAGGAATCTTATTGGCCACACACCGTTACCTCGCAGCTGCTGCTTTATGAAAGGGAGCATTGGCATGCTGCTACAAAGAGTCATTGTCTCCGAATTGTTCCTCTAACGTACACAGTACTGTTGTCATATTCTTCCACATTCCGCGTTTTCTTAAGCGCAACAAATGGTCCAGATCCTAACCACGAAAAACATTCCCATAACGTAACACTACCTGCTCCATACCTCATTGTTGACATTACTAATGACACTCGTTAACATTCTCAAAATGTTCAAATGTGTGTGTGAAATCTTATGGGACTTAACTGCTAAGGTCATCAGTCCCTAAGCTTACATACTACTTAACCTAAACTATCCTAAGGACAAACAGACACACCCATGCCCGAGGGAGGACTCGAACCTCCGCCGGGACCAGCCGCACAGTCCATGACTGCATCGTCTGAGACCGCTCGGCTAATCACGCGCGGCCGTTAACATTCTCCACGAATGCACCAAACCCAGACTCTTCCATTGGATGGCCACACGGTATAGCGCGATTCATGACTTTAAACCATCTACATCTACAGCTACATGGATATTCGGCAAATTACACTTAAGTGCCTGGCAGAGGGTTCGTCGAACCACCTTCACAACGAGTCTCTATTATTCCATTCTCGAGCGGCGCGCGAAAAAAACTAACACATATCTTTCCGTGCGAGTTCTGACTTCCCTTATTTTATTATGATGATCGTTTCTCCCTACGTAGGTCGGCGTCAACAAAATATTTTCACATTTGCAGGAGAAAATTGGTGATAGAAATTTCGTGAGAAGAATCCGCCGAAACGAAAAACGCCTTTGTTTTAGTGGTGTCCACCCCAATCCTGCATCATGTTCGTGACACTCCCTCCGCTATTTCGCGGTAATACGAAACGTGCTGCTCGTCTTTGAACTTGCTCGATGTACTCCGACAGTCCTATCTGGTAAGGCTCCCGGAGCGCGCAGAAGTACTCCAGAAGAGGACTGACAAGCGTATTGTAAGCAGTCTCTTTAGCAGATCTGTTACATTTTCTATGCTCTGCCTATAAAACGCAGTCTTCGGTTTGCCTTCTCCATAACATTTTCTATGTGTTCCTTCCAATTTAAATTGATCGTAAGTGTAATTCCTATGTATTTAGTTGAATTTATGGCCTTTAGATTTTTCGGATTTATAGCGTAACCAAAGTAGAACGGATTGCTTTTAGCACTC
The DNA here is from genome assembly GCF_023864275.1 of Schistocerca cancellata. Taxonomy (NCBI): domain Eukaryota; kingdom Metazoa; phylum Arthropoda; class Insecta; order Orthoptera; family Acrididae; genus Schistocerca; species Schistocerca cancellata. Next base: position 1,073,084,663 of record NC_064627.1, read on the forward strand.
ATGTGTATGACCTCACACTTTTCATTATTTAGGGCCAATTGCTGATTTTCGCACCAAACAGGTATGTTATCTAAATCGTTTTGGATTGGGTTTTGATCTTCTGATGACTTTATTAGTCGATAAACGAGAGCGTCATCTGCAAACAACCTAAGACGGGTGCTCAGATTATCTCCCAAGTCGTTTATACAGGCTGTTACAAAAAGGTACGGCCAAACTTTCAGGAAACATTCCTCACACACAAATAAAGAAAAGATGTTATGTGGACATGTGTCCGGAAACGCTTAATTTCCATGTTAGAGCTCATTTTAGTTTCGTCGGTATGTACTGTACTTCCTCGATTCACCGCCATGATTTCATACGGGATACTCTACCTGAGCTGCTAGAACATGTGCCTTTACAAGTACGACACAACATGTGGTTGTTTCATGCACGATGGAGCTCCTGCACATTTCAGTCGAAGTGTTTGTACGCTTCTCAATAACAGATTCGGTGACCGATGGATTGGTAGAGGCGGACCAATTCCATGGCCTCCACGCTCTCCTGACCTCAACCCTCTTGACTTTCATTTATGGGGGCATTTGAAAGCTCTTGTCTACGCAACCCCGGTACCAAATGTAGAGACTCTTCATGCTCGTATTGTGGACGGCTGTGATACAATACGCCATTCTCCAGGGCTGCATCAGCGCATCAGGGATTCCATGCGACGGAGGGTGGATGCATGTATCCTCGCTACCGGAGGACATTTTGAACATTTCCTGTAACAAAGTGTTTGAAGTCACGCTGGTACGTTCTGTTGCTGTGTGTTTCCATTCCATGATTAACGTGATTTGAAGAGAAGTAATAAAATGAGCTTTAACATGGAAAGTAAGCGTTTCCGGACACATGTCCACATAACATATTTTCTTTCTTTGTGTGTGAGGAATGCCGGCCGAAGTGGCCGAGCGGTTAAAGGCGCTACAGTCTGGAACCGCACGACCGCTACGGTCGCAGGTTCGAATCCTGCCTCGGGCATGGATGTGTGTGATGTCCTTAGGTTAGTTAGGTTTAAGTAGTTCTAAGTTCTAGGGGACTTATGACCACAGCAGTTGAGTCCCACAGTGCTCAGAGCCATTTGAACCATCTTTTTGTGCGAGGAATGTTTCCTGAAAGTTTGGCCGTACCTTTTTGTAACACCCTGTATAGATAAGGAACAACAAAGGGCCTATAACACTCCCTTGGGGAATGCCAGAAATCATTTCAGTTTTACTCGATGACTTTTCGTCAGTTATTACGATCCGAACTGTGACCTCTCTGACAGGAAATCACGAATCCAGTCACACACGATATTCCATAAGCACGCAATTCACTACAAACCGCTTGTGTGGTGTAGTGTCAAAAGCCTTTTGGAAACCTAGAAATCTGGAATCAGTCTGAAATCCCGTGTCGATAGCACTCAACACTTCGTGTGTGTAAAGAGCTAGTTGTGCTTCACAAGAATGTTGTTTTCTAAATTCTTGTTAACTGCCAATAGGCCACGTTCTCTTAGAGGTAATTCATAATGTTCGAACGCAATATACAGACGGGTCCAAAAAATGTATCCACTGTTTAAAAGTCCATAACCTGCAAACTAATTGTCGGAGTTGTCCCATTTTTGGTGAAAGTGTAGCTTAAAGTCCAACTTAAAGATATCACTGTAGGTGTTCGAAATGGTCACCATTAACATCCACACACAAACGATGCCGCCGAACTGCAGCACGAGCTACTGACTGCAACGTGTTCAGTTGGATATTTGCACATGAATGTCGATGGATTCTCGAAGTTCATCCAATGTGCGTGGCTTTTGTCGATAAACGACGTCCTTTAGTGTTCCCTATAGTAAAAGTCCAGAGGAGATAGGTCTGGAGAACGAGGTGGATACTCCACAGCACCTCGACGGCCTATCCATCTTCCTGGTAGATTTTCGTCATACGCCCTAACACAATTTTGGTAGTGGGCTGGGGCACTATCTTGTTGAAAGTAAACTCTTCCGTCTCCATACAAGTCTCGGATGGCAGGTAAAATGGATGTCTGTAGCTTCTGAAGGTACACCTCACCGGTAACTGTGCCGTCAAAGAAGAATGGCCCAATCAGGCCCCGGTATGACAACCAACACCACACATTTACTCCTGGCAAATTCACGGCTTTGCCTACATGGACGTTCGGATTTTCAGCGGCCCAGTAGATGCAATTGTGGTGATTTACTGTACCACTGAGTTTGAACTGTGCCTCATCAGACCACACAAACATCTTTCTAAACTCTTCATCGATGCGCACCATGTTAGTGGTGGTGGTCGTTAGTGTCTAACGTCCCGTCGACAACGAGGTCATTAGAGACGGAGCTCATGCTCGGGTTAGGGAAGGATTGGGAAGGAAATCGGCCGTGCCCTTTCAAAGGAACCATCCCGGCATTTGCCTGAAGCGACTTAGGGAAATCACGGAAAACCTAAATCAGGATGGCTGGAGACGGGATTGAACCGTCGTCCTCCCGAATGCGAGTCCAGTGTGCTAACCACTGCGCCACCTCGCTCGGTACCATGTTAGTAAACCACTTGTAGTACTCCATTCTACGACCTGGGTCGTCCTCGTTCATTGCGTGTAGCAATCGTAGGATGTAGCACTTCCACTTTGCTGTCTTCAAAATTCGCCGAACACTTGAGCGACTCACTCCAGTTTCACGGGCACACTGTCTCACAGACTTCTGTGGTGAGCGAGTGAATTGTTGTAACACACGAAAGGAGTTGGCTGGACTTGTTACTGTTACAGGTCGCCCAGATCGTTGTTTGTGTACATCTTTAACACAGCCTTCGGCTTCAAATTTGTCTCCAATGCGACGAATCGTTAAACGTGTCGGTGGCTCTGTTTGATACTCATTTCGCCATTACCGTTGAACCTCATTAATGTTTTCGTACTTAAAATACCACTTCGAAACTGACTTCCTTTCACCGAGTGTAAGCCTTGCGCCAGCTATGTTTACTCGAGTAACTAGGTGCAACTAAGAACAAAACACTGAGTATCTGGCGACTGTCATCTGACAAAACAAAACAACGCAATACAATGCTTGTGTGGCGATTGCCGAAACTGCAAACTATTACACTACTAAAGATGAGACAACTCCGTCAATTAGTTTGTCAGTTATGGACTTTTAAACAGTGGATACATTTTTTGGACCCCTCTGCATGTTCCACAGTCCTGTTGCATATCGACGTGAGTGATATGGGCCTGTAATTTAGTGGATCACTCCTACTATCTTTCTTGGATTTTGGTGTGACCTGTGCAACTTTCCAGTCTTTCGGTACGGATCTTTCGTCGAGCGAGCGGTTGTATATGATTGCCAGATATGGAGCTATTGCATCAGCATACTCTGAAAAGAACCTAATTGGTATACAGTCTGGACCAGAAGACTTGCTTCTATTAAGTGATTAAAGTTGCTTCAGTACTCAGAGGATATCTACTTCTAAGTTACTCGTGTTGTCAACTGTTCTTTATTCGAATTCTGGAATATTTACTTCGTCTTCTTTGGTGAAGTAATTTCGGAAGGCTGTGTTTTTAGCAGCTTTGCTTTCTTAGCGCTGTCGTCGAAATTATTTCCATTGTTATCGCGCAGAGAAGGCATTCAATGCGTCATAGCGCTAGTATACGTTACCTACGAGGTTCAAACCCGCTTCCGGCCATCCTTGTTTAGGTTTTCTGTGATTTCCCTAAATCGCTTCAGGCAAATGCCGGGATGGTTCCTTCGAAAGAGCACGGCCGATGTCCATCCTAATCCTTCCCTAAACCAATTGGACCGATGACCTTGTTGTTTAGTCCCCTCCCTCCAACCAACCAGAATCTCTTTGGATTTTCTGCCAGGTTTCGAGACAAAGTTTCGTTGTGGAAACTATTATAAGCATCTCGCATTGAAGTCCGCGCTAAATTTCGAGCTTCTGTAAAAGATCGCCAATCTTGGAGATTTTGCGTCCGTTTAAATTTGGCACTCGCTTCCAGTCATTCATTGCCCATGGCGCCGCCCTTTACTGCATCTCAAGCGTCGCTTAGCATTGACTACAGATATGTGCGGATCATGAGAAGCTGCTTGACCATTGAACCTCATTCCTGTTTTTACTCATCTCGCAAGCTGGATAGCGGGTGGCAGCAGTTTGGAACTCACGAGTGCGATTTTTTTACAGCCAGCCTCTACAATGCTTGAGAGTCTCTGACCATCAGTATGTGAGGTCTTCCTGGTCTTGGTTTAGCTATCTACAGTTGTTCCACTTCATAATCACATCACCAACAGTCGACTTGGGCAGCTGTAGAACGGTTGAAATGTCCCTCGTAGACAGGTTACTCGTGTGACATCCAATGGTCGGTCCACGTTCCAAGCTACTGAGCTCTCCTGTCCTTTTTTTACACCGAGGAGCCAAAGAAACTGGTCGACCTGCCTAATATGGTGTCGGTCCCCCCCCCCTCCACCCCCTCTCCGAGCATGCAGAAGGCCGCAACACGACGTGGCATGGACTCGACATATGTCTGAAGTAGTGCTGGAGGGAACGGACTCCACGAGCGTGCAGAGCTGTCCATAAATCCGTGGAGTACGAGGAGGTGGAGAACAGCACGTTACAAGGCATCCCAGACATGCACAATAATGTTCATGTCTGGGAAGTTTGGTGGCCAGCGGAAGTGTTTAAACTCAGAAGAGTGTTCCTGGAGCCACTCTGCAGCAATTCTGGACGTGTGGGGTGTCGTATTGTCCTGCTGGAATTGCCCAAGTCCGTCAGAATGCACAATGGACATGAAAGGATGCAGGAGATCGGAGAGGATGCTTATGTACGTGTCACCTGTCTGAGTCGTATCTAGACGTATCAAGGGTCCCATATCACTCCAACTGCATGCGACCCACACCATCACAGAGCCTCAACAAGCTCGAAGAGTCCTCTGATGACAAGCAGGGACCATGGATTCATGAGGCTGTATCCATACCTGTAGACGTCCATCCGCTCGATACAATTTGAAACGAGACTCGTCCGACCAAGCAACATCGTTTGCAGACATCAACAGTCCAGTGTCGGTGTTGATGGGCCCAGGTAAGGCAAACAGCTTTGTGTCGTGCAGTCATGAAGCGTAGACGAGTGGGCCTTAGGCTCCGAAAGCCCATATTGATGATGTTTCGTTGAATGGTTCGCACGCTGACACTTGTTGATGGTCCGGCATTGAAATCTGCAGCAATTTGAGGAAGGGTTACACTTCTGTCACGTTGAGCGATTCTCTTCAGGTCCCGTTCTTGCAGGATCTTTTTTTGGCCTCAGCGATGTCGGTGATTTGATGTTTTACCGGATTCCTGATACTAACGGTACACTCGTGAAATGGTCGTCCCGGAAAATCCCCACTTCATCTCTACCTCGGAGATGCTGTGTCCCGTCGCTCGTGCGCCGACTATAACACCACGTTCTGACTCACTTAAATCTTGATAACCTGCCATTGTGGCAGCAGTAACAGATCTAGCAACTGCACCAGACACTTGTCTTATACAGGCGTTGCCGACCGCCGCGCCTTATTCTGCCTGTTTACGTATCTGTATTTGAATACGCATGCATTTACCTGTTTCTTCGGCCCTTCAGTGTAATACTGACGGTTGAACCTCTAGAGACATCTTGTGATCAATTCCGCATTATACAGGGTGCTTCCATAAGAGCGCGCAAAAACGTAACAGGACAGCGAATGCTCCACTGAACAATTTGAGATAGGGAACGTGGGGGCGGAGAAGCCAGGACGTAAACTTGTCTACCGCTTTGTCTAGCATTACTGTTTTCCAGCTTATTTGCAAGTAACATGCTTGCAAGTTTACACATACTGTGCTGTTTACTTACATGTACACTCTTTCATTTCCTGCAAGGAAACAATGAGGACGAGCCTGATTAGCAGAAATTCATGATCCAGTTTTTGTTTACTTTACTTGTCCTCAAGGCGGCCCTTCTGTATCGTATGTACAGGGTTACTACAAATGATTGAAGCCATTTCACAGCTCTACAATAACTTTATTATTTGAGATATTTTCAAAATGCTTTGCACACACATACAAAAACTCAAAAAGTTTTTTTTAGGCATTGACAAATGTTCTATATGTGCCCTTTTAGTGATTCGACAGACATCAAGCCGATAATCAAGTTCCTCCCACACTCGGCGCAGCATGTCCCCATCAATGAGTTAGAAAGCATCGTTGATGCGAGCTCGCAGTTCTGGCACGTTTCTTGGTAGAGGAGGTTTAAACACTGAATCTTTCACATAACCCCACAGAAAGAAATCGCATGGGGTTAAGTCGGGAGAGCGTGGAGGCCATGACATGAATTGCTGATCGTGATCTCCATCACGACCGATCCATCGGTTTTCCAATCTCCTGTTTAAGAAATGCCGACCATCATGATGGAAGTGCGGTGGAGCACCATCCTGTTGAAAGATGAAGTCGGCGCTGTCGGTCTCCAGTTGTGGTATGAGCCAATTTTCCAGCATGTCCAGATACATGTCTCCTGTAACGTTTTTTTTCGCAGAAGAAAAAGGGGCCGTAAACTTTAAACCGTGAGATTGCACAAAACACGTTAACTTTTGGTGAATTGCGAATTTGCTGCACGAATGCGTGCGGATTCTCTACTGCCCAAATGCGCACATTGTGTCTGTTCACTTCACCAATAAGAAAAAATGTTGCTTCATCACTGAAAACCAGTTTCGCATTGAACGCATCCTCTTCCATGAGCTGTTGCAACCGCGCCGAAAATTCGAAGCGTTTGACTTTGTCATCGGGTGTCAGGGCTTGTAGCAATTGTAAACGGTAAGGCTTCTGCTTTAGCCTTTTCCGTAAGATTTTCCAAACCGTCGGATTTGGTACGTTTAGCTCCCTGCTTGCTTTATTCGTCGACTTCCGCGCGCTACGCGTGTAACTTGCCTGCACGCGTTCAACCGTTTCTTCGCTCACTACAGGCCGACCCGTTGATTTCCCCTTACGGAGGTATCCAGAAACTTTAAACTGCGCATACCATCGCCGAATGGAGTTAGCAGTTGGTGGATCTTTGTTGAACTTCGTCCTGAAGTGTCGTTGCACTGTTATGACTGACTGATGTCAGTGCATTTCAAGCACGACATACGCTTTCTCGGCTCCTGTCGCCATTTTGTCTCACTGCGCTCTCGAGCGCTCTGGCGGCAGAAACCTGAAGTGCGGTTTTAGCCGAACAAAACTTTATGAGATTTTCTACGTATCTGTAGTGTGTCGTGACCATATGTTAATGAATGGAGCTACAGTGAATATGAAATCGCTTCAATCATTTGTAATAGCCCTGTATATTGTCCCATGACGGAACGTGCTATGAATCAACTACAGACCCATTCACTACTCAGTGCTATTCAGCGATGTACAGTACAATACGACAGAGCAATACCACTACAGTATTTCCTGGTTGCTGGACTGGAAGGGGAGATTCTATTCAATGACCTACGAGGTCAGTTGACCTGAATCCCCTTGATTACTTCCTATGAGGATATCTAAGTCACCTGTGTGTGAGACCCCAGTAGATAAGGAGATGGAATTAGTTGCCAGAATTGTAGCTGCCAGTGATGTGATTCTACAAGTGGCGGATACAGAAAAACCTCGAGGGGGGGGGGGGGGGGGTAGCGCTACAGATATCTTGAGATATCTTTACTTTTACAGTAATAAAAAATATTAAAGTCACATGCAAAGTTTAAGAAAGTTTTATTTAAACTGCCCATACACATATACAAGACAATGCCATCTTATGATATAAAAAAGTTACAGTTGCGGTTCTCTTCCTTCTATGATGAATTCTATGCCCCTATTCTTCCTGGCAAATTGGTTAATTACATCGTCAATAGGTTCACAATGGTTCAAATGGCTCTGAGCACTATGGGACTTAACTTCTGAGGTCATAGGTCATCAGTCCCTTAGAACTACTTAAACCTAACTAACCTATCTAAGGACATCACACAGCCGCGCGGGATTAGCCGAGCGGTCTGGCCGGCACGGTAGCTCAGCGTGTTCGGTCAGAGGGTTAGCTACTCTCTGTAATAAAAAAAAATGAGTTAATGGATCAAAAACGAACTGAAACGGGTGCCTTTCGACGTCCGCGCCAAGCAGATACAACGAACGAAAACGAACAAAATGAGATTAAAAAAAAAGCGGTAAGGCGCTGCAGTCATGGACTGTGCCGGTGATCCCGGCGGAGGTTCGAGTCCTCCCTTGGGCATGGGTGTGTGTGTGATTGTACTTAGGATAATTTAGGTTAAGTAGTGTGTAAGGACTGATGACCTTAGCAGTTAAGTCCCATAAGATTTCACACACATTTGAACTTTTTTTTTTTTTTTTTTTTTTGGACATCACACACATACATGCCCGAGGCAGGATTCGAACCTGCGACCGCAGCGGTCGCGTGGTTCCAGACTGTAGCGCCTAGAACCGCTCGGCCAATCTGGCCGGCTACATAGTCAGGACAATCAATATCAGGGTGAGTGTTCAACAGAAGTAAGACTTTAAGTCGATCCCACTTCAATGTCGACCTCAGCCATGTCTTTGTACGCAGCAATGTTGAAAAACTTCTTTCTTTTGTAGCAATAGTTGCAGGTAGAGAAACAAATATTTTGTACTGCATGTGCAAAGTAGGATAGCCAGACCTAGCACAAACAGACAACGCTTGCACAACAGAATCACGATCGCCAAGGGCGTTTATGCTCGTTTGCTTTTATTGAAGAATCTCTCCCATTAGTCTGTACTACTCGATAACTCGATTCAGCCGAGTCGACTGATGAAAGAAACGAACGGATTGGGTGCGGGCTGATTGACGGGGGCGGTGCGATTGGCAATGCGGCCGGCACCGCAAGGGAGGGATTCTAAACACACCAGGGATATTTGTCAGGGTGTGTCAGAATCTTGTTCGCCGCTGTCATATTCGCATTGAGGTTAATGGCCGTCACTTTCAGCACATTTCGTAAGTACAAATGGTACGTTCATTGCGTCAATGATCGTATTTGCAGTTAACAAATGAAGGTAAAAATGTACATAGTCATATGGTTTTATTCCTATTATCTCCTTAAGCGGGCTTCTCCGACCCCAAGTTCACTACTTCAAATTCTTCAGTGGAGCATCCTCTATGCCCTGTTAAATTTTTGCGCGCTTTTACGGAAACACCCTGTCTGCATAGGGGTGTCCGGATACTTTTGATCAAATAGAATAGATATGTCAGCATTGTGTCTCTCTTTGTACGCAGTAGCAGACGCATGGGAACAAAAACTGGTAGAAAGAACGCACGTACGCATGCGTGTTCTCTATGTGCTGAGTTTATTGTGATGAAACCCGACAGAGAAAGAAAACACTAAGGCTATTATGGGTGAGACAGTATATACATGAAAGAGGTACGAGAAGGACAAAGTGCCGGCGACGTTCTGTCAGCGAATTTCAGAAGGAGGTCACAGATAGAGCTTAGATTTTCTGCTTGGGAAACTGCAACAATAAGGCTGACAATAACACTGCGTTAGCTGGCAACCAGTGACTTATATACCAATTTGAGCTATTTATTTCGGATTTCAAAACAAAGAATATCAGTGAATATTCCTCAGCCTGAGAAGCACTTAGGCTAGGATCTTACAATTAGTCGCTGTGTGAAAGTTAATTTGACTTTCAATAAGTAATTTGTATTTTATATTATAAACAGCTGTTTACACAACTTCAAAGAAGAATATGTATAAACATCTTCGGACTCAACAAATTTGAAAATGTACTCTAGAATGCACTTGTTCGGAGATTGTGTGTGTCTTCCACTTTCGTAGATTTTTGCATCATACGTGTCTTTCACATCAATTCCTAGCAGTTCGTCGAGGAACTCCAACCATCCCATCTTTTCTTTTGTTCAGATGTCAGGCTACTCAGTTGTGCTATTAAGTCGCTATAACACGACTATTCGTCCGTAGTTTTCATATTCACTTTTCATAAATTTGCAACCTCTTCTCCTCTGCTTTCCTACTTCGAGAGTTATCTTATTTTTTACAGTAATATGATCCTGAGATTTTTTATCTAATACTTGACGCTCAGTGCATCACATATCAAAATTTTATTCAAATACCGGTAAGATGCGGATGCGGGATTTTGTGTGTTCTCTTTGTCTGTAACCAGCTATAAATTTCAGCTTGCTTCCTTTGGAGTCAACAGACATTATGCTCATACATCGCCTTAAAGTACAACCTCATCAAGCTGCAAAACGAAACATACAAGAGCCTCATCTCTCTGCCGAATACCGCAAGAGATTCCCACCGAACCCAAGAAGCAATGCGCTATGACGCACGCCCTGCAATTCGAAGAAATCGCGCATGCACAAATACGCATGCGTGGCTGCACTGTTGGAAGCGTAAGCGCGTGCGCAAAGATGAAAAATAAGCATAGTCGCACCTTACATTCCTGACGCTCAAGCTGAAGCTCAATAAGCTTTCGACACTACGTACTCGTACCTGCCACGGCCATAAAAGCGAAAGTTTGATTGCGAACAGCAGTTACTGTGTATTTTGCAACAGAAGAGTACTGATTAGTAAATTGGCAAAAACAAAACGTTTGCTCTGACGTTAATATCTATTACTCAAAAGCTAAACAATTAGCAAAAAGCGGCAGAATAAGGCGTAGCTGGCGCCCGCTCCTGTCGTGTTTTCGTTCACGTGGAAGGAGGCAGCGCATGGCTATTTTTTCTCGCGACGGGACGCTACAGTCAACAGCAGATGCCTAGCTGCAGCCCTGTGCGACCGTCTGACCTTGGAAAGTGCTACGGCGCACACAAGCGTCGGGGATATCGACGAAAGCGCTGACATCAATGCAACGTGTACATGTACGTGTTCAGTAGCTGAAACGTCACGTCGCAAACGAGCAGTAAAATTCATTCATGTGTTTCTTGCCTCTGCAGGGTGTGTCACAAAGACTGAGAAAGTTCTCCGGTCGGTCTCCATATCATGTGCCACAAAATTTTTTTTGCCGCATATTGTTGACTTTTACCTCGGTCAATGTTTTATATATGGTACCTGAAAAATTTCAGACTGCCTCGTGGTTCAGAAACCATGTTGAGCTGAGCTGTGGATTTCGCTTCAACTGGCTGTATGATTCTACAAATACAAATGCTTTATTCGCATTTCAGCATCTTTGTATGCAATCTATGTTGTGGGAAAAAGAAGATATTTAGACACACGTCACTACACACAAGAAAACAATACAAGATAGATATACTGCATTATTAGGTAAATGAAAATGACAATAAATAATTACGTACTCGATGAATGCACTTCACTGTTAGGTGAATGAAAAAGACAATAAATACATTTAGATACAGGTAAATGACAGTAAGTACAGTACAGTAATAAAATAGTCACACGTCACGACTTGCGGTTATATAATCAAATGTGTTGTTTGTTTATAGTTCACTCGCATAAGGAAAGGCCATTAGTCTTTTAGCAGCGAAAAATCATTTTCAAGCAAATTTATTTACCGCCACTGTCTAAGGACTTTCACATGATTGATTTAAGTAGACAAGGCCGAGATATTTGTAGGGTAACAAATGGCATGTTAATTGCATGCCACGTTTTATGGTATGATCGCAGTTATACTTCGTTGCTTGAAATAGTAGAGCATTCTTCAATGCTCCTGATAGCTTCTTTTTGCCATTTAAAAATAATTTTGCGGCTAGAGAATTACCTCATGGTAATATTCCTTTACTAAGTTAGGAGTCGAAGACCACGAAAGTTCACGACTAATTCCTCCCCCTGTGAGTAAGTGTGTACGGTACATAGAGACAGCTTGGAATTTATGGGAAATAACGTTCTAAACCAGCTGCAATAAGATAATACTTTTTTAAATGTTTTACACACAGGCCTGTTTCGGCTTACTGCCATTATCAAGTGATGTCTAGTTGGAAGTGACGACCATGATGCATCTATAGTAAAGTCTTTCTATCAAGTCTCGGTAAGTATAATAATTCTTGTGGTTACGAAACGTATAATACGTTTTCGTCAGATATTTTCAATACAGCTTTGACAGGTCTTTACTGAACCGTCAAAATATCTGACAAAAACGTACTTCTACATTTCGTAACTACAAGAAGTATTATACTTACCGAGACATGACAGAAAGACTTTACTATAGATGCAATATTATCATCACTTCTAACTAGACATCACTTGATAATGGCAATATGCCGCAACAAGCCTGTCGTGTACAATATTAAAAAAAAACATATTACCTTACTGCAGCCGGTTTGGAGCATTCATTTCCATACTGTCTTATACCGACGTATACTACGCTGCGGGACAACAGAACGTAAAAAAAAGTCTGGAATTTCGTGAATGCATCGAGCCACATGACATACACAATATAGTTAACTGTCCAACAGTTTCACTTGTAGCAGACTGCCTGTTATAGCAGCACATTTAACGCAGAATTAGTGAAATATGACTAAAATTTTCAAAAGCAATGATGTCCAATTCAGAATTTCTGTATATCTGCTCTTATGAATACCTTCGAAGACTTTTTTTAAAAAGTAGGTTGTTATTTGGTGCTTAGAATACAGACTGATGTTACACGAGGGGGGAAAACCGGTTTCTGTCATGCCAAGACGTTCCGGTATTTAATGTGTCCGACTTTCTCGGTTATCGTGGAATCCCCGCACAGTGTGACCAACTTTCATCGTGAGGTTTATTAAGATCATCACTAGAATACAATTACATTTCTTGGTTCAGTTATCACACGATTATCACTGCTGGCTTTATTTTTATCTCGTTGTTTCATACGCATTATCTCTCCATACATGTCATGTCTGTTTATGATCAGTGTACGGCAAGGTAAAGTGATAAGTTGTCGACTTGTAGGGGAACGCCACGGTGGCGTCGTTCCACATATAAAGGGAGCATCGGCTGTGTGGAGAGACATACTTTGGACGAGGACGTATGTTAGAGAAGAGAGTGTGCAGAAGATCAGGAAAATGGACAAAGCCGCTCGGGATAATCGCGCCAACCAGTTAAATCCAAATCATTACAAGACCGGCCCAGGTAAGCATGAGTTTTCCACATCGTCTTCTGCTTGTAGATTTCATATTTATCGAGTGACATAACACAGATGCAGGTTTATGAATAAATGAATTTAATATTTTTGGTAACATCTCAACGGGTGTAACGGGCGATTTAAATGCTACCAGGTGTGCTCAGAAACAGTAACACAGCATACAGTAATTAATTTGTAGTATTAAACTCTATCAGACAAATTTTTATTACTAAGATTGCTAACATCCTTCAGAATCAGGCGGTATATATGAAGGCACGATACGACAAAAAAGAATAGAATGTGTTATCGAACAGGTATTGCAGTAATTGAATATCACAAAGATATATATCACCACATTAATTCATATGCTCGTCGCACCACCTTGTATACACGTATCGGTAATCCTTGATATCACTATTGCTGTGGGTTATAATGTACATTACTAGACGTGTACCAATGGTTAATGGGCCAAGTATGTTCAGTACAGTACATTGCAACACATCTGGGAGCATGGGCGTAACCAGCGATGTGCAGGGGGGGGGGGGGGGGGGGGGGGGGGGGGGGGGGGGGGGAGAGACACACAGCTGACCCCCCCCCCCCAGAAGATATTGGCAGTTTTTCACCAGTTTACTGTTTTATTTAATAAGTAATGCTGCGTGTTTTCTCGGATTGTACAAGTGCACTCTTGTATTTAAAATGCTTATTAAAAGCAGTTTTTCACTGGTTTACTGTTTTATTTAATAAGAAGTGCTGTTTGTTGTCTCGAGTCCTTGTTTCCTGAGACTAGTATGACCTGCCCCCCCCCCCCCCCCCCAACCCCCTCCGCCAGTTCAGATCCTGGGTACGCCCTTGTCTGGGAGCCTGTAGATTGGACATATTAGGCCCTACTATTTTTTGGGTGAGCAAACCTGATGAGGAAGACAAAATAATTTTGTGTTGTGAAATAGGAAGCTGATAGTAGTAGCAGCAGTGATGATGATGATGATAATAATAAAGTGTAGAAATCAGATCCAGTTTGGCCTGTTTACTTGGGAAATAGTAGAAAAGTATAAAATTTTACAGTCATGAGTTAATACAGGCTTCATGGTGAGTAAACTGTTGTTTGTTCACCATTTATTTGAAATTTTCTAGGTGAGTGAGAGAGTATGAATAAATGAGAAATTTTGTATCAGAATCAGAGTGCTAATTGATATTTCATACCAATTGGCCAGAGATATGTACACAATAGGATACACAGCTGGTAATCATATATTTACATGTGATCAGTATGCATTTCCTCTATGTACTAAAGATTATGTGCGCTTAAGTGTGAAATATAAGGATTAATATTCATTCCATTCCAAAAATTATTGATCGTAGCACTAACCAACTATAACTTTTGATCAAGGGTGCCAAGTCTATATCATCACACTTTTTAATTTTACATACATTTTATGTTTTTGTATAGTGTTTAGTGGACTGTGTGGACTGTACTCTGGTACAAAAGCCTTCTACAAGTTCCCAGAATGTATAAGACAATTCGAAATAAAATTGAAAACATTTTGTGCTAGCTACTCTTCCAAATTATGTGATGTTCCTGATTCAGGGATTCAAGAGTTCTATTACAATATATATATATCTATATCCATATTCTCAGCAGATTGATATCTGTTATAACATGTGGTTTAGTAAACTTTGATGAACAGTATTTTTCACTTGTTCTAGTTTAGTAAAATATTATTGCACATGTGAGTGATGGCGCTTTGGTTGAGTTTTTATTGTGATATTTTACGAGGATACTCTGTACCACTTCATGGTAAATGCACACCTGTCTTGAAATAATTCACAATGTGATGTGTTTTCCATACTTACCATCGTTCTTGTTTGCTGTTGTGTCACCGCATTTCCGATAACAGTATTGGGAGGCCTAGTTCATTAATATTGTAGTTGATTAATAAATGCTAAACAGGTAGCTTTTTATTTTTTATTTTCGATTTTTGTTTGATGCTGCGGATTATGTGTTGTACAAGTTGTGTGTTTGTAGTGTAGCACAAGTTGGGTGAAAGAATACAATATTACATGTACATTTCAGATATTATACATATACTTACTGTTTCACCTATATCCTGAGAACAACCATTAGTTGAATATAATATAACCTGAAGTTTTCTGGCATCAGTTATAACTGAGTACTTATAGATGCAGACTAAATGGAAGTGCGCAGTTTTATCCTAATGACATAAATAAATTAATAAATTTATGTTTTTGTCGAAGTATCACATTTTTTGTGAAGAGTGTTTGCCTTAGTTCATTCACAAGGGGATGCCTTACGGCACAAGCATTAATTTATTTTATAGAAAGTGTGATCTATGAGAAATGTTTTTATTTTCCATTTGAATACTTGTATATAATTAATTTTATTTTGATCTGAATACATGTGTATAATTAATTTACTTTTTTATATTGATGGGAAGCATATTTTAAACTTTTATACGTGATGCAGTATCTCCCTTATGTACTTCCATGATAGTTGCAGAGCCTTGGTGAAAATTTTTCACCTCTCTCACATGTCATGGTTATGTATGTCACAAGTTGTCTGATGTTTTTGGCTACAAACATCATCGGTGAATAATTAATAATAATTCTCCTGAGTTACTTGAGGAGACCCCTACAGGGTGTTCTGTCAGAGACACCACATATTAATCTCACTGCAGGTTTGAAAGCTTTTCCAACACCTCCAATATTTCCCCAGAAGATTATACCATAAGATATTACAGAATGTAAATATGCAAAATATGACAATAGCATTATTTCTGTGTCAGCTAAGTAAGAAATGGCTCTGAATGCAAAGCACACTGAGCTTTCATTTTTCTGTTAGTAGTTTTTGGGGTAGTGAAATACATTTCTAACACTAAAAAGCTTTCTTTGCTTGCGTATGTATATATTGACTTATATCTACAGTCCTGAAGATTCTCACAAATGAAATATGTAGAAAATGAGGAAAGAATGGGTTCATTCATTTGTTCATAATTTTCTGTAGATTTCATCAAGGAGGACGATTGTGATGTGGAACAAGTCAAGGTGTACATTATCGTGAGACGAGGACATCACAGGAGCTTAATCTGTATTCTGTATAAATAATTAACTATCACATTACTGCTTAATGCTGGTCACATGGATGCCATATAAATTTGAGTAAATCTGTAAGGAAGCTGCATTCCTCTCCTGGAAATGCAGAATCTGTAGTAGAAATAAGTTGATAGAGGAGCAGGATTGTAAGATCTGTGCCCTTCAGGTGCAGTTGCAATGTGCAAAGAAGGAACTAGATACGTTGAGAAGGGTGAAGGGCTGTGGGGAATGGGAACAGGCATTGGCAAGAAGGCAGCTAGGAGGGGGAGATATTCAGACAGTTATACTTCGCATTTATACAATAGATTTGACCAACTATCAGAGTTGAGTGGAGAGGAGTCTCTTGTAACTGTAGATGTAGGGAACATGCAGTAGTCCTCAGCAGCTAGGAGGCCTAGGTTAGTTGCAAAGTCTTAACAGAAAGAAGAAGGTTCTGCTGCTAGGTAGTTCGTACAGTAGAGATGTGGGCCAGCAGTTGCAGGAATTGTTGGGGAGTGAGTACCTGGTCACCAGCATTGTGAAGCGTAGTGCAGGGTTGGCTCAGCTGACTGACAGCATAGGGGAGTTATGTAGGAACTTAAGAAGGAGGATCAGGTAGTGATAGTGGGTGGAGCAGGGAACAGTCTTGATAGGGACGGGGAATATGATGCAGGTGGTGACCTAGTAAAGATAGCTACTCAAACTGGTGGCACTAATGTGCATTTCGTGCAACTGTTTCAGTGTCATGATCGGCCTCATCTCAATGTGGCTGTGAGGCACGTTAACATGGGGCTACGGGGCTGGAGAGGGCGCTGACGGCAGAGGGGATGGGTCACATTTCAGTGGTGCCAGTTGGGTCTATCAGTAGATCAGGTTTCACTAGGAATGGCCACCATCTCAATAGGTATGGGAAGGGGAGGCTGGCAAAGCCTGTAGGTGACAGTGTAGTGGGTGGTGGTGGAATCATTCATGGAAAAATTCCTGTAGTAGTTGGTGTTAGAGGTGCACCTTTTTTAGACTGAAGTCAGCTGATAGGTATACCTGCTTAAAGGAAGTCCCTCTAACTAAGGGCTCACCTTTAGAGGATGCCATGTTTCCAAGTAGAGAAGGAATTAAATACCTTCAACAGTTCACAGCCCTGTCAGCTACTGTATAAACATTAATTTTTTAAAATTATGAACAGTTGCACCGTTAACCTAGAATTTACCTAGGTTTCAGTCGGGATAACCCAACCTTCTTCAGAATAACAATAACTACTGTTTGCCCATAGTGGGCATCGTCAAGCTGAAACTACAAATCCATAAATTATCGTCAAACTGTAAAAATTACCTGGCACTGCCTCGGACCCACTTCATGACCGCAATGTTCCAGTAAGGCACTCGTAGCTGCCGAGATAGAGAAGATCCAACGGAGAGCAGCGCGCTTCATTACAGGATCATTTAGTAATCGCGGAGATGATGGATAAACTCCAGTGGAAGACTTTGCAGGAGAGACGCTCAGTAGCTCGGTACGGGCTTTTATTGAAGTTTCGAGGACATACCTTCACCGAGGAGTCAAGCAGTGTATTGCTCCCTCCTACATATATCTCGCGAAGAGATCATGAGGATAAAATGAGAGAGATTAGAGCCCACACAGAGGCATACCGACAATCTTTCTTTCCACGAATAATACGAGACTGGAATAGAAGGGAGAGCTGATAGAAGTACTCAAAGTACCCTCCGCCACACACCGTCAGGTGGCTTGCGGAGTATGGATGTAGATGGAGATGTAGAAGGATGTAGGTTGCAGTAGGTACTGGGAGATGAAGAAGTTTGCAGATGATAGAGTAGCATGGAGAGCTGCATCAAACCAGTCTCCAGACTGAAGACAACAACAACAACAACAACACACAATTCAACAAAATGTGACGTTTTAATTTCTTAGAATGGGCATATGATTATTGAAACTGAACAGTTCAAATTGCTAGGTGTTCATATAGATAGTAAACTGTCGTGGAAAGCCCACATTCAGGATCTTGTTCAAAGATTTAATGCTGCTATCTCTACTATTCGAACGGTATCTGAAGTGAGTGATTGTTCGACACAAAAATTAGTCTACTTTGCTTATTTCGTTTGCTTATGTCATATGGTATTATATTTCGGGTTAACTCTTCCCATTCTAAAAGGATATCTTATTCCCAAGAATAAGCAGCTTTCACTCAGTTAATAATCGGCAGAAATCAAACCTGCATTTGGATCCGACTTACTTAACTCCTCTGCAGAAAGGTGTGTGGTATATTGCTGCATCCATTTTCAATATGCTAACACTCAAATTAAAAAATCATAGCAGTAATCCATGCAATCGAACCTGAAGAGTTTCCTCATGGGTCAGTCCTCCTATTCTGTCGAGGTGTTCCATGAAAAAGTAAGCTGATTCTTGTTGTATTGTGGATTGTGTTCACTTAAACTTATGGATTGACTTTTTTCAGGTTCATAAACATTTTATTTTTATCTGTTATTACTTTTATGTTGTAATTTGATGTACTGACATGTTCCATGACCTTGGAGATTTGCTCCTCAATTTGGTCCTACGGAACTTGACATGGAAATAAAAAAAAAATTATAAAAAATAGAAAACAGCTGCTGTCTCATCAGTGTCACTATGTGGCTGCTGTTTATCTGCTATTAACAGCTTAATATTTACTGGACTGCAATTGCATTTTTCAAAGAAGATCTCTTTTTACATCTATACATAAAGAGTTTTATATTACAATAATGGCCAATTTTGAGATGTAGAAGTCAGTAAGTTGTTATATTTTGCATTTACTCACTGATGTCTTGTGGGATAACATTCTCTGGTTACTCTTCACTTAGGCAAAAAGTATTCATTGCACAAAAGAAGGTAATTAGAATTATGTACAGAGTTTGCATATGTACATTTGTAGCTAACTCTTTGAACAGCTGGGAATGTTAACCACAGCCTTACAGCATGTTTATTCATGTATTAAATTTGTTATCAACAGTCCATCGAAGTCCAGGAGTAATAATAAAAGTTCAAATAAAACAATTATCTGTGTTAGTCACTCTTTTTATTTCAACCCACTGTGTGTTTTGAGAGCTCACTATCTCGTCTTTAGGTGGAACAATGATATTGTGTTACATATTTGCTTGCTGGAGGCAGCCAGTTGTTCATTGTGCTTCCATTTTGAACCTGTTCCAGTGCACTTAACCCTGTGATTCCTCATAAATACAAATTTTAACTTTTTTTTTTAACAGATCACGAATGAATAACACATGAGAAAAGTTAAGTTAAAAATGCGTATTTACGATGAACTGCAGGTTTCTGTGCACTGGAACAGTTTCAAAATGAAATCACAAATAACTGGCTGCATCCAGCTAAGAATTGTGAACACAGTATCATTGTTCCACCTGAAGATGTGAGGGTAAACTCTCTAAATGCACCATGGAATGGAATAAAGAGAGTGGCTGATGCAGGTAATTGTTTCACTTGAACTTTTATTGTTGTAAACAGTTGCAGTTCCTTACAACAGTCAACATGGACAATATAAGGTTAGATGTAATTAGTCATAAAAACTGTAAATGCCCAGCTTGCAGCAATATAAATATATTTTTTATTTAGTTGTATATAAGTGTTTAACATCATAATGTTTATTGTGAATTTTGTCTGTGGAACAGGTAACTTAATTTTTAATTAACTTCTAGAATATTATTATGTGTCATACAACTTCATAGCAAACACTGCTGCTTCCTAGGTAGCTACCAGAAATTTCCCCTCACTGAATCTAGATATTTATAGAATTTATAGAAAGAAGGACTAATGAAATGTGCTTTTATTTTTCTTTTGAGTTGGTATTAATTCTCAATTTCTTGCTTTATATTAAATTGGAGCTTGTTCAATGTCTTACCACCAGAGTATGTAGCTCTACATGTACATCACATGTCAGTTGAAACTGGTTTTCATTATCAGCAACAAAAACCATTAAGAAGTAAATGTATTAGGAAGTGAGGTTAAGAATTACAAGAACCATAGACATATTTTACGCAGTATTCTTAATGCTTGCTTTTGATGGAAAAAAACTTTATTTAATTTAGGTGTTCTGGCCCAGAGGATAGTTTCATAAGACAACAAGGAGTGAAAAATTTGCAGAACAAGCCAACATCCTTGTCCTTAGATAAAAAAAATGAAAGAAGCCTCTTAGGCCACAAGACAATGAGCAAAGTCCCCTAACTAGTTTCTACATCTTCATCTACATCCATACTCCGCAAGCCACCTGACGGTGTGTGGCGGAGGGTACCCTGGGTACGTCTATCGGTTCTCCCTTCTATTCCAGTCTCGTATTGTTCGTGGAAAGAAGGATTGTCGGTATGCTTCTGTGTGGGCTCTAATCTCTCTGATTTTATCCTTGTGGTCTCTTCGCGAGATATACGTAGGAGGGAGCAATATACTGCTTGACTCTTCTGTGAAGGTATGCTCTCGAAACTTTAACAAAAGCCCGAGCCGAGCTACTGAGCGTCTCTCCTGCAGAGTCTTCCACTGGAGTTTATCTATTATCTCCGTAACGCTTTTGCGATTACTAAATGGTCCTGTAACGAAGCGTGCTGATCTCCGTTGGATCTTCTATATCTATTCTATCAACCCTATCTGCTACGGATCCCACACTGCCGAGCAGTATTCAAGCAGTGGGCGAACAAGCGTACTGTAACCTACTTCCTTTGTTTTCTGATTGCATTTCCTTAGGATTCTTCCAATGAATCTCAGTCTGGCATCTGCTTTACCGACGATCAACTTTATATGATCATGCCATTTTAAATCACTCCTAATGCGTACTCCCAGATAATTTATGGAATTAACTGCTTCCAGTTGCTGACCTGTTATTTTGTAGCTAAATGATAAGGGATCTGTCTTTCTATGTATTCACAGCACATTACACTTGTCTACATTGAGATTGAATTGCCAATCCCTGCACCATGCGTCAATTCGCTGCAGATCCTCCTGCATTTCAGTACAATTTTCCATTGTTACAACCTCTCGATACACCACAGCATCATCTGCAAAAAGCCTCAGTGAACTTCCGATGTCATCCACAAGGTCATTTATGTATATTGTGAATAGCAACGGTCCTATGACACTCCCCTGCGGCACACCTGAAATCACTCTTACTTCAGATGACTTATCTCCATTGAGAATGACATGCTGCGTTCTGTTATCTAGGAACTCTTCAATCCAATCACACAATTGGTGTGATAGTCCTTATGCTCTTACTTTGTTCATTAAACGACTGTGGGGAACTGTATCGAATGCCTTGCGGAAGTCAAGAAACACAGCATCTACCTGTGAACCCATGTCTATGGCCCTCTGAGTCTCGTGGACGAATAGCGCGAGTTGGGTTTCACACGTTCGTCTTTTTCGAAACCCATGCTGATTCCTACAGAGTAGATTTCTAGTCTCCAGAAAAGTCATTATGTTCGAACATAACACGTGTTCCAAAATTCTACAACTGATCGACGTTAGAGATATAGGTCTATAGTTCTGCACATCTGTTCGACGTCCCTTCTTGAAAACGGGAATGACCTGTGCCCTTTTCCAATCCTTTGGAACGCTACGCTCTTCTAGAGACCTATGGTACACCGCTGCAAGAAGGGGGGCAAGTTCCTTCGCGTACTCTGTGTAAAATTGAACTGGTATCCCATCAGGTCCAGCAGCCTTTCCTCTTTTGAGGGATTTTAATTGTATCTCTATCCCTCTGTCGTCTATTTCGATATCTACCATTTTGTCATCTGTACGACAATCTAGAGAAGGAACTACAGTACAGTCTTCGTCTGTGAAACAGCTTTGGAAAAAGACATTTAGTATTTCGGCCTTTAGTCTGTCATCCTCTGTTTCAGTACCATTTTGTTTTGTTCCACGTACCGCTTTGACATCAGACCAAAATTTCTTAGGATTTTCTGCCAAGTCAGTACATAGAACTGTACTTTCGAATTCATTGAACGCCTCTCACATAGCCCTCCTCACACTACATTTCGCTTCGCGTAGTTTTTGTTTGTCAGCAAGGCTTTGGCTATGTTTATGTTTGCTGTGAAGTTCCCTTTGCTTCCGCAGCAGTTTTCTAACTCGGTTGTTGTACCACAGTGGCTCTTTTCCATGTCTTACGATCTTGCTTGGCACATACTCATCTAACGCATATTGTACGATGGTTTTGAACTTTGTCCACTGATCCTCAACACTATCTGTACTTGAGACAAAACTTTTGTGTTGAGCCGTCAGGTACTCTGTAATCTGTTTTTTGTCACTTTTGCTAAAGAGAAAAACCTTCCTACCTTTTTTAATATTTCTGTTTACGGCTGAAATCATCGATGCCGTAACCGCTTTATGATCGCTGATTCCCTGTTCTGCGTTAACTGTTTCAAATAATTTGGGTCTGTTTGTCACCAGAAGGTCTAATATGTTATCGCCATGAGTCGGTTCTCTGTTTAACTGCTCAAGGTAGTTTTCAGATAAAGCACTTAAAAAAATTTCACTGGATTCTTTGTCCCTGCCACCCGTTATGAATGTTTGAGTCTCCCTGTCTATATCCGGCAAATTAAAATCTCCACCCAGAACTATAACATGGTGGGGAAATCTACTCAAAATATTTTCTAAATTATCCTTCAGGTTCTCAGCCACGACAGCTGCTGAGGCAGAGGGCCTATAGAGACATCCAATTACCATGTCTGAGCCTGCTTTAACTGTGACCTTCACCCAAATTATTTCACATTTCGGATCTCCGTCAATTTCCTTCGATACTATTGCACTTCTCATCGCTATAAACACGCCTCCCCCTTCACTGTCCAGCCTGTCTCTGCAGTATTCATTCCAATCTGAGTTTAGGATTTCATTACTGTTTACGTCTGGTTTCAGCCAACTTTCTGTCCCTAGTAGTATATGGGCGTTGTGACCGTTTATTAATGAGAGCAGTTCTGGGACCTTTCTATAGGCGCTCCTGCAGTTTACTATTAGCACATTAATATTGTTATTCCCTGTTGCATTTTGTCATGTGTTTACTCCTTTAAGTTGTCATCAGGCTGGACCACAAGGAATTTTACACATGACTATTAACCCAGATAGTCCTGAATTTTTTTGTTTTTCAAAATTGATTTATATCTTATCTACATACATTCACAAGGTTGTAAGGAAGAAAGTAAAAACAATTTTGAGTATTTATTTTTATTTAGTATTTCCAAAAATGGGCATCCTTCCAGAAGGACGTTAGGACAATAAGGGAACATGTTTTTAAAGTATATGACATTGCACAATTAACTTGTTTTGGTTTTTATACTTTCAAATAAACAAAAATAAATTTGAATTATGGGCTAAACAGCTAATAAATACAAAAAACAAAGATAATAACCTATACACATATTTTATGCACTAGTATGATACGACAACAAGCAA
Organism: Schistocerca cancellata; assembly: GCF_023864275.1. Lineage (NCBI taxonomy): Eukaryota > Metazoa > Arthropoda > Insecta > Orthoptera > Acrididae > Schistocerca > Schistocerca cancellata. The sequence continues at coordinate 1,073,108,241 of NC_064627.1, forward strand.
GAAACATGAAATGGGTCATCACATTTTACGCACATAGTAGTAGTTTTTGTGGCGACTTTGACATTTCATTTGCTTCTTCTTTTTTGTTATCTTGTCTGTTGGTAATTCAGCAACATAATGTTCCCTTACATCAAATCTAGAATCTAGTTTTGTACTCTTACTAGGACGTCGTCTGCTGGTAGTGACTCTTTTGTTACTTTCAAGAGTTGCAGTGACAATTTGACGACGAAATGTGTCTATGGGTTCTTCGTTGTGTTTATAAAGATCCCAGGCATTTTGCTCTGCAATGTCTATAAAATTTGCAATGATTGGGAAATACCACTTTTTACCTCTTATAGAGCATGTATATAGGGATACACTCTGGTCAGCTCGATCTATGCCTCCCATATGAGTATTGTAGGAGTGTAATAAGTTAGGTTGAGGCACGCTAATCCTTTTCTTTTGTTCCCTGGAAAATCTTGCTACAGATAATAGTGGTTGCACTCTGTCAAAGTTGGTGGCTACAGTAACAACATTGTTGTCATTCCAACGTACTATGGAAATCCCGGATCCTGAGTCAGAACAAACTTCATATGATCCTCTATTTTCTTTTATCATTTTATCTACAGATGATAGAGTACAATTCTTAACTCTCTTTCCTCTCATTGTTCCTGTTGCTTCCACGCCCCTCTCTCTTAGGTCATGTAGTAGTTCAATGCTGGTAAAGAGGTTATCAAAGTATATTTGATATGGAACATGTGGAAGTAATTTCATAATCGAGCCAAATAATACACTCCTGGAAATTGAAATAAGAACACCGTGAATTCATTGTCCCAGGAAGGGGAAACTTTATTGACACATTCCTGGGGTCAGATACATCACATGATCACACTGACAGAACCACAGGCACATAGACACAGGCAACAGAGCATGCACAATGTCGGCACTAGTACAGTGTATATCCACCTTTCGCAGCAATGCAGGCTGCTATTCTCCCATGGAGACGATCGTAGAGATGCTGGATGTAGTCCTGTGGAACGGCTTGCCATGCCATTTCCACCTGGCGCCTCAGTTGGACCAGCGTTCGTGCTGGACGTGCAGACAGCGTGAGACGACGCTTCATCCAGTCCCAAACATGCTCAATGTGGGACAGATCCGGAGATCTTGCTGGCCAGGGTAGTTGACTTACACCTTCTAGAGCACGTTGGGTGGCACGGGATACATGCGGACGTGCATTGTCCTGTTGGAACAGCAAGTTCCCTTGCTGGTCTAGGAATGGTAGAACGATGGGTTCGATGACGGTTTGGATGTACCGTGCACTATTCAGTGTCCCCTCAATGATCACCAGTGGTGTACGGCCAGTGTAGGAGATCGCTCCCCACACCATGATGCCGGGTGTTGGCCCTGTGTGCCTCGGTCGTATGCAGTCCTGATTGTGGCGCTCACCTGCACGGCGCCAAACACGCATACGGCCATCATTGGCACCAAGGCAGAAGCGACTCTCATTGCTGAAGACGACACGTCTCCATTCGTCCCTCCATTCACGCCTGTCGCGACACCACTGGAGGCGGGCTGCACGATGTTGGGGCGTGAGCGGAAGACGGCCTAACGGTGTGCGGGACCGTAGCCCAGCTTCATGGAGACGGTTGCGAATGGTCCTCGCCGATACCCCAGGAGCAACAGTGTCCCTAATTTGCTGGGAAGTGGCGGTGCGGTCCCCTACGGCACTGCGTAGGATCCTACGGTCTTGGCGTGCATCCGTGCGTCGCTGCGGTCCGGTCCCAGGTCGACGGGCACGTGCACCTTCCGCCGACCACTGGCGACAACATCAATGTACTGTGGAGACCTCACGCCCCACGTGTTGAGCAATTCGGCGGTACGTCCACCCGGCCTCCCGCATGCCCACTATACGCCCTTGCTCAAAGTCCGTCAACTGCACATACGGTTCACGTCCACGCTGTCGCGGCATGCTACCAGTGTTAAAGACTGCGATGGAGCTCCGTATGCCACGGCAAACTGGCTGACACTGACGGCGGCGGTGCACAAATGGTGCGCAGCTAGCGCCATTCGACGGCCAACACCGCGGTTCCTGGTGTGTCCGCTGTGCCGTGCGTGTGATCATTGCTTGTACAGCCCTCTCGCAGTGTCCGGAGCAAGTATGGTGGGTCTGACACACCGGTGTCAATGTGTTCTTTTTTCCATTTCCAGGAGTGTATATCCACCGTTTGTGCCTCCACACCAAAATTTGAGTCCGCATGGGATTGGTTCCCCTTTCATGAATTGTTTGCACCCGTGACTTCCGAAGTATGGGACCATGGATTTATCGACAGAAAGATGACACACGTGAGGCGCAAATTGTTTGAATCTATTATTCAGCATACACAGTAATGGGTGGATTCTCCCAAAACGGTCTGATTTATCTAAATTGTCATTGTTGCATACGTGAAAATTGGAAAAGATAAAGTCAAATCAATATCTGGACATGGTATTTGCTACGAGGTCGTTGTGACTGATTTTATCTGATATCCAGTACATCTGTCTGCGTGACACTGTTACATATCCACTTAGCAGAAGTATTGCAATAAACACCAACATATCATCTTCTGAGCAATCACCTAGTCTATTTCTCTTGGCTGCGTACTGATTTGTGTAAGTGACCAACATTTGAAGCACTTCGTTATCAAACAACTGTTGGAAATATTCAAGCGGTGTTTGCCCTTTCTTCATTGCAACTGCGAACATTAGAGGCCATACAGGTGTTGGATTAACTATTTCACCGCTTTTACTGTCATATTTCTTGAGGTTTAGAACTTTAATCTTTCATAACCTTGCTGGTTTGTTTGTGGTTGTTGTCGTTATTGTTGCTGTTTTTGTACTGCTGGTGGGTCCTGGAACTACATCAGAGGTAAAGGATTGTTTCCTCGTTGCATTCACAGCATTACCATTGGTAGAAATGGCCAAATCACAAAGCGCAGTAGCATTGAGCTCACTTGCTGGTAATTTATGTACACTTGGATTTTCTTCAGCACCCAAATCTTCATATGTTACGTCATCAGTTGAATTTAGAGAAGGGTGTAATGTTACGTTCACACCAGTATTATGTATTTCCTCATCTTTTGATTCTAACATATCCAAAAGTTCCATCAGTGTACATCGTTTTCTGTGAATACAAAATGACAACATATTATCCTGACGTCCTTCTGGAAGGACGGTTGAAAACATTATTGAATTACAACTGACAAAAACTTTCAATCGTGATATGAACCCATAAATAATATAGGTTAATTCCTTAAGATATTATATGATAAGTTTCAGAATTATTGACGCAATATGAAAGAAAATATACATACCCATAAATGACAATGTCAGTCAGTTCGTCCATGGTAAAATTGGCCCTATTTTCGAGACACAGTTTCTCATTCATTATGAACGACAGCGCCAAACTGACTGTCGCAGTGCGCAACTGACTCTGCCTGTGTCATATAACAATGCATCGCAGTCCTTTGCAACAATGCGTTATTCGAAAATAAATAATTTCAACAGTGAGTTACGTCGTCCTTCCAGAAGGACGGCAGGGTTATCTGGGTTAATGTGTACTCCTGCTAGAAGGTGATTCTGAGATTAAGACTTAAACTATTGACTGTTAACCACTTGTAAACCTGTTCAGCTATGATCTGAACTTTGTCTGCAAGGGTTGAGTTTGAGCACTTCAGTAACTGGAAAATCATTTACATTGGCTAGAAATGAGTGAGTGCAGTACAGATCTTAGTGACACTCCATATGTTATGTTCCACCATTGTGAGGTTATTTTCATGTCTGAGATACAGTGTGTAAATGAGATCATCTGCGTTCTGTTATGGAGGTAAAATTCCGTCCTTGCAAGGGGAATGCTATTAGTGCCTTAACACTTCAGTTTGCTACGTAGAATTTTGTGATTGGACAATCAAATGCTTTGGCAAGGTAACAGAATATATCAGCAAGATAATTTTTGTTGTTCACCTCTGCTAGTACGTTATTTGTGAGATCTTGTATTGGTTTCTGTGGGCGGAATCCTCTACGAAAGCCAAACTGAGGGGCGATTAACAAGCTTTGTTCAGTTGAATGGTTCAGTATTCTATTATAGGTCACTTTCTCAAATATTTCTGAAAAAACTGGAAGGAATAGTGTAGATCTGTAATTAGAAGTTATTTGCTTACCTGCAGTTTTGTAGGTGGGTGTTAATGACAGCCTGTTTGTGTCTGTCAGGGGAAATAATGACCCAGGTCATTGACTGATTACAAAGACAGTTCAAGATCAATCCTATTATGTCTGAACAGGGTCTCAATGTTCTACCAGAAACACAATCATAATCATAATCGTAATCAACATAATACATTTTAGTGACATTACATATTCTGTAATCTACTTAGAAGTTGTAATTTCCAAAATGTTTGTTGGTAATGCATGCAGTGTCTGTACAAGTATTATTTGGCTTAAATTCGGCTCTCTAAAATGTGTTCCTGTAAATTAACTGCCTGTAATTAAATAAAGTATGAATTAATTGTTTTCTGAAGCCTTTCTTCACTCCTATCAATTTTCGCCCAGCAACTGTACTTGTTTTAATTGGTGTTGTTATTATTATGTATTAGCTGGCATGTAAGTTGTTGATTTAGCATATACTATTTTCTTTATTATTTTGTTTTCCAGGTCGTCCTTCTGGTTACCATGGTTATGGGTCTCAGAGTGATCGTGACAATCATGCTAATCAGTTAAATCCAAACAATTGGCGCTACCAGGGAAATAGGCCAGGTGACAGTGGCAGTTCAGGCTGGTGTGCTATACTGTGATGATTATCCTCTGTGTTGCCAAATAGTGCAACAAAATGAATATCAATTATTCAACAAATTATCATGTGTAAGCAAATTTGGCTGAACTATATTATCATGTGTAAGCAAATTTGGCTGAACTATATTAAATTCTAATTTCCTTTTGACAAATAAAACTTATTGAGCATTGTAATTACCGTCTTTTATTTAATATTTGTTTTACAACTTCAAAACTCCTTTTAATAGTGTTCCTGATGCATTCCCTCTTTTATATTAAGGGCTTTTTTTTAGTGAGATTACTGTACTACAAAACGTATGTTTTAGGTAATTTTTTTTAAGTTTGTGAAACATGGATAAAATAAAACTCAGGAGAATGTGCATCTTTATAATATACATATTTTCTTTTTTCCTTGTGACAGTTTTGCAGTTTGGCTTGTAGAATTTTGTGAGTGAGGCATTGAACCAGAATGATAGCACATAGAACTTGTTAATAAACTATATTAATATGCTTAAAGCTTACACAATACAAAGCTGCAAGCTCACACGATAGCATGCCACACAGAATAGAGAGAGCTTACAAAAGACAAAATTTATTTTGCTGGATCAGTCAATTGTTGCATGTGATCTCCTGATTGAGATCTTCAGGTTACTGCACCCCCCCCCCCCCTCTCTCTCTCTTTGTGGACACATGTTCCAAAAACTTTTAAGTGTGTACTGCCTTCTTTTGCCTTCATTGTATCAATCCATAAGGTCCAGCGTATGGTGGTGTTAAAAAAGGGTTGACAAAATAACACGTTTTGTGCCCAAGAGGGTTAGGTGTGGTCACCCTCAGCAGAGACATAGTCTCACAGAATTGCTTCCTGAATGCAGAAGTACTCAATGCTGGTGGAATCTGTTTGGTTTTGTCTGTAATAAGCTCATGAGCGATCACAAATTTGCCTCATTGACCAACTGGACCACTGTTTGTCCTATGTCATCATGCAGAGACATCCTTAAAGCCAAAAGGACCAAAAATTCAACCCACCTTTTCACCTACGCACATCAACACCACCACCAAGGTGCAGTGCAGCTCTTCCTTCATTCTGTTACTTGCAGAATGGTAACTGTTGGTGCAAATGTGCGAGCACTTATATAGTCAAAAGAACTCCTGAGACAATAATACTTCAGACTGCTTGCCTTGATTGGTGGTGATCATTTGTGAAGGCCCTAATTGTGAAATCCAGCCATTAACCAGTGTCTTTGACACTGTAATTGTATCAACGTCTGCAGTGGGGTATGCCTCAGGTCATTGTGAGAAATGATCTGCAACCATGAGCAAGTAACACTTAATTGTCTGAATATGGCAACGACCCTTCCATATCCACAGGAATACATGAGAATTGCACTGTAGGTTTAACAGTGGTGTGTCTAGGTGCTGACACATGTCTGCCTACTTTGCATTGCTCTTGGTGTTGACACTGTTGAGCCCACCTTCTGCAGTTTTTTTTTCTCTTTCTTTTGCTCCGTATTACACACTTCTGGATGAGATGACTTATGAAACACATTCAATTTTTAATTCCGAAAGCATTTAGAGACATAGACTTGAAGCATATTATGAGATTTGTCACACCACAAAGATATACCCAGTTCTAGGACATGCACCTGTTCTAATTCCATGTTGGATTCCCCTTGTTCTACTAGGAGACAAAGCTCAGAGTTCAGTCCTTGGGCCTTAGCAATATTATCCCACTGTGCAGCCTTTATGTTCGCATAGCATCTGTGGAGAAAGTCCATGACAACACATTTCTGGTTCCGCTAATGTGGCGCAAGTCCATTATAAAATGTGACATGAACTACGCATGTCTGCACTGTCTAGGAAACCTATTGGAGATACAGTTTTGTGAAGAATATCTTCAGAGGAGCATGGATGGTGTAGATGGAGAAAGGTTTCCCTTCAAGTGAGCCTAAAATAGTGGACGGTGGCATACATGGCATACATCTCTCTGTCAGCGGCACTCTCGTTCTTTGGAGCACCGGAGATAAGCAGAGAATAAAATGCTAATTGTTGTGATGCACTCCTGATGAATTGTTGTAGGACCAACCCCACTGCCATCTGACTGGCATCTATGATGCTTGCCATAGGTGCATTATGGCATGGATGTACAAGTAATACAACTTGTGCTGTGGACTCCTTGACTCTGTCGAAATCTGTCATTTCCTCAGTTTCTTATTTATTCTTTCTTGTTCTGCCCATGTATTCTCCTGTATTGTTTGTTTAAACCGATGTCTAATTGCATGGTCTTCTTGCTATAAGCCTTGATAAATGAATTATTCACCACTGTAAGACATAGCGGAGCCACCATACTGTTCAGTTGGAAATAACTTATTGGTAACGTGCTTAGGTCTGAACCTGTTCCTAAATATGTACACACTGCAAGGACCCACTGACATATGCACTTAGGACCCATTGACATATGATGAGTGCACTCGCAAAACCAGTTGTTTGAGGATTATGACCAGCCATGTTAAGACTACTGTTTGTATCATGGAAATATAGTCTTAATTCCTCAAAGCTGAGGTTCTTGCAGCTAGATGCGAAATTAATGCAATGGTGTCCTGTGTGTTGATTAATTCAGTGCCGGGCAAAGTGAAATTTACGATGTTGCATGGCTGCATTTTGCTATGTACGAATGTCTTTTGTTACGTGTTATTCTGTACACTAGGGCTGAGAACCTCTTCTGTTTGAGAGAACTGAAACCCTCTATGATTAGACCAATTCATCCATTTAGTGCTGTGTACAGGAAAACACTGTGACGACACCTCTACAGAAATCTTGTATTGTGCGACGTGCACACCGCATACTGCAGAACTTTATGGATACATGTATCACCTGCGTACCCATTGTGGCAGGAGAGGAGGGTAGAGGGATGACTGAAAAATGCAGCTTGGTTGTCTAGCACCCCTTATAGACCATCAAGAGTTTTGAGTGTTTTCAAGGGGCTGTGCGCTTGCATGCCCTGTCTCCAAAACTTTGGTGAAATTGACACCAATGATCTTTTTCCTTATCTGTCCTACCTTTATACTGCTTGGTCAAGGGCTGACTCCCTCCATTAGTTTTCTTGTTCTCTGAATGTTCCCTGTTCTGTAGTAGCATGACTTAAGTGCTTGAACAGTCTTTGCCAGCTGCTCTGTGGAATTCGCCAGAGGGGTTCGCGTACCTACACCTGAAATACTGGATTTGGGACTGCAAGCTGTGTTGATTGTAGCAGTAGTGCTGACAACATTGAATTGTAGACAAGCAGCAATGGCTACTGCTTTTTCTACGAATACTGATACAGAAAATTCCATGTCCATGGCTAGTATCATTTTAATTGTATCAGGAGCTTTTTAACCAAAGCATTCTCAATGACCTCTCGGGCAACAGATCTGAACCTGATAGTGAATAAAGATCTAGTAAGAGTTGTTTGTGTGCTCATCCACTAATAATCTCTGTAACCTAAACTCCAGAGTAGATGGAACTGTTTGATTAAGCAGTGTTTAAATGCAGCATAACTTTGTATATGTGTGTAAAATTTCTTCACCTGCACAGAGTGTGATTCATTTAACTCTGTATCAGGCACAATTCCAGGATGTCTGTATTTAGGCACAATGCGCATGACAGACAGGTTTTTAAAATCATCTATTATCTCATATTTTCATCATAAGTGCCCTAAATGTAATCTGTATCTTTTGTGGGACTGTTTAGAAAATGAACATATGAAAATGGATGCTAAAAACACCTTTTATTAAACACGGAAGAACAAAATATGAAGGACTGAAATTTTGAAACCACAATCGAACAGCTACAGTTCTAGGTACATAAAATTTTATTAAAGAGTAAATTATGCAAAAAACTCCAATTGAAAGTCACTATTTTGGTTCTCATGTCTTTCACACTCACTCAGATTACCACCCACATTCAACATTGTGTAAGAAATGGTCTCTGCCAGCACTTTGTGTTTCAGCTCACACTGTAAGTAGCACAGATTTGATCTGCCATATCAACACCATCATTTGTTGAATTGTATAAAGTGACTATCTGTGGTTTATTTCTCTCTTGAGATTCAGACACTGATATCGTGAAGCAAAGATACAAGAATGATATTTTTATTCAGATGCAGTGTGTAGGAAACCAAAACCTTCCCATCATTAAAGCCAAACATACTGCTGCATGGTTTCTTCCTTTTTGCAGCAACAAAATCTGATAGCAGTTGCCTTTTTTTCTGACAGTTCCAGTATACAACAGCTTTGTTATCTTCAAATAGTCTATGATGTCAGAATCAGAAAACTAGTTATCAGCAGTGTTATTGCAACCAGATCCGTATACAGGTGTAGCCATTCACACGAGAACTTCACCTGGCTTATTGGTAACACAGAAAGGACCCACAGGTTATCGCCTGACATAGCTCTCAATGTTGACTGTGTCTATCATTTTAGCATCAACAAGAGCAAAACGTTTTATTCCATATTTGTTTGTTTTTGAAGGTATGTACTGTTGAAAAACACATCTACATCTGTGATTACTCTGCTATTCACAATTAAGTGTCTGGCAGAGGGTTCAATGAACCACCTTCAAGTTGCTTCTACCGTTTCACTCGTGAATGGCATGTGGGAAAAACAAGCACTTAAATTTTTTGTAATGTTCATTTTTCCCTATGTAGGTAGGTGCCAACAGAATGTTTTCACAATCAGAGGAGAAAACTGGTGATTGTAATTTTATGAGAAGATCCCGTCGCAATGAAAAATGCCTTTGTTTTAATGATTGCCATCCCAATTCATATATCATGTCTGTGGCTTTATCTCCCCTATTTCACGATAATACAAAACGAGCCACCTTCCTTTGAACTTGTACGATGTCATCTGTCAGTCCCACCTGATGCGGATCCCACACTTCACAGCAATACTCCAGAATAGGGAGGACAATTGTGGTGTAAGCAATCTCTTTACTAGATCTGTTGCACCTTCTAAGTATTCTGCCAATGAATCACAGTCATTGATTTGCCCTACCCACAACATTATCTGTATGATCTACCACAAAAACCTGAAGCATTTTGTCTGTTGTGATGTTATTCCTGGCGTAATAGCTATTTTGACAATTTTCCAGAATCTTTTCAAAAACTTCATGAATAAGAGCTAGTCGGCCATTCTTTCCATTGGGCACTGGTAGTTCAATTGGGAAAACAAGGGCAACATACCAGACTCTTAAAACATTTGAGATTCATCACGAGACTGAATTTTTAAATGCCATCTCCTTCAGTCCCCTATAGTTCCTCCAGATTTCGATGATTCTCTCTCTCTCTCTCTCTCGCTCAACGTATTGGTTTGTGTATTTTCTGATTGTGTCAAGGATATCAGTGAATAAACTATTCCAACATTCAGCTGCACTTTTAGCATTCTTAGCATTTCCAGAAAGGTGAGTGGTGATGATGTGGACCCCATGTGATGTATTTTCCCAGATGGCTTTCTGGCCCACTTGGTCTTACCTCTTCCCAAATAAAACTTTCTTGTTTTGTTGTCTCTTCCTTCTTCGTCTTCAGCACTATCCTCAAGATCTTGCTCTGTTCCAGAATTCTTTTCACATTCTTCCATCTCATCATATGAATCAGCGTCACTCTCATCACCAAAATCCTTGGACAGCAATTTTCATGTTTGTATATCAGGAAATCCTGTATTTCTTCAAGATGGTGTGAGTTGGACAAATTGTAATAATTCCAAGCCATATATGTGGAGAAGCTGGAGTGTAAAAGAGAGAACACCAGGCTGAGCTCAGTATACTACATATTTGCACAAAATATTCGCCGGCCGCGGTGGTCTCGCGGTTCTAGGCGCGCAGTCCGGAACCGCGCGACTGCTACGGTCGCAGGTTCGAATCCTGCCTCGGGCATGGATGTGTGTGATGTCCTTAGGTTAGTTAGGTTTAAGTAGTTCTAAGTTCTAGGGGACTGATGACCACAGCTGTTAAGTCCCATAGTGCTCAGAGCCATTTTTTGAACAAAATATTCATGAAATTCCCAATACTCATCCATCAAGTGAGAAAAATAACAACCTGTTTACCATAATGTTCAGGGTATAATGAGTAAGATGGCTGAATTGTAAGTATTTTTGCTTGATCAGCAAAAGTATATTTTAGTTTCATGTGTGAGTGAACACTGATTAAAGGAAAAACCAAGCTTGTGGTACTAGAATAACAGGATTTGAAATTGTAAGTAGCATGTATAGAGAGACTTTTATAGTTGGAGGAACATGCTTGTGTGTTGGGCAAGGAATTAAATGCAAAGAAAATTAGGTCAGTAACAAATAACATTGAAAAAGTGTTTGAATATTGTGTTTGCAAACTTAAAGAATCCAAAATAATTGTGTGTAATACCGTTCCCCATCAGGCAACTTTCAACTGAATAATTTGTTATATTCACATAATTTATCATCAACTGTCCATGAATACCCTATACCTGGAAAGACCTCTAAAACTACAATTGATCAAATATTTTTTGACTTGCAAACATTTGATCACAATATAGAAGTGATTGACTGTGGATTCTCGGATCATGAAGCAATAAAATTTAGTATAAATAATGTACTCAACATAGATAGTAGGAAAGGTGGGTGAGAAAGACTTCCACTGAAGATGAATAAATGAGTACAACATTAGGAATTTTAATTCTTTAAAAAAAATTCAAACTGGGATTTGAATAAATATGACAATGCAGATTTGAAGTTTGAGTCATTTTTAGCTTGTTACAAACATAACTGTGTAGCTGCATTCCCTTGGATAACACAGCGGAAAGAAAATCTCCAGAGGAACTAGAAAGTTAATTGAATCTCAGCTAGGCAAAATCCAACTCTGAAACAGTATGTAAACTGTTACAGAAAAGTGTATATAGGAAAGTCATTACAGCAGCAAAAAAATTAAGCAGTGATTCATACATCAACAGAAACAACGGTAACAAAAAAATGAAATCAGTTTGGAATATGATAAATAATAAACTTAGGCAGAAGCAAAGCATCAACATTGTTATTAAAAGTGCAGGCAAACTATAAATGAGCCTTTACATATTGCCACTATGTTCAATAGTCATTATATATATATATATATATATATATATATATATATATATATATATATATATATATATATATAAAAACAAAGATGATGTGACTTACCAAATGAAAGTGCTGGCAGGTCGACAGACACACAAACAAACACAAACATACACACAAAATCCAAGCTTTCGCAACCAACGGTTGCCTCGTCAGGAAAGAGGGAAGGAGAAGGAAAGACAAAAGGATATGGGTTTTAAGGGAGAGGGTAAGGAGTCATTCCAATCCCGGGAGCGGAAAGACTTACCTTAGGGGGAAAAAAGGACAGGTATACACTCGCACACACACACATATCCATCCACACATACACAGACACAAGCAGACATTTGTAAAGGCAAAGAGTTTGGGCAGAGATGTCAGTCGGGACGGAAGTACAGAGGCAAAGATGATGTTGAAAGACAGGTGAGGTATGAGCGGCGGCAGATTGAAATTAGAAATTAGCGGAGATTGAGGCCTGGCGGATAGCGAGAAGAGAGGATATGCTGAAGGGCAAGTTCCCATCTCCGGAGTTCTGACAGGTTGGTGTTAGTGGGAAGTATCCAGATAACCCGGACGGTGTAACACTGTGCCAAGATGTGCTGGCCGTGCACCAAGGCATGTTTAGCCACAGGGTGATCCTCATTACCAACAAACACTGTCTGCCTGTGTCCATTCATGCGAATGGACAGTTTGTTGCTGGTCATTCCCACATAGAATGCATCACAGTGCAGGCAGGTCAGTTGGTAGATCACGTGGGTGCTTTCACACGTGGCTCTGCCTTTGATTGTGTACACCTTCCGGGTTACAGGACTGGAGTAGGTGGTGGTGGGAGGGTGCATGGGACAGGTTTTACACCGGGGGCGGTTACAAGGGTAGGAGCCAGAGGGTAGGGAAGGTGGTTTGGGGATTTCATAGGGATCCCTATGAAATCCCCAAACCACCTTCCCTACCCTCTGGCTCCTACCCTTGTAACCGCCCCCGGTGTAAAACCTGTCCCATGCACCCTCCCACCACCACCTACTCCAGTCCTGTAACCCGGAAGGTGTACACAATCAAAGGCAGAGCCATGTGTGAAAGCACCCACGTGATCTACCAACTGACCTGCCTGCACTGTGATGCATTCTATGTGGGAATGACCAGCAACAAACTGTCCATTCGCATGAATGGACACAGGCAGACAGTGTTTGTTGGTAATGAGGATCACCCTGTGGCTAAACATGCCTTGGTGCACGGCCAGCACATCTTGGCACAGTGTTACACCGTCCGGGTTATCTGGATACTTCCCACTAACACCAACCTGTCAGAACTCCGGAGATGGGAACTTGCCCTTCAGCATATCCTCTCTTCTCGCTATCCGCCAGGCCTCAATCTCCGCTAATTTCTAATTTCAATCTGCCGCCGCTCATACCTCACCTGTCTTTCAACATCATCTTTGCCTCTGTACTTCCGTCCCGACTGACATCTCTGCCCAAACTCTTTGCCTTTACAAATGTCTGCTTGTGTCTGTGTATGTGTGGATGGATATGTGTGTGTGTGCGAGTGTATACCTGTCCTTTTTTCCCCCTAAGGTAAGTCTTTCCGCTCCCGGGATTGGAATGACTCCTTACCCTCTCCCTTAAAACCCATATCCTTTTGTCTTTCCTTCTCCTTCCCTCTTTCCTGACGAGGCAACCGTTGGTTGCGAAAGCTTGGATTTTGTGTGTATGTTTGTGTTTGTTTGTGTGTCTGTCGACCTGCCAGCACTTTCATTTGGTAAGTCACATCATCTTTGTTTTTAAATATATTTTTCCTTCGTGGAATGTTTCCTTCTATTATAACCATATATATATATATATATATATATATATATTTTACAGAATATTATAAAAAAACTGAAGTCATATGAAGGATAATCATAACTTCTCTGTAAATCCCAAAACTATGTTTTTGTACCCTGTAGCAGTCAAGAGGTAGAAAATGCTATCAGCAAACTAAAAAATGAATTGTCCTGTGATACATATGGTATTCCAGATAAAGTAATTAAACACAACAAATATATTGTTCCTCTGATTGTTGATATAATTAATGCTTCTTTCAGCACTGGTACCTTCTCTAGAGAACAGCTACAAATATCTTTGTCCTGTCTACAGCAACAAATTACCTGAAAATGCTTACACAGTGCCAGTAAATAAATTTAAAACCAGTCTTTCAAGGTGGATCAGACTAAAACTAAGGACAAGACACACACACACACACACACACACACACACACACACACACACACGCCCAAGGGAGGAATCGAACCTCCGACGGGGTGAGCCGTGTAGACTGTGCAGCTACCCCACACGGCTTCTGGCTTCTGGCTTCTGGCTTCTGTTCAAGAGTTCCTTGAGCATGCAACAAATCACCCATTTATGTATGAGAATGAACTATAAATTAGCTGAAAACTATACATATGCCACACTGTGCAACTATTTTATTACTTGTTTCATGTACTTCTGTTTGATTATTTATTTGTCATTCACTGAACCATGTAGTTCATTTATCTTGTAATTGATCTATTAGGAAACTTCTTGTTGTTATTGACATTTGCATAAATATGCATTGCATCCATCCTGGATTATTATATTGTAGTTAAACATTTGTTATGTCTAAGTTTATATTATTATGATGTTACTATTATTATGAAAACACTGATGACACCAATTGCATGTAAATATGCTCAACAGTGGAATAAAACATTTGTATTTGAATAATAAAACTGTTATTTAAAAACAGTGATCCTTATTATGAAAAAACTACAGACCTATATCAAAGTTATCATATTTCTGAAATATTTTTGAAAGAATAATGAACGAAAGACACTCTGCTTTTTTGAACAAAATTGGAAAGAGCAAAATGGTTTTAGAAAAAACAGACTGACTGAACCTGCTATATATACCAATATTTTTTGTCTATGGATTGATAAATAAATAAATATAATTTCCTGAAACTTGTTCTGAATTCCATTGATTATAATTAAATAAACTGCAGATTGTTTTTAGATTTATATAATGCATTTGATGTTAATTGATCATAAAATATTGCGTGACAAACTATACTCCTAAGAAGTCCATGGCACTGGTCATTTGTTGTTTAAATCATACATATATGATAGGTCTTAGAAAGAAGAAATACACTCCTGGAAATGGAAAAAAGAACACATTGACACCGGTGTGTCAGACCCACCATACTTGCTCCGGACACTGCGAGAGGGCTGTACAAGCAATGATCACACGCACGGCACTGCGGACACACCAGGAACCGCGGTGTTGGCCGTCGAATGGCGCTAGCTGCGCAGCATTTGTGCACCGCCGCCGTCAGTGTCAGCCAGTTTGCCGTGGCATACGGAGCTCCATCGCAGTCTTTAACACTGGTAGCATGCCGCGACAGTGTGGACGTGAACCGTATGTGCAGTCGACGGACTTTGAGCGAGGGCGTATAGTGGGCATGCGGGAGGCCGGGTGGACGTACCGCCGAATTGCTCAACACGTGGGGCGTGAGGTCTCCACAGTACATCGATGTTGTCGCCAGTGGTCGGCGGAAGGTGCACGTGCCCGTCGACCTGGGACCAGACCGCAGCAACGCACGGATGCACGCCAAGACCGTAGGATCCTACGCAGTGCCGTAGGGGACCGCACCGCCACTTCCCAGCAAATTAGGGACACTGTTGCTCCTGGGGTATCGGCGAGGACCATTCGCAACCGTCTCCATGAAGCTGGGCTACGGTCCCGCACACCGTTAGGCCGTCTTCCGCTCACGCCCCAACATCGTGCAGCCCGCCTCCAGTGGTGTCGCGACAGGCGTGAATGGAGGGACGAATGGAGACGTGTCGTCTCCAGCGATGAGAGTCGCTTCTGCCTTGGTGCCAATGATGGTCGTATGCGTGTTTGGCGCCGTGCAGGTGAGCGCCACAATCAGGACTGCATACGACCGAGGCACACAGGGCCAACACCCGGCATCATGGTGTGGGGAGCGATCTCCTACACTGGCCGTACACCACTGGTGATCGTCGAGGGGACACTGAATAGTGCACGGTACATCCAAACCGTCATCGAACCCATCGTTCTACCATTCCTAGACCGGCAAGGGAACTTGCTGTTCCAACAGGACAATGCACGTCCGCATGTATCCCGTGCCACCCAACGTGCTCTAGAAGGTGTAAGTCAACTACCCTGGCCAGCAAGATCTCCGGATCTGTCCCCCATTGAGCATGTTTGGGACTGGATGAAGCGTCGTCTCACGCGGTCTGCACGTCCAGCACGAACGCTGGTCCAACTGAGGCGCCAGGTGGAAATGGCATGGCAAGCCGTTCCACAGGACTACATCCAGCATCTCTACGATCGTCTCCATGGGAGAATAGCAGCCTGCATTGCTGCGAAAGGTGGATATACACTGTACTAGTGCCGACATTGTGCATGCTCTGTTGCCTGTGTCTATGTGCCTGTGGTTCTGTCAGTGTGATCATGTGATGTATCTGACCCCAGGAATGTGTCAATAAAGTTTCCCCTTCCTGGGACAATGAATTCACGGTGTTCTTATTTCAATTTCCAGGAGTGTAGTTCATGAAGGCAACTCTGGATATGAGAAAGTATCTCATCAAGTGCCCCAAGGATTGGTGTTGGGACCCCTGTTGTTCTTGATATTCATAAATGATTTACCAAGTTATTTAATATAAGATGAAGCTGTACTGTTTGTTGATGATATCACTCTCTTTGTTAGAGCTCAGAATGTGACTCATTTGCACAAGAAAATAGAAATAACAGCTGAAGAAGCAGTTAAATGGTTTGGAGATAAGTCGATCTGTTAATGAAGAGGTAAGAGTTTATTTGTTAATGAGAAGAAAACGTTATGGATGAATTTCAGGCATACATCAAATAAAGTGAAACATAATATAATAGTGAAGTTAGGCAAACAGAAAATACTACAAACTTCAAATACTAAATTTTTAGGAATTTGGTTAGACAAACATCTTGAATGGCATAAACATATAAAATGACCCAGTAAAAAATTAAGTAAACACTGTTACATATTTAGAATGCTCAAACATCATTCACTGAAGTGACAGTGATGAATGCTTATTACGCATTCATGAATAGTCTACCGCGATATGGTGTCTCATTTTGGGCTATTTCAAGTCTAGCAAAACACTCCTTTACTATTCAGAAATGAGCAATGAGAATTATAAAAGGGGTTGCTCCTAGGGAGTCCTGTAGGGAAATATTCAAAAAGTTATGACTCCCATCTGTACATATCTATGAAAGTAATGCTTTCTGAAATCACATTCCCAGTTCTTTTCTTCGAACAGTGATTACCATGACTATGAAACTAGACACAGAACTGACTTCCACAGACAAGTACTTAAGAAATCTCAGTACCATCAAAGTGTAATATATCATTCCAATATCCTTTTTTGCACCCTTCCGTTAAGAAATAAAAAGATATCAAAGATGCACATTTTCAAAATGAGCTTAAGAAAATGCTTAGAAGTGAAAGCTGTTACAGTGTTGACAAGTATATGAATTTTATAAATTTGAGGACATCCATAACATAAGTTATCATAGCCATATGTCACAGGATATAATGTAAAATTAGAATTTTTTGGTTTAGGTATTTAGTTATCTGTACAACTTTATATGTGTATGATTTTTTTCTGTTTATGTATTTAATTATCTGTATGATTTGTATACAACAGTCTTATTTAAGCTCTATTGTATCAACATATGACAAATCCTGTATCACTGGCTACGGTAAACTGAATGATCAATAAATATCAATAAAGAACCTAAACTACACACCTCAATGAATCTTAATCGGGTGCAATGAGCTTGAGAGGCCACTAATGTCACATCTGCTATCCACTAAGAAAACTGTGAAAACTAATGGAGGGAGTTGTAAACAGCACATGAAGGTAGGAAGGTATTAATGGTGGGGAAATTCCACACCACATAATTGGGGAGAAGAGAATGAAAGTATGTCAGCTGTGTTTGTCTGACAGATTGTATCCAGTGGAGGATTAAATGTCCAGCACCACAGTGAAATTGAGTTCTGACATCATGAACACCACGGTGGCAGAAAATGCCCTCATCCTGCGTGAACCAGAGTTCTGGCTTAGATATCAAGAATGCCTTCAGTTTGACTTGATGTGCAATCCTGCCTTGTTCAGGAAAAGGATGAATCAGTTTATGGATGATTGAAGTACCTGCTGCAGCAAAGTGTGGGTTTTGCTATACCTCATTCATGTCTTAATGCCTAACGTTGCCATTTCCAAGTCAATCCAACATTTTCCTGTGTTCTTGCTCGGTTCATCACTGTTAATTATGTTATCAAATAACCTGCAAACATGTTTTTACAATTTACTTTCCAAATTATCACGAGTGTTATTTCACTGTAAAACTCTAACACCTGATGAATAATTCGTGAACCACCAGCGAAGTGAACTAATTACCTGGCAGTGCTGAATATGCATCTTATTAATGGAACAACTGAGCGCAGAGCATCATTAAGTTAGTCTACTAAGCAAGGGTGACTGCAGAAATTTTTGTAGAGGGAAACAAGGCCCTAAAATTGCCATTTTTTATATAAATGAGTTGGTCAGGTCTGAGACAGTCATGCTATAAGAACTAAATTTTATAGGTGATATGAAAAACATATTATCTCCCAGAGGAATGATGGTTATCCACTCAATGTATGAATAAAAATTCCAGACTCCAGGAAGAAGGTGAGGATGGGGGGAAGTATCTCCCTTGCCCCCATCCCCCTTACAGGTACCTGTGCTGATAAGTCTCCTATTATATCCAGTTTTGACTGCCATAGGAACATTCTTTTCATAAGAGAGTAATAATTCGAAAGTAAAATGTAGATATACCACAGGGAGAAAAGAAAAAAATTGTAATGCATGTTTAAGTCTACTAAATCTTTTCAGAGCTAAGAAGAAAAATGAAGGTACAGGATACTACATCTAAATGCCTGAACAGTAGTAAATAGGAAGTGATTTACGAATGAAAATACAAATTAAATAGTCAACTACAGAACATCCATTGTTTATTTTGTTCTGCTGAACAGCTGTGGAAGATTCCATAGAGACTTAACTTGCGGTATGGGATACACTTATGATTACATTTACTGCTGCACAGAGCTTATTATACATCCCATAATGCTGACTGCATCTTCAATGTTGTGAACTTATAATTCACATTGCTGTCTGTAAGGAAATTGGATAGAGAGAAAAATCTACTCACCAAGGAACAGCAGGAGAACGCATGCATAAAATAATGTTACGCTTATGCAAACTTTTGGAGCCAGTAACTACTTCTTCTGCCTGAAGGGGAAGGAAGAGGGGTGAGGGTAAAGGACTTGAAACAGGGGAGGCTTACCGAATGAGAAGGAAAGACTGATTGTTTGGGTATGCACCAGATGAGATTTGAAAACCTGAGAGCTTAAAGATGGAAGACAGGGTAATATGCAACACAGAGATTACTGGTAAAACATCATGCATGAGTAATAAGAGTGATAAGCTAAGTGCCTGGCACGTGACAGAGATGGGAGGGGAATGGTGAAAAATGGGCAGGTCAGAAAATGAAAGACGTAGAAAACTAAAACAGAGTGAAGAAAGGAGTAGTTACTGTGAGGAAATGCTGAGATGGAAGAAATTAATGTAAGTTAAGGCCAGGTGGGTGGTGAGAACCAAGTACATGTTGTAGTGCTAGTTCCCATCTGTGGAGTTCTGAGAAACTGGTGTCTGGAAGAAACATCCAGATGGTGTGTAACAGGATATTGTGTGTTGCCAGTATACATCCTCTGCCTAAGCCCATTCATCCTAACTGATAACTTGGCAGTAATCATGAGTCGAAACAAGGCCCCGGGAGTAGACAACATCCCATTAGAATTACTGACGGCCTTGGGAGAGCCAGTCCTGACAAAACTCTACCATCTGGTGAGCAAGATGTATGAGACAGGCGAAATGCCCTCAGACTTCAAGAAGAAT
Source organism: Schistocerca cancellata (assembly GCF_023864275.1). NCBI lineage: Eukaryota > Metazoa > Arthropoda > Insecta > Orthoptera > Acrididae > Schistocerca > Schistocerca cancellata. The sequence goes on from NC_064627.1 coordinate 1,073,128,125, forward strand.
ATAATAATCCCAATCCCAAAGAAAGCAGGTGTTGACAGATGTGAAAATTACCGAACTATCAGTTTAATAAGTCACGGCTGCAAAATACTAATGCGGATTCTTTACAGACGAATGGAAAAACTAGTAGAAGCCGACCTTGGGTAAGATCAGTTAAATATTGGAACACGTCAGGCAATACTGACCCTACGGCTTATCTTAGAAGCTAGATTAAGGAAAGGCAAATCTACATTTCTGTCATTTGTAGACTTAGAGAAAGCTTTTGACAATGTTGACTGGAATACTCTCTTTCAAATTCTGAAGGTGGCAGGGGTAAAATATAGGGAGCGAAAGGCTATTTACAATTTGTATAGAAACCAAATGGCAGTTATAAGAGTTGAGGGGCATGAAAGGGAAGCAGTGGTTGGGAAGGGAGTGAGACAGGGTTGTAGCTTCTCCCCGATGTTATTCAATCTGTATATTGAGCAAGCAGTAAAGTAAACAAAAGAAAAATTCGGAGTAGGTATTAAAATCCATGGAGAAGAAATAAAAACTTTGAGGTTCGCTGATGACATTGTAATTCTGTCAGAGACAGCAAAGGCCCTGGAAGAGCAGTTGAACAGAATTGGTGTCTTGAAGGGTGGATATAAGATGAATATCAACAAAAGCAAAACGAGGATAATGGAATGCAGTCGAATTAAGTCGGGTTATGTTGAGGGTATTAGATTAGGAAATGAGACACTTAAAGTAGTTGCTATTTGGGGAGCAAAATAACTGATGATGGTCGAAGTAGAGAGGATATAAAATGTAGACTGGCAATGGGAAGGAAAGCGTTTCTGCAGAAGAGAAATTTGTTAACATCGAGCATTGATTTAAGTGTTAGGAAGTCGTTTCTGAAAGTATTTGTATGGAGTGTAGCCATGTATGGAAGTGAAACATGGATGATAAATAGTTTAGACAAGAAGAGAATAGAATCTTTCGAAATGTGGTGGTACAGAAGAATGCTGAAGATTAGATGGGTAGATCACATAACTAATGAGGAGGTGTTGAATAGGATTGGGGAGAAGAGAAGTTTGTGGCACAATCGAGGATGGATTGTAACAATATTGTGAAAACAAAAGTTGCTACTCACCATACAGTGGAGATGCTGAGTCACAGATAGGCATAAGAAAAAGACTCACAAATATAGCTTTTGGCCAGTAAGGCCTTTGTCAAAATTAGACACCAAACACACACGTCCACACTCATGCAAGTGCAACACACACACACGACTGCAGCCTGAGGCAACTGAGGCCACACTGTGAGCAGCAGTACCAGTGAATGTCCTTAATTTCAATGGCTACTTCACAGCCTGTGCTATATGGATCCTTCCCACCAATGCCAGCTTTTCTGAATTGTGCAGGTGGGAACTCTCCCTGCAAAATATCCTACATTCCTGTGACCCTCCTGGACTCATAATTCGTTAGTCATTGTCCTCTCCCATCCTGCACCTACTCTGTTCCCATTCCAGCACTACCATTGAACACTTGTGGCAACTATCGACCAAGTCGCGGGTAATATCTTTGTTTTTGGCAAGCTCTTTGAACCAGTCTGTGGTCGCGCGTGAAAGTGTACGGACGTGTACCGAGAATTCAGAATGTAAACAACTGTGTATGTGTGCTTACGAGAAATAAAAATAGTGTTTATTACACATGGTGTAGCGTGCATCATTGGATTCGGCAACCCTACAACGCTAAACCCATACTGGTGACCCCGAATTTTGTTCGCGAGTGCTACAACGAAATCTTATACCGTCGAGCAGTACACAATGGATCGCTTGCCGCCTGCTACACCGAACACGTGCCAACTAAGTGTTCCAACGGACGCTTCGGCATGGTTTTACAATTATCCACCGGGCGTCCGCAATAGTTCTACGCAGTTTCCGAACACATCGACTAGCTGTACTCAACAGGACAGTGTTTATACAATTCCAAAGCCACGTGTTCCGAGTGCTCAACAGCCGACACAAGGTGCTCAAACCCCAGTGACTATGTTTACAGGTTTCCCAAGTGCAAGTGTGAATTTTCCACCCGAATCAGTGACTGTACAAATCGAGCCGGACGCTCAAGACAGGAGAGTTCATATTTCTGCCGGAACTCCGGATTTTGCACCAACCCCCCATACACCACCAGCGTCCGCTTTACGAGTGTTTCCGACGGCACACGCCGTTCCTGCCGCGTGTGTTCCACAAACATTAGGTGATTTTAACTATTTTAATGCAGCTGTAGGGGAGGGGCCCGGAAACTGTATTCCGTCGTTCGCCGCACATCCGTCGACTACGGTCGATTCTACCGCGCCGGTCCATTCTACGCCCGTCGGCGTTACTCCGTCGACCGCTCGATTCGTTGATTTCTCGACCAAGGTCGAGCCAGCCGCACCTACCGTGCCGCGTGCCACTGACAGTGGCAGAAGCTGGTGCACCGCTACTGCACCCGAGACAATTACGTTGCAGCACTATGGACAGGGAGAGACAGTTTCTGATAAACATTTATGTCAAGACTTTCCCACCCGTTGGCCGAAGCTACCACCCCTTCGCAAGGATCACCCACGCACATGGTTTGCATTGGTCGACCACGTCCTGCAGCTACACGGCGTCGCCGACGACAATTCGAAGTTCCTATGCTTACTGTGTCACCTCCATGACGAACTGGATCTGATCTGCGACATTGTGGCTTCGCCCCCCACTACGGACAAATATGTGTTCGCCCGACGCACCATCCTCGAGCGACTATCCACATCGACAGAGGAAGCTATCCGCCTCATCAGTCAGGAATCGCTGGGATCCAGGTCTCCGTCGCAACTCTGGCGTCATCTCCGCGCTATGATTGACACGCATCACATGCCGGACATTACACTTTGGACCATCTGGTTGCTGAAACTTCCCCCACAAGTTCAACTTCACCTTCTACATGTAACTTCGGCCCCACTAGATGCCAAACTGAAGATCGCAGACCAGGTTTACAACATTCTGCCCCCCCCCGCATACCCCCCCAGGGTGCCCTCAGGCCTCAGGGGTTGGCACACCTGCGTGGCAGTTCCCATCCTGCAGTACAGAGTGCGCACGACTCGCTCCACGCATGCGCGCGGAGCCAACGCCGCCTGGCAACCGCAGCAGTAACTCCTCTCCTACCAGCACTACTGCAGCGTCGCCATCGGAGGGAACCACAAACAAGTCCCCCTCCACTGCCGCTTCGACCTCAACCAGTGCGACGGGCGACGCCACGCGCCGCCCCACTTGGTGTTATTTCCACTCCCGCTTTGGCGACGCGGCTAAGAAATGTCGTTCTCCATGCGCGTTCCCAAACTAATAACGCGACCCAATTCAGGCGCTATGGGCCGCGTTGCACCGCACAGACGCCTATCACTAAATACTTCTTCTCCTCACGCGCCAGGACGCTTGTACGTGAAAGATGCAGTGTCTTGCCTTTCATTTCTAGTCGACACGGGGCCGAGGTTAGTGTGATACTTTTGTCCGCAGGTATTAAATACGAGCTTCAGCCTTGCCCCCCGCTTCGAGCCGCCAATAATTCCCTGATCCGCTCTCATGGAATAAGGAATTTAAGCCTTAAACTGCAGGACATTAATACGCCCTTACAGTGGACTTTTGTTATCGCGGATGTGGATGAACCCGTGCTTGGGGTAGATTTTCTCTTAGCCCACGCACTGTCACCCAACCTACAACGAGGTACACTAACCTTTAACTCGGGAGACCGTACCACCGGTTCAGATATCTTACCCCTCTCATCCGAAAGCGCCATTCTGCTGTGTGAGCTAGCGGAAACTGCTGTTGCAGTGCTTTCTCTTAGATCACACAACGACGAACTTCGGGACAGCAATGGGGCCCTCCGCTTACGCATCGCCGCCGTGCAAGCCAAGCTCACGGACGCGCGTAAGCAGACCGCCCAGCTGTCGCACACGGCCACGCCCCCAACCCCCGCACCACTGCCTCGCACCTGCAGCCGACTGCCGGACGGAAGCAGTACCCGCGACGCTACCAGGTACCCCACCGAGCTCTTCGACAAGAACTACCAGTGGATCACCGCCACTGCTGCTGAACTGCCGGCCTTGGACACACACACGTGTGCATTAAAGGTTAGTCACAGTGCAACGGGTGCTGGTCCAGCATCCCCATCGGTGTTCACGATCAATAACGGTACTGTCCACAGAATAAATACCACAGAAGGCCCACCGGTAAGTGCAAAGGCTAGGCGTTTAAATCCGGAAAAACTTAAACACGCTAAAGCTATTGTTCAGGAACTTTTAGATAATAAGACTATCCGCCCTTCTTCTAGTTGTTGGTCGTCACCCATTCATTTGGTGCCCAAGAAAGATGACACTTTCCGCCTCTGCGGTGACTATCGGGCGCTTAACGCCAGAACAATTTTAGATAATTATCCCGTCCCAAATATTCAAGACTTTGCTTCCCAGCTGCATGGGGCACAAATTTTCAGTGTAGTCGATTGTCATAAGGCGTACCACCAACTGCCAATGGCACCTGAGGACGTTGAAAAGACCGCTATCATCACCCCGTTCGGGTTGTTCGAGTATTTGTTTATGCCATTCGGCCTTAAAAATGCTGCACAGACGTGGCAACGGTTCATCGACTCGCTGGTTGGAAAACTGGACTTTGCATATGCGTACCTGGACGACTTGTTAATTTTTTCTTCTCCCTCGAGGAACATGAACAACATTTAAATACAGTGTTCCAACTATTAAAAGCAAACGGTATCGCAGTGAACAATACTAAGTCACAACTCCGCCGCACCAGTGTCACTTTTCTGGGCCACAGAGTTTCTGGCGACGGCATCCGCCCCCTAACTGAACGGGTGGAGGCCCATTAGTACGGTGCCTTTGCCCAAAGATTTTCAGGGCCTCCGCCGCTTCCTTGGAACGGTAAATTACTACCGTAAACATATTCACCGCGCCGCCGACATACAAGCCCCACTGACGGATGCCCTCGCAGGAAAAAACACATCAGGGTCTCGGGCGGTCACGTGGACTCCAGATATGCGTCGCGCATTTGATAATGTAAAGTCAGCCTTACAGACAGCTGTTACGCTTGCTCACCCCATTCCTGATGCTCCCATCTCGCTTACTACAGACGCAAGTGATACAGCAGTGGAGGCAGTACTTCAGCAATCCGTGGGTTCTGTTGTACAGCCGCTCAGATTTTTCTCCCACAAACTGACCGCTTCCCAACGTAAATGGTCGACCTTCGACCGGGAACTGTTTGCTATTTACGCTGCTATCAAATATTTCCAAGACAATATCGAAGGTCGCCATCTCGTGGTATTTACTGACCACGAGCCATTGGTTTACGCTTTCCGTAACCCAGGTAAGGACTCATCCCTGAGACGTTTTAGGCATATGGACCTTATATGTCAGTTTATGAATGACATACGTTACGTCAGAGGCGCAGACAATGTCGTCGCTGATTTTCTGTCTCAGGTATCGGTTTTATCTTCACAACTGGACCTCAGTGAGCTCCCTAAATTGCAGACAGAGGATACTGAACTCGCAGCATTGCGTTCCGATATCAAAACAGGACTCAAACTAGAGTTACGGACACTTCCTGGGTTTTCATCACCCATCTGGTGCGACATTTCAACAGGACGCATACGCCCGGTGATTCCTGCACCTCTCCGCCGGGACATATTTAATAGTATCCACAACTTGGCACAACCTGGAATTCGCGCCTCCGCACGTCTGGTATCTGAACGTTTTGTTTGGCCCGGGGTGATAAAACAGTGTCGCAGTTGGGCACGAGCATGTCTGGCTTGTCAGCGCGCAAAAGTAGGACGTCATGCACAGCCCCCCATGGGTACGTTCGATGTGGCAAAAAGAAGATTCCAGCACATACACATCGATATCGTCGGGCCCTTACCCCGCTCAGGCCCCTTCCGTTACATACTGTCCGCAATTGACAGGTTTACCCGCTGTTCCTCTCACTACTATCACAGCCGATGCAGTGGCCCGAGCCCTGCTGTTAATGTGGATCTCGCGCTTCGGCTGCCCAGTCTCTGTCACCACCGACCAGGGCCGCCAGTTCGAGTCTGCCCTCTTCCGACAGCTTTGTGAACTGTGTGGGGTGAAACGATTTAGGACTACAGCATACCACCCCCAGAGCAATGGGCTTGTGGAACGCTGGCACCGAACGCTTAAAGCTTCCCTGATGTGCCACGGAGGTGAGTGGGCCGATGCCTTACCATGGGTAATGTTAGGCGTTCGGGCCGCGTACAAAGAGGACCTTGGCACATCCCTGGCAGAGGTACTGTATGGAGAACCCCTCACACTCCCAGCAGAGTTAGTCGAGCCTTCACTTCCTCCAGATCAAATCTGCGACTCGACATTCGTCGGGCAGGTCAAGGAGCTAATTGCTAACATCCGCGTGCCGCCTCCTCGACCACACACGCCCCCTCCCGTATTTCTGCATAAGGACTTGGCGTCATGCACTCATGTCATGGTGCGTGATGACACCATCCGACCGGCACTCAGACCTCCATATACGGGCCCGCACAGAGTCATATCACGGCGTACCAACACGTTCGAAGTGCTCATTAACAGCACGCCTCAAACGGTATCCGTCTGCCGCCTCAAACCTGCATGGACTCTGGGAGAACTGCCCGATACCCCACCCAGTCAGACCCCATCCCCTGCTGCACCCACCTCGCATTAGGCATCTACCGACAGTCCATGGATGAGCGACGCCCATTCCCACACGTGTGACGTTCCCCACTCCCAGTCGTGTGACAGTGCTACAGGTGCGTGTGACATTCCTATGCAGAGTGATGCGTGTGATGACTTACCCTCCTACAGGCAGCCCCTCGCCTCTCCCCTGTTAGGATTCAGTGATGTATCAGGGACCAGCCTCAGAGCGTGTGATGTCACCGATGACGACTCGTGTGGAGATTCTGTCAACCCGTATAAGGAAGTGGTAGTGAATGTCAACACAGATCTTATTTGCAGCTCTAATGTGTTTTTTGTTATGCAGCTGGGTAATGTGTACATCTTCTACGAACAAGCCAGCTTCCCCAGGGACAACTTAACTCACATTCATCTCCTCCAGTCTGTCCCCTTGCCTGTTGGTACTGACCCATCAACGGTCAAAGTCCTACGTACCGCCACAGGCATTCAGATCCGCTATCCTGGCCCCTCACAACCCACCATCCCCTCCCCAGATCCCTCAACTGCTGTACGAGGATTCACCCGGTCAGGCAGGACCATCCGCCCCCCTCGCTGGCTCGAAGACTTCAATTACTAATGTAATGTAATGTAAGGTATGGTTTCTGATTAAACGCCCTCTCCCTCCCCCCTGGGTGTTCCCTTTACATGTATGCCCCAATATTTATGTTTGTGCTCCACACTCTAGGGGGGGGGGGCTAATGTGGCGACTATCGACCAAGTCGCGGGTAATATCTTTGTTTTTGGCAAGCTCTTTGAACCAGTCTGTGGTCGCGCGTGAAAGTGTACGGACGTGTACCGAGAATTCAGAATGTAAACAACTGTATATGTGTGCTTACGAGAAATAAAAATAGTGTTTATTACACATGGTGTAGCGTGCATCATTGGATTCGGCAACCCTACAACGCTAAACCCATACACTAATTAGTATTCAATGAACTGTGAATGAAGCCCGACCAACAGGCATTACATGCATTGATCAAAAATGATAGTGCATTGAGAATGGCTAGTTTCTAGCTGAAATCTGGATCTGCCAATAAAATTTCAAACGGACGACTGATAGCTGAAATCTATTATTTACAAGTCAATAACAGTTGCTGTGTGCAACAGCCTCTGAATGGAGGGCAACCTGATGAAGTTGTTTTCAGTCACCAGATGAGGTTGGCTGTTATGGAGTAGCAGTGGGTTGACACTGACTCAAGAATTGAGAACATACATTAAAAAAGGCCTGCTGGAACAAAAATGTGAAGGATAGCGGTGGGATGGCTGTGATAGAAAACCAGAATGTCATGGTTCAAAAGGTAGGCATGGCTGTGACCATTGCAATCGGAAACACACACTTTTTTTTAATTTATAAAGTTTTGATGTGATTAGTGGAGCATCTTCAAACCTGGTGATTCGAGGTGTGATGTGACTATATTGGTGCTGGCAAACTGCACCTTGCAGTATCAGATCTGAAGATGATCTGCTAGTTAGAACAAAACGATTATCAATAATAAGAAATGTGATGGTTGAGACTGTTTTTCTTCATTTATGTTCCGAAGATTATTGGGACAATTCAAGGCATGAAGCATCAGAATATGTATGGGAAGAAATACCATATAGAAACAGATAAATCACAATTTCTGAATGCTCTTATGAAGATATAAGGAATTTAACTGACACTCTGAAATGCAAAAATTCCCCTAGGGGTAATTTATATCAAATAACTTACTAAAATTCATCAGGAATAAGGAGTGTATTCATCACATATGCAATACCACAATTGCAAGGTATATTTCCAGACAAGCTGACGTGCTACTTTCAGATCCCTTGTCAGTGAAAGTATTAAGATAGTTAATGTTGATTATGAGCAGGAAGGGTTCATCAAAGTGGCATGAGAATTTCATGTGTGTCGCTTTCTTTATGTTCTGGTTCCTATCATTTCCCCTTCATGTGTGTGAAACATGTAGACTTCCACTTGTTGTTGTTGTTGTTGTGGTCTTCAGTCCTTAGACTGGTTTGATGCAGCTCTCCATGCTACTCTATCCTGTGCAAGCTTCTTCATCTCCCAGTACCTACTGCAACCTACATCCTTCTGAATCTGCTTAGTGTATTCATCTCTTGGTCTCCCCCTACGATTTTTACCCTCCACGCTGCCCTCCAATACTAAATTGGTGATCCCTTGATGCCTCAGAACATGTCCTACCAACCGATCCCTTCTTCTGGTCAAGTTGTGCCACAAACTTCTCTTCTCCCCAATCCTATTCAATACTTCCTCATTAGTTACGTGATCTACCCATCTAATCTTCAGCATTCTTCTGTAGCAACACATTTCAAAAGCTTCTATTCTCTTCTTGGCCAAACTATTTACCGTCCATGTTTCACTTCCATACATGGCTACACTCCATACAAATACTTTCAGAAACAACTTCCTGACACTTAAATCTATACTCGATGTTAACAAATTTCTCTTCTTCAGAAACACTTTCCTTGCCATTGCTAGTCTACATTTCATATCCTCTCTACTTCGACCATCATCAGTTATTTTGCTCCCCAAATAGCAAAACTCCTTTACTACTTTAAGTGTCTCATTTTCTAATCTAATTCCCCCAGCATCACCCGACTTAATTCGACTACATTCCATTATCCTTGTTTTGCTTTTGTTGATGTTCATCTTATATCCTCCCTTCAAGACACCATCCATTCCATTCAACTGCTCTTCCAAGTCCTTTGCTGTCTCTGACAGAATTACAATGTCATCGGCGAACCTTAAAGTTTTTATTTCTTCTCCATGGATTTTAATACCTACTCCAAATTTTTCTTTTGTTTCCTTTACTGCTTGCTCGATATACAGATTGAATAACATCGGGGAGAGGCTACAACCCTGTCTTACTCCCTTCCCAACCACTGCTTCCCTTTCATGTCCCTCGACTCTTATAACTGCCATCTGGTTTCTGTACAAATTGTATATAGCCTTTCGCTCCCTGTATTTCACCCCTGCCACCTTTAGAATTTGAAATAGAGTATTCCAGTCAACATTGTCAAAAGCTTTCTCTAAGTCTACAAATGCTAGAAACGTAGGTTTGCCTTTCCTTAATCTTTCTTCTAAGATTAGTCGTAAGGTCAGTATTGCCTCACGTGTTCCAGTATTTCTACGGAATCCAAACTGATCTTCCCCGAGGTCGGCTTCTACTAGTTTTTCCATTCGTCTGTAAAGAATTCGTGTTAGTACTTTGCAGCTGTGGCTTATTAAGCTGATTGTCCGGTAATTTTCACATCTGTCAACACCTGCTTTCTTTGGGATTGGAATTATTATATTCTTCTTGAAGTCTGAGGGTATTTCGCCTGTTTCATACATCTTGCTCACCAGATGGTAGAGTTTTGTCAGGACTGGCTCTCCCAAGGCCGTCAGTAGTTCCAATGGAATGTTGTCTATTCCGGGGGCCTTGTTTCGACTCAGGTCTTTCAGTGCTCTGTCAAACTCTTCACGCAGTATCGTATCTCCCATTTCATCTTCATCTACATACTCTTCCCTTTCCATAATATTGTCCTCAAGTGCATCGCCCTTGTATAGACCCTCTATATACTCCTTCCACCTTTCTGCTTTCCCTTCTTTGCTTAGAACTGGGTTTCCATCTGAGCTCTTGATGTTCATACAAGTGGTTCTCTTATCTCCAAAGGTCTCTTTAATTTTCCTGTAGGCAGTATCTATCTTACCCCTAGTGAGATAAGCCTCTACATCCTTACATTTGTCCTCTAGCCATCCCTGCTTAGCCATTTTGCACTTCCTGTCGATCTCATTTTTGAGACGTTTGTATTCTTTTTTGCCTGCTTCATTTACTGCATTTTTATATTTTCTCCTTTCATCAATTAAATTCAATATTTCTTCTGTTACCCAAGGATTTCTACTAGCCCTCGTCTTTTTACCTACTTGATCCTCTGCTGCCTTCACTACTTCATCCCTCAAAGCTACCCATTCTTCTTCTACTGTATTTCTTTCCCCCATTCCTGTCAATTGTTCCCTTATGCTCTCCCTGAAACTCTGTACAACCTCTGGTTCTTTCAGTTTATCCAGGTCCCATCTCCTTAAATTCCCACCTTTTTGCAGTTTCTTCAGTTTTAATCTACAGGTCATAACCAATAGATTGTGGTCAGAGTCCACATCTGCCCCTGGAAATGTCTTTCAATTTAAAACCTGGTTCCTAAATCTCTGTCTTACCATTATATAATCTATCTGATACCTTTTAGTATCTCCAGGCTTCTTCCATGTATACAACCTTCTATCATGATTCTTAAACCAAGTGTTAGCTATGATTAAGTTGTGCTCTGTGCAAAATTCTACCAGGCGGCTTCCTCTTTCATTTCTTAGCCCCAATCCATATTCACCTACTACGTTTCCTTCTCTCCCTTTTCCTACACTCGAATTCCAGTCACCCATGACTATTAAATTTTCGTCTCCCTTCACTATCTGAATAATTTCTTTTATTTCATCATACATTTCTTCAATTTCTTCGTCATCTGCAGAGCTAGTTGGCATATAAACTTGTACTACTGTAGTAGGTGTGGGCTTTGTATCTATCTTGACTTCCACTTATAGTACACATATTATTACCTTTTTTCACTTAGGTAACAACTATATAGCTTGAACATAGATAATCTGTATTCTTAAACATGTGGGCAATGCAATCTCACATTGGGTAATTAATGATTTTAGTCATCTGTATCCTTATATTATGTCATAAAGAGTAAAAAGATAGTCATTTATAAATGCTTCTTTTAGAATCAAATATGTTATGGAAAGTGCTACCAGAATGTAAATAATTTAGGAGTAAAGGCAAGAATTCAGCAAATATTAGAAACACTGAGTTGTCAATATGCACATAAACAAGACTGAAAACTTTGCTAGCTTTCAGGCGGATCCTTTTTTGAGCTAGAGTGCAAGCGCGCTTGGATGCCCACACACACACACACACACACACACACACACACACACACACAATATGTGCTAGCTGAGTACACAATGCCATGACTGATGGTGTGCAGGTAGACTAGGGTTAGTGGTTGCATCAGGTGGAGTCGGTGATGGGAAAAAGGAAGTGGGGAGTGGGAGAGAAGGTTGGGGAAAGGTGGTTAGTGGCTTGGTGGGAGGCAACAGGTGTATGGGGTAGGAATCTGGGAGGGAGAAGTAGCATGTTGGATGTGTATGCACCTCAGTCACTGCTCTGGTGAGTTGTGCAGTGCACGATGACAGTGAGTTGAAGTGAATTAGGAGGGGAGACTGAAGGGCTGAGGGTGTGGGGCAGCATGAGTGAAGTTAGGGTCCTGGGGCAGTGTGCAGGTGGGCATAGTGCAGGCGGATAACAGAGATTGAGGCCAGGAAGATTACAGGGATGAAGGTTGTGTTGCAAGGATAATTACCATCTACATAGGTCAGAATAACTGGTGCTGGGATGAAGGCTCCAGATGGCACTGGATGTGAAGCAGCCACTGAAATCAAGCATGTAGTGCTTAGCAATGTGTTCTGCCACTGTGTGCTCAACTGTGTGACTGGACAATTGGTGGTTGTGCCTGACTGAATATTTGTGCAACCTTCTTATATAGAACTGCGTCATCTGCAAAAGATTTGAGGTTACTATTAATATTTCCTCCTGGGTCATTAATATGTAACATTAGCAACAGGGATCTCAACCAACTACACAATTGAGATTAGTTCTATAATGGCACAGTCCTAAGTAAGAGGGCTCAACACTAAAAAAAAGGCCACTCGTAGCAATACTCTGGCACAGCATTGCGCCATGGCACCCACCGGGTGCTGCTGCCTGACTGCCAGTTAGTGCCCAGCTAGTTACCGAAACAGGGGACACTTTGCTCATGGTGTACATGACATTTGCAGCATCAACACCATAACAAATCCAATTCGGTGTTAATAAATACTGCCCGTCCGGCCAGGCAGGTCATCAACTTGGCATCAGTCACAGTGTTGGGTTCTACTGTGTCCGTTCCACTGACATCTTGACAGGACCGCCTCCCAGCTGCAGCCTGATGTGTTTAGGGTTGAACTGAGGCCCTCCTAGCCAATGAACCACCGTGGCACCTTTCAGTGCGTCACCACCATCCAGTCATCTTGTGCTTGTGGAGCCATGACAGTCTGCCACAGTGGCCTTGATGTAGAACCAGCCATGGATGTCGACTATGTGAGGTTGCACCACACCTAGGCAGCACAGAATGTAGCAGCTACTGAAGTCTTCATAACAAAGTTCACACCAACACTCTCACGTTGACTTAATGTTCCTGTGATGAAATGCACTTCTTCTTGTGGGATCTCCTCTACTAATGCAGACTGATACAGATGTCAGATTGACAACAAATGCTCAAGATTCATTTGAACAATTGTTTTGTAAAACACTTCTGTCATGGACAAATTACGTGCCTTAACACGCATCCAATGAATCTAAGTTCCACGTGATCAATGCTAGACCTTGCCCGCAGAACACGGGTGCTGTGGGTACTCACCAAACAGTGCCATGTGGCAAGGGCATTCACCTGTAGTTGCTCTTAGCATGTTGGAACAATGGAGAGTTTTCAAGAATGTCGTCTGTCTTGCTGCAGCCACCTTACTCCTGTAGTCCTCACCAACCCATTGAATCCACAGCAGCCAGGTGGGAGAGATGAACACTATCATGACAACTAAAATGACAGCTCTTCATCTCTGCATAGTGGTAACTGGACACCAGGCCACCACAGTTCTACATCTATCAATGAATTTTCCTGTAAGATAATTTGGTTCTTTTATCTATCAAGAAATCTTGAATCTAGTCAGAAATTCTGTTGATGCACTATCTGCATCTTCATCTACACTGTGGAAGCCTTCTTATGATATGTCGTGAAGGGTACTCCAGATACCCCTATATTTCCCCCCTTCCCTGTTCCATTCGCAAAGGTGCTGCGGGAAATATGTTTGTCAGTGAACCTCCGTATTAACTCCTAATTTCTTTGATTTTCTAATTGGTGGCATTTTGCATGATGTATGTTGGAGAAAGGAATATGTTGCCTTACTTTTCCCAGAACATGCTCTCTTGGAATTTCAATAGTAGACCTCTCCATAATGCAGAATACCTCCCTTGTAGCATGTCTGCAACACTCTCACACTGACTAACTGTTCCTGTGATGAAATGCATTTCTTTTTGTTGGATCTCTTGTGTTAATGCAGCCTGATAAGTGTCCCAGATTGATAACCAATACTCAAGGTTCATTTGAACAATTGTTTTGTAACCACTTCAGTCATGGACAAATTATGTTTCTTAAGATACATCCAATGACTCTCTTCATGGCTTTTCCTACAATTTGTTTTGTATGGTCATTGCATTTTAGGTCACTCCAAGTGGTTACTCCTAGGTATTTTGTGGTAGTTACTGTTCCCAGTGTTTCTTAACCCATTTATATACAATATGTTATATTTTTTTAATGTTCAGTATAAACTGCCAATCCCTGCACATCGTCATCTGCAGGTCTTCCTGCATTTCATTCACTGCAGGCTACTGGGTTTGCTTTTATGTATATTACAAACAAAAATGATCCTATAACATTTTCTCGAAGTAGTCATGAAATTACCTTCATGTCTGTTGATTTGCTTCCTTGACTTGATTCCATTAAAGGGGCCCTCGCATGCTCAATATTTATTGCACAATACTGAGTATTGCTCAATAATATTGACCATCTGACAGTGGTATTGACAGTTTGCAGAATATATTGAAAGAGACTACAGACTTTTAAAAATATTGTCACACAATATATTGAACAATATACTGCATCATATATGTGTGATGATGTGTAAAAATGGCAGTTCTTGCTAGGACTGAGAGAGATTCGATTTAATCTGAACGAATTTTCACAAAGAATTGAAAAAAAAGTAAATGATAAAAGATCAGGAAGTGGGCTGGAGGAATAATATTGAAGCACCATGCTGTACTTTGAGAAATAAAATTAATTTTTCTTGAGTAAATGCTGGGTACCTCATTGCCCATAATAATAGAGGAAACAGAAGATCGTGGTGTCATAACAGTAAGCAGAAATGTTAATTTTATTTGTAAAAGTTTTTGGAACTGGCAAGACATTTGTTGTAGCATAGACATTAGATCACATAAGCTTTCAAACAGTAATCAGTAATGTTACAGTAGAGAAATACATTGAAAACAATATGTGTTCAAGATAAATTGCAGTTTACATATTTAACTTGTAATTTCTAATTGAACTGTTTCTTCCTGTGTTGGTATGAAACTAAAAATAAAGAAAGTTTCATGCTTGGAACAAACTGTAAAGTAAGTAGGGTCAACTGGAGAGCTTTAGGGAAAGGGGTACTGTTCAGAAAAGTCACCCAGAACCCCAGGTCAGGTGAGACTTACCTGACAGGATGAGAAGCAAAGACCTCTTTCCTTCTCATCCTGTTGGGTAAGTCTTCCCTGACCCGGGGTTCAGCGTGACTTTTCTGAACTGTGCCCCTTTTCCTAAATCTCTTCAGTTCTTTTCCTTCACCCCTCTTCCTCCTCCTTCAACTCTTGTGCCAGAAGAAGGAGCCACTGGTTCTAGCTTCTTAAAGTTAAATCCTTTTGTGTGTGTGTTCCCCTACTGCCAGTTGGTGAGTTGAGAGTATATATTTCATCTGTCCTTTTACATTATATGATCAAAAACTGATTATTTTCTTTGTTATACTTTCATTCATTTGGTATTCGTATTATGAGTCCTTATCAAGTCACTATCCTTTCCATCCAACTGATCACCCAAATCCTTGCTATCTCTGACAGAATTACAATGTCATCAGTAAACCTTAAAACATTTATTTTTTCTTCCTGAATATTAATTCATTTTCCAAATTTCTCCTTGGTACTTGATTAATATACACTGATTAGCCAAAACCTTGTAACATCCTAATTAATAGCATGCTGACTCACCTTTAACATGCAGTGCAGCAGTGATTCTTCTGGGCATGGATTCAAAAAGTCCTTGGTAGGTTTTCATAGAATTGTGGCATCGATCATGTAATTCTCACAAACTGCGTGCTGGGGTTTTTTCAGATTTGGTGACCAAGACATGAGTTCACTGTCATGCTCCTCAAAACACTGTAGCATAATTTTGGCCCTGTTTCAGCGTTGGGGTGCACTTATTGAGCAGCTGTTTACCTGGTGATGCCATGTCTGGACATGACCTTGACCCCTTGGTGAAACAAGAAACGTGATTCATCCAACCAGGCGACATGTTTCTATTGACCCACAGTCCAATTCAATGACCTGGTGCCTACTACAGTCACAACTGATGATGCCATAGAGTTAGTATGGGAATGTGTAGAGGTTATCTGCTGCAAAGCCTAGTGTTCAACAGTATGCACTGAACAGTGTGCTCTGAAACACTTGTGGCTGCACCAGCACTGAACTCTGTTGTCAGATATGTCACAGAGTGCCAACTATCCTACTTCATAGAGTGGGTAAGCCTCCAGTATTCATCGTCTGTGGTGCGGTGTGGATGACCAACACCTTTTTGTCTGCTTATGGTTTCATCACCTGCCAACCACTTTCCATCCCAGATAGCACAGTAAGTGGGTTTCAAACTTGTTTCCAGATGTAAAGTTCAAGTATATAAGCTTGACCAAAGCTGGAATATTCAGGCCTGTTAGTTGAATTCAAGCTTGAAACAAACATCAAAGTTGGCAGAGTTCAAGCTATATTTCAAGCTTGACTTATCAAGTTTGGCTCCAGCTGTATCTACACACGTGGAATACAGCCTGGTATTTACAGCTTGTTTTAAGCTACAAAATTATTAATCTGAATTTATTGAACCTAATTAATTAACTAAATATCAGAATGGAAATGGTGTGAAAAAAATTATCAAGACATGTATGTTTAAAATGTTTTATTTTCAAAGTGTTTAAAATTGTTTTATTTTAAAATTTAATTATTCTGAAGCCCCTCCGGCCCCAGCACACAGACCAGTGCAGGATCAAATATCGCTGACTTCTGCTGGTATAATGATCCTGTAACAGGTAAAAGAAAATGTTAGCCATACCTAAACATAAAAAATGTAAAAAGTTGAAACCGATCAACCTAAATATAATTTATGCCCCAGATTAGCAAAATACCTTCAAACTCACTGATGTAGTAAGAATCATTAACTAGTATAAGCGTCACTGAGTAAGCAGCTGCTTCTGGTGACTTCATTCCAAATTTGAAATAACTTTTTTGTTTGAAATTTTTAAAGTAAAGATGACATTTGGGTAATTTTGCGATGACTTCATGAAGAAGCCACACATCACTGTTTCTTTATAATTCAGATTAAATGGCCCTGAAACTGTTAGAAATAATTACTTGAAATCATATACACCTCATACTGTAAGCTTATGAGGAAACTACCGTTTAGAAAAATGTAGACATTTTATTCTATCCACAATTATATTTTGGTGAGTAAAACTGAATCAAAATGAAATAAAAGATGAAATCGAAATAAATTTAAGAAATTACCAGCTCAGTGTAACTGAAATGTAAAAGAACAAAAAATGTTCTCCTTGTCATATTTTAATAGTGCCTTTTATTAGATTTCAGTCACATTACAAATAACAATAAAAGTAAGAAGTACCAGTAGGCCTTGCAGTATTATTTCACCTAGGGAACAGCAAAATTAAGAGCAATTGAAGACCAGTCAAAGCTACATAAATAAAAAAGACTGGCACCTATGTAGTGACTGGTTCTTGATGCACTTTTTCCCATTCACCATGTCATTACTATTTGTATTCGCAAAGAAACTTTTCACACTTCACGATTATTCATTCATGGTGTGACACACACGAGTATTTACAAGTAAACAAATGTAATAGGGCAATATATATAAAAAGGCGAGATTTTAAAAAGGTAAAATAACATTAAGTTTTAATTTATTGGTCCCACGTACTAGAGAGCTAGTTTAAAATGAGCTCTTTTTGCTGAACAACTTGTAATATGTTTTCTTAGCTGGTAATCCATTTCACTTTCATCCAGGTTCAATTTTTCTACGTAAAAGAATATGATATTTCTTTACGTTACGTAATCATATTTAACATTTGTAATATTAACGTACCACTAGAGAAAAATGCACCAGCGTACCTGTAATACTGCTATACCGGGTCTGAAGAAGATATATAGTGTAAGGCAGGGGACGCCACACACTTTCCGAACTATTTTCCAGTATAAAACAAACATCACAACAGTCAACAATCATTAACGCACGTCACAAAAATAAAATGGCCGTAAACCTAGCAGAGTCAGTGCAAGGCTTATAAACGCTTGTGGCGCTTCCCGTGGACGTCAATGGAAGCTATGCTGCGCGCACATCTGCTGTACAGCCTTCCAGGGAAATTACAGTTTATTTCAAGCTTGGGAAAATTATTTTAATTCAAGCTAAATTTTTACAGCTTGATGTAAACTGTGTAACAGGTTGATTTTTCAATCTTGAATTTTCAACTGAACCTAAACTCAATATCCACTTTGAAATAAGCTGTGTAACAGGTTGATTTTTCAATCTTGAATTTTCAACTGAACCTAAACTCAATATCCACCTTGAAATAAGCTTGAGTGCTAGCTGGGATAGATGCGAAAGCTGATGAGCTTTGCCATTTATGAGAGGCTCATACCCAGGTGCCAAGTCATAATTATCTGCCCTTTGTCAAATCAGTTATGTCAGTAGATTTACCCATTTGTGGCATATATTAGATAGGAGGATAAGAACATAAAATTTTAAAATGATAGTTAATTCTTTGTGACTAAGTGTCAGAGCACACATCAAATTTACCAGGTTTCGTCTCCAGTTGGTCCTAGGGCTTTTTTCCTCTTATCACATATTTCACCTCTGGCAGTTACTTGTTAATGCAGAAAAGGCAAGTTCTATTGTGGTTCAGAATCCAAATTAAACTGTAACTTGCTCTATAACTGGCTGGGTAAGCCATTTCAAAGACTGAAAAATGGAGAGAGCATACTATCTCCAATAGGACCACACGTAGTAAAGGAGTGTAGTGTTCAAACCAGCCTTCAGGGTGTGGACAGCAGTACTTCCTAGTCACTTAGTAATGCTGTTTATAATAGCTTCCTTTCCATTCTGATGTGTACCTTGACTTGCTCTGCATCCCTCTAACTTCTTTTTGGTGATGGCTTCCACAGAACATGATGAAAGAATGAGTTAATAAAGAATTAATACTTTAAAATTTCTGACCCTATTTATCAGCAGCAGTCACCACATACACTGAATCGGTGTTGAGGGTTCACACCCACAACATTTGTTATTTGCAACATTGTCTCAACATCTGTCCTAATAAAATCTGTAAACTTAGGGTATTTCTGTTAACGTATTTCATAGGGAATCATATTCTGCTTGAAACAACCACAAGCTAAGAAAATTTTCATTCAGTGCACTTGTAGATACTTATTATAGCAACTGAAAGTTCCCACAGTTACGCGCTACATCCACATTCACTTCAATCTATACTCCACAATGCACCTTACATTGTGTAGCAAAGGTTACCATGGATATCATTGTCATTTCTTTCCTTTCCTGTTTGAGTCTTCAATTGTCTGTGGAAAAAATGATTGATGCAGTCTGTGATATGTAAGATGTAACATTGTCTTCAAATTTTTTTAAATTAGCAAATAGTTTATAAATGTTATTATGTTTGTATATGTATGTATCTTGTGTGCTGAAGTTTGATAATGATTTGACATGAATAAATAAAGTAAATATATCATACCTAATGTGGGTCCCAGAATGACAAAGAAGGCTCAAGAATTAGTTGTGTAAGGTTTTTGTAAGATATCTCTTCCTGAATGAATTACATTTCATGAACATTCTTTCAGTCAATCCCATTCTGCCATCTGCCTTTCCAAAAACTAGTTTGAAACAGTCCACTTTCAATTGCTCTGGCCACATAATCCAGGTGTGCCCCAGGGTACTATTACTGGTGTTGGTACTCTTGCTGTTCATGTTATATGATAGTGACTTCACAGGCAATATCAATAGCAACCTCAGATTTTTTGCAGAAGTTGCAATTATTTATAATGAAGTACAGTTTGAAAAAAGCAGAACACATATTAAACCAGATCTTGATAAGATTTTAAAGAGGTGCAAAGTTTGGCTAGTTACTTGAAATGTTTAGAGAGGTTAAAATTTGTACACTTTGAATTACATAAGAATGAAGTAATCTGTGAGTCCAAAATCAAAGAGTTGGTATTGGGATCAGTCAACTATACAAATACCTGGGAATAACAATTTTTAGGAATATGAAATAGAATGATCACATAAGCTAAACTGAGCATAAATTGGGTGACATACTTCAGTTTATTGGTAGGATGATGGGAAAATGCAATCAGTCCACAAAGAAGATTGCTTACAAAATACTTGTATGAACAATTCTAGAATATTCATGAAGTGTCTGAGGCATTTAAGCAGTTATTCTTTCCTTGCTCCCTTGGTATAGGAAGAAATCCCAATTTGTGGTAAAATCAATCAGAATGTGGTGAATGAATGAATGAATCTGTATGCTTCTGGTAAGAGGCTATTTCTACAGCTCATTACGAGAAGTGTCTAGTTTGATCAAAACAGTGCCCATTTCTATTTTTTTTCCACAGGTTTCTGACTGGATGTGGCCCAACATGAATTTATCTCTAGTCCCAATCTATCCAACTCAGAGTATCACATGTACCCTATATCTTCAGTTATTTTTTGTACATCTTTCAGTCTCTGTCTTCTGCTATTTTTGTGTTTTACAGCTCCTCTAGTGCCATGAAAATTATTCCTTGATGTCTTAACACTCTTTCTGGACCTTTTCTTACTAGTGTTTTAGTAAAACAACCATCATATGTGGTGATTTTAATATAGATTTCAATAAGAACTCAAAAGACAGATTAAACCTTGAGGCCTTATTAAAAACCTACAACATACATACAACTATCAAATCCCCCACCAGAGTCACCAAATCGTCAAGCAGTGCTATAGATCAGATACTAATAAATACAGATAAATATTTATACAAATCTGGAAATATGAATACAGGTTTCAGTGATCATTATGCACAGTTTATTGAATTCCCAGTAGACACTGCAGGAAATACTGAACAACAAATGACAAGAAAAGGTAGAAATTTTAGCAAGCACAACCTAGAACACTTCAGGCACTTACTGAAAAAAGAAACATGGAATGATATAGACAACTATGAGGACACATGTAAAAAGTTTGACATGTTCATGGAAATATTCTCCCATTATTTCAATATTTCTTTTCCAGTTAAAAACCAAACATTAAAAACTAAAAAAAGAAATGTTACATGGCTGACGAAAGGCATTAAAATATCATGTGCTGAAAAGAGGAGACTTTATGAAATCTCAAAAACACAAAACGTTACAGAAGAATTTCTGGTGCATTTCAAGAATTATAAGAGAGTGCTTCACAAAGTCATAAAAGAATCTAAAAAAACAACAAATGATCACCATATAAAAATGACCAGGAACAAAATGAAAGCCATGTGGAAGATAGTCAGAGAACAAGTAGGAAACGAGACCTCCCAAAATGTAAATCTCCAGGTAATCCAAGATGGCAAAAAAATTACAAATCCAGAAGAAGTAGCCAATGCTTTTAATACATACTTTGCAAATATTAGTGAAAAATTACTATCTGACATAAAATCTTCAAATAAAAATCCTGCTACAACACCATCCAATCAAAATAGAAACTGCAACTCCCTATTTCTTACTCCAACCAACCCTAAGGAAATTATACTATCAATAAGAGAGTTAAAAACAAAATTTTCAACAGGTGTGGATGAGATTCCAGATTACGTCATTAAAAATGTGGGGGACCTCATTGCAATACCATTAGCCCACATTTTCAACACTTCATTAACAAATGGAGTCTTTCCTTCCTGCTTAAAGACAGTGAAACTAAAACCACTGTTCAAAAAGGGTAAGAAAGAAGACATAGCCAATTATAGACCTATTGCCTTGCTATCTACATTTTCTAAAATACTAGAAAAAATTTTTCATAAGAGGTTGCTAGATTTTCTAGAAAAGTGCAAAATATTATCCACAACCCAACATGGCTTCCGGAAAGGCCGATCAACAGAAACAGCAATATATGAATTTCTGGGTGAAGTACTTGAAAAAATTTGATATTGGACAAAAAGTAACTGGCATATGCCTTGATCTGTCTAAGGCTTTTGACATCATAGAGCACACTCTATTGCTGCAGAAGCTTGAAAGAATTGGTATCAGAGGTATGCCTAACAGCTGGCTTAGATCATATCTTACTGACCGCAAGCAAGTAGTAGAAATACATTTTCACAAAGAAAATAAATCAACAAGACATTATTCTGATTATAAAGCAGTAAAATATGGAGTACCGCAGGGCTCGGTACTTGGCCCCATCCTATTTTTGATATATATAAATGACCTAACATCAGCCAACCAGTACCATAGCACTATCCAGTTTGCAGATGACACAAGCATATTAGTCAGCGGGAAGACTGCGGAGATACTACAGACAAGACTGTCTGAGGCATTAACAAATGTTGTAAACTGGTTCAACCAAAACAAACTAATAATAAATAAAAGCAAAACAGTAGCATTAAATTTTCATAATATCAAGAGAAACATTGAAGAGGATATAAGAATTCAGATGTCAGACACGGATATTGCAAGTGTGCCTAATACAAAATTTCTGGGGATCTGGCTACAGGATAATCTTAGATGGGAAACTCACATTGACAACATATTAAAGAAGCTAAGTACCATGTGTTATTTAATGAGAGTGCTAGAAAACTGCTGTCATAAGGACTGTCTAATGACAGTTTACTATTCTAATATACATTCTGTCCTAAAATATGGGATCACTTTTTGGGGTAACTCGCCATCCTGCCTAAAACTATTCAGGATGCAAAAAAGAATAGTGAGAATCATGGCTGGAATAAAAAGGAACAAACCATGTAGACCATTATTTAAAAGGATGGGGATTCTTCCCCTTCCATGTATTTTCCTATTTGAAAGTGCAATGTTTATAAAGAAATATACAATAACAAATCCTAGTATCCTCCCCAAAAATGAAAATGTTCATCATCATAATACAAGACAGAAAACTGACTTTCATGTACTCCATACAAAAACCAGTTTGTGCCAAAAAGGAACATTACACCATGGAAAAATTATCTACAATAAATTGCCAAGAGAAATTAAAGTAATGACAGATGTAAAAAATTTTAAAGCAGCATTAAAAGAATATCTGTTGACACATTGCTTTTATAGTGTGGAAGAGTTCCTCCAAAATCCTCGAGAGTCTAAGTGATGATTATGCAAATACTGTAACCATTAATATTGGCCTATAAATACATTCAGATGTAATTCTCAAGTTTATAATGGGGTTCAAGTATAAGTTGTATAGCGACTTGCCCAGTATATGAAGTAAAATTCTGTGAATGTAATTCTCTAGTGTACATGTCAGTTCATAGTGTAGAAGAGTTCCTCAAAAATCCTTAGAGCTTAAGAGAGGATCATGCAAATACTTTAATCGTTAATATTGGCTTATACATGTATTCAGTTGTAAACTTCAAGTTTCTAATGTGGTTTAATTATAACTTACACATTGACTTGCCCAATATATGAAGTAAAATTTTGTAAACATAATTTTCTAGTTTCTAAAGTGTTTTAATTGTAAGATATACTTTGACCTGTCCAATATCTGATGTGCTGTACTGTACATGTAAGATTTACTGGACCAATAAATATAATACAATACAATACAATGTAATCCTTTTCTCTCCAGTTGTGTGGGGAGCCTCCTCATTTGTTGTCAAACCAGACTACTAAATTTTTGGGTTCTGTATGCAGCGGCATGTCTCAAACTCTTCAATTCCCTTAATTTCTAGCTTTCCCACAGTCAACAGTTCACTTCCATCCAATGCTGTACTCAAGATTTACAAACCTTCAGTTTGAGAAAGAAATCAAAAAACATAATTCCAGCTTATTACATCAGCATAAACAGCCATTGGTTAAGAATTTTCAACTGTCAGCAGATATTTTAACTCCATCCAATTTTAACTCAGTCAATGTGAAATGTCAGCTATCTTTATTGCATCAAAATATTCGAGGACTGAGAAATAAAATTAATGAATTAACTATCTGCATAGATGAATTAGAGTCTTCAAACCCAGCTGACATAATCTGCCTCTCTGAACATCATGTGACCACTGGTATAGAACTTTTAAGTGTTACCGGGTTTAGGTTAGCATCTCACTTTTGTAGATCAGAAATGGAGAAAGGAGGAGTTGCCACATTCATCAGGAACTGTCATAAATTTAAGAACATAGACATTCATAAATTTTGCCTAGAACAGCATATGGAAGCATGTGCAACAGAATTAGATTTTCACAAAAAATCTTTCATAATATTAAGTGTATATCGAGCACCTGCAGGTAACTTTAATCTGTTTGTAAACCACCTTGAAGCTGTACTGGCCCATTTAACAACCAAAAACAAAGAAATAGTGGTTGCTGGTGATTTCAATGTAGATTTCCTTAAAGACTCTCCGAATAAGAACTTATTTGAGTTAGTAACACTATCATTCAACTTAATTCCCACAGTAAAGTTCCCCACTAGGATAGCCACTTGCTCACAAACAGCCATTGATAATATCTTTATAGAAAAGTCCAATGAACAAAATTATATTACAAAACCAATAGTCAATGGCCTCTCAGACCATGACATGCAGTTCCTTCTGTTAAATGTTAATACTGAACAGGATATAAAATCTGTTAAATCTGAGCTCAAGAGGGTAATCAGTAAGCCAAAAATTGATTATTTTAGGACACTCCTCAGAGACATTCACTGGACTGATGTTTACAGTGCTCATGGCATGAATGAAAAATATAACATTTTTGCTAATAAAGTGCTTACCTTATTTGAACACTGCTTTCCCCCAAAACTTACCAAGGTTAGAGGAAAATCTACAAAGAAGCCATGGATTACTCGAGGAATAGGGGTATCTTGTAAAACAAAAAGAAAACTGTATCTGTCAATGCGAAACATTTCCAATGTTGATGCTATAGCACATTATAAGAAATACTGCAAAATATTAAAGACTGTAATACGGATGTCAAAGCAAATATATTACAAGGAAAAGATAGTCATATCAGATAACAAAATAAAGACAATATGGGATATAGTGAAGGAGGAGACCGGTAGAACCAGACATGAAGAGGAACAAATAGCATTAAGAGTAAATGATAGATTGGTGACAGATGTGTATAGTGTTGCAGAACTTTTTAACAAACATTTTATAACTGTTACTGAAAAGATGGGGTTGTCAGGTTCGGTAGATGCTGCTATGGATTACCTTAGACCAGACATTTCAAGTAACTTCCATAATATGAATTTGACCCTCACTACCCCAACAGAAATAATGTCCATCATAAAATCTTTAAAATCAAAAACATCAAGTGGGTATGATGAAATATCAACAAAGTTAATTAAATAATGTGATTCTGAGCTAAGTAACATATTAAGCTATCTGTGTAACCAGTCGTTTATCAGTGGAATATTTCCTGAATGGCTAAAATATGCTGAAGTTAAGCCACTGTTTAAGAAGGGAGATAAAGAAATAGCATCAAATTTCCGTCCAATTTCACTGTTACCAGCATTCTCAAAAATTTTCGAAAAAGTAATGTACAGTCGTCTTTATAACCATCTTATCTCAAATAACATACTGTCAAAGTCACAGTTTGGATTTCTAAAAGGTTCTGATATTGAGAAGGCTATCTTCACTTACAGTGAAAATGTGCTTAATTCATTAGACAAAAAATTGCAGGCAACTGGTATATTTTGTGATCTGTCAAAGGCATTTGACTGTGTAAATCACAATATCCTTTTAAGTAAACTAGAATATTATAGTGTAACAGGAAATGCTGCAAAATGGTTCAAATCTTATATCTCTGGCAGGAAACAAAGGGTGTTATTAGGAAAGAGACATGTATCAAGCTATCAGGCATCATCCAACTGGGAACTAATTACATGTGGGGTCCCACAAGGTTCCATTTTGGGGCCCTTACTTTTTCTTGTGTATATCAATGACCTTTCATCAGTAACATTACCAGATGCCAAGTTTGTTTTGTTTGCCGATGATACAAACATTGCAATAAATAGCAAATCAAGTGTAGTCTTAGAAAGATCAGCCAATAAAATATTTGTGGACATTAATCACTGGTTCCTAGCCAATTCTTTGTCACTAAACTTTGAAAAAACACACTACATGCAGTTCAGAACTTGTAAGGGGTGTCCCAAGAGTATATGTCTAACATACGATGACAAGAAGATAGAAGAAGTGGACAGTGTTAAATTCTTGGGATTACAGCTTGATAATAAATTCAATTGGGAGGAGCACACCACAGAACTGCTGAAGCGTCTTAACAAATCTCTGTTTGCAATGCGAATTTTGTCAGACGTAGGGGATATAAAAATGAAAAAGCTGGCATACTATGCTTATTTTCATTCCATAATGTCATATGGGATTATTTTTTGGGGTAATTCATCAAGCCAAGCTAAAGTTTTCCGGGCACAAAAACGTGCAGTAAGAATTATATGTGGTGTGAACTCAAGAACATCCTGCAGAAGCCTGTTTAGGGAACTAGGGATACTAACTACAGCTTCCCAGTATATTTATTCCTTAATGAAATTTGTCATTAAAAATATATCATTTTTTCAAACCAACAGCTCAATTCATGGAATCAATACTAGAAATAAGAATAATCTTCACAAGGATTTAAAGTCACTTAGTCTTGTACAAAAAGGTGTGCATTATTCAGGAACACACATTTTCAATAACTTGCCAGCAGCCATAAAAAGCTTAACAACCAATGAAATTCAGTTTAAGAGAAGCCTAAAGGATTTATTGGTGGCCAACTCCTTCTACTCCATTGATGAATTTCTTAGTAAAACCAACTGATTTGTATATAAGTACAACATAACTTCTGCACAATTTCAGTGCAGTAATGTGTTCACTGAAAATTTCTGTGTGTGTGTGTGTGTGTGTGTGTGTGTGTGTGTGTGTGTGTGTGTGTGTGTGAGTATAATCTAACTTCTGCACCATTTCAGTGCAGTAATGTGTTCATTGTAAATAAGTATTACAGTAGTTGTATTACATGTTTATTACCTTATAAATAAATAAAAACATTTTTATTTTAAATTCAGTGCATTAGTATTTGTAAAATGACTCTTAGTGTTCATTAAGAAATGACGATCATTCCACTTGGGACCTGTGGAATGGTACATTAGCTTATTTGTTTTAGTTGTAAATATTTGTCATGTACTGTTGTTTTTCTGACATGTTCCACATCCAGGAGGACCTCCTCACTACGGATCAATTGGAATGAAAGTAAATCTAATCTAATCTAAAAAACATCTGCTATATTCCATTGTGTGTAGTACAAGCTGTTATCTTCATGTGTCCATGCTCACTAAAGCAATATCATTCATAACTTGTCTAATACTGCAATCCAGTAGAAACAGCACCACCAGACAAAGGGAGCATGAATATGTGCACCACTCTACATTGAGAAACAGTTCGCAGTATCAGCTTGAACATGTCAATAGGGTGGTTAGTTAAACTTTCTGGTGGATGTATTGCAGCTTTGACAGCTCCTTCTGTTGTTACGGGATGCACTGGAGGTGAGAATGATAGGATACAGGGAAACAAACAAATTCACTCCACAAGCCTTTCATTTACAGGACTCCTGCAAAAGTCTTAGCCATGTTTATGTGAGTCAGTAAGTTGACACATTTTGCATATTTTCATTCAGTAAGTGACATGGAATAATATTCTGGGTGTAACTGATTGTCTAGAAAGCAAGTCTTCATTGCCCTAAAACTTGCTGTAAGGGTAATATGTGGTGCACACCCTCAATCATCCATCTGTTTAAGGAGTTCGACATTCTGACTACTGCATCATCATATTTTTATTCCCTCATATAGTTTTTGTGAATAATCCACTGCAGTTCAAAAGGAACAATGACGTACATAATACAATACTATAAGGAAAAATGGCATTCAGTACTCCAAATTGAGGTTGTATTTAGCACAAAATAGGGTGCTCAATGCTGCAACAAAGATTTTTGACAACTTACACAGTGATATAAATTGCCTGACAGATAGAAAAGTAAAATTTGAAAACAAATTAAAACAGTTTCTCCTTTGGTTCTGTGGGGAGAGCTTTTTTCACTGTAATGTGTAAAATGTGGTGGGCAGGAAATACCAACTCACACCTGTAAATATAAAACAAAAAAACTTTATAAATGCTCTACATGTTGCCATATGAAAAAATTAAGTTACAATATGTATGTAAAATGTCTACTCCACATCATTATTATTTATAATTAAAATGATCCATGGAACATGAAACTGTGCAACAGTTTATTCATGAATTTGACATCACTGATAACATTGACTCCTGATGTCATTATTTAACTCTTAGTGCTGCAGAGTTCTTGGACAGAAGCATGCAGACAACAAAATAAGATCTGGAAGCCTGACTGTACAGAGCCTAAGGTGTGGGGTAATGTTAGAAAGGATTGGGTTAAGAAGAATTAGGAGACCCTATTGCTAGGTAGACTTCATATGGGGGTATTTCAGAACTGGTACAGAACTCTCGATGTAATTATTATGAAATGACTAACATTTGTAAGCCAAGTGCACAATTCAGTTATTCATCTGTGATTAAGGCCATGGCAAAGATCTGGGTACATCCAATTCTGTAATTGTAGATGAGTGTGCAAGCAATAAAGTAAGTCAAGAATGAACCATTCTGCAGAACATGCAAATGCACAGAGAACAGTTCTTGAGAGAGGAGTGTTCACACTTGAATCTGATTGGTTGCACTGCCTCTCTGCCAGTAACATGCATGTTATGCATGTTGAGTAAATATACTACAACCCCTTTCCTTTCACTCACATAGGGGTTTGAGGATACGATTAGAATAATTACTGCACACACAGAGGCATTCAATCATTCTTACCACGCTCCATATGTGAATGGAACAGGGAGAAACCCTCATAAATGGTACAGTTGGACGTATCCTCTGCGTTGCACCTCACGGTGATTTGCAGAGTATAGATGTAGATGCAGATGAAGAAGTAGATAACAATATGTCCTGCAAAAGTCTTGTTAAGGACCTCAGAATTCCTTCACTCACTTCCCAGTACGTTTACTCCTTAATGGTTTTTGTTGCTAATAATTAAAATCAGTTGCAGCAGTAATTCTGTCTAACATAAAGTGAGAAAATGGGAATTCATACCAGTCCAAAAGAAAATTAAAAACGTACCTCAGTAGCTGTTTTTTCTACGAATTCTCTGAATATCTGTAGTTAGGGATTGACAAGTTCCATTAGCTACGTGGCAACTAGTAGTGCTTGTCATAAACTCATATGGCAAGTAATGATGTAGGCTGCTGTGCTGCTTTTGCAGCTAGCTACCAGAAGCATCTAGTATGACCAAAACAGTGCCAACTTCTTTTCTTGGGCTTCTGCCTTAATGTGGCCTAATGTGACTTCCTCTCTTGCAGCACTCTATTTGCCTCAGAGTAGTACCTGTACATACTCCAGTCTCTGCCTTCTGCCATTTTTGTGCCCTATGTCTCCTCTAATACCATGAATACTATTCTTTTGCATCTTAATTCATGTAGTGTCCCTTTTCTTGTTAGTGTTTTCTATGTATTCATTTTATTGCTGAATTTCATATCTTACCAGGCATCTTATTTTCTAGCTTCCTTCTGTGACACTTCATCTCAAGCTCTACAGTTCACTTCTTTTCCAGCTTTCCTACAGTTGATGATCAATTTCTATCTAAAGCTGTACTTGAGATTTACAACCTCTGTGATATTCCATAATGAGTAGTATGTGCTGTTCTCTTCATGTGCCCATGCTCACCAAACATTTATCATTTGTAGCTTCTCAAATACTGTAGTTATTTCCCCTCTCCCTGTTGTGCATTCCGTTAATGGAGTGATCGGTTAAGCTTTCTGCTAGATGTATTGCAGCATTCAGCCTTTCCATAGGATAAGTCTGTTTTGTCAAAGGTTGTACCTAATCCACAATATTTTTTAAAATGTTTTTGACAGCTTCCTTTTTGTCACCTGCAGCAGAACATTTTAATATTTCTAACCTTTGTTTGTGCTCAAAACGTGTATATCTACATAATCTTAACATAGATATTTTGCTTCACAGTTGGAAGAAGTCTTTCACATTTACTTCCCTCCTTTAATCACTTTTAATCTTCAGTTCATTTAACTCAGATTTCTAAGAGGACTGCAAATTCATGTTTCCCATTGACCTTAAGATATATACTTCAATTAAACGTTGTTAGACTGAAGTGCTCCAAGTTGATTAGTGAATATTGGATGGTGTTTCAAATACAGCTGTGACTGTGGAGGTGGTCCTAGTGCAGATGGCATTGTGGCAGCTTGCTGTAATCTGTGTATCACACATGATTTATGTAACTGTGTAGCACACACGACTGTGGTGCTGAGCAGGACATTGGGCTCACATTCAAGGGAATCAGAATTAAAATCTCCATCTGACAATCCAGGGGTGTTGAGTTTGATGTAGCACTTAAGGGAAATACCATAAGGACACATTAATTTCCTTCCCCATCCATCTAAAAATTTTCTCATGATTAACTCTTATGTTGCTTCATTCATAACTATAATGAATGTACACTACGTACATTGTTGATTTTGTGGTGTTATATATGAAATGGTAATGAAATCGTGGCATTGTGTGAAGCTCAGTGTGGCAATAGTGTACTCCGTACTCCCTTCACACAGTGTCACGGGAGGTGTGGGGGGTCTTCAAATACAAAATTTTACTGAAAGACTTGCAACACAATCCACAATTATTGTGATCCAACGATCACAGATCTTCCAATTAGAGTCCAATGTCAAGTCGAAAGTGAAGATGTTGCTCCAGCATGGATAGGGAAAAATAAGAAAGGAAACAGTACATGCCTTTTAGTAACATGGTTGACTACCATACTGAGGACCACCATACTGTTACTGCCTAGGATTTTTCCTTGGCAGGGCTCTAATGGAGTGCACTCATGCTCGTGAGGCCAACTAAGGAGTTAGTTCGAAGAGTTGGTTTAATATTCAAAAAGGTGACAGCAGTTGGCAGAGTGGCATTGCCTCCCAGGCTCCCATTGAGTGGTGCTGCTGGCAGACGATGGGAAGGCAGAGGGTCAGATTTGTGTTGTCATGAGAGCTTGATTGTGGTTATAGTTTTTTATTTTTGTAATTTTTAAAATCCTGTCTTTCATCTTATTCATCTGGGATAAAATTGTTTGTTTCTCTCGAGTGGCCACATTTGTTTACTTTGCATAGGGCTGATACCGGTAGAGGATACGTGAGTAAAATTTGGCTGGCAGAGGTCAGTGGGAGGGGGATACCCTGGACTACAGTCGAAATCTCCCTACAGAGTCACACAAAGTGAAACTAAATTACACTGTTTCTGCATCTACAGCCATACTGTGAAAACCCCTGTGAAGTATATGGTAGAGAGTGTTTCCCATTGGGTCACATATGAAGATTTCTTCCCACTTCATCCATGCACTGAGCACAGAAAGAATGACAACTTAAATGCCTCTGTGCATGTGTAATTAGTCTAATCTTGTCTTCACAGTTCTGTTGGGAACCATGTGTTTGCGATTGTAGGATATTCTTAGGTTTCTTACTTAATAGGAGTACTTGTTCTTGAAACTTCGTAAATATGCTTTTGCAGGATAGTTAGCATCTATATTCAAGTATCACACATTTAATGTATTTTAGCCTTTTTGTGACACTCTCCCTTGTGTCGAATAAACCTGTGACCATTTGTGCAGTCTTTCTTTGCATGCAGTCAATATTCCAATATTCCTCGTTAGTCCTATGCAGTATGGGCCCACCACACTTCGGGAGCTTTCTAGGATGGTTCACACAAGTGTTTTGTTAGCAATCTCTTTTGCAGACAGCATTTACCCAGTACCCTACCAGTGAACCAGAGTCTTGATACCTGATATACCTACAACTGTGTGATCATTCCATTTCATATTCAGGTTCCAAACACTGTTACATCAAGCTATTTATATGAGTTGGCTGACTCTAATTGTGACTCATTAATTTTGTAGTCATAGGAGACTATGTTTCCACATTTTCTTAAGTGCACAGTTTTATATTTTGGGACATTTAACTGCTGAAGATTATGTCTTTCTGCCAGTTTGGCAGGCCCCTTGGTGTTATTTGAGAGTAGCAGGCTGTGTGCTGTCACTGGATTTCACTCTCTCCCTTCTTTTCAGTCATAATAACGTAAACACAATGCTTCCCTACAGAAACACTGGCCACAGGCATCCACACAACAAAGATACATGTTTAAAACTTCATTAAAAGGTTGGAAGATGATGCCAGTGAGCCTGTAACTAACTGAACATATTATGATATGTAAATAACATGAGAACATAATTACTGAGAGAAAAATGTAAATATGAGTATAATGTAGTATGCAAATAATTTTCAGCACCAAAAAAAGGGTAAAAATGTATGCAACATTATTATAAGTAGTTCCACTTAGATGTATTAAATTGTAATAAATAGGTTAAATATTGCAAGAAATTAGGTTTAAGTTGACTTGTCCTATATTACAAGTACACACTTTGTACAAAACGTAATCAAGTGGGACCAAATAAAAATCAGTCAATCAGTCAATGTGATGATCCTGCTTTGCCCGTGATGTTCATTGCCTGAGGGTTTTGTGCATTGTTCATATCAGTTTAGAAAAGTTTCGCCGGCCGGAGTGGCCGAGCGGTTAAAGGCGCTACAGTCCGGAACCGCACGACCGCTACGGTCGCAGGTTCGAATCCTGCCTCGGGCATGGATGTGTATGATGTCCTTAGGTTAGTTAGGTTTAAGTAGTTCTAAGTTCTAGGGGACTTATGACCACAGCAGTTGAGTCCCATAGTGCTCAGAGCCATTTGAACTTTTTTTTTTAGAAAAGTTTCTATTTAAAAATATCATTTTTCTGGAAGTTACAAATTTATTGGGATTAACAAAATTTAAAAGATATATAATTTCCAGTTTTCTGGAGTTCAAGGAGATGCTGTCAACATCGTGGTACTTCTACATGTTTTCAGTAGTACATATTGCTTTGGCAGTTCATTACTTTTAATGCAGCCGCGTTTAGTAACTTACTATGGCCTGTCTTCCTACGATTGGGAAGAAGCTAATCTCCACGGTCATCACAAGCTGACTTCTCCATGTTACAAAGGGATCTGCAACCCCCCCCCCCCCCCACCATGTATCTGTCTTCAGACAGCAAGAATGACACTATGACAAAAGGGCTGTTATTTGCATTTCAGATCAGAAATTTGTTACGGGTCCCCAGATTTTCTGCCTCACAACTAAATATGGTACGTCTGTCTGTTACTAACAGTAACAAAGTTATCAGAGATTGGCAGTTTGGAAAGTGATACCAGATGCACTCTGTTTATAGATCTGCCACTACGATGCATGAAGTCAAAAGATACAAAGTGTAATGGATCTGGGAGATGTAATTTTTTTACCGTATTTGTCGATACCGAATTGTAAATGTTTTCTTATATTTTTGTCAGGATTTATTATAATTTGTCTTATTATATGTTAATTTACTTCTGTTTTTGAGAGTAAAAGCATATTGATTACTATTAGAACATGTATCGAAGAATAGCAAAGAGACTGATTACAACTGGAAGATTGTGTGTGGTGTAAAACATCTTTGACGTTGGAGTCATCTTTGACTATAGTAAGTCGGCAGCTAACTGTTGGTGTGTGTTGACCATGGTGTTGTCGGAAGAACAATGTGAAGGTCGCCGTCAAAAATAATTTTCAAGTATGTTACTATTATTTTTGTATTAACTAAAAAAAAAAGAAGAAACTACATTTGAAGAAACTGTATTTGAAACACCAAAATGAGAGAAACACGTTGAACCACATCAATTCTGCAACCAACAAAGATGCATTGTGGAATCATACTTAGACAACTGAAGCCAAGACTATATCGCCGTGTAAACATCTAATAGAAAAGGTACTGTCACGAAATATGGCAAATTTAAGTAAATAAAAAATAGTGATCATATTTTCAATTTGTGTCTCGTCCGGGATAACATTAGCCGTATTTCAACTGGGGGCTCAGCCGGGATAACATTTGCCATATTTCAACTGGGGGCTCAGCCGCCGGGATATCGTGTTCACGAGATTTTCAACAGTGCTACGAGGAAGAAAATTTTTGTGTGTTAATACCAGTTTCTTCAGAATGTGGGTTACAGTGTTTGTGTTCATCGGGAAGTAAAAGTTTTGGAGGAGAAATGTTTCGGTAAAATATATAATTTTCGACAGAAGAAAATGCTTCAAGAATTTTGGTCAACAATCACATGGATGGAAAACGTGGTTTTGCAACAGTAGAAGAGTGTTCCAGATAAGTCACGAAACCATCATATTTTGTTAAAACAATCTTTTTATCTTGTTCTGTATTGTTGTGTATAAATTTTTGTTCTTCACAATGACTTATGAGATTTTCGAGAGTATTGTGCCTAAAGTAGAAAGTAGTAATTTAATAGACTTCGAACATCAGGACAGGTCAAATGAAAGTGAAAGAACCGATAAGTTTGATTTAAAAAGTTTTCTTGTAAATTTCACGAAAGAAATTAAACAAACACCTGACGACAATAAGACTTACTGGGATGAAAAAATTGATAACATTTTGTTGCAAGTCCAAGCAGTCAATACCCAAGTGGGTGATCTTTCGAACAGAGTTGGTAATGCCGAGGAAAAAATTGAATCTGTGGAAGCAAAAGTAAATGAAATTGATGCTAAAGAAGAAAATTAATACTGTAAAAAATGAGTTACTGGCAGATAGGGAAATAAATTTAATTGATTTTAATGACATTAAAGGGGAAATTAAAAATTTGGATGAGAACACGAAAGTTTTAGTAAAAAACGTAGAACAAAAAACTGACAATCGTTTGGTTACTTTAGAAGAAAAAGTAGAATGCAATGATTTAGAAAACAAAAAATCTGTCAAAGAACTTAGCGAAAAAATTGAAAGTTTTAACATTGAATTTCAAAGCAAAAATTACAATTTCAACACATGTAATCTTGTATCTAATATTCCAGTGAAGCACTTTTCGGTAGATGGACCCTTACATCCCGTTGATTTTATGCAGTATTGCAAGGATTGTTTTTTACCTCACTCACCAGATGAAATAAAAATTAAATTTGTGAAAAAATTCTTGGAAGGGGAAGCTTTGACTTGGGCAAACCAGATTGTAACTATGGGGATGACATTTTCAGAATTTGAATCAAAATTTCTGGAAAATTTTTGGGATGATCTTAAACAAACTAGAATCAAAAGTGAATTTTTGAATGGGCGAAACTATAGAGAATCAGATGGGAGCATGAAACAATTTTGCAAAAGTGAACTTAAAAAACTTATTCATTTAACAAAACCTTTGGATGACTTGATCAAAATTGATACCTTAAAGAGAAGATTGCCATCAGCAATGCAGTTGAGTTTAGTTCATTGTCCTGATAGTAATGTAGAGCAGTTTCTCAATTATATTGAAAAGTTGGATAGGGTAACAACAACAACACACAGTGGGTTTACTCAGAAAGGTAACGGTCAAAATTGGGGAAATGATAACTTTCAAAAAAGGGAACAAAACAATCATGGTGTCAGTCAAAATTTAGGGGGATATAACAATTTTCAGAAGAAGGATCATAATTTTTATCCAAAACAAGAACAACATTTTCGCGGTAATAATCAACAAAATAGAGAACACTTTAGGGATCAAAATCACAGAAATTATGATAGAGGTCAGTACAATAGAAACTACCAACAATCAGGTAATGTTTGGCATAGGAATGGGAACAGAAATGTGGATCAGAGGCATTGGCAGAACCACAATCAGCAGTTCAATCAGGAACCAGGTGTAATTCAGGAAACAAAAAACGAGTAGACGCCCCCTTGAAGGTCCGCAAGGTTGAGGCAGAAGGTGAGCATGATGAAAGGACCAATGGATGTGACTATCATAAACCCAAACATGACAGTTCCAAACCTAAGCTATCACATGAGGTCATTAGTTGTTACTTATTGAAGAAATTTCAAGAGGAAAATAATATTGATAAAAATAAAATTTTCAGTACACAAGAACATACAGTAGATAAAAGTAATTGTGATCCATTTAATTTAACAGAGTTTTACACTTGGGCAGAAAAGAACAACACTTTGTCAGATGATGTAATTTGTAGTAGTTCAGAGATGTGTGTGAATGAAAGAGAGAATGCATGCTGTGAGAATGAAAATATTGGTGAAAGGGATCTGGTACCTTTAGAAAGGGGAAATAATATTTTGGGGGA
Source organism: Schistocerca cancellata (assembly GCF_023864275.1). Classification (NCBI taxonomy): domain Eukaryota; kingdom Metazoa; phylum Arthropoda; class Insecta; order Orthoptera; family Acrididae; genus Schistocerca; species Schistocerca cancellata. The sequence continues at coordinate 1,073,164,256 of NC_064627.1, forward strand.
TAATTTGGATGTGTATGACTTGAATATGTATAATGATAATGATGTTGATGATAAAGTTGATAATGATAGTAATGGTATTGATGATGATGATGTTGAGGAAAGGTGTTTCATTAGTTTAAATAGGGAGTTGGGTATACACATGGTTGAAAATGGATTAAATAGTGAGAATATTATAGAAATTCCCAGGGATGTTACCAGGATGAATAAGACTCACAAGCTGGGTGTATGTAAAAGTGTGAATTTAGATGTTGTTGGTAAAGAATCTGACTACACAAATAACGATGACACATGTATAACTTCTAACCTAAGTGAAACCCTTACAGATACTAATGACACACACACATTTCTTATGAATATATGGCTGAACAGTGAAACTATTTCTTTTGACACGAACTTTAGAAAGATGCTTATTAATGTATGTGAAACTGTATGTCCTGAGTGGTGGAAAAAGATGAGATATTTTATTTTTGAAAAACTGAAGGATAAGTACTTCAATAGTATACAATGTGATTTGGATGAAAATTCTTGGCTATTTGAGATAATAGAGAGTACTAACGACAATTTTGTATCTTGTGCAAATTTTATAACTGTGACAAATAATACATATAAAGGTATACCATATGATTCTGATAAGTATAGGTTTGGGGATATTGAAAGTGATTTATTACATGAGGATACAGGTTCTGAGAAAAGTGATCAATTTTGCAGTCCTTATATAAAAGTTCAAATTGGGTCATGGATTGGTAAATGTTTAATTGATACAGGAAGTGAGATCTCGGGAATATCTGAAAGGTTAAGCAAGAAATTGAAAGTGGGGAAAGATTTTGTTGAAATGCCAGTTGTTGGGGTAAAGATAAAAGGTGCTACTGGGAAGAGCAGTAAATTGGTAAAAAGCCAGGCTTTAGTGACATTTTTAATTGAAGGCAAGTTGTTCACACACGGATGTTTTGTAATTCAGGAATTTAATGAGGATTTTCTTTTGGGTATGAATTGGATAGTAAAAGTAAATACAGCATTTGATTGGGTTGGAAGAAAACTTTTGATAGAAACTAGTGAAAGGGAATACATTCAGACAAATTTTGTGAACACACTTGATGATCAGAGTAATGGAAATTTTGACAGTATCAATTTACTAAAAGAAAATAGATTGGAGACTATTGAAACTCATAGATTTGATACTGATGAAGTTGAATTTGGGAATTTAGTAAATTTGAAAATTTCAGAAACACAAAATTTATCTGGGGAGCAAAAACAACAGTTAGAAAATCTGCTGTGGGAATACAGTGATGTATTCAGTGACATACCTGGTAGGGTAAAGGGTTATCAGTGTGAGCTTCAGGTAAAATCTCATGAACCATTTTTCATAAAACCATACAGTATTGCAATATCAAAAAGACCTGCTGTTGAGAAAGAGCTGAAAAAGATGGAAGGATGTAATATAATAGAAAGGAGTATCAGTGCATATAATAATCCTCTAGTAGTAGTTTCGAAAAAAGATGGTGGAGTAAGATTGGTTTTGGACTCTAGACACTTAAACAAAATTTTGTTCAGACAGACAGACCATCCCGAAAACATTGATGAGTTACTCTATAAATTTACAGATATAAAATACATGTCAAGTTTGGATCTAACTTCAGGTTTTCATCAGGTACCACTTTCGGTTAATTCTAGAAAATATACTGCTTTCTTGTACAATGGTAAGAGTTACCAATATTGTGTTGTGCCATTTGGGTTAAATTCTTCTGTTTCCGAATTTATAAGAGCTTTGGATCATGTACTGGGGCAAGAACTTGCGTCTAAACTGATAATTTATGTAGATGACATTTTGGTTACAGGACAAAATTGGGAGGAACATTTTTTGATTTTGAAGTCAGTTTGTGAAAAACTTAGAAAAGGGGGGATGACACTGAAATTAGAGAAATGTAAATTTTCAGTTTCTGATTTAAAATTTTTGGGTCATGTTGTCACAGACAAGGGAATTTTGGCAGATCCAGAAAAAATTAAAGCAATTTCAGAAATTCCTATTCCTAAGACTAAAAAACAATTAAAGTTGTTCTTTGGGTTATGCGGTTATTACCGAAAACATATAAGTGATCAGAGTCTGAATGCACCATGTTTAAGTCAATTACTTAAGAAAAACACTGTTTGGGTTTGGGATAAAAGTTGTCAGGAAGAGTTTGATAAAATTAAGCAAGAGTTGAGGAAGCAACACTTATTACACAGACCTGATTTTAATTTACCATTTTGTTTGAACACTGATAGCAGTAATTATGGGCTTGGAGCAGAGTTATTTCAAGAAAAAGTAGAGAATGGAGTTAAGATACATTGTACCATAGCATTTGCAAGCAGAATGTTGCTCAAGCATGAGAAAAATTATACAGTCACAGAGAAGGAACTTTTGGCAATTCATTGGGCTTTTACAAAATTTAGAATTTACCTTGTTGGACATAAAACCATAGCATTTTCGGATCACAAAGCTTTGAGTTACTTACAAGAGTGCAAATTATACCACAGTAGATTGACCAGATGGGCAATTTTTCTGCAACAGTTTGACTTTGAAATCAAACACATAAAAGGTTCTGAGAATGTAGTAGCTGATTCACTTTCAAGGTTACCAATTGGGGGAGAAAAGGAGATTTTTGAACAAGAGGAGGAAAAGCAATTTAAAATTAGATACTTGAAAGGGGTGGAAAATGAGAAAATAATTAGAGCTATGTGTAACAAAATTATAAAAAATCAAAATTTAGATCAGAGTTGGAAATTAATCAAAGAATGTTTAGGCAAGAAGGGGTATGAGAAACTTGATAAATTTTACAAATTACATAAGGGGATTTTATTTCGGAGAACAGATGTAGATTCTGATAATTGGAAACTGTGTTGGCCAGAGGCAGATGCTGATAAGCTGATCATTTACATACATGAAAGTTTTGGTCATTGTGGGATACAGAAGTGTATTCAAAAGATACAAGAAAATGTTTATTTTTACAATATTGGAAAGAAGGTAAGAAAAGAATTGGCAACCTGTGACAAATGTCAGAGAGTTAAAGTGAGCAATAAAAGATGTGGTGGAGAGATGCAAAACATTATTCCGGAAAAACCTTTAGATCTTATCGCAGTGGACTTATATGGAATGTTACCAAAGAGTAAAGGTGGTCACTGTTACATATTTGTTATGGTAGATGTATTTTCAAAATTAATTAAACTATATCCAGTGAAAAAAGCTACTAGCCATGAAATTATAATAAAAATTGAAAGAGATTATTTCGCACAGGTGGGTAAACCAAAAGCTATATTATCAGATAATGGTTCACAGTTCACCTCTAAAATTTGGAAAAAGTTTATTGAAAGATCAAAATTGAAGCATATACTTATATCTGTTTATTCTCCGTCCACCAATCCTGCAGAAAGATATATGAGGGAAATTGGGAGACTTTGTAGAACCTATTGCAGCCATAAACATCCAACCTGGTTTGAGCACATTCGAAATTTTGAAGATATTATGAATAGCCTACAACATAGTTCCACAGGATTTTCACCGTATGAGATTATGTTTAATATTAGACCTCCAAATCTTATATCAGAACTTATTGAATTTCCAAAATGTACACCTTTAACTATGCAAGAGAGAGAAGATATTGTCAGGGAAACTATGAGGAAACAAGGGGAAAAGAGGAATAAAAGACATAACAATAGGGTAAGATTAACCACTTTTAAAATTGGGGATCTTGTTCTGGTCAAATCTCATGAAAAATCAAAAATGTTAACTTCAGAAATTAAAAAATTCTTTGATATCTATATTGGGCCTTTTGAAGTCATAGAAAATCCACACCCTAATGCTTATCGTTTGGTGTATCCTAAGTCAAAGAAATTATTTGGTCTCAGGAATGTTGTCTCTTTAAAACTGTATAAACAGAAATCATAATTTCAAAATTTAAATAACCTATTATCATCTAAAACAAAAGTCCTCCACTGGAATACGCTTGTTAGAACAAAACTGCCTGTACAACCAAGTATGTATATTTGCATGTATAAAGTAATAATTTGAAGTCACATGTTAATTGAAACTGATGAAAAAACACTGTTGTAACAAAAAATGAGAGAAAGATTTATTTTTACTTTATTACAAAAAAAAAGTCTCCATAGTGAGCATTTCTGAATTTTTCTAATTTTTGGAAGCTAAGTCTTCCCTGTGGGTGAAGGCATGCATGTGAGGACATGCATGCAAAGGTATAAGTTTCAAAACCAATTTTAGATAAAGCCTCATGATATATGAGCAGTTTATTGTTGTTTATACTGATGTTGTGGGGAGCTAGAGTACTCTTCACAAGGATGTGATTTGTAGTAATATTGTAGTAGAGGAAAGTGTACATAAATAATTGCGAAAAAAAAAATTTAGATAATACTGATGTATCTTTAACTGTACTAAAAGAAGAAAATCACAAGAAAAAAAATAAAATAAAAAAAACATGAGTTAAAAAAAATTTAAAAAGAAAATCATAAGAAAAAAAATACAAAAAAACCCATGACTAATAAAAAAAAATATAAAAATTAAAAAAAAATCCGAAGTTAAAAAAAATATATATATAAACGGCAAATATAGAGAAAAACACATTACACTATATATGTCCAGTTTTTACTGTACAATATGTAAGCATAATGAAATTAACATTAATATTTATAAAAAAAAATTTAAATCTTATTCTGGGAAATGAGTTTTGCCTTTCTATTATTTTCAATCTGTATGCTGTATGTTAGAATATTTCTCATGTATGATTTATACCATGTATATTTGTCATGTCAAATAATTTCTTTACTTGAATTTTTGTATATGAGATTGATGGGGAATTATCATTGCAACAACAGCCAGTAACAAGTCCACAGATTCAAAGAGTCCAAATTTGGAAGAGGTTATCAGACTGCATCATTAATGTACTAATTGTGTAATACAGATCCATTACTGAGTGTGGTCGGGATTTTGTTGTATATGTCCATAACAACAAAAGCCCTGGGGAGCAGTTGTAATGGATCTGGGAGATGTAATTTTTTTACCGTATTTGTCGATACCGAATTGTAAATGTTTTCTTATATTTTTGTCAGGATTTATTATAATTTGTCTTATTATATGTTAATTTACTTCTCTTTTTGAGAGTAAAAGCATATTGATTACTATTAGAATATGTATCGAAGAATAGCAAAGAGACTGATTACAACTGGAAGATTGTGTGTGGTGTAAAACATCTTTGACGTTGGAGTCATCTTTGACTATAGTAAGTCGGCAGCTAACTGTTGGTGTGTGTTGACCATGGTGTTGTCGGAAGAACAATGTGAAGGTCGCCGTCAAAAATAATTTTCAAGTATGTTACTATTATTTTTGTATTAACTAAAAAAAAAAGAAGAAACTACATTTGAAGAAACTGTATTTGAAACACCAAAATGAGAGAAACACGTTGAACCACGTCAATTCTGCAACCAACAAAGATGCATTGTGGAATCATACTTAGACAACTGAAGCCAAGACTATATCGCCGTGTAAACGTCTAATAGAAAAGGTACTGTCACGAAATATGGCAAATTTAATAAAAATAAAAAATAGTGATCATATTTTCAATTTGTGTCTCGTCCGGGATAACATTAGCCGTATTTCAAAAGGGAAGAAATAAAGCTGAAACTGCCTATCTCTGAAACAGGGCTGGCCTTAGCTGGCCTGGGGCTCTCCTGCACCCCACCTATTTTTCATCATTTGGTTATTTACTATGTAAAATTTTCTTTTGTTTTCTTTTAAAGAAAACTCAGAATTTACGGTTTTAAGACGGCCTTTCAGTACAACTTCATTTATGATGGAGGATGTCAACATATTAGGCCAAGTGCCTGGATCTGGATTTGTGATTACTTCACAATTGCTACTACGAAGCCTAGCTGAATGTGGGATAGGAGGAGGTCCGCATTTCAATGCTTCGTGTACACTTGTATCTAAAGCCTGGTCCACAAGCACCATTTTGTCACCAGTCTTGCATGACCGTGCCCGATTTGTCAAATAAAATATTACATGTGAACGGAAGTTGGACTGTCTTGCATGAACTGAATGAAGTTTGAAAGAGTGATGGGTGGGAGCTTTGTGTACATGCAAGACTGCCAGCAAGCCTGTGCATATAGACGCAACATCAGTCCTATTGCTCAAACCTAGCTCCGCTGCCAGTCTACTACAATGAAGCGCCAAAGAAGCTGGTATAGGCATGCGTATTCAAATACAGAGATATGTAAAGAGGCAGAATACTGCACTGTGGATGGCAACGCCTGTGTAAGACAACAAGTGTCCGGCACAGTTGTTAGGTTGGTTACCGCTGCTACAATGGCAGATTATCAAGATTTAAGTGAGTTTGAACGATGTGTTATAGCCAGTGCACAAGCGATGGGACACAGCATTTCATGAGTGTACTGTGAATATCAGGAATCTGATAAAACATTAAATCTCCGAAATCTCTGCGGCCGGAAAAAGATCCTGCAAGAATGGGACCAACGATGACTGAAGAGAATCGTTCAGCACAACAGAAGTGCAGCCCTTCGCAAATTGCTGCACATTTCATTGCTAGCCCATCAACAAGTGTCAGAGTGCGAACCATTCAATGAAGCATCATCGATATGGGCTTTCGGATCCGAAAGCCCACTCTTGTACCTTTGATCACTGCATGACATAAAGCTTTACACCTCATCTGGGCCCGTCAACACTGATATTGGACTGTTGATGACTTGAAACATGATGCCTAGTCAGATGAGTCTCATTTCATATTGTATCAAGCAGATGGATGTGTATGGGTATGGAGATGACGACATGAATCCATGAGCCCTGCATGTCAGAAGGGGATTTTTCAAGCTGGTGGAGGCTCTTTAATAGTGTGGGGTGTGTGCAGTTGGAGTGATATGGGACCTCTGGTACATTTAGTTACGACTCCGACAAGTGACACATTCACTATGTGATCAAAAGTATCTGGACACCCGCAAAAATATACGTTTTTCATATTAGGTGCATTGTGCTGCCACCTACTGCCAGGTACTCCATATCAGAGACCTCAGTAGTCATTGGACATCGTGAGAGAGCAGAATAGGATGCTCTACGAAACTCACGGACTTCGAACGTGGCCAGGTGATTGGGTGTCACTTGTTTCATACGTCTGTACGTGAGATTTCCACACTCCTAGACATCCCAAGGTCCACTGTTTCTGATGTGATAGTGAAGTGGAAATGTGGAGGGGCACCTACAGCACAAAAGCATACAGGCCGACGTCGTCTGTTGACTGATACAGAGCACCGACAGTTGAAGAGGGCAATAGGCAGACATCTCTCCACACCATCAAGCAGGAATTCCAAACTGCATCAGGATCCACTGCAAGTACTATGACAGTTAGGTGGGAGGTGAGAAAACTTGGATTTCATGGTCGAGCAGTTACTCATAAGCCACACATCATGCCGGTAAATGCCAAACGGCGCCTCACTTGGTATAAGGAGCATAAACATCGGACGATTGAACAGTGGAAAAGTGATGTGTGGAGTGACGAATAACGGTACACAATGTGGCGATCCGATGGCAGGGTGTGGGTCTGGCGAATGCCCGGTGAACGTCATCTGCCAGCGTGTTTAGTGCTAACAGTAAAATTCGGAGGCGGTGGTGTTGTGGTGTCGTCGTGTTTTTCATGGAAGGGTCTTGCATCACTTGTTGTTTTGCATGGCACTGTCACAGCACAGGCCTACATCGATGTTTTAAGCACCTTCTTGCTTCCCACTGTTGATGAGCAATTCGGGGATGGCGATTGTATCTTTCAACATGATCGAGCACCTGTTCGTAATGCACGGCCTGTGGCGGAGTGGTTACACGACAATGACATCCCTGTAATGATTGGCCTGCACAAAGTCCTGATCTGAATCCTATAGAACACCTTTGAGATGTTTTGGAACGCCAACTTCCTGCCAGGCCTCACCGACCGACACCGATACCTCTCCTCAGTGCAGCATTCCGTGAAGAATGAGTTGCCATTCCCCAAGAAACCTTCCAGCACCTGATTGAACGTGGGCCTGCGAGAGTGTAAGCTGTCATCAAGACTAAGGGTGGGCCAACACCATACTGTTCAAGCTTGTGGAGGCTCTGTACTGGTGTGAGGTGTGCAGTTGGAGTGATATGGGATCCCTGATACGTCTACATACGACTCTGACAGGTGACAAGTACGTAAGCATGCTGTCTGATCACCTGCATCCATTCATGTTCATTGTGCATTCCGACGGACTTGGGCAATTCCAGCAGGACAATTCGACACCCCACAAGTCCAGAATTGCTACAGAGTGGCACCAGGAACACTCTTCTGAGTTTAAACAGTTCCGCTGGCCACTTGGGTCCCCAAACGTGAAGATTATTGAGCATATCTGGGATGCCTTGCAATGTGCTTTTCAGAAGAGATCTCCACCCCCTCTTACTCTTACGGACTTATGGACAGTCCTGCAGGATTCATGGTATCAATTTACTCCAGCACTACTCCAGGCATTAGTAGAGTCCATGTCACATCGTGTTGCGGCACTGCTGCTTGCTCGCGGGGGCCTACACGATATTAGGCAAGTGTACCAGTTTCTTTGGCTCTTCAGTGTATTTGTCCACGATAAGAGCGAAACAAATGTACCACTTGAACGCCAAAACACATATAATTGGCACCACGAGCCACGGCAATGGGACATGAATTTACTAACCGATTTGTTTCACGAGAAGAGAAAGTCGAATGGCAGTAGAGATGTCTTTAAATTTCGCGCCATTTTTTAATTTTTAGTTCTGAGCACGTAGTTCGGTAGCCCACACGCAATGGAAATATCTTAAACCTTGTAGCTACAAACAGACCAGACCTTATCGAGAGCGTCAGTATAGAGACGGGGATTAGTGATCATGGTGTCTTATAGCAACTATGGTTACGAAAGTTCGTAAACGAGTCATGAAGGATAGAAGAGTGTTTCTACTTTTGAAACAGCGGGTAAGCAGTTGTCAGCGTCACACTTATACGGTGCATTAACATCAATTAGTTCCAGTAGGTGGACGTAGAGAAATTATGGGCAAAGTTTAAGGAGATTTTAAATCGTCTTCTCAGGAACTATGTGCCTATTAAGTGAATTGACGACGGAAAAGACCCACCACGGTTTAACAACGAAGTTCGGAAAATGCTGGGGAAGCAAAGACTGTTGCACTTTCGGTTCAAAAGAGAACGCGCAAAATACGGCAGGCAAAGGTTAGTAAAGATTTGTGCGTCTCTGAAAAGATCTATGCGGGAAGCATACGAGAACTACCTCCATCGTAAAAATGGTTCAAATGGCTCTGAGCACTATGGGACTTAACATCTGAGGTCATCAGTCCCCAGAACTTAGATCTACTTAAACCTAACTAACCAAAGGACATCACACACATCCATGCCCGAGGCAGGATTCGAACCTGCGACCATAGCGGTCGTGCGGTTTCAAACTGAAGCGCTTAGAACCGCTCGGTTACAGGGGCCGGCACCTCCATCATACCTTAGCAAAATCGTTGACGCAGGAGGATCGTAAAAAGATACCGTCGTTTGACCGTCGAACAGACTCCCGTATGGACGACATAGTAATAAGCATTCCTGGCGTAGAGAAATAGCTGAAAGAGATGAAAAAAAAAAAAAAAAAGGAAATAGCCAGGTCCGGATGGAATCTCAGTTTGGTCGCATAAAGAGTACTCTACGGCATTGGCCATTTACCTAACTTACATTTATCGCAATTCTCTGGTCCAGTGCAAAGTCGCAAGCGACTGGAAAAAGCGCAGGTGACTCCTGTATGTAAGAAGGCGAAAGAACGGACCCACAAAATTAACAGACCAATATCCCTATCATCGGTTTGCTGCAGAATCCTTGAACATATTTTCAATCCGAATATAATAAATTTTCTAGAGACCGAGAAGCTTGTGTACACGAATTAGCATGGTTTTAGAAAGCATCGCTCATGCGAAATTCAGCTTACCCTTTTCTCGCTTGATATACGGCAAACAATGGATGAAGTGCAACAGATAGATTCCATATATCTAGATCTCCGGAAACCATTTGACACGGTGGCCCATTGGAGGCTGTTAATTAAGGTACAAGGGTATGGAATACCAGATATGTGAGTGCCGCTTAAGTAACAGAACCCAGTATGTTGCCAGTGTTCATCAGAGACAAGGGTACCGTCAGGGTGAGATCTGATAGGACCGGTATTATTTACTATAAACACAAATATCTTGCGGACAGGTGGCAGCAGTCCGTGGTTATTTGCCGATGATGCTGTAGAGTACGGGAAACTGTCGAAGTTGATTGGCTGTAAGAGGTTGCAAGAAGACTCAGAAAAAAATTCTAGTTGGTGTGATGAACGGCAACTAGCTCTAAATGTGGAAAAATGTAAGTTAATGCCGTTGAGTAAGAAAAACAAATTCGTAATATTCGGAAACAGCATTAATAATGTTCTACTTGACACAGTCACGTCGTTTAAATATCTGAGCATAACGTTGCAAAGAGATGTGACACGGAACAAGTATGAGAGGATTGTGGTAGAAAACGGTCGACTTCGATTTGTTGAGAGAATTTTACGAAAGTGTGGTTCATCCGTAAAGGAGACGACATACAGAACGCTAGTGCGACCTGTTCTTGAGTGCTGCTCGAGTGTTTGGGATCCGTACCAGGTCGGATTGAAGGAAGACATCGTAGCAATTCAGAGGCGGGTTGCTAGATTTGTTACCGGTAAGTTCGATTAACACCCACGTGTTACGGAGATGCGTCGGGAACTCAAATTGGAATGCCAGGAGGGAACGCGATGTTCTTTTCGAGGAACACTATTGATTCAATTTAGAGAACAGGCATTTGAAGCGGGCTGCAGAATGATTCTACTGCCGCCAACAAACATTGCGCGTAAGGACCACGAAAATAAGGTACGAGAAATTGGGGCTCATAGGGAGGCATATACAGGGTGTCCAGAAAAGGACTCCCTGATTTCAAAATTAAATATCTCGAAAACAAAGATCGATAGAGGAATGCAGTAAATCGTATGTTTATTGCGAAAGCTGTAAGAAGTATATACAGCAGTTTGAAATAATAGTTACAAAAGCTGCTAACAGATGGCGCTGTACGCTGTACAGCTCATATCAGCATACATAAGTGAAATAATCGTATGAAAACAATCTTTGCAAACAATCCCATCACAATGTTTTCAAAATGTTCACCATTGGCACTACAGAGGTGGCGCAAACGAAGAATGAAATTCGCCATCACATTTCGTAGTGTCTTAACCGAAATGGATTCACATGCCACAGAGATCGCCGATTCAAGCTCTTCCAGCGTGGCGGGATGCTTCGGGTAGACCATGTCTTTCACTGTGCCCCACAAAAAAAAAGTCACAGGGAGTCAAATCCGGCGAATATGGAGGCCAATCCATGCCTGCACCAGTAAATTTGGGACATTCCAAAGCAATGACTCGATTCCCGAAGTATTCCTCAAGAAAGCGAAACACTTGTTCGGTCCGATGTGGTCGGGCTCCATCTTGCATAAACCATTCAGTACCTAGTCGATCCTCTAACGCTTGCTGTGTGGCGACAAATTGTTCCAAAATTGCAACGTAACGTGCACCAGTGACCGTTTCTCGAATGAAAAAAGGGCCAATAATGCCTCTGCTGCATACTGCAGCCCACACAGTAACTTTAGGAGAACACAGGGGTTTCGCTTCACACCAATATGGCTTTTCGAAACCCCAAAATCGCCAGTTCTGCTTATTCACGTATCCATTCAGGTGGAAGTGTGCTCCATCTGTAAACCAGATGCAGCCAACATCAAATCCTTCACTATCAATCATTGTGAGCATCTGATTAGCAAAGGCAACCCTTTGTTGCACAGCTCGTACGGGTATGGCCTGGTGCGTTTGAATTTTGAATGGAAACATATGTAGGCTCTTTCTCAGTATTTTCTGCGTGCTGGAACGCTTCAAACCAGTCTCAGATGCAATTCTACGGACGGATGACATTGGATTTCGCTGAATAATCCCAGAAACTGTGGCGATATTTTCAGGCGTAAATGCGGTTTGCTTGCGGCCAACATGCCCCACTATATCATCAGTTACGCTGCCCGTTCGTTGAAATTTTGCGAAGAGCGTACGAACGGTTTTCGCATCGGGTCCTTTTGGAACATTAAATCGTGCTTGAAAACTTCGCCTCGTTGCTGTAGGACCTAACCTGTGGTACTCTAGCACCAGAAAAACGGGTTGTTCAATGGAATACATGGTGTTAATCTCTTCCTCCGGTACGCTAACCTCCTTTCACGTTTCAATAGTGGAACTGATCGCTCTGGGCTTCGGATCACTATTTATACTAGGCATTACGTATGGCGATTACAGCGCCATCTGTTAGCAGCTTTTGTGACTATTATTTCAAACTGCTGTATAAACTTCTTACAGCTTTCACAATAAACATACCGTTTACTGCATTCCTCGCTTTTCTCTCGCTCTGTTCGCGAGTGGAACAGGAAAGGAAACGACTAGTTGTGTGTGGTACGCACAGTACGGTGCCTTGCGGAGTATCTACGTAGATGTGGATGTAGAAGACACCTCACTGAAAGTGTCCCCAGCGTAGGTCAAGCCGTCATAAAGGCGAAGGGTGGACTCACCCCATATTACCATCCACTAATACGTATTCGATACTTTCGGTCAGAAAGTGCGTGTGCTAGGTCCTCTGGTGCCATTGTGAATACTGCAGTGAGAACCGTGGCTGGGCAGTGTATAAGAAACCCTTCAGTTGCGCTACAGGCCGGTGTTGGCGTTGTTAACCACCACTGCAATATGAGCAAATATTCATCCTCAACATTAGTGACCACTGACCGTCAGTGTGGTCAAGGGAAGAGATCCCCGATCGTTCCTTTTTCCTTCTCTGCATAACTACCGCAGCCTACATCCAGTTGAACCTAATTAATGTAAGTCCTAGTTTCCCCTCTTACAATCCACCCTCTCCCTGAAAACACACACACACACATACACACACACACACACACGCGCGCGCGCACACGCACGCGCTCGTGCACATACACATCTCTCTCCATAAATAATTATCAACATTAGTCTCCAGTTTCAACATACTAAAATTTCAGAAAGGATTCTATTAATGGATCATAAGCAGCCATCGGTAAAAATGTTAAAATCCAATTTAAAAAATCTCGATTTCAACAGAAGTTTATTTAGGTTGACAACGTTTTAGATGATGCCGCAGGATGTGTCCTACCAGTCTATTCCTGTAGATAGCAAACTCGTCCTCTACTTTCAACGTTTCATTTCCTAATGTAATTCCTCAACAACAACTGCCTTAAGTAGACTACACTCCATGACCTTCTTCCATGTTCATCTTGTAATCTCTTTTTAAGGCTCTATACATTCCATGGAGAGGATGTGTCCTACCAGTCTATTCCTGTAGATAGCAAACTCGTCCTCTACTTTCAACGTTTCATTTCCTAATGTAATTCCTCAACAACAACTGACTTAAGTAGACTACACTCCATGACCTTGTTCCATGTTCATCTTGTAATCTCTTTTTAAGGCTCTATACATTCCATGGAGAGCTGCATCAAACCAGCCTTCAGACTGAAGACCACAACAACAACAACAGCATCCATTCCGTTTAACTGCTCTCCCTCGCCTTTTGGCACTTTTGACAGAATTACAAAGTCATGCTCTCTAAATTGTAATTAGTTTTCCTGTACAGACCACTCACTCTACACATTAAATAACATGGGGGACAGGGTAAAATCTCCACTCATTCCATTCTCAGTTACTGCATCCCAATAGTGTTCTTCGACTCTTACTCTCCAGCCGATCGGTACGCCGGTGTCCAGCACGTTCCAGAACGCCGCACATGAAAACGAGAGTCTTCCGGCGCCCATATCTTCCGTTCTATTGACGATAGAAAGGTAGGGTCAAGTGTTCAGGATAGCCTTTGGGCACTGGACCATTCGTATACCCAACAGAAGTGTTTCCTACAGTACAAGGTCAAAGAATGAATGCTACACACTTCTTCTTGCTTACGCAAAGGGAGCAAATCGGTTGGCTCTTTTTGCATTTTATCTGGTCTACGCTCGGCCTTAAAGGGGCTTATGAAGGCACAGTTAGTTCGTTGGCAGTTCCTTAGAGAACTACAAAAAGAGTTTTTTTACCATTTTTTCGTACCAAATCAGAGCCACGTATTCCAAAACAGCTGTGCATAGTAAATGGCTGAAAATTTTACGATATATCCCTAAAATCACGATCTCGAACAGTCTTGTAAATTTTGTTAATATCTTATCTGTTTCCGAGACACAGAGGTTCAAAGTTACCTTACAAGTAGATCCGGTATGAGGCGAAACGTAGTTGATAACGACGTCGCAGAGAAGTACGCTGTAAAGCGTCTCCGTTATCATCACAAGGGTTCTGGGAGCCCCATGTTGTGATGCTGAAGCACATGCAAGATGTTTGTGCACGTAAAATTCGGTCTTACGTGTAAAATTAGTTTTGTGTTATTTCAGATAAGTAAACTATCAAAATTATACTGACCCATAATATATAGGGAGCAAACCGGTTGGTTCTTTTCGCATTTTATGTGGGCTACGCTTGGCCTTGAAGGGGCTTATGAGTGACATACAGAGCTGTAGCAGGGAAAAGAAGCGGAACACAGAAAAGGCGATATGCTCCTCTTTAAAAGACTGACTGAAAAGTGTAGTACCTTCCTCAGCAGCTTTAAAAATTTTGACATGCGACAGATTCGTACTTTTTATGCTGAGGGAGGAGGCAGTGGCTGCTGGAAAGATACGGAAAAGTACTAAAAACTGGAAGACAGAAGACAGTGGTTGTGGAATATAATGAGCGAAGGGAACTGTGGTAGTGTGAGAGTAACAGAGGGACACAGTGGCAATGCAACACAGCTGACAGTGGCAGAACAGTGCTAGGAAAAGCGTGAAGGAGACAGTGCCGGTGGGACAGGAATAAAGAGAAGGAGAAAGCGGAAGTGCGTGATAGCCAGTGATAGTAAGAGACAGAGTCTATGACAAGAACAACGTGGAAGAGAGAGGTAATGACAGTGGCGATCTCGTACAGAAGTTAGAAATTTAGCGCGGACTTCAATGGGAGATGCTTATAATAGTTTCCACAACGAAACCTTGTCTCGAAACCTGGCAGAAAATCCAGAGATTCTGGTCGTATGTAAAGTATGCTAGCGGCAAGACACAATCAATGCCTTCTCTCCGCGGTAGCAATGGAGATACTATCGAAGAGAGTGTTGGCAAAGCAGAGTTACTAAAAAAACCTTCACAAAAGAAGACGAAGTTAATATTCCAGAATTCGAATCAAGAACAGCTGGCAACATGAGTAACGTAGCAGTAGATATCCTCGGAGTAGTGAAGCAACTTAACTCATTTATTAAAGCAAGTCTTCTGGTCCAGACTGTATACCAATTAGGTTCCTTTCAGACTATGCTGATGCAATAGTTCCGTACTTAACAATCATATACAACCGTCTGCTCTACGAAAGATTCGCACCCAAAGACTAGAAACTTGCACAGGTCACACCAATATTCAACAAAGGTAGTAGGAGTAACCCACTACATTACAGCCCCATATCATTAACGTCGATATGCGGAAGAATTTTGAAACTACTGTTATGTTCGAACATTATGAATTACCTCGAGGAAAACGGTCTATTGACACAAAGTAAACACGGATTTAGGAAACATCGTTCTTGTGAAACACAAGTAGCTCTTCACTCTCATGAAGTGTTGAGTGCTATTGACAAGGGATTTCCAATTGATTCCGTATTTCTGGATTTCTGGAAGGATTTTGACATTGTACCACACAAGCGCCTTCTAGTGAAATTACGTGCTTTTGGAATATGGTCTCAGTTATGTGACTGGATTCGTGATTTCCTGTCAGAGAAGTCAGAGTTCGTAGTAACTGACTGAAAGTCATGTAGTAAAACAGAAGTGATTTCTGGCGTTCCCCAAGGTAGTGTTACAGCACCTTTGCTGTTCCTTATCTATATAAAAGATTTGGGAGACAATCTGAGCAGCCGTCTTAGGTTGTTTGCAGATGAAGCTGTCGTTTATCGACTAGTAAAATCATCAGAAGATCAAAACAAATTGCAAAACGATTTAGAAAAGATATCTGAATGGTGCGAAAATTGGCAATTGATCCTAAATAACGAAAAGTGTGAGGTCACCCACATGAGTGCTAAAAGGAATCCATTTAACGTTCGGTTACACGATAAATCAGTCAAATCTAAAGGCCATAAATTCAACTAAATACCTAGGAATGACAATTACGAGCAACTTAAACTGGAAGCAACCCATAGAAAATGTTGTGGGGAAGGCTAAACCAAAGACTGCGTTTTATTGGTATGACACTTAGAAAATGTAACAGATCTACTAAGGAGACTTCCTACACTACGCTTGTCCGTCCTCTTTTAGAATACTGCTTCCCAATGTGCTATCCTTACCAGATAGGATTGACGGAGTACAATGAAATAAGGGAGAGAGTGTCTCTGAAATGATACGGGATTTGGGATGGACATCATTAGAACAAAGGCGTTTTTCGTTACGGAGCAATCTTCTCACGAAATTCCAATCACCAACTTGCTCCTCCGAATGCGAAAATATTTTGTTGACGCCGACCCACACAGGGAGAAACGGTCACCCTGATAAAATAAGGGAAATCAGGGCTCGTACGGAAAGACATAGATGTTCGTTCGTTCCTCGCGCTATACGAGATTGGAATAATAGAGAATTTTGAAGGTGGTACGATGAACCCTCTGCTAGACACTTCAATGCGATTTGCAGATGTAGAGAAGAGACGGCAGTGGTAGGAAGATATGAATGAGGCAGTAGCAGCAAGAGAGAGAGCAAGAAGGAGACAGCGACAGTGAGAGGAGACAGTAGTAGTAGGACAGAATGAAGGTTCAAAAAATGGTTCAAATGGCTCTGAGCAATATGGGACTTAACACTTGTGGTCATCAGTCCCCTAGAACTTAGATCTACTTAAACCTAACTAACCTAGGGACATCACACACATCCATGCCCGAGGCAGGATTCGAACCTGCGACCGTAACGGTCACGCGGTTCGAGACTGAAGCGCCTAGAACCGCACGATGACTCCGGTCGGCCAGAATGAAGGCGAATGTGTGTGTGAGACAGGAGACACTGACAGACAGGCAGAAAGAGATGATGATATTGAGTTGAAATGAATGAGATAGTGGGAATGGGCAAGTGAGAGCGGATGGGTTCGAGCGACTTGCAGCGATGGACTGGTGGGTGTGGGCAAGTTACAGCTAGGGGAGCGTGTGGGATTGAGATGTGAGTTGCATGTTAAAGAGAGCGCAAATATGTTCACATGTCAAAATAACTGGAAAGACTTTTAAAGGTAGAATGAGACAGATGGAACACCACTTTTCACTCAGAGTCTTTTAAACAGGAACATAATCGCCTTTTTTGCGCTCCGTTAGGAACATTTTTTCCGCTGGTATTCTGTAGGCTACTAGTAATAGGTAGCATTTTACTCCGTGTACTTTATTTCTAATAATTTTATTCCAAAGACTGATTTTTGCAGATATCCAGTACAAAACTGGAATTGCGCTTCTGCTACAGGAAAATACCATTCCAGAGAATTTTTTTCAAATATCATGTATAAATAGCAATTGTGCGGATACTGAAGGAGATTGTCGTTTGACCCTCTACCACAGCAAAGTACTGGATGGTTACAACTAAAGTGCAGCTACTTACAGAGCTCTAGTGTGGAATGTAATTATAGTATGGCAGGAAAACTTGGTAGATATGCTGATGAATTAATGCGGAACCGATTTACGCTGAAAAAAATAGTTCCAATTTTCACCACCATGTGCAAATCTGGTGTTGTTGATCACATTGTTTTACGAATGCAGCATCTCGCAGACTTCTCCTGAACAAATTGTGTAAGCAGCGGTTAACAATTAAATCAAGCTTTTGCCTCTCTCAATTTTTTGATCTTTTCTGCTCGCGTCCCGTTCCTAATCCTTTGCGTGTGGGAACAGTTCTATACGTCTTTCTTGCATTCGCAGCGCCAAATTTGCACCTGGTGTCCAAAATTGGAACTAATTTTTTTCCAGTGTAAATCGGGTCCGCATTAACGTGTTAGCATATATACCATGTTTCGAGGCCATACGATAATTACAGCCCACACTGGAAGTATGTGGGTAGCTGAACTTTAATTATAATCACCCGGTGGGTGGGGCCATGTGCGAGGAGAAGGAAGTTGTTCCGTGACAAGTTTCCGGGGAGCGCCCACGTCTCCAGCGGCAGATAGAGCACCTCCCGCCTTGCACTGCCGGCCGCCGACCCCACAGTATCTTATCTCTGACCACCGAGTGCGGCGCAGGTGTCACTTAGCACGGCCGCTGTAGCGCCGCAGCATGACTTTTAAAGGCATATTTTCATGCTGAGCTTTTATTAGCAGAAAACGTAATTATATGTAATGAAATAAAGAAATAATTTGAGCTATATATATATATATATATATATATATATATATATATATATATATATATATAGTCCACGGCTGTATAAATATTGTATGCAGTCGCTGGAAACATTTGAAGATTTTTGATGGTCAGATTATTGGCGGAATAAGAGGCACCTTAGGTCTTGTCCATATCGGACGTATTTTGTCACAGCGCCATTAATTCTACATTATTTTATTAACACATTCACGAGTTGCAACCAATCGGCATTCGTAATTGCATAATGCAAGTCTGAATGTAAGTGTCGTAATTTAAATGTATTTTATTTCAGACTATACTGTTATTACTAACGCATGTATGTTTTATTTTGTATCTTTAGTCACTGTAAGATTGTTGGGTGACTTGGCATGGCAAAAGGTTCCATACTTCTAAGCAAAAAGTCCTCCAGTTCTATCCACCGTCGTTTCCGGGTGCTGTCTTATTAGGAAGTCCGATTTTAGTCAAAACACAGAGAGAAGAAACACGGTTAAAATACATGAACAAATCTTTAATAGAAAAAGCCATGCTCAAGCGCCGAGAGTTTGTATGAAACATATTTTGCCAATCCGTAAACTTAATTGATCTCTGTTTAATATTCATTACTATAATTCATTGTATTGTCTCAATCCAGATATGAACGAGCTAAATTAAGGACTGCAGGCCAGTGACTCCAATGCTAAACCGGAGAAGTGTCAGAGGCGCCTATCCGTGGAAAACTGTGACGGCCTTTGGCGGAGCCTCCATTCTGGTTTGGGGTATTTGGAGTTGTAGTGCTAAGGAGATGGGACCTGGGTAAACTGAAGGAGCCAGAGATTGTAGAGAGTTTCAGAGAGAGCATTAATCCAACGTTGGACTGAAACAGGGGAAAGGAGAAAATATAAAAATTGCACCACATGAAGCAGGTGAAAGGGATTTTTTTTTGAGTCATCTCACTGGTTCGGTGCAGCCCGCCACGAATGCCTCTCCTGTGGCAACCTCTTCATCCCAGAGCAGCACTTGCAACCTACGTCCTCAATTATTCGCTGGATGTATTCCAATCTCTGTCTTCCTCTGGAGTTCTTGCCCTCTACAGCTCCCTCTAGTACCATGGAAGTCATTCCCTGACGTCTTAACACATATTCCTTTCGTCTATTATTCTGCGCAGAACCTCCTCATTCCTTACCTTATCAGTCCCCCTAATTTTCAACATTCTTCTTGTGGGCTTTCAAAAATAAAATGAAACGTGGTGGCCCTCAACTACGTACCCTCAGACGCAAAGTTGAAATATTAAAAGTTTTGGCTGGTTTCGTTGTCTAGGGGCTGGGATACGTAGCTGCCACATTACAAGCCAAATACTGCTGAGTCTACAGTATATGAAAAGACACTTGAATCGAATGGTCGAAGGTTCCTATCACTTGGCAGTTGCGAATTTTGAACGTAACATAGACATTTATAAATAAAAGATTCCAATTAAATAAATTCTGCAGGTACTATTTTAACGACTTTAAATGATGAGTACGATAGCGGAAGTACCTTTAAGAATGCCCTTTATTACTGTAAAACTCATATTGGTGACGATGGTCCAGCAATTAATTAAAATATAAGTTGAATAACAGGGAAACAATAAATTTCTACTTCACGTAATTAGTTGTGAACAACAACAAAGCCCGCGAGATATTCACTTCATCTCCCGCGACCATGCGCAAACTGCTCCGCTCTCCAAGCCTTTCCCGTGACCATACGTCCGTCGTGCCGTACTGTCCAGGACTCTCTCGTATCCTCTCCTGTCCTGTTCAGAACTCCCCTCGTTAACGAGCGCTGTGATTGGCTAGAGCGCTCCCGCCATTTCTTCAAGCCAGCGCACACTCACAAACATAATGAAACACATTCGAAATACTGGATTTACATTTAAATAACTTGAAATTAAATAAATATTCCTACAGCTGGACCATAAACACGCTCTAACACACATGGTTAAATACATAAACAAATTAAATAAACATATATCACAGGAATAGAACAGAAGTAAGCCAGTAGCCTAATGTCTCTGTGCTTTCTAAAACACAGTAAATAATTGACCAATTTCTTCATGAATAGTATAGATCGGATATAAACAAAAACATAGATGGACAAATATATTTATAAGCCTGCTGCTACCGTTTTTTCGTGTAACTGTGGTGTACTTCTGGCCTGACGCGATTGATAGTAATCGGCCACTTTGACCTCCAATAACTCATGTACTAATCAAGTTACCAATTAAGGTTCACACTAATAGCTTTCTGAAGACATGTCGATTGACAAAATCGGACGAACCGTTTAGATTGGAAATTCGTTGCAGGGTGTTACTTGTATAGTTTACAGTCAGATACTAAACTTTAAACTAATAAAGATATTGAAAATCTGATTACACCATCAGAATCGTCGTGTAAATAATGGCAATGTACATGTTTACTTTTAAGGTATCGTGATTCCTCTGGCTATTATTAATTTCTACATGAGCTGTGTAGCGGTTGCCATTAAGGTTTCACAAAGTCCGCCATCTTTGGCAATCCGTGGCATACAAATCTCCTTCATCGACACAAAGCCCATTCCACGACACAGCGTTAACATGGAATTCCCAGCCTGGGGCTACCCTTCTTGCACCATGCGGTCGCTGATGAGCCCCGGCTTGTCGAGCGGCCCGTGGGGCCACGGTAACTCCTGAAACGTCCCCTTTGAAAAATTTATACATGACTGTGCTTAAACTGACACACAATATTTTTTAGCGCAACGCAATCTGACTTTCAGAAATCCCTACAAAGGAATGGCCCTGACTAACATTAACCTCTGTTGTTGTTGTGGTCTTCAGTCCTGAGACTGGTTTGATGCAGCTCTCCATGCTACTCTATCCTGTGCAAGCTTCTTCATCTCCCAGTACCTACTGCAACCTACATCCTTCTGAATCTGCTTAGTGTATTCATCTCTTGGTCTCCCCCTACGATTTTCACCCTCCACGCTGCCCTCCAATACTAAATTGGTGATCCTTTGATGCCTCAGAACATGTCCTACCAACCGATCCCTTCTTCTGGTCAAGTTGTGCCACAAACTTCTCTTCTCCCCAAACCTATTCAATACTTCCTCATTAGTTACGTGATCTACCCATCTAATCTTCAGCATTCTTCTGTAGCACCACATTTCAAAAGCTTCTATTCTCTTCTTGTCCAAACTATTTACCGTCCATGTTTCACTTCCATACATGGCTACACTCCATACAAATACTTTAAGAAATGACTTCTTGACACTTAAATCTATACTCGATGTTAACAAATTTCTCTTCCTCAGAAACGCTTTCCTTGCCATTGCCAGTCTACATTTTATATCCTCTCTACTTCGACCATCATCAGTTATTTT
Source organism: Schistocerca cancellata (assembly GCF_023864275.1). Lineage (NCBI taxonomy): Eukaryota > Metazoa > Arthropoda > Insecta > Orthoptera > Acrididae > Schistocerca > Schistocerca cancellata. The sequence goes on from NC_064627.1 coordinate 1,073,186,168, forward strand.
GCTCCCCAAATAGCAAAACTCCTTTACTACTTTAAGTGTCTCATTTCCTAATCTAATACCCTCAACATCACCCGACTTAATTCGACTACATTCCATTATCCTCGTTTTGCTTTTGTTGATGTTCATCTTATATCCTCCCTTCAAGACACCACCCATTCCGTTCAACTGCTCTTCCAAGTCCTTTGCTGTCTCTGACAGAATTACAATGTCATCGGCGAACCTCAAAGTTTTTATTTCTTCTCCATGGATTTTAATTCCTACTCCGAATTTTTCTTTTGTTTCTTTCACTGCTTGCTCAATATACAGATCGAATAACATCGGGGATAGGCTACAAACCTGTCTCACTTCCTTCCCAACCACTGCTTTCTTTTCATGCCCCTCGACTCTTATAACTGCCATCTGGTTTCTGTACAAGTTGTAAATAGCCTTTCGCTCCCTGTATTTTACCCCTGCCACCTTTAGAATTTGAAAGAGAGTATTCCAGTCAACATTGTCAAAAGCTTTCTCTAAGTCTAACATTAACCTATAACTTTCACAAATCACTTACCTCACCAAAAATCTTCGTTACTCGAACTACTGCAGTACAGCGAGCGCCACTACTGCCAGCTAAATAAAAGATTCAAACTACTGAAGGCACTAACTACTGATAGGCATAGTTAGCAAATGAAAGATTTTAATAGAGAACAAACAATGTATTTACCTTAATAATCATAACATATATAGCAGTTCATGCCATCCAGTCTTACAAATTTCAAATCTCCGCCATTTCTCTCCCCACACCGCCACTGCTGGCGGCTCACCTCCAACTGCGCAACGCTACGCACTGTTCACATCCAGCTGCCGCTGCCCAACACTACAATGGCAGACAACAATGCAAAATAGCCGCAGACTGCACACAGCACAGCCAGTGATTTTCATACAGAGCGCTACGTAGCGTTGCTAATAGGAAAACATAAACAGCCTACTTACACTCCGAACTTAGGATATTTTCAGGGCGCCACAACTCGCCCGTTACCTCACAGTCTGCAGCACCACACCTCAAATGCTTCGATTCTCTTCTGTTCCGGTTTTCCCACTTTCCATGTTTCACTGTCATACAATGCTGTGCTCAAAATGTACATTCTCAGAAATTTCTTCCTCAGATTAAGGCCTATGTTTGACGCTCATAGACTTCTCTTGGCCATGAATGCCCTTTTTGCCGGTGCTAGTCTCCTTTTGGTGTCCTCCTTGCTCCGTCTTCACCTACTTCGTGACTATCAAGCCTGATGTCAACTCTCTCGCAGGTCTCACTTCTGTTTTTTTTTTCTCGTTACTTTCGTCTTTCTTCGAGCTGTTCTCAATCCCTATTCTGAACTCATTAGATTGTTCATTCCAGTCAGCAGATCATGTAGGTCTTCACTTTCACTCAAGATAGCAATGTCATCAGAGATTCGTATCATTGATATCCTTTCAGCTTGAATTTTAATTCCACTCCTGAACCTTTATTTCCATCATGGCTTCTTTGAGTACAGATTGAACAGTAGGGGCGAGAGACTACATCCCTGTCTTACACTCTTTTTAATCCGAGCACTTCGTTCTTGGTCGTCCACTCTTATTATCCCCTCTTGGCTCTTGTACGTATTGTATATTACCCGTCTTTCCCTATAACTTACCCCTATTTTTCCCAGAATTTCGAACATCATGCACCATTTTACATTTTCGAACGCTTTTTCCAGCTCGACAAGTCCTATGAACGTGTCCTGATTTTTCTTCAGTCTTGCTTCCATTATCAGCTGCAACGTCAAAATTGTCTCTCTGGTACCTCTACCTTTCCTAAAGTCAAACTGATCATCATCTAACACATCCTCAATTTTTCTGTTCCATTCTTCTGTATATCATTCTTGTAAGCAACTTGAATGCATGAGCTGTTAAACTGATTGTGCTACAATTCTTGCACTTGTCAGCTCATACAGCCTTCGGAACTGTGTGGATGATATTTTTCCGAAAGTCAGATGATATGTCGCCAGACTCATACATTCTACACACCAACGCGAATAGTAGTTTTGTCGCCACTTCCCCCAATGATTTTAGAAATTCTAATGGAATCTTACCTTTCTGCCTTTGATCTTAAGTCCTCCAAAGCTCTCTTAAATTTTGATTCTAATACTGGATCCCCTATCTCTTCTAACTCGACTCTTGTTTCTTCTTTATCACATCAGATAAATCTCTCTCCCCCCCCCCCCCCCCATAGAGGCCTTCAATGTACTCTTTCCACCTATCCGCTCTCTCCTCTGCATTTAACAGTTGAATTGCCGTTCCGCTGCACTCTTAATGTTCCCACCCTTGGTTTTAATTTCACCGAAGGTTGCTTTGACTTTCCTATATGCTGAGTCAGTCTTTCCGACAGTCATTTCCTTTTCGATTTCTTCAGGTTTTTCATGCGGCCATTTCGTGTTAGCTTCCCTGCACTTCCTATTTATTTCATTCCTCGGCGGCTGGTATTTCTGTATTCCTGAATTTTCCTGAGCATTTTTTTACTTTCTTCTTTCATCGATCATCTGAGGCATTTCTTGTGTTTCCCATTGCTTCTTCGCAGTTACCTTCTTTGTGTCTATGTTCTTCTTTCCAACTTCTGTGATTGCCCTTTTTAGAGATGTCCATTCCTCTTCAACTGTACTGCCTACTGAGCTATTCTATGTTGTTATACCTACAGCCAGTTTGCTGGTCTCCCATCGGGCACCTCCCCAAGTGGCAGATACGGGAATGCTCACCAGATATGATGGGTACTGGGGAAATAGAACAACCAGGGTGGACCAAAACCAGCAGCTGCTGCCTTGTAGTATGATATTGGCTTATCAAAGGCTGAGGGACTTAACCCTGAAGGAAAATCCTTAATTACATTAGGCCCAGCAAGCCAGCAAAAGAGCTTACTTTTAGCTGCTTTCAAGACACATAAGAGCCTCGGAACGCGATCAACTCGATTAATAAGATACCAGCAAGAGCAGACTCATATCAGGGATGATGGCTTACGGCCTGATGGTAGACAAGGTTTTGCAAAAATGCAAACTCCCGGAGAAGACTTAAATGGATTGGGACTATCTACTTACTCAGCCTCAAAGGAAAATGTGAAGAACTAGTGGACCTTATGGAAAGGAGAATATTAATGATACTGGGGATGAGTGAAACAAAATGGAAAGGGAAAGGCATGAAGAAATTAAGGAAACATTACACACTGTACTGGCATGGAAATAACAGAGAGATGAAGAATGGTGTCGGTTTCATCAAGAATAAAGATCTAGAAGGAGTCACTGACATTCAGTACATTAGTGAGAGAGTAATAAAGATGACTGTACGTTTAGGGAAAGAAAAACTAACTTTAGTACAGGTGTATGCACCTCAAACTGGTTGTTGTCAAGAGGATAAGAACCAGTTTCTTGAAGATTTGGAAAAAGTCACTAGTAAAGAGAGAGTAATCATTAAGGAGACCTAAATGCACAGGTTGGGACAGATAGAACAGGAATGAAAATGTAATGGGACGCCATGGATATGGTAGAAGAAATATAGAAGGTGAACATCTCCTTAACTTCTGTATGAGAAATGGGTTGGTGGTGAAAAATAGTTGGTTTGAGAAGAGACAGAGCCAAAAGATAACACGATACAGTTGGGATGGATTACAAAAGACTGTAATTGATTATGTCATCAAAGATGAAGAGAGGAGTAGAATGGTAACTGATGGCAGAGCAATTCCTAGCGAGAGTCTTGACACTGGCCACCGTCTATTAGTAGCAGACCTGAGAAACTTTCATGTGCCAAAACTACAGAACAAGAAAATGCCAAAAATCAAAGTAGGGGAACTCCAGAAAACAGAGAAGAGAGCTGGATATCAGAACCGTATAAAATCCCTGTTACCAAGATATGAAAGGAAAAATGGAGAGGCAGAATGGACCAGACTAAGGTTCACATTGGTAAAGGAAGCCACCGAAGTTTGTTGAAAGACAAGTATGATAACAAGAGAGAAGGAAACGCCCTGGTGGAATGAAATTGTGAGAGCAGAAATCAGGGAAAGAAATCTCTCCAGGAAAGAGAGGGATCGGAAGAAAAATAAACCGGAACTTATTAGAGATGAGGCAAAGATCATAAACCTCGAATAAATGTACCGAATCAAGAAAGTGGAAGTTAAAAGAACAGTTGCAGAAGAAAAGACAAAGGCATGGAAGATATTCACTCACAAATTGGAGGAGGACAGTAGAGGCAATAAGAAATTATTGTATAGGGTTATCAGAGGCAAAAGGAAACCAATGAATACCATAAAAGCACTTGAAGCTGAAAATGGAAATCTGGTTAGGACAGAAAGTGACATGAGAGATGTCCAGAAAAACGATTTTGACCACCTAATAAGTAGATCAGTTGAAGAACCAAATACAGAACTGGAAAGCCACACTTACAATGAGGAAACTCCCATCACCTGGACGGAAACAGAGACAGCCTTAAAATTTATGCCAAAAGGAAAATCTTCAGGTGCAGATGAAGTGAACGCAGACATGATAAAGTCAGCAGGTATCCAAGGCATACAATAGCTGCACCGAATACACAGTGCCATATGGGCAGATGACAAAATACCTGCGGATTGGAGCAAGGGTGTAATAACTCCCCTGTTTAAGAAAGGTAGCAGGCGGAAACTCACCATCTATAGACGAATAACCCTATTGTCCCATGAGTTGAAAATACTTGAGAAGTTCATAGAAAAGAGACTGAGAACTATCACAGAACCACAGCTGGAGGAGGAGCAATATGGTTTCATAAGTGACAGATTAACAATAGCTCTAATTTTTAGCACCTGCATGTAGATGAAAAAGTGTTGGGAGAAAGGCAAGAACCTGGTCATTGTATTCCTGGACATAGAAAAAGCCTATGATTGTATTATAAGAGATAAGATCCGGAAATTACTGACGAAAAAGATGTGCCTGAAGGACTAATAAGAAAAATTCAGATGGTGTACAAAGACTGTAGTAGCTATGTACAAATTGGGGAAGGATGATCATGGTAGGAGACCAACAGTGGAGTTCAGCAAGGAAGTGCACTGTCCCCGCTACTATTCATCACTGTTATGGATACTATAATGAATAACATCAAGGAGAAGTCAAGTGAACTGAATGCATTTGTCTTTGCTAATAACAACAATATATTGGGTGAAACGGAAGAGGAAGTGCAGATCAGACTCGATGAATGGAAATCTCAGTTCCAGAAATATATACTCGACATCAGCAAGACCAAGACAGTGGTGATGGTAGTCAACAGAGATGGACAACCAGCAAGTGTAAAACTAGGAGACCACCAACTAGAGTGTGTGGACAGTTTTCCTTACCTTGGATGTGCAATCTCCAGTGATAATTTGGTCAGAAATGAAATCACCAACAGAGTGCAAAAAGGATCGGAATTCTACCAACAAGTAAGATCATTTTTATGGGATGACTTGATTCCAAAACCGGCCAAACTGATGATGTTTACTAGCTATTTCATACCAATATTGACCTATGGTATTGAAACATGTAGCCTCACAAAAAGAGAGTCATCAAGGCTGCAAGCATCAAAGATGAAATTTCGTAGATCCACCATCCAGAAGACCAAGATGGACGAGTTTGAGGAGGTGAGGAAAGAAGCCGGAATAAAGACATCCCTATTAGATCGAATTGGCGCATCTAGACTTCGATGGTACGGGCATGTGATGAGAATGGAGCCAACTAGAACAGCCAAAATAAATTTGGAAAGACAGATGGATGGGAAAAAGACATCAAGGAAGACCTCGAACCCGATGAATGGACTTGATTAAGGCTGATCTGGTGACCAAAGGATGTACAGTGGATGATGTTCTCCGTGAACAGGTGTATTTGGACAGGACGAAGTGGAAGAGGCTCATTACCAGTACCCAGGAAACTGGAACTGTTAAATGATGATGATGAGAGAAATTCAAACGTATCTCGTCATTCCTTAGTACTTCCGTATCCCACTTCTTCTCTTATTGATTCTTCCTGACTAGTCTCCTAAACTTCAGCCTTCTCTTCATCACTACTAGAATGTGATCTGAGTCTATATCTGCTCCTGCATACGCCTAACAATCCAGTATCTGATTTTGGAATCTCTGTAACTGAAAACTTCCCGTATCACGCATGACTATTAGATTTTCATCTCCCTTTATGTACTGTATTGCCCTTTCAATATCCTAATATACTTTCTCTATCTCTTCATCTTCAGCTTGCGACGTAGGCATTTATACTTGAACTATCGTTATTGGTGTTGATTTGCTGTCGATGCTGATAAGAACAACCATATCATTGAACTGTTCACAGTAACACACTCTCTGCCCTATCTTCCTATTCATAACGAATCCTACCCCCCCACCCCGTAACACCATTTTCTGCTGCTGTTGATATTACTCTACACACATCTGACCAAAAATCCTTGTCTTCTTTCCATTTCACTTCACTGACCACTACTGCATCTAGATTGAGCCTTTGCATTGTCATTTTCAGATTTTCTAGCTTCCCTACCACGTTCAAGCTTCTGAAATTCCACGCCCCTACTTTTAGAACGGTATCTTTTCGTTGGCTACTCAGTCTAGCCTCCCGGAGATCCGAATGGGGGACTATTTCGGACTCTTTTGCCAATAGAGAGATCATCATGGCACTTTTTCAATTACAGGCCACATGTCCTATGGATGTAGTGGTTTCCATTTACTTCTGCATCCTCAAGGGTCTGCCCCAGTAGCTGAACGGTCAGCGCGTTGGAGTGCCACGCACGGGGGCCCGGGTTCGATTCCCGGCTGGGGTGGGAGATTTTCTCCCCTCAGGGACTGTGCTGTCCTCATCATCATTTCATCCCCATTGTCGATGCGCAAGTCGCCCACTGTGGCGTCGCACTCAATAAGACTTGCGCTTGGTGGCCGAACTCCCCACCTGGGAACTCCCGGCCACTGACGTCATACGATCATTTCCACTTCCATTGCATCCTCATGCAGTTGATCATTGGTGATTCTTTCGTCCCTAGGACAAGAGAGTGCATTGAACCGCTGTCCGCACCTACGTCCTCTATGACAAGGTAGAATGAGGATGATTTCCTATGCCAAAGGTATTCGATCGCCATTAATCAAAATTTAAGCGATGGCGGGTTTCGAACCTAGGACTGAGAACGTTCTGATTACTAATCAAATACAGACATACAGGGAATATGAACATCGAAAAAGGCGATCGACAGACACTACAAAATGGCGAAGTGGGAGTGGCTAGAGGACAAAAGCAAGGCTCTAGAAGCATACAAAAGTAGGGGAAAGATAGGTGCCGCCTATAGGGAAATTGAAGATAACTATATGAATACCAAGAGCTGAGATGGCAAGCCAATACTAAGTAAAGAAAGGAAAGCTTAAAGGTGGAGGAAATATACAGACGGTCTATGTAAGGGCAATAAAACTAGAGGATAAAAGTATAGAAAGAGAAGAAGAAGTAGGCGAAGGTGAGATGTGAAATATGCTACTGCGAGGATAATTTGACAGAACACTGAAGGTGCTAAGTGGAAACGAAGCTCCTTGAGCCATTCCTTCAGAATTATTCAGATCACTGGGCGAGGCAGCCATGACAAAACTATTCCACCTGGTGTGCTTGATATACGAGAAAGGCGAAATACCCGCAGACTACAGGAGCAACTGAATACTTCGAGTTCCAAAGAGGCCGCTGACAAGTGTGAGTAATACCGAACCTTGAGTTTAGTAAGCCATGGCTGCAAAATACTGATTGTAATTCTTTGCAGAAGAATGGAAAAAGTGGTAGAAGCGATCCTTGCGGAAGATCGGTTCGGACATCGGAGAAATTTGGGGACACGTGAGGCAATACTGATTCTGCAACTTAGGAAGACAGACCTACGTTTATAGTATTTGTAAATTTGAACCGAAAAGTTATTTACAACTTACACAGAAACCACAGCCGGCCGCTGTGGCCGAGCGGTTCTAGGCGCTTCAGTCTGGAACCGCACTGCTGCTACGGTCGCAGGTTCGAATCCTGCCTCGGGCATGGATGTGTGTGATGTTCTTAGGTTGGTTAGCTTTAAGTAGTTCTAAGTTCTAGGGGACTGGCGATCTCAGATGTTAAGTCCCATAGTGCTCAGAGCCATTTGAACCATTTTGAACAGAAACCATACTGCAGTTGTAAGAGGTGAAGGGCATCAAAGGGAAGCAGTGGATGAGAAGGGAGTGAGACAGGGTTGTAGCCTGTCCCAGACGTGAGCCAATCTATTCATTGAGCGGGCTGTGAGAGAAGCCAATGATCGGTTAGTAAAAGGAACTACAGTTCAGGAAGAATAAATGCAAACTTTACGGTTTGCCGATCTAGACTATTTTATGATTAATTTTATATGTCACATTGTGATCGCTGACTTTCTCCAACAATGTTTCCATAAAGGAATGGATAGTGCCTTGAATTCTGTCAGAGACGGTTAAGGAGTTGGAAGAGTTCTTGGACGGAATGGATGGTTGAAAATAATTGTGAAACACTCTAGATCTCAAGGCACGTTTATTAAAAGGTGACTGGTTTCGATCATCACTTGATCATCTTCAGGCCATGAATCATACTGATGGATAATGACTGTGCATTGAGCAGGAACATTGAGCGATCTAGACTGTTTTATGATTAATTTTAAATATTGCACTATGGTAGCTGAGTTTCTGTAACAATGTTTTCAAAAAGGAATGGATAATGCCTTGGAAAGCGATTGTTTGACTGATTTATTTTAATTTTAAATATTACGTTCTGATCTCTGACTTTCTGCAATAATGTTTTCAAAAAGGAATGTATAGTACTTCGAAAAGCGATTGATTGACTGATTTATTTATTCATCCCAGGTACATGTACATTGTATGGATGACGGCAGTGGTTGATACAGTTGTGCTTATCAAGTAACGTATATAACAATAATTTTTATTAAATAACATACATAACTTCGTACATTTTTTGTAGTTCTTATTTTAGTCGTGTAACGTTTCCACAGGGCTGTGCATAATTTAAAGACGAAAGTCAGTTTTGTATGATGTGTCACTGCGAAGCGGCATAGTTCGCTGAAACTTGGACCATACATAAAAATAACTGCTACAGTACAGAAGGCACCTGAGAGACGTAATGCGACGAACAGAAATGGCACTTTTATTCAGAAACAATAATTACATTGAAGTCACCGCCATTTGTGATTTTCCCCTAACATCACAATAGGTGAACATGGTTCTTAGTAGGATGTCTGATCACCCCTGACTGCATTATGTGCTGTGCACCGTTCTCCCATGCTGGGCTACAATGTTGGTAAGTTCTTACGACAGGAAGTGCCACTGCACCACCAGCGCGGTGGACGTGCTGCAACACGTATCCTCAACGCATCCAACACGTCCTGGATGTTGTTTAATTCGGGGGAACGAGCAGACCTATCCGCTCACCTAATAACCTCTCGTTCCAAGAGCTGCTCAACCTACACAGTTCGATGCGGCCGCGCACTGTCAACCATACAAATGAAGTCAGGGCCGGCAACTTTCCTGAAAAGGCTCACAAGTGGAACGAATACAGCGTCACAACAATGTTGAACAGTGAGTGTACAGTGTTCAAACATTTGGAGGTCAGTACGCCGTGAAATATCATGCCTCCCCAGGACATAACACCTGGACCACCAAAATGATCATATTCGACAATGTTCCTGCGTGCATTACACACCCTCGTGTGGCCAGAGGCGGGAATACGTAATGCACGCAGGCCCTCAATGTACTCTTTCCACGTATTCTCTCTCTCCTCCGCGTGTAACAGTGGAATGCCTCTTACATTCCGAAAGTCAACGCCCATGCTTCCACCGAAAGCTATAAGCTGAATCTGTACCTCCCACGACTTATGGGTCTTGGTGGAAAGAGATAAAAAATACCTTTATTGAGTAAAAGGTTATTTCCGGTTTGAATACTTGTGCGGAGTGACACTTCTGCGGACAGATACATCTGGGGAACAAAGGGCTCTAGGTAGGACAAACGTCTTTTCGCAGGTAATACACAGGCTTAGAATTTGTTTCCCGTCTAGCAGCGTAGCGTGGTGTAGTCTACGACGAGTGTCACTAGGAATTAGTTTTAATACACGCCGAGTCATTGAAAAACTGCGGCGTCGCTTTCAGAGGCGAGGCTAATGGATTAATTGTGCGTAGGCTTACCTTACATTTTTTTTATACAGGTGATCCATACATCGATTCTTCTTGGTAGCAAAGTTATCAGTCCGTTATCCTTAAATTTCCGATTACTTGTAAGTTGTTTAAACAGGTTTTTTTTCTATGCCAATTGTGCAGAGAAAACTTAACCTCTCATTTGTCATTGAATTGTGAATGTAATTCTTAATTCTTTTGTGAGTACTCACATTTTTTCAGAAGAATCTGTTGCGACAGGGGATAAGCTTTGTTACTTCATTATAAATATTTTGAAGATCATTGTCCATTACGAATTTAAGAAGATCATTTCCCAGCAATGAAACTGAATGTTCTTCTCACAACTTAGCCATTCTTCAACAAAGAAAATGAGTTAAGAAACATTTGTTTTGACAAACATAAATATAACAAATGTAACAAAACAAATGTTTCTTAACTCATTTTCCACTCGTTCTCTGTTGAAGAATGGCGAAGTTGTGAGAAGACCGTTCAGTTTCATTGTTGAGAAATTTGATTTGTAATTTCCAAACTGATTCTCATCAAGCAACTATATAAAATGTATATTCTTAAGATCAAAACGCATTTCCATTCGCTCTATCATGTTTCCTAAGATCTCATAAGATAACATCCTAAGAAACTGGAAGTTGTAACGCCGGAAATTCATATCCTCCTATTTCCATCTATTGTACTATAAATTTGTTTTCCTTATTTTTGTTACCTGAATATATGACATTTCTGTGTCTTTACATATTGTAATTGTTTTACTTTTTGTATATATATATTTATGCATTTATGTCGATGTATAATTGGTTTGTTTCGTAAATATTATTTGTATTTTTACGCTGGGTCTTGCCTAGGGAAAACTGCTATCGAACGATTACATCGATAGGTCGTGTGAAGAATCAAAGTGTGTAGGACCTTTGGTAGTGTTAACCCTGTCGCGTGGAGCGCGGGCAGAGGGGGAGTCTGGCTGGAGTAGCGAGTGGAGCAGGTGTGTTGTGTGAAGCTCCCGCGAGTTGCCGCGCTTTCGGGGTTTGGCAGCATGTAATTGCGCTTGACTTGCGATGATAGTTTCTGACATGGTGCCGCGGACGGGAAGCATTAGCTGGCGCACATCAAGAGCCCGTTTCGTCTGGTGACCGTGTCGAGAAGAAGGCGCGCCAACATCCAGCTTCTGCAACAGTGACGGCCGACAATGAGTGACTGTCGCCACCTCCTCGATCGACGGCTTCAAACCTTCAATCAACCAACAAGGAAGACTGGAAGCACGTAAAGTTTTAGAACTGTATGGCAGACCTCAGCTTTTCAAACTTTTAAAATTGTTGCATCACAAAATTACAGCTACTTAGCATGAACCTTTGTTGCTCATTGTCCCAATTGCATTACCAAGCAGGGTCCCTTCCTTTTCCGGAATGAACCCGAGTGTCGTTGAAATTCAAACGCCAGCATGAAAGTAATACTATAGCATTTCACTGCTTTAATTTCAAAGTTCAGTTAAAGTATTCATAGATGGCTACAATATTCAGATTACACAAGCACAAATTAAGAGTGCGAGTTTTGTTACCGTATTTTAGCTTACCTGTGACTGCAGCTCAGTTTGGTACGTACTAAATTTTACTATTGTTAATTGTTCAGAATCATTTAATTCAAGTTCAAAGTTAAATCTCTTATTTCTAAATTGCGTAGATTCAAGTAGCTTTTGAAATGATTGTTGAGGTAGTCCAAGACTAACCGTATTTTACTGAATTTCGATGTGCTTCAGAAAGAAAGCTCACTATTAACTTCAGTCACTAAATTAACTTTCGATTTTCCGGTTTTATTAATTCTTTTGCTAAATTAAGTCAGAGTGTAGCGAAATTTATTGCTTCTGACAAACTTTCAGTTTTCACACTACACTTGTCAACCTTCAGTTGCCACGCTTCTAGTGCTAATTATATGTGTAATAATCTTTCTTTTTCAGTTACTATAGTAATTGTCCTTAGGACTGGCGACCGTAATTTCCCCCAAATCTCAAATATCTAATTACCGCTAGTTGACTGTTAACGTAACGGCCGCACATTTACTTTCTTTATTAACTTTACCCCTTTTTCAAAATTAATTTCCACCAGTTTCATTAGCATTTTTCCTTTCATTTAGATGTAACCCTTTTCTCCCTCTTTACCGACAAATTAACCTCGGTGACGATTGCTTTTCCCAAATTTCCATTAGGTACACGCGGTTTAATTTTTCACTGTCATTAAGGTCGATAAGTGAGGGGGAGGTTACACGTGGCGATCTGGTGACAGGACCATCTTCGGATTTGAGGTTGTTCTGGACACGAATTTTGCATTGTGCAAATCTCGTAACAAAGTACTGGTTACGTACAGGCCGTTACGTCAGCGAGAATAAGTAGTGGGAGTAATCCTAATTATATTTGAGATTTGGCATTTATATTGAAAATTATTAAAATGAGTGAAGGCAACAATTGCCAAAATTTGGTAGACTTGGATACGGAACAATCGGTCGAACAGTGGGAAACGCGCCCCGCGGTACCCATTGTTCAGGGGCAGGCGGCTAGCATGAAAGACGCGACCGCCGAAACGCAACAAAGAGCAGAAATGGAATTCCAAACTTTAGAAAATGTTTCGGAATCGGAAGTGAAAATCAAATCTGAATCCCTTGATGACGAATACGGGGGGGACAATTAAAGAGGAAGCCGCTACGGAAGTAAAACCGGTAGTTTCCGGGAATTTAACTGATTTATTGAATGTTTTCATTAACAAAATCAAGAGTCAATCGGCCAAGCAAGAAGCTCAGGCTGTCAAGCAAGAAGCTCAGGCTGCCAAGCAAGAAGCTCAGGCTGCCAAGCAAGAAGCTCAGTTTGAAAAAATTGAACGGATGCTAGACAGTCAGAACAAAGCTACTAACGTTGTTAACAACAATGTTGGAGTTGTTAACACAAAAGTTGATAAAATCAAAGAAGATATTGTTGTAATTAATACCGAAATCGGTAATCTTAAACAGGAAATGATAGGCGTTCAGGCGGAAATTGCGAGCATAAATACTCGTTTTTATTCCGAAATTAGCAGAATCGAGAAAAGTGTAGGAGAATCAGTTGCTCCGATCATCGAGAATAAGCTGACGGAACAAATTCAATTACTGAAAAAAGAGGATCAGAAGAAGGTGGAAACTTTAAAGGCTTTAGTATCCGAAGTAGATACCAAAGTGACGAAGCAGGCTAATACCTGCGAAGAGAAAAAAAGGGAAGTAGAAACGCTTGCGACAACCACTTGCCAACTAATTACGAGAGTGTCGGAATTAGAAAAGAAACTTGACGAAAAACAAGAGCTATGTGCCAATCTATGCACATAGTTCGGAATTGTTGACGAAAGAGGAGCGGTTCGACCCCTTGAAAAAAGGCGGTATACACGCGACGGATTTCATTAAGAATTGTGAAAGAGTTTTACCCAGATCATGGACTAATGAGAGAAAAATTAATGCGGTTATTGGTGTGCTGGCTGGTGATGCCAAGCGTTGGGGCTTAAACCTCAACATTACGAACCTGACTTTAGACGAATTTAAAAATTTGTTTCTGGCTGAATACTGGTCAGAGCAAAAACAGCAAAGTGTCTGGCGCGAATTTGTCGTATCGAGGCCTTTCGATGCGAATTTGCGCGGTTCGATGAAGGAGTTTTGTGAGGGCTGGATCCGCAAGTTGGAATATTTGCGTGATCGCCGCACGGAATCCGAAATAGTCTGGGAACTCTATAAGAAGCTTCCAGATGATACAAAACGCTACGTAGGAAGCAATTACAGGACAATCAATGATTTCCTGGAAAGAGTTGAGGACGAGGACTATTGGCGCAATAATCGCTACAGTGGTAGCGGCCGTGGTAACAACAACGGGTACCACAGCAACCACAACAACGATAACCATGGGAATAATGCATACCGCAACCATGGCAGCAATAACAATAATGGTTCAGACCGTAATAACAATCGGTACAATGCAAATAATAACGGGAATGACGGAAACCAGTATCATACTAACGTGATACGTGCTTCACAGAATAGTAATAACGCCAGAGGGTGTGATCAGCCGCCTCAGCAGCATCCGGGGAGCGTATCTGCTGGGACGAGACAGGGAAACCATTAGCCGCGCCGGTGAGGGGCCGACCGGGCGTGGAGAAATTTTGGCGGCCCAATAACAGGAGAAAACCCAGGTGTCGTCGTTATGAAAATTCCGTGTGGAATAATCAACGGCGGGAGAGTGTGCCAGTGTTAGGAGAAAGGAGTGCGCCCACAAGTAGTAGATCAGCTGTATACACGGCAGTAGGAAGTACATTCACTGTCAGTGAGAACAATTTAAGTAGTGTTCCGGAAATCGATTATAAAGTGGTAGCTGTTAACACCCACAGCGGAACTGGAGATTGAGTTTAAGAATGATTCGCAAGTTATGAGAGAAGATCAGATGTCGGATAAAACGTCCGTCATCGAGCGAGGGGATGCAGAGAGGGGTGAGGTCTGGTTAAGGCAGTTCGGTCGCTTATACGACGAACTAAGAGATTATAGGGGCCTGTATGGGAGAAGTGTTTATGGGGAGCGCGTGCAGGATTTTCCGCGTCTCGGCCCGCAGGAAGATAGTGTTTGTGAAATGATAGAAAGTTCTGGCCCTAACCGGCAGACTTTACCAGGAACAGTTGATGTTAATGGGGAGCACGAGCAAGATTCGTCGTGTTTCGTCCCGCAGGAGTTAGATGTTGAAGTAGTAACGTAAAGTTCTGGCCCTAACCGGCAGACCTTACCGAAAGTCGTAGTGGTAGAAGTAGCCGACCCATCCGACGCAAACCTCCAGTTTAAACATTGCGAGAGTATTAAGGAGAAAGATTACGAAAATTTTAGTGATAGCCGGACACGATTGGTAGAAAAGCACATAGATTACAGCGTGTGTGAGGTTAGAGCTGACATTATACGGTCAGACGATAGCAGTGTGGGTGGCGCAGATCTAGAGGAAGTAATTGCAGATACTACTGGGCACATTCCTCCAGGTAGATTGGCAGATGAGATCAATCTGACTAAAGAGGAATCAACGAAGGTGACAATTAGTGAATTGATAGCAAAGCAACACTCACTAGTTGACGAGTTAGAGGAAAAGGTTTCGGTATTGGAGGCGAAGCTACAGACTAAGCCTCAGGACAAACGTGTTGAAATTAAAACTGTATGTGAACAGAAGCTGAAAAAGCCGCCAGATAAGCCGGCTTTAGTATCAAAGCCGGATGGTTTTTTCTGGAATGACCTGGATATAGACGAGGATTTACTGTGGGAAAATAAAGAAACAGTCGAGGACAAGTGTAGACAGATAGCAGTGTCTGCTAATATGCACGGCCAACAACTAAACGTGTTGATTGACACCGGTGCAGAATTGAGTGCTGTATCTGGAAAAATATTTCAGTTACTGAAAGACAGACCTGGCATCGTAGTTATGCCAGTAACAGGAGTGAAAATTATCGGTGCTACTGGGAAGGCCAGTAAACCGGTCACAAAACAGATTTTTGTCCACTTCGAGATATGTGGGGTACGATTTCAACAAGAGTTGGTCGTTGTGCCAGACTTGACTACGGAAGTAATTATCGGGTTAGATTGGCTATTAAAGTACCGTGCAGTGATTAACTGTGAAAGCAAAACTTTGACATGTATGTCACTAGATAAAACAATGGTAGTTGGTTTTGACGAGGCAGGAGACGGTGTGCATAGGCAATACCAGCCTATACACATTGTTAACTGGCCGGATGACATTGACGTAGGAATGAATTTGAACTTCCGTAACGTGAGGAATTTCGGCATTGACAAAAGTGAGGGGGAGGTTACAAAGTCACGCTTACGAAGACTTATTTTAGCGTGAAATTTCTTGTTACAGTCTTAATGCGTGAGGTCACAGATTGTTCTGGTCTCATATCTTTTAAAGAGTTAATGGGCTTCTTGTTTTCAGCATTGCTCATACCAATATCAAATGCAATTTTGTGTTGAAGAAGTGCATAGAGACTGCCAAACATATACAGATTTTTCTTTGTAAAGGAAATGCAAGAAAAGGAATTTATTTAGAACGCTAAGTAAGCCAGAAGCACTGTCGAACGAATCTGCATCCCAGTCTTCACCGTCTGCCGGGGTATTTTGGAAACTGTCTTTCAACTCATCGTATTTAAGATATGTTGCCTGAACACCTCGTGAACCACCAAATCAAAACTGTTAATCTGGAAGATGATGGTACTTCCGTCAACACTTTACGGATGTGAGTTGATGGGGCATGGCCGCAGACACTCACCTCCACAAGGTACAAGTCCTGCAAAACAAGGCCTTAAGAATCATTACTGAGGCACATTGGTTCGACCCCAACACGCACATACACAATAACACAAACATGCAAACCATCACCACCATCATACAGAATAGAACACAATCATTTTATGACAAATCAGAAAACTCACCATTCCATCTCATCTCGTCACTCGGATCATATCCTCTCCATGTAAACTACAAACACCCAAGGAACATAACCACTCGTCATTTCAGAGTATAAAACACCACACAAAATATCACACTAAACACAGAAAAATTTCACACACAATAAAAACCACATACACATGTAGGTAAACCCCTCCTTTCGCACCCGCTACCTTACGCAGAAGGCATTTGGAAGAATCCACCGGATCTTCATATACTAAATGGGCACAAACCCAATCATGCAAACGCACGGCATGCCACCTCGTGAACTGAAATTACATCGTGTAGTGCTTGTTTGAGGCAATCTGAATCCTTTATTCTGTAAGAGTTGTGCTCTCTTTGAGGACTTCCTAAAAATGATGGAATGCTGCAAGGTTGTAAATAACAAGCCTAACTGCTTTGATATTTTTAGAACAATATAACAACACTAGATTAAGTTTATAAGCACAACAGTGTTAAATATAAACATAAAAAAAGGTTTACATTATCTCTGATCCGAGAGTTCCGGAACTTGTACAGAAAATTGGAATAGAGATCAACATAAACAGAATTTCCACCCTTTTTGTTGCTCACAAAAACCACACATTGCATGTTGTAATACCATAAAGCAAGACCTTCAGATGTGCTGGCCCAGATTGCTGTACACACCGGTACCTCTAATAGACAGTAGCACGTCATCTTGCATTGATGAAGGCCTGTATTCGTCATGGCATACAACCACAACTTCATCAAGGGCTCTGTTGGTCCAGATTGTCCCACACCTCAACGGTGATTCGGCGTAGAGTGGTTGGTGCGTCACGTCGTCCATAAACAGCCCTTTCTAATCTATCCCAGGCATGTTCGATAGGGTTCTTGTTTGGAGAACATGCTGGCCATTCTAGTCGAGCAATGTCGTTACCGCCGGCCGCGGTGGCCGAGCGGTTCTAGGCGCTACAGTCTGGAACCGCGTGGCTGCTACGGTCGCAGGTTCGAATCCTGCCTCGGGCATGGATGTGTGTGATGACCTTAGGTTACTTAGGTTTAAGTAGTTCTAAGTTCTAGGGGACTGATGACCTCCGAAGTTAAATTCCATGGTGCTCAGAGCCATTTGAACCATTTTTTTGATGTCGTTATCCTGAAGGAACTTATTCAGAAGATGTGCAAGATGGGGGCGCGTATTGTCGTCCAAGAAGACGACTGCCTCGCCAATATGCTGCCGATGTGGTTGCACTATCGGTCGGAGGATGGCATTCACGTCTCGTTCAACCATTACGGCGTCTTCCATGACCACCAGCGGCGTACGTCGGCCCTACATAAAGCCACTTCATAACAGCGGGGAACCTCCACCTTGCTGCACTCGCTGGACAGTGTGTCTAAGGCGTTCAGCCTGTCCGGGTTGTCTCCAAACACGTCTCCGACAATTGTCTGGTTAAAGGCATATGCGACACTCATCGCTGAAAGAAAGTGATGCCAATCCTGAGCGGCCCATTCGGCATGTTGTTGGGCCTATCTGAACCGCACTGCATGGTGTCGTGGCTGCAAAGATGGACCTCGCTGCGGACGTCGGGAGTGAAGTTGCGCATCATGCAGCCTATTTGAGACGTAACATGACGTTCTGTCGCTGAACGAAAAGCATTATTCAACATGGTGGCGATGCTGTCAGGGTTCCTCCGAGCCATAATCCGTAGACGGCGGTCATCTACTGAATTAGTAGCCCTTGGGCGGCCTGAGCGTGGCATGTCATCGACAGTTCCTGTCTCTCTGTATTTCCTCCATGTCCGAACAACATCGCATTGGTTCAGTCCGAGACCCCTGGACACTTCCCTTGTTGAGAGCCCTTCCTGGCACAAAGTCACAATGCGGACGCGGTCGAACCGCGGTATTGACCGTCTTGGCATGGTTGAACTACAGACAGCACGAGTCGTGTATGTCTTGACTGGTGGAATGACTGGAACTGATCGGCTGTCGGACCCCCTCTGTCTAATAGGCGCTGCTCATGCATGATTGTGTACGTCCTTGGGCTTTTCTAATGACATCTCTGAACAGTCAAAAGAACTGTGTGTGTGATACAATATCCACAGTCCACGTCTATCTTCAAGAGTTCTGGGAACCAGGGTGATGCAAAACTTTTTTTGATGTGTGTATATAGGACCCGGACATTTTTATTTGACAAAATTATGGACACCTGCATGTTTACCTGCCTTTTGTTTAATCATCAGAGTCTTCTTCTGACTGATTTCATTCTGTTCTTCAGGAATTAACGAAGTCCACTCCTCTGGCAATTTCTTCATCTCAGAGTAGCACTTGCAACCTACATCCTCAGTTACATGCTGGATGTATTCCAATCTCTGTCTTCCTTTACAGTTTTTGCTCCCTACAGCTCCCTCTAATACCATGGAAGTCCTTCCCTGATGTCTTACAGATATCGTATCATCCTGTCCCTTCTCGTTGTCAGTGTTTTCCACGTATACCTTTTCTCTCCGATTCTGCGCAGAACCTCCTCATTCCTTACCTTATCAGTCCACATAATTTTCAACATTCGTCTGTAGCACCACATCTCAAGAGTTTCTATTCTCTTCTGTTCCTTTCCCACAGTCCATATTTCACTACCTTACAATCCTGTGCTCCCAACGTACATTCTCAGAAATTTCTTCCTCTAATTAAGGCCGACATTTTATATTAGTAGGGTGCTATTGGTCAGGTATGTCCTCTTTGCTGTTGCTAGTCTGCTTTTTTATGTCCTCCCTGCTGCGTTCGTCATTGATTATTTTGCTGCCTAAGTAGCAGAATTCTTTATCTTCACGTTCTTTGCGATCATCAATCCTGATGCTAAGTTTCTCTCTGTTCATTTCTGGTACTTCTGATTACTTTCGTCTTTCTTCGATTTAGTCTCAATCCACATTCTGTACTTCTTATACTGTTCGTTCCATTCAGCAGATCATGTAATTCTTCTTCACATTCATTCAGGATAGCAATGTCATCAGCGAATCGTATCATTTATACCCTTTCACCTTGAATCTTAATTCGAGTCCTGAACGTTTCTTTTGTTTTCCTCATTGCTTCTTCGGTGAATAGATTGAACAGTAATGCGAAAGACTACACCGCTGTCTTACACACCTTTTAATCCGAGCACTTCGTTTTTTGTCCGCGATCACTGAGGCTCAGTTATATGTTTGTCTCACTATTTTGTCAGTAAGTCCCCAAACATCAAGCGCATTATGTACAATTTGCGATTAACAACGAGCAATTTGGTTGCTAGAAATATTGTGGAAACCAATAAATCTTTCTATGGGGCCATCTTGTGTAGAAAAGCTGACAATAATAGTCATTTGTGACTTAGAAGAAACATTCAGTGTTTTATCTGCTCGCAAGCCGAGAAATTGTTCAAATGGCTCTAAGCACTATGGGACTTAACATCTGAAGTCATCAGTCCCCTAGACTTAGAACTACTTAAACCTAGCTAACCTAAGGACATCACACACATCCATCCCCGAGGCAGGATTCGAACTTGAGACCGTAGCAGCAGTGCGGTTCCGGACTGAAGCACCTAGAACCACTCGGCCACAGTGGCCGACAAACCGAGGAACTCACATGACTGTAATTATTCTTTAATGTAGTCATTAATGGCATCGCTAAAGGATTCAGTTAATTAATTTTGAATTGCGCTTGACGTTCCTTTGAACCTAGGTGATCTGCAAGCGGTCGCGGATAAACTGTTCCTTTGTAGATAACAGTTCCAATAATCCAAGATAATTCCTCTTGTTATCGGAACTTTCATCTTCAGATTTTCCTGTGGATACAAGCTTTTGCTTGCCAAGAAACAAACAACATCAATAAGTCTCTCGATTACGAATCTATTTTCTTTCACGCTAGTATAATGTTTTATAGCTAGAAGTTTGGCTCTTTCTGAAATTCAATGACCCGACAGCTGAGAACTCTCTAATTAAGAAGATGTATTCTTGAAATCGCGTGCTTCTCGCGTTTTCTGTCAAAATGTTTTGTTACACATGCTCTGAAAGAAGGTGACATGCATTCTTTTTCAATGGCGGATCCACCAAAGAAAGTAAACAATGTATTTGTCACAGAGAAACCTGTAAGCCAAGGATACATTTTATTCCAAGAAAACTGAAACTTTCTGTTTTTGTTTACCATCAACTAAGGTGTGGAGTGAATCGCTTGTCTTTATAAGCGCACTTTATTTCGTTAAGTCCAGCTTGAAAATGGTTTCTCATCTAATTCTCAAAATAAAGACACAAGTATTCTTTCTGCACAAGCCATAATATAATCAGATAATCACATTCGCTCACGAATTATGCTGCTAAAATAAGTTTTGTTAAATCAGGACTGAACAGCGCGCGAAATGACACAAAATTTCACAGCTGAGACAAGCCTCGCTGCCACACTCCTGAGACGCAAGTGACCGCCAGTCATCCAGCCATCTGCCGTATGGAAACAAGAGGCTATGTCCAGAAGCCTCCAGTAAAGTGTTAGGCTGGATAGCATGCATAACGGACTGAACTCTCAAATCACAAATGGACTGAGTGAAAGTGTAATAAAATAGTATGTTTTGAATGCATTGCTATATTTTAACTCTAATGCTGAAAGATTAGTTCAAATTTTTGGGTAGTCTAAGACACTGAAGAGCTTCGCCACTAGGCTCTTTACTAAATTTAATTTGTCTTTTACCACTTTCAGCAGTTTCAGGCTGGTCTGCCCATCTAAGGACGAGATATAGGTTAAGTTGCATTGTAATAGTTTGGTTGTGAGTTGACGAATCCAACAATTTTGAGAGCAAACAGCTACCTTAAGTGATTCGGGCTCCGTAGAAATGTCGAAACATTTCATCTCTGCAGAAGTGGTACGAACTCCGCCGTTTGGACGAATAGGTGAGGCGCGTCACTCCAGAGGAGAGTTGTGATTGCACGCACCCCTGTGGCACCCACCGCGCCAAGGCCGGTCTAAAGCGCCACAGATATGCACTGACGCGCTGAAGAAACTGGTATAGGCATGCGTATTCAAATACAGAGATATGTAAACAGGCAGAATACGGTGCTGCAGTCGGCAACGCCTGTGTAAGACAAGTGTCTGGCACAGTTGTTAAATGGGTTACTGCTGCTACAATGGCAGGTTACCAAGATTTAAGTGAGTTTGAACGCGGTGTTATAGTCGGCGCACGATCGATGGACAAAGCTTCTCTGAGTTAGCAATTAAGTGGGGATTTTCCCATACGACCGTTACACTAGTGTACTGTGAATATCAGGAATCCGGTAAAACATCAAATCTGCGGCCGAAAAAAGGATCATGTAGGAACGGGACCAACGACGACTTAAGAGAATCGTTCAATGTGACAGAAGTGCAACCCTTCCGCAAATTGCTGCAGATTTCAATGCTGGGCATCAACAAGTGTCAGCCTCCCAACCATTCAATGAAACATCATCGATATGGGCCTTCAGACCTGAAGGCCCATTCGTGTCCCCTTGATGACTGCGTGACACAAATCTTTATGCCTCTCCTGGGCCTGTCAGTACCGACATTGGACCGTTGACGACTGGAAACATGTTGCCCGGTTGAACGAGTCTCGTTTCAAATTATATCGAGTGGATGGACTTGTATGGGTATGGAGACAACCTTATGAATCCATGGACCCTGCGTGTCAGCAGGGGACTGTTCAAGATGGTGGAGGCTCTTTAACGGTGTGGGGGCGTGTGCAGTTGGAGTGATGTGGGACCCCTGATACGTGTAGATACGACTCTGACAGGTGACACGCACGTAAGCATTCTGTCTGATCTCCTGCATCCACTCATGTCCATTGTGCATTTCGACAGACCTGGGCAATTCCAACAGACAATGCGACACCCCGCAGGTCCAGAATTACTACAGAATCGCTCCAGGAACACTCTTTTGAATTTAAACACTTCCGCTGCTGGCCGCCAAACTCCCCGGACATGATCATTATTGAGCATATCTGGGATGCCTTGCAACGTGCTGTACAGAAGAGATCGCCACCCCCTCGTACTCACACAGATTTATTGATAGACCTGCAAAATTCATGGTGTCAATTCCTTCCTGTCAGTTCCCTCCGGCACTACTTCAGATATTAGTAGAGTCCATGCCACGTCATGCTGCAGCACTTCCGCGTGCTCGCGGGGGCCCTACACGACATTGGGCAAGTGTGGCGGTTTTTTTGGTTCTTCAGTGTAAATTGCTAGAGTGGCACAGACGCAGCTTTTACTGAAGCCTGATGATTGGAGTGGCAATATGGCGGCGTCAGGAAGTATGTATACAGTACTAATACGAATTTCTGAAACTAAATGGATTTGTAAGCTTTACGAGATTGTCAAAAGATATTCTGCAGTTGAGCATATACTTGTGTACTATTTCATTTTAACACATACAGTGCAGACACGTGTTAGAACATCAAGTTACATATATACACGTTTAAAGCAGACTGTAGTATTCGTAAAAACACTCAGATTAATAAATATACTATAATTAAAAAAAGGCTCTAAGCACTATGGGACTTAACTTCTGAGGTCATCAGTCCCTTAGAACTTAGAACCACTTAAACCTAAGTAACCTAAGGACATCACACACATCCATGACCGAGGCAGGATTCGAACCTGCGACCGTAGCGGTCACGCGGTTCCAGACTGTAGCGCCTAGAACCGCTCGGCCACTCTGGCCAGCACTATAATTTCATCTTGGAACCCTTCCATTGGTCTATGTTTGCATACAAGAACAGCAATGTGGGATATTAAGATGGCATCTGTTCCCGAAAGAACAGATACCATTGATGACCGTGCAGCTTCTCTAGAATGAAACGATAATTAAATCGAAACCATTAGCTGCCGACAGGTGTTGTTGATGTACATCAATGGGGGACAGCTGAAAATGTTTGCTCCAACTGGGACTCGAACCCGGGATCTCCTGCTTGCATGGTAGATGCTCTATCCATCTGAGCCACCGAGGGCACAAAGGATAATGCGGCTGCAGGGACTTACCCCTTGCACGCTTCGCGCGAGACCCACATTCCCAACTGTCCACAACCAAATTTGTAGTACTCCTAATAGATATTTGCCTATTCACTCATTACTCTCGCCAGACTAAGCTGACGAGTCCCGTAAGGTGGAGAGCAGTTGGGAATGTGGTTCTCACGGGAGGCGTGCAGGGGATAAGTCCCTGCAGTCGCACAGTCCTCTGTGCCCTCGGTGTCTCAGATGGATAGAGGAGCTGCCATGTAAGAAGGAGAACCCGGGTTTGAGTCCCGGTAGGGGCATACATTTTCAGCTGTCCCCATTGATGTATATCAACAACACCTGTTGGCAGCTAAGGGTTTCGATTTAATTATCATTTCATTCTAGAGAAGCTGCACGGTCATTAATGGTATCTGTTCTTTCGAGAACAGATAGCATCTTCATATACACTACTGGCCATTAGAATTGCTACACCAAGAAAAAATGCAGATGACAAACGGGTATTCATTGGACAAATATATTATACTACAACTGACATGTGAATACATTTTCACGCAATTTGGGTGCTTAGATCGTGAGAAATCATTACCCAGAACAACCACCTCTGGCCGTAATAACGACCTTGATACGCCTGGGCAATGAGTCAAACAGAGCTTGGATCTCGTGTACAGGTACAGCTGCCCATGCAGCTTCAACACGATACCACAGTTCATCAAGAGTATTGACTGGCGTATTGTGACGAGCCAGTTGCTCGGCCACCATTCACCAGACGTTTTCAATTGGTGAGAGATCTGGAGAATGTGCTGGCCAGGACAGCAGTCGAACATTTTCTGTATCCAGAAAGGCCCGTGCAGGAGCTGCAACATGCGGTCGTGCAGTATCCGGTTGAAATGTAGGGTTTCACAGTGTTCGAATGAAGGGTAGAGCATCATCATGATGCTGTAAACAGAACCTGGATTCATCCGAAAAAATGACGTTTTGCCATTCGAGCTCCCAGATTCGTTGTTGAGTACACCATCGCAGGCGCTCCTGTCTGTGATGCAGCGTCAAGGGTAACTGAAGCCATGGTCTCCGAGCTGATAGTCCGTGCTGCTGCAAACGTCGTCGAACTGTTGGTGCAGATGGTTGTTGTCTTGCAAACGTTCCCATGTGTTGACTCAGGGATCGAGACGTGGCTGCACGATCCGTTACAGCCATGCGGATAAGATGCCTGTCATCTCGACTGCTAGTGATACGAGGCCGTCGGGATCCATCACGGCGTTGCGTATTACCCTCCTGAAACCACCGATTCCATATTCTGCTAACAGTGATTGGACCTCGACCAACGCGAGCAGAAATGTCGCGATACGATAAACCGCAATCGTGATAGGCTACAATCCAACCTTATCGGAGTCGGAAACGTGATGTTACTCATTTCTCCTCCTTACACGAGGCGTCACAACAACGTTTCACCAGGCAACGCCGGTCAACTACTGTTTGTGTTTGAGAAATCGGTTGGAAACTGTCGTCATGTCAGCACGTTGTAGGTGTCGCCACCGGCGCCAGACTTGTGTGAATGCTCTGGAAAGCTAATCATTTGCATATCACAGCGTCTTCTTCCTGTAGGTTAAATTTCGCGTCTGTAGCACGTCATTTTCGTGGTGTAGCAATTTGAGTGGCCAGCAGTGTAGTTCAAGGCTACCTGGCCATTGACCTTCTTCTGTGCGAATGCACACGCTTTGCCCGAACTCTTGCGGGACTGGTGAGCTTAGTCTGGCGCGAGTAATGAGTGAATGGGCAAATATCTACACTCCTGGAAATGGAAAAAAGAACACATTGACACCGGTGTGTCAGACCCACCATACTTGCTCCGGACACTGCGAGAGGGCTGTACAAGCAATGATCACACGCACGGCACAGCGGACACACCAGGAACCGCGGTGTTGGCCGTCGAATGGCGCTAGCTGCGCAGCATTTGTGCACCGCCGCCGTCAGTGTCAGCCAGTTTGCCGTGGCATACGGAGCTCCATCGCAGTCTTTAACACTGGTAGCATGCCGCGACAGCGTGGACGTGAACCGTATGTGCAGTTGACGGACTTTGAGCGAGGGCGTATAGTGGGCATGCGGGAGGCCGGGTGGACGTACCGCCGAATTGCTCAACACGTGGGGCGTGAGGTCTCCACAGTACATCGATGTTGTCGCCAGTGGTCGGCGGAAGGTGCACGTGCCCGTCGACCTGGGACCGGACCGCAGCGACGCACGGATGCACGCCAAGACCGTAGGATCCTACGCAGTGCCGTAGGGGACCGCACCGCCACTTCCCAGCAAATTAGGGACACTGTTGCTCCTGGGGTATCGGCGAGGACCATTCGCAACCGTCTCCATGAAGCTGGGCTACGGTCCCGCACACCGTTAGGCCGTCTTCCGCTCACGCCCCAACATCGTGCAGCCCGCCTCCAGTGGTGTCGCGACAGGCGTGAATGGAGGGACGAATGGAGACGTGTCGTCTTCAGCGATGAGAGTCGCTTCTGCCTTGGTGCCAATGATGGTCGTATGCGTGTTTGGCGCCGTGCAGGTGAGCGCCACAATCAGGACTGCATACGACCGAGGCACACAGGGCCAACACCCGGCATCATGGTGTGGGGAGCGATCTCCTACACTGGCCGTACACCACTGGTGATCGTCGAGAGGACACTGAATAGTGCACGGTACATCCAAACCGTCATCGAACCCATCGTTCTACCATTCCTAGACCGGCAAGGGAACTTGCTGTTCCAACAGGACAATGCACGTCCGCATGTATCCCGTGCCACCCAACGTGCTCTAGAAGGTGCAAGTCAACTACCCTGGCCAGCAAGATCTCCGGATCTGTCCCCCATTGAGCATGTTTGGGACTGGATGAAGCGTCGTCTCACGCGGTCTGCACGTCCAGCACGAACGCTGGTCCAACTGAGGCGCCAGGTGGAAATGGCATGGCAAGCCGTTCCACAGGACTACATCCAGCATCTCTACGATCGTCTCCATGGGAGAATAGCAGCCTGCATTGCTGCGAAAGGTGGATATACACTGTACTAGTGCCGACATTGTGCATGCTCTGTTGCCTGTGTCTATGTGCCTGTGGTTCTGTCAGTGTGATCATGTGATGTATCTGACCCCAGGAATGTGTCAATAAAGTTTCCCCTTCCTGGGAATTAACGGTGTTCTTATTTCAATTTCCAGGAGTGTATTAGGAGTACTACAAATGTAGGTTGTGGACAGTTGGGAATTGGGTCTCGCGGGAGGCATGCAAGGGATAAGTCCCAGCCGTCGCACTATCCTCTGTGCCCTCGGTGGCTGAGATGGGTAGAGCGTCTGCCATGTAAGCAGGAGATGACAGGTTCGAGTCCCGGTCGGGGCGCACATTTTCAGCTGTTCCCATTTATGTGTATCAACAACACCTGACAGCAGCTAAGGTTTTCGATTTAATTAGCAATATTGGAATTTGGGGAATAAATAAATAAATAACAAAAGCGTTTGTCATCAAGGTGGACCCACGATTCTCATATTGTTGAATAAAGATACTTGTTATCAACTACAAATAGCACATTCTACTTGTAGGAGGGCTTTTATAACGAGCATACGATTCGAAGAAAAGCCTGTTAATACTAGATTACGAAACTCTTTAAAATACACAATACTATAAACACTGCCGGTATTTCGGATAAGACAAACTGTAATGCAATTATCTAGGCTTACGTACAGTACAAGAGCAAAAATAAGTTAGATGTTTCCAGTTATGCTTACTTTGAGACACTTTCGTTGTACGTTTCGTCAGCTTTACTAAAAATTACAGCCAAACACGACGCATTTATTGACCATCACATCAAAACCCCAAAGGAAACGTAGTTGTTATCAGTTGATTCCCATCTCTTGCATCTGTTTTATCAGTAAATACACAGCTGTTTACACGTCCTTTGTGGTCGCCGCCATATTTCTATTCTATTCTCTGGTGACGCCAGTGATACTATACATACGATATTGCCAGCCTAGGAATGTATGTGTGTGTGAGCCGCGCTGCCCGCTGTGTAGATATGCCAGGCGGGCGCCCTATTCTCCCTCGCGTCCTCCGTGTATGAATCGCCGGAAGGGAAGCCCGCCTCCCGCATGCTGAGTCGTGCCGCGTCCTTCCCCGAGTTTCTGTCCGGCTCTGCCCGACCTTCTCAGTTCTGGCATCCAGCTTCACGCCAAACGGTGCTCGGGTATCCGCACACAGCCCAGTAGATGTCCCAGAAATAGTCGCTATTTTGAAACAGTCAAATGAGAATAAATTTCAACCACCAAAGCATCTTGCGCTTTTTTTTTTTTTTTTTTTTTAAACACGTGTTTACTGGTCGCTTTCTTGTCTGTGTCTGTTCGGTACAAATTTTGCAGTTGACTTCAGACTAACTTCCTAATGAATCAGAGACTTGAAACTTTCAACATAGGTCAGAACTGGATGACGGTGCAATATTACATCGTTTTCGTCTCTGTTGCGAGGCGGAGTGGACTGTGTGTACCACCGCTATTTCAACCTTTTTCTTGTTCCAGTCACGTATGTCTCGCAAGAAGAATGACTGCTAATAAGCACCCATGTGAGCTCGATCTCTCTAGTTCTTAGCTTCGTGCTCTTTTCGAGAGATTTTCTTAGAAGGAAGCAATATATTGCTGAGTTAAGAAAAGAGACTGCAACCAACCTGAAATTTACCACATGTCTCTGTTATAATCCCAGGAAAATGTTTTAAATCACTTGGAAAATTTCACACGCACAATACTAAACAGCAGAAGAAAATAATTGAAATGAAAAACTTTTCAATAAAGCAAGTTTTTGAAACGGTCTAAAAAGTATAAAACAATTTCTCCTGGCCCTATACAGATAATATTGAAAATTTTTAATAGCTATGACAGTACTCGTAAAACTTAAAATGAAAAATGTGGGGCGCATGCAATAGATAATGTTAAGGAGTGCAGGGAGTAGATGTGATTGAAAAAAAATCACACAATAGTTCATATCGCGTGCAGTGTAATAAAATTGTTATTCATGCATCTATTATTTACTGCAAGGGCCCCACATTGCAAAAGTTCACAGCGTTTTTGTTTTGCCTGTTGTTAATCGGGTTGCTATGGATTCATTTATCTATTGACCTTTTTTATTTCTAGTTCACTGTTGCTATTTGAGTTTGCATATTGTCATTTGGAGATAGTGACTGGAGCTGTGTACGCTAGAAAATGGGGTGCCTAGTGGAGAAATCGGAACATTTCCTGATATGTTCTTCTGTTTGAGTTCAGTGGAGGAGTGACAACAGCAGAGGCAGCAAGAAACATTTGCGCCGTGTATGGAGGTAATGTCATTGGACTGAGCACGGCAAGAAAATGGTCTTCTCATTCCAAGGAGGATCGTTTTCACATTAGTGACTCTCCACATTCAGGAAGTCCTTCGGGGATATATAAAGATTGTTTAAACGCATTAATCCCCAATGATCCACGTCAGTGATCTCGAAAACTAACTGATGTGATGAACCGTGATCAGTCCATCATCGCGCGACATTTGCGTGCAGTGTTGAAGGCTCAAAAATCGGTGTGTGGCACCGCATGCTCCAAGTCAAAATCACAGAAATCAGCGAGTGCCTATATGTGCATCTCCGCTTACTTGTCATCAGTTGGCTCGTGAACAACACAGACCATTCCTATCGTGTATCGTTACAGATGACGAGAAATGGTGTCTTCGTGATAACATAAAGAAAAGAAAGGTGTTGTGGAGCGCAAACAAAGCAGCAGTTCCCCATACAGAGACCTACACGCGTCCACAAAAGGTAATGTTGTGCAACTGGTGGAACATTGACGGTGTGGCGTACTACGAATTTCTTCCCATCACTGCTGGCATTTATTGTAAACAACCGAGACGTCTTGCAGACGCAATCTAAGAACAACGACCAGGAAGACTGCGTGAAGTGATGCTATTCGACGATGGCGCCCGCCCGAAATCTTCTGACTAACAAAAAACACTATATAGGATTTGGATTGGGAAGTTATTCCGCACACACCTTATTCACCTAATCTCGTGCCCTCGGATTTTTCACCTTTTCCGCTCTCTGTCGAACAACCTTCAAGGAATACAAGAAATGTATTCGGAGTTGCGAATATGGACAACCATCACCTGTATAATGGAATGATGACAATGAAAATCTTCGCGGAACCGGGACTCGAACCCGGGTTTCTCACAAATCTTGATCGGTTGTCTCATCATTCGCCTATCCGAACACGACTCACGACCAGACTTAAACTTCCATGCGTCGTCACCCAATGACTGTCACTTGTACTCGTACATGCATGCATCTCCGAAAGAACTTTGCGTCGTAATTCGGAATAAAACAGGCACTGCAATATCGTACTTTCAAGGAACTTCCTTTCCGGATGAACATGGCGTCCGAATATGGCCCTACGAGTCCTCCGCTACACCAACACATCGCGAAATCGAGAAGTCACCCCAATATTGGCCGATTGTTGTACATAGTGAAGGAGAATATGTTATTGGTGACTATAGTCTCTGCTATGTATATCTGTTTATTAACCAAATATTTTCGGAACTACCTGCATGGGTCCAGGAACCTGTATGGGCCTAGGAGAAATTATTTTACACTTTTTGGTCCGTTTCAAAAACGAGTTGCATATTGTTAAGTTCTGTGTCCGCGTTTGCATAAAATTTGATCAGCAGGCTTGTGGCAAGAGCGGACATAGCCACACGTGTTTCACGTCAGTAATGTCATCCTGACTAGGGTATTTATTTACTTTCTCTGAAAATAAGTGGCGTCTCAGTTATCTTGCCACAATCAATATCAACGCGATAAGGGCACCACACAAACTGACAATGCTACAACGCATGCTCGATGCGGCGGACATCGACGTGGCCCTCTTGCAGGAAGTATGTATGTGTCGCTAGTTTCCCTGACTTCTACGGATATACCGCCCACATCTCCCACGCCTCTTCTACCGATTGTAGTGTGGCTGTCCTGCTACGGGACGGCTTGGCGGCTACGGACGTACTGTACGTACCGAGTGCAAGAGCCATGGCAGTAACTGTCAACGGTGTACGACTCATCAATGTACATGCCCCTTCAGGATCAGGGAGACGGAGAGATCGGGCCTGCTTTTTTTCGGAAGATATTACGCCTCTATTTATGGGCCGCATAGACGATTTGGTGATCGGAGGAGATTTTAACTGTACATTATCTCCTTCTGATCAGCAGCCACATCACGTCCCGTGTGCGGAATTGGAAATGCTAGTGCGCGATCTCCACCTGATCGACACGTGGCGCCACATTCATGGCCCTCCTAGTTACACCCATTATACAAGTCATTCATCAAGTCGGTTAAACAGGATTTATGTCACAAGCACCCTTTCGACGGCGACGAGAGGGGCAGAGCTCTGGCCCACTGCATTCACCGACCACACAGCCTATATTTGCACCATTGCCCTCCAACTGCACGTGTGTGGCGCAGTAGGCTCCCCTGGAAACTGAACGTCGCCCATCTGGACGAGCCGGCATGTAAAGGTGCTGTCGAAGAGTCGTGGAATGCGTCCTTACAGCGTCGTGGTCGTTACCGATCGACCCTCAGTTGGTGGATTGAATGTGCGAAGCCTGCTCTTAGGCGCACCTTCATGGCTTACGGCCGGGAAGCAGCGGCATGGAGGAGGAGCACGGAAAACTTTTATTACACCGTCCTACGGGAATGTCTTGCTATGGAGCCCTCACCTGACAGGCAGATCATAGTCAATCGCGCGAAAGCGCAGCTCGTCTCCTTAGCACGCCGTCATTTACAGGGCGCAGTTATACGGTCGCTTGTTCCAGACAAGATACAATCAGAAAAGCCATCTATGCACCACGTGCTTCTAGAACGCAGGAGGCGCCGTAGGGCACTGGTAACCGACATGGTAACGGGCGACGGTCGACACGTGGTAGAACAAGCAAATATAGCAGAAGCCTTCTATGGGCATTACGCTCAACTTTATTCAGCAGTGCTCCCTGATACGGCGACGGTAGACACCGTTTCAGCACATGTCCACGGCACAGTTCCACCAGACATGGTACCGACTTTACTGGGAGAAGTGACAGAAGAGGAAGTGCTCGACGCCATTGGTAAAGGTGCTCCCCATAAATCACCAGGAATCGATGGATTACCATTAGAGTTCTATCGAGCCTTTAAACAACTCTTGGTACCGTGTTTGATTGAAATTTGTCAGGAATTTATGTCCACGGGTATAACATTGCCTGCACCGTTCTTGGAAGGTCTGATTATCCCCATCCATAAGCCGAAGGGACGGAATCATGTCCGCGATTATCGCCCCTTAACGTTATTGAACAGCGACTTCAAGATCTTTTCGAGGCTGCTATCAGAACGCATTCGCGGCACACTATTGCACGTCCTGTCCAGCGATCAGACGTCCTTGGGGGGACCCAACAACATCAGAACTGCGTTATATCGTTACAGAGATCTCATCTCCCTTGGACGGGTGAGACGTTTGCCGGCAGCCCTGGCGTCTATCGACTTTAGCCAGGCTTTTGACCGTGTGGGCCACACTTTCCTCACGGCCGTTCTACGGCGCATGGAATATCCCGACCCCTTTATCACAGTGCTGACACGCCTTCTGCATGGGGCTACTTCTCTAGTTCTTGTTAATGGAAGACTGACGGCACCCATGCCGATCCGCCGATCAGTACGACAGGGATGTCCATTATCAACATTGTTATTTGGATTGGCCTTAGATCCTTTGTTGTGTGGTCTCCGAGACAGGCTCTCTGGGATACAGTTCGGCGGCTCCATCTATCGCTGCACCGCATATGCGGATGATTTGATGACCGTCATACGTGGAGCTGACGACATGGCCGCGGCTTTGGACTGGATTGCAACCTGCGGTACAGCTTCTGGTAGCCAAATCAACGTTGACAAGTCCGTCGCCTTGAGCGTCGGGATTGGGCTACCGCAGGAACACATTGCCTCCTTACGCTTCAGTGATACTGTACGCTGCTTGGGCTTAGATTTCATGAACGACATGCGACGCGCGACGACGCTCAGTTATCCACGCTTTCTTAACCAAATTAGGGCCGGAATTGCAAACCAGCGCTTGCGATCCCTCAACATCTTTCAGCAGACGTATTATGCCAATGTATACCTTGCGTCCCGCATACCGCATGTCGCCCAAACGCTACCCATTCCGAAACCCTTGGCTCGTATCATTATGGCAGCGCTGGGATACTTCGTCACCGCTGGTATGTTACTGAAGATCAGATACGTATCTCTTACCCTCCCCAAGGAAAAAGGTGGTCTCGGCCTAGTTAACGTCCATGATAGGGTCATTGCCCTCTATGTTAGCTCACATTCATATCTGCTGCGCCGTTGTCCTACGAGCCTCACGAGTCTGCTACTGACGGCGCTACGACCTGCTTTACCAAGAGCGCCCGCGCCATTACAGGACATCCCAGGGCCCCTCTTTTATATAGGACGTTTCTATTTAGAACAAAGTTATTGCAGTGTAGCGCTCACGACACCGCGAATGGCCACAAATCGACGCCTATATCACGACATGCTGCAACGCCGCCCCCTAAGTGTGGTCGAATTAAAATATCCTGACGTACGGTGGCGCGTTGTGTGGAAGACTGTACACGATGCCATGCTTGATTCCGATGTTGTTTCCCAATGGTACGTAGTCGTTAATGGGAAGTTGGTGACGCAAGAACGTCTCTACAATATCCACATGGCAGTATCTCCCAATTGTGTGGGTTGTAATACAGTAGATTCTGACGAGCACCGCCACAGCTGTGGAGACGCGGAACCAGTTTGACACCTTCTGCGGCAGATGCTGGCTTATCTCTTGCGAGTTAGGCCGGAGCATATATCTGCACGCACGTTATTGTTTCCGGATGAGACATTTTACCCCACGACTCGAACCAACTCTGTCACCTGGATACGTGGACATGCGGTCCATTACCTCTGTCGTGACAGACACAAGAATTTACTTTACTTCTGGCTCTATTTGCAACAAAGACATCATGCTATTTCCGAGCATACCAGATATCGACAATGCTTCGCAAACTACCCCTGGAGTGCCTTTCACAGACCGCTGTGTAGCTGGAATGTTCCAGGCAGTGGTAGATGAGGTCAGAACGAACTGCAAACGATCATATATTGAACAATCTTTATCAGTGAGCGAAGTCGCTGGGAAGCCTAACTACCAAGTGGTGGCTTTATTTTCATGTTATTTATGTTTACTATCTTCGATGGTGTCTTCATTCTGTTTTAGTTTTCCAGGCTTGATTAACTATGACTTTTCGCACATTGATATCTATCTAAATAAAAAATGAAAAAAATAACAATAAAAATAAAAAACAATAATAAATACCTTCCGCACCCTACTACAAATACCTTTCCCCCATTCCTTTCATCGTGTTTTTGTGGGTTGATGCACACACGTTAGTCCCGTATAGTGTAGTTTCTTCACATTTTCGATTGGGGGGGGGGGGGGGGGGTTACGTATAGTTAGGAAGGCAACGCCTGAAGAGGTAAGAGTTCATTTTTGTTTGGCAGGGACACAAGTGGCGGTGCCCCGTAGGGATGGCTATGATTTTGTTTTATTTCTTTTATTAGGAAAAAAATAAAAAAAGGGGTGTAGGGGTAGCTAAAAAAAGTGGTCAGCGCGACAGAATGTTACTTCTAAAGGCCCGGGTTCGATTCCCGGCTGGGTCGAAGATTTTATCCCCTCAGGGAGTGGGTGTTGTGTTGTCCTAATCATCATCATTTCATCCCCATCAACGCGCAAGTCGCCGAAGTGGCGTCAAATCGAAAGACTTGCACCCGGCGAACGGCCTACCCGACGGGAGGCCCTAGTCACACGACATTTTTATGTGTAACTGTCTCTGTAAACTGAATAATCAATTTTGAATAGAGCGTTGATACCTGGTATCCTAACAGTAATTACACATTGATGAAAGCGAAGGGAACGTCTTACCAAAAACGTTTTAAACAGCTCTGCCGTAACTTACAGCCAATAGCGCAGGTAATTCATTCACAAATGCCAAAATGAGTGTTCCATATATCCTGATCACTGTAAATAACTTTTTGTCCAGAATCAGGATAAAAATGTATCAAGAAAATGTTGTTAACTTGGACAAATGCATGATACACACTTGCTCTCTTACAACATATTTACCCACAGCCGGTTTCGATCATGGACCACAGTGGAAAAATATCTATTGCGACAATTTCACATTTCATACATGCTATTTAACCAGGAAAGTATACGCCACTGCCGACTTTAAAACGTCATAAAATGATACTTAAAGCCTTAATACCGGCTTAAGCAAGCAGAAAACATTGAAAATGTGAGAACACGTAACAACAATAAGTGGACATCACCGTTTCTGTGATCACCGGTTCTGTTACGTGTTTTCATGTTTTCAATGTTTTCTGCTTCATTATGGCGTTAAGTATCGTTTTATGACGTTTGAAAGTCAGCAGTGGCGTATACTTTCCTGGCTAAATAGCATGTACGAAATGTGAAGTTGTCACAATAGATATTTTTCACTGTTAAGTTGGTCCATAATCGTAACCGGTTGTGAATAAATATATTGTTAGACAGCACAGTGTTGATCATGCATTTATCCAAGTATATCGATGCTGTTGATAGTCGTCTGAAAATTTTTTTCCCTGAAACATTGTTAGGATAGTAGTGGCACATTAACCAGCAGGAGTACCTCTCTTGTAACCTCTACATCTACATCCATACTCTGCAAACCACTGCGACTGCGACGTGCATGGCAGGGGTTACGTCCCACTGTACCAGTTATTAGGGCTTTTTGCGGTTACATTCATGCATGGATCGCGGGAAGAATGACAGTTTGAATGCCTCTGCGCGTGCTGTTATTATTCTAACCTTTCCTCACAATCCCTAAGGGAGCGATATGTAGGGGGTTCTAGTAGATACCTAGAGCCATCATTCACACGTAGTTCTTGAAACTTTGCAAGTAGGCATTTGCGGAATAATCAAAGTCTATCTTCAAAGGTCTTCCATTTCAGTTCCTTCAGTATCTCTGCAGCACTCTCCCTGGGATTAAATAAAACCTGTGACCATTCGTGCTGTCCTTTTCTGTATACGTTCAATATCCACTGCCAGTCCTGTTTGGTACAGGTCTCACACACTTGAACAATATTCTGGGATAGGTCGCACGAGTGGTTTGTAAGCAATCTCTTGTACAGTTTGCACTTCCCCAGTATTTTACCAATAAACCTAATTCTGCTACCTGCTTTACTCACGACTGAGGCTAAGTGATCGTTCCACGTCATGTCCCTACTAACTGTCACACCAAAGTGTTTGTATGAATTAACCGATTACAACTGTGGTTCAAATGGCTCTGAGCACTATGGGACTTAACATCTATGGTCATCAGTCCCCTAGAACTTAGAACTACTTAAACCTAACTAACCTAAGGACATCACACAACACCCAGTCTCCAACTGTGACTCACTGATGTTACTTTTATAGGATACTATGTTTTGTGAAGTACACTACTACATTTCTGAACATTTAAAGTAAGTTGCCACTCTTTACACCAATTTTAAAATCTTATAATGGCCTGACTGATATTTGTGCAGCTTTATTCAGACTCTACTCCATTTCAGATAACTGCGTCGACTGCAAAAGTCCGAGGTTACTATTAATATTAACCACAAGGTCGCTAACACACAACATGAACAGCAAGGGACCCAACGCACTTCCCCTTCATCCAAGATAACATGCTGCGACCGCCAAGAAATCCTCAATTTGGTCACAAATTTCGCCTGGTACCCCATACGATCGTACTTTTGATAATAAGCGTAGATGGGTACCCGTATACCACGTACCGATCGCCGCCTAGTTAGTTCACTTGGCATCCAATTTGACTCTTGGTAGATGTTTGCACTTGTCTCGTGATTGATAATGTTGACAAGGTACGATTTATCTAATGAACAGTTTTATGTGATTGACATAACACTGGTAACCTAGAAAGTCATATTTTACTCATTATACTATAACTCTAATCAATGGTGAAATGTTACACGTTTTCATGTCTTCTGATAGCAGTTTTATGTCGTATTTCATAGTCTTTGAAAACGACGGAATGTCGAAACGCATAAGCATTTTGGAAATAATAAAACAGTGAGCCCAAGACATCAGAAAAGTTATTAAAGTGAGTCAAATGTTTTTGGAAATCGAGAAGTACTGCGTCTGCCTGACTACCTCGATCCATGGTTCATGGCTTTCAGGATGTCACGTGAGAATAGCGAGAGTTTGGTTTCAAACGATCTGGTTTTTTTTCCCCTAAATCCATGCTGGTTCACATGAAGTCGTTCTGTTTGACATACCTCATTACGTTCGAGCTCAGAATATGTTCTAAGATTCTACAATAAGTGGATAACAAAGATACTGGACAGTAGGTTTGTGGATCAATTTTGCTACCCTTCTTGCGTCAGGTATGACGTATGCCTTTTTACAACTACTAGGCACGGTTTTTCGTTTGAGGGATCAACAACAGATTATAGTGAACAGAGCGGCTGTTTCGGTCGCACATCATGTATAGAATCCGACAGGGATTTCATGGGGCAATGGGCTTTGTTCAATTTTAACGATTCCAGCTGTTTCTCAAGGTCAGCGACACATATATCTATTTCATTCAACTTTCCAGTGGTACTAGAATTAAATTGGGGCATTTTTCCTGGATTTTCTTTTGTAAAGAAACATTTGAAAACCGAGTTAAGTTTATCATAGTTTGCTTTGCTGCTCTCAATTTCAGTTCCTGCCCTGTCCAACAGTGACTGGTTGCTAACTTTGGTGCTACTAACAGCTTTTACATATCTCCAGAATTTCTTTATGTTTTATTAAAGATCTTTCGACAGTATTTTGCTGCGGTAATCATTCAAGGTTTACGTATTGCTCTCTCGACTGGCAAGTGCGTTTCATTCAGCATCTCTCTGTCTATAGCTGTTTTTAGGAACTTTGCTTTGCGATGCATTGTTCGCTACCGACATATGAAGAGCAGTACGTCTTTTTTTAAATGTTACCCTGTATTCTTTTGGTAATCGACTTCCTCCCTCAGGACCTGTTAGAAACGTATCGCAGTGTACCATTCGCGTAAACGAGGATTTACTAAAAATGTAATATGAAATTGACTTTGACATTGTCCTTACCCCAGGTGACGTAACTCGTCTACTTGGTAGACCTAACAGAAATGGGAACGCAGCGAAAATGCACACTGCTTATTCAGCCAACCGTCTTTAGTTGTGTAAGAACAACGTACATTCTATTCATTTGGTGTGAGTTAACAGAACAGTAAATGTAGTAATATTTTCTTACTGTCTATATGAGTGCATGTAGTTCCATACTTTCGTACTTTTAAACGATTTGTTATGTTCAGTAAAGCCAGCCCTTGATTAAAACTGCATCACCGTTATTTTTTTTTATTGCGGGTAAAAACAGTCATAATGCCTCTCAGGCAGAGAAATTCTGCAAAGAGCGATATCCTGACAAGAACCTACCTTCCTGCGAGACTTATTTTTGTCTGGTTGTGACGCTACAGGAAACGGGGAGTTTCAGCCGACAAAACCGACGTATAAGTCACAGAGACGAAGCAGTGTTCTCGTTTGTGTTCCAGTAAGTCCGCACGTAGGCACACGACAGAACGAACAGGAGATTGGCGTTCCTAAAAGCAGTGTGTATCGCTTTCTCACACGTGACCAGTTCCGAACTTCCATGTACACATACAGTGGAGACTGGATGAGAATGAGTTCCAGAATCGTGTACAATTCTGTCAGTAGGCACAGAAAAAAAAAAAAAAAATCCTCGCCAACAAAATCTTCTCCTCCGATGTTCTTTTTACCAGTGAATGTTCCTTCTCAAACAAAGAACAGGTAAATGCAAAGGTCATGCACTATTGGTCCAATGAAAACCCACAATTATTTAGACAGGTGGAACACCAGTATCAATGGGAGTTAACGTCTGCTGTGGGATGCTTCGTACTACAATTCTTGGCCCTTGTTTCATAAGTAGTAGCCTAAACGGCAGAGCATATTCCACCTTCCACATACGAATTCATACTTGTCTTATGAATGAAGTGCCACTAAGAGCCATAATGATCATGTGGTAGCAATGCGATGGATGCCCAATACCCAATACATTGCGTGCACATCGTGTTGCCACGACCAATCCATCTGGCAGTATACCTTTCGTTCCACGATCAAACCACCTGGCAGAATACCTTACGTTCCACGATCAATTCATTTGGTGGGATACTTTTCGTTCAGAACTCCATGTGCACGCAATGCATTATGTCCTGGGCATCCATCGTGTTGGTACCACATAACCAATCTGATTCTTAGCGGCACTTCACCCAGAAGACGAGGATGAATTCGTGTGTGGAAGATTGGAACATGCCCTGCCGTTTAGGTTACTACTTATGAAATAAGGGCCAATAATTGTAGTACGAAGCATCCCCACTGATGCTGGTGTTCCACCTGCTAAACAATCGCGGGGTTCCACTGGACCAATACGCATATTCTTTGTGTTTACCCGTCCTCTGTTTGAGAAGGAACGGCTACAGAACCCTATTTTTCAACATTATCGCCGTTCAGTGCGACGGCCTTACGTCACCTTACTGGGCAGAAAAGGGGTAGAGCATTGAAATGTGCTCATAGTGGTTGCTGAGACGGCAATATACTAGTCCATTTGTTGCAATTCGACGCTGTTTCCAGTTTCCCTGCTGAATTGAATTATAAGCAAGCTCGATATGTCCCCCCATGTCGTCTGTAATTGTTGGAATATCGCGTTAGACAACATCTAATATGCATCCCCAAAGATAGAAGTCCAGAGGAGTTAGTTCTGGATACTGAGCAAGCCAATCTATTGTTTCTCCAAAATCAATCCATCTGACAGGATACCTTTCGTTCAGGACACGATTCTTGCAACACGTCGGCCACGTATTACCTTCTCAGTCACCAGTTTGAGCGCCGGGCGGAGTGGCCGTGCGGTTCTAGGCGCTACAGTCTGGAGCCGAGCGACCGCTACGGTCGCAGGTTCGAATCCTGCCTCGGGCATGGATGTGTGTGATGTCCTTAGGTTAGTTAGGTTTAATTAGTTCTAAGTTCTAGGCGACTGATGACCTGAGAAGTTAAGTCGCATAGTGCTCAGAGCCATTTGAGCCATTGAACCAGTTTGAGCACATTTCAGTGTTCTACCCCTTTTTCTGCCTACAGCGAATTACAGTGCTACAAAATGGCATCAAAGATCCTCGTTTCTGTTTCTTATTGAGTTGAATATTATGTTTACGTGAATATGTGACATACTTTCGAACAGGTCTTGACGAGAGGAAGTGGATGATCGAATAAAAGTATAGGGAGCTATTTAAAAATACATAAAGCTGTTCATATATTCGTAACAAAACAAAGTAACACGAGAAGCAATCATGTTGATTTGTGTCTCACTGGTAGCTGAACAACGTTCGTTTGATACATTTTTTTTTAATTTTGCTTCTTGACGAAAAGTTATGTGGGATGGTCGAGGAAAACGGGGCCCTGTGTATAGAACTCCACCGGGACTGAGTGCCACATGAGTGGTGTTACTTCTAATGAACTTATGAGGGACGTTCAGTAAGTAATGAGACATATTTTTCCTACAGGAAGTTGGTTTTATTCAGCATCCCAATACACCACACTGTTCCCCACTCTTTCGGCTATAGAAACCTATTCTTCAACATGATATCTATTCATTGTGACGGGCTTACGTCACCTTACTGGGAGGGCCTATATGCCCCCACTGTACCACTCTACCGGTCGATGTCGGAGCCAATGTCTTGCTGCATCAATAACCTCCCTGTCATCTACGTGCTGCTTCCCGCGGTGTGAATCCTTCATTGGCCGAACAGATGGAAGTCGGAAGGAGCGGTATCCAGGCTGTACGGTGGATGAGGAAGAACAGTCCATTAAAGATTTTTGAGCACCTCTCGGGTGCGCAGACTTGTGTGAGGTGTTGCGTTCTCATGGGGAAGGAGAAGTTCATTTGCATTTTTGTGGCGGTGAAAATGCTGAAGTGTTTTCTTCAATTTCCTAAAGGTAGCACAAAACACTTCAGAGTTGATCGTTGGACCATGAGAGAGGACATCAAACAGAATAGTCCCCCCAGAGTCGCAGAAGAGCCTCAGCATGACTTTATCGGGTGACGGTGCGGCTTTGAACTTTTTCTTCGGTGTGGCGCCACTCTATGGATTCCCGTTTTGTTTCCGGTTCGAAGTTATAAGCCGACAAAAAACTGTCACAATCAACCTCATAAGCGCAAGCAATTCCGCAATTGCTCTTTATGGTCTTCTGTTAGGCGGCGAGGAATCCAACGGGCACACTATGGTGTCAGCTTTACCGACAGAGGCGTCCAGTTGGGCAGCGAGGTGTTTGATTGTGAACCATCGATCTCCTCGAATGAGAGTGTCCGCACGTTCCAACACTGCGGGAGTCACAGCTGTTTGTAGCCGACCGACACGCTGGAGATCGGACAGGTCTGCGCAACCTTGTTGTGATAATGACAGACTCCTCGCCCAACAGTTCGCCGTGATTTTGTTCACTGCCATGTCTCCGTAGACATTCTGCGAGCAGATGTGAATATCTGCGACGCTCTGGTTTTCCTCCAAGAGAAACTCAACGACAGCACTCTGCTTGGAACGCGCCTCCGCTACAGATGCCATTTTGAAACGTAGAGCGCCGCCACCTATCGGAACTTCACGAAACTGTAGGAGCTGAAGCGGGAATATTTCACGATGTCGCGCAACGAATTCCCCTTTTTTTTCGACCCAAACTGGCCGAGAAAAAGAAGTTGTATTACTTATTGAACGTCCCTCGTATATTGAGAACAAGAGCCGTCGTGCCGCACTGCCACACGTTCGGTCGCTGGTGATGGGGCACAGTTTCGCATCCTAGATGTGGAGCGGGCGATACTCCAGTCGTTGCTCTCCAGGGAGGCTGCCGTTCTGCCAATTAGCGAGTGCCGCGACGCCTAGACGTGAGCCTGCCTCTGTGCTGGGAGCAGCAGCGCTACTAATTGTTCCTCACTCCGCTCCTGTTCCAGCCTCATTAATTAGTCTGGGCTACTGGGACTTCCGGGTCCCGTAAGTCCATCTGTCGCAGCTCGCTCAGTTGACGAATCAAACAGTGATGTATACCTAGGTCACTGTGACCCCTTAAGTTCTTTATTGCTTATAGAAGGGAATGCGGAAAGGTGCAAGGAATGTACACTGTATGCAAGTTCCCGGACACTCCTATGAAATGCGCAGTGGAGCACTAGAGGTCACGAGAGTATGGAAGGAGGCTGCAAGTACTGTGTAGTCAGTGGAGAGGCAGTAATGGCAGAATGGGTACCCAAGGAGAGGTTCGATCATGGGCTATTCACCTGAGTAACAAATCCATCAGGACCATTTCGGCCTTTCTAAGACTGCCGAAGGCTACAGCTGATGATATGATTGCGAAGTGGAACCGCTAAAGGACAACCAAAAGTAAATCAAGACCAGGCAGACCTTGAATGCTAAAGGACAGATATCGTCGAACATTGAAAAAAAAAAGCGTAAAATCATGTGTAGTATTTTTTGTTTAGGTTCCAAGGACAAGATACTTTATTTCAATTTATTCTTATAACACATAGTAAAATCAGCTAAAATTTGTACTTTTGCACAACAACTATCAATTTTAAACCATACATGAATTCAGATTACCTCCATTCAGAGGCTGTTGCACGCAGGGGCTGTTATATTGACTTGTAAATAATAAATTTCAGCTATCAGTCGTCGTTTTGAAGTTTTATTGGCAGATCTAGATTTCAGCTGGAAACTAGCCATTCTAAATGCACTATTATTTTTGATCAATGTATGTAATGCCTGTTGGTCGGGCTTCCTCCACAGTTCATTGAATGGCTTCATCCATAGTTCATTGAATACTATTCAATGAACTGTGGATGAAGCCTGACCAACAGCCATTACATACTTTCATCAAAAATGATAGTGCATTGAGAATGGCTAGTTCCTAGCTGAAATCTAGATCTGCCAATAAAATTTCAAAAGGATGACTGATAGCTGAAATCTATTATTTACATACATGAATTGATTCAGTCTCACTGGCCTTTCGACATAGCGAGTCCTTACAACCAAAGGCATACTAGAACTACTATATGATGATCCAATGACCCTATTAAACACTACTGATATCTGAAATGTGCGATAAGCAACAATGTCACGGGCGTTGAATGATTCAATCCTAAGCTTATCTTTAACATCACCACAACGTACAATTGCGGCTGCTCTCCACCCAACCATGTTAAGCAGTATCGTTCTTCGTAAACATAAAGTTTAAAACTCCTCCAACAAAAGCAGACGGCCTGTGAAGAACAGGTTGAGCTCCCAATTGGCCCTGAGTAGTAACTGATAAGTTGTCAACAGATTTATAAAGGGTAGTACGAGATAGAGACATTTTAGTTCTGGTATGTATTTGGTTGTAACGACTCGCAATGTCCGAAAGGCCTATGAGACAGAATCACTTTATGTATCGTTTAAAGGTGATGGTTGTTGTGCAAAAGTAAAAATTGTTGCTGATTTTACAATGTGTTATAACAATTGAAATAAAGAACCTTGTCCTTGAAAACAAAACAAAAAAAGACACCACACATTAATCTTGCCAAAAGCCGAGACAACCACCTAGCAAAATGACTGCGCACAATGAGTTAAAGGAGTTAAAAGGAGTGGGGGACAATGGTGGAGCCACACGTTTCTGTACTCAGTGCTAAGCGAGGCTTCAGGTGGTGTAAACAGCGACGACACTGGACAGCGGAAGGCCGGAAGCGAGTAATTTGGAGTGATGAATCATGCTATACCCTTTGGCAATCTGACGGAAGGGTTTGGGTTTGGCGAATTCGTGGAGGGTGATACCTGCCTTAAAGTGCATTGCCAACAGAGAAGTACGGGGGGACTGGTGTTACGGTGTGTGGTTTTTTTTTCTCGTGGTTAGGGCATAAAAATATTTTACAGCATTGTGTACTCCGTACAGTAGCGGAACGTTTCGGAGGCGATGACAGTTTGTACCGGCATGAGAACGCACCCTACCATAAAGAAGCTTCTATGAACCAATGATTGGTAGCCATGAACATCCCTAAAATGGCTGGCTTGCCAATGGAAGACCTCTGGAATGAGTTGGAACGTCGACTTGTCTCCAGGCTCTAGTGTCAAACATCACTACCTTCTCTGGCTTCGGCTCTTGAAGAAGAGTGGGCCAGACACCTCATTGGACGTGTTCCCAGGACAGTTCAAGCCGTCATGGAGGAGAACCGCTGACGTTCCCCATATTAATGTCCACTAACAGGTGTCCGGAAACTTTTGATCGGATAGTGTAGATGTAAGTACTTCGTCGTCTGGTATCAGAAAGCAGACTGAACTGTGTGACAAACTGTGGTTCGCGCATGTAGGGAGATTATATGAAGCTGGAAATGAATCGTGCATATTTATCCTTTTTATGAAAATATTAGACAGCAGTACCCTAAAGTTCCTTTTGAAATCGATCTGTGCCTTAGTTCAGCAAATATTTGGCTCTGACGTAGTGAGTGTCTTCCTGAGACCCTCCCACTGTAGAAAGCCGTTCTCAGCAGTATAAAGAAAAACTAGTTCACGGGTGCTCGCGTTGAGAATACGCAGCAGGTTCCCACGAGAAAAGAAATGAAGCACTGGCTGGGCTTTTCGCACCCAATGCTGCTGCTGCGTGCGGGAGAGACTCCAAATACTGGGCGCCAGGGAGAGTCGTCAAACAGCACGTGAGCTGGTGGCGGTCCCTCGTTCATTGAACGGAATTTTTACTGTTTCAGCAATCAAAAGTTGATGAACACTTCTGCTCAATAATTTCATGAATATGAATCGGTTGCAGTGCGAGGTAGCGACCCACGTCCAGTTATGTGTCAAATTCCACTGTGAGGTCTGTGTCTGATGAACCAGTTGGAACACACGTGTTACGTTCACAGTTATCACACACTGATTGTA
The DNA here is from genome assembly GCF_023864275.1 of Schistocerca cancellata. NCBI lineage: Eukaryota > Metazoa > Arthropoda > Insecta > Orthoptera > Acrididae > Schistocerca > Schistocerca cancellata. The sequence goes on from NC_064627.1 coordinate 1,073,230,863, forward strand.
AAGCTGCTTCAACGACCAGAATGGACGAATAATCTGCGGAGGTAATAAGAGTTGTATTGTCGCCTGTAAATGGAAAAAGTGCTAAATAAATATTTTCTTGCTTGTGGAAAGACACGAAGTGACAAAAGCACAAAATCCAATAAACTAAGGTAATAGTCTTACCTGCGATCCAACAAAATCAAAGAAAATACAACATTCATTGTTAACAGTAATTGTGTTAAGACTGTGATACTAGTAAAACTTACTTCTGTTCGAGTCCTTGGAGGAATAAGACGCAAATTCGCACGCTAACATTTTATTACGTGGATGGCAAGGTCTGTGATATGATAATTTTTGTTTGTTATCTCAGAATATAATTATTGTTCCTTACCATAAAATGACTGATTTTATTTATTGCCCATATGTGTGTGTAAAGTACCTTTCCTCCGAGTTAATGCCGTTTTCGGTGTAGCAATGTACGCTAATTGTTGGCCGCCATTGCTGCAACAGTCTTTCAATTCATCTAAAGCTGGGCGTGGCGCCCACATATTAGCTAGAAACTGGCTTCATTAATCAAGAGAAGTAAAATGTGCAAGCAATGCGGACACATATGGACAGATGCTCCATGACGCAGATAGTAGCATATGTTAGACAACGACGCAGCTCATTTTCTCTCACTGTTTTCAGCTACTTATAAATGTTCCCTAGGTCATCGGCAGCCGTACATGTAGAAACCACATTTACCCAGAAAATAAGATTGATCATGCTCTCCTATGCTGCTGTTGAAGATAATAGTCGTCGTCACACTCTTATGAAGCTAGCCACATCTTTCAACAAACGTGAGATGTTCGATTAATATTACGTCTACTATTACATGAAATGGACACAATTCTCTTAACGGTGTTGTATATATCCAACTTATATGGACCTCGTATGAAACTTATAGCACATTACATTTTTCATCAATTGTAGGGAAATGAAAATGCAACTTTATTTTGTTCCCCCTTATTCATCATATACATATTTTTAATAAGTTAGGATATATTACAGAGGCGAAGAACAAGAGAGACAAGTTCGTGTTAAGAAGGGAGGAAAATGGGTTTTTCGCTTATCGCCTCTGACGCCTTACTTGTACGAGGACGAGCTGAAATGTAACACCTCCGAATTTTTTTATGTGAAAGCTCTTAAGACTCCTTAAATAAAACAAACTTCATTGACGTTCTGCGTCTTTATCCTTCACTTCTACGTATTTATTTCTCAACATAGTCACTGTGCTGACGAGCACATTTCCCACATCGAGAGACGACTTGATACCGTCATTGTAGAATGACCTTTTTGATGGAACCACAACGTCACCTCTGCCTGCACCGCTCCACCGCTATCAACGTAAAGTCCTCGAAGAAGTTCTTTAGGTTTTGGAAACAGACCAAAATCGGATGGAGGATGATCTCTGACAGTGAACCAAAGGCGTCGGATTGTTGCAAAATGGATCAAACGGCTCTGAGCACTATGGGACTTAACTTCTGAGGTCATCAGTCCCCTAGAACTTAGAACTACTTAAACCTAACTAAACTAAGGACATCACACACATCCGTGCCCGAGGCAGGATTCGAGCCTGCGACCGTAGCAGCAGCGCGGTTCCGGACTGAAGCGCCTAGAACAGCTCCGATTGTTGCAGATGTCTCAGCGCTCGTGTGTGGTCTGGCGTCGTCATACTAAAGGAGAGAGTGTGGGCGAACTCTTCCAATTCGTGCTTTCAGTCTTCTGAAGGCGTCTCACGCACCGACACAGTCGCGTCACCCACCGCCACGTTACACGCTACAATTCCGAGCCCACTAGCGACAGAGGGCTGCAATTTGCGTCAGCGAAGGGGGAAAGTCGACCGAGTAATGAGCATTACATGTAATACCTCATTCCGTATTGAGAACAGGATAAAAAATTCGGCGGCGTTACTTTTCAGCACGCTTTCGTGAGCCGAAAAAGCAACGAAGGAAATGAGACAAAATTTCAGGAAGGAAACAAGTCTAGAGAGGACACGGATACGGTAGCTAAGGTTGACCAAAGGTTTACTAAAAAAAAAAGAAAACGGGGAGACACTAGAAGAACTACTGAAAGCCATGGAGTGCATAGCACAGAATATGGCTTAAGGGCGGGCGACGCGAAGACATAAAAGTATAGGAATGTACACTCCTGGAAATGGAAAAAAGAACACATTGACACCGGTGTGTCAGACCCACCACACTTGCTCCGGACACTGCGAGAGGGCTGTACAAGCAATGATCACACGCACGGCACAGCGGACACACCAGGAACCGCGGTGTTGGCCGTCGAATGGCGCTAGCTGCGCAGCATTTGTGCACCGCCGCCGTCAGTGTCAGCCAGTTTGCCGTGGCATACGGAGCTCCATCGCAGTCTTTAACACTGGTAGCATGCCGCGACAGCGTGGACGTGAACTGTATGTGCAGTTGACGGACTTTGAGCGAGGGCGTATAGTGGGCATGCGGGAGGCCGGGTGGACGTACCGCCGAATTGCTCAACACGTGGGGCGTGAGGTCTCCACAGTACATCGATGTTGTCGCCAGTGGTCGGCGGAAGGTGCACGTGCCCGTCGACCTGGGACCGGACCGTAGCGACGCACGGACGCACGCCAAGACCGTAGGATCCTACGCACTGCCGTAGGGGACCGCACCGCCACTTCCCAGCAAATTAGGGACACTGTTGCTCCTGGGGTATCGGCGAGGACCATTCGCAACCGTCTCCATGAAGCTGGGCTACGGTCCCGCACACCGTTAGGCCGTCTTCCGCTCACGCCCCAACATCGTGCAGCCCGCCTCCAGTGGTGTCGCGACAGGCGTGAATGGAGGGACGAATGGAGACGTGTCGTCTTCAGCGATGAGAGTCGCTTCTGCCTTGGTGCCAATGATGGTCGTATGCGTGTTTGGCGCCGTGCAGGTGAGCGCCACAATCAGGACTGCATACGACCGAGGCACACAGGGCCAACACCCGGCATCATGGTGTGGGGAGCGATCTCCTACACTGGCCGTACACCACTGGTGATCGTCGAGGGGACACTGAATAGTGCACGGTACATCCAAACCGTCATCGAACACATCGTTCTACCATTCCTAGACCGGCAAGGGAACTTGCTGTTCCAACAGGACAATGCACGTCCGCATGTATCCCGTGCCACCCAACGTGCTCTAGAAGGTGTAAGTCAACTACCCTGGCCAGCAAGATCTCCGGATCTGTCCCCCATTGAGCATGTTTGGGACTGGATGAAGCGTCGTCTCACGCGGTCTGCACGTCCAGCACGAACGCTGGTCCAACTGAGGCGCCAGGTGGAAATGGCATGGCAAGCCGTTCCACAGGACTACATTCAGCATCTCTACGATCGTCTCCATGGGAGAATAGCAGCCTGCATTGCTGCGAAAGGTGGATATACACTGTACTAGTGCCGACATTGTGCATGCTCTGTTGCCTGTGTCTATGTGCCTGTGGTTCTGTCAGTGTGATCATGTGATGTATCTGACCCCAGGAATGTGTCAATAAAGTTTCCCCTTCCTGGGACAATGAATTCACGGTGTTCGTATTTCAATTTCCAGGAGAGTAGTTGTAAATAAGACTCTCAGTAACCGTATACTAGTTTCAACATAGGATTATACAGCCAACCATTTGCAAATAACTGTTTGGTGCGCTGACCTAGGTTTCGACACCTCTATGGAGTCTCCATCAGAATGAAATTTTGAGAAACTGTAAAATTGCATTGCCAGAAAACAATGGTCAGAATTAAGAGCAGATATGCTAGAGTCATAAAATAAAATAAAACACGTTATAATCTTTGGCACATGTGCCTAGCTAGGAACAACATTTTTCTGAGTATGATGTTGTTTCTAGCTAGGCACACGTGCCAAAGGCTGAAACGTGTTTAATTTAGTTTTTTGACTTGATCATATCTGCTCTTAATTCTGATCATTCTTTTCTCGCAATGTAATTTTACGGTTTCTCAAAATTTCATTCTGATGAAAACATCCATAGAGGGGTCGAAACCTAGGTCAGCGCACCAAACATTTATTTGCAACCGGTTGGCTGCATAATCCTACTATGAAGAGTAATAGAAAGAAGTAACGATTTCTTTATGAAATTGGGAATTGAAAGAATTCGCCCTCTGTGGGATTCAAGATTAAAATGGACAAACGGAGCAACGAGGATATCAGAGGTAAATTTACAGAGGTAAAGAAATCTTCCAACAAAATGACCTGTACTACAAATATTGTTAGCGATGATCAGAGGCAGACATTCGCGAACGAAATGTTGCTGCATGACGAAGAAGGTTTTCTGGATCGCGTTGTTTTAGTGACGAATCGACATTTCACCTGAGTGGAAATGTGAAGACACATAAAGTGCGCGTCTGCGAGTCAGCAAATTTCTACGAGATGGTACAGCTGCAAAGAGGCTCCCGTAATTTGAAAGTTTATTCTTCCATATCCCGACGGAAAGTTTATGGACCTTCCTTTTTCGGTGAAGCAGCTGTAACTGGTCTTTTTCATCTTGATGCGCTAGAACTGTGGTCCTTTCCCCAGCTGAAAGAAGCTGAACCACAGTACTTTATTTGGCAGCAATATGGTGCTCCTCCTCATTGGCATAACTCAGTATGTGATGGATTAAACGACTTTATATCTGACTGTTGGACTGGCCACAAGGGGCCTGTATTGCAGAACATGTTTCGCATGGCCTCCGCGTTCACCCAGCTTACGCCGTGAGCTTTTACCTATGGGGATTCAAAAGGATCATCTGTATGACCCTCCACCTCCAACTGATGTACTCGACTTAAGAAACAGGACTAAAGATCTTGTTGCAACAATTATTCCATGCTCTCTAGGATTTAGAGCTTGTAACAGCCGCAAACGCTAAAGACTTAGTTGTAAGCGTCTCCTTAAATGTCTCTACACAGACGTCACTGGAATTGCTAATTCATGACTAGCCTTCCGAAATGATTTCTTGGGGCTACGCTTGCAAAACTCTCTATCTCATCCAACACCTTCTTGAATCATCCTTTTTCACTGCATACTCTTTCATTTGTCTTCAAAGTGATGATACCATTTATAGGTGTTATTATCACTTGGAGGATTATAATGGAACTTAATACAGAACGCATTTTGCACTGTAATAACAGATTCAGCCGTTGCAAACTGCAAAACACAAAACGCTTTTTGTTCCCTAGTCGCCATCTTTGCTACTAGCGCTTTCTAACGGGAGATACAGGAAACCATGCATCAGCATGCCCTTAAATACACAAACAAAACTCTTTGATTTGCTCTTTCATTTGATGTATTATTTATAATTGTAAGTTGACTGTAATAAATGCTACATAGCCTTAAAACCCTGATATTCATTTTGAAACACCTTGTACTAGAAGACGTGCAGCCCTTGTGTGAATGCAGAATAATTCAACAACTCCTATTTTAACATGTCCTCAGTTCGACATGACGCTTCTGTTGCTAGCGATAGACAAGGCAGTAACACCAACAAAAAGCATCATCATCATTATCAACATGTGGTTTGTTCCATCTTCAAGTATTTTTGCCTTGTCCACCATCACCTCCGTTGATCAATCTTCCTTCTTTTGGCTAGTAGTTCAGCAGTGACTTTGGTGTGCTCTGCTGTGTACCATTTTTGTTATATTTTCTTTTTATTTGTTCCTGTACTTCACCATTTCTTCATTCATATTAAATATGTTTAATTTTTCGTGATTTGTTCATTTCGCTTGCTATCAAGTAATGTATAGCCACAGCTGCTGCTCTTAGAAATCTCGTCTCTTACACCATTTATAATTTGAAACAGCACCCAGCCACAAATATGATTTAAAAATGTTTATTTAAATCCGTTCACTATGTTATGGACTTATTACAGATCCAAACTCTTACAGGTTTCCTACTATTCTGGTTGGGCCTCATTTGATAGCTGTTACAGGTTTCTCTTCTTCCCTTTTGATCCGTTGTTTAGTAAGCATCCAACATTTGCAACAGATATTGGAATTTCTGCAGCGTTCTACTCGCACCAGCATTTCATATGTAAGTAATATCAACCCTTCCCCCAAGATAAAGCAATCTTTTAATTTCCTTTGTTGGTTTCTTTATTAATAGCTAGTTTGGCTCTAACTGATTCACATTACATTATCTAAATCCCATCATTTTTGTTTTTGTTGTACAGATATTTAAATTACATCTTTCGCTACTTTCATAAGCAGGTACAGCCACTATTGTAGATCATATTTCGTTGCAGCTAAAATCGTCCGGTTGTCTGAAAAGAGCCTTCTGTTTAGAGTGTTTTGGTAATAATGTTTGCCATTTATTTAAGAGATGGTCAACATAAAAATCACGGAAAGTGGATGATAGAGGGATCACTTGCCTACGTTTTTGTGTCATATTAGCTTGCGTCATGTCATTAAAAATTTTAATATATTTTCTGTCATACACGCTTTATAGTAGTCTGTCAAACGCTGCAGAAAATCCTTTTTTCAGTAATTTCGTACTGTTTTCTCGTCAAATGCTATTTCATAATCAGTAAATGAAACGTGAGTATACTAAATTTTCGATTTCGGAAATGTGGACACAAATCAGACGAATGGAATACACTAATGCTGTACCATATATTTAACATTTCTTCACCGTACAGCTTTGTTCAAACTTCTTTTAACAATCGTGCTGTAATAGTACCAGATCCCCTTGAAAGATGAACGAAATAAAATTGTTGTTAGCGCGCTTTTCCACGGAATGTAAAGTTAAACGGTAGTTACTTAAATAACCCTATTAAAACAACACGAGTTCTTCAAAAATAAATATGGATAGCTTTAGCTTCGTTTCCTAAGCTAACTTTTACAACTTAAAAAGTCAATTCTAGCTTTATATATGAATGTTGCATGTTACCTTCATTCTGTTCATGTTCGGCTAATTTGACTGTATGGTTCATATTCTGCCCCTTAGACCGTTTTCCACCCATGAACTCTTTGAGTTCCGTGAAATGATGAAAACCGTTTGAAGTGTCGGCAGAAGTGCCAACACGGTTTTGTTTGAGGAGACCGAAATGCACGCTATAAGCTCACGCAGGCTGGCGTGAGGTCTGAAACAGGATACGTAATGAATGCTATAAAGAAAAGTACGTAGCTTCTGGAATACTTAACTTTAATCCACATTTGTAAAACATCTCTCGTTACTGTACAGGCTTTATAATCACAATATCAATTGGTAATGGCGCCTTGCTAGGTCGTAGCAAAAGTAGCTGAAGGCTATGCTAACTATCGTCTCGGCAAATGAGAGCGCTATGTGTCAGTGAACCATTGCTCGCTAAGTCGGCTATACAACTGGGGCGAGTGCTAGTACGTCTCTCTCTAGACCTGCCGTGTGGTGGCGCTCGGTCTGCAATTACTGACAGTGGCGACACGCGGGTCCGTCGTATACTAGCGGACCGCGGCCGATTTAAAAGCTACCACCTAGCAAGTGTGGTGACTGGCGGTGACACCACACCGTTAACGTACGGACTGTACCGAAAATGTTCAAAAATTTCCCCTTCAGAATTGGTCCAGCAATCCTCTGGTTCCAACAGTAGTGTGGGGGCGGGCATAGTTGTGAAAGAAAGAGTACGGTTTTCGATTACTCTCCATGTTTTCTTAGGGTGTCACAATATCTACCTGCATCGATCGTACTACCTTTTGGCATATGATCTCAAAAACCCGTCACCACGAGTTTTCGTGTCGGCAGACTCTAGAATTTCGTTGATTTTTGGGTGACTGGGAGGGGGGACGGGGTGGGGAAATTATGCGACTGAAATGATCGGGAATTGGACTCCGCGGTAAAGTGAGCGTCCACGTCTCATCGACCAGGAACAATTTGATCAAAGAAGACATTTACGCCTGTGCTATGCCGCACCATAAATGTCAGTTCTGGAGCCATTCCTTGAGTTTTGCGTTGATCGCTCACCTCCCTGAAAAGTCGTCAGCGTAAATTTTGCTGCAGCCGAGATAATGGAACACAATTTCACCGAGCAAAGAATGAGAAATACCTGTAATCGAAATATGTCACTCGTCTAGGGTTATGCGCTTCTCTTGCAGGGTTTCATTCTTCACGTAGATAAGCAGACTCGTATCGGGTGTACGCCTTGACAGTTTAGTAATGTAGACTTATTTTCGCTTAGAGTTAAGGGTCAGTCTTTGCACCAGCGAATTTGATTACAGCAGACCTGGAGCTCTCCCCCATTATGCTTAGACTTCGAATTAAGAGCCCTTCACATTTGAGCTAGATACAGAGGATGACAAGGGGAAGGAGGGGGAGCTCGACTCTTATTGGTCCATTGAGTTTCCCGCCATTTTATTGTGCTCCCATTGGTCCAGGGGTTTCCCTCCAATTTTATATCACGTAAGCAGTATCGAGTTACGTCATGACGTCGAATACAAGTAGTCTACTTGCCTAAGATGTGTGAGTAGGATCTCCTGACTGGTATCCAGTTATGTCATGACCTTGAATATAAAAATGGTTAAAATGGCTTTAAGCACTATGGGACGTAGCATCTGAGGTCATCTGACTTAGAACTACTTAAACCTAACTAACCTAAGGACATCACACACACCCATGCCCGAGGCAGGATTCGAACCTGCGACTGTAGCAGCAGCGCTGTTCCGGACTGAAGCGCCTAGAACCGCTCAGTCACAGCAGCCAGCCCTTGAATATAACTCACACAATTGCCTAAGATGTGTGTAGGGAATGGAGTTGACCTGGATTACCTAGATCAATTCCCTGTGGTTCCCAATGGTGAGGGGAGTGGGGGGGGGGGGGGAAGAGAAGGGGAGAACCATGAATATGGGCCGCCCAGATGTGTAACCTAACACCAGACGTCCTTAACAGTGACCTTGAGATAAGATCGTTATCTGCACTCGCACCAGCACTGGTAACAAAAATGGTTCAAATGGCTCTGAGCACTATGGGACTCAACATCTTAGGTCATAAGTCCCCTAGAACTTAGAACTACTTAAACCTAACTAACCTAAGGACATCACACACACCCATGCCCGAGGCAGGATTCGAACCTGCGACCGTAGCAGTCCCGCGGTTCCGGACTGCAGCGCCAGAACCGCTAGACCACCGCGGCCGGCGCACTGGTAACCTACTACCTCTCAGTTACAGCGTGGACATATCACCGAAAGGACAAGGATGAACCACAACGACGGAAAAATACAGTTTCCTTCCCTTTTATTAAAAAAGTGACGTGTCGGATCGGTCAAATTTTACAGAAACATGACATCAGACCAGTCTTTAGACCAACAAAGAAAATAAGTCAAGTACTCTGATCTGTGAAGGATAAACGCCCTCCTCTGTCGACATGTGGTGTACGCAAAATTCCGTGTACGTGTGGTGAAGTTTATATTGGAACTACCAAGACGAGCGTAAATACACGGCTAAAATAGCACAAAAGTCTTTGCCGACTATGAAAAATAGAGAAATCAGCTGTAGCAGATCATGCTATTCAGTCAAGAAACTATGAAGTGAAGTTTTCTGAAACATAAATTTTATCTACTACGTCAAATTATTATCCCGACTGTGTAGAGAAGCCATTGAAATTTATAAGCATCAAGATATTTTTAATAGGAAAGAGGAGGCAATGAAACTAAGTGACATATGGAAAGCAGTTCTGCAGAATCGTTAGACAGTTTTATCTTTGGCAAGACGACAATCGATAGTTATGTTTTATCTCTGACAAGGATTGTCTCTGCTCATCACGTGTTACTTTGACCACGCCCCCTTTCCTACAGTACTTGTGTCGTTCTCGGACGTCCGACCGGTCAGTCGGCAAGACTCAGCGGAGGAGCATTTCTGAGGATGTCCAGCGCAGTCCTGGACGAAACGTCAGGAACAGAAGAGATTCTTTGACCAGGACCGCACATCCCGAAAGGTTTACCAGCAGCTATGTCATCCGGTCGTAAGAGCCTTCATTCTGTGTTATCACCGGAAGTTGTCCAATGTTCATCTGTCCTCGTACTTGCACTGCTGCCCTATTGTCACCTGAGTAACAAATCCATCAGCAACATTTCCGCCCCTCTAAAGCTACCGAAGTCATCAATTGGCAGGGTGATTGTGAACTAGAAATCTGAAGGAAGAACCACAACTAAAGCATGAGCAGGCAGACCTAATATACTGATCGTTAGGGACCGTCGAGTATGGCGGAGGATTGTTGTAAAAAAGGTCGCACGAAATCATCGGAAGGAATAACTCGAGAGTTCCTAGGCGGTCGAGCTAGCACAGTGACGGTGCATAGGCATAAAAAAACGAATGCCGTCTGCTGGTCGAGCAGCTCCTCATAAGCGACAGATCGATTTTAAGCGACACTTGGTCAGTGGAAGACTGGAAACGAGTGATTTGGACTGACTAACAACGCTATACACTGTGGAAATCCGACGGACTGGATTTGGCGAAAGCCTGGAGAATGTGTAAGTTTTCTATTAAAAAATGTCCGTATGTGAGAAAACCTTTTTCCCCATGTAACGCCTACTTTAGGTATCGTATTTAATTACTTAGCTAAACTGACTGTTGGTTAGTCTTATGTTGCGCCTGTGAACGTGTCGTGAAATAAAACTTTAAACTTCATGAAACGCAAAATTTGAAATAAAAAAAATGAATCAAGTTAAATGCCAAAAGAAACTTAATGTGTATTCAGTGAAAACCGTATAACTAAATCTAAATATCGAAGTACGTTATGAACGTTGCGTGATATGAAGTGCAGGTTTGCCTTGAAATGTCCACAAAAATAAGTTTCTGGGCTACTTGGAAGGAAACGTCTGTTTGAAATTATGCTGTTCACTGAAAATTAATCTGTTTGCTAGCACGACATCCGACAATCCTCATTACACACTGTTTGCTCAAGAATCCAAGATGGGATCTGTCCTGAAACAAAATTGACTTACCTCTTGCTCAACAGCCTGTTTTTGTGTCTTGAGTACTGACATTCTCAAAAGGAAATACAAATCAGCAGATGCAGTAGGCAAAGGAAAATAAACTATTTATTAGTAATTTCTTTGCTTTTGCTTGTCAGGAACAGACTGTCTCTTGGTGCACACACGACAAGATATTCAAAAGTTTACCATGAATTATGGAGGCGGGTTTACTTGGAAGACAATCGTTCTTGAAAAATTAAACTCTGATTTTTGACAAAAAGAACTGTACAACATAACAAGACTCTAAAAACTGCGAAATTCTCTCATTACTAAAATTACAGACATCTCAACTAATTGTGCAATTTGCGACATTATGCAAACAAAGAGACCCAGATTAGCACTAATCATAAATATTATTAGTTATCTGACGGACAAAGATTTCCTTCAATTGACGGTACTGAGAAACAAACATTTCTGTAAGAAACTGAAACGACTACAACCGTCCTTATGATCTTATTTATTGTGTAGCTGCCACATTCCGCGCTTCAATGTGGCATGTTCAGGCCTTAGTTGATGCTGAAAGGTTTACCGCGATCCACATACAAGGTGCGACAACAAAGTAATGAGACTGATGTGAAAAAAAAATGTTGCTTACCGTTTTAGTCAAGTTTAGTGTTGTCTCCTTCAAAGTAGTTCCCTTCTGATTGCGCACACTTTTTCCAGCGCTTCTGCCATTGATGGTAACATTTCTGGAACTCATCATCTGTAATATCTTCCAAGTCCCTCGTCACAGCTTTTTAGACATCTTGTGTTGTGTGAAAATTGTGTCCCTTGCCCGCCGTTTTGACTCTTGGGAACATAAAAAAGTCGCACGGAGCGATATATGGTGAATAAGGTGGCTGTGGTAGTACTGAAATTTGTTTTGAGGTTAAAAATTGCTGTACTGACGGAGCAGTATGGGATGGCGCATTATCGTGATGCAGAATCCAATTATCAGCAATGTTGGCACAGACATGAAGAACTCTTTTACGAAGTCTTTCCAAAATTTGTTTGTAGCAATATTGGTTAAATGTTTGTCCAGGAGGCACCCACCCTTTATGAATAATTCCCTTGGAATCAAAGAAGCACACAAGCATGCATTTCACTTCTGACTTTGACATGCGAGCTTTTTTTGGTCTGGGTGATCCCTTTGAGCACCATTGCGAACTTTTGTGTTTTGTCTCTGGATCGTAATGAAAAAACCAACTTTCATCACCAGTGATAACGCGGCTCAACAATTCTGGATTGATTTCCTTTTGCTATAACAGATCGGCTGCCACATTTTTCAGTGTTTCTCGCTGTTGTGGTGTGAGATTTTTGGAGACCATTTTTTCACAAATCTTTCTCATACCAAGATCTTTAGTTATTACTAGACGAACCGTTTCTCGATTGATTTTCAGTTCTTATGCAATCATTTTCACGGATAATCTTTGATCAGATCCTACGAGTTCACGCATCCTGACCAAGTTGACAGCCGTCCGTGAGGTTGATGGTCGTCCACTGCGGTCTTCATCTTCAACATTCGTTATGCCTTCATTAAACATTTTATGCCAACGAAAAACGTGAGCTCTTGGCATAACCTCCTCTCCAAAAGACTTCTGAAGCTTAGAGTAAGTTGTCATCGCGTTTTCACCCAATTTTACGCAAAAAGAAATGGCATACCTATGCGCTATATTACGCAGTTCCATTTCCGTGACGAGAGACACAAACACGTGTTAACTTATTACAGCACAACTCACGACTGAGCAGTTGTATCAATGTGCCGCTTGGACTAGAAGTAGCTTATAGACCAAGGTCAAAGATATTGTGCCCACGCAAGCCTGCAGGGCTGCCACATCTTCCAAATAAAATCAGTCGCATTACTTTATTGTCGCACCTCGTATATGCTACACCAGTGACCAACATCACTCGTTTATGTAGGCTTTCTGAAACTGTGATGTCAGCACTCCAACCATCAACTGCCAACTGGCGGCTGAGAGTGCTGACATCAAAGTCACAGATAGTCCACGTAAACCAGTTATGTTGGCCACTGATGCAGCATATATATAGATCGTGATAAGCCCTTCATCAGCAACTAAGGCCAGAAGAGGACGCATTGAAGCGCCGAAACTTGTAGCTAGACATTAAATAAGAACATAAAGACGGCTGTAGGCGTTTCATTTCCTTACAATAGTGAATGGCCGTGGTTCCCCAGACATCCAGTCAAATGGAAGGACACATGAAAACAAATATTTCATTCTCGCACATGCCTTCATTACCTTTAAAATCCCTCCAGAATCTTATCCAGCAAAATAAAGAACGAGAACGTATTAAAAATGAGTTTTCATCTCCATAATAAACTACGCCAGATCTCATTCTCCAAAAAACTCAACTGCTCAGTACTGGGCCTCAAATATGAACGCTCCAGCACTGTGCAACTGAGTGACTAGCAAGTCAGCAACAGATAAAACTAAACACAGAAGTCAAAGATCTTATTCACTACGCAGCCAACACGCTCATTCATCTTTGTCCCAATACAGTAGAGGTGAATTATGTACGATAGCAGAAAACGTATGAGAGTCTTACTGATGTTGCTGTTATCACGTGTAGTGCTAACAGTGAAGTACGGGGGTGTTTTTCACGCACTCAGGAAAACGCTAAGTGCATAAGGATAGGAACACAACATTGTGTACTGTCTGTAGCAGAGGAACAGTTAGGAGACAATGATTGTTTTCGGCACGACAATGTACCCTGTCACAAAGCTGCATCCGCGGGGCAATAGTTTGTGGACCACAACATTACTGAAATGGACTGACCTGATCTGAAACCAGTGGAACACCACTGGAGTGAGTAAGAACGTCGAACTCGGTGCGGACCTCAGACCTCGTTTGGTTACGGCTCTTGATGCAGAATGGGCTGTCATTCCTCCACAGATATTCATATTGCCCATTGAAAGCGCCCACACCGGAATTCAAGCCGTCATGAAGACGAAGGTTGACACGCCCCACAGTAATGCTTACTGATCGGTGCCAGGGTACTTCTGTTTAGATAAGGTTATTGGCTTAGTCCCGACGTGACCCTGAGGGTTGGCTACGGCAGAGCTTCGGCGAACCGGAGATTCCAGCGTGTGCGGTGCGACTGTCATCTGTGTCACGCGTTCCGCAGCTGGCTCCACGCGGTGAGAGACGGGCAGGGCAGTCTTCTGGAGACGTCACAAACACCCAGGTTTTGGCATCGAGTACAGCGCAAGCTTCGGGAACCTTCGCTAGAGGAAGTGCGTCGCACACGATATGTTGGGGGGGGGGGGGGGATCCATTACAGCTTTTGTCGGAATCAATGGCAGACTCACGTCCACAAAATGTAAAGGAAAACATCCACCTTCACTCAGAAAGAGAAATATTTGTTATCAAGCAAGTCACCTTTCGAGCCATCAAATCCATGTTGAGGTGCCTGAGATATCATTTCCTCATTAGCTGTAGCTGACACTTCACTTTAGTCTGCTTCAGACTTACAAGATCAGACAATTAACATTGTAAAAACAAAGGTACTGTGCCCAGAATGAGATTTTCACCCTGCAGTGGAGTGTGCGCTGATACGAAACTTCCTGGCAGATTAAAACTGTGTGCCAGACCGAGACTCGAACTCGGGACCTTTGCCTTTCGCGGGCAAGTGCTCTACCAACTGAGCTACCCAAGCACGACTCACGCCCCGTCCTCACAGCTTTACTTCTGCCAGTACCTCGTCTCCTACCTTCTAAACTTTACAGAAGCTCTCCTGCGAACCTTGCAGAACAGTGCTTGGGTAGCTCAGTTGATAGAGCACTTGCCCGCGAAAGGCAAAGGTCCCGAGTTCGAGTCTCGGTCCGGCACACAGCTTTAATCTGCCAGGAAGTTTCATATCAGCGCACACTCCGCTGCAGGGTGAAAATCTCCTTCTGGAAACATCCCCCAGGCTGTGGCTACGCCATGTCTCCGCAATATCCTTTCTTTCAGGAGTGCTAGTTCTGCAGGGTTCGCAGGAGAGCTTCTGTAAAGTTTGGAAGGTAGGAGACGAGGTACTGGCAGAAGTAAAGCTGTGAGGACGGGGCGTGTGTCGTGCTTGGGTAGCTCAGTTGGTAGAGCACTTGCCCGCGAAAGGCAAAGGTCCCGAGTTCGAGTCTCGGTCCGGCACACAGTTTTAATCTGCCAGGAAGTTTCAAAGTTACTGTGCATTACATTGCTATTATCTGTCATGTGTCAACTTTTTGGCCTTAATTTCCTTTAAATTTATATTTTTCTCTACCCTGTCTAAATCAGTTGCAGTTATCCTTCTACAAAACTTGTTTTATAAAAAGTTCCACACCCACAGCACACACTAATATTAAAAAAAAGAATAATATGATAATTGTATTAACCCTTGAACTAACAAGTATGGGCAGTAATTGCCTATACATTTTCCTTTTCTTGAAATTAATCAGAAGAAACATCCTTCTACGTTTATGTGCCTTTTTCTATTTGTCTTTCACCTTATGAAGGGCTGTACCATAGTGTACATTTATATGTTGAAAGTTTTAAAAATTGGAAATAAAAATATACCTTTTATGCTCAAGGGCACATATTTCCCGGGGTTGGTACTACCTGTAACCATAATTCATATTGTGTCTCAATTCCATTTGGTAAACGTTGGCATGCAATAACTGCAGTAATTTATTCAAAAAATTGCTGTTTCTTCCATTACTTTTACAGCTACTTCTTTATCGTCTCTATGTACTATCACTATTTGTTTTTTCTTGTACACATTTTACTCCGAGTGTGGAGTTTGTCACCATGCGTGTAATAGTCACTCACAGTCAACCGTTTTGTGAGCAGGGAGTAAATATCTGCAAATGACAATATTGTCTCCGACTAAAGATTGATCTTGAAAGTTTCCAGTACACCTACATTTGTGTGAGTTTCTTTTATTTCTGTTTGTGAAACTTTTCGTCAAAGACAAAAATATTTTAGATCAAAAAGTGAATAGAAATTTTGAACGTCCTGTATGTCCAAATACGGACTTCCCGTTTCTAGTGTATACAAACTTTCATTGTCCAAGTTTTGACCATTATTCCTTCTTATACCTTTTACCAGAGAAAAGTAGTATATTAACTTACAATTTTTTGGAGACCTTATATGTTTCGAGCATTATGTTTTTAGTTATAATGTCACTGCGAACTTTTAAATTGATGTCACTTTGGAAACAGAGTCACTTAAAATAAATACATATTACAAGATATATAGTCTATTGTGACAAGGGAAAGTTTTGCCCTTGCTTATGGAACATAGTCTCAGTTACCAGACTGGATTCGTGATTTCCTGTCAGAGAGGTCACAGTTTGTTGTAACTGACGAAAAGTTATCGAGTGCTCCAAGATAGTGTTATTGTTATAAGCCCTCTCCTGTTCCTCATTTATATAAACGATTTAGGACACAATCTGAGCAGCCGTCTTACGTTGTTTGCAGATGATGCTGTCGTTTATTGTCTAGTAAAGTCATCAGAAGATCAAAACAAATTGTGAAACAATTTAGAGAAGGTATGTGTATGGTGCGAAAATTGGCAATCGACCCCAAGTAATGAAAAGTGTGAGATCATCCACATGAGTGCTACAAGGAATCCGTTAAACTTCGGTTACGCGATAAATCATTCAAATCTAAAGACCGTAAATTAAACTATATACCTAGAAATTACAGTTACGAACAACTTAAATTGGAAATAACACACAGAAAATGTTGTGAGGAAGGGAAACCAAAGACTGCGTTGTATTGGCGCAACAGATCTACTAGAGAGACTGCCTACACTACGCTTGTCCGTCCTCTTTTAGAATGCTGCTGCACGGTCAGGGACATTTCCAGAGCAGCTCAAACGGGCAAGAGTTGTACCTTTGCTTAAAAAAGGTAATGCAGAAGACATAGAAAATTACCGGCCCATTTTCCAGCTATAACCATTCTCAAAAATAATAGAAGCAATTATGAAAGTGAGATTAATGAATTACCTGAATAAATACAATCTTTTAAGCAAATCACAGTTTGATTTCCAAAGTGGCAAAAATACGGAGTCAGCCATAGTAGAATTCACAAAGGTTGTACTTGATGCTCTTGACAGAGATGAGTGTGTCACAGGCATATTTTTATATCTTTCTAAGGCCTTTGATACAGATGACCACAAGATTCTATTAAATAAATTAGTAGCATTAGGAATAAGAGGGGTAGCTAATGATTGGTTTCGATCATACCTAACAGATAGGGGGTACAAAGAGTAGAGATAACACATACTTCAAATACAATCTAAACAATTAGTAAAACACTCATTTGAACCAAAATACATTAATATAGGTGTTCCGCGAGGTAGCATATTAGGACCAATACTATTCCTGATATACATTAATGACTTACCCAGTAGTGTTGCTCATGGTGAAAAAATTCTCTTTGCTGATGACAGCAATGTGCCACTGAGAAAACAAGAGAACTCCTTGCAGAGAAAACAAATGAAGGTCTCAAGAAAGTTTACGATTGGTTAATAAGCAATAAAGTGACGTTGAACATAAAGAAAACTAATGCCATGAATTTCAGTTTGAAGAGGGAAAATGACAATGTTAAATTAAATTTAGATGGTTCACGTATTGACTGAGTAACAAATGCAGAATTTCTAGGAATAAATATTGATTCTCAGTTGAAGTGGTGTGAACACACAAAAATACTTGCAAATAGAATGTCATCAGCATGTTATGCGCTTGGAATCCTATCATCAGTTTGTAACATGCAAGTGCACTTGCCCTCGAAAGGCAAAGGTCTCGAGTTCGAGTCTCGGTCCGGCCCACAGTTCTGCCAGGAAGTTTCATTTAACAATTATTTGGTGGCTGAATATCCCCATCTGCAAAGATACATAAACGTTCCCGGTACACTGATGTGGAAGGCTATACGCACGAAGGGGATTAAAATTTCGTCAAGGCAACGACGTAGTAAAAAAAAAGAATGAAATACGCACATATCATAAATTTTCCTCAACCTAGACCTCATGCAAACTGTCTTACTGTACACTTCTTCCATTCGTATTTGCCGCTGTCGAGGCATTTGTCTTACGTGAAAAATTCTTAATTTCATTTTCAGAAAAAACTTGTCTCAAAAAAATTTCTTCATCTACACATAATCGAGAGCTAGGCGTTTGCGTTGGAAGCGCATGTAGCAATTTAGCAAGCAGAGAGTGCTTGTAATTAAAGTTGCCGTTTCGAGACACTGTAAATAAAGAATGACTGCTCAGAATGGCGTCAAATTTGAAAGCAATTTTATCGAAGAAGGGGGAAATGTTATAGAAATTAAAAAAAGTAACGAAAATTCTACCACCAAATAGCACTCTAAGCGGCAGAATATGCAAAATAAAAGACGCAGGGTACATGGCTGTTCCTCAGTTTACGTCTAGGGCACTCGGCATGACTGTCTCAAAGCAAGATTGTACCCTGCTGGGAAAGATCTTTTAGAACAACGGTGACTGCGCGCCAACAGAAGTTCCGGACACTCAAGCGTATGAAAAAAAAAGGCGTTATCTGATGCTTGTCAAATGTCCGGAAAAAATGATTACGAAATTCGAAAAGCCAGGCTCTTTTGAAGTGCTGTGTGGCAGAGGGAGGAAAGCAGTTCAAATGGTTCAAATGGCTCTGAGCACTATGGGACTTAACATCTATGGTCATCAGTCCCCTAGAACTTAGAACTACTTAAACCTAACTAACCTAAGGACAGCACACAACACCCAGCCATCACGAGGCAGAGAAAATCCCTGACCCCGCCGGGAATCGAACCCGGGAACCCGGGCGTGGGAAACGAGAACGCTACCGCACGACCACGAGATGCGGGCGGAAAGCAGTTCATCAGACGTCTGTCGAAGATGTGGCCACGAGTAGCAAGAGGGTCGACCGGTTGTGTGCAGACATGCAGTGCACGGGGAATTGCCCGAACGTTGGACATGCCCGTGAGCATGGTGCATAAAATTCTACGGAAAGTATCCTGCATTGATATCCACACAAAATTATCCATGTTGAGGAGTTGCTTCAAGCTGACCTGCCAGCAAGGCATCGCTCGCTCTGGAATTTGTTGCTCTCAGAGAAGTGTACAGTGAATAACCATGGAACATTCAGTGGGCAGACGAGGTTCATTTTCAAGGGCAAGAATGTGAGCAACGGGAAATACGCTCGCACAACGGCACGCCTTCATTCTGTAGAGGTAGCTGTATGGTACTGGATTTGACAGTATCGTTTATCGTAGGGCCATATTTTTTTCGAGGAAATGAGTCCTGCGGGTCCTGTTACCTGTACTGTCATTGGTAAACGCCACGAGAGTCTTTTACGCACAATATCATTTTACCCCTTTAACAGCGTGTATGTATGGGTAGAATCATTTTTGTGCAAGATGGCGCTCAAAATGGTTAAAATGGCTCTGAGCACTATGGGACTTAACTTCTAACGTCCGCTAGAACTTAGAACTACTTAAACTTAACTAACCTAAGCACATCACACACATCCATGCCCGAGGCAGGATTCGAACTTGCGACCGCAGCAGTCATGCGGTTCCGGACAGATGGCGCTCCTCCGCACATTCCACACCACTAAAGCAGCTCCTGCAGAGGCATTTTGTAAATGCGGCAGTTCTCAGCAGTTATGTCCCTTTAGCCTGGCTGTCCAGATCACCTGAACTTCATCCGTGTGAGTTCTGTCTGGGCGGTTATCTGAAAGACGCTGTGTTAGAGCTCCAATTGCGAACGGCGCTGAACTGAAAGTACACATTGCGCAACGCGTCCAGAAAGTGACTCCTGAGGCTCTCGTGTCTGTTCTGGTAGATTCTGTTTCTCAGTTTCGACTTGTGGCAGACAATTTTGGACGACTTATTGAACATGTCTTTCGCCAGTCTCACGACAGTTAAAAACAGATTTTATTGTTGCTTTTCTTGCGGTTTTTCATCTCAGGACAATTTCCCATCCGATGTCGTATGACCTTGCCGTGGTGTGTGGGATTACTTAACAGCGCCACAGCTGTTGAATACCAAGCTTGTGTGGTCATACACATTCCAAAGTACGCTAGCTTTAATGTGCAACTCAAGCCATATCCGTCGTACTGCTATTCATCTGTCATTTGTACCCGAACCCACTCAAGTTATGATGCATTCAGCGCCATCTATTGGAAAAATCTTTGTTAAGTTTTTTGTTTCCATGACATCTTCCCCTTCTTCGATAGTATCGCTCCCAAATTTGACATCATTCCGAGCAGCGGATTTTGCACCGTCCAAAAGACGTTGATATTATACACTCCTGGAAATTGAAATAAGAACACCGTGAATTCATTGTCCCTGGAAGGGGAAACTTTTTTGACACATTCCTGGGGTCAGATACATCACATGATCACACTGACAGAACCAAAGGCACATAGACACAGGCAACAGAGCATGCACAATGTCGGCACTAGTACAGTGTATATCCACCTTTCGCAGCAATGCAGGCTGCTATTCTCCCATGGAGACGATCATAGAGATGCTGGATGTAGTCCTGTGGAACGGCTTGCCATGCCATTTCCACCTGGCGCCTCAGTTGGACCAGCGTTCGTGCTGGACGTGCAGACCGCGTGAGACGACGCTTCATCCAGTCCCAAACATGATCAATGGGGGACAGATCCGGAGATCTTGCTGGCCAGGGTAGTTGACTTACACCTTCTAGAGCACGTTGGGTGGCACGGGATACATGCGGACGTGCATTGTCCTGTTGGAACAGCAAGTTCCCTTGCCGGTCTAGGAATGGTAGAACGATGGGTTCGATGACGGTTTAGATGTACCGTGCACTATTCAGTGTCCCCTCGACGATCACCAGTGGTGTACGGCCAGTGTAGGAGATCGCTCCCCACACCATGATGCCGGGTGTTGGCCCTGTGTGCCTCGGTAGTATGCAGTCCTGATTGTGGCGCTCACCTGCACGGCGCCAAACACGCATACGACCATCATTGGCACCAAGGCAGAAGCGACTCTCATCGCTGAAGACGACACGTCTCCATTCGTCCCTCCATTCACGCCTGTCGCGACACCACTGGAGGCGGGCTGCACGATGTTGGGGCGTGAGCGGAAGACGGCCTAACGGTGTGCGGGACCGTAGCCCAGCTTCGTGGAGACGGTTGCGAATGGTCCTCGCCGATACCCCAGGAGCAACAGTGTCCCTAATTTGCTGGGAAGTGGCGGTGCGGTCCCCTACGGCACTGCGTAGGATCCTACGGTCTTGGCGTGCATCCGTGCGTCGCTGCGGTCCGGTCCCAGGTCGACGGGCACGTGCACCTTCCGCCGACCACTGGCGACAACATCGATGTACTGTGGAGACCTCACGCCCCACGTGTTGAGCAATTCGGCGGTACGTCCACCCGGCCTCCCGCATGCCCACTATACGCCCTCGCTCAAAGTCCGTCAACTGCACATACGGTTCACGTCCACGCTGTCGCGGCATGCTACCAGTGTTAAAGACTGCGATGGAGCTCCGTATGCCACGGCAAAGTGACTGACACTGACGGCGGCGGTGCACAAATGCTGCGCAGCTAGCGCCATTCGACGGCCAACACCGCGGTTCCTGGTGTGTCCGCTGTGCCGTGCGTGTGATCATTGCTTGTACAGCCCTCTCGCAGTGTCCGGAGCAAGTATGGTGGGTCTGACACACCGGTGTCAATGTGTTCTTTTTTCCATTTCCAGGAGTGTAGTTTCAGCATGCGTCGTAGTTCACAATTATCTGAGACTTGTCGACAATTGCAACAATGAGGACGGTGTGACATGTCCGTGACATGAATAGACTAACACAAGCGCGCAGAGTTTTCAGAGCACCTAGCCGACTACTTCTATTTTATTTATGGATCAGTGCCTTGGGGCATAATTGTTGCAAAGAGTAAGTACTATGGTCGTCTTAACCGGAATATGAAGAAGAACTTACGTGAAGTAAGAAATGGTTCAAATGGCTCTGAGCACTATGGGACTCAACATCTTAGGTCATAAGTCCCCTAGAACTTAGAACTACTTAAACCTAACTAACCTAAGGACATCACACACACCCATGCCCGAGGCAGGATTCGAACCTGCGATCGTAGCAGTCCCGCGGTTCCGGACTGCAGCGCCAGAACCGCTAGACCACCGCGGCCGGCAAGTAAGAAATAAAAATTGTTTATAGTTTCCGTGCCTATCAACTTTATTTGTTCCAATTCCACCTCCTCCCCCAGCATGCGGTCAACGTGACTTTGATTCTATAGTCGTATTTCTGCTGAATTTTTTTTTCAGCTTGAATCGCACAGGAAAAATTGCCCGTGTCGTACAGAGACGATCAGGCTTTGCAGAAAAGAGTCCCACAATAGGATGTCTCCCTGCAGTGTTCTGCAAACTTTTCCTTGGACATGTGCTTACACCGGATTGGTCACCTCGAGTTCTTCATCTCGTCAGTCGAAATACGTGTCAACGACTGTTCTCTCGTACTAAACGAAACTCACACTTGCCAGAAACGTCCCTTTCCTAAAACATTTCATCCTTGAGTAATGCTTGGTTTAGCTTTACCTTCGACCTCATGTTCAACCGCAAACCTTGTCAGCTGCTTCCGACTGTCTGCTCCTTAATGGAGTTATCGTCCTGACAGAGAAAACACAGGCGGAGCGGCCGTCCAATCCCGCGAATTATCAAAAAATGGTTCAAATGGCTCTGAGCACAATGGGACTCAACTGCTGTGGTCATAAGTCCCCTAGAACTTAGAACTACGTAAACCTAACTAACCTAAGGACAGCACACAACACCCAGCCATCACGAGGCAGAGAAAACCCTTAACCCGGCGGGAATCTA
The DNA here is from genome assembly GCF_023864275.1 of Schistocerca cancellata. Lineage (NCBI taxonomy): Eukaryota > Metazoa > Arthropoda > Insecta > Orthoptera > Acrididae > Schistocerca > Schistocerca cancellata. Next base: position 1,073,253,626 of record NC_064627.1, read on the forward strand.
ACCCGCGAACCCGGGCGTGGGAAGAGAGAACGCTACCGCACGACCACGAGATGCGGGCCGCGAACTATCGTTGGGGTCGCCTGAAGAAATGTTTCCTCTCACTGTGTATTCGGTCCTAGCTTTAGGAAAGGTCCGTTTGTACAGACACCACAGAAACTGTACGCTACTGTCCCACACTGTAGTGTGTGCACAAAATAAAATAGTAAGTACGTGTACAGGCGGCACTGTGCGGCTGGCAAGAACGACAGTGCGGATCAGCTGCGAACGAGCACGATGCGGCAGGGGAGGTATAGTTCGACAGCTGATACCTATGTACGAAAAAGAAACAGTCACGTAGCCAAAGGGCAGACCGTAACAAAAAAAGTGTTCTACACGTTGCCAGTTGCCAGAACAATTATGACACAAAACAAGGAAAGGATAAAAAGTTTTAGCAGACAACATCCCTTACTATTGTACTTGCAAAGTAAAATAAAGACTGTAATAGAAGATGAAAAAACAAGGCTTACATAGCCACACTATAAGTGTAGATTTCTCTACAGGGTGCTACAAAAAATACCGAATAACTTTAGAGACAGGTTCCTTTCGCAAAAAAAGTCTAGTGAACAAGGGCTCTACAGCGCATATCTTAAGAGATATGAGCATTTGTTCATTTTCGATACTGTGAAACACATCTCTTCTACTGTAAGATCTTTCTTTTCATATTTTGGGAGGAAGTTATGGACCAGAACAAGAAACATGGGCTCTAAAATGTATACCTTAAGAGCTGTGAACACTTGCTCAATAGAAGATATGTTTCAACTAGCGAAAATCAACAGCTGCTCATAGCTCCTAAAATATCTTTATTAGACATTTTTTATTTATTTCTGTGAGAGGACCTTGTCCCTAAAATTTGTCGGTATTTTTTTTTTTTTTGGGGGGGGGGGGAGAGGCACTGTGCCCCACACTGTATATATACTGTCTCCTTTACTCGTCTGTCTGTATGTGCAGGATGATCTCAGGAACTGCTGCAGGGATTTTGATCTGGTTTTCATTAATAAATTCACTGGTTCACGAGTAAGGTTTTAGTATATCATTTATAAATATTTCGTGAAAATTGTCTGGATTACGATGAGTTAAAGATGAGATGTGCAAACGATACTATTGTTACCTAGCAAACAGCCGCCATAAATCAACTGAGCAGCAGTGACTAAAGAGTGCAGAAAGCAAAGTCAAATTCCCGTATGGTTTGGTGGACTAGTGGTCCCCGCGAGCGGTGGGCCTCGGCCTTGTCAATGTGCGACTCCGCGCGGCGTCCTTGTACATGTCCAAAATTGTAACTACTGTAATTTCGAAAGTTTGTCTGCCTGAAAATGTACTGTTGTCCCAAGCATATTGCAACAAACGGTGTATTTCTATCGCTGCTCGTTTAGTTTTTATTGCCGTTTCAAATATATCGGTCATTTTTGAAACACCCTGTATAATTTCAGGCTAAACTGGCGAGAAAGAGATTTAGGGCTTTTAAATGTAGTAAAGACATTGGTCTATTTTCTCGAATGGGATTCAGAAACTTTTTGCGGATGAATTCACAACATTTCGAAATACTTCTACAGATGGTTGAGGGACACATTTCGAAATATGATGACAATTTCAGACTGCCAATTTCTGTTTCCCCGAGATTAGCAATCGCAATTTGCACTCTTAATTCACTGGAAATTCTTCGATCTAGGTGCAGTGAGATACTTAACTTTGTAGTATCGTAATAAACATGATCAATAAAGGAAAGATAACCGCGTCATCAGACTGTGATGTCAGATTTACTATTTGAAATAATCAAATTTTTCGACCACCAGTTTCCCTGTGATCATTTGAGAACAATTCGATAGCGTAAAGACGTATGAATAACCCAAAAAATGTGGTGTATCATTTTTTATGCTACGAGTAAAACGTTTTTCGAAAAAGTACCTCATCAATTTTGCTTCGTTTACATACGGTACCTGCGTTGTTTCAGCAGCGCAGCGTTCCTTGAATCAAATCTAGACGCGTCCACGATTCTGTGCGTGAAACAGGGAAGAAGCCTGCCATAAACAGCCGACGAAAAAGGGCTGCGGCAGTGAGTCTCAACGTTACATCGCAGTGCTTACTAAACTTCACAAGAGGAGTGCTGTAGCATGAGCTAAACATGCTCGTACATCATGCAAGGTTTTTTTTCATTTTTTCGTTTATTTGTGCCACCTCAGCCAGCCTGTGATACGTGTTGAATGAATCACACACGCAGACGTACAATCACGATTTGCATACACTATTTACGTAGGTTGCAAACATGTTATTTACATCACAATGTGCACCCATCATTGCCATGAGATGTCACTCCGAACGCCAGTTCAACACGCAACGCATAACATTCACGCTTCCAGACAAATTTCCTGGCTTGCGCTGCTTACATCGCGTAAGTTACATGAAAGTGATGATATTCATTTACTTACCGTTGTCCTCTGAATTTTATCCGTAACACTGCAATGGCCCGTAACCAAGGCCGAAGGTGCTCAATGCTACCCATGAGAAGCTGGGTCGGATCGCTAGTACAGTATGCTTTAGAGCAGGGGTTTCCAAAACTTTTTAGTCCGCGGGCCACATTGACTCCTCCACGAAGTCATAAGGGCCAAGATCTACCTAGTGGAATTAAAGCAAGGAGGAGAGCGTGAAATTTAATGACACCTAGATCACCGTAATGTAAGGCTAAAGGAAAGATGAAATCGCAGAAATCTAAGGTTGTGGGAATAGCTAGCACTGAAACGAACTGCGATTTTTATTTAATTACATAATTTTGATTGATGGACGTACCTGACCGAAATTCTGGCGTATTTTATTCTGGCGAATTTCACTGACAAAAAAGTATGTCACTGCACATTCTTCACGAAAGCATCCTGCAAAGTTAACGAACTCTCAAAATCATTATTAGCAACACTATTATACTACAAGACGTAACAGAGGTAGAGTATGTCAACGCATTGCTATTTCAAGCGGCGCAACAATAAGTGTAGTTATGTAGTCTTGTAGCGAGTAGCAGAGCCCATGTCGCGGTGTATTGGTAGCGATAGGCCTCGAAACTCAATTGTTGGCAGTATAGGTACCACCTCAAATATTTGGAGGGCCGGATACCGGGGATGTCCGGCCAGTTAACGCGGGCCGGTTTGCCGGCTCTCGCGGGCCGGTTTCGTCCCGCGCGCCGTAGTTTGGAGACCCCTGCTTTAGAGGAGCAACGTCCGAGTGATAAATGTGTAGGTCAGATGGATTTCAAATGTTACGTACCGATGTTTCCCAAGATATCATTGTGCATTTAACATTTTAAATCCATGTGAATTGCACTTTTATAGTTTGTATGTTGCTCTGTACTTACAGTATACAAATGAAAGCAGTGTTTTTCCATCTTCTATTACACAGAGTGCATGTAAAATTTTAAATCCATTTGAATTGCACTTTTATCATTTCTACGTTTTTTTTAGTAGGTACTCTGTCTTACGGCAGGTCTTGTCATGGATTAAGCCTCTTCCACTTTTGTCCGTCCACAGACAGTCCTTTCATTTGTGAGTATTTGTCTCCTTGGATATTGTCCAGAATTTGATATCTTATTTTCCCTCTTTCCCTTTTTCCCTCCACCATTCCTTCTATTCCTTCCTTCAATGAACAGTCCCTCCTCAAACAAGGTCCAATCCAATTCCGTTTTCTCCTCCTAATGACTTTCAGTATGTTTCTTTCTTCTTCAACTCTTCTACGTTGCTGTGTAATTGTAATATACATATGAAGGCGGTGTTTTTCCATCTTCCATTACACAGAGTGACAATTATTATTGAACTATATGAAAAAATTTAAATTAAGGGGCTCCGGAACGCCCTATACTTGCAATGTTAAAATAACGCTTATAAATTACATCTTTCCTCACAAAGTATTTGAGGTAGGAAGTTGAACTTTTTACAGATTATTTATTGGAATATGGGCTACAACTTAACACGGATTTTACAAAATTTTAGTTCAGTTATTAAAGATGATTTTTTTTTCAATTGTAATGAAAATTCACAACATTTTTTTGCAATTTTTTATTTGTATATTCAAAAATATACAATTTTTTCGAAAAAGGCTGTGTTAAATTATGCAGAAGGTACTGTGTAACATTTACTGAAAGTTTGAAACAAATATATTTGGAAGATCCTTAGAAAACATGTAATTAGTATGAGAAAATAAAAGTTTTGGGAATCGAGCGACAAAGATTGGATTAACTTTTTAGTGCATTCCAGGTCCATAGGAAGGATGATCTTCATCCTCTGCAAACTCCTCCTCCAGCTTCCTCTTGTTCCTCCTCGTGTTTACTCTTGCTTGTATTTCTAGACTCTTTACAGCCCTGTCTGCAGCCCGAAGGCGTTCCTTGTCTAAAGCAAGCATCGCGCGTACCATGTTAGAACCTATCTTCATTCCCATATTTCTAAATACCTTGCACCTTACAATGTTGCCACAATTGAAAGTCGCAACAGCATCATACACACCAAAGTGAAGTGTTTCTATTCCAACAAATACAGTCTTGGGGATTCTCGACCATATAACACTATTTACACTTTCATTGGGGTTTTGAGTTTTTCCGTGAATACACTTTTTCAACAGTTCAGGTGCTGTTAAGTCTCTGAAAATAGGTTTTATCACCTCCATTATTGCATGAGGCAGACTATGCTTATGAGTGTACACTTCACCAGTTAGCAATCCTTTGTTATATTTACACCAACTGTCTTCTTCTTTGGGACACAAGCTATGTTGGGCATTTTCATCGGTTGAAGAAGTATGAAAAAAAAGATTCCAACATTTCTCCTTTTCTTAAAAGCCTTCAGAGGATTTCTAATAACTTTACTTTTACTCATAATTATACTTCAACAAAACAGAGACTCAAGAAACAGAATTAATTACGAATATTTTCGAGATAACGACAGAGTAAATAATAAAAAAATAAATAAACATGAAACAATCGACAATCACACCAGCGATATATATCGAACCATCACAGGTTAGCCACAACACATACTTTATCTCACATCACTAAAATGTACCTGATGAACACGGACGTTAATAAAAACACCATTTGACAGCAGTTTAACAGCGCCACAGTGGGTCACGCCCATGTAGAACACATTTCAAAAAAAATTTAAAAATAGTTGTAGTCTTCGGAATTGAATAAATTATATATCTGTTAAAAGGTAATAGTCTGCAGATTCAGAAAACGCAAAAAAGTAAAAATTGAACTTTTCATGATTTTGAGCCTTTCCGGAGCCCCTTAAAACCATGTCGTGGACATACTTTATTCAACATGTAAGCGTCACTACGGATTTAGGTTATGACATGTTCAGTTTGCCTGCCCTCATTGGCGATGATGTGCCGCAGACTAATAGCGAAATTCTGCATGTCCCTCTGTGATGTCGGAACATCGATGCTGTCAATGAACCCCTAAATGGCTGTTTTCAGCTCAGCAATTGACTTTGGGTTATTGCTGTACACCTTGTATTTAACATAGTCCCACAAAAAAGAGCCGCATGTGCTCAGATCCGGAGAATATGGCGGCCAATCGAGGCCCATGGCAGTGGCCTCTGGGTACTCCATGGCCAGAACGCGGTTTTCAAAGTGCTCCTCCAGGATACTAAACACTCTCCTGCTTCGATGAGGTCGAGCTCCGTCTTGTGTGAATCACATCTCGGCGAAATCAGGGTCACTTTCGATAACTGGGAGGAATCCATCTTCTAAAACCTTCACGTATCGTTCGGTAGCCATCAAGGAATATCGCACCGATTCCGTGACGGGACATTGCACACCCCAGAGTCACCCGTTGAGGGTGAAGAGACTTCTCGATCGCAAAATTCGGATTCTCAGTTCCCCCGAATGCGCCAGTTTTGCTTATTGACGAACCCATCCAAATGAAAGTGGGCTAAACCAAACCATGCACATACTAATTCCCATCATGCCCTGCGGCCAACCGCGTAGTTTGAACTTCCCAACGCAAACCGTTCAGAAGCTATGACGATTTCATTTCATATAGTTCAATAATTGTTATCCTGTATATAATGTTTCTACAGCGTGTTCCATGAGGAACTGTCAGTATTCAGGGGTAAAACTTGAACGATAAGTTGAAGCGAAAAAGAGCTCTAAAATGCATACCTTAAGTGTTATGAGCGCTTCTTCGTCTTCGAAACTGTGAAACAAATCTCTTCTCCTGCAAGATATTTACTTTCCATATTGTGGGAGGAGGTAGTGTGGACCAAAACAAGGAAAACCCATCTAGTCAAGTTGCTCTCTAAAATACACACCATAAGAACTATGATCTCTTGTTCAGTAAAAAATATGGGTTTCACAGTAGCGAAGGTCAACAAGAGCTCATAGCTCTTAAAGTGTGAATTTCAGAGCCCACTTTAACTAGACTTTCTTTTTGCTTCGAGTGATCGTTCCTGTCATATCCGGGAATACTGATCCTACCTCCTGGGACACTGTGCGTACATACCATGCTTATGGCAGTTTTCAGAACCTCTTGAAAACAGCCATATATAGAGTCCGAACCCAACAATGGACTCAATTAAGTCCCCAACAGCGGTCATGCTTTCCCCCTACTTCTTTGTTCTCTTTATAGTGCGGCTGAAACAGCGAGAACTTTCTGCAAAACTCTCAAGTACAATGTTTGGTGAAATTTTTGCATCTCTTCCTTCTTCCAAATAAATTTAACGGCGTTGTATATAATCAAACGTGCCTGTTTATGAAGAACATTCCCTGAACTTACGGTACATTAGGACTCCGATGCATCGCTATGTTGTAAAAACATAGCAACGAAAATGCTCAAAGGGCGCAGCAGGCGTTCAGGCGAAAGCCAGGTGAGGCCGCGCGTCTGGAACACACGAGCAGATGGAATTGCCCTGCTCTCAGCACGACTCTGCGTTTCTGTTTATGGGCCAAGCAATTTTGCAAGAGTTCTACGTCTAGTTTACCGCCAACATCACTTATGATTCCTCCCAAATTAAGTCGTACAGCTTCCAGCAGTTCACAAAGGAAGCTGCCATGCGGCCGTACTGTCGTTTTTTCTCTGACTGCCGATCTATTCCGCAGCCAGATTAGCTACTGGTGGTTGCTACATCTTACCGTTCATAACCTCTGGGCTGTGACATCAGAATGTGTTACATCTTGAAAAAAGATGTTCAACTTCCAAGCTTCTCTGTCATCAACAACGATGTAAATATTGCGTATAATACCTCCTTCGTATCGTTAACATCGACTCTTGACTTAGCATGAATGAGTACACTGTAGGGAACATTTAATGACTGACTATGTAATTTATATTACTATGTGATTTATGTTGCTATATTACAATTCCTGGCCAAGAGAAGTCTACTAGTATCAAACATAGCCCTTAACTTGAGAAAGAAATTTCTGAGAATGTACGTTGGGGCACAGCATTCTATGGTAGTGAAACATGTACTGTGGGAAAACTGTAACAGAAGAGAATCGAAGCATTTGAGATATGGTGCTACAGACGAATGATGGAAATTAGGTGGACTGATAAGGTAAGGAATGAGGAGGTTCTGTGCAGAATTAGAGAGGAAAGGAATATATGGAAAACACCGACAAGGAGAAGGGACAGGATGATAGGACCTGTGTTAAGACAGCAAGGAATGACTTCCATGGTACTAAATGGTGCTGTAACGGGCAAAACCGTAGAGGAGGACAAGAGGTTGTATTGTATTGCATTGTATGCAACTGGGGACCTAGAAACGACGGAGAGGATCCGTCCGCGCCGTAGTCCTCAGTGGTTCACAACCCCAAAACAGGCTACAGCAGTCCAGTTCACTCACCCCACCGCCGCCCCACACCGAACCCAGGGTTATTGTGCGGTTCTGCCGCCAGTGGACCCCCCCTCCCGGGGAACGTCTCACACTAGACGAGTGTAACTCCAATAACTCCAGTGTTTGCATGGTAGAGTAATTATGGTGTACACGTACGTGGAGAAATTGTTTGCGCAGCAATCGCAGACATAGTGTGACCGAGGCGGAATAAGGGGAACCAGCCCGCATTCGCGAGGCAGATGTAAACCGCCTTAAAAACCATCCACAGACTGGCCGGCACACCGGACCTCGACACTAATCCGTCGGGGGTGGATTCGTGCCGGGGAGCGACACGCCTTCCCGCCCGGAAAGCAGCGCGTTAGACCGCACGGCTAAACGAGCGGGCAAGACAGAGGTTGGAATACATCCAGGAAATAATTGAGGACGTAAGTTTGCAAGTGCTACTCTGAGACGAAGAGGTTTGCACAGGAGAGGAATTTGTGGCGGTCCGCATCAAACCAATGAGAAAAAGAAGTGACAACAGTTACGCATAGATGGATTTTTTTATCTGACAACGTTGATTTTATACCACCTAGTACGATGTTGTAAATGCTTTTATGAATCTTTTGATGGTCTGTGGGTCGGAACTGGTTATTCAATAAAGAATTTTTATCAACAGCTCTTGGCTGTAAATCACGACATTCTTCTATTTAGATTTCAGCATAGGATGTGGCATGGCGTTAAAAGAAGTGTTACGTGCCGCAATAAAATTACAAATAGTTCCATGTACACAGACTGTAAAAGACAATGTACAAAAGTGTCAAGTAACAAAAGAACAGAAATATAATTACGAATACGGATGGGAATGGCGAAGCCATTTTTATTACGACAAAAGGAACCATAAAATTATTGCTAGTAACATGTGATGCTTATAGCATCATGGTCACTGGTCGTTCCCTAAAATTGGGCATGGACATTTTATTACGATAAAAGGAAGCAATTTTTTGAATGACTAACAAGTTACACTGAAAGCATCATAGTTCATCAGTAATTCGATTAAGATAAAGAACATCAACCGTCAGCCATCTTAAATCATTAACTAGTAGAAACTGGCACACCTACCTAATATCACGCAGGGCCCCAGCGAGCACGCAGATGTGCCGCAACACGACGTGGTATGGACTCGACTAATGTCTGAAGCAGTGCTGGAGGGAATTCGCACCATGAATCCTGTACGGTTGTCCATAAGTCCGTAAGAGTACGAGGGGGTGGAGATCTCTTCTGAACAGCACGTTGCAAGGCATTCCAGATACGCTCAATAATGTTCATGTCTGGGGAGTTTGATGGCCAGCGGAAGTGTTTGCAGTCAGAAGAGTGTTCCGGGATGCACTCTGTAGCAATTCTGGGCGTTTGGTATGTCTCATAGTTCTGCTTGAATTGCCCAAGTCCGTCGGAATGCACAGTGAACGTGAACGGGTGCAGGTGACCAGACAGGATGCTTACATACCTATCACCTGCCAGGGGCCCCACATCACTCCAACTGCAGACGCCCCATACTATTAACCACCAGCTTGAACAGTCCCATGCTGACACGCAGGTTCCATGGATTCATGAGGTTGTCTCCATTTCCGTACACGTCCATTCGCTCGATACAATTTGAAACGAGACTCGTCCGACCAGGCAACATGTTTCCCGTCATCGACATTCCAATGTCGGTGCTGACCGGCCCAGGTGAGTCGTAAGGCTTTGTGTCGTGCAGTCATTAAGTGTACACTAATGGGCTTTCGTTGAATGGTTCGCACGGTGACACTTGCTGATCGTCGAGCACTGAAATCTGCAGCACTTTGCGGAAGAGTTGCACCTCTGTCACTTGAGCGATTCTCTTCAGTCGCCGCTGGTCCAGTTCTTGCAGAATCTTTTTGTGGTCACAGTGATGATGGAGATTTGATGTTTTACCGGAGTCCTGATATTCACAGTACACTTGTGAAATGGTCGTACGGGAAAATCCCACTTCATCGCTACCTCGAAGATGCTGGTCCCATCACTCGTGCGCCGAATGTAACACCACGTTCAAACTCACTTAAATCCTGATAACCTGCCATTGTAGCAGCAGTAACCGATCTAACAACTGTGCCAGACACTTTTCTTATATATGAGGCGTTGCCGACCGCAGCGCCATACTCTGTCTGTTTACATATATCTGTATCTGAATACGCATGCCTATACCAATTTCCTTGGCGTTTCAGTGTAGAACGTTCCACAGTGTGAAAGTACATCAGGACCACAAACAATAACAAAATTTTTTGTTTAAAGCAGTAATTCATTACTGTTTAACAATAAATTTTAACAAGCTATTAAAGCAGTAGTTCAGTCCAGTCAAATTACAACTGCATTACAGTACAGTACACTACAACAGAATTAAAGGAACCATAGACTACAGCATCAAAACAATAAAGTCTGAGAAATAAAATTTGCGGAAATGTTGAACGAAGAGAGCAAGGACAATTAAAAGAAATCAATAGACAAAAGAATGTTCATTTTGTTGTCTAACAAGGAAATATCGTATTGTAAGGAGACAATAGCACACTTGCAAACCTTTAGGCCCCACAATCGATCCGGCTAGAAACTTTGTGTCATAATTCCGATTGTATGCAGTTATGATATTCCGAGCGTTCCGATATTCGCGCTTACCGGTTTTCTGCAATTCGCTACGCCCCACTGCAGGCGCCTAATGCCTGAGCGTGAAGTAATGCACAATGGCGTTAGTAACAGGTTTGTGAAATACAGTTTTGACAATGGTAATACGTTTTATCCATCGTTTCAATGAGCGTGGTTTATAACCTGTAGCTTGTGCCAGAGATCGCTTTCCTTTGAAAACTTATATACACGAATGTGTGTGCAAAAAAATGGTTCAAATGGCTCTGAGCACTATGGGACTTAACATCTATGGTCATCAGTCCCCTAGAACTTAGAACTACTTAAACCTAACTAACCTAAGGACAGTACACAACACCCAGTCATCACGAGGCAGAGAAAATCCCTGACACCGCCGGGAATCGAACCCGGGAACCCGGGCGTGGGAAGCGACAACGCTACCGCACGACCACAAGCTGCGGACAATGTGTGTGCCATTAAAGAAGTAGCTTAGCGCTACGTGATTGTTAACATCGTTGTTGCGCAGGAGGTGCATTATTCCTCAACATGAATAGCATGGTGACATTGAAAATTTGAACATCGTTAACCTCATTTCAAAGTAGTTCTACATTTTGGTTTTGAGGCGTGTATATGGTTGCAGAATATCTGTCTGAGAATATTGCTTCAGTAATATTGGCGTGTAAGAGCGTGAGGTTGACATATTACGTCCTCATATTACTCACTATTTTTCGCATAGAATAACATGTTGGTGAACAAGATCTCAAAACTCGTTGGGCAGATGTGTCCACCTCTCCCAGTCTCTTCCCTCACCTGCAACATCCCGCAAGTAGGAGGGTTGTTACTCCGTTGTACAGATCTTCGCTCTCATACACTAGGTGGCTACAGCGGGTGACGAACAACCGGTGGGCGCGAATGTTTAAAAGCTGTAGATTCAGAAGGTCATGGCTGCGTACTATCGGAACCGTAGAACAAATTTTCTGATGGGGTCGATTGCTGGGGCTGATACTTTGCAACTGTGCTTATTTCGTCTTAAAATATGAGATCATTTTGGTGGCGTTTCCTTGTAAGTACAGCATAAGGGGTGACGACCAAGTAAATTGGGCTAGCATGCTAAGGGAACTTTGAAACTTCCCCTTTGAAAAATTATGAATAACTGTGCTGGTAAACTTATAAGTTATTTGATTTTCAAACATCTGAGCAAAACTCAACGTACTCAAACAGTTTTCTCATCACTAAACTGACACACAATATTTTTAGCGCAACGCAATCTGACTTCCAATAATTCCTACAAAAGAATGGCCCTGACTAACAATAACCTATACCTTTCATGAATCACTTACCTCACAAAAATCTTCGTTACTCGAACTACTACAATAAAGCGAGCGCCAATACTGCCGGCTAAATAAAAGATTCTAACTACTGAAAGCACTACCTACTGACAGGCATAGTTAGCAAATGAAAGATTTTGGTAGAGAACAAACAATGTATTTACGTTAATAATGTTCAAAAGTCATCATATATATCTATCAATTCGTGACAACCATCTTTACAAATTTCTTTTTTCTGGCGGACACACGTCCAGATCGTCCGCTCATAGTAACCTCTCAAAACTCTGGCATCTCTCTCTCCACATCCACCATTGCTGGCGGCTCACCTCCAACTGCACAACGCTATGCGCTGTTCACATCCAACTGCCCAACACTATACAAGCAAATATTCCAACAATGAGTGCAACCAGCCACAGACTGCACACAGCACAGTCAGTGATTTTCATACAGAGCGCTATGTGGCGTTACCAACACAAAAACCTAAACAGCCTACTTACAACTTTAGTTCGTCATTCAATTTAGAACAGATCCTGACGTCTATGATGTTATTTACTTGTTTACTGGTCGGCGCCACAGTCCTTGTAGAACCTTGGCCTCACTTATCACGATTCTTCTTTGTCCATCGCTTTCCTTCTCCAATTCCAGACGCTCATTGCTTTGAGATCCTCTTTAATATCTTCAAGACATATTTTCCTGGGTCTTCCTCTTCGCCCTCTCCCTTCAGGTTTTCCTTTACACTTCTAGTTTCTGGCATTCTCTGTACGTGACCAGTTTGCTTGATTTTCACTACAACATTTGTCTGTCAAAAGAGAGTCTGTAGTGCTGTGTGTGCCCTTACTCTCGACCTTTCTTCCTCTCTCACTGCCCCATACGTCTTTCTCAAATATCTTTCTTTCCCATGTCAATAATCAACCTTCCTACTTTGTAGTTATCACTCAGCCTTCCGATCCATATATTATTGTAGGTCTTAATACAGTCAAATGTATTTGGTTTTTTAATTCCTACTAACATATCTAGACTTCAATATATTCTGCAAGGAAAAATAACATCGGTTTGCACTTGCTATCCGTTCTTGAATATCTGCTGCTGTCCTATTATTTTCTGTTATTATCGAAGCTAGATATTTAAATTTTCCACCCTTTGGCACTCTTTTCTGTTTATTTTTATGGAGGTCTCTATTCTATCCCTACCAGGATCCCCCATCGTCATATACTTTAAATACGCTAATGAGCCAAAACATTATCAACAATGCCCACTGCGAGACTGAATACCTCTTGGCGGTGTTGCGAGCACGTGACGCAGTAAGGAAAGAATGTAAGTGGAAGAGAGAGTAATGGGCAGTCATTATTGCGAAGATAAGGACCGCAAATGCGAAAATCCACTGATGTAAGCGGTTTTAACGAAGGGCACATTATTGTGGCACTGAAGCTGGAAATGAGAATCTCTGAAACGGCGAAGCTGGTCGCCTGTTGGCGTAATACTTTCGTGGGTACCTGTGGAAAGTGGTTGAAGGATGGTGGAATAGCGAGTAGGCCGTATGGTATCGGACGGCCACGTCTCATCTCAAAACGTAGAGGTCAGAGGATTCCCCATTGTGTAATCCAGGATAGGTAGCGATCTGTGGCAGATCTGACGGCAGGGTACAATGCTGGTTCAGGCACATGTGTTTTGGAGCACACCGTTCAAAGGCCATTGTTGAACATGGAGCTCCACATCACATGACACCTACATGTACCTGTGTTGATCCTACAGCATCGTCAGTTATGACTTCGGTGGGCACAGCATCACTGAGTTTTCGCTGTGGATCATAAAACGTGCCGCCTGTCGAAAGAATCGGATTTCTTGCCGCACCATGTAGATGGTTGAGTCCTCACGCACTGTCATCCAGGCGAATGGCTGCACGAAACGTGCACTGCGCCACAGATGTGGGCCGGTCAAGGCAGAACTGTGCTATGGCGTGCACTGAGTTGGGCTTCAACGGGATCTGTGGTGGTAATCGAAGGCATGACAGCAGTGAACTGCGTGAACATTATTGCGGACCACCTGCGTCGCTTCGTGCTTGAAGTCTCCCCCAACGGTGATATCATCTCCCAGCAGGATAACTCTTCGTCTTGCAAGGTCAGAATCGTGCTACAGTGGTCTGAGGGGCGTTATAGTGAACTCAGAGTGATGGCGTGGTCAGCAAATGTGCCTGATCTGCACCCACTAGAACATACAGGGCTATTACAAATGATTGAAGCGATTTCATAAATTCACTGTAGCTCCATTCATTGACATATGGTCACGACACACTACAGATACGTAGAAAAACTCATAAAGTTTTGTTCGGCTGAAGCCGCACTTCAGGTTTCTGCCGCCAGAGCGCTCGAGAGCGCAGTGAGACAAAATGGCGACAGGAGCCGAGAAAGCGTATGTCGTGCTTGAAATGCACTCACATCAGTCAGTCATAACAGTGCAACGACACTTCAGGACGAAGTTCAACAAAGATCCACCAACTGCTAACTCCATTCGGCGATGGTATACGCAGTTTAAAGCTTCTGGATGCCTCTGTAAGGGGAAATCAACGGGTCGGCCTGCAGTGAGCGAAGAAACGGTTGAACGCGTGCGGGCAAGTTTCACGCGTAGCCCGCGGAAGTCGACGAATAAAGCAAGCAGGGAGCTAAACGTACCACAGCCGACTGTTTGGAAAATCTTACGGAAAAGGCTAAAGCAGAAGCCTTACCGTTTACAATTGCTACAAGCCCTGACACCCGATGACAAAGTCAAACGCTTTGAATTTTCGGCGCGGTTGCAACAGCTCATGGAAGAGGATGCGTTCAGTGCGAAACTTGTTTTCAGTGATGAAGCAACATTTTTTCTTAATGGTGAAGTGAACAGACACAATGTGCGAATCTGGGCGGTAGAGAATCCTCATGCATTCGTGCAGCAAATTCGCAATTCACCAAAAGTAAACGTGTTTTGTGCAATCTCACGGTTTAAAGTTTACGGCCCCTTTTTCTTCTGCGAGAAAAACGTTACAGGACACGTGTATCTGGACATGCTGGAAAATTGGCTCATGCCACAACAGGAGACCGACAGCGCCGACTTCATCTTTCAATAGGATGGTGCTCCACCGCACTTCCATCATGATGTTCGGCATTTCTTAAACAGGAGATTGGAAAACCGGTGGATCGGTCGTGGTGGAGATCATGATCAGCAATTCATGTCATGGCCTCCACGCTCTCCCGACTTAACCCCATGCGATTTCTTTCTGTGGGGTTATGTGAAAGATTCAGTGTTTAAACCTCCTCTACCAAGAAACGTGCCAGAACTCTGAGCTCGCATCAACGATGCTTTCGAACTCATTTGAAACGTCCCCTTTAGAACAATTTATACACGACTGTGCTGATAAACCTCTTACACTATTTGCTTTTCAAACAGCTGAGCAAAACTGAACGTACTCAAACATTCACTAAAGTGACACACAATATTTTTAGCGCAACGCAATCTGACTATCAAAGATCCCTGCAAAAGAATGGCCCTGAGTAACATTAAACTACACCTTTCAAAAATCACTTACCTCACAAAAATCTTCATTACTCGAACTCCTGCAATACAGCGAGCGCCACTACTGCCAGCTAAATAAAAGATGCAAACTACTGAAGGCACTAACTACTGATAGGGGAAATGAAAGATTTTAATAGAGAACAAACAATGTATTTACCTTAATATTCATAATTGACATCCAGTATTACAAATTATCAAAACTCCGCCATCTCTCTCCCCACATCCACCACTGCTGGCGGCTCACCTCCAACTGCGCAACGCTACGCGCTGTTAACATCCAGCTGCCCCTCTACAATGGCAGACAACAATGCAAACTAGCCACAGACTGCACACAGCACAGCCAGTGATTTTCATACAGAGAGCGCTACGTGGCGGCGGCGTTACCAATATAAGAACCTAAACAGCCTACTTACATAAAGAAAACATAAACAGCCTACTTACATAGCCCCCATGCTCCCCACAAAAAATTTTTACAAATGGTGTTGGGCACTGGCCAATACAGATTTGAAAAAAATTTTTCACAATTACAGTAACAAAGATATAAAATGCACACACTTATTGATACAATGTTGGTCAAAAGCTAAAATTTTCTCACAGTCCATAAAGATAGTCCTGATCATTCATCATAATAGTAATTACAGCTTTTTTTCACAAAGTCTCATTAGTAAAAGAAATTGCACACAGAAGTAGTGGATTTCCATGCAGTCTTGAAGAAGTAGTGTTGTCCTTCCAACGGAAAGACAGTGCTGACTCTTGACATGCTGACAGGTAATGGGCCACAACAGAGCAAACCCACAGCAGAGTCATTCGACATTTTGAAGAAGATTGGTAGGTAGGTCATCACAGAGTAGACCCACTGTAGTCCTGGTAGAGATTGTGGTATTGGTGGGTCATCAGAGGTGCAGACCCACTGCAGTCCTTGTAGAAATAATGGTATTCGTGGGCCATCAAAGATGCAGACCCACTGTAGTCCATGTAGAGCTTACGGTATTGGTGGGTCATCAAAGATGCAGACCCACTGTAGTCCTTGTAGAGATGGCCAGCAGCCATCTGTTGCGACTGTGGAGGTGCACATTCACCATCGAAGAGTCTTGCGGAGAATATAGCAAGTCCATAAACCACCACTTGTGCACTCACAAAGTTTGTGGAATTGTCCTTAGAACCAGCAATGCTGTTATCCAGTCCCTTGCTGAATTATTAACACACATGTAAACACTAAGAGCCCCAACTACTCACATATTGTCCATATACTATGACCAACAGAAATGTGTGCAGTGAAATGTAACTTACAAGTTACTTAATTTGATGAACTGGTGTCAATTACAATTTTATAACATAACAATACAATAACAAAGGTACAAAATACATCATTAAAAACATAACAGTACAGATAACATTTGTAGTAATACAGGCTTTACAACAGAATAGAAATAAACATATACATCAGTGTTACAGGAATTATGACATAAATAAATACATAAACGATCAGAATAACTTTCGAAACATCAACTTCACACATGAGCATTAAAACAAAACAGAATAAATAATGTCTAAGCATCTTTACAAGGTAAATAACATATTATTAATGCAAATTATATTTGAGGATAACAGTATTCCTCATCATAGTTCATGTAGCGGAGTATTAGAAAAGTTCTACAACATAAGTCTTATCAGATAAACATATAAAGACAGGAAGAACATAATTACACACGGGTACCCAAACACATAGTGGGATAACACAAAAGGAAAGGACAGGGTTTGTTTCATTGCAGTATTTTGCATGGAGATCTCCCTTCGTTCATCATTATTCCCAAAAGTCCTATCTAAGCCTGCCTTCTGTATTCTGTTCACATCCTCTGTGAAAAATAGTTTTTCTCCACTGTACAGTATCCTTTTTTTTTTTTTTTTTTTGCACAAACTATTTTCATATAGCTTCTCAATACATTTCTTCCAAGTCATCATAGTTAGTTTCTTATATAGTCTACCCCCTCTTAAGCTAACTTAAATCTACTGAGCTCAGATATATATACCAAGGGACGAGGCAATGCAGCATCACATAACAAATTATCACAAACAGCAATGACAAAAAATGCAAATTGGCAAAGCTAGCAGCATAAATTACAACTAATATAAGGCACTGCACAGGAAACAAGAAAAACTAGCTTAGAAGAGTAACACAAAGTCAAATTCAGTAACACTATGCCTGGCAAACAGCAGCAGCAAATATAAAAAATATAAAAAATATAAAACTTATATCTATACATGACAAAGCTGAAGCAGAAAAAATATTACAGTAAAAACAACAATGCAGACAAGGGAAATGTCTATTCACATCTTAATGTCTATGTAATTAAAGTGGTGCACCACAACAACTTATTGTAAAAAGAAATATTACCATGTACTTGAAAAGAAAATTATGTGTTACTGTTACTAGTTCCTTCTTATTGTTCTTTCCTTTCCAAGTGCTCCTTTTTTTAAAGAATGTGGATCATAAATTAATTATTTAATAGATCAGTTGACAGAAAGTGTTCACATTAGCAAATGCATTTTATTTTATAAAAGCAATGCTGCAACACAGCTGGAAACCAGATATCAAATGAAATAAGCAATTACGCAAACCAAAGCATAAAAATATCATTCAATAGTCATGTGGCATTTCGTAAGTCAGTAGCTCTCAACTCTCGTAGAAAGACACTTGTCATAATCAGGTGTGCAGATGTACGAATATTTCCCATCAATTCATAAGCATTTCAGTAATTAGCACAAAGTACGAGTAATCATATGTTTTCAGGTAATGAGCGTGTAATATTTGCGATGCTTTCTACAAAGGAATGTCAATAGCAAGGTTAATGGAAGTAATGAGGGTGTCGCATTTGCAATATTTTCTCTAAAGGAATGTCAATGGCGAGGATAAAGGCCTGCCTTTTTTCTTTTTTTTCTACCTGTGCTTCTGGAAAGGCACACCCTAATGGCTTGTTCTCCAGGTGTTTGACACAGCTGTGTGCCGACGACGCACGTGCAGGTGGTCACTTAACTTTCTTATGGAAATATTTTAAAAAATGGTTCAAATGGTTCTGAGCACTATGGGACTCAACTGCTGAGGTCATTAGTCCCCTAGAACTTAGAACTAGTTAAACCTAACTAACCTAAGGACATCACAAACATCCATGCCCGAGGCAGGATTCGAACCTGCGACCGTAGCGGCCTTGCGGTTCCAGACTGCAGCGCCTTTAACCTCACGGCCACTTCGGCCGGCACGGAAATATTTACGACAGCAGTTTCCGCTACAGTGACAGTCTCATATAAAATATTTCACAGGTCAAGAATTTGCGTTGCAAATGTGTAGAAACAAAATGCTATTGATATAACAGTGTCCAAAAAATTTTCGCCGGCATTGTGATACATTCACGCATTTACACACATTTCATAACTCTTAAAGTACGATTCTCGGTTTCCAACATCCTTTTTCACAAGTCAAGAGTCCTTAACTTCATTCATTATTCATATACATATAAACACGTAATCACATTCCTCATATATGGTAGCATCATCTTATTGACATAAACATACCTCAACAGCATAATACACATCGTCGTCATAAAAATAACATCATAACACCTCAGTCAAATCTCAAAATCGTCGTAGCTTTCTGCAATAATTTCAAAACCTAAAGAAAATTCTCTGCTCATGTCAATAGTGTCATCTGCCTCAAACGTACTTTAAAAATCATGATCTCATACCAAATACATCATTCAAAGCTCTCATAGTATCACAATGGTTCCAAAAAAATATGAAGAGTTTACACAGTACAGACAGAATACAATTTCATAAGTGTGAAGTTACCCAACGGTGTAATTATGTAAGCATGTGTCACTGACGTAGTAAAAAACATGTTTATCTCTCAGTTAAATGATCAGATAGCTGTGTAATTTATGTGTTAGAGAAATATGGTACCGATGTGTTAAATTGTATAAGCAAATACCATATTAGCTAGGGCTCCTTGTGCTTGCCAAACACATGATACACAAAGTAGGCGTGTACTCCCCTGAGGATTATTGTAATTATACCCTCAGGTGTTACAGATTGCAAGAATGGAATGAAATGTATTACGGAAAACCTTTGTATCATTGTATTTCAAATATCTTTGAAAATAAATGTTTTTAGTACAAAATTAATCACTCAAATACGTGTCCTGTAGCGCTAAATATGCGTCTTGCTGTAAGATAATCTCTGTGGAAGTGTCGTAGTTATCGTCCTCCAAAAGCTAAGTTCTGCAGAAGTCAATGTACTGACCTCATGATAAACAAAGTGAAATGCTTTGCGTATAGATATCATACTTATTACGCTTATTGCCGTGATGAAGAAAGTACTGTGCTGTAATGTATTGTTGTGCTACAGAAAAGGCTGTCTCCTTGTAGCTATACCACAAAAGTTACTACTAAAACATGTTTTACTTTCCAGAATAATACAGAAAAACTGTGCAGATATAAAACAGAAACACCACAAAAGCAACATTGTAAATTGTCGCTCATTAGTAGCGTCATGATAAAATCGTGTAGCTGTCACATAAACTAACCACTGTCTCATCTGGTATCTCACTGAAAGTACCTTAAATCCAGAATCCACTCTCAAGCAAACCAAAATGTTGCATGAAAATTTCATTACCAGTGCCGGTATATGTTCCAAGTATGTGAGCCTTATAGTCGTTACATAATTGTGCAACTAACAAGCAAGAATGCACACACACAATAACACTGTGTCGCCTGTTCACAATAACAATGCATTCGCAATTACTTGTCTAAGTTACCTATGTTCTTGACTGGATAGTTAGTTAGCTTTAAAACATAGTTGCATGTTAACAGTTTGTAAGTGTGACACAGAGTACTAGTAACGTGAAGTAAAAATTTTTATGGCAAAGACAAAGTTAAAAAGCAGATTATCTTTCAGTAAATGGTTTCACATGTGAAATGTGGTGTAGCCCTTTTCTCTTCCTAGTACGCAGAGTTTCAACTTTAACGCAATTATCATGTGGTATACGTCGGTAAAGAATACTGGAATTTTGCTCAAGGTTAGCGTCAATGTTATTTTTCCCTGAGCCAGCGTGCGCAAGTGGCTGCCTGCGGTGTGAGTCATTGTCTGTTTCTTTGTTGGCGCGCGACGTTACTGGGATTAGGAGGCCTAACTTCTACAAATTCGCCTTGCCGAGAGGGCTCTGCTCTGTTAGAACCCCGCCAGTTCTGATGAAATTCACGTCTGTCATTTTGTCGGTAGATTACATAGTCTCTTGTTTGTCGGTCATGTGGTGGAGAATTTCTCCCTGAATTATCACTGCATGGTGGAGCGTTGCGTCTGAAGTTATTCTGTCTCCTGTGATAATAATAGTTCTGGTTGCCAAATTGTCTGTTTCTATGATTGTCTCTGTCATATTCATTACTACGGAAATGCGATCTTTCTCTGTAACTATTACTCTGCCAGTGGTTGTCATACGGGTGGTGTCTGTTTTGGTCACGATTTGCGTTGTAAGAATAGACTTGTCGTGTCCAGTTATTGTTTCTGTCGTCACGGAATTGTGACGGATGTGACCTGTAGTGATTGTTTTCCTGTTTCCGCATCCCGCGACTGTCTGCGTGAATTTCTAGTTCTTGTAACAGTCCCTGAAAAGCTTCAATGTCGTCTTTGCAACGTCCTGCTAAAATAATATGTCGTAAATGTTCAGGCAGTTTGATTACGCAAATGCGGATGAGTTCTGAGGGGCTGTATGGGTTGACAGGTACTGATTCTTGTGCAACATGTCTTCAAAATATTTCACAAGACTGGAAAATTCAGATTGTTCGAAGTGTTTCATCATTATGATGCTATGTTTTACTCGGTCTTGTGTAGCTTGAGACCAATATGCTGAGAGGAAGGCATGATAAAAATCTCCTTCACTGTGACAATCGTGAATGACCGATCGCATTCTTACACCTGGTTCATTCTCTAAGTAGCCACACATAAATTCTAACCTGTGCTCCAATGACCAGTTGGGAGGGAAACAATGAGAGAATTGATGGAGCCACGCTTGTGGATGAATGTCGTTGGCAGAATTCTTAAACGTTTTGAATTTACGTGTAGTAATGAACAGCTTATAGTCAAAATCATCGTGTTGGCGAGTAGCATATCGGTCATTGTTGCGTCATGTCGGCGGTTCCATCTCAAAATTCGGTGTACCTTGCCAATTTCTTTCATAATTACCGAAATGCCCTGTGTTATTATTTTGTGGCTTTTCCGTATTTCTAAGTTCCTCTTCCCGTGTTGGAGCGCGAGTGTCCTCTGAAATATGTAATTCTTGCATTACCTGTGTCAGCTGATCTTGTACTTCCCGGATTTCTCTTTGGTGTTGCGTATTAATTTGATTCAGATTTTGTTTCAGTTTCCTAATTTGTTCGCCCTCTTCTGTGTCATTAAAGACTACCGGTTTTGTGTCATTCAGATTGTCATCTACCTTCGCAGATAAATTATTTAGCTGATCCGAAAGTTCAACTACTTTCTCTGATAATGAACTAATTTCCTCCATGTGTCTTTCTGAACCAATTTTCAGAGTATCTACTGTGTCCTTTAAGTTTTCCTGAGTTTTTGCAAGTTGCGTAACTGAATCGGTAGATGCAACTGAGTCCATTTTAGCTTGCAAGGTCTCATGATTTTCATGAACAATAGTTTGCAGTTCTTTTATGGCTGCTTCGTGATTCTGTAATGCATTTTCATGCCGCGAAAAAATAGGCTGAAAATGCTCACAAATTTGTGTTTTTACGTCATTACAGACTTTTTGACATTTCGATTCAATGTTATGTAACTCAGTAGTTAAATCTTCACGTGTTTGTTCAAGTGTGGTGTCTAACTTCCGAAGATTTTGTTCCATTGTGTCTAACTTTTGCAGCTTTTGCTGTGTTTGTCTCTGATTTTGTTCCATTGTGTCTAACTTTTGAAGATTTTGTCCCATTGTGTCTAACTGTTGCTGTGTTTGTCTCTGATTTTGTTCCATTTGTTGCATTAGTTGTAATAACAATGCATTAGTGTCTGGAATCTGTTCCTCTACTCTTTTCGGCAGTGCATTTGCACCGGCAACATTCACATTTTGACAAGCTGAAAATGTGTCTTGACTTATTTGAGAAAACGGTGAGGACGCAAAACCTGAATCTACAGTATTTGTAAAATTGTGTCCTGTCATTTCGGATTCCTGAGGCGAGCTGTTGTTGACCGATCGATCGATAATGCTTCCCTGTTCACAACCTGTTTCACTGTCTACACCATTATTTGCCGCCCGCTCCATTTCCCTATGCACAATTACCAAATTACTACTTGGAACGTCTGTTAATTCACTACGCAGTGGTGCTGATAAGCTACGCTCGTCGTCACTATTATTTCTCAGTTTACTTTGGAGCCTAGTGTTACGTTTTTCACACGCCATTATTGTGACAATATTTCACACGATAACACAGAAAAACACAATTTGAAGAGCAAAAATAAGAGAACACATTAATATAGCACTGAAAATAATATCTAGTTAATTGCAGCTGCGAAATACTTGGTGCAAATCTACATGCATGCCACAACTGTTTTACAGTACAACAATGAAAGACTGCAACTACAAAGGAGATTCTCTCTACAATTACGCGCTAGCAATAAACAAAAGCTACACTAAATACACAAACTACAAGAAAAAATCAGAAGATTCCAGGTTCGAATCCTGGCAGGGTCGCCATATGAAACGTCCCCTTTAGAACAATTTATACACGACTGTGCTGATAAACCTCTTACACTATTTGCTTTTCAAACAGCTGAGCAAAACTGAACGTACTCAAACATTCACTAAAGTGACACACAATATTTTTAGCGCAACGCAATCTGACTATCAAAGATCCCTGCAAAAGAATGGCCCTGAGTAACATGAAACTACACCTTTGAAAAATCACTTACCTCACAAAAATCTTCATTACTCGAACTACTGCAATACAGCGAGCGCCACTACTGCCAGCTAAATAAAAGATGCAAACTACTGAAGGCACTAACTACTGATAGGGATAGATAGCAAATGAAAGATTTTAATAGAGAACAAACAATGTATTTACCTTAATATTCATAATTGACATCCAGTATTACAAATTATCAAAACTCCGCCATCTCTCTCCCCACATCCACCACTGCTGGCGGCTCACCTCCAACTACGCAACGCTACGCGCTGTTAACATCCAGCTGCCCCTCTACAATGGCAGACAACAATGCAAACTAGCCACAGACTGCACACAGCACAGCCAGTGATTTTCATACAGAGAGCGCTACGTGGCGGCGGCGTTACCAATATAAGAACCTAAACAGCCTACTTACATAAAGAAAACATAAACAGCCTACTTACACATTGATGGGCACATGCTGCGACGAGTGTGGGAGGAACTTGATTATCGGTTTGATGTCTGCCGAATCACTAAAGGGGCACATATCGAAGATTTGTGAATGCCTAAAAAAAACTTTTTGAGTTTTTGTATGTGTGTGCAAAGTATTGTGAAAATATCTCAAATAATAAAGTTATTGTAGAGCTGTGAAATCGCTTCAATCATTTGTAATAACCCTGTATATCGTGGACCAGTTGCGTGCCCATAAACTACCATCCCGTAATTTGCGGGAATTGCTTGACCTGGGCGTAGACATCTGCTGCCACATACTCCTGGAATCCTGTCAACGACTTGAAGAATCCCTGTTGTGCTGTGTTTGAAACATGGAACAACAAGCTATTAAACAGGTGGTCATAATGTTTTTGCTTATCTGTGTATATTCACTTCCAGTCCTAAGTTTCTCTCTGCACCTTCCAATGCAGCATAATTATGTCATAGTCCTTGCAGTTAACGCTACACCATCAGTGTATGTCACCTCCGGGCCTTGCCGGTTAAATATTGCTCGTCCTGGGTTTGTTGGCATTTGCCGTATTACCGTCTCTAGTGCTAAGCAGACTAGCGCAGGGATCGCATCTCCCTGCCGCAGACCCCTACCCACATGGAACTCCCCTAACAACTGCTGCTTTATTCTGACCTTGCAAACTCTTGCTTTCGTTGTCATTACCGTCATTCTCACTAACTTTAGTGAAATTCTAAAATCTCTCATGTACTGTAGAATCTTATTCGTGCCTAGGCTGTCGTATGCTTATCGTATTCATAAAGCACTTGTCTGAATGAAAATGTCTGGCCCATTCTGGATCTGTTTCTCCTAAAGTCAGTCTGATAATCCACCTACACCGTTTCCATCTGGTATTCTAGCCAAGAGGCTGAAATCTTACGAAACACCTCATACGTTGGAAGTATGAATTAAAAACAAAAAGTCTTCAGCTACAGCTTTTCGTGTATTATTAAGTACACGATGCTTTCTGAGCCTGTGGGTCCACCATCAGGTGTACTTTTTTCTCTTGAATGAGGTGAAATCCACATTCTTGTCATGAAAAGGTTTGATGTTAGTTTATAGCCTGTGGGTCCACCATCTTAGTACCAGCTTTATTCTTTCTCTTGAATGAGATAAAATTCGTATTCCTGTTATGAAAAGGATTAATGTTAGGTTTTAACCTAACATATAATTTCACCTCACTCAAGAGAAAAAATAAATCAGGTTTTAAGACAATTACACCTGATGGTGGACCCACCGGGTCCTGAACACATCGTGTACTTAATAAAACACGAAAAGTTGTGACTGAAGGGGTTTTTATTTTTAATTTATACTTCCAGTGTATTGAATACAATCACGTCTGGAGCTGCAAAATACGGATAAAAGTTTTAAAAAACAAAAAATACCACATATACCTAAGACAGTAAACCCGCCTTTCTTATGTAATGGGCAGGTTATTCCCATGTTCCAGTCCTTACGCATTTCTTCCTTTTTCTGTACTTCCTTTATTAATTCATTAACCGTCTTCTCTACCCTCTTTCCCACTTACCATTGTGCGCTAATGGAGTCTGTGGTCTGTTTTGCAGCCAGTGCATGGGCCCACCGAGTACATCTGGTGACGAGTAGGAACATCGTGCGGCGAGGGCACAGAAGTGCCCTGGTAAGGCTGCCGGGAGCTTTCAACGCCACCTCTGCGTGGTCTTTGGAACCTTCCCTACCTACAGAATCGTTCGGTTTCGGGCTGCAGTTTACTGGCTGAGGAGGGGGAGACAGGATAAGGCAATCCAGATTACCGGACAGGACATCACCGAGAAGCGCCAACTCGTTAAATGGCGGGTGAATACCTGGCAAAGGGAATGGGAGTCAAGGGACAAGGGCCGTACGGTTTGTCATTTCTTCCCGCACATCAGGGAACCTCTGAGACTAAGCCATATCAATATCAGCCGCAGTATGGTTCACTTTCTGATCTACCCCTCCCGGATGATGAGCTTCCCCCTGACATCTACCCTTCCTACCAACTCTAACCCTCTCTTGCTGCCTCCTCCTCAGGGCTCCCTCTCCTCCCCCTACCCTCCTTCTGAGCAGATTTCCCCTCCTACTCCCCCTCCATCTCTTGTGCCTTCTTCAGTGTCTCTGCGCTCCCTCCTGCCCTGTCTTCCCTTTTCCTCTCCCGCCCCCTGTGTCTCCTGCCTCTTCGTGAACCCACGGTTGCCCCTCCTCTCTTCATCCCGCCGCTTCCTCAGCTGCCCCATGCTCTCCCCTCCTTTTCCATCCTCTCTGACCTTTCCCTCGGCAGGTCCCCCCTGGTAGTTTTATTCTTCGTCGTGTGTGCTCCAAGTGGGTTTTAAGTGTGTTGTTTCGGAGTGTTTTTAATACTGTCGCCAACTTTTAACCTGTGCATGAGCATCCAGTGTCTTCTCTGTGTTTTAAGAATCGCCAACTGTGTTTTTTAACTTTCTGGTGACTTTTTTAACTGTCCCCCATGAACGTCTACATGTCCATGTCTTTTTATCTCCATTTTCTCCCCTCACTCTGTTTTATGTTCCCCTTTTCTATCTCCTTATGTATGTATTATTTTATTCTTGTTTTAGTTGCCGTGTCACTCGGCTGAAGAGCGGCGGATTGTGCTGCTGACAGCCCTCCCCTGTCCATATGGGGCAGGGGAATGAAATCACAATAAAGAAAAAAAAATTCACTTTCTGACAGGTCACGGCCCTTACTGTGTGCACTTTACACCGCTAGGCCGCAGCCAGAGTGCTACTTGTACACGTGGGAAACGTGGATCCCCAGAGCGCATACTTTTTCGCTGTCACCGATACAGAGCAGCACACCAAACACCAACGCAGTACAACAATGACGTGATACGGGCAATATGAGACAAAGACGAGTGGGAGATAATAAATAAATAAATAAAATCGCTGATGATGTCTCTAGGATATTACATGACGAATACGGAAGACTGCAACACACAAGAAGCACGCAACACAGCAGTTCCAATTTATACACCAACACAGACAGCAGTACCGAAACAAAGACTCACTCAAACGGCGAACATTTTCACCGACACGTACCGCAGACAACCTTACACTACATCTAGAATAATTAAACTATATTATAATAAACAGTGCAATGCAATCAATCCTGTAAATCTGTTCTAGCTTAAGTACAAAGGGCAGGCATGTCCATCCCGTGGTCATTATACTGCTGTTGGGATGTAACACTTGTACCGAACAGTTAAGCAACATACTAGGTAAAATTCAAGACACATAATACAGGAACTGATGGTTAATTTATAACCCCAAGAAATGATACGCTTTACACTCACACACCATTGCGCTTTCCACTATGTACATAATAGTAACAGTGCTTTTGTAAACAGTGTTTAGAAATATTAATCCGTAAATTAAACTGTAGCGAACAGGGGCTGCAAGGCCCGAAGCAATTCTGAGGCTTTCAGACCAGGCTGGATCAGATAGGGTAGATTTCTCTCTCTCTCTTTCTATCCAAGTCTATCCTGTCGTCTATCATCATACAATCATATCTTCTTAAAATCTGAATATTTTTGTGTGTTTTCTTCTTTCAATATCTAATGTACTTTTAATTTATTATTACTTCGATTGCAATTGCTGACAACAATAATTACTGTTTGTAATATGGAGTATTTTTTGTAATGTGCATGAAAAGATGTAAAATAAACGACCTGTAATACGCTGGAGCCCCAGAGAAACTAGTACAGACATTAGTATTCAAATAAAGAGATATGTAAACAGGCAGAATACGGCGCTGCGGTCCGCAACGCATATATAAGGTAACAAGTGTCTTGTGCAGTTGTTAGATCGATTACCGCTGCTACAGTGGCAGGTTATCAAGATTTAAGTGAGTTTGAACGTGGTGTCATAGTCGGCGGATGAGCGATGAAGTGGGGATTTTCCCGTACGACGATTTCACGAGTGTACCGAGGATATCAGGACTCCGGCAAAACATCAAATCTCCAACATCGCAGCGACCACAAAAAGATTCTGTAAGAACGAGAACAACGAGGACTGAATAGAATCGTTCAACGTGACAGAAGTGCAACCCTTCCGCAAATTGCTGCAGATTTCAGTGCTGGGCCATCACCAAGTGTCAGCGTGCGAACCATTCAACGAAACATGATGGATATGAATAAACTTGTTGTAGCTGTGATTCAAAGTCATAAAAAAATTTTTGAAGGACGTAGCTGGGATTCAAAGTCATAAAAAAATTTTTGAAGGACATCACCTTTACGCCAGTGACCGTTATAAGTTTTTATTACAATACTGCAATGCCGGCCTTAGGCCATTACCAAGTGATATTATGGCTTTAGGCCATGTCAACGTAATTATCACTTGATAATGGCCTAAGGCCGAAATTGCAATAGTGTAATAAAAACTTATTACAGTCACTGGCGTAAAGATCAAGTGCTTCAAAAAATGATCGATATTGGCTTTCGGAGCTGCAAGGGATCTTTGATCCCATGAACATAGGTATTAGTATCCGACACCCAGGTCGATATCAGACAGTAGTCGATTGTCGATCTCTGCAGGAGGCAGTGAGACTAGTGTCGAGTGAGCAGTAGTATTGGAGAGACGGGCAAGACTGATGGTCGAGTGAGTAGTAAACGGCAAATTCATCGGAGTATGACAAATGAGCGCGTCTCCCTGATCGTCGTCTGGGTGACCCCCCGATACCGTTTCGCGAGTGATATGAAACCAAAAGTGACAAGTGCCGAATTACGTGGTTCGCGTCAACCGAGTCGGCCAGCAACAACAATGGATTGCAGTGAGGATTGTTGTGAATGTTAACCATCATCATTGTGTGTGACGAAGTACTTCAAATCAGCAACCAGTAAAAAGATATAACCGTAATTAAACGTGTAAGGCGAAGGTAGCAACTGCCACAGAATTTGTGTGTTAGTAGAAAATGCATATCAGTTTGTACATCGCGACCTTTATGGTCTTTTATGATAGACAAACTTTCAATCATTAACTATTCCGTCTCAGAACAGCCGCACTTGGTTGGAATACCCCCGAAACCAGAGCAGAAAAACCGATAGCCTTCCATCCATTAAGCACACGGTCATATAATTATAATAATTAACTGTTTGGCGGCTTCGGTAATCACACAAAACCCAATAAAGGACATAACGGGAGTGTTTCAGAGTCGAAGGTCCACTAGTGTACCCTTGATGACTGCACGACACAAATCTTTACTTCTCGCCTCGCCCCGTCAACACCGACATTAGACTGTTGATGACTGGAAACATGTTGCCTGATCGGACCAGACTCGTTTGAGATTGTTTCGAGCGAATGGACTGAAATGTCCCCTTAGAAAAATTATTGAATTTCTGTGCTGGGAAACCCCTTATGTTATTTGATTTTCAAACAGCTGAGCAGAACTGAACATATTCAGACATTTCGCTCTTTACATATTCTGTTCAACACTAAACTGACACACAATATTTTTAGCGCAGGCAATCTGACTTTCAAAAATCCCTACAAAAGAATGGCCCTGACTAACAATAACCTACACCTTTCATGAATCACTTACCTCACAAAAATCTTCGTTACTCGAACTACTGCAATACAGCGAGCGCCACTGCCGCCAGCTAAATAAAAGATTCTAACTATTGAAGGGACTAACTACTGATAGGCATAGTTAGCAAATGAAAGATTTTGATAAAGAACAAACAATGTATTTACCTTAATAGTGTTCAAAAGTTTGACTTTTGAACACTATTAAGGTAAATACATTATATATAATATATAATATATAATATATATAATACATATATATATATATAATATATATAATACATATATATATATATATATATATATATATAATGACTTTTGAACACTATTAAGGTAAATACATTGTTTGTTCTTTATCAAAATCTTTCATTTGCTAACTATGCCTATCAGTAGTTAGTCCCTTCAATAGTTAGAATCTTTTATTTAGCTGGCGGCAGTGGCGCTCGCTGTATTGCAGTAGTTCGAGTAATGAAGATTTTTGTGAGGTAAGTGATTCATGAAAGGTGTAGGTTATTGTTAGTCAGGGCCATTCTTTTATATATGTATATATATATATATATATATATATATATATATATATATATATATATATTGCCACTTGTCTTCTGGTGTTGTGGAAGTGATCTAGATTAGATATATATATAACAGTAAAAAATCCCCAGAAAATCTAGATCACTTCCACAACACCAGAAGACAAGTGGCAAAAACAATCAGACAAGTCAAGAGGAAGTACCTCAAGGAACAGTGTGAGTCTATTGAAGAAAATTTCCGTAACTATAATGTACGAGAATTCTATAAGACCTTTGCTGGGAGAATCAATAGATACGGCTCACGAAATCTATGTTTCAGAAAACCAGATGGAAAACTAGCGCTCACAAATCGGGAAAATTGTGAGGAGCTGGCGAGATACTTTTCCGGACTCCTCAATTGCCCTGAACCTTCTTCAAGATTCCCTCAAGAAACTGCTGTCTACACAAATCCAGAATCCCCACCACCTACACTAGAGGAGATCCAAAGACATATTCATAGACTGAAAAACAACAAGGCATCCCGAGAAGATAATATCACTGCAGAACTACTTAAAAATCTTGGACCAAATTCCCTCAAAGAACTCACTCAAATCATCACAGACATTTGGCAGACAGAAAAACTACCAGAAGATTGGAAATGCGCCCTAATTCATCCACTGCATAAAAAGGGAGACATGGCAGATATAAACAACTATCGAGGAATCTCCCTTCTCCAAGTCACTTATAAAATCCTCTCAGCTTGTCTTCTTCAACGAACACAAGAACAACTCGAACACAGTATTGGTGAATACCAAGCTGGCTTTCGCCCTCATCGATCCTGTGCAGAACAAATTTTCAATTTGAAGACAACACTAAAATACAAAGCAGTCAGAAACAGTCCGATCATTTGTTCCTTTGTTGATTTCGCAAAGGCTTATGATTCAATCGATAGGCAATCTCTCTTTATTATCCTTGAGGAGCTAGGACTCGATCCGAAAACCCTAAACCTTATCAAAGAAACGCTCACAAACACAACTTCTAAGATAAAATTCCTGGGTGAAATATCAGAGCCCTTCCTGATCAAAACCGGCGTCAGACAAGGTGACGGCTTGTCTCCACTCCTCTTCAACCTTGTCTTAGACAAAGTCATCCGAGAATGGGAAAAAGAACTGAAGAATCAAAATTACTGGAAGCCTATACAACTAGGAAGATCGAAAGATGGTATTAAAATTTCATGCTTCGCATTTGCAGATGACGTGGCCATTCTAGCAGAAAACGAGACCACAGCAATTAAACAGATAGACATTCTCAAAGAATGCGCCGAAAAAGTTGGGCTACAAATTTCCTTCCAAAAAACCAAATTCATCTGCTCAAAATTGGAAACTCAAAAACTGACTACAAAATATGGACAAATTGAGAGAGTTCCATTCTTTAAATACTTAGGCGAGGTCCTAGAACCCACAGGGGGAGAGAAAACTGCACAAAAAGTTCGACTGCAAAAACTGAAAAGAGCATACTGGAAAACCCACAACATCTACAATAAAAAATGTCTCTCCATTCACTCAAAAATACGACACTACAATACAGTAATCAAGCCCGAAGCACTATATGCCAGCGAAACACTCACACTCCATAGAAAAGGCGACCTGGAAGGCATCCTGAAAGAGGAACGCAAAATTATCAGAAAGATTCTTGGCCCAAAAAGAACTGAAGATGGATACAGGTTACAGTCTCGGAAAACTACAGAAAAATTATCTAACCTCGCCGCAGACATCCGGAAAAGAAGACTAAAATTTTACGGTCATATCCACAGACTCCCAACACCCAGACTCTCTCACAAAATTTTAATATACATTGAAAAATTGAAAACCATACCCTGGATAAAAGAAACCAAAACAGATCTAGCAAATGCACAAATAAATTCTTCAGAAGTTATAAACAGAAATGTATACAGGCAAAAAATCAATAGTTGGAAAGTACAACCCGAGAATGAAGTTTGCAAGAGACAGGGGACAAAATGGACAGAGGAAAGAAAGAGAATTCATGGGGAAAGAATGAGAGAAGTTTGGAGAATTAAAAAATTGAATCGGAAAAGCTTTGCGTGATCCGTATGGGTCCAATCGCACATAATAATAATAATTATATATATATATATATATATATATATATATATATATATATATATATATATATATATATCAGTTCATGGCATCCAGTCTTACAAATTTACTGTCTCTGATGGACACACGTCCAGATCATCCGCTCTCAAAACTCCGCCATCTCTCCCCCTACATCCACCACTGCTGGCGGCTCACCTCCAACTGCGCAACGCTATGCGCTGTTAACAGCCAACTGCCCACTACAATAGAGAATATTTCAACAATGCCACCCAGCCACAGACTGCACACAGCACAACCAGTGATTTTCATACAGAGCGCTACGTGGCGTTACCAATATCAAAACCTAAACAGCCTACTTACAGGGCGTGTACGGAAATGGAGACAACCTCATGAATCCAATGGACCCTGCGTGTCAGCATGGGACTGTTCAAGCTGGTGGAGGCTCTTTAATACTGTGGGCGTGTGCAGTTGGAGCAATATGGGACCCCTGAAACATCTACATATGACTCCGACATGTGACACGTACGTGAGCATCCTGTCTGGTCAACTGCTTCCATTCATGTCCATTCTGCATTCCGACGGACTTGGGCAATTCCAGCAGGACAATGCGACACCCTAGACGTGCAGAATTGCCACAGGTTTGCTGGCCACCAAACTCCTCACACGTGATCATTTTTGAGCTTATCTGGGATGCCTTGCAACGTGTTGTTCAGAATAGATATCAATCCCATCGCATTTATGGACAGCCCTGCAGGATTCATGGTGTCAGTGCACTCCAGCACTACTTCAGACATTAGTTGACAGCATGCCACGTCGTTTTGCGGTACTTCTGCTTGCTCGCGGGGGCCCTACCCAACGTTAGGCAGATGTACCAGTTTCTTTGGCTCTTCAAAGTAAAATGTAAGGCAACACGCCTCTAAATAAACAATAAATCAAATTCAGATTCCATTCTTCCCCACAAAATGTTATAGTACCGCCTTTATGCCATATTTTCCTGCTCCTTTATTATTCTTTAAGTTTTCGATGCATCTTCACTTCCTCTAAGTCTTCAAGCTCCTCCGCATCTGATTCTAATTCGAATTCCAAATTCAGTTCCTCCTCTGCCTCGTTCATGGTTTGCTCTCTCTTCCCTCCCCCTTTTCCATGAACTTCTGTGACGTAGCGACATCAGAAACGAGTGGAATGTTCTCGCTGCTGAAGCTCTTTGGAGCGTCCGTCGGCAGCGACGCGGTACCACGCGTACGGTCCGAGTCCGGGAATGGAGTCGGAGCTGCTCCCGATATGCGGCGTGTAATTACAGACGGGGGCCTCTTAGGACGCCCCTTAAAGGGCCTACGGCGCCTCGGCTCGCGACCAAATAGGAAGGTGCAGCCGTAGCGGCCGGGCGTCAGCGGCGCTCTCTAGACCGTGCCGCGCGGATACCCGCCCGCTGCCTCCTCGCGACGCCCGCCTTTCCCGTTGCCAGGCGCTGCTCCCCCAGGCAACGACTGACGGCATCCGTCCTGTTCCCGGAGACGCAAATTACCGGCTGGCTAACTCGCGCCTTATTCGGGGAAGCCATCTGTCGACAGGGGACGTCCTTAAGCGGCTGCTCGCCGTAAAGCGGCAGACAGGGGGGCGCAACGCTCTCTGTGTGGCGAGTTTCGCGCCCGCAGTGGACCATATTGCCGTCTGCTTTAGGAGCGAAAGCGTCGCAGTCCGTCATAGACCAAAGTGGCGCCCATATCTGGAACGAGCCAAGTGCGGGTGACGAGAGATTGCGTAACGCACAGTGCTGCAACCGAGGAATCACGAGCGTTCACGTTACTGAGTAAACTGCTCCCAGTAGCCCTACAGATCTGCAAGGAGCGTTCAGTAAATAATGCCACACATTTTTTATTTCTGAAATCTGGTTAGTTTTGTTCAGGACCCCAGCACACTATAATATGAAACTTCCTGGCAGATTAAAACTGTGTGCCGGACCGAGACTCGAACTCGGGACCTTTGCCTATCGCGGGCAAGTGCTCTACCAACTTTTTTTTTTAAATCTCATTTTGTTCGTTTTATCTGCTCGGGGTGGACGTCGCAAGACACCCGTTCCAGTTCGTCGTCGATCCATCAACTCAGTTTTTTTTTATTACAGAGGGCAGCTAACCCTCTGATCGAACACGCTGAGTTACCGTGCCGGCTGAACTGAGCTACCCAAGCACGACTCACGTCCCGTCCTCACAGCTTTACTTCTGCCAGTACCTCGTCTCCTACCTTCCAGAGTGGAAATCTCATTCCGGGACACTACGGTATTCTCGAAAATGGTTCAAATGGCTCTGAGCACTATGGGACTTAACATCTGAGGTCATGAGTCTCCTAGACTTAGAACTACTTAAACTTAACTAACGTAAGGACATCACACACTCTCATGCACGAGTCAGGATTCGAACCTGCGACTGTAGCAGCCGCGCGGTTCCGGACTGAGCGCCTAGAGCCGCTCGGCCACCGCGACCAGCCCTAATATTCTCGACTCATTTCGCTACAAAACCCTGTTTTCCAACATAAACTCCGTTCTGTGCGGCGGCCATAAACCATCTCACTGGGAGGACCTCTGTGCCCGGTTGGTACCAGTCTACTGTTCGACGTCAAAGCCAACATCTTTCTGCATCAGTAACCTCGCCTACATCCGCACACTGCTTCCCACGTAGTGCACCTTCGTTTGGGCCAAATAGATGGAAGGTGCGAGATCCGTGCTGCAGAGTGGATGAAGAAGAACATTCCAGTGAAGTTTTGTCAGCTCCTCCGGGTCGCGCAGACTCGTATGAGGCCTTACTTTATCATGGAGAAGTTTCTTTGCATTTTTGTGGCAGCGAACATGCTGAAGTCGTTTCTTCAATTTCCTGAGAGTTGCACAATACAGTTCACAGTTGTTCGTTGCACCATGTGGGACGGCATCAAACAGAATAACCCCTTCAGAGCCCAGAAGAACGTCCGCATGACTTTACGGCCGAGGATGTGGCTTTGAACTTCTTGTTCGGAGGAGAATGGTGTGGCACCACTCCATTAATTGCCGTTTTGTTTCTAGTTCGAAGTGACGAACCCATGTCCCATCGACTGGGATGATGTTCGACTAAAAATTGTCACCATCAGCCGCGTAATGTGCAAGCAGTTCTGCTCAGATGGTCCTTCGTCGCTCTTTATGGTCTTCTGTTAGGCGGCGAGGAACGCAGCGGCCACACACCTTAGAGTACTCCAATCGGTGGACGCGTGCGTCAGCACTGCCAACAGAGACGTCCAGTCAAGCAGTGAGGTGTTTGCTTGTGATCCGTCAATCACGTGGAATGAGAGTGTCCGCACGTTCCAACACTGTACGACTCACAGCTGGGTGCGGCCGACAGCCACGCGGGAGATCTAACAGGTCTGCACGTTTTTTGTTTTTTGTTTTTTTGTTTCTTTTTGCGATGATAGCAGACGCCTAGCCCAACAACCCACTGCGCTTTTGTTCACTGCGAGGTCTCCGTAGACACCCTGCAAGCGCCTATGAATTTCGACAATGCTCTGGTTTTTCGGCAAAAAGAAACTCAGTGATAGCTGTCTTCTTGCAACACACCTCCTTGACAGACGCCATTTTGAAGGCTACTTACAGCGCCGCCGTCTGTCGAAACTTCATAAAACTCTAGAGGCTGAAGTGGGAATATTGCAAAATGTCACAAAACAAATTTCGCATGTTTTCAACCGAAACTGGATGATAAAAAGAAGTGTTGCAATACTTAATGAACGCCCATCATGTTTGCTGCAGTTCGCGACCAGTGAATGGCGCAGTCTCTATTTCCCGTTATAACTACTTTATGTGTCTATTCATAAATCTCGTCATAAACGATAGAAAGCAATACAGGTATGTTTCATTACTTAACGTTACCTCTTTGCTTTAGTATCAGGAAATGATTCGGATTCCCCACCCAGCCTGAGTATCGATAAGATAACAGGTGACAGATTCTCGGACTTTTGTCCACAGCCCCAGCTTGATAATACGGATGGCGGAGCTGCCTATGCAGAAAGGTCACTTGAGCCCATCCACGGAGCGACGATGTTCGCAAATACTGTGCCCTCGCAGTGCCCGCCATTCTCTGGAGCAGAGTTGTAAAGCTACAATAGGCTATTGTAGACTATCATAAGAAAGCGTGGATTCCGTTAGTTTTCCTATTAGATTTAGTCAGTTCAGGTTGTACCAATGTGACCTGTATGTTAGGTGTGTTGCATACCTATCAGGCGTTACAAGACTACGCTTTCTTAAATACGCTATCAGTGTCTTACTAGATTCCACTAACAAAAATGGTTCAAATGGCTCTGAGCACTGTGGGACTTAACTGCTGAGGTCATCAGTCCCCTAGAACTTAGAACTACTTAAACCTAACTAACCTAAGGACATCACACACATCCATGCCCGAGGCAGGTTTCGAACTTGCGACCGTAGCGGTCGCGCGGTTCCAGACTGTAGCGCCTAGAACCGCTCGGCCACATTGGCCGGCATTTCACTAACAACTGGAAGCTGTAAACTGTCTGTGAATTGAGTGAGGATATATTAAGGGCCACGTAACCCATGGAAGATTTCTGTCCTACATGGTTATCCTGTAAACAGTATTCATAGCAAAATTAACTTGTCAGTATTTGAAACAGGTTTTATTCGAAAATTGTTGATTTTTTATGTGAAACAGAGATAGTAAAAATAAAGGAAACAATACACATTTATCATATAGCACAAGAAAACGCAATTTCCTCAACAATAAGGTAAAATTAAAAAAATGCAAAGGAAAATATATCAAATATAGCTTCAATACCTCGCCCATTTTATATATAAAACATGTTTTTGTTATTTTATAAATAAATTTCGCGTTTATCAGTAATAACAGGAAACTTTTGCCTTTGAAGAGTGTTCTATTGAATACGAAATAACAGCAGTAATTATAAATATTTTTTATGTTTGTTGATTTAAAATGCACTTGCATCAAAAGTAATTGCTTTGGTTACTTAAAAGCGCGGAAGTTACACGATCTACTTATTATTATAACTTACAAAATACAAATTCTATTCTTTAAGGATATAATATACACAGTGGACTAACAATCAATGATATACAGTTACAATTATGTACAAAAGAAAAAAATACAAAGAAATAGTCAGCTCGCAGTTTCTCTCTTTCTTTCTCTAAAACTGCTACCAATATTACCGGTAATACACCCATTTACTACGTCATTTATGTAGTGTAACAAAATTACCGAACCGGTATTTTTGGTAGAGTGCAACTCTACTCTGGAGCCTTCGATACGCGTCATTGACAACTGAGTGATTGACTTCACCTGGCTCACTTCCCTGGACTGTTTACTCACGTTTACGACAACTTTCACTACGCTTTGGAATACGCTTATGACTGTCATGGACAACAGGAACCACCTGTTTCTTCCATCGGCCTCAACATGACCAGTGTGACTCACAGTAAAGCCGGCTAGGGTGGCCGAGCGGTTCTAGGCGCTTCAGTCTGGAACCACACGACCGCTACGGTCGCAGGTTCGAATCCTGCCTCGGGCGTGGATGTGTGTGATGTCCTTAGGTTAGTTAGGTTTAAGTAGTTCTAAGTTATAAGGGACTGATGACCTCCGCTGTTAAGTCCCATAGTGCTCAGAGCCATTTGAACCATTTGACTCATAGTAAATTCTGCTATACCTGCTCCACGTACAACAGGAAATCTACTTATAGGTAAACACCTTATAAAATAGAAACAAGTATTTTCATTTAAGCTTCATTCAAGTGTTTCTTTATTATGAGCAACACTAAAGAAAACAGAACGGTGTATACACACATCAAAAAAAGTTTCGCATCACCCCGGTTTCCAGAACTCCTGAAGATAGACGTTGATTGTGATAGTGTTATCACAGACACAGTCCCTTTGACTGTTCAGCGATGTCACTAAACCCGCCTAAGGATGTAGACAACCATGCATGTGCAGCACCTATTAGACGGAGGGGGTCCGAGAGTCGATCAGTTCCAGTCATTCCACTAGGAAGGAGGTACACAGCTCGTGTTGTCTGTAGTTGAACGATGCCTAGACGGACAATACCGAGGTTCGATCGCGTCCGCATTGTTACTTTGTGCCAGGAAGGGCTCTCAACAAGGGAATTGTCCAGGCGTCTCGGAGTGAACCAAAGCGATATTGCTCGGACATGGAGAAGATACAAAGAGATAGGAACAGTCGATGACACGCCTCAGTCAGGCCGCCCAAGGGCCACTAATGCAGTGGATGACTGCTACCTACGGATTATGACTCGGAGGAACCCTGACAGCAACGCCACCATGTTGAATAATGCTTTTCGTGCATCGTGTTACGGCTCAAACTGTGAACAATAGGCTGCATGATGCGCAACTCCACACCGGACGTCCATGGCGATGCCCATCTTTGCAACCACGACACCATGCAGCATGGTACAGATGGGCCCAACAACGTGTCGAATGGACCGTTCAGGATTGGTATCATGTTCTCTTCACCGATGAGTGTCGCATATGCCTTCAACCAGACAATCGTCGGAGACGTGTTTGGAGGCAACCAAGTCAGACTGAACGCCTTAGACACAGTGTCCAGCGAGAGCAGCAAGGCGGAGGTTTCCTGCTGCTTTGGGGTGGCATTATGTGGGGCCGACGTACGCCGCTGTTGGTCATGGAATGCGCCGTAACGGCTGTACGATACGTGAATGACATCCTCCGACCAATAGTGCAACCATATCGGCAGCATATTGGCGAGGCATTCGTCTGCATGGACGACAATTTGCACCCCCATCGTGCACATCTTGTGAATTACTTCCTTCAGGGTAACGACATCGCTCGACTAGAGCGGCCAGCATGTTCTCCAGACATGAACCCTATCGAACATGCCTGGGATAGATTGTGAAGGGCTGTTTATGGACGACGTGACCCACCAATCACACTGAGGGATCTACGTCGAATCGCCGTTGAGGAGTGGAACAATATGAACCAACAGTGCCTTGATGAAGTAGTGGATAGTATGCCACGACGAATACAGGCATGCATCAATGCAAGAGGACGTACTACTGGGTATTAGATTTACTGGTGTGTACAGCAATCTCGGCCATCACCTCTGAAGGTCTCTCTGAATGGTGGTACAACATGCAATGTGTGGTTTTCATGAGCAATGAAAAGGGCGGAAATGATGTTTATGTTGATCTCTGTTCCAATTTTCTGTACAGGTTCTGGAACTCTCGTAACAGAGGTGATTCAAAACTTTTTTTGATGTGTGTAATTACGATGTGCTGTCAAATAACAGTGTCATTCAAAGTATTACGTATCAAGAACTGTTGCAAGGTCCCTCTGAAAAATCTATGAATGAAGAGGACGTAAGCTAACAATCAAAATATCTTTACTGGCCTTCAAAATAACCTTCATTAGCAGCAAATACTTCTGTTTACAGTTGTATAGATGCTGGAAACTGTCGGCACTTTTTGTGTAATATCTAGACACACCGTGGTCATACGCAACGTCTGAGATACATAAACCTTTCATGGCTAATTTAAGGTGGAGAAAGAAAAAGTAGATCTGCTGGTGTCAAATCTGAAGAATAAGGAGGGTGCTTGCGACCAGTTACCTTGGACTGAGTGATAAAGTTGACACGGACGTTGCGGATATTCATCAACGCGTAGATGCAGATGTAGATGTAGATCGCAATGCCTCGAGCAGTTCCATAAGAGCTGCTTGCTGAAAATTTCGAACAGCCTTAGAGTAACGCCTGAAGTGTGCTGTAGCTAATGGTGATTACTCTGAAGGCCAGTAGAGGTATTTTATTTGTAACTCTTGTGTTCTTAATTTTCTGAGACCATTCTACGTACTTTCCAGGCGCACCTTGTACAATAAAGTGAGAGCTATGAAAAGAATTGTAGTCTCTCCGAATTTCAAGGCTGTTACTACAAAATGAGCGATCAGGCCTTTAAGGAAAGACATTGTTCCCTATCGAACTTACCTGTGGTTTTGGTGTTATTGAAAAGGCATACTTTTTCAATGATATGGGTGCCAATTAGTCGTGAATCTTGAAGTGCAATGTACTGTAAATGTGCCAGTGTCTTATTTATGAAGTCTTCCTTTACTTCTCGGTAGAACAATTCCATATTTAAGGTTGAATAAGAAGTATACTGTTTTTGTTCTGTTTATTCTTGTTTATTTCAAACGAGTTTTCGGCTTATTGGTCCATCTTCAGGATAGAATCGAGTACCGTCTGAAAGGAACACTAGATCTTAGTTCACCAAAAGTTATGAGCAAAGATAAAATCCACTTGAATAGAGTGTTGCGCATCAAACTTGTTTCTTAACGTTGAAATTACACTTTATACAATGGACAATGTTAAACCCAATAAATAGTTAAGTTACACAATATTACAGGTGAAATGGCTATGATGCTAAATTTTGTGAAGTCTTGACATTGCCTGAGAAAGTGTTAAACTGAGCACTCTTCATTTATGTTGTGCAACAAATATGTTATTTTAACATTGTAAACTAAACTTCAGGCAGTGGACAGTATTATACACAATAATTAAAATACACGATATTACAATACTTCGGGTTTTATGGTTATGACGCCATAGTTTGTGAGGTTGCGACATTTGTTGAGAGCTATCTAATTGCGAACTAGTAACTTATGTTGCGCAAAAACATTTTTTGCATTGTAAGCTACATATTTATGCAATGAAAACGTTAAACACACTATATGATTCAAGTACACAATATTAAAGTATTACAAGCTATATTGTTAAAGTTTGTGGGGTAAGCAGGGTGTAACGTTGTTGCTTTAATTTGTGGTGTAAGCGGAACTGATAGACTATAAAAGCGGGTTAAAAGCTGTGAGCTGCCTGGGGAAGTTAACCTTGCATTACTGCGCAACTGTTTCACCAGGTATCCAGTCTAGCTTACCAAATTCCCAACCAGACTAACATTAATTATAATCTTTTAATAGTCATACGACAACCGGTGATATATATATAAAAAAGTGAATTTAAATAAAAAGAAATAAATCAGTTTATATTTGGAAATTTATTTTAACATTGATCATTGAAATTTCAGCATATTAAACGTGAGTTATAACTGAGCTGGTGCCTTATTTAGGACTGTGAAAATGTGAGTTTGCAATCTTACGGAACACATCAAATATGGAGGCAAGATC
The DNA here is from genome assembly GCF_023864275.1 of Schistocerca cancellata. Lineage (NCBI taxonomy): Eukaryota > Metazoa > Arthropoda > Insecta > Orthoptera > Acrididae > Schistocerca > Schistocerca cancellata. The sequence goes on from NC_064627.1 coordinate 1,073,294,739, forward strand.
GGGAGACTGCATACAACACTGCATTCATAAAACAACACACAAAGAACGTTGAAACGTATGCAAGAGAAAGTTAACCACTACCAACAGATTCAAATTTTCACCCAAAGAAGATACGTTCGTAGCACAATCCTGTCCGTCATGTAATTACCACACACTGGTATACTAAATTCATATTAACTCTGTTAAATCTTGGCGAAAAGAATAGCTGAGGGCTACTTGATGATTACACCACATGCTTCACGTGGTCAAATTGGTTTACACAAAGCGTATAACTCCACAATAATTTTGATAATTAAAATAAATTAGATCGAAAAGCAATTTGCAAAAGAAAAACCTCGAACTGGTTACTAACGTCTTACTGTTAACCTGACGGGTCAAACAGTTATATAAGCACGTGGTACTGGTCTCGCAAAGTACACCCCACGTGGGTTGAACATAAAGAAAAGTTGCTATATTGAAAAATATTGTCAAGACGAGACGTTATAATCACACAAGCATTCGCATTTAAGATTGATCTTAGTTAGAGTTACTGATCAACACGTGGTTCCACTTTACTCACAAAGTAGTGACAAAGCAACTACCGGAAAATAATCTGAACTTCACACGAGAATTACACTGCGCTGCAATTTAAGATAACATTAGATATTTTAGAGCTAAACCTGAAATAAAGGTGATTAAATTTTCAGTTAGGCTGAACTTAAGAAATCCATTGTCCTACGGACTTAGCAGACACGCGCTTAGCCAGAGATCTTACCACTTCAGACGCTCACCACGGACCGACTGACCTGCGCTCCTATCGAGCGTGCTTCCCAAATACAAACGGAAGTGACCAGAGGGGCAGCTTCCTATACCAACATGACAACGGACAGACAGGACCATACTAAGGATAGAAACCTCTTTGCTTTTAGAAAGCGTAGCTACCTGTTCCGACGTTGGTCCTACTGTTCTCTAGCAGACAGGCTTGTCTGCTACCCTGAGGCATGCAACTAGAAATACATTTGCTCATTCATCACATCCTCTCACACAGAAGGGAAGGGGGTTGGCAGTATCTTATCATATACAGTATATAAAAGAAAGCGGATGTAGGTTCCTACTTCGTAGCCACGGATGTAGGTTCCGTATGAGACTGTGTGACATGAATTACATATAAACTGTGTTTTAAAGTGTAGTAGTGTGACGGATCGTTCTTGTTTATGTGTAAAAGTAACACGTTCCACTACTCAGTCTCCTCCCAGATAGTCAGAAACGCCACAGTAAATTTAGAAGAGGAATTTATGCCGTAAATGACAATAGATTTAAGAAATTAAACATGAAAGGAATCCAACAGAGACCTTTCATAACCCCAACGCTCCGGGAAAAGACTGTGCAGGGAATTTTCTGGCCATGCTAGGACATTTCCAAGCAGGCTTCTCACACCCTACTTAAACCAAAAGTGTAAAGAAAAGGCAAAAGGTCACCAGCTACTTGCTAAAACACAATAATTTCAACAAATCTTTAAAATCTACTAATTTCAAACAGAAAAAAAGAACACAATCTGTGCAACCTATTTAAAAGATAGTGTAGACTTAATTCGGTCAGCAAGTAAAAACAATGGTTCCTGTGTCATTAATATGAAAACAATTTCTGGTTGTTACCCTTATGGAGTTCACCAGTATTTGCTCATTGCAAGAGCCAACTGATCACAGGAAAATTTACGACTGTTTATTAACAAGCAAAATTTATGAAAATAGCAAAGGTGCCACAGCAATTAAAAAAAACATGAAAATAACATCAGTGTTATAAAGCAGAACATTACAATGCAAGCAAAAAAAAAAAAAAAAGATAAGAGAAAAAACATGTTTTACAAAGTGGTTATCGCAAAAAAATTCTATATCTTACAAAACTAATAATTTGTAGAATTAAAATAACTATGTGGCACTAATTTAATCACTCTACTATATTTCAATTAGTTAGCAAACAATGAGCACTGTGTTATTATATTGAAACTACAATAATTATGTGATTGTTACCCTTAAGGGGTTCCTCACAATAAATATGCCCCATGCAAAGGCTAATCGATGACAGTCCAATGAGAATGAATAGCAATCTGACTGATGAACGAAGCAATGCCACTTGAATGAATTTACGAAACAAAATATCACAAATCTAATACATCATACAAGAACAAACATTGATCAATAAAACAGTACAATAGTCAACATCTAAAAAAAAACACCAATAAATAAAACAGCTGCAAAATACAAGAGTCAAAGTCTCAAAAAACAATATATAGAACACCTGCAAAATACAAGAGTCAGTCTAATAAACACCAATAAATCGAACCCCTGCAAAACACACGAGTCAAAGTTTCTGTGACAGAAACACACGTATATGCACTGGAGTAAGAACCGTATAATCACTGTTCACTGACACACTCAGTACTTCCACTGTTCCGAGGCACAGTATAAGGGGAAGGGGGGAGGGTTCGTCGCCGCAGCTGTCAGTAGGGATTTTTTTGTCGATCTGTTGCGTGCAATCCCGCCGTCTGTGCCCTCTCATGAAGTTTCTCTTGGTGGCCCGTGTCACGTACATCTCGATTTGGTTCCATGTTTGTGTTGTCAAATTCGTGCGGTATCCACGCCAGGTTGATATTCCTGGGCAAGGATGACACTTAATGGCTCTTCTTTTGTGCCACCCTTAGCGACCAGAGAACATCGAACCATGCTTTACTGTCGCTTGACAGTGGGCATCCGTCAGGAGATGTTGATAGGCGTCGTTGAAGTCTGCCAGTTTCTCTGGACAGTATGTGTCAAAAGGCTCCACACCCTTTGTGTTGTTACATTCTTGGGTTATCCTCAATTGGCTCGCCGGTTTGATATTCCTGGGCAAGGATGACACTTAATGGCTCTTCTTTTGTGCCACCCTTAGCGACCAGAGAACATCGAACCATGATTTACTGTCGCTTGACAGTAGGCATCTGTCAGGAAATGTCGATAGGCGTCGTTGACATCTGCAAGTTTCTCTGGACAGTACTTGTCAAAAGGCTCCATGCCCCTTGTGTTGTTTCACTGCGGCCATCTTGTCACGGTCGCGTGCCGCGTGTGGTGCGTTGCCAGCAGATGGATTTCCGTGCGGTGGACCGCTTGCCCATCTCAGGTCATCGCCTCCAGGAAGGGTCGCACGGGGCGGCCACCCATTAGCTCCAGGTGCAAGGGAAAGTATTTGCCGCATACCCTTCTTTTGTTGTCGGCCGCGCTCCCGAAGTGGCCCGGTTGACAGCGTGTCCTGCTGGGAAACCCGCCAGTTTACAACTAGTACTGCTGCTCCCGCTGTCTCGTAAGAGTTTTGCCGGTTCGCTTTCACGTTCTCAACTGCATTCACAGACATTTTTCATCATCCTTATGTGATTACAAAATGTCATACATAATACCACTTCGTATTGTCTTTCACAATTTTTAAGAACAAAAGTGAGACTTAATTTTTTTAAATAAAAAAATTAGATGAATCGACAATATAAAATAAAAGTTAAATGACTTGACAATGAAAAAAAAAGAATTAAATGAACTGACAATATAATATTTAAATCCACATCACTAATGTGGTTCACTTGTGTTTTAATAAATCAAATGCCACTTATTAATTCACTAAAATGAATAGGGTTATGCCTTGCGCAAGTATAGGTCAGGAGAGCATAGGGTTCACATGTTATTTACACACACACATGCACACCTGTTGTCTATGCTACAAACTAACTACCCATAAACATGCATTACTCAAAATTTTACTTCAATCCATTACTAGTTAATCCAACAAGCTACTTCGATGCTACTTCAACAAAGTGTTTACACCACTACAACATTGTTCTAATTCGTCCTCTTCTTGACGCTCGCGGCATATGTCTTGTCACATGATAAATATGGAGAACTTTCCTTAAACATACACAGTAAAAAGAACAATGGTTATTTACACGTCAAAACATTTATACCAGTTGACACACCTGATAAGAGACTCGCAATTATACATTTATCATACTCATATATTCACACATAAAACAGTAAGACAATTTCATCTAAAATTACGTTATCACAAGAGTTAATCACGCAGATGACTCTGAGAAGGTTAAAATTTTTTTTTTATAGTTTATATTACATTTTCTTACCCATTTTGCTGCGATTTCGTTCCTTCTGTAAGTTACCTTTCGCTTCCAAATCAGTTATTTCGCCTGTGGTGGTCATTCTGGATTTATTTCTCATGAATGGCAAAATTGTGGTCACCTCTATTCTGTAAAACAGTATCATCTTAACATATTGAACGTACAACAGACACAAAAGATCCGAATCCTCCTGTAGTTTAAATGACAAATGTTTTGCTTCATCCTTATTACCTTAAACCAAGCTTTCCTTTGGTCCCATAATCAAAATTATTTAATCTTCCTCTACCTTCAAGAGGGAAATTTCCTCAGTACAAATCATATAGGCTGCAGTGCATCCCGCACCAGCGAAAACAGTAGGCTGTAATGCTCACAGCATCAGCAAAACACATAAACGTCGCTTTTCTAGGACAAGTATTAACGCAGAATAATTTTTTCAGGCTTTGGCTCAACATCAATCAAGACTACAAAAAGGATCCATATTTCCGTTCCATTCTCCATTTGCTGAAAAACTGCTCGTATTTGACTACTACAATAATATTTCAGAGCCACGTAAATTACATAAACCACAATTCTTCTTTCACCTTGAAGGGAATCAATATACTTACGAAATCCACAGACAGCACTTTACATACTCAGCTATAAAGAACAAAAAAGACATATATTATCAATATTAACATATCATCGCATATTGGCAAGCCAATGGTTAAACAATCGTATTATCGCATCCTGTTTTCAAGATTCCAAACTTACTCATTCCTTTCTCAGAGTTCTCCTATCTTAAAATATTCATACAGCACGCATACTATAGTAAGAGATCCTCATTTATACTGACAGATATAGAAAAGTAATAGATAGATAGTAGCACTGAAAGCAGAAAATCGGAAACAAGGCTACTAACAGCTGGGGACCTGGGTTTGCCAGACCCATAATACCCACAGATCGGATATTCCCCTGAGTTTTGCATTGATTCAACACAGATCTTGCTTCCCTCAGGACCGACTCTTTTCAATTTACACAAAAAAACCATAAGCAGCATTTCACTTGTTCACAAAGAAACCTTTTATCTTCACATTTGAACCAACCTAAATCCTAATTGCACAAGGAAAGAAAAAAATTAAAAACATCACTTCAATCAATCATCTAGAAACATCTTTATCGTTATTTTACCAACATATTATTCACAATGCATACGTCACAAATTTAAACTAATCAATTCTTTCTCGTCATCGTCCTCTCTACTTCTCACTGTCCTTTCTACTCATTTGCCATGTCACTCATTTGTTCCGATTGGGCGCCTTCTGCGCTGATCGTTTGTCATTGCCGGTTTTGTTCATTTCCATTTGCTGGATTATGTCTAGGGTTAGCCGGCCGAATTTCAACATCATGAGGTGCTCCGCCTACAGTCCTATTCCCACCGTATTCATCGTAGTATCGATTCTGGTTGCCGTACCTGTAGCGTTCACGATCTTGTCTACGTCCTCGATCATTTCCGTTGTTCCACCTGTGTTCGCGACTGTTACCCCAGTTTCTATACGGCCGGTCCCGATTATTGTTCCGTTCGCGTCGCGACGACCAGTCACGCCGTTGATTAGTACTACGGCCACGACTGCGATCGTGCTGCTGTGACCCGTAATAACTTTGTGCCTGATTAGGCGGGCATTCTCCTGTATTGTATTCCAACTCTTGGAGAAGCGTCTTAAACGTTTCCACGTCCTCTTTGCATCGTCCCGCAAGAATGACGTGGCGCAAGTGCATCGGCAATTTGGTGATGCATATCCTAATTAGTTCTGCAGGCCCGTATGGGTCGTATAAAAATTGATTTGCCTGCAGCATGTGGTCGAATAGGCGTGCTGGGCTGCCGAAACCAGACTGGTTCAAATTTGGCAGCATAATTATGCCATGCTTGACCCTATCTTGTGCCGCTTCCGACCAATAGGCGGAGAGAAAGGCTTGTCGAAACTCCCGAGTGGAGTTGCAGTGACGCGCTGCTGACCTCATGCGAATCGCCGGTTCGCCTTCCAAATAGCCACACATATACTCTATCTTATGTGAACTTGCCCAGTTGGGGGGAAGACAAAACTCAAATTGCTCGAGCCATGCTCGTGGATGTATTCCTTTTTGCGAATTTCGAAATATCTCAAACTTTCTCACCGTAAGGAAATGTTTGAAATCAAATCCCCGCACTTCCTCCTGGCGAGGCCCTTGAATGTTTCTATTTTTCTCATGTCTGCCCCTCAAATTACATTCTTCCCTGTCGTCAAAATCTCCCTCTTGGCCGGAGTCCCTCTCTGCACTGTTCGTACGGCTACTTTTAGTGCTATTGGCGAGTTTGGAATCACACGCCATGCAGTTTTCCAGATGCGCCACGCGTTCTTGTAATTCGCCTGTTACAGCTTTGTGCTGCCTGTTCACTTCGAACTGTCCCTTCTGAAATCTCAGAACCGAACGCACTTCTTCGGTCTCTGTGGCCGCTACCGGTGTAGTATTGTTCTTGCTTTCCATCAGCTTCATCGTGCCTACAATGTCCGCTAATGCCGCAATCTTATCATGTATTTGTCTCTTGTCCTCCGCCCCAGTCTGCTTCAATTGTTCTACTTGCTGTTCCAGCGCGTGGATCGCTAAACTGTTGTCCGCTATTGTGTTGCTAACGGACGTGGGACAATGCGTTTCCGCCTCTTGGACCCTCGAGAGTACCTGCTGGTGTTCTCTTTCGCATTCTTCTCTCAGCGCTTGGAAATTCCTAAGTAGCTGTTCTTCGCTCTCTTTCGATTCCGCATCGCGACTCCGCTTGCTCTGTTCTAAGGCTTGTAGATGATCATCGATTTGTTCAAATGTACGGCCTAATTCTTTCATAATATCACTTTTTATTTCACTTGCCAGATTGTTTATTCTTTGTGAGATATCATCGGACACTCTCTGCATCGACTTGTCGACTTTATTTGTCTGCTGGATTAGTTTTTCATCTATTTGTTTGCCTAGCTCGCGGATTGATTTTTCACATGATTCTTTTTGTTCTCGGAACGATTTTTCTGATTTCTCTGCGTTTTCTTTATTTTGTTGCAATAAGGCTTTCATGAGTTCTGCCAAATCAATTTGGTTAGTAGGAGTCAAATTAATTTGTGGCTCTACTGTGAGCCCGTTCGTCCTGTTTTGCATTTCGTCTGAAGTATTTCCCATTGTATTTTCGGAACTGTCCAACGCGTTAATATTCGAAATCAAATTAACCCCTTGGTCCATGTTGCTTAAGTTGTCGGACCGCTTACTTTTAGCTTGGTTACGTGTCTGCATTAGTGCAATTTATACCCAGTACACGACACACTAATCAAAATAAATGTGTTCCCCAAAAATTACGACAGTCACACGAAAGATACCCAACCTAGTACGCACTTTTTCACACGCAAAACAAATTTTTATCTTTGATCGAAACAGTGGAATTTACAAGCGAGAAAAAAAAACACACACACATATAAAACACACAAATATAGAAAACAAAACAACAAGACAAACAACACAACGCCGCTCAACAACGCCGTGAATCATTTGAAGGTCTGCTCAGAAACATCGCAGAAGTTGTTTGAGTGCTGCAGGGAGAAAAAAATTAAGATTATAACACGCTCGCAATCTAACGTTTCAGAGATTCCAGAGTCTAGCGGAATCACAGAACAGGGTCGCCATAAGTAACGTTGTTGCTTTAATTTGTGGTGTAAGCGGAACTGATAGACTATAAAAGCGGGTTAAAAGCTGTGAGCTGTCTGGGGAAGTTAACCTTGCATTACTGTGCAACTGTTTCACCAGGTATCCAGTCTAGCTTACCAAATTCCCAACCAGACTAACATTAATTATAATCTTTTAATAGTCATACGACAACCGGTGATATATATATAAAAAAGTGAATTTAAATAAAAAGAAATAAATCAGTTTATATTTGGAAATTTATTTTAATATTGATCATTGAAATTTCAGCATATTAAACGTGAGTTATAACTGAACTGGTGCCTTATTTAGGACTGTGAAAATGTGAGTTTGCAATCTTACGGAACACATCAAATATGGAGGCAAGATCGGGAGACTGCATACAACACTGCATTCATAAAACAACACACAAAGAACGTTGAAACGTATGCAAGAGAAAGTTAACCACTACCAACAGATTCAAATTTTCACCCAAAGAAGATACGTTCGTAGCACAATCCTGTCCGTCATGTAATTACCACACACTGGTATACTAAATTCATATTAACTCTGTTAAATCTTGGCGAAAAGAATAGCTGAGGGCTACTTGATGATTACACCACATGCTTCACGTGGTCAACTTGGTTTACACAAAGAGTGTAACTCCACAATAATTTTGATAATTAAAATAAATTAGATCGAAAAGCAATTCACAAAAGAAAAACCTCGAACTGGTTACTAACGTTTTACTGTTAACCTGACGGGTCAAACAGTTATATAAGCACGTGGTACTGGTCTCGCAAAGTACACCCCACGTGGGTTGAACATAAAGAAAAGTTGCTATATTGAAAAATATTGTCAAGACGAGACGTTATAATCACACAAGCATTCGCATTTAAGATTGATCTTAGTTAGAGTTACTGATCAACACGTGGTTCCACTTTACTCACAAAGTAGTGACAAAGCAACTACCGGAAAATAATCTGAACTTCACACGAGAATTACACTGCGCTGCAATTTAAGATAACATTAGATATTTTAGAGCTAAACCTGAAATAAAGGTGATTAAATTTTCAGTTAGGCTGAACTTAAGAAATCCATTGTCCTACGGACTTAGCAGACACGCGCTTAGCCAGAGATCTTACCGCTTCAGACGCTCGCCACGGACCGACTGACCTGCGCTCCTATCGAGCGTGCTTCCCAAATACAAACGGAAGTGACCAGAGGGGCAGCTTCCTATACCAACATGACAACGGACAGACAGGACCATACTAAGGATAGAAACCTCTTTGCTTTTAGAAAGCGTAGCTACCTGTTCCGACGTTGGTCCTACTGTTCTCTAGCAGACAGGCTTGTCTGCTACCCTGAGGCATGCAACTAGAAATACATTTGCTCATTCATCACATCCTCTCACACAGAAGGGAAGGGGGTTGGCAGTATCTTATCATATACAGTATATAAAAGAAAGCGGATGTAGGTTCCGTATGAGACTGTGTGACATGAATTACATATAAACTGTGATTTAAAGTGTAGTAGTGTGACGGATCGTTCTTGTTTGTGTGTAAAAGTAACACGTTCCACTACTCAGTCTCCTCCCAGATAGTCAGAAACGCCACAGTAAATTTAGAAGAGGAATTTATGCCGTAAATGACAATAGATTTAAGAAATTAAACATGAAAGGAATCCAACAGAGACCTTTCAAAGGTAAGGAATAGGAAATTCAATTGTGTTTTAATTTTGTGTAGTAGCGTGCGTCAGTGTGGCGGTTTGTGGGTATGTGGTAGGTTGATCGCATCATGTGAAACTTAAAAGTGGGGATGTCCTCAACTGCAACTGATCATTTAGAACCAGTTGGGGATTTTCGGTTAAATCTCCGTTCATATCAAGTGCTTCTAACTGACTTAGTTTTCTCCCTTTGTTGGCTACATGTAGTACTTCTGTGCGGACTTGGTATCTGTTCATTCCCTTCAGTCAGTGTATTGCACAATAATCATCAGACTCTTCTGAAAATTTAGTTTTACAATGGAAACTATGGTGCATTAGAAATGATAAAACAATCAACTTTGAATTTTTTTACACTAGTTCTTTTATGTCTCCCTGAAAATAAAATGAAGCATGATTGACAATATTTTGATTGGCCTGAGTGCAAATTGGGCTGTATTATGTACTTGTAGAAATAGTTTTGAACCAGTCAAGCGAGGGAGATCACAAAGGGACAGATGGCGTGCATTTGGCGACTGAAGGCTGTAGGTCACGTGACAGGGTGTGTTTGCACAATGGGCGCTTTCTGGTATGGGAATTGACAGCGAAGAGATCAACGATAATGTTAGTCTCAGGGTTCGTGCAAAATCGACCGTGCCGACAAACTTTACAGAGGCACAGTTTTCAGTCGCTCCTATGGGAGAAACGTGCACGGATTCGCAACATGGAATGAGCCGTTACACGTGATTTTCTGAAGCCAGCCGCCGAAGAAAGTCCAACGGTTTTGGTGGTCGAACAAGAGGTCGCATCGAGACGGGAACTGTTAGGGAGAAGGCGTTTTGTGCGACCGTCTCCGAAAAAGAAGAACCTCCTCTCCCGACACAGGGTCCTTGCACTTCTGAGGCCACTGTCACTGCAGCAAACCACGTTGCATTTGGAAAGAAGCTAAACTCTCCGGACATAGCAAACCCTGGGGCAGTTCTCCTTGTGACTTCGCCCATGTCCAACGCAATTCTGTGTCTTTCTATCATCACAGCCTGTTCATTGAATTTCGTTAAGAAGATATGCACTTTTTTTTACCAGGATACCTATGTTCATAAATTTTCTTGCACTGTCAGCCCAAATAATAGATTTCATGTTGTTATTCCCACCAACATTGCAGTTATGGAATCTATCCACGGGTACAATATTGCTGTACTACCCTGAAAGTAGGATCGAATCGATGCCATTTGATCCAAAGCATTTCTATTAATGCTATCTCGCTTAATGTGAGCTGCTACCCTTTCAGAGGAATAGACAAGTAACATTAATTTGGCTACCATCTTTTATTTGTTCGTTTCACCGTACTGCCACTGTCGCTCGAAGTACTGGGTGAAGCATGAGCAGTTAATTAGTCTGAGGGGCAGACCAACGGAAGATGGATGGGAGGCAGGGTTCCTACATCAAGAACACAGACATTTGATCATTGGCGATTTGATTGCCGAACTACCTGTCGTTGCATACTGATTGATGAAACAGGCACACTTACGACGGAAGGATACAACAACTGACAAATTTTTGAGGTGCACTCATAACAAGCTAAAGCAACATAATGGTATAGTGAAGTACCTTACTTTCTGGCGCGGTGAAATTACGGTCCGCGGGAAGGTTATTCGAGTTCCATAATGAGATTTTCACTCTGCAGCGGAGTGTGCGCTGATATGAAACTTTCTGAAAGATTAAAACTGTGTGCCGGACCGAGACTCGAACTCGGGACCTTTGCCGTTCGCGGGCAAGTGCTCGGGTTCTGCTATCACCAAGAAGTTCTGCTACCACCAAAAACAAGTGGATGAAGCTGCTCTTCCTGTCTGAAAAGGATTATTTTTACCACTTTTGTTAGGTCATTTTTGTCTCTCTGTCCGTTTGGTACAAATTTTGCAATTGATTTTAAACTAACTTCCCAATGAGCTAGAGAGTCGTAATTTTCAACATGGCTCAGAACCGGATGACAATGCAATATTAAGTGGCTTTCTTGTCTGGTGTGTGGCGGAGGGTACTACCGCCGGCCGGAGTGGCCGAGCGGTTCTAGGCGCTACAATCTGGCACCGCGCGACCGCTACAGTCGCAGGTTCGGATCCTGCCTCGGGCATGGATGTGTGTGATGTCCTTAGGTTAGTTAGGTTTAAGGGTTTAAGTAGTTCTAACTTCTAGGGGACTGATGGCCTCAGCAGTTAAGTCCAGTAGTGCTCAGAACCATTTGAACCATTTTTTGGAGGGTACTACCACTGCCATTTCCCCCTTTTCTTGTTCCAGTAATGTATGGTTCGTGGGAAGAACGATAACTGGTAACCCTCTCTACCTTCTCGGACTTTTTGCGAGATATGCGTAGGAGGAAGCAATGCGTTAGTTGAGTCAGGTGGAGAAAACTGCACACGACGCCGCTTGCTCGCCAGTGGATGAGGCCACCTTTGGTTGGTATGAAGAGCTCCAATCTTGCTGTCGGCGGTCGTACCGCCTGGCGTGTAGTCAACTCTCCACACGGTCACCTGACTGAAGCCAATAGTGGTTGCATCAAAACAGGCTTCGACTTTAGTATAACAAAGACCTTGAAGCTTGTCTTCGCTTATCCAGAGCCAATATAGTACATACGGAGAACGAGTTCGTACATCCGACAGCTATTAATTGGAGTATTTGTTGAGTCACGATGCTCAATGCTTTGGGCTCTTATATCTCACCTATGTGTCTGTTGTTAGTGAACTGCCGTTCCACACAATATTTATAATACTTGTCAATGAAACTAGCCGTAAATAAAAAAATGGTTCCTTAGTAGCTCCTAGAGGTTTGAAAAGCCACTTTTGAAAAATGTCAGTACAGTTAGCTCTAGATTCTCGGGGTGCGGATTATCCGGCTTGCGGGTTATCCGTGCATAGTTCAGCCATTTTCGAAGAAATAAAGTTCTTTTATAATTAGAACGAATAATTTCGCTTAGCCTACAGTATTATGCATGTGTCTCGTTTTACCGAAGGAAGACGATGCGTACCCTTTCCTGCTGTCGGACACCCCTGAAATAGGCCGTGTGGTCTTAGGAGCCTTGCCACGGTTCGCGCGGCTCCCCCTCTCGGAGGTTCAAGTCCTCCCTTGGGCATGGGTGTGTGTGTTATCTTTATCGTAGGTTAGTCTAAGTTAGATTAAGTAGTGTGTAAGGCTAGAGACCGATGACCTCAGCAGTTTGGTCCCATGGAACTCACCACAAATTTCCAATTTCCATCCCTGAAATATGTTTCCGTTGTTTCCCACTTCATCTTCAGGTAAATGCGGGGACTCTGCCCTTGTAGCACGTCCTCTGCCGGTTTGCAGTCTGTATTTTCGCTTGGCTCTTTTCCTAGAAGCTAAAGGTCGATATTCCGACTTTGCTTAAAGACAACTGTAAAACAAAATGATTTAGGTCTTCTTCTGGGGCGGTTTCCTTCAGAATTCTTGCTCTGTGTTGACACTAAATGGAACCATACTGTTAAAAATCACCGGTACGGATACGGCAGGGCTTCCCAACCTTTTCAGCTGGTGGACCCCTTCTTCAGTCGAAAATCCATGGCGGACCTGGCATTTTGTACTTGCCAACAAAAACAAAGGTGGGAGCGGGGAAACTAGTAGAAACCTGCATTGGTGATAATTTCGCGAAGTATTTCACGATTTGTATTGAAGACTCCAAAACCGCAGATAATGGCAGAGTGGGTTGCGCGTTCGTATGTCCAGGCACAGGCTGCAACGAACTGTGTTTGCTTCCCAGTGAAACTTCTAGATTTTCTGCAGAAATCACAACTATACTCGCTGCTTTAAATTACTAGCAGAACCTCACCGTCAGAAACATGTTGATTTTAATGGATTGTAGAAGCTTGCTCCATGATATGCAGACACCAGCCCTTCTGAAGAAAACTAATCCAGTGATAATGGATGTCATGAAAGCTACCATGGAAAACGAAAGTCGCGTGCACAAGGTATAAAATGGCAGTTCTTTGCGGAGCCGTCATTTGTACTCTTTTCATGCATGAGAAAAAGTTTCGGACGGGATTACGGCCGCGCGAAGGGAATTAACATACTTTGAACGCGGAATGGGAGTTGGAGCTAGACCCATGGAACATTTCATTTCAGAAGTCATTAGGGAATTCAGTATTCTGAGATCCACAGTGTCAAGACTGTGCCGAGAATACCAGATTTCAGGCATTACATCTGACCACGGACAACGCAGTGGCTGATGGCCTCCACTTAACGAGCGAGAACAGCGTTTTTGCGTAGAGTTGTCAGTACTAACAGACAAGCAACTCTGCGTGAAAAAATCGCAGAAATCAATGTGAGACGTACGACGAACGTATCCGTTAGGACAGTGCGGCGAAATTTGGCGTTACTGTGCTGTCGCAGCAGACGAGCGACCCGAGTGCCTTTGCTAACAGCACGACACATCCTGCAAGCGCCTCTTCTGGGCTCGTGACCGTATCGTTTGGACCCAAGACTATTGGAAAACCGTCTTCTGGTCGGATGTGTCCCGATTTTAGTTGGTAAGAGATGATGTCAGGGTTCGAGTGTGTCGCAGATTCCAGGAAGCCATGAACCCTAGTTGCCAATAAGGCACTGTGGAAGCTGGTGGTGGCTCCATAACAGTATGGGCTGTGTTTACATGGATCGGACTGGATCCTCCGGATGTTCGGCTGTCTGGAGACCATTTTCAGCCATTTATGGATTTCAAGTTCCCAAACAATGGAATTTTTATGGATGATAATGCGCCATGGAACAGGGCCACAGATGTTCACGATTGGTTTGAAGAACATTCGAGAGAACGATTTCGCCACCCAGATCGCCCGACATGGATCCCACCGTACATTTATGGGACATAATCGAGAGGTTAGTTCGTGCGCAAAGTCCTGCATCGTTAAAACTTTCACAATTATGAACTGCTACAGAAGCAGCGGGGCTCAATGTGTCTGCAGGGGACTTTCAACGATTTTAGTCCATGCCACGTCGAGGTACCGCACCAAGCGGGTCAACACGATATTAGGAGGTATCCGATGACGTTTGCCACTTCCGCGTAAATAGAACGAAATGGTCGATGACTTAGCGGAAACCATCGCTCAAAACGGCACTTTTGAAACCATTCTGCTACCGCCATCATACAGGATGACTACGCTTTATAGAGAAATAAGGTGTAGACGAAGAATATCAATTGTCAACAGGCGTCAAATGGAAATAATATGATCAAATGGAGCCAAGCATTCTTTCGAAGCACCGGTTCCACACAATCAAGGTGGATAAGAAATTTGAGAGATCCATAATTCGCATGAGATTTAATTATGGATCATTACCTAGCCATCTTTACCGCATATGTGTTCGACATAAATCTTATTGTGGATGTGCTGGAATAATCGATAGTAGGAGATGTCGATCACATTTTTTTTCTAATTTAGTCTACGCAAACCAACAAATTGATTTCATACAACGTTTAATCAGATCTCATCAACCACTAACAAATAATATAGCAACTCCCCCTCATAACATATTAATTTTAAAGCAATTACTAAATTTTTGAGATAAATATAGCCTTACAGTGTGAAATTCCAAAACACTGGCAGATGTCTGTATGGCCTTCAGGTCAGAAGTCACTTTTTTTTAAGACGCAGCTCTTCGCTGTTTGCGAACAGTTATTCAGTTACACCGAAGAGAACAATTTTTTTTTTTTTTTTTGGGAGCGATTTACAACGCCGATGAAGCTGGCCTGTGTTGGAAGAACTGTAGCCTCTTCGACTGAATCGCATGCTAATTTCGTATTATCCGTGTATTTTTCCGGTTATCCGTGCATCTCGGATTCGCATTAATCCGAATAATCGAAAGTTAGCTGTATTCGTTTAAATCAGTTGGTTGTTTATCTTAGCGTACTCAGGCTAGAATCCTGTGCCACCTGTGTAGTGGCACGCCCTTCACAGCGGCCTTCAACACTTGTACGCGGTAGCTTCGGCGCTGCTGCTCCGAAAGGGCGGAGAGGACTGGGAGCGCCTATCTGCCGCCCCTCGCCCCCAGGAGATAGCCCGGCGGCCCTCCGGGGCCCTCAGAGGGCGCGCCCTTCCGGCGGGCGCCGCGCCGTCTTCCGCCCTCCCACGCAGCCGCAGGCGGCCGCACACTTCCGCCGCCGGCAGACGCCCACGTCGCCACCATGTGTAGCGCTACAGCCGCCAAAGGCAGCCAAGTTTTGCGGCGCCAGGTTCACTTTACCTCAATAAAAGTTGTCGTAAGCAGTACAAGGTTTCCCAAGCCTTATGAATCAAAAGGTGGCTAATAGTAAGGGTCCCTAAACAGAATAATACGAAATATGTCAGCCACTTCTCAATTGGAAGATTCTCGTACTTGAACACCACAATGCTCTACTTGGCGTGGTCCTCTTAGAGGACCTCCGACGGATTTACCATTCCGGTTACATGGTAGGGAGCATAATAAGGAGTCCGAACCTCCTATTTTTGCTTTAAGAAATCATTGCCAACTGTAACAAAAAGGCCGGCCGGGGTGGCCGAGCGGTTCTAGGCGCTTCAGTCTGGAACCGCGCGACCGCTACGGTCGCAGGTTCGAATCCTGCCTCGGGAATGGATGTGTGTGATGTCCTTAGGTTAGTTAGGTTTAAGTAGTTCTAAGTTCTAGGGGACTGATGACCTCAGAGGTTAAGTCCCATAGTGCTCAGAGCCATTTGTACCATTTGTAACAAAAAAACAAGGTCACTACGTTAACTGAAGGCTAAGGACCGGATTGATAATGTAACTCCAACAGAACAATCGAGCCACATACAGACTTCATTACAAAGTAAACGTATTATGAGACTGTTGTCTTTCTGTAACTGTTGCAACCAACATATTCTATAGTCTGTTTTCCATACTACTGTCTTACTTTACCCCTACTACATCGCCTGACAAGAAAGCAAAACACGCACAAGGGTAGGAAACGAAATGAAATTTTAGAGGGCAGTGTTGTTGTTGCGGTCTTCAGTCCAGAGACTGGTTTGATGCAGCTCTCGATGCTACTCTGTCCTGTGCAAGCCTCTTCATCTCCGAATAACTACTGCAACCTATATCCTTCTGAATCTGCTTAGTATATTCATCTCTCCAATGCTAAATTTGTGATCCCTTGATGCCTCAGAACATGTCCTACCAACCGGTCCCTTCTTCTTGTCAAGTTGTGCCACTATTCAATACCTCCTCATTAGTTACGTGATCTACCCATCTAATCTTCAGCATTCTTCTGTAGTACCACATTTCGAAAGCTTCTATTCTCTTCTTAATCGTCCACGTTTCACTTTCATACATGACAACACTCCATATAAATACTTTTAGAAACGACTTCCTGACACTTAAATCTATACTCGATTTTAACAAATTTCTCTTCTTCAGAAACACTTTTCTTGCAATTGCCAGTCTACATTTTATATCCTCTCTACTTCAACCATCATCAGTTATTTTGCTCCCCAAATAGCAAAACTCCTTTACTACTTTAAGTGTCTCATTTCCTAATCTAATTCCTTCCGCATCACGCGACTTAATTCGACTACATTCCATTATCCTCATTTTGCTTTTGTTGATGTTCATCTTATATCCACCTTTCAAGACACTGTCCATTCCGTTCAACTGCTCTTACAGGTCCTTTGCTCTCTCTGACATAATTACAATATTGTTTTCGGGTATCCTCTTGTATTAATTGGAATCCAGTCCATCATCTTCTTAGACCACTTGTCCTCGCCCCAAATGGCACACATGCCCATACCATTAGTTTTGCTTCGATTGTATCCACTACAGTCGTGCCCACGTTTATTCGCCTACATATGTCTGCGTTTTTAATTTTATCCTGTAGTGTATCACGTAGCGTATCCCAATATCCCTGCAAGTCCTATATGGCTTAGGTTCTGAGCAATATTCTTAGATGGGACACACAAATTATTTTTAAGTGGGCTGCTTTCTAGACTGACTGCATATTCCCAGTATTCTGCCAACGAAAAGAAGTCTGCCAGCAGGCTTACCTATGACTGAGTCTTTGCGTCAATCCATTCCAAATCCCCACAAATCGTTACATATAACTATTTGTATGCTTTGGCTGAGTCTAACTGTGATTTCATCATCATGATCATCATCATGATCATCGTCATAAGCTGTTATGCTCATTCCTGAGCTCCGCGTCTCCGTCCCAGACGGTCACCAGCTCCTCTTAGAGCGTACTGAGGAGTAGACCGGAAATCTTGATTCTATCCATCCACCTGTTCGCTGCTTCTCCCTCGCTCTCGTGCTTTCGATTTTTCCTTCCATAGAACAGTGTGTTTCTTGGTTTTGTGTAATGCGCGATTTTGCATTTCTGTACGTTTTAAATAAGTTGCCAAGCTTTGCATCACTTTGAAACCCTGTAAACATCAGGTTGAATGTTTGTGCAGCTTTTTTTCAGACAGTAATTCGCTATACACAATTGCATCATCTGGTGAAATTGCACATTTAGGATGGCCCACGTGTCACTTCCATACAATGCTGTGTCCCACACATGCACTATCAGGAAATTCCTCCTCAGTTCCATATCGGTATCAGATAACAGTGAGCTATTTTACTGAAGAACGTCTCCCTCACCTGTGCCTTTTTCTGACATTTCCTTGTTCCGGCAAAGCTATGTAATCTTGTTTTTTCCACAACTGCTTCGTTCCCAGCTTTCGTGTTAAGCAGTTCCTTACTATCATTGCTACTGTTTCCCTTCCAGAAGCGCTGTCTACCTTCAAGCCATATTCCGTGTTCCGTATGTCGTCCATTACTTTGAACAAATCTTCTAAATCTCCCCTACACCCGACCAAAAAGACTATGTCTGCAAACATCAGCATCGATACCGGTTCCCTTTAACTCCCATTCGTGTATCGAAATATTCGTTGTCTTCCTTTATAGCGTCTTCGACGAACATGTTGAACAACAGTGGCCGCGCGGAGTGGCCGCGTTGTTTGAGGCGCCATGTAACGGATTGCGCGGCCCCTCCCGCCGGATGTTCGAGTCCTCCCTAGGGCATGGGTGTGTGTGTTGTCCTTAGCATAAGTTCATTTGAGTTAGTTTAAGTAGTGTGTAAGTCTAGGGACCGATGACCTCAACGGTTTATTCCCTTAGGAATTCAAACACATTTTGAACAACAGTGGTGAAAAGCAGCAACACCCTTGTCTTTCTTGGATATAAATCCTATAAAAACACCGATTAGTGACACTTTAGACGATGTGAAAGCACCATTACGTAGCCGCTCAGTTCAGATGCAAGGACTGAGGCGCATGTTGTGGCGGGCCTTGAAACGCTACCCTTCAAACAGCTGTAGAGGTAGCGTGTGGAGTCAGCTGCCAACAACCAGACGGGTCGGACGTGCCTGCCTTCGTCCTGACGTCACAGCAATGCAGATACTACATCACCAGAGGGCCCAGCACTTACACCAATCCATTAAGCAGAGAGATGGGAGTGCTTTAAGTAATTAGGGCGAGTGGAGGACATGTTGGTGTGACACGAATTATCGCCCGCCAATAACCGTAAAGAGGTTTGCGGAGGAAAGCTTGTGACGCATACGGCAAACTTGTTCAACATGTGGTTCAAGCTGCCAAGTAATCGGTACTTCGCTTACTCTTCCATGTTCTGGTCTTCAGTAAAAGACTGGTTTGATGTAGATCGACTAGCTCGTCTGTCCTGTGCAAAGCCTCTTCACCGCTGCTGTAATGGTCGTCCATCTCAACCTGCTTACTGTACTCGAGTCTTGGTCTCCATCTGCAGTTTGTACCTCACAGACTCGCTTATATTAGCAAATTGACAAATCCTTCATGCCTCAAGATGTGTCCTAAAAACAGGTTCCTTCTTTTACTCAAGTTAAGTCATAATTTCTTTATTCCCTGACTTGAGTCATTACCTCCTCAATATTTCGATCAACTCATATAATTTTCATCATCCTTTCGTTACACACAATTCCAAAAACTTCTATCATTTCCTCGTCTTAACTGCTGCAAAAGGTACACTCGTAACACTTCCATTTGTATCAGATGTTAATAAAATCCTGTTTTTCAGGAAGGATTTTCACACTATAGGACAAAAAAAGACGAACCACGAAACACTTATCCGATTGGGATGGGAATCGGTAGATCTGACTTATGGACAGATATTATACACTGTGTAATCAAAAGTATTCGGACACCCCCAAAAACATGTCTTTCATATTAGGTGCATTGTGCTGCCACCTATGCCAGGTACTCCATATCAACGACCTCAGCTGTCTTTAGACATCATGAGGAAGCAGAATGGGGCGCTCCGCGGAACTCACGGACTTCGAACGTGGTCATCCGATTGGTTCAGTTGCGTCATACATTTGTATGCGAGATTTCCACACTCCTAAACATCCCTAGGTCCACTGTTCCGATGGGATAGTGAAGTGGAGACGTGAAGGGACACGTACTGCACAAAAGCGTACAGGCCGACCTCGTCTGTTGACTGACAGAGACCGCCGACAGTTGAAGAGGGTCGTAATGTGTAACAGGCAGACCTCTATCGAGACCATCACACAGGAATTCCAAACTGCAACAGGATCCACTGCAAGTACTATGACAGTGAAGCGGGAGGTGAGAAAACTTTGATTTCATGGTCGAGCGGCTGCTCATAAGCTACACATCACGCCGGTAAATGCCAAACGACGCCTCGCTTGATGTAAGGAACGTAAACATTGAACAATTGAGCAGTGGAAAAACGTTGTGTGGAGTGACGAATCACGATACACAATGTTGCGATTCGATGGCTGGGTGTGGGTATGGGGAATGTCCGGTGAACGTCATCTGCCAGCGTGTGTAGTGCCAACAGTAAAATTCGGAGGCGGTGGTGTTATGGTGTGGTCGTGTTTTTCATGGAAGGGGCTTGCACCCTTGTTGTTTTGTATCGCACTATCACAGCACAGGCCTACATTGATGTTTTAAGCACCTTCTTGCTTCCCACTGTTGAATAGCAATTCGGGAATGGCGATGCATCTTTCGACACGATCGAACACCTGTTCATAATGCACGGCCTGTGGCGGAGTGGTTACACGACAATAACATCCCTGTAATGATCTGGCCTGCACAGAGTCCTGACCTGAATCGTATAGAACACCTTTGGGATGTTTTGGAACGCCGACGTCGAACCAGGCCTCACCGATCGACATCGATACCTCTCCTCAGTGCAGCAGACCGTGAAGAATGGGCTGCCATTCCCCAAGAAACCTTCCAACACCTGATTAAACTTATGCCTACGAGAGTGGAAGCTGTCTTCGAGGGTAAGGGTGGGCCAAAACCATATTGAATTCCAGCATTACCGATGGAGGGCGCCACGAACTTGTAAGTCATTTTCCGCCGGGTGTCCGGATACTTTTGATTTCGTAGTGTACTTCACGTTCCCACTAAACGTATTTCTTTACAAGGTTTAAGAGAATATGTGTTGTCACTTATGTACGCTCCTGGCATCTAGTGGCAGTCCGCTGCACCAGCTGTGGGTTCTGCTTGTTGTGGAACATAGCCTTCAGGACTGTGAGACATACATATAGCCTACCAAACAACGTTGCTTTAATGGTTCTCGGGAAATATGAAGCGGTTCTAGGCCCTTCAGTCCGGAGCCGCACGGCCGCTACGGTCGCAGGTTCGAATCCTGCCTCGGGCATGGATATGTGTGGTGCCCTTAGGTTAGTTAGGTTTAAGTAGTTAAGTCCCATAGTGCTCAGAGCCATTTGAACCATTTTTGGGAAATATGGTTACCACCAAAGCAGTTTCTGCAGTGGACTTGGGAAGCGTACTTTCCACAAAATTAATCTGTCATTTTTGGTCCTTGCAAGCACGCTTAGTACCGACTTACGGGTACCCTGAAGCTCTTACCACCTCTGTCTACGCCCGTCATCTTGTGGTTGTACACTGCACCAGGTGTATGAAAACTGCTACAACAATCAGTTTGTCGTTGGACCAACTTTTGTCAGACACATTGCTTCGCTTCTGCAATATACGTGCATTACTGTGACCTGATCAGCTTATACCTTTATTGCGTGACAAAGTTTCTAGGATTGTTTGCACATTGTGGTAAGTAAACTTTAATGTCGGTAAAAAATGTTTTTAAATAACGTAAAAAAAGCATAAAATAAAAACGAAAAAACTGTTCATTATTTTTTTTACGTGTAAAGGCAACACGTAACAGCTGACAAAAGGGAAGTGGGAAATCCATTCACCACTATAGTTTTAATGCATCACAAAATTGCCGTAGTGATGTATGCACCGCTACAGTTTTTGGTTCTAAATCACAATAATAAAATTATCAAAAAATAAATATAGTTAGTTGAGCAAAGTTGTAATAAGATAGCAAAATATTATCATTAGTTAGTTGCTATAGAAAACGCGCCCGCGAAAGGATTTTAAGCAAGCATTTATTCGGCTTGACATTGATTGATAGAGATGTTGGATGTTCTCCTAGTGGATGTCGTGCCAAATTCTATCCAAGTGGAACATGAGATCGTCAAAATACCGAGCGGTTGGAGGGACCTGTACATAATGCTCCAAACGTTCTGAATTTGGGAGAGATTCGACGACCTTGCTGCCCGAGGTAAGGTCTGGCAAGCACGGAGACAAGCACGAGGAAACTTTTTCGTGTGCGGGAGGGCATTTCGTTGCTGAAATGTAAGCCCAGATGGCTTGCCACGGAGGGCAACAAAACGAAGGGTAGAATGTAATCGACGTACCGTTGTGATGTAAGGATCCTGCGGATGACAATCAAGGGTGTCCTGCTTCGAAAAGAAATGGCTCCCCAGGTCAAATCTCCTGGTTGTTGAGCCGTATGGCGGGTGACAATCAGGCTGGCATCCCATTGCCGTCCGGGGAGTCTGCACACACGTCTTCGCTGGTCATCGAGGCTCAGTCGAAACGGGATTCATCACTGAAGACAATTATACTCTAGTCACTGAGATTCCAGGCAGAAGGCGTATTTTGAGAAGCTCCAGACAGCGGTGGGATGCGAATCAATCGCTCACAATAGGACCAGACAACCAGGAGAGATGGTCTGGATTGGCATTTCTTTTCTTAGCAGGACCCCATTGGTTGTCATCCACCGCACCCTTATACTATAGCGGTACATGGATGATATTCTAGGCCCTCTTTTGTTGCCCTTCATGGCGAATCATCCTGGGCTTACATTTCAGCAAGAAAATGCCCGCCTGCAGACGGCGAAAGTTTCTAATGCTTGTCTTCGTGCTTACCTAACCCTACCTCGGCCAGCAAGGTCGCCGGATCTCTCCCAAATTAAGTACGTTTGGACCATTATGTACAGGTCCCTGCAACCAGCTTGGGATTTTGATGATCTGTCGCTCCAATTGGACAGAAATTGGCACAATATCCATCAGGAGGACACCAAACAACCCTGCCAATCAATGCCAAGTCGAATAACTGCTTGCATAAGGGCCATAAGTAAACCAGTGCGTTATTTGTGAAGCTCATTCTCTTGAATAAGTCAACCAATTTTTCTGAAATTGCTGTCATTTGTTTTTCTGTAAATGTGTATTACATCTACCAATTTTCGTCCCATTCGGATATTTCCTTCGTGGTGCGCCTTTTTTGTGTTAAAGTGTACATTCATCAGCCACAACGTTACGATCACCTACCAAATTAGCAGTGTCTCTACCTTTGGAAAGGTTAAAAACAATGAGGACTTGGTAGGTCGCTGAAGGGATTTGGCACCACATCTGCACACACAAGTCACCTAACTTCCCGTGAATACCGGGGAGGGGAGCGATGAGCTCTGACGCCACGTTCTATCACATCCCAGATGTGTTCCATTAGGTTCAGATCTGACAAGGTGGGAGGTGGGGGGCAGCACATGAACTGGAACTTATCACTGTGTTCCTCGAATCACTCCATCACACTCCTGGCCTTGTGACATGGCGCATTATCTCGTTGAAAAATGCCACTTCCGACGGGAAACATCCATGAACGGGTGTACGTTGTCTGCAGCCAGTGTATCATACCCCTTGGCCGCCATGGTGCCCTGCACGAGCTCCACTGGACCCCTGGACGCCCACGTGAATGTTCCCCATATCTTAATGGAGTCGCCGCCAGCATATCACCATGCCGCAATGCAGGTGTCAAGGAACTGCTCCCCTAGCAAAAGACGGATTCGCGCCCTCCCATCGGCAGGATGAAGAAAATATCGGGATTCACCAGACATTGCAACGCTCTGCCACTGTGTCAATATTTACCGCTGGTCACGTGCCCATTTCAGTCGTAGTTACCGATGTCGTGGTGTTAACATTGGCACATGCATGGGTCGTCAGCTGTGGAGGCCCGTCATTAGAGGTGTTCGATGCACTGTGTGTTCAGACACACTTGTACTCTGCCCATAATTAAAGTCTCAGGTTAGTTCTGCCACAGTTTGGCTTCTGTCCTGTTTCACCAGCATACTGTAATGAGCGATGGCCGCCCAACCCCATGACGTCTGGAGATGATTTCACCTTGGCTTCGCCACGTGCTGGAGACACTCACCACAGCACTTCTCGAACACCCGACAATTCGTCCAGTTTCTCAAATGCTCGTGCCAAGCCTCCGGACCATCACAATCTGCCCTCCGTCATATTCAGCAAATTCAGATATATCGCGCGCTTTCCCCGTTCTAAACACATACAGCACACTCACTAATACTACAGCACCGTGCGTGTGTCTGACTAACAGTCATTCCTCGCCAGGTGCACCTGGATGGATTTATGTCGGTAGCAGAACGTTGGTCATAACGTTCTGGATAATCAGTGTATATCGTCTCTACTTCGACCATCATCAGTTACTTCGCTGCTCAAATAGCAAAACTCGTTGGCTACTTTTAGTGTCTCATTTCCTAATCTAATTCCCTCTGTACCGACTATTTAATTCGACAACATTCCATTACCCTCGTTTAATTATGATGTTGGTCATCTTATAACTTCTTTACAACATACTATCCATTCCATTCTATTGCTCTTCCAAGTTCTTTGACATCTCTGACAGAACTATAATGTCAACGGTGAACCTCAAAGTTTTTCTTTCTTCTCCCTGAACTTTAACTCCCTTCCCATATTGCCCCTTAGTTTCTTTACTGTGCAGTGCACAGTGTGAATAACATCGGAGAGAGTTTACAACGGTGGCTAACTCCTTGTCTTTTACTGTTTCCCTTTATCCCCCTTCGAGCTCACAACTTCAGTCTCGTTCCTGTACAAATTGTAAATAATATTATTCTTCCTTCCTTATCTATTCATTGATCAAATGCGTTGTCAATTTTACTAATATTTCACTGCCATAATTTTTCTTTTTAAACATTTGATATTCGTTCTTCCGCACAGTTCTTGAAACAGCTACCGAAACTTAATTCTTCTCTTGTCTTTTTATCGTTGTCTAATCATGATATTGCGTAAACTGTTGAAAAATACACACATGAAAAAAAGTTTTGCATCACCTCGGTTAGGAGAGTTACGGAACCTATACAGAAAATTAGAACAGAGATCAGCATAAACATCATTTCTGCCCTTTTCATCGCTCATGAAAATCACTCATTGCATATTGTACCACCATACAGTGAGACGTTCAGAGGTGATTGTCCAGACTGCTTTACACACCGGTAAATCTAATACCCAGTAGCACGTCCTCTTGCATTGATGCATGTCTGTATTCGTCATGCCATGCTATCCACAAGTTCATCAAGGCATTGTTGGTTCATATTGTCCCACTCCTCAACGGCGATTCGGTGTAGATCCCACAGAGTGATTGGTGGGTCACGTCGTCCATAAACAGCCCTTTTCAATCTATCCCAGGCATGTTCGATAGTGTTCATGTCTGAAGAACATGCTGGCCAGTTTAGTCGAGCGATGTCGTTATCCTGAAGGAAGTCACTCACAAGATGTTCACGATGGGGGCGCGAATTGTCCTCCATGAAGACGAATGCCTCGCCAATATGCTGCCGATATGGTTGCACTATCGGTCGGAGGATGGCATTCACGTGCCGTACGGCTGTTACGGCGCCTTCCATGACCACCAGCGGCGTACGTCTCCACATAATCCCACCCCAAAACAACAGGGAACATCCACCTTGCTGCACTCGCTGGACAGTGTGTCTAAGACGTTCAGCCTGACCGAGTTGCCTCCAAACATGTCTCCGACGGTTTTCTGGTTAAAGGCATATGTGACACTCATCGGTGAAGAGAACGTGATGCCAATCCTGAGCGGTCCATTCGGCATGTTGTTGGGCCGATCTGTACCGCGCTGCATCGTGTCGTGGTTGCAAAGGCGGACCTCGCCATGGACGTTGGTAGTGAAGTTGCGCATCATGCACCCCATGCGCTCAGTTTGAGCCGTAACACGATGTCCTGTGTCTGCACGAAAAGCGTTGCTGTCAGGGTTCCTCCGAGCCTTAATCTAGATAGCGGTCATCCACTGCAGTAGTAGTCCTTGGGGAGCCTGAGCGAGGCATGTCACCGACAGTTCCTGTCTCTCTGTATCTCCTCTATGTCCGAATAACATCGCTTTGGTTCACTCCGAGACGCCTGGACACTTCCCTTGTTGAGAGCCCTTCCTGGCACAAAGTAACAATGCGGACGCGATCGAACCTCGGTATTGTCCGTCTAGGTATGGTTGAACTACAGACAACACGAGCTATGTACCTCCTTTCTGGTGGAATGACTGGAACTAATCGACTCTCGGACCCCCTCCGTCTATTAGGCGCTGCTCATGCATGGTTTTTATATCTTTTGGCGGGTTTAGTGACATCTCTGAACAGTCAAAGGGACTGTGTCTTTGATACAATATCCACAGTCAACTCCTATCTTCAGGAGTTCTGGGAACCGGGGTGATGCAAAACTTTTTCTAATTTGTGTATACGTTGGCTTCTCCTGGCCGCTGTCAAGAAGAATGTTAATGAGATGTTCAAAAAAACATTTTCAGAACACTGCTGACCGGCATTGTTTGTGTTTTCTTATGATCGGAATCCTCCTTGTCAGTAATTTTTTGACCGTAAGAAATAGTTGTGTACAGACGTATGTCTATTTGAGGCAAAACTTCACTCTCAGTACATTTCAAAAGAGCGCCTTCCGTCAGTTTCCGTGCACGGGCTAATGCGATCTGTGTATCAGTTGATGCTGTACAAATACCCACATCTAGTGCCATGCAGAAATACGCCCTGCCTTTTTGGAGTCAATTGCGAGGCTTTTGTCGACCTGGCAGTATGCGGCAGTCTCCGCACGATCTGCCCGGCCTGTAAGCGTCCACTACGAACAACTGAACAAAGAAACAACTCCGTGGTCGGCGTGGAAGGCAGGCAAAGAGGCACCTGTATCAGTGGCGTGCGGTTTCTCCACCGGCGAGTGCAGGATTCGCCTGAGTCCTGATGATCGCCATACAGCTACCAGAGCACGCCTGAAGCGTGCGGGGCCCTGGGTTCAGTCTGTGTTTTGGGCCAGTGTTGTGTACGAATGTCGTACGCTCTACATCGCTATCGAGGACCTTTACGCCGCTACGGTGTTTGCGGCTTTGTGATTTTCCGTCGTTTTTTCCAGAGCCAGTAAACTTAGGCATCCGATGTCAACCAACGGCACCATATTGTAAAACTGTGGTGACGAATGCAGTGAGCTCCTTCGTCCTGCACGTAGTTCTGATGTCGACGAACTGTTCTCCCACATGATGTTGCAAATATTTAACTTTTTTAATATGATTTAGGATGGAAACTAGTCACAAGTAACAAAAATTGTCCATCACTATCATCTTCTTCCATTGATTAGGTTTCACACTCACGTATTCTGGTCTCTATCATCCATCCATGTCTTACAAGGTCTGCCTAGTTCTCTTTTTCCAGTCGGCCGATAGCTCATTATCTTTTTTTGCCAATCTATCTTCTATCATTCTGTCAACAAGATCCTTCCATTCCTATTCTTTTCTATTGTCTTCAATCTATCACTAACTGAAAAGATTTTTAAATCTTATGTTACTGTTTCATTCTTTATTTTTAGTCATTTTGTTACAGCCCCTTACATAACTCACGAACTTCATCTCTTGTACCTGTATCATTGATTTTAATTTTTTGTTGCTGTCCATGATTCGGAACTATATACAATGAAGGCACAGCCATCACTTTATAGAATTGCATTTGTGTTTCATTTCTTGTTTTTCCTCCCAAAGTTCTTCCAGTTGTTC
This sequence comes from Schistocerca cancellata, assembly GCF_023864275.1. Lineage (NCBI taxonomy): Eukaryota > Metazoa > Arthropoda > Insecta > Orthoptera > Acrididae > Schistocerca > Schistocerca cancellata. The sequence continues at coordinate 1,073,322,440 of NC_064627.1, forward strand.
CGCAGATACCCTGAAATTTATTACTCTGCTTCTCAGTATCTGTCATAGTTGAACTAATATCACATTCTAGATAACTGAAGTGGAAAACTTACTCTAAAATTTTCTCATTTATTATTGTTTTCGATCTGATTGGACCCTTCCCTTTGAAAACCATTATCTTCGTCTGATCTGCCGGTAGAGATAAACTGTACCATACTGCATTTTGACTGATTCTATATAACGATATTTGTAAATTATCTTCTCTTTTACTGCATAATCCTCTGCTCATCAACATGTAACAGAGTATTCAACGGCATTATAGATCCTATTTTAATTCATAAATGTATTTCATCCTTCCACTTCATAACCAGGTAGTCAACATATAAATCAAATGACGTGGGCGTTACACTACACATTTCTCGAGCATTTTTGTTTATTAAAATTTCATCCGACATTTTTGAATCAGAAAACGAAAGTACTTTCGTATTTACGTATGGGCACTTTTTGCTATTAATAAGGACTTTAGAAAAACTTTTATTTCTAATGTTTTCCACAAAAGGGGTCTTTTTGCCTATCAAAGACTTACTCACAATCAATAAAATATGGTAAATGCATTACCAAGCCAAATTCCCACTGTTTTTCATTAATCTGTGTTGTTAGAAACATATTACCATTGCACGAGTATCCTTTCCTGAAGCATGGTTGTTCTTCAGAAATTCATGTGTCAGTGACCAGCGATAGCAGTGATTAGCAATTTTCTCATAAATTTTACATTCCGCATTTAATTAACTTAATCTTCTACAATTTCCTGTATCTTTCACACTACACTTAGGAATAACTTTAGTTGCATTCCTTTCTCCATGTGTAGAACAGTTCTTCCAACACATATTTTAAAAATGCAGAAAGCAAAATTCTGAAATGATACTCCATATTTGAGGAAAGCAGCATTAATTCAATCTAGGCCAGTAACTTTACCATTCTTCCTTACATTGAGGGCTTCTCTTAATTCTTTCATGTCTGTTTGACCCACAGACTTATTATCAGTTTTTCCAAAATAAATTTTTTCATTGCCTCCTTTATACCATACATTTCTACATCCATAGTCTGCAACCCGCTATGAACTGCGCGGAAGATGGTACACGTGTGGAGCACAGGCAGAATGATTGTTTAAAAGCGTATGTGTGTGCTGTAATTAATCTTGTCCTCACGATCCAGGCGGGAGCGATACGTAGGGTGTTTGTTCCATAAACTTTCTGTTATTATATTAACGTTTGCAGCATCTTTCTCCGTTTTATTCATATGTTTCATTGGTTTAAACGCTATATTCTGTCTTCCATGAATGTCATGTTCAATATATGCAATGAACCGCTCCCAGAGTTCACTATGGTACTACTTGTAAATTTTTTTGTTTTATGTCATTATTTATATACTTCACAGGCTTCGTTCGTCTGTGTTTGTAAATGCGAATTATAAGCATTTTGTTTTACTTTAATACAGTTGTCTATTTCTGTATTCCATTCAATATATGTATACCACTCAGTATAAAGGCATTTGGCTGCAGCAGAAAGTGAGACGAGGCCGTGGCTGTAGTCCACTTGCTCCTATATACATGACGGTCACACACAATTCTCATAATCGTTGATGGAAGAGTAGTATAGACGTTTTCACTGAGTCTATTGCTTCATAAAAATCGAGCGTTGCAGACCAATTTCTGAGCTACAATAGACAGAACTGTACACTGCGCTGTCTCAGTTCTTGACCATCGTGTCTGCACTGAGTGACTGCTCGGACCAAATGGCCGCTACTTCTTCGCGCTCACCTCAGTCTCTGATGCCTCCCAGCTGCAGTCCATCGTGTTTAAATGATATTTTCAACTGTTCATCACAGAGTCATCTACGTAATCCCTGAAGAGGAACAAGTGGCAAAACAGTACATGTGCAATTTGGAAATTTGTGGTAAGGTCTTATGGGACCAAACTGCTGAGGTCTTCTGTCTCTAAGCTTACGCACTACTTAATCTAACTTACGCTAAGGACAAGACAGACACCCATGCCCGAGAGAGGACTCGAACCTCTGACGGGGGGAGCCGGAGAACATGTGCATATTACTCTAGGAATAACAACTATTTGCAAATATCATACATTGTAATTACATAATTATAAACATGAATAATGGTATCTAGATTTAATAATAACAGAAACTTAATCTGTCTGAAGTTTAAGAAACTAGTCGAGAAGAATCACTGTACAAATCTGACACAGAGATACTGAGGAATGAAGAGATACACTCGAGTCTCCGAGGCTACAGATACTGCGATAATGAATAGTTCAATACGCATTACAATTGAAAAGGAATGGACATCCCTGAAAAGAGAAACCGCTTAAGTGGGAAAGAACAACGTGGGTATAAAGAAGGTAGCTGCGAAGAATCCATTGGTGACAACAGAAATTCTTCAGTTGATCAACGAAAGAAGGAAGTACAAAAATGTTCAGAGAAACTTGGGAGTCGCTTAGGAATGAAATAAATGGGAAGTGCAGGGAAGCTAAGACGAAATGGTTACATGAAAAATGTGAAGATATCGAAAAAGAAATAACTGTCGGATGGACTGACTGAGTATACAGAAAGATTAAGACAGCCTTCGGCGAAATTGAAAAGAAAGGTTGGTAACATTAAGAGTGCAATGGGAATTCCACTGTCAAATGCAGAGGAGAGAACAGTTAGGAGAAAAGAGTATGTTCGGAAAGTAACATCCGCACAATTCCGGAGACTGAAAGAGCCGACAAGTGCGAAAGTTATAGCACCATCAGCTTAACAGATCATGCCTCCAAGTTGCCGACAAGAATAATAAACAGAAAAATGGAGAAGGAAACCGAGAAGCTGTCAGTTTGGCTTTAGTAAAGATAAGGGTACCAGAGAGGCAATTCTGGCGTTGCGTTTGATAGTGGAAGCAAGACTAAAGAAAAATCAAGAAACATTCATTGGTTTGTCGACCTGGAAAACGCTTTCGACAATGTAAGAAGGTGCAAGATGTTCGAAATTCTTAGAAAAATAAGGGTATGCTATAGGGAAAGACGAATAATACACAATATGTGCAACAGCCAAGAGGGAAAGATAAGAGTGGAAGAACAAGAACGAAGTTCACGGATTAGGAAGATTGTAAGGCAGGGATGTAGTTTTTCACTCATGCTGCTCAGTCTGTACATCGAAGACGCAGTGACAGAAATAAAAGAAAGGTTCAAGAGCGGAATTAAAAGTCATGGTGAAAGGATATCAACGACAAGATTCGCTGATGACGTTGCTGTCCTCAGTGAAACTGAAAAGGAATACAGAATCTGTTAAATGGAATTAACAGTCTAATGAGTACAGAATATGGATTGAGAGTAAATCTAAGAAAGACGAAAGGAATGAGAAGTAGCAGAAATTAGAACAGTGAGAAACATAACATCCAAATTGGGGATCACGAAGTAGAAGTTAAGTAATTCTACTACCTAGGCAACAAAATGACCCATCATGGACAGAGCAAGATGGCTATAAAATGCAGCGTATCACTGGCAAAAAGGGCATTCCTGGCCGAGAGAAGTCTACTAGCATCAAACGTAGATCTTTATTTGAGGAAGAAATTTCTGAGGAAGTACAGTTGTAGCACAGAAAACAGTGTATAATAGTGAAACATGGACCGTGGAAAAACCGAAAAATAAGAGAATCGAAGCATTTCAGATGAGGACTATAGAAGAATATTGAGAATTAGGTTGGCTGATAAGGGAAGGAATAAGGAGTTTTCCGCTGAATCGGCGAAGAAAACACTGACAAGAGGAAGGGACAGGATGACTAGACACCTGCTAAGACATCAGAGAATAACTTCCGTGGTTCCAGAGGGAACTGCATAGATTGGAGATTGGAATACATCCAGCAAAAAATTGAGGACACAGGTTGCAAATGCTACTCTGAGATGAAAAGATTGGCATAGCAGAGGAATTTGTGGCGGGCTGTGTCAAACCAGTCAGGAGACTCATGACTGTAGTAATAATAATAATAATAGAGGACGTCTTAGAAGACTAAAGAAGAGAAGGTATCGATAAAGCTCAATAGAGACCAAATTTGGTATTAGAAAAAAAACGCAGTCTCGTGTGTATTTAGTATTGCGATGCATGCAGCAGAATGTGGTTGGTCTGAGACAACCAATAAAATGCTTCCTTTATTGAATGAAGTGATAACATCCCGTAGTGGAATGGTGTGGGTGCGTGGGCCATCGTTTGTTGTCCGTGGATGGCGAAAGCGGGAAATCCTTTGACTTCACAAGAAGAGAGAACATTGTAAATTATTGCGGTGTGGATAATGCTTCATCGCTTCGCACTCTTGTATTGTGATATATTGTGCTTTTAGCGTGTTTGACTGAACCACCCACAGAGAACAGATACGTTTTATTATGGGAAGAAAATGCTGTTGTTGTACAGCACTAAGTTCTCTAGAAGTTTGATAATCTAACTTGTCCACGCTTCGTCACCTCCGCTCTCAGCTTGGCATAAATAATTTACACTCGTTATACAAGACGCTGGAGCTGGATACCTCTGGGATATGCCTCTCACTACAGAGTTTAATGCACTCGTCTTGTATTCACTTGCAGGCTGCAATAATTACTGTAATTTAGAAACCTTCCCTTTTTTTTAATATTTTGATGTGAGCTGTTTGCGTGAAATAGTCCAGCTACTTACTTATTCTGATTTTCTTATAATGAGGAAACCGGAAAAATAAATCTTGTCTGTAGTGTGAATGTAAATACGTGTAAAGATTGGTCAGGTGCAAGTAGGACACGTGGACTGAGGGGTCTGTACCAACTTAATCATGTTGCGTGGGGGCTTAATTAAATATCATGCAAATAATTTTTAATTTTAATAGCTGTCTGTCCGGTTACGCAGTCTCGTAACCGGTTGGCCCTGACTAGTATTAGTACGCAATCTGACTGCATAGAATAACAACAAAGAATGAAGGAAAACTTGCGTTAACACAATTAATTAATTAAGTCCCCAGCAACTATAAAACCTAGGAAACAACAAAACACAAGTGTAGCTGTTCTGTGTGTGGAAGTGTGATTCAACGTACACATCTGGCACGGTTCTTCCTCAATAAGACCAGATATTTTAAACACCATTTACACTGAAGTAATTAAAAAAAAAACAGAAATACTATGATTGCATATAGAAACCAGAATTACACTCTAATACATGAACACAAGCCAGGTGCTTTGTTGACTAAACCTGTGACCAAGAGGCATTGTTATTTAGCACATTTGAAATAATAAAAAAAAGGAATTTTTTACCTTCATATATATTGACGAAAAGCACACTCTGATCATTACAGCATCCCCAATCCAACAATATCTGGTGTCTAGCCCATCAAACAATATGACAACATCTGAACAAGCACTCTCCATGGGAACTTCTCAACAACGACTCACCACTGCTACATCTCAACAAGCACTGCTACTTCTCAATAAGCACTCTCCACGACGACTTCACGACAAGCACTGCCAGTGGAGGCGGCTGAATAATACTCTTTGGCGCAATCTCTGGCGCTGTGACTGAGTGTAGCCACCTTTCAATGTATACAGACAGCTGGCCCATCCCGTAAATCAAAAATCTCGACGCTTTTTTACCTGTTATCGACACTGTTACTGGCAAGATATGACTCCCGTGACTCCCAAGACTTTCGAGAGTGGTTTAACTTTAAGTTAGAAGTCGGATAACAAATGACAAGAAAAATACGTTCTTGCTGGGACATAATTACAAAATAACAGGCCGCCCGGGATAGCCGCGTGGTCTAGGGCGTGTTGTTACGGTCCGCGCGGCTCGCCCCGTCGGAGGTTCGAGTCCTCCCTCGGGCATGGGCGTGTGTGTTGTCCTTAGCGTAAGTTAGTGTAAGTTAGATTAAGTAGTGTGTAAGCTTAGGGACCGATGACCGTAGCAGTTTGGTCCCATAAGACCTTACCACAAATTTCCAAAATTTAAAAATTACACTTCTCAGATTTTTTTCTTTTACATGTACTGGTAAACCTTGCTTGTTGCCAAAGTTCATCATTCTAGGTCAACAGGAAGTAACCTATAGGTGTTGTTGAGTGAATTCACGAGTATCAAAATACGTGACGTAAATGACCGTGTCTTTTTACTGCTTTGGAGGAGAAGCCTACATAAGTACACCGCCAAGGGTCTAAAGACCGGAGTACGTGACATAAATTTCAGATTGATACGTCTACCCGTTCCTGAGAAAAAGGGGTCTTAAAAGACAAACGGAGAGACAAACAGGCTGATGACAAACGACAAATAAAACTTTCTTGTGCTATAATTACAAATTAACATGTTCGGATTTTTTTCCTTTCGTTGTACTATGAAATCTTGCTTCTTGCGAAATTTTGTTATTCTAGATCAGTGTAAAGCATATATTTGATGAGTGGGGTAGCGAGTATCAAAATATGCGGCATGAATGGGCGTATCTTTTGATTTCATTGACTTAGAGGATTGAACTTGTTACACCACCAGAGGACATTAAACCTCAGTGTGGGACATAAATTTCAACTTGATGCGTAGACCTGTTCCTGAAGGAAAGGGTTTTTAACAGTCGGACAGGCAGACGGATAGACAACAAAGTTATCCCGTAATGGTTCCGTTTTTACGGATTGCGGTACGCAACCCTAAAAGTAAGAAAATGTTAACGGAGTGTAGTGGAATTAATTCAGGTGACACTAAAAATATTACAGGTGACCAGCAAGAGGACTTCCAAGGACAATTCACGAAGAGAATATAGTATGTGACTACGTAGGCTTAGGAAAACCGGTGTATACAAAATTCCGTGTCAGTGTTGGAAGGCTAACATTGGCCGTTCGATTCGCACAGTTCATGACAGGTGTGAGGAACATCGCCGTCATACGAGGCTACAACAGCCGGAGAAATCGACAGTAGCAGAACACTGCTTAAATGAGGGACACGGTATGAAATTTGATGAAACTGTGGTAGTTGCCAACATTTCCGGTTTTTGGAACAGTGTCTATAAAGAGGCGGTTGAAATAAGGTTGGCGGATAATTTAATCAACGAGACAATGGGTTTCCTCTTAGCAAGACGTCGAATCCTGTATTATCTCGCATCAAAACTAAACGTTCTTCGGTGCGGCCCTGAGTGCGATATATCGTTGCCACCAGTGTTCTACTAAGGGCGGCGTCATCTCCATGTCTTGGAGGACAGCAACCGTGATGGGCGGCGCATGCGCCGTATACTGAACGGTGGCCTATATAGGCGTCGATTTGCAGCCTGGCGTCAGTTCTGAGCGGGACTCATCAGTAGAAGCAGCATTCTCCTGAAGATGGCGACCAGTTGGATCGCCGAAATATCGAGTCAAGTTGATTTTAGGATCCGGGAGCAAACCCGAAGAGACTTTCAGAATATAGTATGATTTTTTTTTAACGTTTGTGAACCGATTCTGGAACTCGACTCGCGTTTTTCTCAGAATCTTGAAAGCTATGAATGATTGCAGTCGGGTAGAAGCGGCACTATTTCTTGTCGTAATTCTTGAAGTTTCCCCAGTATAATGAATACAGTATGAGGTATCGGGATTGCAGCCGGATTATGTGAACAGCCTGCCACCATCTTGTGACGAGATGTCGACGTCGTCCATTTGCAATCCCGAAACCTCAGTGGTGGCGCAGTGGTTAGCACAGTGGACTCAAATCTGGGAGGATGACGGTTGAAACCCGCGTCCGGCTATCCTGATTTGGGTTTTCCTTGATTTCCCTAAATAACTCCAGGTAAATGCCGGGATGATTCCTTTGAAAGGGTACGGCCGATATCCTGTCCTACCCTTGAAACAATCCGGGCTTGTGCTCCGTCTCTAATAACTTCGATGTCGACGGGACGTTAAAGCCTGATCTTCCTTCCGAGTTCTCATGGAGCTTTTCTTGAGCAATTCAGTCAGTAGCAAGCCAATGCTTACTAACTAAAGTACGACTTTAGGGGGGTATAAAATGAAATTCGTGACTGGATTGAGGACAGGTTGGTAGGGAGGACGCCGCGTGTCATCTTGGGTGGAGAGTTGTCGATAGATGTAGAAGTAACTTGAGGCGTGCCCCAGGGAAGAGTGTCGGGACCGCTCCTGCTCGTGTTGTATATTAATAACCTGGCAGACAATAGTAGCTTCAGGTACATATACAGAGAAGGGTAATACGAACGGTGACAGGTTTTGCCGGAGAAAAAGCGTTATGAAAGTGCTGGAAAACCGGGAATGGTGTGTGCTTCACGACCGACACAAACTGTCCCGCCGCTAAGGCCTGTTTACAAAGTTTCTAGAAAGAATATTCAGTGAGGAAGCTAAGAACTTGTTACAGTCGCCTACAAATCGCTACTATAAGGAAAGAGTACATATAAATATATATTATTTGTTGAGGCATTAAGATCTTTGTGATGGTATGTCTGAAGATGGAAAATTGCTCTTCCGGAACGCGTCAGTTTTAGTATCACCATATTTTTTGTCGATTAACGTTATGATAACAGGGGGACCCAAAAGGCAAAAACTGCAGAGGAAAGCAGAAATAGGATTGCATATGGTATACCACAAACAATTGAGGATGTTGGGTGTAGTGGCTACACTGAGATGAATTTCTGTGAATATGGGAGTTTATGTTGCTTAACATATTTATTTATTAACGGGAAATTCAAAGTTCACCTAAATGGTCAAGTAAGCAATGTGTACGATTTAAATGACGGACTACCACGAAGATCCGTATAAGCCTCATTACTTTTCTATATGTGGCTGGCTTACCAAATACGAAAACAAGAACATTTATCTACGCTGATGAAACAGCCTTGGGGACACAGTCTAATGGTTTTACAACTTCAGAAACGAATCTCACTCTCGATTTGCGAACTTTAGATGAGGTTTTTAATGTATGGCGATTCAAAGTAAAGGAAAAGAAAACTGAACCTCCGACCTTCCGTCTGAGTAACAGGCATGCTGGCTATGAACCGCAAATTGTACTCAGATGTCACTTGCTGTCAATACGAGGGCTATCCACAAAGTACATTAAGTTTTGGAATTAAAAATAAATAAAGTATTGGAATTTTTTTTATTATATACAGATGAAAGCCACACTTAAATACTACTTTTCTACATAGTTGCCATTTAAATTAAGGCACTTATCGTAGCGATGGACGAGCTTGGAAATTCCTTCGTCGTAAAATTCGGCCGCCTGCGCCTTCAATCACGTGCCGACTGTCTTTTGGAACAGAAAACGTGTGATTTTTGTGGATTTCCTGGAGAGAGGCACTACAATAAACTCTCAAAGGTATTGCCAAACTCTGCACAACCTCAGAAGAGCAATATAAAACAAGCGCAGGAGAAACTTGGGCTCAAAGATCTTGCTGATTCAAGACAACGCCCGGGCCCAAACGGCAAATGCCACTCGTGAAGTTCTCGAATCTTTTAAGCGGGAGTTGTTTCCTCATCCGCTGTACAGTCCCGACCTGGCACCGAGCGACTTCCACTTATTCCCAGCAATGAAGAAGTGGTTGGCTATGCAGCGTTTTGATGACGACGCACAGCTTCAAGAAGAGGTAACCACGTGGTTGAAGGCGCAGGCGGCCGAATTTTACGACGAAGGAATTTCCAAGCTCGTCCATCGCTACGATAAGTGCCTTAATTTAAATAGCAACTATGTAGAAAAGTAGTATTTAAGTGTGGCTTTCATCTGTATATAATAAAAAATTTCCAATACTTTATTTATTTTTAATTCCAAAACGTAATGTACTTTGTGGATAGCCCTCGTATAATACATTCCCAACATATCTTGGTACGACCCTGGGTCGCTCCGTAACGTATAGAAAACACCTAACTGAAACAGCCTCAAAAATGAGAACCAGAAACAACACATTACACAAACATTCTAGAACAAGTTGGGGAGCTGAGGCGTCAGTTCTGAAAACAACTGTCCTCTCACTTGTGTGTTTAGTTCGTGAATGTTGCGTACCAGTATGGTTGAACAGTGCTCAAGCAGACATGGTGACACACAACTGAATGTGACCATGAGAAGTCAGTCTGGCACAATGAAGTCCACACCCACAGAATGGCTACCTGTTCTGTCTAATAGAGAACCACCGAAGATACGACGCCAAGCTGCGTTGAAAAGGGAATGAAGGAAATTTTCCAGAAATCCCGAGCTGCCTCTACGCCAGGACTGTGATGTCACTGAAGGCAACGACTTAAGTTTAGCAAATCCTCTGGAGACTTGGCAAAAGGCTCACTTATGTAGGATTCCAGGTAGAAACAGCGTGGCGGGATGAGTGGTTCGCAGCCAGTTCTGACTCTGAAGGTCTCGCTTTCGATCCTACACGCCCCCCCCCCCCCCCCCCCCCCCCCGTGGATTCCGCCTACCAGGGAGGTTGTGGACCACGCTAAAGCCCGTACATGCTAAGCACGGAAGATGCCAGGGCTTGAAGCAGAAACGGGAAATCGCTGAATGTGCCAAGTGTGTCTGCGGACACCAGCGACAAAGAATACAGCACATGGTCACAGAATGTCCTCTACGGAAACTTGCTGGAACTATGTCCAGCATTCATGAGGTCTCTGAAGCGTGGATGTAAACTTTAGATAACCACCTATAACCAGTTGCTTACAAATATTTGATGAATCTATTACGGTCTTAGAATATCTATTCTGCTTCTAAAACTTGACTTGTTTTTATTTTATGTATAATTCATCCAAGGGTCTTTTAAATTCTATTCGTGTGTATAAGACTGTCTTATTGACTTAATCTAAGACTTTCCTAATCAGGAATTAATCTAATTTGTGCTAGTTGTACTTTCTGTATATTTTACTGCCATTAACATCATTGCTATTCAATCTAAGTAATGTATGCTTGATGCCATACGAAATAAATTAAACAAAAATTATTGATAACTGAAGGGCTTATTTCAATAGTGGTACAAGTCCATTTTGTTCATTTTGAGATAGAGAGTCCTAAAGTTAAATGAGCGCTGAGAAATCTGCAGTTGAGATACCAGAAATATTGAAGCATGTGGCTTCTTGCTAGAGATGAACCTTTCTTTCTGTTTGTTTGGATCATTAATTTCAGAAGCATTATAGGCAGAAAAGTGGAGGTAATGGACTTGTGCCACTATTGAAATAAGCCCTTCAATTGTCATCCTCAATGGAAAACATGAAAGTCGTAAAACAACTTGGATATGGTGTCCACACCATTGATGATCTGCAGCCGTCTAGAACGAAATTAGACCTTCAGCTGCTGACGGGCGTGATGTATGTCAACAGGGAGAAGTGAAAATATGCGCCCCCACCGGGACTCGAACCTGGGATCTCCTGCTCACATGGCAGATTCTCTATCCATCTGAGGCACCGAAGGCACAGAGGGTAGCGCGACTGCAGGGACTATCTCGCGCGCGCCTCCCGCGAGACCCACATTCTCACCTTGTATGTCCACACACTACGTTCGTAGTGTCCCACCCCAACACACTCATTACTCGTGGAAGACATACGTTCGGGGAATACGTGTGCATCCGCACAGAAGAAGAAGGTCATGGCCGGTATTGCGAGAACTATATACTTATATGGATATGGTGTCTATTCTTTCGGACACTATGAATATAGTGTGTGAACATACAAGGTGAGAATGTGGGTCTCGCGGGAGGCGTGCGCGAGATAGTCCATGCAGTCGCTCTATCCTCTGTGCCCTCGGTGGCTGGGATGGATAGAGCGTCTGCGCATGTAAACTGAAGATCGCGGGTTCGAGTCCCGGTCGAGGCACACATTTTCACCTGTTCCCGTTGATGTACAGGGCTATTACAAATGATTGAAGCGATTTCATAAATTCACTGTAGCTCCATTCATTGACATATGGTCACGACACACTACCGATACGTAGAAAAACTCATAAAGTTTTGTTCGGCTGAAGCCGCACTTCAGGTTTCTGCCGCCAAAGCGCTCGAGAGCGCAGTGAGACAAAATGGCGACAGGAGCCGAGAAAGCGTATGTCGTGCTTGAAATGCACTCACATCAGTAGGTCATAACAGTGCAACGACACTTCAGGACGAAGTTCAACAAAGATCCACCAACTGCTAACTCCATTCAGCGATGGTATGCGCAGTTTAAAGCTTCTGGATGCCTCGGTAAGGGGAAATCAACGGGTCGGCCTGCAGTGAGCGAAGAAACGGTCGAACGCGTGCGGGCAAGTTTCACGCGTAGCCCGCGAAAGTCGACGAATAAAGCAAGCAGGGAGCTAAGCGTACCACAGCCGACGGTTTGGAAAATCTTACGGAAAAGGCTAAAGCAGAAGCCTTACCGTTTACAATTGCTACAAGCCCTGACACCCGATGACAAAGTCAAACGCTTTGAATTTTCGGCGCTGTTGCAACAGCTCATGGAAGAGGATGCTTTCAGTGCGAAACTTGTTTTCAGTGATGAAGCAACATTTTTTCTTAATGGTGAAGTGAACAGACACAATGTGCGAATCTGGGTGGTAGAGAATCCTCATGCATTCGTGCAGCAAATTCGCAATTCACCAAAAGTAAACGTGTTTTGTGCAATCTCACGGTTTAAAGTTTACGGTCCCTTTTTCTTCTGCGAAAAGAACGTTACAGGACATGTGTATCTGGACATGCTGGAAAATTGGCTCATGCCACAACTGGAGACCGACAGCGCCGGCTTCATCTTTCAACAGGATGGTGCTCCACCGCACTTCCATCATGATGTTTGGCATTTCTTAAACAGGAGATTGGAAAACCGATGGATCGGTCGTGGTGGAGATCATGATCAGCAATTCATGTCATGGCCTCCACGCTCTCCCGACTTAACCCCAAGCCATTTCTTTCTGTGGGGTTATGTGAAAGATCCAGTGTTTAAACCTCCTCTACCAAGAAACGTGCCAGAACTGCGAGCTCGCATCAACGATGCTTTCGAACTCATTGATGGGGACATGCTGCGCCGAGTGTGGGAGGAACTTGATTATCGGCTTGATGTCTGTCGAATCACTAAATGGGCACATATCGAACATTTGTGAATGCCTAAAAAAACTTTTTGAGTTTTTGTATGTGTGTGGAAAGCATTGTGAAAATATCTCAAATAATAAAGTTATTGTAGAGCTGTGAAATCGCTTCAATCATTTATAATAACCCTGTATATCAACGCCCGTCAGCCGCTGAAGGTATTAATTCTAATTAATACTTAAGCAGGTTGTTTGATTTGACAGCCCGTTTAAGTGTAGGCTTTATTGAAACTGACACTGAAAGCTGTTTCACGGTGTTTTAGTTATGATCTGATGAAGGCTGTAGCCGAATCTTCGCTATAAATACTATAAATACATTAATATGCTGAGGCATCTTGATGTCTTTATTCACAATCATGCAAAATGATCAACAGCTCAATCAGGAAACCTTTACTAACAACAAGAAAGGGAATCGTAGCAGACAGCATGCCGTGGTGGTGGGGGCGGTGTCATCCCCCTCCTTAAAAAAAAAAAAAAAAAAAAAAAAAACCCTCAAGAATACTCTCTTAGATTACTAAAAGGAAAATTCTGTTCTAGAAACACTGTGTCCCAAGCTGTGAATCACGTACGTTTTATTGAAGAGAGGTATCTCGTCGAATTTCACTCTCGGCATCACGAAGTGTCCCACCGTAAGATTGGCAGAGAGCAAACCGTGGCAGCAAGTAGCGGGAAGGCGCATCAGTGGAGACGCGTGAAATGAGTGCCTTTACGGCGAGACGCCGGTAGCAGGTGGAGTGAAGTGAGGAGAGATGAGGGGAGGTGAAGGCGCCCGCAGGCCGCTGCGCGTCTGTTCTCGGCACAGCGCGTGTCTGGCTGCGCCTTTCCTTCGCCTTTCGCCGCCCCGGGTAAAAGTCGAGTCGACACCCAGCCAGGCAGCCAGCTAGCCAGGCTCCCGCCCGCCCGCCTGCTTTCCAGCGCTGGAGACGAGACGCGCGCGGCCGCGCCGATGGGCCACTTGATGGGAGCGCGGCACACTTTGCGCGGCCGCTGCATATCTCCGCCGTCGGCGGCTCCTTGGCTCCACGGCGCGTCCACGGGACACGTCGGGATGTACAGGGTGTCGACGAACCTCCAGGGGTTGCAGAAGGTGTATTGGGCAACAAATTGACGATAGGGACCCGTATCCGCAAACATCAAAACGAAGCTACAGACCGTCGAATTTGTAGCCGCCGGCACCTGCCACCAGGCTACCCATTCAGTAGCAAACATGAGTTTTAATAACTTGAATACAAAGTATTAATGTTCCACAATGATACTTTTTTTGGGTCATCAGTCTCCTGACTGGTTTGATGCGGCCAACCACGAATTCGTCTCCTGTGCCAACCTCTTCATCTCAGAGTAGCACTTGCAACGTACGCCCTCAATTATTTGCTACATGTCTTCCTCTACATTTTCTGCACTCTACAGATCCCTCTAGTACCATGGTAGTCATTACCTCATGTCTTAACAGATATCCTATCATCCTGTCCCTTCTCCTTGTCAGTGTTTTCCACATGTTCCATTCCTCTCCGATTCTGCGCAGAACCTCCTCGGTCCTCAAAATATTTATTAGTTTATTGTGAACCGGCTTTCGGTTTCTTAGGCCATCGTCAAATAACTTAATGCCAAACAGATAGTCCACAAAACTTCGGCGAGAATTCATAGCTCTACAAAGATTGTCGTACAAAGATATGTGCCATTTCATGACTATTTCGATACAACACACAAACATGATGTAATAATGTTCAAATACTAAAACTATGTGAGTGTGTAAAACAGAAATGTTCTACAAGTGGATAATGGCACAGGCTACTAGCCGGCCGTGATGGCCGAGCGGTTCTAGGCACTACAGTCTGGAACCGCGCGACCGCTACGGTCGCAGGTTCGAATCCTGCCTCGGGCATGGATTTGTGTGATGTCCTTAGGTTAGTTCGGTTTAAGTAGTTCTAAGTGCTAGGTGACTGATGACCTCTGAAGTCCCATAGTGCTCAGAGCCATTTGAACCATTTTTGAACAGGCTACTATGTCATATGGACAAACTGGTGAATGTGACGAAAAGACTGAATGAAGGGAGGGGAAGAAATGTGGGTTTGCAACAGTTATAACAAACTTATTAGCTAATGATGAGAGAAGTAACGACTGGCTGCTACTTTGATAAGAGTTAGTAGTGGAACTGTGTTTGGTCATTAAGGACCAGGTCAGAGCTCTTTGATTGGCGTTAATTAATAGCCAGAATTTCAAGTAAAGTTAGTTTTCTCCCTTTAGTTCCTTTATGGAGAACATCACTTTTGACATCATATGAATGACATTCATTCAGAGCGTGGTCAGCAAAGGTGGAAACTTTCTTTCTCAGTCTCCAACTCCTCTCATTCTCAGTCACTCTGGTAGTTACAGCCCTACCTGATTGACCTACGTATAATCTGCCACACAGGTTTTAGGAAATTCTATGAATTCTATCCTGTTCTAAAGCTGTAATCTTATTTTTACTCTTGCACAGAAGGTGGGCAACAGTATTCGTAGTGTAAAAAACTGGAGTACATCTCCTGGGTTTTAGTTTCCTGTCAAGAACCTGTGAAGTCCTACCCCCATATAGCATTGAGGCCCATTTGTTATCAGTGTGGTTCTGTGCTGTCTGAAGTGGATGAAGGAAAGCTATTACCCTCTGTCTCTTCTTTTTCTTGAGTATATTGTCAACCAGTGTAGGATTCTAACCATACCTGTATGTTATTTCTTTAATTATTTTCAATTCATTTTCAAAACCAATTTCAATAACCGTTACTGTATGCTATTTCTTTCATTGTTTTGAATTAATTCTCAAAATCTGGTTTGGTTTTGGGTACAAGTACTGGGCAGTGCACCATGGAGTGGAAGGCTGCATGTTTATGTGTTATGGGGTGCTGGGAACTGGCTGTTATAATTGTGTCTGTTGAGGTTACTTTCCTGTGTACCTTAAATAAATGCTGTTGGTTACTGATGTCAATGGGGACGTCTAAAAAGTTGATAGAATCTCCTCCCAACTCCAATGTAAATTTGATTTTACTGTAGTGAGTTTAGGAACCGACTGTAGGCGGAACAGCTCGCAGTGTTGTTTGTTATTCAGAGACCGCGACTGACTTTTGAGATAGCCAATGGAGAAGATGGAGCTAGCTGCATTGGAGGTTTTAGAGGGTTCCAGCAGAAAAATAAACTGAGGCAACAGAGCATCGCATTCGTAGGAGACAAGGCCTGTCTACGCAGCGGCTAGGTCCATCTTCTCCACTGGCAATGGTGGCAATCTGTCGCAATCATTGAACAGCAAACTATATTGAGAGACGTTCTGCCTACAATCCGTCAGAGTGCAGAGTCACATTTGCTGCCGAAAGGGTGGCCTAACTGCAGGAACGGCGCCTGTAACTTCTACACTCTGGTCCGCAGCTCGTGGTCGTGCGGTAGCGTTCTCCCTTCCCACGCCCGGGTTCCCGGGTTCGGTTCCCGGCGGGGTCAGGGATTTTCTCTGCCTCGTGATGACTGGGTGTTGTGTGCTGTCCTTAGTTTAGTTAGGTTTAAGTAGTTCTAAGTTCTAGGGGACTGATGACCATAGATGTTAAGTCCCATAGTGCTCAGAGCCATTTTGAACCTTCTACACTCTGTAGCGTCATAGGAAGACATTTCCAGTTGTGGTCTGTTCAAGAGACGCTCTACAACCCCTTGAAGTTTTTGCAACATTTCTGGGACATCCTGTATATACAAAAATACGGGAACACCGTGAGAAATGCATGCCTGAACATAAATGCAGATGCCAGCCAAGCCTGCTGGTTGCGTTGTTGCGTTTGACCACAACAGTATCTGTGCAATGTCCTCAATACGTTTCAGGAGTCAGTCGTCGTTAGAACAGTGTTCTGTGTAGTTCTGAATTGCATTATGTCGGAGTTAAGTGAATTTGAACGTGGGCAAATTGATGGTGCTCGTATGGTGGGTGTTTCAATAACCAAGAGAGCTGAAATATTTAGTGCTTTAAGAGGCACCGTATTAGAGATTTATATCGCGTACAGGGAAAGCAGTAAAACATCACACGCTAAGTCACAGCGCGGACGAAAGAGTGTTTTGAGTCACTGTGACAGACACTCAAAAAATGGTTCAAATGGCTCTGCGCACTATGGGACTTAACTTCTGAGGTCATCAGTCCTCTAGAACTTAGAACTACTTAAACCTAACTAACCTAAGGACATCACACACATCCATGCCCGAGGCAGGACTCGAACCTGCGACCGTAGCGGTCGCAAGGTTCCAGACTGTAGCGCCTAGAACCGCTCGGCCACTCAGGCCGGCGACAGACAGTCATTGAAGAGGACTGTAAGGCAAAATAAGAGGAGAGCTGCTGCAAAAGCCACTGAATGTCGCGCTAGTGGATCCTGTGAGCACCAATCCAATACGAAAGGAGCTTCAGAAGTAGGGAATTGCAGAGGGAGCTGGAATTATAAAACCACTTGTCAGTGACGCAAATGCTCTTAGCAGGACGAAGTGGTGTCGAACGCATAAAATCTGGATTACAATGCAATGGAAGAAATTCATTTGACCGGATGAGTCTTGTTTCGCACTGCTACCAACTTCTGGTCGCGTTCACGTCTCGAGACTGAAACATAGTCACATTCGGTGATGGTTGGTAGCCATATCGTGGTACTGTGTGGTAGTGGTACTGGAAGGTCACAGTACTCGTATTGCCAAGGATTATGTTACCATTTGGGATGATCATGTCCATCCCATGGTACAATGTTTGTTCCCCAATGATGACTCTGTGTTCCAAGACGACAGGGGCCAATCTGGTCACACAGATTGCATCTTCCAGGACTGGGTTTATGACCACGACCACTTGCAACCACAGATTTCAACGGTATTGAGGCTTTGTGATCTACTTTGGAAGAGAACTGCTTGATAGCTTTCCGCCTCCATCATCGTTAACTGAACTTGCCACTAATTTCCACGAAGACAGGCATTAGATTTCGTTGGAAACCATCAAAGACATACATTTATGCATTTCGAGATGACTGAATGCTACTTTGAATGCCAATCGTTTTCCTACACCGTATTAGGCGCGGTACTGTGTTGCGTTCCTGGTATTTCCATAAATTTCTTCAACCCTCTGTAATTTTTATACCGTCGTTCTCTTCACCAAATTGTCACTGGCTCTCATACTGTAATACGTCTTGTCGACTAATTTCAGAGATGCGCCAGCTTGGTATACAGAAGACATCACAAATGACAAATAACATAAGGGCCGAAACATCGTTACTTGCCTCGAAACGAGCTCTGTTTTGACCACCATCTTCTTCCCAGTGCACAGTAAAGCTAATTGTGATGTGTCCAATTTATAAACAGTAGTAACAAGATCCAAGGAGGCATAGCAATGGATGCAACTGAATACATCACAAGACGACAGCCACTTCATATGAACAAAGTGAATGGTTATTTAAATAAAATATATGTTTCTAGTCGAAATGCATCGTGCATTTTAATAAAATCACTATTTGTGGCTGAAGGCGATTGTCCTTTATTATTATGAAAGTAATACAGTGACAAAAGAAACACTGCAGACAATGGATAAAATTAAAATACGTTGAGGGCAGGCCCACAAACGATCACATTACGTTGCCCCTCTCTTTCTATGCGGGGTGGCCACAGCATATGGCAAACTAAACAAAAGCCTCGGTGTCTGGAAGTACTTTTGGTTTACTGCTTTTCGTATTGTGATAATAGCCTGAAGATGAAGTTTGCACCGGTACCTCGAAACATGTTCCTTTATTACATAATTTAAGTATGTCAGCAAAATTTATGAGTGGTGGCTGTTTCTGAAAAACCTTTTCATACTAAACGAGAAAAATTTTATATGTGGGGGGGAAGTGGAACACCATCAGAACATACGTCCAAGGAAGTAAATGGAAACGCCGTGTGGCTAGGGCCTCCCGTCGGGTAGACCCTTCGGCAGGTGCAAGTCTTTCGAGTTCACACTACTTCAGCGACTTGCGTGTCGATGGGGATGAAATGATGATGATAAGGACAGCACAACACCCAGTCACTGAGCGGAGAAAATCTCCGATCCAGCCGGGAATCGAACCCGGGCCGTTAGGTATGACATTCCGTCGTACTGACCACTCAACTACCAGGGGTGGACGGCCGAGGAAGTGACACGTTATATTGCCGGCGCTCAACTTTCTTGTTCGACAACTGTGCTGACCACGGTAGGAACAGTGAAGCTTCGCCCCCTACGGCGAAGTTGCCGGCAAACTTCGTTTTTTTTTTTTCTAATTGCGTGATAAACTTTGGAAATTACTTATGGAATTCAATGACAGTTTTGGACTGAATACGTTCTCTCTAAAGATACTTACATTTTTGTTTTATGGGTCCGATTGATGTTTCGCTACTTAGTTAATGCACTACTTATTGTTCTAATGAGTCCAATGAGTTTACTCAACGATGTTTAAAACGAGTTGTCAAATTACTGGCAATTTCTTCTACAGAGTACCTATAAAACTTGTTTTCCAGACATGTGCTCTTATGGAAACCTTCTACTTCCATGTTTGAAACCAACATGTTTCTAATAAGACGTGAACGTTTTCCACAGATCCTGGCGGCACCACCGGTACCGACCGAGCGCCGCGTCATCTTCTGCAAATGACGTCACCGGATGCGCTATGGAGGGGCGTGGGGTTAGCACACCGCTGTCCGGGCCGTTGTCAGTTTTCGTGACCGGAGCCGCTACTAACCGGTCGAATAGCTCCTCAGTTGTCAGCACAAGGGTGAATGCACTCAGTTCCAGGCCCTCCACCAAGGAAAAAAAAGCCCTACCAGTACCGGGAATCGAACTCTGGTTAATCCCCTCCCCCCCCCCCTTTCCCTTCATGGCAATCAGCAGCACTGACCACTCAGCAACGGAGTCAGGCTCCTTAAAAAAGCCCGCTCTACTTAAAAGCTTAACGAAGCGGAAATTGGCGTAAGGAGAGCAACAAGAGAAGCATTCAATGACGTTGAAAGTAAAATTTTATCAACCGATCTGAGTGAAAACCTAAGAGGTTTTGGTCTTATGTAAAATCAGTAAGCGTTTCGAAATAATCTATTTATTGATTCACAGACCATACTGGCACCGTAACACGAAAGATTACAGAGAGGAAGCCGAAATACTGAATTAGATCTTCCGAAATTTTTCACCGCGGAAGATCGTAACACAGTGTCTCCTTACAACCATCGTTACGAACGTCAAAATGTCAGATAATGAGATAACCAATCGCGGAATTGGAAAGAAACTACAATCGCTTGGTAGTTTAAAGCCTTCAGGACCAGATAAATTGCCTACAAGATACTAAAAAGATAATGCAAAAGAACCTGGTCACCTTGTAGCAGCAGTTTATTGTAGACCACTGGAACAATGAAGTGTACATAGCTACTGGGAAAAAAGCGCAAGTCATTCCCGTTTTCAGGAAGTGTCGTAGGACAGTTGCACATTATTGTAGCCGCACATCGTTGACGTCAGTCTTTTGTAGGATTATGAAACACGTTTCATGCACAAGACTTACGGTTTTGGAGGAAGAAAATCTCCTCTATAAAAATTAACATGGGTTCCGCAAACAAAGATCATGCGAAATAGCTCGCTCTGTTCCTCCGTGAGACTCATAACGCTGCAGACAACGACGCTCAAGTTGATGTAGTGTTCCTTGAATTCAGGAACGCTTTTGATGCCGCCCCCGCTGTGCCGAATAGTGAAAAAAAAAACGAACTTATCGAGTATCGGAGCAGATTTTGCACTGAATTAAAGACTTCCTTGCAGATAGAAGTCAACGCTCCGCTCTTAACGCAACAAAATCGACAGATGTAAAGATAACTTACGGTGTACCCCAAGGGAGCGTGATTGGACGGTTACTGTTTACAATATACATAAATGATCTAGTAGAAAGCGTCGGAAGCTCTTTAAGACTGTTTGCAGACGATACGGTTATCTATAACAAAGCAGCAACGACAGAAGAAAGTTCTGATTTGCAG
Source organism: Schistocerca cancellata (assembly GCF_023864275.1). Taxonomy (NCBI): domain Eukaryota; kingdom Metazoa; phylum Arthropoda; class Insecta; order Orthoptera; family Acrididae; genus Schistocerca; species Schistocerca cancellata. The sequence goes on from NC_064627.1 coordinate 1,073,343,441, forward strand.
AATGACCTGCAGAGGGTTGATGAATGGTGCAGGCTGTGGCAGTTCAAGCTGAACGTAAATTATGTAATATATTGTGAATACATACCAAAAGAAATCCACTGCCGTATAGCTGCAGTATTGATGACGAATCACTCGAAACAGTGACTGCCGTAAAACATCCAGAAGTAAGTATCCAGAGAGACTTCAAGTGGAATGACTACATAAAACAAATAGTAAGAAAAGCAGAATGAAATGTTCGCTCTGCAGCGGAGTGCGCGCTGATTTTGAAACTTCCTGGCAGATTAAAACTGTGTGCCAGAGCGAGACTCGAACTTAGGGCCTTTGCTTACCGCGGGCAAGTGCTCTACCAACTGAGCTACCCATGCACGACTCACGAACCGTCCCAACAATTTTACTTCAGCCAGTACTTCGTCTCCTACCTTCCAAACTTCACAGAAGTTCTCCTGCGAATCTTGCAGGACTAGCACTACTGGAAGGAAGAATACTGCGGAGGGATAGTGAGTCGTGTTTGGGTAGCTCAGTTGGCAGAGCACTTGCCCGCGAAAGGCAAAGGTCCTGAGTTCGAGTCTCGGTCCGGCACACAGCTTTAATCAGTAAGAAAAGAAGATGCCACAATTATATTCGCGGGAATAATTTTAAGAAAATGTAACTCATTCACGAATGAAGTGGTTTATAAGGTGCTTGTTCGACTGATTATTGAGTGTTGTTTATCAATATGGGATCCTCACCTGGTAGGACGGACAGAAAAGACAGAGAAGATCCAACGGAGAGCGGCGGGTTTCGTCACGGGGCCGTTTAATCGACTCGAGAACGTTACAGAGATGCTCAACAAACGCCATTGGCAGACGTTTTAGGCGTCACGGAGAGGCCTACTATTGAAATTTGGAGAGAGCACTTTCCGGGAAGGGTCGGGCAACATATTGAAACGTCAGGTTCGAATCCTGGCAGGGTCGCCATATGAAACGTCCCCTTAGAACAATTATACAAGACTGTGCTTAAACTGACACACAATATTTTTATAGCGCAACGCAATCTGACTATCAAAAATCCCTACAAAAGAATGGCCCTGACTAACATTAACCTATACTTTTCACAAAACACTTACCTCACAAAAATCTTCGTTACTCGAACTACTGCAATACAGCGAGCGCCACTATTGCCAGCTAAATAAAAGATTCAAACTACTGAAGGCACTAACTACTGATAGGCATAGTTAGCAAATGAAAGATTTTAAAAGAGAACAAACAATGTATTTACCTTAATAGTCATAATATATATATAGCAGTTTATGACAAATTACAAAACTCCGCCATCTCTCTCCCCACATCCACCACTGCTGGCGGCTCACCTCCAACTAAGCAACGCTACGCGCTGTTCACATCCAGCTGCCGCTGCCCAACACTACAATGGCAGACAACAATGCAAACTAGCCACAGACTGCACACAGCACAGCCAGTGATTTTCATATAGAGCGCTACGTAACGTTGCCAATAAGAAAACATAAACAGCCTACTTACAATATTACTTGCTCTCACACACATATCGCGTAATGACAACGGCAAGAAAGTCGAGTTGTTAGAGCCAATACAGGGGCTTACCGGCAGTAATGCTTCCCACGCGCCATTCGCGGCTGGAACAGTGTACGGGGGTTATCATTAGTCCGACGCAAAACACTAGGTGGCTTATGGAGTATGATGTAGGTGTAACTAACAATCGGAGCAGTTCGTGTAGAGTAAATGTAAATTCGTCCCTTTCTGTTTCGTTTCTCGGCAAACTGTATACAGGTAGCGAGTTATTCTCCGCGCAGTGAGAGTCCGTTGGCCGGGTATCGGCGGCTTCAGTTAGGTGCGAGTCCTGAAGATAGGCTGCTGGGCCGAAACAGGTCTCCATTACGGCGAGGCCAGCAGGAAGCCGGCGTGACCGCTTGATTGCCCGAACCGCTAGCCGCTAGCCGCGCCGACTCCATCTTACGAGGATCGTTCGGGTAATAACGCCCCACGATTATTTTTATCACGAGATGTTTATTCTTGAGAGTTAGCGGCGATCCATCTCTCATCAGATATTTGTACTGAAAGAAACACTAGCAAAATTAAGAACAACCGTCTTCAGTGCCAATCGTGATTTTATTTGAGTGTACAATACACCAAATAGCCAGAGAGACTGGATACAACGCACAAATGATAAACAAACGGAACAACAAAATTAAAAAATAAATTAAAAGAGAGCAAATCATGAACAAATCATCAGCCACAACAGAGAACCAAGAACACAAACTGCAGACAAACACAGGGTACCAGCAAGATTACAGCACGGCACATACAGTAACAATACAATAACGAAAACGTCCACAGAGTGGGAAACAAACTGAAGAAACAAGAGCTACGATTATCATTCCGCACAAATAACACAGTACAGAAAAACCTAAGCACTAAGAACACCTCTGCAGACAAATTCTGCAAAGCCGGGATATATCAATTAACCTGCAGTCCATGCCAGTCGGTCTACGTAGGCCAAACGAGGTACTCTGCACACATCAGAGCCCTGAGAAGTGATAGTACACACTCCATTTTTGCAGACTGTCTAATACAAGAAAACCACTACCCAAAAAACATGGAGACTGATCTTAGGAACCTCAGGGAAAGCAACAGATTCTATCAAACACTCACAATAGAGGAGAACTATCACATACAAAAATCTATAATACAAGGAACGAGAGTTTTGAATGAAAATACAACACTGTGCAACAAAGCATTGTTTGGAATACTCAACGAACTATACAAAGGCACCTCCCTACATAAAAACAAATAGTCTAAAAAAACGCCTTCTGTTTTCTCTGCTCCCTCCTCACCCCTCCTTCCAGCTCTCTCTTATTCCGTACACACACACGTGTATATATATATATATATATATATATATATATATATATATATATATATATATATATATATTTTGTGACCTCTCCCAGTAGCCACACCACACCAGTTCTGAAGAAACTCTCAAAATTAGCGCCACAACAAACACAAGACCAACGATGAACAAGCCCGCCGAAGTGGCCGTGCGGTTCTAGGCGCTGCAGTCTGGAACCGCGTGACCGCTACGGTCGACGAACAAGTGAGCAGCGACAATAACGTAACACCTCTCACTGAGCACGTAGTCAGAAGTGACTGCTCAGATCACGTTTCGCCATATTTTGTGGAAGTCCTTGGGAGGTGAACTAGTGAGCGAAAATTTTATGAAAAACTGAATAGCAGTTGGTCGAGACACAAACCAGAGACACGAAACAGGACGGAAAATGTAAGTACAGAAATGCACATAACCTCTACCCACGAAACAGTTGTTCACAAAATGACGAAAAAGAGCACAAAAATCCGATGTATAATAATGCAGTTCATTTAGCGATGTAAGTTTAACGTGAGCCTCTAAACAAAATAAAGGAAATAGCTTGTATTGTAATTCTTAGGCCTACAACAGTTAAATTATTATAAATTTGATGTTGTATTTGACAGAAATAAAAAATTTTACTCTCAGAAGATGGCACATAGGTGTCGAAACATGTCTGGGTAAATGTAAAAGAAAAGAAACTAATTGTGTTTGCCTAAGGCGGATTTTCAAAATAACCCAATTTTTAAATCGCAAACAGGCATGAACATCAAGAGGAGCTTCAAATCTTAGTAAAATGAGTATGTGTAAAATTGGTTATCAGTAATGAACAAGTCCAATTCAAGAAGTTAGATGTAAGTTTTCAACGAAATGTTTTCTCCTCTTGAAAGGCGGCAGCCAATCCACCTTTCACGTGATTCTGTAGTTTTATCAACTTCTGCAGAATGTCTTCTCTCTCCCTGTGCTTTCTTACACTTCCATCAAACCAGGGGGAAGCTCGGCCTGGGAAACAAACTGACTGCTGCTTTATCTTCATTTTTATTATGTTTGATATTCATCATCCCCTGTACCTTCTTTAAACACTTTTCCTGAACTTGGGTATATGTGGGGTGTAACCGGAAGTGCTTGAACATTGGTAAATACAGATGGACTTCCTCCGTTCATCATTGCAGCAGGGACTGGGAACGGTCGTTGAATTTAATTTTTCGGAGATGGCTTGGGGAGCCAGTCTTTCGAGGCGCCTATCTTCCTTGAAATTTTTATTGAGCTTTTTATTGATTTATTGATCCTCTTTAAGCATTTTTTGTTCAACTGATGTCGTCATTTGACATGCTTTATATAACTATGTAATAATACACGCATTTTTAAGATGTTGAAGGAACATATATGGTTTATTACTTAATCCGTTTAGTAATCATTAAATATAAATGCGTCATGTAGAATGATAAAAGCAGAAACAGTATGTTTAATGCAATACACCTGCTAAGAAAAACATTTTAACAAATATAAATAAGATATTGTTCATACAAGTTAACCATTAAGTATAAATGCATTATGAAAATAAAGTACAACAGTCTGATACAGTAAGAATTTCGGAAAAGCTCTAGTGATACAGTAGTCATATCATACAGCAGCTTTAGTAGATTAGATCATTTTTATTACATACGAGGGGTACCTAAAAAAACGTGAATAAAATTGCCGTGGGCGGAGCCTCTGTAGTAAGCATTTCTGGCGCTAATTCTGTATAGGACAACTCGTTGCTAGTTCAGTGCCACCAGTGTTGTCGACCTCGTTTGTTCCGTTCATTTGCAGCGAATGCTTTTGTTAGCACTGTTTCGTCCTTGTTTCGATTTTTTATGATGGCAGATGTAAGTGAACAACGTGCAGCTTTGAAATGTTGTCTTCTACACTGTAAAAATGCTGTTGAAACTGTTTTAATGTTGAAAACAGCTTACCAAGATGACGCTATGGGAAAAACTCAAGTGTACGAGGTTCAAAAATGGCTCTGAGCACTATGGGACTTAACATCTGAGGTCATCAGTCCCCTATAACTTAGAGCTACTTAAACCTAACTAACCTAAGGACCACATCCATGCCCGAGGCAGGATTCGAACCTGCGACCATAGCAGTCGCGCCGTTCTGGACTGAAGCGCCTAGAACCGCTCGGCCACCGCGGCCGGCCAAGTGTACGAGGGGTGTTCTCGATGTAAAAATGGCGAAATATCGATTGATAACAAACCTCGTTCTAGGCTCCATCGACTACCCGAATCGACGAAAATATTGACAAAATTCGAGAACTTGTGCTCACAGACCATTGACAGACAATTGAACAACTGTCAGAGATTAGTGTGTAATCTTGGAGCTCGGTTTATCGAATTTTAACGGAAGATTTGGGAATGAAAAGGGTTGCTGGCAAGTTTGCTCCTCAGGTTTTGACTGGCAATCATAAGGAAACAACAGCTTGAAACTGATCCTGATTTTCTGTCAAAGGTCATTACTAGTGATGAGTCATGATGCTATGGTTACGACCCAGAAACAAAGCACGGTCAAGCCAATGGAAGACATCATAGTCATGCCGCCCAAAAAAATATTGTCAAGTCACAGAGTTTGTTCCACCGGAAGTTTTAAGAAGATTGTACAACAATGTTCGTCAAAAAAGACACGATTTGTGGCAGACAGGAGACTTGTTCTTCCACCACGGCGCATCTGCACACACAGCCATCTCTGTTAGACAGTTTTTGGCAAAAAGTGGTATTGTTCCGCTGCCCCACGTATCTTACTTGCCTGAGGTGGCTCCGTGCGACTTTTTCTTATTTCCACTAACGAGAAGGGCCATGAAAGGACACCGAATTGACAACATTGGGGAAGTGAAGTGAAAGCGAGGGAGGAGCTGTCAGCCATTTCTGAAGATAACTAGAGTAAATGTGTCGAACAGTGGAAGTACTGGTGGGACAAATGTATTAGTTGTAATAAAGAGTATTTAGAAGGGTATAAGGTTGTATTGTAAACAGTTTCAAAATATATAGCTTTTAAAAAATAATTCAGTTTTTTGTCTACTCCCTCGTACTTTAAATTCTTCTGTCATAGACAAGTCTCTTTGTTCAAGCCACCTTTTGGTAACTGCACGACCTCGCGACTCGTTCCCTCAGACCCACGCACAAAGCAAGCGCTTCTTCAGTTTTTAGACGTTGAACCGATTTAAAATTTTGAGCACAGGAAGCAAGCATTGTGTCCCCTGTCTTCTGATTGGAGGAGACGTTCGGTATCACTTTAAAATTCGTCTTGTCGCTTGATCACTGCGCCCCCTCCACGTTTCTTGCTGTCTCTGTCGACGGAGTCGAGGCAGGTTGGCTTCTATACAGAGTATCAGTCACTGCGCTGGGTTGCGGCGAGTATAACACGCCGCTTTTGAACGCATTTGAGAGGTGGTTTTACATCGGGGTTAGCTGAGACTTTCATATTAGAAATTTCCTGTAATTTTTGAGGTCATTTGTCACAATCTTTATGGGGTTCTCGCTAGTGTTAGCTTTGCTATCGTTTAACGAGATTCAGGTAGTGCCAGCTTTGTTCTTTACTCAGCCACGATTCACCTCATGCAGTATGGTTCCGACTGAGTTTCGTGCTTCCTTTCACTGCGAGCCACAAGCCAGTTTCGACAATTCAAACTTTAGTCGAAAATTGTGAATTCTGAATTCGGTTATTCTTTGAATGTATGAATCTTTGTGTGTGAGCACATGAGCGTCCATGTTGCGTTACTTAGTTAATCTAATCCTTGCAGAATAATGATGATCAATTTAATGGCAAACAATTACCCATTACGGAAACGAAGTTCGGGGTTTCATGCGTTTAAATATTACTGAAGTTGAAGAGTACACACCATTTTTGAATAAATATTGATTTAGAATCAAGTTAGCTCATCGAACATTTCCGCAAAGTGCATCCATCACGTCACCCAATCTCTTGTGGTCATTAACCTCTTTTACGCTATAAGAGAAAGAAACCTGGAACCATTAAGTGAAGTTGATTCCGTGATTGGTTGATATAAAGTCCAGTAGTCAAATTCCCGTTGTGCGGTTTCTTTGTGACAGAACATAGGGTCAAATTGAATTAATGTTTAAGTGACTTCAGACGTTATAGCATTCAGTGGACATTAGAGAATTATAAGCACCTCGTTCAGTACGAAGCTAGCGGCTACGGAAAACTCCGTGTTATATGGCAAAAGTGCGTCCCGCCGAAAACCCAGTTAACAAACAAGATATAGACGCTATCAATATCCTATAAACAGTGGGCGGGTTTGACCCAATAGGAATGTATCTAATTAGTTGCAAGTACTCGTATTCAGTGTTGAGTATAATGCGAAAAATGAAATCTGAATTTACAGTTTGAGAGTACGGTAACTTACAGGCATAAAATGTAAAAACGGACAAGAAAAATTGCATAATACAACCTAAGACAAAAAAATCGGTACACCTCGAAGGAAAAGTCCTAATGGGGTGAAAATCGATAGATGTGATGCATATGTAGAGAGAAACAAATTATTACAAAAACTGAGTGATTTATTCGACAGAAAGAGCTTCACAAACTGAGGAAGTCAGTAACGCGATGGTCCACCTCTGGCCCTTATGCAAGCATTTACTCAGCTTGACATTGATCGATAGAGTTGTTGGATACTCTCCTGAGGTATATCGTGCCAAATTCTGTCCAAATGTCACGTTAAACCGTGAAAATCCCGAACTGGTTGGAGGACCCTGACCGTAATGATCCAGACTTTCAAATGGCTCTGAGCACTATGGGACTTGGCTTCTGAGGTCATCAGTCCAATAGAGCTTAGAACTACTTAAACCTAACTGACCTAAGGACATCACACACATCCGTGCCCGCGGCAGGATTCGAACCTGCGACCGTAGCGGTCGCGCGGTTCCAGACTGTAGCGCCTAGAACCGCTAGGATACTCCGGCTGGCTCCAAACGTTCTCATTCGGAGGTAGACGCGGAGTCCTTTCCGGGCAAGCACGAAGACGTACAGTAGAAACTCCTACCGTGTGCAGGCGGGCATTATCTTGATGAAATGTAATCCCCGGATGGCTTGCCATGCAGGACAACAAAACGGGGCTTAAGCCGTCGGCACACGGACCGTGCTGTCGAACGTTAACGTTGAGCGTGCCGAGTTCAACGTGCTGCTGAACGCTCAGGAACGATCCGACTTGTGCATACGGTACGTGGGCCCCAACGTGGTATACGCGATCGCAACGCACTCCAGCGACAGTTGAGGGATGTTTCTAGTTCGTAAATCACACTGTTTACTCAACGGGTGCGCGTAATTCCCACGTTAGCTCTATTAAAACGCACATTTCTTCCATCGTCCACGAAAAGGAAAGTACCATGTCCAATCAGTAAGGACACTGGCTTATAAAAGTTCCGTTACAGACAGTGCGTTACAAATTTGGAATACTTCTTCGTATAAGATAAACGTTATTTCATGATTCCCACATTTTAGTTAAACTCCAAAGTCAGTCTTACTTGATCACTGTTCCTACCGAGTAGCAGAATCTTTGCAACATGTGAATTACGAAGCGTTAAAGAAGAAGGAGTAAAATATCTTTAAACAAGTAGCGCAAGCTGTCCTTTAGATTAAGCCAATCGAACAAAGTCACCCCCCAAAAAAAGGTGAACTTGTATTTACATAACATCAAATATTATAGTCTACACTTGTATTAAACTAATAATAAAGTATCGGAACCTAATAAAAACGTGAATGTTAAGAAAAAAAAATTGGTTGTGTCAGGACGCGAACCACCGCCCCAACAAAAAAGAACTCTGTACAGAATACTGACGCTCTTCATTACGCTAAACCAACATCTCCCATATGGGCACTAATCATAGTACCTTAACGGATGCTAAAAACATTAATCGTAGATATGTTACTAACTGAAATTTAATTATAACAAATTGTACCAAGAACAATGCGTTTTGGGTGGATCTTCAGTGTGTCGCTGCCTTCAAATAGCCTACTCTCATTATACGCAAGTTACAATAATTCTTTTGTCGCGAATATGATGTTTCTCATTATTTTATTGGAAGGAATCACACAGTTAACAGCTTGTTTTGCAGTGATTCTCAATTTGCTGCTGTTCAGAAACGGCATATATACATATAGGCTTGAAACGAATGGCAATATGGCGCCTCACAACTCTGTACTGAAGGGAGACGGCGTGCTTGTGACGTAGGTGGCGTTGGGCCATCTCATTGGTCAACGCTCAGACGCACGCTCAGAATATCTGGCATGCCAGATATTCCTCTGCACGTTCGGAAAGACTCCCGAGCGTGCAATTCCATGCTGTGACGTCAGAAACTCGGCACGCTCAACGCTCAACGTTCGGATGCACGGTCCGTGTGCTGACAGCTTTAGAATATCATCGGAGAACAGCCATGTTATGAGGGCGGTTGACAAAAGGGGTTCTGCTACGGAAAGAAATGGCACTCCAGACCAGCATCACTCCTGCATGGCGGGCGACAGTCAGTTTGGTATCCCACCTGTGTCCAGTGCATCTCTAGATATGTCTGCACTGGTCATTGGGGCCCAATTCGAAGCGGGCCTCACTACTGAGATTGCAACCGGAGACTTGTCTGGAAACTCCCGGAACAGTAGAGGGATACTAACCTGATTATCGCCTGCCATATGGTCCGATAGCCAGAAGCGAGAGTCTGGGATGCCGTTTCTGTTCGTAGCAGAACCCCTCTGATTGTCATCAGCGGCACCCTCACAGCACAGCATTATGTCGACGATATTCTGAGTACAGTTTTGTTGTCCTTCATTGCAAGCCATCTTGGGCTCGCCCACCTACAAGCGGCGAGAGTTTCTACTGCTTGTCTTCGTGTTTACGAAACCGCACATTGGCCAGCAAGGCCCCAACTAAGAACTTTGTAGAATCAAGGACATCTCGGGATTTTACCGATCTAATGCCCTAGGTGGCAATATTTGGGACGATATCCTTCAAGAGGACATCGAACAAATCTTATAAATCAGTGCCATACCGAATAACTCCTTGCATGAGGATCAGGGGTAAAATACAGGGAGCGAAAGGCTATTTACAGTTTGTACAGAAACCAGATTGCAGTTATAAGAGTCGAGGGGCATGAAAGGGAAGCAGTGGTTGGGAAAGGAGTAAGACAGGGTTGTAGCCTCTCCCCGATGTTATTCAATCTTTATATTGAGCAAGCAGTAAAGGAAACAAAAGAAAAATTCGGAGTAGGTATTAAAATTCATGGAGAAGAAGTAAAAACTTTGAGGTTCGCCGATGACATTGTAATTCTGTCAGAGACAGCAAAGGACTTGGAAGAGCAGTTGAACGGAATGGACAGTGTCTTGAAAGGAGGATATAAGATGAACATCAACAAAAGCAAAACGAAGATAATGGAATGTAGTCAAATTAACTCGGGTGATGCTGTGGGAATTAGATTAGGAAATGAAACACTTCAAGTAGCAAAGGAGTTTTGCTATTTGGGGAGCAAAATAACTGATCATGGTCGAAGTAGAGAGGATATAAAATGTAGACTGGCAATGGCAAGGAAAGCGTTTCTCAAGAAGAGGAATTTGTTAACATCAAGTATAGATTTGAGTGTCAGGAAGTCGTTTCTGAAAGTATTTGTATGGAGTGTAGCCATGTATGGAAGTGAAACATGGACGATAACTAGTTTGGACAAGAAGAGAATAGAAGCTTTCGAAATGTGGTGCTACAGAAGAATGCTGAAGATAAGGTGGGTAGATCACGTAACTAATGAGGAGGTACTGAATAGGATTGGGGAGAAGAGAAGTTTGTGGCACAACTTGACTAGAAGAAGGGATCGGTTGGTAGGACATGTTTTGAGACATCAAGGGATCACAAATTTAGCATTGGAGGGCAGTGTGGAGGGTAAAAATCGTAGAGGGAGACCAAGAGATGAATACACTAAGCAGATTCAGAAGGATGTAGGTTGCAGTAGATACTGGGAGATGAAGAAGCTTGCACAGGATAGAGTAGCATGGAGAGCTGCATCAAACCAGTCTCAGGACTGAAGACGACAACAACATGAGGATCAGAGTTAGACCAACATGTTGATGACTTGCTCAACTTGTGAAGCTCTTTCTCCCAAATAAATCACCCTATTTTTCTGAAATTGTATTCATTTGTTTGTCTATACATGAGCATCACACCCACCGATTTCCGTCCCATTCTTATAATTCCCTCGTTTGGTTTTTTTTTTGTTTGTTTTAGGGCGTAAAAACAACTAAGTTCATACGCGCCCATGTCAGAACCATAAAGCACTGAGACGGGAAAGGTGTTAAAAGCGATTACACGTTAAGCCCAAGCGACGAAAGGAAAGACAGCAAAAACAGGGACGTCCTCTTGGAGAAAGGTCCCTGAAATACGCCATAGAGAGAACGGAGGCCCCGAACTAAAGATTAAATGTCTTTCACCGTATTGCTATGATGGATAAAAAGTGAAACGGGGTCGACAGCCCGCGCGTCGTGCGCTAAATCGGCCGATAGCTCAGACGGCAAACGTACATTAGAACGTTAAGTGGCAGGAAATGGGGAAACGCGAAAGTTTGATGATAATGAGTACAGTGTGGTGGTGGATCACCACTTAACAACTGGCGGTGCCCAATACGCAATCTATGTAAAATGATATCCTCGCCGTGAGAGGGCCGAGAAGAGGTCGGCCAAGCCATTGGAAGAGGTCCGCAGCTCGTTCCCAAGACGGGAAGACCAGTGGTGATGCCAAAATGAGACCACCTGCTGACAGACGGCAACACAGAGATCATCGGAAGAACTACCGGGCCGAAGTAGGGGGACTGCAGCGTCGGCAGCAGCGTCAACGGCCTCGTTTCCCATCAGACTTTTTGTCTTAGAGTGTATAGAACCGACAACAAAATTATATAATATTTTACAGAAAGAATAATGTGACCTACAGAAGATAACGCCTAAGTATGTATGGGTAAATAATGAGAGGAAAGGAAAACAAACGACATTGTGTTTTTCAGAAAACCAAGTCGCGATGTTTTGCATTTGGAGGCAGTGAGACGCCGTGGACGGCAGCAGCAGACTTTCCCCCTTGGCGGCCACCGAGACATCGTCAGCGCTACTTAATTAGTGGCCTGGTGGCTGGCCGGGCTGCTTGCTGCTCCCACAGAGACTGCCGCCGCTACTCCGACACGCAAAGCCGGCGACGCGTGACCGCGGCCAGCTGCACTGCAGGCAGGCGGAGAGAGCAGGCCGGAGCAGCAGGCGGAGTAGACCGGGGCAGAACCGAGGCGCAGACACGGAGAGCAGGCAGCCAGACTTTCCCCAAGGTCACGGCTGCGGCCGAGGCAGCGTCTGTACAGTCCGGCACCTGCAGTCGCTGTACCAAACACGACCAGCCGCAGAGGGCGGTGTGGAAACTGGACTCCTCTAACAATGCTGTCCAGTAACCGCTCGAGCCCCGATCCTGTAAAGAACCAAACTCACGTGTGTAAAAAAGTGTCTAGTAAACTCATCAGAAGATCAAAACAAATTGCAGATCTATTTAGAAAAGATATCTGAGTGGTGCGTAAATTGGCAATTGACCCTTAATAATGAAAAGTGTGAGGTAATCCACGTGAGTTCTAAAAGCAATGCGTTAAAACTTTACACGATAAATCAGTCAAATCTAAAGGCTGTAAATTCAACTAAATACCTAGGAATTACAAATACTAACAATTTAAATTGTAAAGAACACATAGAAAATGTTGTGGGAAAAGGGAACCAAAGACGGTGTTTTATTGGAAGAACACTTAGAAAATATGACAGGTCTACTAAAGAGACTGCCTACGCTACGCTTCTCCATCCTCTTTTGGAGAACTGCTGCGAGGTCTGATATCCTTACCACATAGGATTAACGGAGTACATCGAGAAAGTTCAAAGAGGAGCAGTTCGTTTTGTATTATCGTGAAATAGGGAAGCGAGTGCCACTGGCACGATACAGGATTTGGGGTAGACACTAGTAAATCGAAGGCGTTTGTCGTTGCGGTGGAATCTTCTCACGAAATATCAGTCACTTTCTCCTGCGAATGGGAAAAGTGTGTCTAAACACACAGTGCCGGTGCACTTAACGAACGGCCTCAGCAGCCAACGACACCTTCATGTGCCAATGTTAAAACCACGAGATCGGCATCGGCGATTGAAATGGACATGTGACCATTGGCACTGGGCGTTGGCGCAGTGACAGAGCGTTGCATGGTGTGATGAATAACTTCTTCATCATACCGATGGTAGGACGCGAATCCGTCATCTTCTAGGGGAACAGCTCCATGACAGCTGTACTGCGTGGCAGAAACAAGGTCGCGGCGACTCCATTATGCTCTGGGGAACACTCACGTGTGCATCCTTGGGCCCAGCGCAACTCGTGCAAGGCACCATGACGGCCAAGGCATATCGTACACTTGTTGCAGACCACGTACAACCCTTCATGACTAACATGGTTCACGATGGCATTAGCATTTTCCAACAAGATAATGCGCATGTCTCAAAGCCATGGCATTTTCCAACAAGATAATGCACATGTCTCAAAGCCATGGCATTTTCCAACAAGATAATGCGCATGTCTCAAGGCCAGGAGTGTGATGGAGTGGTTCGAGGAACACAGTGGCGAGTTCCAGCTGATGTGGTGATCGTCCAGTCGCCAGATCTGAACCCAATCGATCGCATCTGAGGTGTGATTGAACGTGGGGTCGGAGGTCAGAGCTCAGAGCACAGAGCCCATCGCCCCTCCCCCTCCCCCCCCAGGAATTTACGTGAATTAGGTCACTTGTGTGCACCGATATGCTGCCCCCCCCCTCAAGCAACCTACCACCGCCATTGTTATCCGTGCCAAAGGTGGAGACACTGGCTATTAGACAGATGGTTATAATGTTCTGGCTGTTCTTAATGTCCTACGTGTTTCGCTTCCTTGTCTTAGTGCAGCATTTCAGTCGTAACATCCCCTTAGAAAAATTTGTGAATTACTGTGCTGGTAAACCCCTTACGTTATTTGATTTTCAAACAGCTGAGCAGAACTGAACGTACTCATACATTTCTCTAGGTATTCGATTTTTCTGCAGTCTGTTCGAGAGTGGAACAACAGAGAATTATTCTCAAGGTGGTTCGATAAACCTTCTGCCAGGCATTTAAGTGTGATTTGCAGAGTATCCATGTACATGTATATATGAACGTGTGATTATTTTACAGATCATTTTCTATGTTAAACAACTGACGTAAAGCATTTAAAACCTTCAAAGTTAAAGACACAAAAGTCTAATTATGTACGTTTTATTAGTTTGGGATTATTCACGCATAACCAATAAAGCTATCAAAACCGGAACACTTCTTTTTTATTTGGTACTTTTAAGCTATATATAGTAGACTTGTATGAGAACTACCTTCCAGCACAGCTTTTTTTTCTTTTTTTAATTGTATAAACATTCATACAATCGATACTGAGAGCTATTCACATTTTTCCGACAAGCTACTTTTTCTCCTAACCTGTTCATCGTACAACGATATAATTTTACAAGTACGTTCAGTGGTAGATGTGAATAAGGTCTGCAAAATGTGTATCACAAGTAGACTTAGTAGCAAACATTTAATAAATTAAAATGACCTGCCTGATGGTGAAGTTTTATTGCCTAAACAGAGAAAATGTAATACGCCATAAACATTTTTCCTTCCATTATTATGCGTAAAATCTGTTGGAAGTCGCTAAATTCTTTCATTCTCAAATACTGGATGAATAAAGACCGGGTAACGAGTTTGTTTGCGTGGCCATCCTCCGCAGCAAACCACAAAAATATCGAAACTATGTCTTTACTTATTTTTATCATTTAATCACTGACCTACAGAATTTTCCCTGACAAAGACAACTCAAGCTTAAGCTATTCATTTATTACCCACAATATACAAGCCCAACACAATCTGACTGCTATACAGTGACAATATGACTTCAATAATTAACGCAAAAGAATGGCCCTGTATTGCAAGAAACCCTACCAATAATAAAAGCCCAAAAAAAAATGAAATTAAAGAAATATGAAACTACCCTCAGTTCTGTTAATTGCCTCAATTAATTTCAATCACGAACCCCATTTTTTTATAAGTCACTTACGTCACAGAAAATCTTCATAACACGAACTATGGCAATTACAGCAGGCAGCAACTACAGACAGCTAAATAAAAAGATTGTAACTACTATAGACTAGCTACTAGGAGGCATATGGTTAGCAAAGGAAAGATTCTGTTGAAGAGTAAACATGCATTTAGAAAATTTCACCTTATTCATGTACCATACAGTTCTAAAAATTATATAGTTGTCAGTAATTCCACTGTCCAAATACTATCAAGAACATCCATCATCCTACATTTCCTTGCATCTCACTTTACAATGCATGTTCTACGAACGCAGAGTCTCCACTAAGAAAAACATGTGCATACACTTCTATATCCACTAGCTAACTGCTAGTCCGTCCAACCACAAAATCTCTTGCCGAGGGCACAGAGCACTGTCAGCGATATTAACACCGTCTATAGCGCTGCCAACATACAAGAAGGCTACTTACAATATTTGTTTTGTAAATAAAAACCACCTACTCTTGCTACACTATATTTTATTTTCCCAGAAGCGTTTCGCCTTTCCCACTTTAAGGTATCATCAGTGGGAATGTTCCTCGACTTTTTGGTTGGCATCTGCGTTTCCGCTCATCTGGTCACATGCTGGAGGTCCTACAACAACTTAATTTACGAAACATAAGCATATTTTTATTTACCGAGTCTTTTTCTTCCCACTTTTCATCTTGTTTGCCCATATTGTTGCGATGCGCTATGACTCTTCTGTCACTATTTACAGACATTTGATCGAAAACTGTGATTTGAGTTGCTTCACGACTCACGGCCTGGTTGGAGCCGTGAATCGTGCACATGCGGCCAAATGGCAAGGCAAGCGCTCGTGACAAGTGGGAAATACGGGTTCGAGTCCCGGTCCGGCACAAATTTTCACTGTCGTCATTCCATTCTACAGCTGACGGTAGTCCTTATTCGCAATTGTGAATTCATTTGATGTGATGTAACCACTTTGTTACATAACTGAATAAAGTATTAATTTTGACACACTTCTTTGCCACAGGAGTAATGGATAATTTATAACTGTCATGGATAAGCAAAGCTTCGCTTATACACTGATCAACAAACTCTTCTCTTGAGGTAAAATGTTCGACATTAACAACAGTTCATTTGAACCTTTAACTTTTCGTTGGTCCTAGACGATGATGCTAACTGCTGTGGCAGAGCACTTCCTAGCTCGGCTCTATATTAACCTCAGTACGAGGGCGCTGCAGTGCTGATAGGCAGGGGTGGTCTTCTGGAGCAATATCGAGCGCAGATATTTTTATTTTATCTTATATTTTTTCGCATTTCCGATAAATTTTGTAATTGTTCTTTTGAAACTGTAGTAGAACATAATTTTACTTTCACTGTGTGAAGGACTCTTACTACTTTTTGAGCTTTCTCTTTGGCTGTGTGAAGCAAGTATAGGTGGCACTGGATGGTGGCGTTGTGAATGGAATAACAAGATTTCCCATGTGAAGAAACAGCACACCAGTCGCGTTAAAAAAAAAAAAACAATTTTTAACGCATCTAGTGTGCTATTTCTTCACATCAGCATTCTTCAGAAACAGTTGCGGAAAATGATGAACAAAAATCTGAATGACAAGACTGGTCTTTGCGGCGAGTGGAGACGTGAGAGAGGAAATGATGACGTCATCGGTGCTTGGTGCTATCAACAGAACCTGCAGCCTTTAGCTTCACCAAGCTATTTTCCCGCATCAGCGTGAAAAAAAAGGGTTTATTTCGACATGTAGCCAATGACAACTTTATAAAATAAGTTATGAGAGGTTAACTGAAATGAACTATTGCATGACGGTGCACCATGTACACAGTTGTTAATTAACAAGGTAACAGTTGACCCAAAAAGTATTGTAATATAAGCTTTTCATCTGCACAAAGCATCATCATTAACTTACAAATTTTCAAATTAAGTGTTATTGTTTCAATTCTTGCTGTAAGAGGAATAGGCTGCTAGAATGTTGATGTACAGAGTGTCTAATAATAAATCAATACGATTGAATTTTCTCATTTTTTGAGAGCTGAAGGCCGATCTGTTTGATTATTAAATACCATTAACAGCCAAGATTGCGTGAAATATATTTTTATTTAAGACAACAGGTTTCAACAGACTATGATACCATCTTCAGTTCTTAAACTCTTTTTATTGTAAAACATGTTCTTTCTCACATACAAGATATCAAATAGATAACGCGGGGTAGCCACACGGTCTAGGGCTTCTTGTCACGGTTGGCGCGGCTTGCCCCGTCGGAGGTTCGAGTCCTCCCTCGGGCATAGCCCTCCCTCGGGCATGGGTGTGTGTGATGGTTCATAGGATAATTTAGGTTAAGCAGTGTGTAAGCCTAGGGACTGGTGATCTTAGCAGTTAAGTCCCCTAAGATTTCACACTCATTTGAACATTTTTTAGAATATGTCCAGTATATGTAAACAGCTGTGCTTTTGTGTACCGTGTTAGTATGATGCAACAAACAACTGTGAACAATATGTATATGGACGTAGCCTGTTGCACAATGTGCCTTACGTTTTTTAAACATTTTTGCGATGGAAAACCTTTTATAATGTGCTATTTTTAGCAGCTTGACATCTTGTGTGTCATGTCAGCTTAAAATGAACATGTTTCACAAGAAAAAGATTTTAAGACCTGAAGATGACAGCATAGTCTGTTGAAACCTGTTGTCATATATATACACTCCTGGAAATGGAAAAAAGAACACATTGACACCGGTGTGTCAGACACACCATACTTGCTCCGGACACTGAGAGAGGGCTGTACAAGCAATGATCACACGCACGGCACAGCGGACACACCAGGAACCACGGTGTTGGCCGTCGAATGGCGCTAGCTGCGCAGCATTTGTGCACCGCCGCCGTCAGTGTCAGCCAGTTTGCCGTGGCATACGGAGCTCCATCGCAGTCTTTAACACTGGTAGCATGCCGCGACAGCGTGGACGTGAACCGTATGTGCAGTTGACGGACTTTGAGCGAGGGCGTATAGTGGGCATGCGGGAGGCCGGGTGGACGTACCGCCGAATTGCTCAACACGTGGGGTGTGAGGTCTCCACAGTACATCGATGTCGTCGCCAGTGGTCGGCGGAAGGTGCACGTGCCCGTCGACCTGGGACCGGACCGCAGCGACGCACGGATGCACGCCAAGACCGTAGGATCCTACGCAGTGCCGTAGGGGACCGCAACGCCACTTCCCAGCAAATTAGGGACACTGTTGCTCCTGGGGTATCGGCGAGGACCATTCGCAACCGTCTCCATGAAGCTGGGCTACGGTCCCGCACACCGTTAGGCCGTCTTCCGCTCACGCCCCAACATCGTGCAGCCCGCCTCCAGTGGTGTCGCGACGGGCGTGAATGGAGGGACGAATGGAGACGAGTCGTCTTCAGCGATGAGAGTCGCTTCTGCCTTGGTGCCAATGATGGTCGTATGCGTGTTTGGCGCCGTGCAGGTGAGCGCCACAATCAGGACTGCATACGACCGAGGCACACAGGGCCAACACCCGGCATCATGGTGTGGGGAGCGATCTCCTACACTGGCCGTACACCACTGGTGATCGTCGAGGGGACACTGAATAGTGCACGGTACATCCAAACCGTCATCGAACCCATCGTTCTACCATTCCTAGACCGGCAAGGGAACTTGCTGTTCCAACAGGACAATGCACGTCCGCATGTATCCCGTGCCACCCAACGTGCTCTAGAAGGTGTAAGTCAACTACCCTGGCCAGCAAGATCTCCGGATCTGTCCCCCATTGAGCATGTTTGGGACTGGATGAAGCGTCGTCTCACGCGGTCTGCACGTCCAGCACGAACGCTGGTCCAACTGAGGCGCCAGGTGGAAATGGCATGGCAAGCCGTTCCACAGGACTACATCCAGCATCTCTATGATCGTCTCCATGGGAGAATAGCAGCCTGCATTGCTGCGAAAGGTGGATATACACTGTACTAGTACCGACATTGTGCATGCTCTGTTGCCTGTGTCTATGTGCCTGTGGTTCTGTCAGTGTGATCATGTGATGTATCTGACCCCAGGAATGTGTCAATAAAGTTTCCCCTTCCTGGGACAATGAATTCACGGTGTTCTTATTTCAATTTCCAGGAGTGTATATATATAATGCGATCTTGGCTGTTGAATGGTTTTTAATAAAGCAATACTTAAATATGCAACTATAAAACCGGCAGTAATTTACAATGTGCAGTCGATATTTTTATAGGCTGATATGTCGTCTTATTCCTTCGATATATCGATACATTTCGTCGTAAATCGAGAGCTGATAATCACATTCTTATAAATATCGATATATCGGATTCCCAATGTTTTAAAAGATGTCAACAGTCTTACGTCCTACAAGATATGTGTACATGTTTCAAATGTAATATTTGCCGTATGCTGAACGGCGAAAACATGTTCTGTTGCACGAATCACTGTGGTACTTGTCCCCGGCATTGCGTCCACTTGTTGTAATAAATGCTCCACCATTCGGGTTTGACACTGTTCTTTGTCTACCTGCATGTTGATTTTAAAAGAAACGGCCTCGCGGAGGCGCTGGTGGGACCTAGTGAACACTGCTGTCCGGCTGTTTTCTCTGAGGACACGCTTCGTGATACAATCGTGCTCCCCCCCGTACTTGACCATGGGCACGCCCGTACACGAAGTTGATGTCAGTCATTTCTTCATTCGAAAAATGTGTGTGGAGCCTTGGCAATCGCTGCAAATGCTACCCGCGCACAATACGTTTGGTGTGGACTTTGGGAATCGGTACCTGCACCATTAACAGTGTTGTAACAATGCCGTGACACCAAATGTGCATACGTCGTATCGAGGAAACAGTACGTTTCTGGATCTGTGTGTATCGGGATTATTAACTTACCTGCTCGTGCCTTTCGCTTGTACCTGTAATAGCCGAACACAAACTGTGCCATTACTCA
Organism: Schistocerca cancellata; assembly: GCF_023864275.1. NCBI lineage: Eukaryota > Metazoa > Arthropoda > Insecta > Orthoptera > Acrididae > Schistocerca > Schistocerca cancellata. The sequence goes on from NC_064627.1 coordinate 1,073,363,405, forward strand.
CCCAATTCCTCATTGAGAAATCGCAATTCATTCTTGCTTGTACGTGAGAATATCGTTGTATGGCTCGCGTAAAGCCCACTGTACACGGGCGACATCGCTGTCTTACTCGTGCTGGCTGCGCGTCACATCTCAGCGAGTAAATCAACCGCCTGACATATCGAGAGTAAATCAGCCGCATGACGTCAGTGATCAATTGACTGCGACGAGTGTGCAATTTTAAGCCAGCGATTCCCAAACTTCCCCTGACGGAACACTTCGATAATTCTGGTGCTGGGTGCTTATAATTGAAATGCTGCTACTCACGAGGGTCCAGTGTGGAATGTAATTATGGTTAAGGCAGCGTAACTTCGTAGATATGGTAATGCGTTAAAGCGGAAAGCTGGAAAATATTAGTACCAGTTTTGGTCACCAGGTGAAAATCTGCCGCTGCACACGTCTTGTATGACGGTATGACATCCATTTGACAAGCCATAACCTGTCTGAATAGTGTGGGTATGGAGAAGAGAGATAGTGAAACTGTTTTATGTAAATGGGAACTGAAGTGTCGGCAGACGTGCCAACACTGTTTTGTTGGAGGAGACCGAAATGCACGCTATAAGCTCACGCAGGCTGGCGTGAGGTCTGAAACAGGATACGTAATGAATGCTATAAAGAAAAGTACGTAGCTTCTGGAATACTTAACTTTAATCAACATTTGTAGAACATCGCTCTTGATGATACAGTAATAGAATTTCAATATCAATGGAATACGGCGCCTTGCTAGGTCGTAGCAATTGTAGCTGAAGGCTATGCTAACTATCGTCTCGGCAAATGAGAGCGTAGTTGTCAGTGAACCATGGCTAGCAACGACGGCTGTACAACTGGGGCGAGTGCTAGTACGTCTCTCTAGACCTGCCGTGTGGCGGCGCTCGGTCTGCAATTACTGACAGTGGCGACCCGCGGGTCCGTCGTATACTAGCGGACCGCGGCCGATTTAAAAACTACCACATAGCAAGTGTGGTGTCTGGCTGTGACACCACAGGAACAATTATAGTGCTGCATTGAGAAAGTATCGGCGACCAAAATGTCCGAGGAGAACCTCGATGTCATTAAATGGTTCAAAGAAGATGATAATGACATTCGAAAAGGAGGGTGAGCTTGGTGCCGCACCTGGAAGAGGAAGGCGTCCTATCCCGGTGTAAATTACTGATGAGGTTGCCGTTGCTGTGTCCCGGGTATTGCTAGTGTTCATGTAGTGTCACGAGAACTGTCCAGGCCATGGTCAACAGCACGGAGGGTTTTGCGGTCTGTTTTACACCGGGACCTGTACAAGATCCAGGCTGTACACCAACTAAAGTCTCAAAATTCGCAGCAACTTTCTGAATTTGCTCTTCGGTTTCTGACATGGATCGAAGTTCATATGTGCCCAGGCAATACTCCATGGAGTGAAGAGGCACATTTCATACTAGAGGGTGCAGTGAATAGGCCTATACAGAAATACAGAATTTGGGGCAGTGTTAAACCGCGTTTTGTGCACGAAGAGCGATTGCACTCGCCATATATGACTGTGTGGTGTGGATTCAATAGCTTTCTTATTCTCGAACCACCCCACTGTCCTCCCCTCCCTCCACAGGTCACGCTCCATCTCCATGGATCCCGCTGGCCCTACTGGTCCTTCCTCCAAACTCATGAGCGGCACGCACTCTTCTGCCACCAGCAATTACAAAGACGCATTTGAAACCTCCTGCCAACAAAGAAACGCCGGGGCTGGCGCCGTATATGCACACGTCTCCCACCCTCCCTGGCAACTCATCCAAGCACAACCACCCCTTTCCTGACAACCTCAGTAAATCCAACCATTTTGCTTCTCACTTCTCCAAAGTCTTCTCCATACTCGATGACCCTCACTTCGATTATTCCCTCTTCCCTGATGTCCTGACCGCACAAATACCACTGTCTCGCCGCTTGCTCCTAGCTTCCAGTACTTGGACCAGTTACTGACCTCATAATTGAACACTTCTATCACTGCACACGACATTAAACTCATCCTCTGATCCAAACACAACACTGCCCCTGGTCATGATTGCATTACCCACCATCACTTCAAGGAATGCTCTCTCTCTTTCCTCATTGTCCTTGTCACCCTGTACACCACCATCCTCTCCATGGCTTCTACCCTGCTCTTCCTTAAACCTAACAAACCCCTTCTGACACCTCTTACTATTGCCCTATCTGCCTCAACTCTGTGTTCAGCAATGTCTTTGAGTCCATCCTCTCCCGCTGCATCCATCACCACCTAACTCCCTCTTACCCAGTGTGGTTTCTGGCCCTCCTTCTCCACCAATGACCAGCTACATAACCTCACCTGTCTCCTTTCCCTCCAACTTAACTTCCATCGCTCTGCTCTTTTTGTTTCCCTTGACCTCCAGAATGCATGTGATCGTGTATGGCATTCCTGTCTCCTTTTCAAGATCTAGACTTACGCCCTTCCTATCAACTTTATCTGTCTCACTGCCTCCTTCCTCTCCCACTGTCCTTCATATGTCACCATTCATAATACCAATTTCCATACCTTCTACCCCACTCCAGGGTGCCCCAGGGCTCTGTACTTTCTGCTCTCTTATATCTCCTGTACATCACTGATATGCCCAAACTGCCCCCACCTGTCCATCTCCTTCAATATTCTGATGACACCGCCTTCCGTGCTCTCTATCCTACCCTTCAATGGTGCCAGCACTCCCTCCAAACTCACCTAGACCAATTTTCTGCTTGGTGCAACCAGTGGCTCCTTCGAATTAAGCCTTCCAAAACCCAGGCAGTCATTATATGATGTACCACGCCCTCCTTACAGCTCCATGATTTCTACCTCCCCATCTATAACCATCCTATCCAACTTACCCCACTTTGAAGTGCCTTGTCCTCACCCTTGACCGTCACCTCACCTGAACTCTGCAACTCCTTACCATCCAACGCAAAGACCACAGCAGACTTCACCTCCAGAAAGTTCTGTCCAGCCAGGCATGGGAATTGCACCCTTCCACCATCCTTCATAGCTACAAATCCTTGATCTGCACCATCCTTTGTTATGCCCATGTTGCCTGGATCTCTGCCCCTCCTAAATTCTATAAAGTCCTCCAAATCCTTGAATGCCATGCATTCCACCTCACTTTCCATATCTGTCTCCCATCCTCCATGAGGATCCTATATGACGTCACCCCACTTCCCACATCTCTTCTTTATCCTCTACACCAACCACTGCCTCGATATCCCTCACCCCCTGTTGTCTCCATTCCTCTCCACTACCCACTTTCAACCGCGCCTTTATTGATGTGTCCCCCCCTCCCTCCATCTCAACACATCCACACCCTCCACTTCCTCTCCCAAAGGAATGTCCATCATCTCCCCATCCCAGAAGATGTGCTTTGACCCAATTTTCATCCATCCTTCCAACTCTGACTCACCTCCCCTCCTCCCTTGGATCCCGCTCCTTCCCCTCCACCTCGGCTGTTTCCTCCCCCCTCCTCCCCCTGTGCTTTTCACTTCTTTCCCAGTCCTTGTGCTCTCTCCCCATCTGCTGCCCCTCCCTCTTCCCCCCTCTTCCTGCCCCCCCCCTTGTCTGTCAACCCCTCCATCTATCTTACCTCTCTCCCTCCTCTCCAACCTCCCCTCCCTTGGCAGGCCCTTCAATATTTTACTCCAGTTACTTTGTTGTGTTTTGGTGCTCGCCGTGTACATAACATCAGTGTAGCGTGCGTTCAGTGTCGTCGTCCCATACTTTGAATGCCGTTTTTATTTGTGGTGTTTGTGCCACCAATGTTAAAACGCTGCATCTTTGTCAAGTGCTATTTTAACTGTATGTGGAATTTATGTAAACGTGGCTCATCCAAACTTCCCTTTTCGTATATTTTAACTCCAATCGCTCCTCCCTTCTCACGTGTATATTTCATCTTTTGACTTCGTATTTTATATCTGTAATGTTCTCCTGTGGTATTTCTTGCTGTCTCTTGGATGAAGAATGGCGAATTGCCCCCATGCGGCAGGGGAATGAAATGACAATAAAGGAAAAAAAATCTGTGTATATGAATCAGGTGTAAAGATTTACCTTTGTGATTCCTGTAGTATATAATATGCTTTTTAAATTGTATAAAAAATCCTGTTAATGTGTTTGGTAAAGCGTATGGCCCTGTGAGTCTGTCACCAATTCCTGCCGAGAAATTGATACTAAAGTAATGTTCATGCCTCAAGTGCATGACTGGTCGAGAATTTGCGTGTGGCCACATGTGTGTAATTTACTATGCAATCTGTTGTCAATCCTGCCCCATCTATAAATAAAGTGCAGACTGTTAAGAGCAGATCTCCATCACATATCCTAAAGAGTGTTATTTTCCAGACATACAGTTACCAGTGCTACCTCCTGTAGAAATATGTGACACATTTTCTTTTAATCCCTCTTTATCATTTTTAAAATCCTAGGCATCTGTGTATTGCAAGGAAAACAGGGCTGCAAGTCAACACGGAGATGTCTGAGTACATGGTCCTGAGCAAGGCACTCAATGATGGCTTGTCTTCAAGAAAAAGACTTTAATATTTCGCCTCAAGAGGGACCTGAAGTCGCATGAATGGAGGATATTAAATAACCAGGAACCAGCAGACATAAGTAGTACAGTGCAGCCGGTACAGGTGCACTTTTGATATCAAATTGATGCACAAATTAATTAAATTGTGACAGCTAATTTATTTATGACCTTAACCTATTGTTCTACTAAGTGATTTTTCATGTAACTCCTTCCCCTCCACCTCCCCTTAACCTACTGTTCTGCTAATTGATTTATGACCCTCTGGGGGTTGATTTATGACCCACTGAAGATAATCCATCCTTCTGAGAAACCCTCCATCCCTCCCCCATAACCCACCTCCTCCCCCACCCCTCTGGGAAATCCTCTTGCCGATACAAGCAAATCTTTGATATCAAATTAATTGCTTAATTAATTAAATCGATTAATTATTTAACCCCTCCTCTCTGGGAAATCCATTCGATCCACTCAGGACAAAGGAGAGATTGGTGTGGCACACGACAGATGCTACCTAGTTCTTCCTGAATGTCTTTGCCCCATCTCTAACAGGTTTCCACAGCAGAGGAAGTGCGAGAACAAAAGGATATAGCAATTACCAGCGCCAGATTTGCCTGAGTGGCGTGGGTGACAGGTGAGGGGGATGGAAAGGATGAGGGGTGGGGATAACATCTTGGTCTGTGTGTGTTTGCATATGTTGGGTCACACAAAAATGAAGTAATCACTAGCCAGCTGCAGTGGCCGAGCGGTTCTATGCGCTTCAGTCTGGAACCGCGTGACCGCTATGGTCGCAGGTTCGAATCCTGCCTCAGGCATGGATGTGTGTGACGTCCTTAGGTTAATTAGGCTTAAGTAGTTCTAGGGGACTGATGACCTCAGATGTTAAGTCCCATAGTGCTCAGAGCCATTTGAACCATTTTGAAATAATCACTTGAGACAGAGAGAGGAAGGGAGAGAGAGAGAGGCTGGAAGTGAGTTTGGTATCAAATTTCAAAAGGATGCCACACCCTGATGATTTGTCTGTGGAGGATTAGCGGGGTACCGCAGCTGTAGCAGGGCAGTCCCTGACTGGTGGCATGTACTGTGCGGGGCAGTCGATCGATTCGGCAGTCAGTGACGGGATAGGGAATTTTTTTTCACCAGATATTGTTTTGCGCGATCTGTAACAGTGTAATTACGTGTGGTGAGTGTTTCATGACAGCAGTCGTGCGATCGGAATAAAAAAGCGCCACAATTGTTTAAATATTCAATACTGCCTTGTCGCCCAAAAATTGTTTAAATAAACAGTATTCGATACACTGCAGTCAATTTCCTGACATACTCTTTAAATAAATAAATAAACCGTATTCTGAACACTGCCTTGTATCCCATTAATTGTTTAAAGAATATTCCATACACTGCAATCAATATCCTACCAAATGCTTTAAATAAATAAATAAACTGTATTCCATACACCACCTTGTATACCACAAATTGCTTACATAAACAATATTACACACATTGCCTTGTCTACCAGAAATTGTTTAAATAATATTTCATACACTGCAGTCGATTTGCTGCCAAATAGCCAATCAACTGAGACTTCGACCCACCAGTTTCCAGGTGGGGAAGGGGGTGAATGAGGGAGGGGAGGGGGCTGGGGGATTTCTCAGATTAGGAGGGGTTAATTAATTGATCAATTTAATTAATTAATTAATTAATTTGATATCAAAGGTGTGCTTGTATCGGCGAAGGACTTCCCAAAGGGTGGGGTAGGAGGAGGGGGAGGAGGAGGGGTGGGGGGGTTCTCAGAGGATGGTCATAAATAAACCATCAGGTGGTCATAAAGCTGTTGACAGAATAGTAGGTTAAGGGGAGAGGGAGGGGTTACACGTAAAATCACTTAGCAGAACAGTAGGTTAAGGCCATAAATCAATCAGCTGTCATAATTTAATTAATTTACATATAAAGAGTGCGCCAGAACATGCTGCACCCTACTACTGACGTACACTCAAAGGTTGATATTGTCGTAAGATTGAGGTCAGGATGACGCCTGATTAGGATGGACGAGGAAAGACGACCGCATGTAGCCCTCTCAGGATCCTTGGAAGACAGAAGGGGCTAAGGAAGGCTGCGGACAAGATGGAAAGACGGCATCAACAGGCGATAGGGACGAGGAGAGGAGGATGGGCCAGAAGCGGCCAGAAGCGGCTTGGGACGGCGCTGTATCGTGAGGACTTGAGTGTGTACCACGACTGGAGACATTTACCTGCAGATAAACAAAAATTAATTACATAACTTCAGTTTTTTGAGGTGATCATTAGCTCTTCACCACTCGCTAATAGCGACATGGACGGAGGACACGATTTGGGTCCGGTGTGAGAGACAGAGAGAGCCACTTGAGTGCCGGCGAGTAGACGCTGCAACGCTGAGTCAGCCGGCGCTGGCCGCGTGCCGCGTGCTGCGTGCTGCGTGCCCGTCAAGAGCGACGCGACGCGTGAATCACGCGACGCCGTCCACTCTCTGCCCCCTCCACGCCGGCCGCTACCTCTCGACTGCGTCCCACTAACGACGGCGACTCATCGCGTTTACCTGCCCTACGGCACTGCTTGAAGGAGACGACTCTTGTTTCTTATACAGGATGACAATTATTGAACTATGTGAAATAAAATCGTCATTACTTCTGAACGGTTTGCCTTAGGTCCTTCAGACTGCACGGTTGCCGGCGGAGCATGATGGGAATTAATATGTGCAAGCACGGTTTGGTTTAGCGACCAAGCCTACTTTCATCACGATGGGTTCGTTAATAAGGAAAACTGGGGCATTTGAGGGACTGAGAATCAGCATTTCGCGATGGAGAAATCTCTTCACCCTCAACGGGCGACTGTGTGGTGTGCAATGCCCAGTCACGAAATAATCGGTGCGATATTCCTTAGTGGCACAGTGACTACCGAATGTTACGTGAAGGTTTTGGATGATCATTTCATCCCCATTACCCAAGGTGATCCTGATTTCAGCAAGATGTGGTTCATGCAAGATGGAGCTTTTTGTGGGGCTATGTTAAAGATAAGGTATGCAGCAATAACCACAGAACCATTGTTGAGGTGAAAACTGCCACACCGGAGATCACCGACAGTATCGATGTTCCGACACTTCACAGGGTCAAGCAGAACTCCGCTATTCGTCTGCGCCACGTCATCCCAATGATGGCAGATATATCGAACATGTCGTAACCTAAATCCGAATATCTGCAGTGACCTTTACATGTTGAATAAAGAATGTGCACGCCGTAGTTTGTAACTAATTTACGTTTTTTTCATATAGTTCAATTATTGCCACCCCGTACGTAGAGGGTGATTCTTATTAACGTTTAAAGACTTCCGAAGCGACGTAGATGACGCTGAGACATGTAATTTAATATAAGACGCCTGGGGCTGCAAGTGCTGGGAAACGCTGCAAAGGTGAATGACAAATGCTGGACATCTTACGTCACCAGGGGTCCTACCCCGCCGCACGTGCAGCAGTTGAATCTGTAGTGAATTGGCAGGAGCCAATTCACGAGGTTTGGAGGAAGCCGAAATGCACGCGTTAAAGCTCACGCAGGCTGGCGTGAGGTCTGGAACAGTTAAGGGAAATTATAGTAGCAAATAAAGTCCGAAGCTCTTGGAATACTTAACTTTAATCCACAATTGGAGAACATCGGTCTGACGGTACAGGCATCCATAGATAAATATTAAATGATACTGGCGCCTTGCTAGGTCGTAGCAATTGACGTAGCTGAAGGCTATGCTAACTATCGTCTCGGCAAATGAGAGCGCTATGTGTCAGTTCCATCTCTAGCAAAGTCGGCTGTACAACTGGGCCGAGTGCTGGTACGTCTCTCTAGACCTGCCGTGTGGCGGCGCTCGGTCTGCCATCACTGACAGTGGCGACACGCGGGTCCGTCGTATACTAGCGGACCGCGGCCGATTTAAAAGCTTAAAAGCTACCACCTAGCAAGTGTGGTGTCTGGCGGTGACACCACAGAATCTATCCTCGTGTCGTACATGATCATTCCAACCCAGGTCACGCATTCCCGTCGGTGTCTCTCCGGTCCTACGTGTGCACACTTTAGCACTTGGGGCCCAGACTGGCTCTGAGCACTATGGGACTTAACATCTGTTGTCATCAGTCCCCTAGACTTTTTTTTTTTTTTTTTTTGATGCGGCCCGCCACGAATTCCTTTCCTGTGCTGACCTCTTCATCTCAGAGTAGCACTTGCAACCTATGTCCTCAATTATTTGCTTGACGTATTCCAATATCTGTCTTTCTCTACAGTTTTTGCCCTCTACAGCTCCCTCTAGTACCATGGAAGTCATTCCCTCATCTCTTAGCATATGTCCTATCATCCTGTCCCTTCTCCTTATCAGTGTTTTCCACATATTCCTTTCCTCTCCGATTCTGCGTAGAACCTCCTCATTCCTTACCTTATCAGTCCACCTAATTTTCAACTTTCGTCTATAGCACCACATCTCAAATGCTTCGATTCTCTTTTGTTCCGGTTTTCCCACAGTCCATGTTTCACTACCATACAATTCTGTACTCCAGGCGTACAGCCTCAGAAATTTCTTCCTCAAATTAAGGCCGGTATTTGATATTAGTAGACTTCTCTTGGCCAGAAATGCCTTTTTTTTGCCATAGCGAGTCTGCTTTTGATGTCCTCCTTGCTCCGTCCGTCATTGGTTATTTTGCTGCCTAGGTAGCAGAATTCCTTAACTTCATTGACTTCGTGACCATCAATCCTGATGTTAAGTTTCTCGCTGTTCTCATATCTACTACTTCTCATTACCTTCGTCTTTCTCCGATTTACTCTCAAACCATACTGTGTACTCATTACACTGTTCATTCCGTTCAGCAGATCATTTAATTCTTCTTCACTTTCACTCAGGATAGCAATGTCATCAGCGAATCGTATCATTGATATCCTTTCACCTTGTATTTTAATTCCACTCCTGAACCTTTCTTTTATTTCCATCATCGCTTCCTCGGTGTACAGATTGAAGAGTAGGGGCGAAAGGCTACAGCCTTGTCTTACACCCTTCTTAATACGAGCACTTCGTTCTTGATCGTCCACTCTTATTATTCCCTCTTGGTTGTTGTACATATTGTGTACGACCCGTCTCTTCCTATAGCTTACCCCTACTTTTTTCAGAATCTCGAACAGCTTGCACCATTTTATATTGTCGATCGCTTTTTCCATGTCGACAAATCCTATGAAAGTGTCTTGATTTTTCTTTAGCCTTGCTTCCATTATTAGCCGTAACGTCAGAATTGCCTCTCTCGTCCCTTTGCTTTTCCTAAAGCCAAACTGATCGTCGCCTAGCGCATTCTCAATTTTCTTTTCCATTCTTCTGTATATTATTCTTGTAAGCAGCTTCGATGCATGAGCTGTTAAGCTGACTGTGCGATAATTCTCGCACTTGTCAGCTCTTGCCGTCTTCGGAATTGTGTGGATGATGCTTTTCCGAAAATCAGATGGTATATCGCCAGACTCATATATTCTACACACCAACGTGAATAGTCGTTTTGTTGCCACTTCCCCCAATGAATTTAGAAATTCTGATGGAATGTTATCTATCCCTTCTGCCTTATTTGACCGTAAGTCCTCCAAAGCTCTTTTAAATTCCGATTCTAATACTGGATCCCCTATCTCTTCTAAATCGACTCCTGTTTCTTCTTCTATCACATCAGACAAATCTTCACCCTCATAGAGGCTTTCAATGTATTCTTTCCACCTATCTGCTCTCTCCTGTGCATTTAACAGTGGAATTCCCGTTGCACTCTTAATGTTACCACCGTCGCTTTTAATGTCACCAAAGGTTGTTTTGACTTTCCTATATGCTGAGTCTGTCCTTCCGACAATCATATCTTTTTCGATGTCTTCGCATTTTTCCTGCAGCCATTTCGTCTTAGCTTCCCTGCACTTCCTATTTATTTCATTCCTCAGCGACTTGTATTTCTGTATTCCTGATTTTCCCGGAACATGTTTGTACTTCCTCCTTTCATCAATCAACTGAAGTATTTCTTCTGTTACCCATGATTTCTTCGCAGCTACCTTCTTTGTACCTATGTTTTCCTTCCCAACTTCTGTGATGGCCCTTTTTAGAGATGTCCATTCCTCTTCAACTGTACTGCCTACTGCGCTATTCCTTATTGCTGTATCTATAGCGTTAGAGAACTTCAAACGTATCTCGTCATTCCTTAGTACTTCCGTATCCCACTTCTTTGCGTATTGATTCTTCCTGAATAATGTCTTGAACTTCAGCCTACTCTTCATCACTACTATATTGTGATCTGAGTCTATATCTGCTCCTGGATACGCCTTACAATCCAATATCTGATTTCGGAATCTCTGTCTGACCATGATGTAATCTAATTGAAATCTTCCCGTATCTCCCGGCCTTTTCCAAGTATACCTCCTCCTCTTGTGATTCTTGAACAGGGTATTCGCTATTACTAGCTGAAACTTGTTACAGAACTCAATTAGTCTTTCTCCTCCTTCATTCCTTGTCCCAAGCCCATATTCTCCTGTAACCCCTAGACTTAGAACTACTTAAACCTAACTAACCTAAGGACATCACACACATCCATGCCCGAGAAAGGATTCGAACCTGCGACGGTAGCAGGCGCGCGGTTCCGGACTGAAGCGCCTAGAACCACTCGGCTACATCGGCCGGCACGGGGCCCGGGTTCGAGTCTGAAGACTTCCAGACAGTGTTACTGTCAACTGCGTGAGACAGTTATGTGTTTACTTGAGGTAACATTTATTATTTTCTTTACCGGTCTCACGGTCTCCGCTGGTTTATTGCGAAGTACAGTGCAGCAGAAACCTACTTTATAACGTCGCAAATAAATGTGTATAAGCTTGATAGTGAAGGATGTCGAGGGCGACATATATATCAAATACTGCATTTCAAGTCATATATTCCTGGGCTGTAGTAAATAAATTGACGGTAAACCACAGTAAGACTGACACTTTACAGTTTCTAACGGACAATTCAAAAAACTAACATTTTGATTACAAGGAATAGGCACATGATTAGTAAGTTTGAACAATCCAAATTGCTTGGTGTTTAAATAGATGGTAAGTTAAGCCCATATTGAGGACGTTGTTCAAAACCTGATTGCTCCTATATTTATCGTCAGAATAGTATCTGCAAAAAGCGATCCTCCAAAATGAAAACTAGCCGATGTTGCATATCTTAATTGGCTTATGCGGTAAGCCACTACATTCTGTGGAAACTCTTCGCATTCACACACGATATTTTCGGCTCAGAAACGGGCTGTTAGAGCACTGTGCGGTGTAAGACCGCGAACCAGGCAGCAGCAGCCTGCCAAAACACAACCGATTTTGTGCTATTTTGCGAGTTCCTAATCAGGAGCGAATTTTACAGTTTCACCTGTGCACTTTGGTACATTAGTTATTGAATTTGAGCGTGTTAATCTGATATTTAATAGACGTAGTTCTCGCGTTTTCATTTGTGGCGTGAAAGTAAATCGATTTTGTGACATATTACAGTTTAGTTTTTGAATCTCTGCGTGTTAATCTAATTTATTACACATAATTCTTTCGTTTTCGTCGGTGTCTACAGTATAATTACGTAGTGCGTATCGACAGCCCTTTGTTTGTCGGTCTAATGTAGATTTCCACCGTCTTAACTATAGACGGGGACTGTGATTACTGTGTGCGAATGCGAGCCGAGTTGGTGACACAGCTCCAGGCTGTGATGGCTTTGGTTACACAGCTTGCAGCTGCAGTGGATGGGCATCAGTGTTATGGGCTGACCATGGGGATCCCATGAGTCCGCCGATCGGTCAGCACCAGTGGCCAGCCCAGTTACTGCTTGCATTGAGGTTAACCCCCCACCTGTGGTCAAGTGGAGGGTGGCATCAGGGCCTGGAAGGCTGCGAAAGACTTACTGGTTAGTCTGACGAACTGTTTCCAGGTGATGTCTGAGGTTGACACTGTCCCTCAGCCAGAAGCAATCGCTTGTCCTGTTTCAGAGGAAACCTCTCACCATGCAAGATCTGGGCGGTCACAGGGGGTGAGAGCATTGGTAGTTGGGAGCTCCAATGTTAAGGACATGGTTGCCAAAAAGGGTAAGAAAGTCAATGTGCACTCCTTGTGCGTACTGGGTGGTGTCATCTCAGACGCGGAATGCGTCCTTCCGGATGCCATGATGAGCACAGGGTGCAGCCAACTGCAGGTGGTGGCTCACGTCGGTACCAATAATGCGTGTCGCTTTGGACTGAAAGAGATTCTCTGTGTATTTGTGCGGCTAACAGAAGTGGTAAAGGTTGCCAGTCTTGCTTGCGAGATGAAAGCAGAGCTGATCATTTGCAGCATAGTCGACAGGACCGATTGCGGACCTCTGGTACAGAACTGAGTGGAGGTTCTGAATCAGAGGCTCAGAAGGTTCTGCTATGTGTAGACTGCAGTTTCCTCGACTTGCGCTATAGGGTGGTTGGGTTTTGGGTTACGCTGAATACGTCAGGAAACCATTACACGCAAGAAGTGGTACACAGGCAGCAGGGGCTGTGTAGCGTAGACCGAGCGGTTTTTTAGGTTAGAGGGTCTCAGGGAAACACAAAAAAGGCTTCAGTCTCAAACAGTGCAGGTCGAACACAGGAAGAGCGTACGTCTAGGAATCATCGGTACAACAGTTGTAAATTGTCGTAGGTGTGATGGGAAAGAGCCCCAAGTGCTAATAGAAAGCGCTGATGTTCAAATCGGTATCGGCACTGAAAGCTGGCTGAAGTCGAATATAAGTTCAGTCGACAATTTTGCGAAGGGCCTAATGGTGCTCAGAAATGATGGGCTAAATGCAGTTGGCTGTGCGTCTTTGTTGCTGTTAGAAGTAGTTTATCTGAAATTGAAGTAGTGGGTTAGTGTGGGCAGAGTTCATTCTTGACAGCCGGAATAAAATAATGATTAGATCCTTTTACCGACCTCCCAAAAAGATGATACAATTGCTGAAACGTACAAAGAAAACTTGAATCTAATTTCAAACACGTAGGTGACTCATACAATTATAGTTGCTGGTGTTTTCAATTTACCTCGACATGTTGGCGAAAATACATTTTTAAATTCAGTGGTGCACACAAAAAATCATCCGAAATCGTGCTAAACGCATTCTCTGAAAATTATTTAGAGCAATTAGTTCATAAACTTACGGTTGTGAAAATACACTTGACACCCTTACTAACAGATAATTCTGAGTTAATAACGAGCATAAAAAGGAATACAGTGGAAACAGGACAAAAAAATAAAAGGAAACGAAAAATATACCTATTCAAAAAATCAGATAAAAATTCACCTGACGCCTTCCTGAGAGAAAATCACCACTCCTTCCAAATTAGCAATGTAAGAGCAGACCAGATGTGGCTTGAATTCAAATAAATAGTATCGACAGCAATTGAGAAATTTACACCAAATCAATTAACAAACGACGGAGCTGATTCCTTATGGCACACAAAACAGGTCAGAACGCTTTTGCAGAAACAACGAAAAAAGCATGCAAAATTTAAATGAACCCAAATTCCCCAAGAATGGCGATCTTTTACGAAAGGTCGAAATTCAGCCTGGACTTCAATGCGAGATGATTATAATAGTTTTCACAACAAAACTTTTAAACCTAACTAACTTAAAGACATCACACACATCCATGCCCGAGGCAGGATTCGAACCTGCGATCGTAATCAAGAACAGCTGCCAACATGAGTAACGTAGAAGTAAATATCCTGAGAGTAGTGAAGCAGCTTAAATCATTTAATGCAAACAAGTCTTTCGGTGTGAACTGTATACCAATTAGATTGCTTTCAGAGTATACTTATGCAATAGGTCCACACTTAACAATCATATACGACCGACCGGTCGACAAAGATCCCTACCCAAAGACTGGGACGTTGCACAGGTCACACCAATATTCAAGAAATGTGGTAGGAGTAATCCTCTAAATTGCAGGTCCATATCATTAACGTCGTACGCAGCAGAATTTTGGAACATGTATTGTGTTCGAACATAATGAATTACCTCGAAGAGACCGGTCTATTAACACACAGTTAATACGGATTTAGAAGATTTCGATCTTGTGAATCACAACTGGCTCTTTATACACACGAAGAATTGAGTAATATTTCAGATTGACTCCGTATTTCTAGATTTACAGAAGCCTTTTGACATTAAACTTCACAAGCGGCTTGTAACTCTCTGTTATGTGACTGGATTCGTGAATTCATGTCAGAGAAGTCATAGTTCGAAGTAATCGACGGAAAGTCGTCGAGTAAAGCAGAAGTGATTTCTGGCGTTCCCCAAGGTTGCGGAATAGGCCCTCTACTGTTCCTCATCTATAATAAAGGATTTAGGAGACAGTGTGAGCAACCGTCTCAGGTATTTGCAGATAATGCTGCCGTTGATTGTCTAGTAAAGTCATCAGAAGATCAAGACAGACAGCAAAAAGATTTAGAAAAGCTATATACATGGTACGACAATTGGCAATTGAACCTAAATAATGAAAAGTGCAAGGTCATCCACGTGAGTGTTAAAAGGAATCCGTTAAACTTCGGTTACACGATAATCAGTCAAATCTAAACATCGTAAATTCAGCTAAATACGTAGGAATTACAATTAGGAACAACTTAAATTGGAAAGAATACATAGAAAATGTTGTGGGGAAGGAGAACCAAAGACTGCGCTTTATTGGCAGAGCACTTACAAGATGTAACAGATCTACTAAAGAGACTGCCTATACTACACTCGTCCGTCCTCTTTTGGAGTACTTCTGCTGGATATGGGATCCTTAACAGATAGGACTAACGGAATTCATCGAGAAAGTTCCAGGAAGAGCAGCATGTTTTGTATTATTCACAAATAGGGGAGTGAGTGTCACTGGTATGATACAGGATTTGGGGTGGACATCATTAAAACAATGGAGGTTCTCGTTCCGGTGGAATCTCACGAAACTTCAATCACCAACTTTCTCTTCCGAATGCGAAAATATTTTGTGGACGCCAGCCTACGTAGGGAGAAACGATCATCATAATAAAATAAGGGAAATGAAGCTCGTACGGAAATATATAGGTGCTTTTTTTTCGTGGCTATTCGACAATGCAATAATAGAGAATTTCTGTGAAGGTGATTTGATAAACCCTCTGCCAGGCACTTAAGCGTGATTTCCAAAGTATCCATGGAGTTATAGATGTAGATGTAGGTAAACCACTTGTTGACCGCTATTCAGGAATCTGCGATTTCTGAGATTGATCTATTAGTACATATTTTCTTTAAAGTCGTTTCTCATTAGTAATATGAGCTTACTGCCAAGATTTATCAGCTTTCACTTAGTTGATACTAGGCAGAAATCTTGTCTCCATTGCGATCGCAACTCATTCACTCTTGTGTTGGAAGATGTGCAGTATTCTGCTGGACCCATTTTCAATAAAGTACCACAAGAATTAAAAAAAAATTGTTAGGATTAATCCGCGCACTTTCAAGTCCAAGTTGAAGAATTTCGTTGGGGCTCACTTGGTCTATTGTGTTGGAGAAGTACTGGAAAAATTAAGTAGATTCCTCTGTTACATTGTCGATTATGCTAGTATATACTCAGTACTTGCCATATGATTAGGATTCGTGTACATTTTATTTATTCTATTGTTAACTATTCTGATATTATTAATTACTTGAATAGAACATATAAATGCTTCACAATAATATCCAACCGCTCGGCTTCTTAGTCCATCGTCAGATAACTTAATGCTGAACAGATAGTGCACACAAGTTCAGTGAGGATTCGTATTTCAGTGTTATGTTTAGTTTTAAGCACTCGCGATTGAATCAGATATGTGTGTGGCTTTGGACGTCAGTTTCACTAAGCGTTGTACAAGACGGATAATTGAGCTTCGCTAGAACATTATAAAATATTTATGGAATATTCTTTCGGTTCTTGGAGAAACATAGACATGAAGAGGTTGAAAAAATCAGCCAACCAGTTGCAAATAAAGGTTTAGTAGCGCTTTACCTAGGTTTCGGTATTTGTAAAAATATCTTCTTCAGAAGTGGTGGCTGTGTTACATTACATGACGGGACAGTGATACATTAGATTAGATGTAGCGGCTCTTATAATAAACAAAAGAAACAAAAAAAAGAAAAATTATCGCAAGCCATGGCTTTAGATAGGAGCCAAATTATAAAATGGTTCAAATGGCTCTAAGCTCTATGGGCCTTAACATCTGAGGTCATCAGTCCCCTAGACTTAGAACTAGTTAAACCTAACTAACCTAAGGACATCACACACATCCAAGCCCGAGGAAGGATTCGAACCTGCGAGCGTAGCAGCAGCGCGGTTCCAGACTGTAGAACCTAGAACCGCTCGGCCACAGAGGCCGACGCCAAATTACATATATCGTACTTCAGAATGAATGCTCACTAGTAAATACCCACAGGTAGAGGCTGTTGTCAACATAAAATTGTAAAAGGTGTCACAGAATAAAATATTTTCATACGTTACGTGTACCATATGCCACAGAGTAAGGCCAACCTCTGACGCCTATTACAATTTTTTGATGATAAGAGCTTCTACCTGTGGGCGTTTACTCGTGAGCATTCATTCTGATGTACGATATAAGTAATTTGGTTGCTGTCTAAAACCATGGCTTGCGATAAATTTTGTTTTGTCAATTTTATATATGATGAGAGCCGCTCGGCTTCATCTAATCTAATGTACCAATGTACCATCATGTAATGTAACAAGGCCAGTACTTCTGAAGAAGATATTTTTACAAACATCTAAAGCTAGGCCAAAGGCTAATAAACCTTTATTTGCAACCGCTTGGCTGATTTTTCAACGTCTTCATGTCTATGTTCCTCCAAGAACCGACGGAATATTCCATAAATATTGTTCTAGTGTCAATTTCACGTATTGACTCGTTCCAATCATGACGACGTGCTCTTCCGATTTGTTCCTACGCAACTAGACGTATAAAATAATAAAATGAAAATAGATTTTGGAAAGGAAGATCGCTTTTGCTAGCACGGTCAGACATCGGTTTTCCGAACGTCTCTTCTTTTACAGGTGTGGTGCCTTTCAAGCCTATTTAGTCAGCACGATGGTATGATGTTGTCGCTACTTTTGTAAGTCGATTTTCCTCAAGTATTGTATTTTTGAGTTGTGTCACTGTTCTTGCCGAGGTGAGACGTATTAATTTCCCTCGAGATCTAAAGCATTACATCATTTTACTCACACACGGTAGGAGTGAACGTGAAAACAGATGTGTCACTTATGTTTACGCACAAATGATGATGTCCTGCTTCCCAGTAGATAAGACTGCAGTACTGCCGAGCTGAAGGAAAGCAAGAGGTGACGAATGGGGACTGCGGTCGACGGAGGCTTTTTTACGCCGGCTGCTGTGTTCCGCTCACTGTCAGAGACAGCCTGAGGACGCCCCAGGGGAAAGCGGTCGGTCGTTTGCGCGTCCGCGGTAGGAGCGCGCCGTGCTGCGTACACAGTGCAGCAGTTCTGTCCTGGCGGTCAGTGACGCCGCAGCAGACAGACAGAGACGCGCCTCGCCACACTTGGTGCATCTGGCGGGCGTCGTCTGGGCGCGACCATAAACAGGATGGCCGGAAAACCGCACGCCGGAAGCGCCGCCGGGCTTTCTCGCAGCCGCCGTTGCGACAGCAGGATGTAGCCTGTGTCGGAGGCGCGCATTCCGCCTAATCCGAGTGTCTGGCAGCAGGCAGGGTCTCCCCTGGAGAGCCGCCTCACCTTTCTCAGAAGTCCTCCTCCACCTATTTATACAGTACCTTGTGTCGGAATTCCAGCGGAAAGAAAGGGAAGGGAAGAGTGCGACAACCGAAGCGTACATGGAAATCATGCTAGTTAGCGATTCATCTACATCTACACGTCTACATCTACGTCTACATGGACACTCTGCGATCACATTTAAGTGCCTGGCAGAGAGTTCATCGAACCACCTTCACAACAATTCTCCATTATTCCAATTTCGAAAAATGCGCGGAACAAAAACGAACACCCATATTTTTCGGTCCGAGCTCTGACTTCCCTTATTTTGTTCAAATGGCTCTGAGCACTATGGGACTTAACTGCTGGGGTCATCAGTCCCCTAGAACTTAGAACTACTTAAACCTAACTAACCTAAGGACATAACACACATCCATGCCCGAGGCAAGATTCGAACCTGCGACCGTAGCGGTCGCGCGGTTCCAGACTGAAGCGCCTAGAACCGCTCGGCCACACTGGCCGGCCCTTATTTTGTTATGGTAATCGTTTCTCCCTGTGTAGGTCGGCGACAACAAAATATTTCCGCATTCAGAGGAGAAAGTTGGTGACAGAAATTTCGTGAGAAGATTCAGCCGCAACGAAAAACGCCTTTGTTTTAGTGGTGTCCACCCTAAATCCTGCATGAATTCAGTGACACTCTCTATCCTATTTCGCGGCCCTTCTTTTAACTTTCTCGGTGTACCCCGTTAATCCTACCTGGAACGGTTTCCACGCCGCGCAGCAGTATTCTAAAAGAGGGCGGACAAGCGTAGTGTACGCAGTCTCTTAAATATCTCCGTTACATTTTCTAAGTGTCCTGCCAATAAAACGCAGTCTATGGTTAGCCTACCCCACAAGATTTTCTACGTGTTCTTTCCCATTTAAGTTCTTTGTAATTGTAATTACCAGGTATTTACTTGAATTTACGGCCCTTAGATTTGACTGATTTATCGTGTAACCGAAGTTTAACGGATTTCTTTTAGCACTCATGTGGATGACCTCACACTTTTCGTTATTTAGGGTCAATTTCCACTTTTCGCATCATGCAGATACCTTTCCTAAATCGTTTTGCAATTCGTTTTGATCTTCTAATGCCTTTACTAGTCGATAAATTACAGAGTCCTCTGCAAACAACGAATGAACGCTGCTCATACTGTCTCCTAAATCGTTTGTATATATGAGGAACAGCGAATTGCCCATAACACTACCTTGGGGAACGCCAGAAATCACTTCTGTTTTACCCGATGACTTTATCAATTACTACGAACTGTGACCTCTCTCTTATACGAAATCACGAATGCAGTCACATAACTGAGAGGATATTCCATAAGCACGCAATTTCACTACAAGCTGCTTGCGTTGTACAGTGTCAAAAGCCTTCCGGAAATCCAGAAATACGGAATCAATTTGAAAGCCCTTGTCAATAGCACTCAACACTTCGTGTGAGCAAAGAGGTAGTTGTGTTTCACAAGAACGATATTTTCTAAATCCGTGTTGACTGTGTCCCTCAGACACTACTCCATTTTATTACTTTGAGTGTCACAGAGTCTCTCTCTCTCCCTCTCTCTCTCTCTCTCTCTCTCTCTCTCTCTGTCTCTCTCTCCCTCTCTCTCCCACCTCCCCCGTTAGAAGAGGAACGGAAATAACGCGTGTCCGTGAAGTAGGGACGAATCAGAATTTTGCGTCATTTTGTCATACGACGTTTGGCAGCCTTTTATTTATTTATTTATTTTTTTATTTTTTTTATCTGCGATCCTTCCCATTAGTGGCCTGATAGATTTTGTGCAGTGAGCATTGTTGTTTGATGTTTGTTTTCGTCATGTAGTAGGTGAAAACTGAGCAACTTATCCGAGTGATAAAACGAGAAACAGTGAAAGTCTCACGGCAACCGTTCGTGATTTCCGTGTGACACTCGGACGTAATGTTGTTCGGAAGTTGGAGACCAAAGGTTCTGTTTCAGCTTAAGGAAACAGGACGACTGCTTTCTGTTCGAACACAAGAAAACATTGCTGCTATCGTGCGTGACAACGCGTCTAGAAAATCTGTTCGCCAACGAGCTCAACAGTTGACTCTACAAGCGGGTTCAAATGGCTCTGAACACTATGAGACTTAACATCTGAGGTCATCAGGTCCCTAGACTTACAACTACTTAAACCTAACTAACCTAAGGACATCACATTTCTTCATACCCGAGGCAGGATTCGAATCTGCGACCGTAGCAGCAGCGTGGTTCCGGACTGAAGCGGTTAGAACCGCTCGGTCACAGGGGCCGGCCTACAAGCGGGGAACGAGAACTTTATAAAAAGTATAACTTTCTCAGATGAGGCCCGCTTCCAGATCAGTGGTTTCGTCAAGAAGCAGAGCTGCAGAATTTGGGTAACGAGAATCCGCGGGTGACTGTGGAAGACGATGTGCATCCACAACTACAGTGTGGTGTGAGTTCTGGGCAGGAGGAGTGATCGACCCGGACTTTTTTGAAAATGATGAGGAAGCTGCTGTCACTGTGAAAGGCGACCGTTACCGAAAGATGCTCTCTGATTGGCTGTAACGCCGGAAATGCATATCCTCCTATTTCCATCTATTGCACTGCAAATTTTTTCCTTATTTTGTTACCTGAAGATATAACATTTCTGTGTCTTTGTATATTGTAATTGTTTTACTATTTGTATATATATGCATTTATGTCGATGTATAATTGGTTTGTTTTGTGAATATTATTTGTATTTATACGCTGGATCTGGCCTAGGGAAAACTATACTATCGAACGAATACATCGATAGGTCGTGTGGAGAACGAAAGTGTTTAGGATCTTTGGTAGTGTTAACTCTGCCGCGTGGAGCGCGGGCTGAGCAGAGAGAGTCTGGCTGGAGTGGGGCAGTGGAGCAGGTGTGTAGTGTGAAGCTCCCGCGAGTTGCCGCGCTTTCGGGGTTTGGCAGAATGTAATTGCGCTCGACTTCCGATGATAGTTTCTGACATGGTGTCGCGGACGGGAAGCATCAGCTGGCGCACATCAAGAGCCCGTTTCGTCTGGTGACCGTGTCGAGAAGAAGGCGCGCCAACATCCAGCTTCTGCAACAGCGACGGCCGACAATGAGTGACTGTCGCCACCTCCTCGATCGACGGCTTCAAACCTTCAATCAACCAACAAGGAAGACTGGAAGCACGTAAAGTTTTAGAACTGTATGGCAGACCTCAGCTTTTCAAACTTTTAAAATTGTTGCATCACAAAATTACAGCAACTTAGCATGAACGTTTGTTGCTCATTGTCCCAATTGCATTACCAAGCAGGGTCCCTTCCTTTTCCGGAATGAACCCGAGTGTCCGGAACGAACCCGAGTGTCGTTGAAATTCAAACGCCAGCATCATTCGATTTCAATGCTTTAATTTCAAAGTTCAGTTAAGGCATTCATAGCTGGCTACAATATTTAGATTACACAAGCACAAATTAAGAGTGCGAGTTTTGTTACCGTATTTTACCTTACCTGTGACTGCAGCTCAGCTTGGTACGTACTAAATTTTACTACTGTTAATTGTTCAGAATCATTTAATTCAAGTTCAAAGTTAAATCCCTTATTTCTAAATTGCGTAGATTCAAGTAGCTTTTGAAATGATTGTTGAGGTAGCCCAAGACTAACCGTATTTTACTGAATTTCGATGTGCTTCAGAAACAAAGCTCCCTATTAATTTCAGTCACTAAATTAACTTTCACTTTTCCGGTTTTATTAATTCTTTTGCTAAATTAAGTCAGAGTGTAGCGAAATTTATTACTTCTGACAAACTTTCAGTTTTCACACTACACGTGTCAACCTTCAGTTGCCACGCTTCTAGTGCTAATTATATGTGTAATAACCTTTCTTTTTCAGTTACTATAGTAATTGTCCTTAGAACTGGCGACCGTAATTTCCCCCAAATCTCAAATATCTAATTACCGCTAGTTAATTGTTAACGTAACGGCCGCACATTTACTTTCTTTATTAACTTTACCCCTTTTCAAAATTAATTTCCACCAGTTTAATTAGCATTTTTCCTTTCATTTAGATGTAACCCTTTCCTCCCTCTTTACCGACAAATTAACTTCGGTGACGATTGCTTTTCCCAAATTTCCATTAGGTACACGCAGTTTAATTTTTCACTGTCATTAAGGTCGATAAGTGAGGTGGAGGTTACATGGTTTTTCCCATTTATTGATGAAAATGACGATTTTTGGTTTCAGCAAGATGGTGCGACATGTTACACATCCCTTGAAACGATTGCTCTGCTGAATGAAAAGTTTCCTCAAAAAATTATCTCTTTGCGTGGCAACCACGAAAGGCCTGTCAGATCACGCTATCTTACGCCTTGTGACTTTTTTTTGTGGAGATCTGTGAAATCAAAGCTATATGTAAACAAACCACAAACAATACACCAATTAAAGGATGAAATTAAAAGGGTTGTTAACGGCATCCCGCCATATGTTTGTCAACGCGTCATCGAGAACTTCAGTGAACGCATTTCTCGTTGCCGCGCGGCCTTGACGATATAATTTTTCATATATAAATGAAAGGAGTTACTTAATGTGCGTCGACCGTTGTGGCAGAGCGATTCTAGGCGCTTCATTCTGGAACCGCCCTGCTGCTACGGTCGCAGGTTCGAATCCTGCCTCGGGCATAGATGTGTGTGATTGTTTGTGATGTCCTTAGGTTAGTTAGGTTTAAGCAGTTCTAAGTCTAGGGGACTGATGATCTCAGATGTTAAGTCCTACATTTTCAATCAGTTTTGTATGTTATATAGCACTTTAATATTCGTCCCTACTTCCCGGCCGCCCTCTAGGTACACTATCATCTCGAAAGCCACCTGCAACAGAGGGTGAAACATTGATTGATGTAAAAAATGGAGGCTCTATGACAAACATGGTAAAGTTTTACTGACGAAAATTAGGCTTTAACGTCCAGTTGAAGGAACTGTCCGGCCATTCATCTGGATGAAAACACGTAAAACCTAAATTTCGATGGCGAGATGGGAATTTGAATTACGCTTCTTCCGAATGAGGTCGCTGTGCATCGCCAACAACCAGTATACCACTTCGCTCAGTTTGATGAATTGATTAGTACAAGCATACTCTGTCTCCGTCTTCTACCCTGGGCATTTTATGTACCGCATTTATGTAACTGCAACACCTGGATGGGCAATGAGTCCGTCACCTTGCAGATGCACAATTACGCTCGGCCTACTGCGGGAATCTCGAAGTAGCGAGCATGGAAGTCATGGACGGGGAATGCGGATAGGTGGCGCTGCGCGGGAATCAGGGTCGTCGGCACAGAGGCATGCCGAGATGGTCCGTAATTGCGGTAAACGCAGTGTACGGATGCCTAGTAAGCAAGAGATCCCGCGTTCGAATCCCCGTCCTACAAACATTTTCACTCGTCGCCGCTGATTCTGCATAAAGTCCCGTTGCAGCTGACATCAATAGTTCCTTCCTTTTCCCCTCTTCCCCTTCCATCAGCCGAGAAATCACCGTAAGTACAAATCAACCTATTCTTAACGACTGCTTTCGATCTAAAAAGCAAATCAAAATGTAAATAACTTAATTACAGGCCACTGATGATGCTTTACCTCAATAAAGCGAAACACGTCTGGTGAAACAATCACGCATTTTTGTAGTTGCAAGTACAATACACAAATACCCTCAAGAACACTACATCATTATTTACTCCATTCGCAGATTAATAATTTCTGCTGTGAGGAGTAGTATGTTTTTTGGATGCTTAGTACCTCGTATACATGGTATAATCAAGCCATTAATACTTATTTTCCTCTGCGCAGCAAGTCAGGTGTTCAAGTGTGGACACTTGGACACAAAATGGTTAGTCTATACCGACACATATATCTGTGTGTGTGTGTGTGTGTGTGTGTGTGTGTGTGTGTGTGTGTGTGTGTGTGCAGGATAGGAGGCCCATTTGGTAAATGTGTATCATATTCATGTAACTAAACATATTTACATGTGGTTCCATTGCTTTGCAACAATATTCAGCCATTTTGTCAGAATATATAATGCTATGTAGTAATTGTAAAGAAACACGCATAGAATTGAGAAGTTCACAAAGCCTCATCACTCTCGATTGTCAGCACTTTATTTACTGTCTCCAGTAAGCAGTAGGATCTCCTCTCGTGTTACGTTGAGCTCGGTGATGTCCAGGCCGAGCGTACAGCTGATGCAGCCACTGGATGTTGTCTACATTCTCCGAAAATTTTCTTTGAATGTCGTCCCAAAGGTACACTATGGGGATTAGATCAGGAGACTGAGCAGACGTGTCTTTCAAACCGATCAGACAACACTTTGGTTGGGTTTCGGGGTGGTGGTAGAGGTGGGGATGGGAGAAACATCGATGACGTCATCAATGACACACAATGTCGATGAACTCTCCTTACATAACTACTTATGAGGTGTTGTACGGAAAGGCCCAGCTGCATGAACAGAAGCAAATGTTTATCAGAAGGGGAGACGTCTGGCGAATATTGCGGGTGGCGTGAGACATGCCCATTAATGTCTCTTCAAGATTTCCTTCATTCGATTTACAATACGTGTTTTGTCAGTGGCATGAAGCAGAACGACATTGTTATCTCCTGTGCATATTGCGGGCGTATGTCTTTGAGTGTGGTATTCAAACTGAGTAATTTTGCTTTGTATCATGCAGCATTAAGTCGGGTGATGCTGAGGGAATTAGATTAGGAAATGAGACACTTAAAGTAGTAAAGGAGTTTTGCTATTTAGGGAGTAAAATAACCGATGATGGTCGAAGTAGAGAGGATATAAAATGTAGACTGGCAATGGCAAGGAAAGCGTTTCTCAAGAAGAGGACTTTGTTAACATCGAGTATAGATTTAAGTGTCAGGAAATCATTTCTGAAAGTATTTGTATGGAGTGTAGCCATGTATGGAAGTGAAACATGGACGATAACTAGTTTGGACAAGAAGAGAATAGAAGCTTTCGAAATGTGGTGCTACAGAAGAATGCTGAAGATAAGGTGGGTAGATCACGTAACTAATGAGGAGGTATTGAATAGGAGTGGGGAGAAGAGAAGTTTGTGGCACAACTTGACTAGAAGAAGGGATCGGATGGTAGGACATGTTTTGAGGCATCAAGGGATCACAAATTTAGCTTTGGAGGGCAGTGTGGAGGGTAAAAATCGTAGAGGGAGACCAAGATATGAATACACTAAGCAGATTCAGAAGGATGTAGGTTGCAGTAGATACTGGGAGATGAAGAAGCTTGCACAGGATAGAGTAGCATGGAGAGCTGCATCAAACCAGTCTCAGGACTGAAGACCACAACAACAACATCATGCAGCATTCACCCTCTGACTTTGTAGCAGCCGATCGTGGTACGCCTCTCTAACCAGGACGTACTTTGACTTTCACCTTACAATCGTTGTCTTTGAATCGTCCAAAACAATCTCTATACAGTGTTCTCGAGAGAGCACGCTCTCCATACGCTTCGACTAACAAACGATAACTACCCACGGCAACTTTATTGAGATGAAAGCAGAAGAGTAACACTTCCCGCAAATGCTGTTTTGTAAGTACAAAATCCGACATGTCCAAGGCACGAAATAGACATATTCTTTTCATTCCACTCGGAAGTCACACACAGATCTGAAAGCTTAATGTATCTATCGTCCAGTAGGCCCCATGTCACAACTACTACCCCCGTTTCGCCGACAGCAAAAAATAGTTCAAGATCGCAATATAATCGAAACGAGAACATTGTGAAAAACGTAGGTAGGTCGAACTAAGTGATGTTGGAGGCATTGACATTTCCCACACAAGCGACTGTAGGCCACTGAATGAGGAACTGGTGGGTTGCGAATACTGCCGACTGTCCCCGTGTCCGACACGAATTGAAAGCGGGAAAGAATACATGGCGAACGACAATATGTATTTTGTACTCCATCTTACTAATGAGATGGTTCACTAAGAAACGAGCTGACACAATGCGTGCGGGTAAGGAGACAGGTGAGGTTCCGTTGCTCTCAGTTTGCTGAGGATAAGGAATCAGACAATACGGGAACTGCCGACTCGGAAATGAACCATGGGAGTAACAAAACGGTTCAGGCAGTAACAAGACGGTACTTCGAGTCTGGTGGAATACTCCTTACTCAGTAACAGATATACACTGACGGAAAAAAATCTTACGCCAAAATGTAATTAATGCAGAGAAATGAAATGTGGTGAATGCATTTGTCTAGGAGACATACTTAAGTGATTAACACCGCAGGATCACAGGTTAATGTAAACACGAGATAAACCATTGCAAATGTGAAATGCTGGACATTAACAACCGATTTAACTGTCAGAAATTTGACTTCAAGCATGCAAACATGTACAGGGTGTTTCAAAAATGACCGGTATATTTGAAACGGCAATAAAAACTAAACGAGCAGCGATAGAAATACACCGTTTGTTGCAATATGCTTGGGACAACAGTACATTTTCAGGCAGACAAACTTTCGAAATTACAGTAGTTACAATTTTCAACAACAGATGGCGCTGCGGTCTGGGAAACTCTATAGTACGATATTTTCCACATATCCACCATGCGTAGCAATAATATGGCGTAGTCTCTGAATGAAATTACCCGAAACCTTTGACAACGTGTCTCGCGGAATGGCTTCACATGCAGATGAGATGTACTGCTTCAGCTGTTCAATTGTTTCTGGATTCTGGCGGTACACCTGGTCTTTCAAGTGTCCCCACAGAAAGAAGTCACAGGGGTTCATGTCTGGCGAATAGGGAGGCCAATCCACGCCGCCTCCTGTATGTTTCGGATAGCCCAAAGCAATCACACGATCATCGAAATATTCATTCAGGAAATTAAAGACGTCGCCCGTGTGATGTGGCCGGGCACCATCTTGCACAAACCACGAGGTGTTCGCAGTGTCGTCTAAGGCAGTTTGTACCGCCACAAATTCACGAAGAATGTCCAGATAGCGTGATGCAGTAATCGTTTCGGATCTGAAAAATGGGCCAATAATTCCTTTGGAAGAAATGGCGGCCCAGACCAGTACTTTTTGAGGATGCAGGGACAATGGGACTGCAACATAGGGCTTTTCGGTTCCCCATATGCGCCAGTTCTGTTTATTGACGAAGCCGTCCAGGTAAAAATAAGCTTCGTCAGTAAACCAAATACTGCCCACATGCATATCGCCGTCATCAATCCTGTACACTATATCGTTAGCGAATGTCTCTCGTGCAGCAATGGTAGCGGCGCTGAGGGGTTGCCGCGTTTGAATTTTGTATGGATAGAGGTGTAACCTCTGGCGCATGAGACGATATGTGGACGTTGGCGTCGTTTGAACCGCAGCTGCAACACGGCGAACGGAAACCCAAGGCCGCTGTCGGATCACCTGCTGCACTAGCTGCGCGTTGCCCTCTGTGGTTGCCGTACGTGGTCGCCCTACCTTTCCAGCACGTTCATCCGTCACGTTCCCAGTCCGTTGAAATTTTTGAAACAGATCCTTTATTGTATCGCGTTTCGGTCCTTTGGTTACATTAAACCTCCGTTGAAAACTTCGTCTTGTTGCAACAACACTGTGTTCTAGGCGGTGGAATTCCAACACCAGAAAAATCCTCTGTTCTAAGGAATAAACCATGTTGTCTACAGCACACTTGCACGTTGTGAACAGCACAGGCTTACAGCAGAAAGACGACGTACAGAATGGCGCACCCACAGACTGCGTTGTCTTCTATATCTTTCACATCACTTGCAGCGCCATCTGTTGTTGAAAATTGTAACTACTGTAATTTCGAAAGTTTGTCTGCCTGAAAATGTACTGTTGTCCCAAGCATATTGCAACAAACGGTGTATTTCTATCGCTGCTCGTTTAGTTTTTATTGCCGTTTCAAATATACCGGTCATTTTTGAAACACCCTGTATGTATTGTGTTGCACAGGTTCCGGATGTTAGTTTTTGGGGCGGCGTTCCATGCTTGTTGCGCGTGGTCGGTCAACACAAGGACAGTTAATGCTAATTTGTCGATTATACTGGAGTTGTCGTCTGGTGGTGTCCCATACGTACTCGACTGGAGGCAGATCTGGTGATTGAGCAGGCCAAGGCAACGTGTCGACACACTGTGGAGCACGCTGCGTTACAACAGCGGTAAGTGGGCGAGCTTTACCCTGTTGGAAAACGTCTCCTGGGATGCTGTTCATGAATGGCAGCGTAACAAGTCTAATCACCAGAGTACCGTACAAATTTGCAATCAGGGTGCGTGGGATAACCACGAGAATGCTCCTGCTGTCATGCGAACTCGCAGCCCAGACCATAGCTCCAGGTGAAGTTCCAGTGTGTCTACCACGCAGACACGTTGAAACGTCCCCCTAGAAAAATTTATACAAGACTGTGCTTAAACTGACACACAATATTTTTTAGCGCAACGCAATCTGACTTTCAGAAATCCCTACAAAGGAATGGCCCTGACTAACATTAACCTGTACCTTTCACAAATCACTTACCTCACCAAAAATCTTCGTTACTCGAACTACTGCAATACAGCGAGCGCCACTACTGCCAGCTAAATAAAAGATTCAAACTACGGAAGTCACTAACTACTGATAGGGATAGTTAGCAAATGAAAGATTTTAATAGAGAACAAACAATGTATTTACCTTAATAGTCATAATATATATAGCAGTTCATGACATCAATTTTTACAAATTTCGAACTCCGCCATCTCTCTCCTCACATCCACCACTGCTGGCGGCTCACCTCCAACTGCGCAACGCTACGCGCTGTTCACATCCAGCTGCCGCTGCCCAACACTACAATGGCAGACAACAATGCAAACTAGCCACAGACTGCACACAGCACAGCCAGTGATTTTCATACAGAGAGCGCTACGTGGCGGCCGCGTTACCAATATAAGAACCTAAACAGCCTACTTACATAAAGAAAACATAAACAGCCTACTTACATAGCCCCCATGCTCCCCACAAAAAATTTTACAAAATATTTTTGGGCAGTGGCCAATAATGGTTTGAAAAAATTTTTCATAGTTACAATAACAAAGATATCAAATGCACACACTTATTTATACAATGTTGGTCAAAGGCTAAAATTTTCTCACAGTCCATAAAGACAGTCCAGATTGTTCATCACAGTAAAATTTCAGTGTTTTTTTTTTTTTTTCAAAGTGTGAGCGTTAAAAGACAATGCACACGGAAGTAGTGGATGTTAATGCAGTCTTGAAGAAGTAGTGTTGTCCTTCCAACGGAAAGACAGTGCTGACTCTTGACATGCTGACAGGTAATGGGCCACAACAGAGCAAACCCACTGTAGTCCTGGTAGAAATAATGGTATTGGTGGGTCATAAAAGATGCAGACCCACTGTAGTCCTTGTGGAGATGGACAGCAGCCATCTGCTGCGACTGTGCAGGTGCACAATCACCATCGAAGAGTCTTGCAGAGAAGATAGCAAGTCCATAAACCCCCACTTGTGCACGCCCAAAGTTTTTGGAATTGTCCTTAGAACCAGCAATGCTGTTATCCAGTCTAAGGGGACGTTTCAACGTTGGTTGCACACCTTCAACTGACCTCGTTCACACCAACACATGGCCATCACTGGCACCAGAGTAGAACCAGGTTTCATCAAAAAGCACAGCAGACCTGCACCCTGCCCTCAAATGAGCCCTCGCTTGATACCACGGAAGTCGCAAATGGCGTTGGTTTGGAGATGTATTGTATGGAACTGGGGATCTAGAAACGACGGAGAGGCTTCGTCCCCACCTTAACCCTCAATTGTTCTCAACCCTACTACAGGCTACAGCAGTCCACTCACCCCACCGCCGCCTCACAACGAACGCAAGGTTATTGTGCGGTTCGGTCCCCAGTGGACCTCCCCGGGAACGCCTCACAACCAGACGAGTGTAACCCCAAATGTTTGCGTGGTGGAGTAATTATGGTGCAAGCGTACGTGGGGACAGTGTTTGCGCAGCAATCGCCGACATAGTGTAACTGAGGCGTAATAAGGGGAACCAGCCCGCATTCGCCGAGGCAGATGGAAAACTGCCTTAAAAACCATCCACAGGCTGGCCGGCACACCGGACCTCGACACTAATCCGCCGGGCGGATTCGTGCCGGAGACCGGCACGCCTTCCCGCACGGAAAGCAGTGCGGTAGACCGCACGGCTAGCCGGGCGGGCTGATTTGGGCGGTTAGCGGAATGCACGCTACAGGGCATCTGAACCGGAAGTTTCGTTGAAGTAACCGATTTGTAACAGTTCGTTGTGTTACTGCAGTGCCAGCTGTTGCTAAAATTGTGGCTACATCGCAGTGCAGTATCGCAGAAGGCACATCGAGCTTCTCGTAGCCGTATTACACGACCTCAATCAAACTGAGTGAAGTGTTGATAATGGCCTCTTTGTCGCTTGAAAGGCATTCTTGAGTAACATCAGCTCACCGCGTCCGGTCTCGAAGGTAACTAACGCCCACGACCGTTACAGCGTGTGTTTAAAGCAAACCTGATTCGTATCCTCATAGTGTGTACTGGTCTATGCTGACTGTCGTAGTTTTTCTCCTGGTTTACTGTAGACCCGAAGATGACAGCTAGACTTTGTCGAAACAAGTCACAGAGGAAATAAAAATATTTCAGCACGTAATCTGGGGTTTAAAAATCCTTATTTATGTAATGGAAGTGTTCAATACACATTTTTTCCTCGAGAATTGCAGAGCCCGATACACTAATTTAGGAGACGATCCAGTGAGATCGGAGTCAAGATTTCACTTTTGCAATAATTTTGATGGTACAATCATTAACATGATTTATGTACGAAAATGAATGATGAAACTAACTTAAGATTAATTATTTAACAAGAAACATATTATTTATGTATTTTCGATGTGCTTGAGTTACGTTTCTATCTGAAGTATTAGTATTTGTTCACAAAGATAAAATTAATAGGAGAATGCTTTTGTGTATGAAATGTTAATTAACTGTATCTCGTTGGTTAAAAACATCGATTATATCGACTGTACATACATACCTTTCTACTAAAAATTCCATATGCCTGTAATTGTCAACAAGTGTGTCAGTCAGTTACGGAGTAGTGAGTCGGAAGTTGGCAGCTTATGGCGTGAGCAGCTGGACTGTGAAGGCGTTTGGTTTTGGCTGGAAGAGATTTGGTTGATACACTATGTGATCAAAAGTTATGAAGCGTCCCCTTAGAAAAATTATACATGACTGTGCTTAAACTGACACACAATATTTTTGGCGCAACGCAATCTGACTTTCAAAAATCCCTACAAAAGAATGGCCCTGACTAACATTAACCTATACCTTTCACAAATCACTTACCTCACAAAAATCTTGGTTACTCGAACTACTGCAATACAGCGAGCGCCACTACTGCCAGCTAAATAAAAGATTCAAACTACGGAAGGCACTAACTACTGATAGGCATAGTTAGCAAATGAAAGATTTTTATAGAGAACAAACAATGTATTTACCTTAATAGTCATCAAAAGTCATAATATATATAGCAGTTCATGACATCCAGTCTTACAAATTTCAAAATTCCGCCATTTCTCTCCCCACATCCACCACTGCTGGCGGCTCACCTCCAACTGCGTAACGCTACGTGTTATTCACATCCAGCTGCCCAACACTACAATGGCAGACAACAATGCAAACTAGCCACAGACAGCACACAGCACAGCCAGTGGTTTCATACAGAGCGCTACGTAACGTTGCCAATAAGAATACATAAACAGCCTACTTACATAGCCCCCATGCTCCACACAAAAAATTTTACAAATTGTTTTGGGCACTGGCCAATACATATTTGTTAATATTTTTTCACAATTACAATAACAGAGAAATCAAATGCACACACTTATTGATACAATGTTGGTAAAAAGCTAAAATTTTCTCATAGTCCATAAAGACAGTCCTGATCATTCATCATAATAGTAATTACAGTTTTTTTCACAAAGTCTCATTAGTAAAAGAAATTGCACACAGAAGTAGTGGATTTCCATGCAGTCTTGAACAAGTAGTGTTGTCCTTCCAACGGACAGACAGTGCTGACTCTCGACATGCAGACAGGTAATGGGTCACAACAGAGCAAACCCACAGCAGAGTCATTCGAAGTTTTGAAGAATATTGGTAGGTAGGTCATCACAGAGTAGACCCACTGTAGTCCTGGTAGAGATTACGGTATTGGTGGGCCACCAGAGGTGCAGACCCACTGCAGTCCTTGTAGAAATAATGGTACTGGTGAGTCAGCAAAGGTGTAGACCCACTGTAGTCCTTGTAGAAATAATGGCATTGGTGGGTGATCAAAGATGCAGACCCACTGTAGTCCTTGTAGAGATGGCCAGCAGCCATCTGTTGTGACTGTGCAGGTGCACAATCACCATTGAAGAGTCTTGCGGATAATATAGCAAGTCTATAACCACCACTTGTGCACTCACAAAGTTTTTGGAATTGTCCTTAGAACCAGCAATGATGTTATCAAGTCCCTTGCTGAATTATTAACACATGTGCAAAAATTAACAGTCCCTACGTCTCACATATTGTCCATATAGTATGACCAACAGAAACGTGTGCAGTGAAATGGAACTTACAAGTTACTTAATTTGGTGAACTGCTGTCAATTACAATTTTATAACATAAGAATACAATAACAAAGGTACAAAATACATCATTAAAAACGTAATAATACAGATAACATTTGTAGTAATATAGGCTTTACAAAACAATAGAAATAAACATATACATCAGTGTTACAGGAATTATGACATAATTACATACATAAAAGATCAGAATAACTTTCGAAACATCAACTTCACACATGAGCATTAAAACAGAACAGAATTAATAATGTCTAACATCTTTACAAAGTAAATAACATATTATTAATGCAAATTATATTTGAGGATTACAGTATTCCTCATCATAGTTCATGTAGCTGAGTATTAGAAAAATTCTACAATATAAGTCTCATCAGATAAACATATAAAGACAGGAAGAACATAAATACACAAGGGTACACAAACACATAGTGGGATAACACAAGGAAATGGCAGGGTTTGTTTTACTGCATTATTTTGCAAACAAAACTTTCTTTACTTCTCGGAGATCTCCCTTCGTTCTTCATTATTTCCAAAAAGTCCTATCTATACCTGCTTTCTGTACTTTACTCGTATAACCTCTCAGTGCATTTCTTCAAATTCATCGCAACTCATTCTCTTATAGGCTACCCCCTCTTAAGCTAACTTAAATCTACTGTGTCCTTTAAGTTTTCCTGAGTTTTTGCAAGTTGCGTAACCGAATCGGTAGATGCAACTGAGTCAATTTTAGCTTGCAAGGTCTCATGATTTTCATGAACAATAGTTTGCAGTTCTTTTATGGCTACTTCGTCATTCTGTAATGCATTTTCATGCCGCGAAAAAATATGTTGAAAATGCTCACAAATTTGTGTTTTTACGTCATTACAGACCTTTTGACATTTCGATTCGATTTTATGTAACTCAGTAGTTAAATCTTCACGTGTTTGTTCAAGCGTATGTTCCACTGAGTCTAACTTTTGAAGCTTTTGTTCCATTGTGTCTAACTTTTGAAGCTTTTGCTGTGTTTGTCTCTGATTTTGTTCCATTGTGTCTAACTGTTGCTGTGTTTGTCTCTGATTTTGTTCCATTGTGTCTAACTTTTGAAGCTTTTGTCCCATTTGTTGCATTAATTGTAATAACAATGCACTGGTGTCTGAAACATGTTCGTCAGTGCTTTTCGGCAGTGAATTTGCACCGGCAATATTCACATTTTGACAAGCGGAAAATGTGTCTCGACTCACTTGAGAAAACGGTGAGAACCCAAAACCTGAGTCTACAGTATTTGCAATATTGTGTTCTGTCATTCCCGATTCCTGAGGCGAGCTGTTGCCGACCGATCGATCGATAATGCTTCCCTGTTCACTACCTGTTTCACTGTCTACACCATTATTTGCCGCCCGCTCCATTTCCCTATGCACAGTTACCTAATTACTACTTTGAATATTAGTTAATTCATTACATGGTGGCGTTAACACACTGCTTTCGTCTTCACTGTCATTTCTCAGTTTACTTTGGAGCCTAGTATTACGTTTTTCACACGCCATTATTGTCACAATATTTCACACGACAACACAGAAAAACACAATTTGAAGAGCAACAATAAGAGAACACATTAACATAGCACTGAAAATAATATCTCGTTAATTGCAAGCGCAGCTGCGAAATACTTGGTGCAAATCTACATGCATGCCACAACCGTTTTACTGTACAACAATGAAAGGCTGCAACTACAAAGGAGATTCTCTCTACAATTATGCGCTAGCAATAAACAAAATCTACACTATTAACACAAACTACAAGAAAAAATCAGAAGATTCCAGTGAGGTATCCTCGGCTAAGGGTCGACATATGAAACGTCCCCTTAAAAAAATTATACATGACTGTGCTTAAACTGACACACAGTATTTTTGGCGCAACGCAATCTGACTTTCAAAAATCCCTACAAAAGAATGGCCCTGACTAACATTAACCTATACCTTTCACAAATCACTTACCTCACAAAAATCTTGGTTACTCGAACTACTGCAATACAGCGAGCGCCACTACTGCCAGCTAAATAAAAGATTCAAACTACGGAAGGCACTAACTACTGATAGGCATAGTTAGCAAATGAAAGATTTTTATAGAGAACAAACAATGTATTTACCTTAATAGTCATCAAAAGTCGTAATATATATAGCAGTTCATGACATCCAGTCTTACAAATTTCAAAATTCCGCCATTTCTCTCCCCACATCCACCACTGCTGGCGGCTCACCTCCAACTGCGTAACGCTACGTGCTGTTCACATCCAGCTGCCCAACACTACAATGGCAGACAACAATGCAAACTAGCCACAGACTGCACACAGCACAGCCAGTGATTTTCATACAGAGCGCTACGTAACGTTGCCAATAAGAAAACATAAACAGCCTACTTACAAAGTATCCGAACACCTGACTGAAAATGACTCCTTGCACCTTCGTGGCGCCCTCCATCAGTAATGCTGGAATTCAGTATGGTGTTGGCCCTCCCTTAGCCTTGATGACAGCTTCCACTCTCGCAGGCAAACGAGTGCTGGAAGCTTTCTTCCGGAATGGCAGCCCATTCTTCACGGAGTGCTGCACTGAGGAAAGGTATCGATGTCCGTCGGTGAGGCCTGCACGAAGTCGGCGTTCCAAAACATCCCAAAGCTGTTCTGTAGGATTCAGGTCAAGACTCTGTGCAGGCCAGTCCATTACAGGGATGTTATTGTCGTGTAACCACTCCGCCACAGGCCGTGCGTTATGAACAGGTGCTCGATAATGTTGAAAGATACAATCGCCATCCCCGAATTGCTCTTCAACAGTGGGAAGCAAAATTGTGCTTAAAACATCAATGTAGGCCTGTGCCGTGATAGTGCCACGCAAAACAACAAGGGGTGCAAGGCTCCTCCATGAAAAACACGACCACAATATAACACCACCGCCTCCGAATTTTACTGTTGGCACTACACACGCTGGCAGATGATGTTCACCCGGCATTCGCCATACCCACATCCACATCAGATTGCCACATTGTGTACCGTGATTCGTCACTCCATACAACGTTTTTCCACTGTTCAATCGTCCAATGTTTACGCTCCTTGCACCAAACTAGGCGTCGTTTGGCATTAACCAAGAGTGACGTGTGGCTTATGAGCAGCCGCTCGACCATGAAATCCAAGTTTTCTCACCTCCCGCCTAACTGTCGTACTACTTGCAGTGGATCCTGAAGCAGTTTTGAATTACTTTGTGATGGTCTGGGTAGATGTCTGCCCATTACACATTAAGGCCCTCTTCAACTGTCAGCGGTTTCTGTCAGTCAACAGACGAGGTCGGCCTGTACGCTTTTGTGCTGCACGTGTCCCTTCACGTTTCCACTTCACTATCACATCGTAAACAGTGGACCTGGGGATGTTAAGGAGTGTGGAAATATCGCGTGTAGATGTATGGCACAAATGGCACCCAATCACCTGACCTCGTTCGAAGTCCGTGAGTTCCGCGGAGCGCCCCATTCTGCTCTCTCACGACGTCTAATGACTGCTTAGGACGCTGATATGGAGTACCTGGCTGTAGGTAGCATCAAAATACACCTAATATGAAAAACGTATGTCTTTGTGGTGTTCGGATAATTTTGATCTCATAGTGTATTTATCTTACAGGGAAGTTCGATATGTCCAATTTTATGGAGATATACACGAATCAATGAAAAGAAAACCAATAACAAAGAAAGAAGCACAAGCAGGGATCAGATCTGAAAGTTAGTGTGATCATTCCTACTAGACATAACAATTATTGTATTCAGCGAGAAATAATCTTTTACAAGCCAGAAATTCATCAAGGAGCAGCAAGAAGTAGGTACTGTGCGACATCCGTTCTCGCCTGATTAATTAGCTGCTTAGTGATGTAAGCTAAATAAGTAACAATTTGGACTTTATTGTTCCGATTATTTATTCATAAGAGAGGAGGGCCGCTTGGAGACCCACAGTGAGACACGTTTCGGACTCTGTCAGACGCCAATGACGCTGTCTCACGCGAGCACACGGCATTTCCGCGTCCTTCACGGACATTGCTCGATAACCTGACGCTCCCCACGCCCCTGAAGCAGTCGTCACACGGGACGGGTTCCTCAGCGACGTGTTTCTCATCGCGGAGCACGCCAGACGTGGTATGCATCGTCGTAGCTGCAACGTTCTGAAACAACCTGCTACATCTCACGGAACGCGTTCCTCATCGTGATGCGCGACCTTAGCGCTCTCGAGCGGAAGTTCCCGCATGCATCTGGAACGTAAACGAGACAGTTTGCTTACGAAGGTGGACGGGTGTAAAATACGAGGTGCATTCAAGTTCTAAGGCCTCCGATTTTTTTTCTCCGGACTGGAAAGAGATAGAAACATGCGCATTGTTTTAAAATGAGGCCGCGTTCATTGTCAATACGTCCCAGAGATGGCAGCACCGTACGGCAGATGGAATTTTACCGCCAGCGGCGAGAATGAGAACTGTTTTAAATACTTAAATTGGCGACGTTTTTCTTACTTGAACAGCGTGCAATCATTCGTTTTCTGAATTTGCGTGGTGAGAAACCAATTGAAATTCATCGACAGTTGAAGGAGACATGTGGTGATGGAGTTATGGATGTGTCGAAAGTGCGTTCGTGGGTGCGACAGTTTAATGAAGGCAGAACATCGTGTGACAACAAACCGAAACAACCTCGGGCTCGCACAAGCCGGTCTGACGACATGATCGAGAAAGTGGAGAGAATTGTTTTGGGGGATCGCCGAATGACTGTTGAACAGATCGCCTCCAGAGTTGGCATTTCTGTGGGTTCTGTGCACACAATCCTGCATGACGACCTGAAAATGCGAAAAGTGTCATCCAGGTGGGTGTCACGAATGCTGACGGACGACCACATTGCTGCCCGTGTGGCATGTTGCCAAGCAATGTTGACGCGCAACGACAGCACGAATGGGACTTTGTTTTCGTCGGTTGCGACAATGGATGAGACATGGATGCCATTTTTCAATCCAGAAACAAAGCGCCAGTCAGCTCAATGGAAGCACACAGATTCACCGCCACCAAAAAAATTTCGGGTAACCTCCAGTGCTGAAAAAAAGATGGTGTCCATGTTCTGGGACAGCGAGGGCGTAATCCTTACCCACTGCGTTCCAAAGGGCACTACGGTAACAGGTGCATCCTACGAAAATGTTTTGAAGAACAAATTCCTTCCTGCACTGCAACAAAAACGTCCGGGAAGGGCTGCGCGTGTGCTGTTTCACCAAGACAACGCACCCGCACATCGAGCTAACGTTACGCAACATTTTCTTCGTGATAACAACTTTGAAGTGATTCCTCATGCTCCCTACTCACCTGACCTGGCTCCTAGTGACTTTTGGCTTTTTCCAACAATGAAAGACACTCTCCGTGGCCGCACATTCATCAGCCGTACTGCTATTGCCTCAGCGATTTTCCAGTGGTCAAAATAGACTCCTAAAGAAGCCTTCGCTGCTGCCATTGAATCATGGCGTCAGCGTTGTGAAAAATGTGTACGTCTGCAGGGCGATTACGTCGAGAAGTACCGCCAGTTTCATCGATTTCGGGTGAGTAGTTAATTAGAAAACAAATCGGAGGCCTTAGAACTGGAATACACCTCGTAGTTGCGTTAGTCGGAGAAGAGCGGAGAAATTAGCGAGGAAGATTCTGGAATCGTCGGTGATTGGAACAGCGAATTGCTCGTAGAAGAACACTACATAATGTTGTACAGCGATCTGAAATGCATAATGACTTCTAGAATTTATTAGTTAACCCAACTGAATCTTCATCCCATTTTCTGTTTTAATGTGAATGTAGTTGTCGTGTGTAACGTTAAGTTCACGTATGCATAGTGTTCATATTCTCGATGTCGCATTGCCTACCAGCACTCTGAAGTAACGTACTCCGTCACGTAGCATTGAAGATGGATACTTGTTCCGTAATTACATTTAAATGAAAGAGGAGATTTTTTTCGAAGATGCTCACCATGAGTGAAAAACATATTTATTGGCAAGATACCAACATGAGCCTCTCCATAAACCCAGAGGTAGGTAGGTATGATTTAAAGAAAGTTTCATAATATCAAAAACTTCCACTGTGTGATTTGCGTTTACTTTCTTACATACACTGGCAGTCACGTTTAAGATTTCTGGCCGCTGAGAAAACGTTTCAGTCGTTGACCTTGGCAACAAGAATTGCAGCAAATACAATGTTTATAATAAACGGTATTAATTTTTGAGATAATACTTGTATTAAACGAGTAAGAACGACACAAAATCTTTTACGAAAAGAAACTGAGAAACAAGTTGAGGCGAACCTGCTACCTGTTTCTTCACAGCTCACGACGCTGTGAGCTACGCTGGACTCCGAGATGGGAGGCGTCCCTAAGTGTATGGCACAGATTGTCTAAAGGCTGTATCTACAAATGTTGTTATTTCATATTTAATATGCAAACTGTACCAAAAAAAAGACGCGCTTTTGGTAAATCATCACTGCGCTGTAGTACTGAAACGGTATACTTTAGTAGCACACAAGTTGTAACACTAAAAACTTGAACTACAGGAAGCTTTTACCTACCCATATGTAGTTTCCTGTCATTTTATTATAACAAATCGTACATTAAACGTCGAGATTTCGACAGGTCTTGAATTTGGCGATGCTTCGAAACAGCTTACGGTCATGCCACGTACTCTATGAGAAAGAAAGCCCACCAGATACGGTGTTCAACACCCCTGCAGTAAACAAAAAAAAAAAAATGGAAATGGGCGCCATTGGCCGGAAAGCCCCTTGCAGGGCAGGTCCGGCCGCCTTGGTGCAGGTCTTATTGCATTCGACGCCACATTGGGCCACCTGCGCGCCGGATGGGGATGAAATGATGATGAAGACAGCACAACACCCAGTCCCTGAGCGGAAAAAATCCCCGACCCAACAGGTAATCCAGCCCGGGCCCGTAGGACGGCAATCCGTCACGCTGACCACTTTTTTAAATCTCATTTTGTTCTATATTGTTCGTTGAATTTGTTCGTGGTGGACTCGTTCAGGTTGTTCATTGATCCGTTCACTCAGTTTTTTTTTATTACAGAGTGAGTTAAACCCTCTGTCCGAACACGCTGAGCTACCGTGCCGGCAACCACTCAGCTATCGGGGCGGACACCCCTGCGGTATAGCGGCTCGTATGTTCTGCTTGTGACGTAAAACAATGTCACATGTCACCGGCCACGTCCCTCTTCACGAGGCAAAACTCTGACTTGTCAGATTCTTTATTTAACGCCCCAAAGTGTAGTGGAACGTGCAATTCCACGCTGTGATGTCACCAGCTGCTCGACATGTGCGTTTCGATGCCCCGTCAGGAGGTGGCTTTAGACAGCCCACGAGCGCAACAGTGATGCACTCTGTTGGCCGTCCTGCCTGCAACGGAGAAATGCAACTCTAATTTTTACGATATATACCAAAGATCCCGATTTCGAACAACCTTAAAAATTTTCTTGATATCCTTATCCGTTCCCGCGATACAGAGGTTCAGAGTTACCCTATTTGCACACGTAAAATACCCACTTCAAATACGGTGTGAGTCGGAAACGTGGTTTATAAAGTGACGTAGCACGAAGAAACTTGCTGTGAAGTGCCTCCGTTATCATCAGAAGGGTTCTGGGAATCCCTTATTGTAGTACTGTGTAAGTAGGCTGTTTAGGTTCTTATATTGGTAACGCCGCCGCCACGTAGCGCTCTCTGTATGAAAATCACTGGCTGTGCTGTGAGCAGTCTATGGCTAGTTTGCATTGTTGTCTGCCATTGTAGTGTTGGGCAGCTGGACGTGAACAGCGCGTAGCGTTGCGCAGTTGGAGGTGAGCCGCCAGCAGTGGTGGATGTAGGGAGAGAGATGGCGGAGTTTTGAAATTTGTAATACTAGATATTATGAACTGCTATGTATATTATGATTTTTCAACACTGTTAAGGTAAATACATTGTTTGTTCTCTATCAGAATCTTTCATTTGCTAACTATGCCTATCAGTAGTTAGTGCCTTCCGTAGTTTGAATCTTTTATTTAGCTGGCAGTAGTGGCGCTCGCTGTATTGCAGTAGTTCGAGTAACGAAGATTTTTGTGAGGTAAGCGATTTGTGAAACGCATAGGTTAATGTTAGTCAGGGCCATTCTTTTGTAGGGATTTTTGAAAGTCAGATTGCGTTGCGCTAAAAATATTGTGTGTCAGTTTAAGCACAGTCATGTATAATTGTTCTAAGGGGACGTTTCATAACTGACGCACATTCAAAATTTTTGTCCACGTTAAATCTGGCCTGCGGTGTGAAATACGAGGGTTGGAACTTTAATAGTGGCAACTATATATTTACAGCTCGTACAAAATAGATATGTATTTCAAAGTTTTACTGGCCTTCAAAGTAGTCACCAGCATTGTTTATAACCCGTTGCCAGCGATGTGGAAGTCGTAGCATACTCTTAGCGGTGCCAGCTGTGTCGACAGTTCGAGCGGCGCGGTCTATTGCCCGACGAATTTGTAACTGTTCTGAAGTGAATGCCGTGAAGTGTTTGCTTCAGTTTAGAAACCGAGTTGAACTCACGAGGGCTTAAGTCAGAGGAGTGCAGTAGGTGGTACAGCACTTAGCTGCTCCATCAGTCAGACAAAACAGTAACGGCTTGCACTGTACGTGCTTGAGCATTGTCCTGCAAAATGATGGTCAGGTCCTGCAGAAAGTGTCATCACTTCTGTCTATAAGCTGGTCGTAGGTTGTGTTCCAAAAGTAAACAGTATAGAGACAGAAGTGATGACACTTTCTGCAGGACCTGAGCGTCATTTTGCAAGCTGTTGCTGATTTGTTTGACTGATGGAGCTGCTAAGTGCTATACCACCTCCTGCTCTTCCCTGAAAAATGCCCTAGTGAGTTCAACTCGATTTCTAAACCGAAGCAAACACTTCACGGCATTCACTTCAGAACTGCTATAAATTCGTCGGGCAATAGACCGCGCCGCTCGAACTGTCAACACAGCTGGCACTGCTAAGACTATCCTACGACTTCCACATCGTTGGCAACGGGTTATACACAATGCTGGTGACTACTTTGAAGGTCAGTAAAACTTTCAAACACGTATCCATTTTGTACTAGCTGTAAATAAGTAGTTGTCATTATTAAAGTTCCAACCCTGATATGTTTTGCGTAATTTAAATCTCACGTAAGTAAAATATCAAAATTTTACATAAAGTTCTTTTCATATTACCGACATGCCCTGCTGTAGCAGGGAAAAGAAGGGAAACAAGCGGGAAAATGTTTCTATTGAGGAAAAGAAAGGTGAATATGCTCCTGTTTAAAAGATTGTGCTAAGTCGGGTACTGGGGAGACACATTTTACCTTCCTCACCACCTTTAAAAATTTTCCCAAAATTTTGGCTTGCGCACATATGCTGAGAGAGATGGAGAACAGTGGCAGTGGGAAAGAGACAGGAAAGTAATAAATACTGCAAGATAGTAGACAGTCGAGGTGGTGTATAAAGAGCATAGGAGACAACGGCACTGTGCGAGAAAGATGGAGACACAGTGGCAGTGGAAGATAGTTGGCAGTGACAGAACAGTGCCAGGAAGAGAGTGAAAGAGACGGTGTTAGTGAGAGAGGAATAAAGAGAAGGAAAAAGTGGAACCTGCGTGATAGCCAGTGATGGTGAGAGACAGAATATATAACAATGAGTGCCAGGAAGAGAGAGACAGTGACAATGAGACGAGACAACACCAGTGGGAATGAATGAATGAAGGAGATAGTAGCAGTAAGAGAGAGCAAGAGCGAGACATTAACAGTGCGAGGAGACAGTAGTAGTATGACAAAACGAAGACTGTTGCTGTGATACAGGAGACAGTGACAGAGATACACAAAGAGGTAATGACAGTGAGTTGGGCTGAACGAGTTGAAACGTCCCCTTAGAACAATTATACAAGACTGTGCTTAAACTGACATACAATATTTTTAGCGCAACGCAATCTGACTTTCAAAAATCCCTACAAAAGAATGGCCCTAACTAACATTAACCTATACCTTTCACAAATCACTTACCTCACAAAAATCTTCGTTACTCAAGCTACAGCAATACAGCGAGCGCCACTACTGCCAGCTAAATAACAGATTCAAACTACGGAAGGCACTAACTACTAGTAGGCATAGTTAGCAAATGAAAGATTTTAATGGAGAACAAACAATGTATTTACCTTAATAGTCATCAAAAGTCATAATATATACAGCAGTTCATGACATCTAGTCTTATAAATTTCAAAACTCCGCCATTTCTCTCCCCACATCCACCACTGCTGGCGGCTCACCTCCAACTGCGCAATGCTACGCGCTGTTCACATCCAGCTGCCGCTGCCCAACACTACAATGGCAGACAACAATGCAAACTAGCCACAGACTGCACACAGCACAGCCAGTGATTTTCATACAGAGCGCTATGTAACGTTGCCAATAAGAAAACATAAACAGCCTACTTACAGAGTGAGTGAGAATGGCCAACTGCGAGTGGGTGGGTACGAGCGGCTTACAACGATGGGCTAGTGAGTGTGAATGAGTTACAGTTAGGGGAGCTCGTGGAAGTCTGTGGTCAGATGCACCTTCAAAAAAGCGGGAATATGTTCGGATGCCAAAATTTTTGGGAAGAATTGTAAAGGTGCTGAGGAAGTTAGAACGAGGTAGTTGGTATCCCATTTCTGAATCACAGTCTTTTAAACAGCAACGTATTCGCCTTTTCTGTGCTCCGATAGGAACATTTTTGCGCTTGTCATTTACGCTCCCTGCCACGGTGTGAACGTATGTGAAGTTACACTGACAAGCGATCAAGTCTTCTGGGTGTTCCACTTTTTTTTGTCGGGCAACTCGTGCGCCATGCAGCAGCAACAG
This sequence comes from Schistocerca cancellata, assembly GCF_023864275.1. Taxonomy (NCBI): domain Eukaryota; kingdom Metazoa; phylum Arthropoda; class Insecta; order Orthoptera; family Acrididae; genus Schistocerca; species Schistocerca cancellata. The sequence goes on from NC_064627.1 coordinate 1,073,407,254, forward strand.
AGTTGCGGGAGGCGTGGTGCGTGGGGGAAGGAAGCCACGGCCGGCCGGGCAGCCGCCGCGGCGACCTTGGCTCGCGCTGCGGGGGAGTGGGGTGGGTGGCGGAGCCGCGCCAGCGCCTTGTAAGGCAGCGGGGTCTGCCGGACGCCGCCACCACGTGACTCATGAATGGGAACGCCGCCGGCTGCCGGCGATCTGCGAGCAGGAATTCGCGGAACGCCGCGGCGGCCCCGGCCCGCTGCAGCGCCGGATGGCGGCGCCTCTGCCACGCACCGCTTACGCAACGCCGCAGACTCATCCTGCCACTGGAGCGCTGCGACCACTCGCCCGGCAAGTTGCCGTGTCTCACACAGGGCTTTTGTTGTCATACGCAAAAGCTGCAGCTGATAAAAAATAAGGAGGAAAAGAATATACCGGATGATCAAAAAGTCAGTATAAATTTGATAACTGAATAAATCACGGAATAATGTAGAGAGAGAGGTACAAATTGACACACATGCTTGGAATGACATGGGGTTTTATTAGACCCAAAAAAAATACAAAAGTTCAAAAAATGTCCGACAGATGGCGCTTCATCTGATCAGAATAGCAATAATTAGCATAACAAAGTAAGACAAAGCAAAGATGATGTTCATTACAGGAAATGCTCAATATGTCCACCATCATTCCTCACCAATAGCTGTAGTCGAGGAATAATGTTGTGAACAGCACTGTAAAGCATGTCCGGAGTCATGGTGAGGCATTGGCGTCGGATGTTGTCTTTCAGCATCCCTAGAGATGTCGGTCGATCACGATACACTTGCGACTTCAGGTAACCCAAAAGCCAATAATCGCACGGACTAAGGTCTGGGGACCTGGGGGGCCAAGCATGACGAAAATGGCGGTTGAGCACACGATCATCACCAAACGACGTGCGCAAGAGAATTTTCTGGCGTCTAGCAACAGGAGTGGAGCGCCATCCTGTTCTAATAAAACCCCATGTCATTACAAGCATGTGTGTCAATTTTTACCTCTCTATCTACATTATTCCGTGGTTTATTAAGTTTTCAAATTTGTACTGACTTTTTGATCACCCGGTATAAAATCACTGACAAGAAAAAGGGCCTAGATTATAGGACATATCCGCGGCGTTCCAGGAGGAATGGTCAATACTCAGGGACATAACAGAAAATATCATTCTAAGCACAAAAGTCTAGTATACAAGGACTTTAAAATGCATATCTTAAGAGCTATGAGCACTTACTCATCTTCCATACTACAACTGCAAGGTCTTTCCACGTTTTGAGACGTGATAGTATGGGCCAAAGCAATAAAAACATGTGCGTACCTTACAAGCTATGAGCACTTGTTGAGCTTCACTACTGTGAAACATTTATCTTCTGCTGAACAAGTGCTCATCGCTCTTAAGGTCTGCATTGTAGAACCCATATTTACTAAACGATTTTTTCTTGTTTTGATCTATTCTGCCTTCCCCACAAAATATAGTAATCAAAGAGTTTGCAGTAGGAGATATTTGTTTCACAGTATCGAAGAGGAAGTAGTGCTCACAGCTCTTAAGGTAGCCGCTTTAGAGCCCATGGTTACCATTGACTATTGACTGTTATGTCCCTGAGTATTGACCATTCCTCCTGGGATACCCTGTATATTAAGACATCAGGAAATAACTTCAGTAACTTCAGGGGCACTAGAAAAAACTTTAGAGGGTAAAAACTGTAGAGAAAGACAGCGTCTCCATAGCTGATGCCCTCGTCTGTTCCTCACGCAGATATAATCTTTGCTCTGCTGTCCATTATTTATCACGCTCATTAGCAGTAGCACAAATCTTTTGTTGTAACATGGCCAACTACCTCACGAACAGGAAAAATCAGTCACGAACTTCCAGCGTGCTGTAATAATGGTAGGTCAGAAACTTCTGTTAATCACTACAACGAAAAATCAGTCAACGTTTCAAATTCCCCTTTCTTTGTTCACTCGGTGACTATACGCTGTAACAGTTTGTTTGCACATTTTTGACATGGTTTTTGCATTTTCGGAAATACGAATTTTGACTATCCTACGATTAATTAAAAATGGGTCTCGGTTCTAAACTAGTCGAGTGAAACAAAAAAGTGAAATTTGAAACTTTTTAAAATTTGATGTCGTACTTCTTTAAAATAATGAGAAAGAGGCGTACCACAAATTTATTAAAAGTGGTGAACCTACATACATACTCCGCAAGCCACAGTACTTTTCGTGGCGGAGGGTACCATGTACCATTACTTGTCTTTTCCTTTCGTGTTCCACTCCATACGTGCCATAAATTCTCTTGTCTTAGGAAATGGAAGAGGATGTAGATGAAGATGAAATGGGAGATACGATACTGCCTGAAGAGATTGACAGAGCACTGAAAGACCTAAGTCGAAACAAGGCCCCAGGAGTAGACAACATTCCATTAGAACTACTGACAGCCTTGGGAGAGCCAGTCCTGACAAAACTCTACCATATTGTGAGCAAGATGTATGAGACAGGCGAAATACCCACAGACTTCAAGAAGAATATAATAATTCCAATTCCAAAGAAAGCAGGTGTTGACAGATGTGAAAATTACCGAACTATCAGTTCAATAAGTCACAGCTGCAAAATACTAACACGAATTCTTTACAGACGAATGGAAAAACTGGTAGAAGCCGATCTCGGGGAAGATCAGTTTGGATTCCGTAGAAATACTGGAACACGTGAGGCAATACTGACCCTACAACTTATTTTAGAAGAAAGATTAAGGAAAGGCAAACCTACGTTTCTAGCATTTGTAGACTTAGAGAAAACTTTTGACAATGTCGACTGGAATACTCTCTTTCAAATTCTGAAGGTGGCAGGGGTAAATTACAGGGAGCGAAAGGCTATTTACAATTTGTACAGAAACCAGATGGCAGTTATAAGAGTCGAGGGGCATGAAAGGGAAGAATTGGTTGGGAAGGGAATGAGACAGGGTTGTAGCCTCTCCCCGATGCTATTCAATCTGTATATTGAGCAAGCAGTAAAGGAAACAAAAGAAAAGTTCGGAGTAGGTATTAAAATCCATGGAGAAGAAATAAAAACGTTGAGGTTCGCCGATGACATTGTGATTCTGTCAGAGACAGCAAAGGACTTGGAAGAGCAGTTGAACGGAATGGACAGTTTCTTGAAAGGAGGGTATAAGACGAACATCAACAAAAGCAAAACAAGGATAATGGAATGTAGTCGAATTAAGTCTGGTGATGCTGAGAGAATTAGATTAGGAAATGAGACACTTAAAGTAGTAAAGGAGTTTTGCTATTTGGGGAGCAAAATAACTGATGGTGGTCGAAGTAGAGAGGATATAAAATGTAGACTGGTAATGGAAAGGAAAGCGTTTCTGAAGAAGAGAAATTTGTTAACATCGAGTATTGATTTAAATGGTAGGAAGTCGTTTCTGAAAGTATTTGGATGGAGTGTTGCCATGTATTGAAGTGAAACGTTGTAAGTTTGTTACTTTAATTTGCTATGATGAAAGCGGTACTGATGGACAATAAAAGCGGGTTAAAAGCTGTGAGCTGTCTGGGGAAGTTAACCTTGCATTACTGCGCAACTGTTTCACCAGGTATCCAGTCTAGCTTACCAAATTCCCAACCAGACTAACATTAACTATAATCTTTTAATAGTCATACGACAACCGGTGATATATATATATATAAAGTGAATTTAAATAAAAAGAAATAAATCAGTTTATATTTGGAAATTTATTTTTAACATTGATCATTGAAATTTCAGCATATTAAACGTGAGTTATAACTGAGATGGTGCCTTATTTAGGACTGTGAAAATGTGAGTTTGTAATCTTACGGAACATATCAAATATGGAGGCAAGATCGGGAGACTGCATACAACACTGCATTCATAAAACAACACACAAAGATCGTTGAAACGTATGCAAGAGAAAGTTAACCACTAGCAACATATTCAAATTTTCACCCAAAGAAGATACGTTCGTAGCACAATCCTGTCCGTCATGTAATTACCACACACTGGTATACTAAATTCATATTAACTCTGTGAAATCTTGGCGAAAAGAATAGCTGAGGGCTACTTTGATGATTATACCACTTGCTTCACGTGGTCAACTTGGTTTACACAAAGAGTGTAACTCCACAATAATTTTGATAATTAAAATAAATTAGATCGAAAAGTAATTTACAAAAGAAAAACCTCGAACTGGTTACTAACGTCTTACTGTTAACCTGACGGGTCAAACAGTTATATAAGCACGTGGTACTGGTCTCGCAAAGTACACCCAACGTGGGTTGAACATAAAGAAAAGTTGCTATATTGAAAAATATTGTCAAGACGAGACGTTATAATCACACAAGCATTCGCATTTAAGATTGATCTTAGTTAGAGTTACTGATCAACACGTGGTTCCACTTTACTCACAAAGTAGTGACAAAGCAACTACCGGAAAATAATCTGAACTTCACACGAGAATTACACTGCGCTGCAATTTAAGATAACATTAGATATTTTAGAGCTAAACCTGAAATAAAGGTGATTAAATTTTCAGTTAGGCTGAACTTAAGAAATCCATTGTCCTACGGACTTAGCAGACACGCGCTTAGCCGGAGATCTTACCACTTCAGACGCTCACCACGAACCCCCTGACCTGCGCTCCTACCGAGCGTACTTCCCAAATACAAAACGGAAGTGACCAGAGGGGCAGCTTCCTATACCAACATGACAACGGACGGACAGAACCATACTAAGGATAGAAACCTCTTTGCTTTTAGAAAGCGTAGCTACCTGTTCCGACGTTGGTCCTACTGTTCTCTAGCAGACAGCCTTGTCTGCTACCCTCAAGCATGCAACTAGAAATACATTTGCTCATTCATCCTCTCACACAGAAGGGAAGGGGGATGACAGTATCTTATAATATACGGTATATAAAAGAAAGCGGATGTAGGTTCCGTATGAGACTGTGTGACATGAATTACATATAAACTGTGTTTTAAAGTGTAGTAGTAGGACAGATCGTTCTTGTTTATGTGTAAAAGTATCACGTTCCATTACTCAGTCTCCTCCCAGATAGTCAGAAACGCCACAGTAAATTTAGAAGAGGAATTTATGCCGTAAATGACAACAGATTTAAGAAATTAAACATGAAAGGAATCCAACAGAGACCTTTCAACGTGGACGATAAATAGTTTAGACAAGAAGAGAATAGAAGCTTTTGAAATGTGGTGCTACAGAATAATGCTGAAGTTTAGATGGGTAAATCACATAACTAATGAGGAGGTATTGAATAGAATTGGGGAGAAGAGGAGTTTGTGGCACAACTTGGCTAGAAGAAGGGATCGGTTGGTAGGACATGTTCTGAGGCATCAAGGGATCACCAATTTAGTACTGGAGGGCAGCGTGGAGGGTAAAAATCGTAGAGGGAGACCAAGAGATGAGTACCCTAAGCAGATTCAGAAGGATGTAGGCTGCAGTAGGTACTGGGAGATGAAGAAGCTTGCACAGGATAGAGTAGCATGGAGAGCTGCATGAAACCAGTCTCAGGACTGAAGACCACAACAACAACAACATGTTTGTGGTTCTTACGCGAAATGTACGTTGGTGGTAGTAGAATCGTTGTACGGTCAGCTTCAAATGCTTATTCTCTAAATTTTCTCAGTAATGTTCCTCGAAAAGATCGTCATCCTCCCTCCACGGATTGTTTTGAGTTCCCGAAGCATCTCTGTCAAACTTGTGTTGCTCGAACGTAATGGTGTCAAATATAGCAGCTCGCCTACGAACTGCTTCGATCTCTTCCTTTAATTCTACCTCGTACGAATCCCCAGCACTCGAGTATTACTCAAAAATGGGTCGCATAGCATCTTACATGGGTCTCCGTTACAGATGAGCCACACTTTCCCAACATTCTCCTAGTAAACCAAGTCGATCATTCGCCCTCCCTACTAGAGTCTTTTCGTACTCGTTCCATTTCATATCGCCTTGCAGTGTTATGGCTAGATATTTAATCGATGTCGCTGTGTCAAGCAGCACACCACTAATACTGTATTACAACATTACAGATTTGTTTTTCCTACTCATCTACACTAACCTAAATTTTTCTACATTTACAGCTAAGTGCCATTCAATACACCAATTAAAAATTTTGACTAAATCAGCTTGTATGCTCCTATAGTCACTCAACGGCGACACGTTCCGGTACACCACAGCATCATCAGCAAACAATCGCAGATTCCTGCTCTCTACGTCCACTAGATCGATTATGTATCTGGAAAAGAACAGCGGTACTAGCACACTTTCCTGGGACACTCCTGAAGATACCCTTGTCTCTGATGAACAAATGGTTCAAATGGCTCTGAGCATTATGGGACTTAACATCCGAGGTCATCAGTCCCCTAGAACTTAGAACTACTTAAACGTAACTAACCTAAAGACATCATACACAACCATACCCGACGCAGGATTCGAACCTGCGACCGTAGCAGCCGCGTGCTTCCGGACTGAAGCGCCTAGAACCGGCCGGCTCTCTGATGAACACTCGCCGTCGAGCACAACGTACTGGTTTCTGTTACTTGAGAAATCTTCGAGCCACTCATATACCTGGGAACCTGTACCGTATGGTGGTATCTTCCGTAACAGTCTGCAACGGGTCCCGTGTCTAATGCTTTTCGGAAATCTAGCAGTAACCAATTTGACTGTTGCCGTTCATGCATAGTTCGCAGAATATCACGTGAGAAACGGGCGAGCTGAGTTTCGCACGAGCGATGCTTTCTAAAACCATGCTGACTCGTGGACATAAGCTTCTCAGCCTCATTCAAATTTATTATATTTAAACTGATAATATGTTCAACAATTCTGCAGAATAGCGTTGTTAAGGATATTGGTGTATAGTTTGGCGGGTCCCTTCTTTTACATTTCTTATACTGTATACAGGAATCACTTGCACTTGTTTGCAGTCGCTTGGCACATAGCGCTGGTGGAGAGATTCGTGATAAATGCAAGCTAAGTAAGGGGCCAATGCCGTAGAGTATTCTTTGTAAAACCGAATTGGGGTTCCATGCGGACCTCGAGGCTTATATGTTTTCAATTCTTTCAGTTGTTCCTCTACACCAGGGATTCCTATTACTACGTCCTCCATACGGCAATCTGTGCGATGGTCAAAGAACGGTATGTTTGTACGATTCTACTGCGTTAACGATTTGGTAGTTGGATGTTTGTAAAATGAAGAATAATACTTGGATTTTCATTTTGACCTCGACAGTGGGGTTTAATATCTTTCTGCTGCAGCCTCTAACATTTTTTGGTTTAACCTTTCTGGGGTACAGAAGTGACATTCTAGATAAACTAACAAATTTTGAATTTTAATCTTGATTGAAATGTAACGGAAATGACTTGATCTAAAACTACGCGCAGCATAGGGTAAGCTCCGAGGCACGGACGAAAGGAATGTTTCAACCGCACGAGAGTTCTGGGGGAAACGGGTTCGTTACCTGTCCACATGTCGGTTTTCATGAATTTTATGGATCACTCGAAATGAAGGCCGATATGGTATCTTTGAGAATGCCCGTATCTGACCTCATCCTTGACTACTCGGAGCTCATTTTCCGTCTCTGAACAACTCATCATCAACGGAATCCAGTTCTAAATTTTCTGTCTCGTTCGCCAGCACTTTAACCGTTTGGACCTCAGCGGATTCGGTCTTCCCGTAGAGTGTTGGTGGTAGTGGACGGCGGTGCACCGATGCGCACAGCTGGCGTCAACCGAGTGACGGATAAGCCCGTCATGGAACAGCTCTTCTCAGCTCACTGGCCCCGTAAACCGCGCCGCCTATCTGTGACTCACTCAACCTCCGCTCAGTACGTGACTAAGCTAAGCACAATAAGCGGTGTTTCCCGCCCTGCTGCGAGCACGTAAAAATCTAATATAAAAATGCTAGGGTCCACAGCCGCTATAAATTTCTCGAAAGAAGTTCTTTTCCTGCGTGGGGCTGTTTCTCTATATCAATTCGTTAACGATTAGATAATTTAGCTCGATTGTACATCTTCAAACGACATCACACTGAAGCGCCAAGGAAGCTGGTATGGGCATCCGTATTCAAACACAGAGATATGTAAACAGGCAGAATACGGCGCTACGGTCGGCAACGCCTGTATAAGACAAGTGTCTGGCGCAGTTGTTAGATCGGTTACTGCCGCTACAATGACAGGCTATCAAGATTAAAGTGAGTTTGAACGTGGTGCAAGAACAGGACCAACGACGACTGAAGAGAATCGTTTAACGTGACATAAGTGCAACCCTTCTGCAAATTGCAGCAGATTTTAAAGCTGGGCCATCAACAAGTGTCAGCATGCGAACCATTCATCGAAACATCATCGATATGGGCTTTCGGAGCCGAAGGCCCACCCGTGTACCCTTGATGACTGCACGACACAAAGCTTTACGCCTCGCCTCGGCCCATCAACACTGACATTGGACTGTTGATGACTTGAAACATGCTCGGATGAGTCTCGTTTCAAATTGTATCGAGCGGATGGACGTGTACGGGTGGAGACAACCACATGAATCCATGGACCCTGCATGTCAGAAAGAGAGTGTTCCAGCTGGTGGAGTCACTGTAATGGGGTGGCACGTTTCCAGTTGGAGTGATGTGGCACCCCTGACACGCCTAGATACGACTCTGACAAGTGACACGTACGTAAGCATCCTGTCTGATCACTTGCATCCATTCATGCCCATTGTGCATTTCGATGGACTTGGGAATTCCAGGAGGACAATGCGGCACCCCACACGTCCAGAATTGCGACAGAGTAGTTTCAGGAACACTCTTCTGAGTTTAAACACTTCCGCTAGCCATCAGACCATCAGACTCCCGAGACATGAATATTATTGAGCATATCTGGGATGCCTTGCAACGTGCTGTTCAGAAGAGATGTCCATGCCCTAGTACTCTTACGGATTTATGGACAGCCCTGCAGGATTCATGGTGTCAGTTCCCTCGAGCACTACTTCATACATCAGTCGAGTGCAGGCCACCTCGTGTTGCAGCAGTTCTGCGCGCTCACGGGGGCTCTACACGATATTAGGCAGGTGTACCAGTTTCTTTGGCTCTTAGTGTATGATTACTGCGCGTCGTAATCCACAGAGGAGTGTGGGAAGAGCAACATGTAACGGTGTCTCTAACAACTGTTCAGCACAACGATGGTAAGGCTGGGCGTCACTGCCACAGACGTGAAGTTCTATACAGCGAGCACCATTTACTTTGTCAACACCATATAACTTTTTGTCAGGAAGCAAAGTAAAAAATTTGTCAAGCAAATGATGTTTAGGTACCAAGCGAACATTAACCAGAATGATGGCCTTTCCTGTAACCTCCTTCGTTACAAAGATGTGAACAACAGTCCGTCTTTGAAGGGATACACAACATTTCTTCGGAATTTCTAAAATTGTTGCGAGTGAGTGCTACCCAAACGACTGTTCTGTTTAGCATGGAGAATCTATGAGACAATGATGACACCATCAGCCTTACGGAAAAATATCACCCGCACAGTGCTAAAGACAGCAAGGCTAGATAACTACGAGAACTGAAATCAGCTTAACTGTTCATGCATCCAAGTTGCTGACAAGAACAATACACATAATAATGGGAAAAAAGGAATCTGACGGTCGTTTAGATGACGATCACTTTGGCTTTCGGAAGGGTGAAGGCACCAGAAAAACAATTCTAACGATGCAGTTGATAGAGGAAGTACGACTTAAGAAAAATCAAATCGTGTTCTCAGGATCTATTGAGCTGGAAAAGACTTAGGAAAATGTAAGATGGTACAAAATGTTCGAAACCTGAAGAAAATAGGAGTGAGCTGTAGGGAAGTGCTCCGATAAAAAGGGTGTAAGACAGGGATGCAGTCTTTCCCCCCTACTGTTCAATCTGTGTCTTGAAGAAGCAGTGATAGTAATGGAAGAAAGGTTCAGGAGTGAGATTAAAATTCTAAGTAAAAGGATATCAATGACGATTCGCCGATTAGATTCCTGTCCTCAGTGAAAGAGAAGACAAATTCTGTTTCCGTGAATGAACATCATAATGAGCAGAGAATGATTGAGAGTAAAGAGAAGACAAACGAAAATACGGAGGAGTGGCAGAGATGAGAACAGCGACAACCTTAAGATCAGAGTTTGGGACCACGAAGTAGAACAAGCGAAGAAGGCTTGTAAAGTCATTAGATGACCAAAACGAATTGCAAAATGATTTAGATAAGATATGTGTATGGTGCTAAAAGTGGCAATTGACCCTGAATAAAGAAAACTGTTAAGTTATTCACATGAGTACTAAAAGAAATCCGCTAAATTTCGATTACGCGATAAGTCACACAAGTATGAAGGCTGTAAATTCAACTAAATACTTAGGGATTACAATTACAAATAACCTAAATGGGAACGATCACATAGAAAATGTTGTGGGTAGAGTAAACCAAAGACAGCGATTCATTGGCAGAACACTTAGAAGGTGCAACAGGTGTACTAAAGAGACTGCTTACACTACGCTTGTCCGCCCTATTCTGGAGTATTGCTGTGCGGTTTGGGATCCGCATAAGGTGGGACTGACGGATGACATCGAAAAAGTTCAAAGAACGGCGGCTCGTATTACCACGAAATAGGGGGGATAGTGCCACAGACATGATACGTGAATTGGAGTAGCAATCATTAAAACGAAGGCGTTTTTCGTTGCGACGGGATCTTCTCATGAAATTTCAATCAACATTCTGTTGGTACCCACCTACATAGGAAGAAATGATCATCACAATACAATAAGAGAAATCAGGGTTCGCACAGTAAAATTTAAGTGCTCCTTTTTCTCGCTCGCCGTCCGTGACAGGAACGGTAGAGTCACAGCTTGAAAGTGGTTCATTGAACTCTCTGCCAGGCACTTTATTGTGAATAGCAGAGTAATCACGAGATGAAGGCGTTCGTGGCGTAAAGTAATCTTCTAGTATCGAATACAGGCCTTAATTTGTGGAAGAAATTTCTGAGAATGTACGTTTGGAGCACAGCGTTGTATGGTGCTGAAACATGGATTTTGGGACAACCAGAAAAGAAGAGAATCGAAGCGTTTGAGATACGGTGCTAAAAAAAACATTTCGGAAACGAGGAAATTTCCCGCAGAATCGGCGAAGAAAAGAAAATATTCAAAACTTTGCAAAAACAGACATAATGTCTTATGGGATAACAGCAATCAGTGATTTTATAATGTTGCTTAAAATCCGTCTTGATTGCAAAAAATTTTTTTTATTATTCATATGACCGGTTTCGGTTCATTCAGAACCATCTTCAGATCTGATATTTCAGTTTTTTATGTGACGTAGCATTTGAAAGTTGCTGGATTTGGACGGGTTACTCCTGTAACTGAAATATCAGATCTGAAGATGGTTCTGAATGAACCGAAACCGGTCATATGAATAATAAAAAAAAATTTTTGCAATCAAGACTGATTTTAAGCAACTTTATAATATTCAAAACACTGACAAGAAGGAAGGGTAGAATGATAGCACATATGTTAAGTAACAACTTCCATGGCAGATACCAGAGATAGCTGTAAAGGATAAACGCTGTTAGGGGGAACAGAGATTGGATTAGGTTCTACAAATAATTGAGGTTGTGGGCTGCAAGTGCTACTATGAGATGAAGAGGTTGGCGCAGGCGATGAATTCGTGGTGGGCCGTATCGATCCAGTCGGAAGACTGATGACTCGGAATAAAAATGTCTTTTATAAACAGCACACTATATTTTTTATTTGGTAAATGGTACACTGCAAAACGTTTTTGAGCAGGTGTTCAGGAGGTGAAGTGGATTACCAAATAAAACACGTAAACTAAAGTCCGTCCGACCAGGCCTTGGAGACCCAACGGTACCGACCCACCGCCGTGTCATCCTCAGCCTACAGGCATCCCCAGATGTAGATATGGAGGGCATGGGGTCAGCATACCGCCTCCCCGGCAGTTGTCAGTTTTCGTGACCCCCATCAAGTAGCTCCTCAATTTGCCTCACAATGTCTGAATGCACCCCACTTGCCAACAGCACTCGGGAGACACAGACGGTGACCCGTCCAAGTCCTAGCCAAGCCCGACAGCGCTTAACCACGGTGATCTGACGGGAACCGGTGTTACTACTGCGGCAAGGCCGTTGGCTATATAATACATAGAGGACTCTGTTTAAAAATGATGTGCTGCTGTTCATATCATCGTAACGGGCAAAGTTATAAGTGAGGCAGTCATACTGGTAAATGTCCCCCTGGTAACTGAACAACATTTGCTTGATGCAGTTTTTATTTTGCTTGTGGGGAAACCGTTGTTTGGGGCGGTCGAGATAAATGCAATGCGCTGTATGCTGCATAAAACGAAACATGTGCAACCTGTATGCTGATATCTTTATTCCCAGACTGCCGTGTGAACCATTACGTATTGTAAGCATACAATTTTCGTTTGATATCGCTTCGCTTGGTAACTGCCACGAGAGTGAAATTAACCAATCGCAAGTAAAATGAATCGAGGTCTTGTTTCAAATAAAATGGAGTCTCAAGGAGAAAAATATTTTCGTGAAGAGAATAAATCTTTTTATAAAATGATTCTCAAATACAACCACCTCCTTTCTTCAAAACTAAAGCGGTACAATTGTATTAAATCCAATTAGCACCTTGTTGAGTTCGCTACGCGCTAAACGCGTTCCTGTTTCTGTATCTGCATCTATACTCCGCGAACCGCTGTGAAGTGCATGGCAGAGGATAGTTCCACTGTACCGGTTACTAGGGCCTTCTCTCGTGCCATTCACGTATGGAAAAACGATTGTTTAGATCCCTCTGTGATTGTCTCCAGCCGGCCGCGGTGGTCTAGCGGTTCTCGGCGCTCAGTCCGGAGCCGCGCGACTGCTACGGTCGCAGGTTCGAATCCTGCCTCGGGCACGGATGTGTGTGCTGTCCTTAGGTTAGTTAGGTTTAAGTAGTTCTAAGTTCTAGGGGACTGATGACCATAGATGTTAAGTCCCATAGTGCTCAGAGCCATTTGAACCCATTTTTGATTGTCTCCAGACACGTCTTCTCTGGTGGTCAGGGCTCAGTTCGAAGCGGGACTCGTGACTAACGACATTTCTAATCCAGTCAATGAGATTCCAGGCGCCGATGGCCAGCAGAGACGTGACTAGAGACATCACAGTTAGCGGTGGCATACAAACCTGACTGTCTCCCGCCCTACGGCGTGACAACCAGGAGAGATGGTGACGTGGGGTGGCATTTCGTTTCATCGCAGGACCCCTTTTGTTGTCGAGTGCGGCACCGCTACAACTCAGCGGTACGTCGACGATATGTGCGCCCTCTTTTGTTGCCCTTCATGGATAGCTATCTTGGGCTTACATTTCAGCAACGTAATGCCTACCCTATCTTGGCCAGCAAAGCCACCGGATCTCTCCCCGCCGGCCGTTGTGGCCGAGCGGTTCTAGGCGCTTCAGTTCGTAACCGCGCTGCTGCTACGGTCGCAGGTTCTAATCCTGCCGCGGGCGTGGATATGTGTGATGTCCTTAGGTTAGTTAGGTTTTTTAAGTAGTTCTAAGACTAGGGGACTCATGATCTCAGATGTTAAGTCCCATAGTGCTTAGAGCTATTTTTTTTATATCTCCCCAGCTGAGAATATTTGGAGAATATTAGGCAAGACTCTCCAACCATTTTGAGATTTTGACGATCTAACTCGCCAATTGGACAGAATTTGGCACGCTATCCCCCAAGAGGACATGCAACAGCTCTGTCAATCAATGCTAATCGAATACATGCTTGCATAAAGGCAAGGTGGACCAACGCGTTGTTGGCTTGCCAAATTTGTGAAACTCTTTCTCTTGAAGAAATCATCCAGTTTTTCTGGAATTTTAATAATTTGTTTATCCGGATGTATACGTCACATCTATTGATTTCCGTCGCATTCGAATATCTCACTCGCAGTGGGCCTTTTGTTGTCCTGGAGTGTATTCAAATGGTTCAAATGGCTCTGAGCACTGTGGGACTTAACTTCTGAGGTCATCAGTCCCCTAGAACTTCGAACCACTTAAACCTAACTAACCTAAAGACATCAAACACATCCATGCCCGAGCCAGGATTCGAACCTGCGACAGTAGCGGTCGCCCGGTTCCAGACTGTAGCGCCTAGAACCGCTCGGCCACTCCGGCCGGCTGGAGTGTGTTAATAACAGCTTACGAGGCGGTATGAAATCAATGACATAAAAAAATAATATCCATAACGCGTCGCCGTTGTCCAGTTGTAACATAAATTACATCGTCAAAAGTAAAAATTCATGTAGCTTCTGCGCTGTCGTCTGCTATAACCTTGTAAGTACTTGTGAGTAACCGCGTAAGCAACATATGTTATGGGTGTATGTGGCTTATAATTTATATTTTAAATTGTGTCATCAATTTTAGAGTTATTTAACTCGATAAGATTATGTAAATATGAACATCGGACAGCTGTTTGTATTTATCCAATTATATTCGAACAACCAACCGATGAGTGTACCTGGAAAATGGATTACACAGAAACTTCATTGTGAAAATAACTTACGAAATCAGAGATTAACTAACAAAGAAACAAAGGCCATTTATATGGTTTGAAACCTAGGTCAAGAGCTTTCGACTGCTACCTTCCGCAACCACTCGCTGTTTTTATTCCAAATATTATATTCGCTGCTGCAGCCCTGTTTAAGATTCCAGTTGATACAGTTGGGAGCATGTTGGGCAGGTCCTTCTAACGACCTCGGCATTTCGACGACCTAACGCGCTAATTGGACGTAATATGGCACGACACTCCTCAGGAGGACATACAACGACTCTATCAGTCAATGCGAAGTCGAATAATTGCTGGCGTAAGAGCCAGAAGTGGAGCAAAGAGTTATTTGTGAAGCTCTCTCTTGAATAAATCATATAGTTTTTCTGTAATTTTGATAATTTGTTCGTCTGTAGATGTACATCACATCTACCGATTTTCGTCTCATTCGTATGATTCCTTCGTGGTGCGTCGTTCTTTTTTTTATCTTAAAGTATATTTTTGCTATCTGGTGATGGTCGTGGTCGGTAACTGGTGAAAAAGCAAGTAAATCTTCGTCAGTGGCTCTTGCCGGTGTATCACGTAATTTTCAAATAGTTACGAGCTGTGGGGCAGCGCCTACTTAAAAGTTACCTCATGCCCGGTTATCCCACATATCTTACAGCTGTGAAGGAACGTCGTGTAGCCGGGCTTCTTGTTGCGGAAACTACACGAGTGGTCAGTGCTGAGTGCTGAGCGGCTAGCCAACGGGCGTGTCGGAGGGGTAGCAGAGCAGAACGCCTGGCCGATGCGATGCGATGGGATGCGGTCAGCGAGCGAATGCTAGTGTGGTAGTGCTCGCAGACCAGACGAGAGCCGCTCCAGCTTCCGGCAATTAGGCCAGACCGGCTCTGGCTCTGCTGCAGGGTAGCCAACTGCGAGGTCCGGCGGGGCGCCTTTCGTGACGCGGCGCTCTATGGTTTCCCACCCTGGGGACGCGGACGACTGTGCGCCGAACTTCGGGATTGGGGGGGGGGGGTCGAAAAGTTTCTAGCCTAACAAATAAAGACTGATAGAAATTTCATAATAACAATTTATTTTTCAATATAATACCCGTGTAACTAATACAGTTGCGGGCACACTCAGATAACTTCTGCAAACCATTCAAATAAAACGTCTTCGATTTCGAGTAGAAGCCAAGCGTTCACAGCATCAATCACTGCATCTTCATTGTCAAATCGTTGTTCTTTCCCTGGGGAAAGAAAAAAGCCTGATGGAGTCAAATCTGGAGCATAAGGCGGATGGCGTAACGATTCGAACCCACAATTACGCAGAGTTTCCAGTGTTGCGAGGGCTTTGTGCGCCGGTACGTTGTCCTGACGTAAAAGAAATCCGGGCGCCGAATTTCCGCACCTTTTTTTCTTCAGGAGGACTCCGATGACTTCATTTTCCAACAGTATGGAGCTGCATCACACTGGCACAAAAGTCAAGTTTCTCAACGCTGGATAGGGCTCACGGAACCCCGAGATACTGCCCCTGTATTTTTGGTCCCCAAGATCGCCAGCTATGACCCCATGAGATTTTCTCTAGAGGGGATATGTGAAGGAAAGTATTGTCATCTCCCCTGTATCTCGTGACATACACGAACTGAAGAACAGAATAGCAGCCGCCATAACTTTTGTAATAGCTGATACATTGTGTAAAGTTTATGATGAATTTAGCTGTCTTCTAGATGTTGTTCGTGCTACTACTGGTGGACACATACAGCATTTGTAATAGCACAGTTAAAACCTTAAGATTTTGTAAGTATTTTGCAATTCATCCCATTTTTAGGACGTTTTTATTAAAAATATAGAGTTTTGAAATCAAGTCATTCTTTTTTAAACGTCCTGTATTCATTGAAATTGTGGCGTTATCAGTGGTTTAATACAGGTAGAAAAAAGTTATCTGCAACATGTACAGAAATCAAACTGATTCTGAGACTTACAGGACATCGAATGCTGACAGCAGTTTACGAGCAAGCGAGACGGGGCTGTATCCTATATCCTGTATTATTCAGTCTGAATGTAGACCAAGCAGTAAACGAAAAGGGAATCAAAGTTCGAACAGAACAAATAAAAACTTTTAGGTTTGCCGATGTCATTGTAATTTTGAGAGAGAAGACATAGTACTTGGAAGTTCAACAATGGGTACTGTCTTGAAAAGAGGTTATAAGCTGAATGTCAAAAAAAGTTAAGCAAGGGTAAAGGAGTGTAGTCAATTACATCTACGTACATATTCCTCAAATCACCGTACGGCCCATGGCGGAGCGTATCTTGAAGCACTATTAGCCACTTCCTTTCCTGCTTCAGTCGCAAAAAAAAAAAAAAAAAAAAAAAAGGGACCGTCTACAAGCCTCCGTACAAGCCCTAATTTATCGCATCTTGTGAGATTAGATTAGCTTAGTTTCAGTATTCGTTCCATAGACCCAAAAATAAGATGATTCTCGTGGGTGTGGAACAAGTCATAAGGTTTCAACAAAAAGCATCAAACATTTGAATATGATACTCGCTACACTGATCATTTGTCAGCAGCTTGTCAAACTATGCGAATACATTACAGTAAACTGGGACTGCTAGTATTTACAGAATGAATACTCTTTCAGAATGAAACAAAGTTATGAACTTTTTATAAATTTATCATACACAAAATACCTTATCTTGACTGTTATGATCAAGTGCGGCCAAACCTGAAATCTAACACACATTTTTACTTAAGATGGTCTAACAGTCCCTGTTAAGATATTCATCTACAGAGTAGGAGGGTTGCCTAACATAAAGTCTTTCGAACTCTCTTTAAACTGTGCTTCATATGAAACAAAGTTTTGATGCTTGCTGGCAATTTACTGAAAATGTGTGTTGTGCCAGATTTTGATGTAGATTGTTCTTATTCCTAGTACTGATACTATGTATTGGGCTATTGGTTAGAAATAGAGACATATTACTTGCAACAAATTTCATTAAGGAGTAAATATACTGAGAGCCAGTGCTTAGAATACTTGAACAAGTTTCTACGTGTTCTTGAATTTACACCGCAAATGAGTCCTATTACACGCTTTTGCACTCCAGAAACTTTTGCTCGCTTTGACGAGTTACCCCAGAATATGATCCCATATGACATGATAGAATGAAAGTAAGCAAAATATGCAAGTTTTTTTATATTTAAATCTCCTACACCTGACATCATTCGCATTGGAAATACAGACCTGTTTAGCCACTTCAGCAATTCTGCAGTATGGCCTTAAAAAAAAATGGTTCAAATGGCTCTGAGCACTATGGGACTCAACTGCTGAGGTCATTAGTCCCCTAGAACTTAGGACTAGTTAAACCTAACTAACCTAAGGACATCACAAACATCCATGCCCGAGGCAGGATTCGAACCTGCGACCGTAGCGGTCTTGCGGTTCCAGGCTGCAGCGCCTTTAACCGCACGGCCACTTCGGCCGGCAGTATGGCCTTCCCACCTGAATTTATTATCGAGTTGTAATCTTAGAAATTTAACACTGTCAACCTCTTAGATCTGCTTGTCTTCATATGTTGTACATATTCTAGAAGGAAATCTTTTATAGGATCTGAAGTGCATATAGTGGGTGTTTCCAAAGTTTAATGACAGTGAATTTAAACCATTTATTAATGTGAGTGGAAATTCGATTAGCAGCCATTTATGAAACTGTACTTGAATGCTGCTTATTGCAACGTTTGCATCACCTGCAAAGAAAACTTAGCATCTGGCAATGTGACAGACGACAGGTCATTAATGTACACAAGAAGAAGCAACAGATCCAAGATGGAACCTTGAGGAACACCACATGTAATTAATTCCCAATCAATTGGTTGCTTATTCCATAGGTATTTTGCAACGACACCCTTCGTTTCCTGTTAGGTAAGATTCGACCCATTTTGCAGCACTGCCAGTGACATCATAATATTCTAATTTACTTAAAAGAATGCTGTGATTCACACGATAAAGTACTTTTGACAGGTCACAGAAAATGCCAGTAACCTCTAATTTTTTCTCAACATAAAGGAACTTAGATCTCTGGACTACTTGCGTCAGTATTTTGCAGTGTTCTTTGTAATGTATTATAGCGCTAACATCTGAGCTGTTCCTAGACAGTAAATACAGTTTCCTTTTTGTCCCACATGATATCTTAATTTCTTGTTTAATCCATGGTTTATTTTTAGATTTCTGTGTGATATGAGTTACCTTTAGGGGAAAACAATTTTCAGAAGAGGAAGCAACTTTAGTAATGAATGCTTTATATTTTCCATTTGAGTCTGAAGTATTGTAAACATCTATCCAGTTTGTCTTTGAGTAATCTCCTCAAATTCTCAATTTTTGCTGATTTATTATCCACCTGTACTCAGATTTAATAGATTTTATGTATCCTGACAAGTTTCAACATTTAACATAAGATGCTGCATGTCATGATCAAATAGCCCATTTACTATTTGTTTTGTGATACGACTTTTCCCTAGATTTGTCCCCGAAAAGATCATATATCAGTCTCAGAGGATTTACATACCGTACCCTAGTTGCAAAGCTCACAGTAGAAATGAAATTGAATGACAATTTTAGTGGTTGCAATAATTGTTCACTGACAGAGCTTTTCAATAAATCCACACTAAAATCACCAACAACCACAATATCCTTAGTTTTTACTGTCAGATGGGACAGCAGAGCTTCCACGTTTTTTATGAAGAGGTTAAAATTTCCTGATGGTGCTCTATATATATAGTTATTAATATAAAGGACTTCTGTTGCACAAGCTCCTAGGTGCTGCTCTGAGCAAAATTTATTAATATCAGTATTCTTGAAATTAAAACAGTTTCTCACAAATGTGGCAACTCCTTTTGTCTCCATGTTTTCTCTACAGAAGTAAGAAGCCAACTTGAATCCTGTAGCATTTAAAATATCTATGCCATTGGTCACATGATGTTCAGAGGGGAGATTATATCAACTGGTATCCTCAACCCTAATTCTTCGACAGAAATAAGCAACTCATTAAGCTGACCTCTTAGTCCTCGGATATTCTGATGCAATAAAGATAACTGATTTTAGCACTGGCTGAATTACAACTGGATGAACCTAATTTTCCTGTCAATTTTTAAAACCTTCAGTTTCAGTCAGAGGCTGTTTGCATGATTTATGTGCATTAAAATTTCCTTTCTGGCTGCCTCTTTTATCAATGTGAATGCCATTTTCAACCTGTCACTAAACATCTTTTGTTTCTGCCTTCTCTACCCCAAAAAACTGATCTTCTGTCACTTGTAACCACGGTACTTGACCACATGTGATAGTGCCCCCACCCCTTAAGTTACTTCCTATTAAGTCAAACAGTTCTCCCTTCCCTTTCCTATTGAGGTGAAGGGCATCCCTAGTATAATCCCATCTACTGATAGATTCAACAAGAACCACACTGATATGAGACCCCACACCTGATCCAGCAGCCATTCCACCTCTAAATTAACTCTCCTAACAAAAGAGCGTAAGTGAGGCCGGACATGGTACCTCAAAATATATACAAGCCCAACATCAGTATGTCTCGTTGCTGAAGCTATCTTCACCAGGTCACCCTCAATACGTTGGCGAAGGTAGAATCATTCTGTAGTCAGCCTCAGATGCCAGTCTTAGCAATAGTACCTTGCAGAAAGAACAACGTCTTCCCTCCAGGGATTCCCATTTGAGTTCACGAAGCTTCTCCGTTTATTTAATCGTGTCAGAAGCATCGTACATTAAATCAGAATAATTAACACATACATATCAAGTATATAACAAATACAAAAAGAGTATAAAAGTATACAGATATATAAGCAGGGTC
This sequence comes from Schistocerca cancellata, assembly GCF_023864275.1. Taxonomy (NCBI): domain Eukaryota; kingdom Metazoa; phylum Arthropoda; class Insecta; order Orthoptera; family Acrididae; genus Schistocerca; species Schistocerca cancellata. Next base: position 1,073,427,659 of record NC_064627.1, read on the forward strand.
AAGTGGTTTTTTTGTTTTATGAAGTCCTGGACCAGAACCTGGCCACGTCCAGCGCTTCCGGGGTGGCATTCATCAAATCCTTCATGGTGCAGGTGCTTGGGCACAGCACACACTGCGTGAGGTGAGTGGTGGTTTGAGTGTGTCCACAGTCACACAGCGCCGGTTCATTTGAGAGGCCCCATTTGCGTATATTCTCTGTGGATCGTGTGACACCAGAGCGCAGCCTATTAAGGGACTCCCATGTCGTCCATTCTTCCATATGGCCGGGAGGGAGTTCTTCGTTTGGGACTAACCATTCCCCAAGGTGCGCGTTTTCTTCTCGCCACATTGCCAGCCTCACTTGCTGCGGTGTCCCGACGATGTTTTCTGCTGTGTGCAGGAAGCTTTTTCTAGATTTTAGTCGACGGCGGGCTGGCTGGTGTTTGTACAGCGGGTGGGCTGGTGAGGTCAACGCCTTTGTCTTTTCCTTCCTGGCCGCTACTTTCCTTCTAATATCTGGTGGGGCCACGCCTGCCAGGCAGTACAATTTATCAGTCGGGGTTGGTCTCAGACAGCCTGTGATGATGCGGCAGGATTCATTAAGCGGTATGTCCACTTGCTTGGCGTGGCTGGAATTGTAGCACACTGAGCACGCGTACTCCGCTGTTGAATAGCACAAAGCAAGAGCTGTGGTTCTCACTATTCCAGGCTGTGCCCCCATGTAGTGCCCGTTAGTTTGCGCACAATGTTGTTTCTCGCGGCTACTTTGTGTTTAGTGTTCATGCAGTGCTTTTTATAGGTGAGTGCTCTATCCAAGGTGACGCCTAAATATTTTGGTGTTTCGCAATGTTCCAGGGGCACTCCTTCCCAGTTAAGTTGTAGTCTACTTGCAGATTGTCTGTTCTTTAGGTGGAAGACGCAGGTTTGGGTTTTCCCTGGGTTGGGTTTGAGATGGTTCCCCTTATAGTAGGTGGCAAGCTGTTCGAGAGCTTCTAACAGATTCTGTTCAACAGTTTCAAAGCTGTCTGCTTGAGTGGTAATGGCGCAATCATCTGCATATATGAAGCTTTCGGTGCCTTGGGGGAGGGGTTGGTCATTAGTATATATATTAAAAACTGTTGGGGCCAGTACGCTCCCTTGGGGGAGGCCATTTTTCTGTATCCTCCACCGGCTTCTCTGTCCCTGAAAATCCACGAAGAATTTTCGATTGAGGAGTAAGTTTCCAATCAGTAAGGTTAGTCGATAGTCCCTACTCATTGCATATATTTTCCCCACGAGCAATCGGTGGTTGACTGTGTCGTAGGCTGCTGGTAGGTCTAGGAAGACAGCCCCAGTGATCTTCCTGTTCTCGAACCCATCCTCTATGTGTTGCATTAATTTTAGCACCTGTGACGTACAGCATTTGCCCTGTCTGAATCCTGCTTGTTGTGGGATCAGGAGGGGCTCGATGGCGTCCGTGATTCTGTGGAGTATCATCCTTTCCAAAACCTTGTACATATGGCATAGCAGAGAGATCGGCCTGTAGTTTTTGGGATTGTCACGTTCTTTGCCTGGTTTTAGGATGGCAATGACTCGCGATTTTTGGAATTTTGCAGGATGTCATACAGTTGTTCATCATATCGACTAGCCATTTCCTTGTTACAGGTCCAAAATGCTTTATTTTCTCGACGCATATATCATCAAGGCCGGCTGCTCTCCGCATTTTGCACTTACTGATCGCCTTCTCCAGTTCCGCCAAGGTAAATGGCTTGGATAGTTCTTCGGTCTCCTGAGGGGGGTCTCGTTCTATGCTCCTTCTTTTTTGTCTTTAGGTTGTCGTATCTTGGTGGTTTCCCATTTGTGAGAAGCTGGTGTGCAATTTGGTCTGCTGTGACGTTCGCGTGTAGATTTGGTTTGGTGGGGTCATTGGCTAGGCGTTTTATGAGTTTCCAGGCCTTTTGACTATCTATGCCAAAATTAGTTTCCTCCATCAGTTTGGTCCATTGCTCCCTTCTCACTTCTGATATCTGGGAGGTAATAACTCTTCCTCTGGTGAGGGTTTCTTCACTGAAGGGGTTTCTTTCGAAGAGCATTTGATACTCTTCCAGTAGGGCTACTGTTTCCTGGGTGAGTCCTGGTGTGTAACTTGTTCTGCATCCCCTTGGAATAGAAGCTCGGGAGCAGGTTTTGATGGTGTCCACGAAGCTGTCATAGTTCTCTGGATCTGGGATATACGTCTGGACTCTCTCTTCTATTATTCCGGTGAATTTGGGGCCAGTCTGCCTTCCTGAAATTATATCTCCTTCTGAACTTTAATCTTCGTGGTATAACTATTGGCAACATTTGGCACATGGCATGGCACATTGGCATGGAGACACGGATGGACTTAAAGCACTGTTGTGCTATTTCTTCGCCGACGAATAGGAGATCCAGGTTGTATCCGCGGCGCCACCTACCGCTGTTGAAAGATATGTGAAGTTTGCTGTCGTAAATAAGTGCCAGGTGGTTTGACTCGGCCCACGCCAGAACGGCTTCACCGTTTTTGTCTTCTTGTGCGTATACCCATACGTGACTATGGGTGTTGAAATCGCCGATGATGAAAGCCGTTTTCTGTTTACCGATTTTTACTGGTGGTTCAAAGTGAAAGTCTACATTTGGGGGCTTATACAGTGAGGTCACCGTGTATTCACCAGATTCCACCGTTATCATCTCGATGTCTCTCTCCTCAGTGTGATCCGCCATCCTCACTTGGAGGTCCGGTTTGGTGAACACGGCACTCCCGCATTGCGCGTGCGGTCTTTCTGCTCCTGGTTTCATCCCTGGAACCTTGGGGCGTCGGTGTTGGATGTCCCTATGCGTTCCTTGCACGCAGAGTGCGCCACATTTAGTTTTTTGACAAAGATCGCTCAGCAATTGTTCTTTGCAAGACGAAAGACCTTCTATGTTCACAGAGATGATCGTCAAAGCCGGTTCTGATTAGAACCTATCCCGTTTTTCTCGAGACATTACGTCGCTCTACTGTGATGCTTCTGGTGTGAGAGAATCTGCCGGCTTAGAGCCGTTGCCCAGGGGACGCCCGAATGTGTTATTAATGACACATCCTTCGCGGAGGCTTCTCTCGTGTCCCCCAGCTGCTCCGAAATATTAGCGTCCTGATAGAACCTACTAGTAACAAATCTAGTTGCAAGACTCTGAACTGCTTTAATGTCTTCCTTTTATCCCAACCACTCAAACAGTACTCAAGAATGAGTCACACTAGCGCTCTGTATGCTGTCTCCTTCATGGATGAGCTACACTTTTCCAAAATTCTCCCAATAAAACGAAATCGTGCATCACCCTTCCCTACTACAAACCTGATGTGCTCATTCTGTCATATCGCTTCGCAACGTTACGCCTAGGTATTGCCGGCCGAAGTGGCCGTGCGGATAAAGGCGCTGCAGTCTGGAACCGCAAGACCGCTACGGTCGCAGGTTCGAATCCTGCCTCGGGCATGGATGTTTGTGATGTCCTTAGGTTAGTTAGGTTTAACTAGTTCTAAGTTCTTGGGGACTTATGACCACAGCAGTTGAGTCCCATAGTGCTCAGAGCCATTTGAACCATTTTTGAGCCTAGGTATTTAATCTGTGTCCAGCTGCACTCAACTAATACTATATTCGAAGTTGCAGGCTGTTTCTCTACCCATCCGCATTAACTCGCATTTTTCTGCATTTAGAGCAAGCTACTATTCATCACACCAACTAGAAACAATGTCTAAGTCATGTTACATATATTCCTATGCCACTCAACAATGACACCTCGCCATGCATCCCAGCATTCAAACAACCATAAATTGTTGCTCGCCATGTCGATCAGGTCGTTTAGGTATATATATAACAAAAACCGGCCCTGTCACATTTTCCATTCCTGGCGATACCCCTGTCTCTGATGAACACTCGCCATCAAGGACCACTTATTGCGTTCTATTATTTGAGAAGTCTTCGAGTCGCTCACTTTTCTGGGAACCTACTCCATAGGAACCTTCGTCAGCAGTCTACCGCGGGGCACCATGTCAAATGCTTTCCAGAAATCTAGGAATATGCAATCTGCCTGTTGCCCCCCCCCCCCCCCCCCCCCAAACATGCATTGTAAATTATCACTTGAGAAGAGGGCAAACCGAATTTCGGACAAGTGATGTTTTCTAAATTCGTGTTTACACTACTGGCCATTAAAATTGCTACACCATTAAGATGACGCGAAATTTAACCACCAGGAAGAAGATGCTGTGATATGCAAATGGTTAGCTTTTCAGAGCATTCACACAAGGTTGGCGCCGGTGGCGACACCTACAACGTGCTGACATGAGTATAGTTTCCAACCGATTTCTCATACACAAACAGCAGTTGACCGGCGTTGCCTGGTGAAACGTTGTTGTGTAATGCCTCGTGTAAGGAGGAGAAATGCGTGCCATCACGTTTCCGGCTTTGATAAAGGTCGAATTGTAGCCTATCGCGATTGCGGTTTATCGTATCGCGACGTTGCTGCTCGCGTTGGTCGAGATCCAATGACTGTTAGCAGAATATGGAATCGGTGGGTTCAGGAGGGTAATACGGAACGCCGTGCTGGATCCAAAGGGCCTCGTATCACTAGCAGTCGAGATGACAGGCATCTTATCCGCGTGGCTGTAACGGATCGTGCAGCCACGTCTCGATCCCCGAGTCAACAGATGGGGACCTTTGCAAGACAACAACCATCTGCACGAATAGTTCGACGACGTTTGCAGCAGCATGGACTATCAGCTCGGAGACCACGGCTGCGGTTACCCTTGACGCTGCATCACAGACAGGAGCGCCTGCGATGGTGTATTCAACGATGAACCTGGGTGCACGAATGGCAAAACGTCATTTTTTCGGATGAATCCAGGTTCTGTTTACAGCATCATGATGGTCGCATCCGTGTTAGGCGACATCGCGGTGAACGCACGTTGGAAGCGTGCATTCCTCATCGCCATACTGGCGTATCACCCGGCGTGATGGTATGGGGTGCCATTGGTTACCCGTCCCGCTCACCTCTTCTTCGCATTGACAGCACTTTGAACAGTGGACGTTACATTTCAGATGTGTTAAGACCCGTGGCTCTACCCTTCATTCGATCACTGCGAAACCCTACATTTCAACCGGATAATGCACGACCGCATGTTGCAGGTCCTGTACGGGCCTTTCTGGACACAGAAAGTGTTCCACTGCTGCCCTAGCCAGCACATTCTCCAGATCTCTCACCAAGTGAAAACGTCTGGTCAATGGTGGCCGAGCATCTACATTTCAGCAGGATAATGCAACGACCGCATGTTGCAGGTGCTGTACGGGCGGGCCTTTCTGTATACAGAAAATGTTCGACTGCTGCCCTGGCCAGCACATTCTCCAGATCTCTCACCAGAAGTGGTTGTTCTGGGTACTGATTTCTCAGGATCTATGCACCCAAATTGCGTGAAAATGTAATCACATGTCAGTTCAAGTATAATATATTTGTCCAATGAATACCCATTTATCATCTGCTTTTCTTCTTGGTGTAGCAATTTTAAGGGCCAGTAGTGTATTTGTGGACAGAACCTGTTCTGTCTCAAGAAAATTTGTTACGTTCGAACTCCAAAGGTGTTCAAGAGTTAAATCAGGTAACGCTAGGAGAGTCAGATTAGGAAATTAGACGTGGAAAGTAATAACTGAGTTTTGCAATTTTGGCCTCCATATATCTTTTAAGGCAAGTGCCGGAATGCCTCCTTTGAAAAGGGCACAGCCAATAGTAAGGTACCGCTTATTTTCAGACAAGAACGCATTTTACTTTATTTCCAGTTTTACTATTTTAATGAATGTTATCAGCTCTGCAGGATGTAAGGAGTAAGGAGCGAGCGGTAGGTTCCCACGCTGGCCAGCAGAGGCGGTTGTCCATCTGGCGCTTTCAGAGCCAGTGGGATGAGGTGCCGATGCAGAAATCGTTCGTGGCGTCACAAAGAGATAGGCAGGGAAAGTACATTTATTCTGGCGCGAATCAAGCAATTGTTATTAATAATTATTTTCTAACAAAAGTTGTCCTTTGCCACTCAGATATTAGGAGGAGCCTGCAGGTTATAAATACTATATGTTCAAATGCGTGTTAAATCTTATGGGACTTAACTGCTAAGGTCAACAGTCCCTAAGCTTACACAATACTTAACCAAAATATCCTAAGGACAAACACACACACACACACACACACCCATGCCCGAGGGAGGACTGGAACCTCCGTCGGGTCCAGCCGCACAGTCGATGACTGCAGTGCCTCAGACCGCTCGGCTAGTCCCTCGCGGCATAAATACTATCTTTCAGTAACTTTAAAATGCCAGGAAACGTTGATACTAATAAATAAATGAATAACTTTGGCATAACCGAACCATGCTCTCGCACCGTTAATAGTTAGCTTACAATCAGTGTGAACAAGTTCATTTTACGGTGTTTCTTAAATAAACACACCATAACGGCATTCCTGTAAAAATTATTTGCAAAAAAGAAACTTATTCCTGATTCATTACGTGAAACGTAGACAGTAATATTGTACTTTCAGAATCCGACGGCTCTGCTACATAAAACTACGAAAGCATCTCCGCGTAACAGGTATGAGGAATTCCTACGCGGTGGCTCACTAAGTCAGTTCAAGGAGAGACTGGCTTAATTATCGCAGAATTCGGGTGGCCAATTATACTTTACGCCTCTTACACCACCATCTACGGACTCACTGGCTAAACTGAGACATTTCTGGAGGTTTTGTATGAGTGGGCGGTTCTTGCACTCTTACCTTACCTCAGATTTCCGCAATCCTCCGAGTCACTAATGACCCGCTGTCGACAGTACGTTAAACTCTAATCTTTCTTTTTTCTCAATTTTAGCGAGATGCTTTTAATAATTATTTCCACAGCGGAACTCTTGTCTCAAAATCTGGTAGAGAATCCAAAGAGATTTCTGGTCGTATGTAAAGTAGACCAGCGGAAAGGCACAATCAATACCTTCTCTGCGCAATAGTGACGGTAATATTATCGATTACAGTGCCACTAAAGCGGAGTTACGAGACAATTTCCCGTAATCCCTTCACCAAAAGATAAGAAGTAAATATTTCAGAATTCGAATCAAGAACTGCTGCCAACATGAGTACCTCTTAAGTAGATACTCTCGGTGTAGCGAAGCAGCTTAAATCACTTAATAAAGGCAAGGCCTCCGGTCCGGATTGTATACCGGTTAGGTTACTTTCAGAGTATGCAATATAATATCTCCGCACTTAACAGTCATATTTAACTGCTCACTCAAGATTCTTATCTAAAGACTGGAAAGTTGCACACGTAAACACCGATACTCAAATAAAGAAAAAGGGATAATCTATTGATTTACGGACACGTATCACTGATATCTATTTGCAGTAGGATTCTGGAAAATATACTGGATCCGAACATCTACTGACAAAAAACAGTCAGCACGGATTTAGAAAATATTCTTGTCAAACTACCTCTTTCTCTGTTGGAAGTAATGCGTGCTACCGAGAAGGGATCTCAATTTGATACCATATTTCTAGATTTGACTTTTGGCACCGTTCCTCAGATGAGACTTCTAATCAAACTTCGAACGTATGGTGTATCGTTTCAGTTATGCAACTGGATTCATGATTTTCTGTCAGAAATGTCACAGTATGTAGTAATTGAAGGGAAATCAACAAGTGAAACTGAAGTGATACCTGGCGTTCCGCAAAGAAGTGTTATAAGCCCTCTGCTCTTCCTAATCTATATAAAAAAAATTAGCAGACAGCCTAGCAGCCCTCTTAGATTGCAGATGACGCTGTCATTTACCGTCTAGTGAAGTTATCAGAAGATCAAAAACAACTGCAAAAAGAGTTAGACAAGATATCTGTATGGTGCGAAAAGTGGCAGTTGTCTCTAAATAAGGAAAAATTTCAGGTAATCTACATGAGTACTAAAAGAAATCCGCTAAATTTCGGTTACACGATAAATCACACAACTCTTAAATGCTCATAGTTCAACTAAGTACCTAGGAATTACACTTAGGAACAACTTAAACTGGAACGATCACATAGATAACATTGTGGGGAAGGCGAACTAAAGACAGCGTTTTACTGGCCGAAAACATAAAAGATGCAACTGGTCTACACCACGCTTGTCCGTCTTCTTGTGTACTGCTGCGCGGTATGGGATAGGTAGAGGACAGGACTGACGGAGGAGTGCAAAGATGGACAGCTCGTTTTGCATTATAGCGAAATAGGGGAGGGAGTGTCACGGATATTATGAGTGAGTTGGGCCGGCAATCACTAAAACAAAGGCGTTCCTCGCTGCAGCCACATCTTTTCACAAAATTTCAGTCAGCAACTTTCTTCTCTGAATGGGAAAATATTTTACTGACGCCAGCCTACACGGGGAGAAATGATCATTCTAAGAAAATCGTTCGGAAAAATTTAAGTATTCGTTCTTCCTAAGAGCCGTGGGAGAGTGGAACGGTAAGTGGTTCGAAAAACCCTCTGCCATGCACTTTGGTGTGACTTGCAGAGTATTCAGGTAGATGTAGATGTAAAAGTAACTGACACCAGATAAGAAGAGGGTATAGAAAGTTGATTGGCAGTAGTAAGACAAGCTCTCGTGAAATGGAGAAATATACACAAAAAAGTGCGCCGGCCGCTGTGGCCGAGTGGTTCTAGGCGTTTCAGGCCGGAACCGCGCTGCTGCTACGGTAGAAGGTTGGAATCCTGCCTTGGGCATGGATGTGTGTGATGTCCTTAGGTTAGTTAGGTTTAAGTGGTTTCTAAGTCTAGGGGACTGATGACCTCAGATGTTACGTCCCATAGCACTTAGAGCCATTTAAACCATTTTTGAACAAAAACGTGCATCACGAAGGAATTTCCAAACTGAACTGAAATCGCTAGATGTGTTGTACAGACGAACAAATGATTACAATTTCAGAAAAATTCAGTGATTTATTCAAGAGAAGGAGCTTCACAAATTGAGCTAGTCAATCACGCGTTGGTCCACCTGTGGCCCTTATGCAGGCAGTTATTCGGCTTGGCATTGATTGACGAAGTTTTGGACGTCCTCTTGAGGAATATCGTGCCATATTCTGTCCAAACGGCTTGTTAGACCGTCAAAATCCCGAGATGGTTAGAGGGCCCTATCCATAATGCTCCAAATGTTCTCAGTTGGGGAGAGATCCGGCGGCCTTGCTGGCCAAGGTAAGGGTTTAGCAAGCACGAAGACAGTCAGGAGAAACTCTAGCCGTGTGCGGGTGGGCATTATATTGCTGAAATATAAGGATGGCTTGCCATGAGTGGTAGAATGTAGAATGCTGTGGACGTATCGCTGTGCTGTAAAGGTGCCGTCGATGACAACCAAACGGTTCCTGCTATGAAACGAAATGGCACTCCGGGCCATCACTCCTGCTTGTCGGGCCGTATGGTGGGCAACAGTCATGTTGGTATCTCACCGCTGTCCAGAGCCTCTCCAGATTCTTCGCTTCTCATCGGGGTAGAATCCGATGGGGGACTCATGACTGAAGATAATTCTACTCCACTCAATGAGATTCCAGGCCGAAATAGAGAACTAACGATGTGGTGCTGCATCGAATTGGCGAGAAGAGAAATTTACACTATTGGCCATTAAAATTGCTACACCAAGAAGAAATGCAGATGATAAACGGTTATTCATTGGACAAATACATTATATTAGAACTGACATGTGATTACATTTTCACGCAATATGGGTGCATAGATATTGAGAAATCAGTGCACAGAACAACCACCTCTGGCCCTAATAACGGCCTTGATACGCCTGGGTATTGAGTCAAACAGAGCTTGGATGGCACATACAAGTACAGCTGCCCATGCAGCTCCAACACGCTATCACAGTTCATCAAGAGTAGTGACTGGCGTATTGTGACGAACCAGTTGCTCGGCAACCATTTGACCAGATATTTTCAATTAGTGAGAGATCTGGAGAATGTGCTGGTCAGGGTAGCAGTCGAACATTTTCTGTATCCAGAAAGACTCGTACAGGACCTGCGACATGCGGTCGTGCAGTATCCTGCTGAAATGTAGGGTTTCGCAGGGATCGAGTGAAGGGTAGAACCACGGGTCGTAACACATATGAAATGTAACGTCCACTGTTCAATGTGCCGTCAATGGGAGCAAGAGGTGACCGAGACGTGTAACTAATGGCAACCCATACCATCACGCCGGATGATACGCCAGTATGGTGACGACGAATACACGCTTCGAATGTGCGTTCACTGCGATGTCGCCAAACACGGATGTGACCATCATGATGCTGCAAACAGAACCTGGATTCATCCGAAAAAATGACGTTTTGCCATTCGTGCACCCAGGTTCGTAGTTGAGTACACCATCGCAGGCGCTCCTGTCTGTGATGCAGCGTCAAGGGTAACCGCAGCCGTGGTCTCTGAGCTGATAGTCTATGCTGCTGCAAACGTCGTCGAACTGTTCGTGCAGATGGTTGTTGTCTTGCAAACGTCCCCATCAGTTGACTCAGGGGTCGAGACGTAGCTGCACGATCTGTTACAAAAAATGGTTCAAATGGCTCTGAGCACTATGGGACTTAACATCCGTGGTCATCAGTCCCCTAGAACTTAGAACTACTTAAACCTAACTAACCTAAGGACATCACACACATCCATGCCCGAGGCAGGATTCGAACCTACGACCGTAGCAGTCGCGCGGTTCCGGACTGCGCGCCTAGAACCGCTAGACCACCGCGGCCGGCGATCTGTTACAGCCATGCGGATAAGGTGCCTGTCGTCTCGACTGCTAGTAATACGAGGTCGTTGGGATCCAGCACGGCGTTCCGTATTATCGTCGTGAATCCAACGATTCCATATTCTGCTAATAGTCGTGGATCTCGAACAACGCGAGCAGCAATGTCGCGATACGATAAACCGCAATCGCGATAGGCTACAATCCAACCTTTATCAAAGTCGGAACGTGATGGTACGCATTTCTCCTCCTTACACGAGGCATCACAATAACGTTTCACAGGCAACGCTGGTCAACTGCTGTTTGTGTATGAGAAATCGGTTGGAAACTATCCTCGTGTCAGCACGTTGTAGGTGTCGCCACCGGCGCCAACCTTGTGTGTATGCTCTGAAAAGCTTATCATTAGCATATCACAGCATTTTCTTCCTGTCGGTTAAATTTCGCGTCTGTAGCACGTCATCTTCGTGGTGTAACAATTTTTATGGCCAGGAGTGTATGATACAACGTCAATGAGGCAAGCCATACGCTGTTAATACACACTCTGCGGAACCAAGGAACAGTTAATTTCGTAACGGATGGGAGAGTGTGCGAGGGTATAAATTTGTAGATGGAGAGGAAGGCTTGACTAGAGTAGCAGGTTCAAATGGACGGAAGTTGTAGGCTTGCACAGGGCAGAGGAACGCGAAGAGATGCATCAACCTAGGCTTCGGTCTAAAGCCAACCTTAATAACAACGACAACAACGTACTCAGTCCGCAACTCGTCTGGGACCGAGGGGAAAGCCTCCTTTGTAGCAGCTGGGACGCGGCTGGAACAGATGGCAGCTGGAGTAGAGCAGCGAGGAGCAGATCGGAGTCGGCCGTCTGACAGCTGGCAAACACAGCAGGCGTAGTGGGGTGGCGCTGGGCTGCTGCAGGCGCCTGTCGACAACAAGCAGGGTCACGCAGTAAGTATCAGAGGTACCGCAGAGAGGCAACGCCGCTACCAGAGTGAAGCAAACCGAACCGCACTCGGCCATGTTTTGGGACGTCGATAGAAAGGGGCGTGGTACGTGACAGTGCCCAAGGAAATTAAGAAATTGCGACTGCTAGCCCCGAGCAGTTATAGCCAGAAACAATATCACCTCTGAGTACAACGCACTAACACTCTATGCGTCGTCTCTTAACAGTGTCAGTAAATACTGTAACCCCAGACGGTCAGTAACGGAGAACTTATAAGTAAAAGATATGGTCTTTAAAATTTAGTTTAGGATTCATATTAGTGCGTTTTACTACGCCCTTTTCCACAGAAAACTTTCGAAGAATGACAAAAGTTTCAAAACCGTTAAGTTCCACAGAAGTATTAGCTTAATTTCGATAGTATGTACCATTCATTTCACATTCAAAACAAAACCTATATTGCACTGAGCAGGGAAATACTATCCCTTACACCAGTTATACAGGGCTATTACAAATGATTGAAGCGATTTCATAAATTCACTGTATCTCCATTCATTGATATATGGTCACGACACACTACAGATACGTAGAAAAACTCATAAAGTTTTGTTCGGCTGAAGCCGCAATTCAGGTTTCTGCCGTCAGAGCGCTCGAGAGCGCAGTGAGACAAAATGGCGACAGGAGCCGAGAAAGCGTATGTCGTGCTTGAAATGCGCTCACATCAGTCAGTCATAACAGTGCAACGACACTTCAGGACGAAGTTCAACAAAGATCCACCAACTGCTAACTCCATTCGGCGATGGTATGCGCAGTTTAAAGCGTCTGGATTCCTCTGTAAGGGGAAATCAACGGGTCGGCCTGCAGTGAGCGAAGAAACGGTTGAACGCGTGCGGGCAAGTTTCACGCGTAGCCCGCGGAAAATTGGCTCATGCCACAACTGGAGACCGACAGCGCCGACTTCATCTTTCAACAGGATGGTGCTCCACCGCACTTCCATCATGATGTTCAGCATTTCTTAAACAGGAGATTGGAAAACCGATGGATCGGTCGTGGTGGAGATCATGATCAGGAATTCATGTCACGGCCTCCACGCTCTCCCGACTTAACCCCATGCGATTTCTTTCTGTGGGCTTCTGTGAAAGATTCAGTGTTTAAACCTCCTCTATCAAGAAACGTGCCAGAACTGCGAGCTCGCATCAACGATGCTTTCGAACTCATTGATGGGGACATGCTGCGCCGAGTGTGGGAGGAACTTGATTATCGGCTTGATGTCTGCCGAATAACTAAAGGGGCACATATCGAACATTTGTGAATGCCTAAAAAACTTTTTGAGTTTTTGTATGTGTCTGCAAAGCATTTTGACAATATCTCAAATAATAAAGTTATTGTAGAGCTGTGAAATCGCTTCAATCATTTGTAATAACCCTGTACTACGATCCAAGCCACCCAGGCACTCGAATGTGCAACAAAGTTTTTGGTTGACCGAAACTTTATTAAAATAATAGTCAGTTCGGTACCTCGTCTTTCTCATCAATCAGATTACTCAGCTTCCATAATTATAGAGCTAAATTTTGAAAAGCTTCGTAATGAAACGCCCCTTGCGTTTTTAGTACTTCATGTACGATACATGTACACTCTTTGACATAAAACTCGACCGGCGGCCGGCCGCTGCAGAGGCTAAGTCCGCGCCGATCGCGACGTGGGACAAATAATCTGACCAACTCGCTAATTCTCTAAGTCCCCCTATCTGCACAATCTGGCAACACTGTAGACTGCGGCACTTCCTGGAGGAAGTCTTGTGCCATGCTAGAGAAGACGCAGACAGTATACGCCTGTGGTCTAGCGGTAGCAGCTATGAACATAAAAACGTATGAAAATGCACATCAGCGTATTTTCCCATTGTTTCCTTTCTTCTTCAGTAGTCCCACATTACATTTTTCTTTGTGAATCCAGCAAATGATTTCGATGTGTTGGACTATTATCCGTAATAACGCCTGATATTGTAGTGATGTATAACAAATTTCACTGAAGCTGATCAGTGTAAGTACACAATTCATTCGTAGTTTTCAGTGGTGTAATGTGCTATCGGGTTGGCGTCTGGCAGCACAGCTCAACTAGGGCTGACAGAGACAGGCTGTGGATAGCAGCGAGGCTTTTCTGATCTGTCGAATGCTTTCCTCATATTGCTACTGTCTTTGGTACTTGGCAGACCTTTTGAAAGTGTTGGGCACGCCTGTGGTCATTCACTCTTTTTCAGCATTGGTGCCGTGGAACAATGTTCAATTCCCATAATATTGTCTTTTTACATTGACGAGTAATCTGGATAGTCGTCACGTTCGTGTGCCATCTACATCGCAAACTTAATATTACGATCCTAGGAAGCAACCTGCAATACGTTTTGTATTTCATAATCGGAACTATCTGCATTAACCGTCATCAGAGCAATGCCAGGGAACAGAATGCAGCAGTGCCTCGGTAGCTACTTGGGGACTGCTTGAGTCGTGTTCTAAGGAAAGGGTAGTTGCTGGTTCACATTATATTACACTAGCGAGAAATACCCCCCATGAACCATGGACCTTGCCGTTGGTGGGGAGGCTTGCGTACCTCAGCGATACAGATGGCCGTACCGTAGGTGCAACCACAACGGAGGGGTATCTGTTGAGAGGCCAGACAAACATGTGGTTCCTGTAGAGGGGCAGCAGCCTTTTCAGTAGTTGCAGGGGCAACAGTCTGGATGATTGGCTGATCTGGCCTTGTAACATTAACCAAAACGGCCTTGCTGTACTGGTACTGCGAACGGCTGAAAGCAAGGGGAAACTACGGCCGTAATTTTTTCCCGAGGACATGCAGCCCTACTGTATGATTAAATGATGATGGCGTCCTCTTGGGTAAAATATTCCGGAGGTAAAATAGTCCCCCATTCGGATCTCCGGGCGGGGACTACTCAGGAGGACGTCGTTATCAGGAGAAAGAAAACTGGCATTCTACGGATCGGAGCGTGGAATGTCAGATCCCTTAATCGGGCAGGTAGGTTAGAAAATTTAAAAAGGGAAATGGATAGGTTAAAGTTAGATATAGTGGGAATTAGTGAAGTTCGGTGGCAGGAGGAACAAGACTTTTGGTCAGGTGATTACAGGGTTATAAATACAAAATCAAATAGGGGTAATGCAGGAGTAGGTTTAATAATGAATAAAAAAATAGGAGTGCGGGTTAGCTACTACAAACAGCATAGTGAACGCATTATTGTGGCCAAGATAGACACAAAGCCCATGCCTACTACAGTAGTACAAGTTTATATGCCAACTAGCTCTGCAGATGATGAAGAAATAGATGAAATGTATGACGAGATAAAAGAAATTATTCAGGTAGTGAAGGGAGACGAAAATTTAATAGTGATGGGTGACTGGAATTCGTCAGTAGGAAAAGGGAGAGAAGGAAACATAGTAGGTGAATATGGATTGGGGGGAAGGAATGAAAGAGGAAGCCGCCTTGTAGAATTTTGCACAGAGCATAACTTAATCATAGCCAACACTTGGTTCAAGAATCATAAAAGAAGGTTGTATACCTGGAAGAATCCTGGAGATACTAAAAGGTATCAGATAGATATAATGGTAAGACAGAGATTTAGGAACCAGGTTTTAAATTGTAAGACATTTCCTGGGGCAGATGTGGATTCTGACCACAATCTATTGGTTATGAACTGCAGATTGAAACTGAAGAAACTGCAAAAAGGTGGGAATTTAAGGAGATGGGACCTGGATAAACTGAAAGAACCAGAGATTGTAGAGAGTTTCAGGGAGAGCATAAGGGAACAATTGACAGGAATGGGGGAAAGAAATACAGTAGAAGAAGAATGGGTAGCTCTGAGGGATGAAGTAGTGAAGGCAGCAGAGGATCAAGTAGGTAAAAAGACGAGGGCTAATAGAAATCCTTGGGTAACAGAAGAAATATTGAATTTAATTGATGAAAGGAGAAAATATAAAAATGCAGTAAATGAAGCAGCCAAAAAGGAATACAAACGTCTCAAAAATGAGATCGACAGGAAGTGCAAAATGGCTAAGCAGGGATGGCTAGAGGACAAATGTAAGGATGTAGAGGCTTGTCTCACTAGGGGTAAGATAGATACTGCCTACAGGAAAATTAAAGAGACCTTTGGAGAGAAGAGAACCACTTGTATGAATATCAAGAGCTCAGATGGCAACCCAGTTCTAAGCAAAGAAGGGAAGGCAGAAAGGTGGAAGGAGTATATAAGGGGTTTATACAAGGGCGATGTACTTGAGGACAATATTACGGAAATGGAAGAGGATGTAGATGAAGACGAAATGGGAGATAAGATACTGCGTGAAGAGTTTGATAGAGCACTGAAAGACCTGAGTCGAAACAAGGCCCCGGGAGTAGACAACATTCCATTTGAACTACTGATGGCCTCGGGAGAGCCAGTCATGAAAAAACTCTACCATCTGGTGAGCACGATGTATGAGACAGGCGAAATACCCTCAGACTTCAAGAAGAATATATTAATTCCAATCCCAAAGAAAGCAGGTGTTGACAGATGTGAAAATTACCGAACTATCAGTATAATAAGTCACAGCTGCAAAATACTAACACGAATTCTTTACAGACGAATGGAAAAACTGGTAGAAGCCGACCTCGGGGAAGATCAGTTTGGATTCCGTAGAAATGTTGGAACACGTGAGGCAATACTGACCTTACGACTTATCTTAGAAGAAAGATTAAGAAAAGGCAAACCTACGTTTCTAGCATTTGTAGACTTAGAGAAAGCTTTTGACAATGTTAACTGGAATACTCTCTTTCAAATTCTGAAGGTGGCAGGGGTAAAATACAGGGAGCGAAAGGCTATTTACAGTTTGTACAGAAACCAGATGGCAGTTATAAGAGTCGAGGGGCATGAAAGGGAAGCAGTGGTTGGGAAAGGAGTAAGACAGGGTTGTAGCCTCTCCCCGATGTTATTCAATCTGTATATTGAGCAAGCAGTAAAGGAAACAAAAGAAAAATTCGGAGTAGGTATTAAAATTCATGGAGAAGAAGTAAAAACTTTGAGGTTCGCCGATGACATTGTAATTCTGTCAGAGACAGCAAAGGACTTGGAAGAGCAGTTGAACGGAATGGACAGTGTCTTGAAAGGAGGATATACGATGGACATCAACAAAAGCAAAACGAGGATAATGGAATGTAGTCAAATTAAGTCGGGTGATGCTGAGGGAATTAGATTAGGAAATGAGACACTTAAAGTAGTAAAGGAGTTTTGCTATTTAGGGAGTAAAATAACCGATGATGGTCGAAGTAGAGAGGATATAAAAAGTAGACTGGCAGTGGCAAGGAAAGCGTTTCTCAAGAAGAGGAATTTGTTAACATCGAGTATAGATTTAAGTGTCAGAAAGTCGTTTCTGAAAGTATTTGTATGGAGTGTAGCCATGTATGGAAGTGAAACATGGACGATAACTAGTTTGGACAAGAAGAGAATAGAAGCTTTCGAAATGTGGTGCTACAGAAGAATGCTGAAGATAAGGTGGGTAGATCACGTAACTAATGAGGAGGTATTGAATAGGATTGGGGAGAAGAGAAGTTTGTGGCACAACTTGACTAGAAGAAGGGATCGGTTGGTAGGACATGTTTTGAGGCATCAAGGGATCACAAATTTAGCATTGGAGGGCAGTGTGGAGGGTAAAAATCGTAGAGGGAGACCAAGAGATGAATACACTAAGCAGATTCAGAAGGATGTAGGTTGCAGTAGATACTGGGAGATGAAGAAGCTTGCACAGGATAGAGTAGCATGGAGAGCTGCATCAAACCAGTCTCAGGACTGAAGACCACAACAACAACAACAGCGAGAAATACCGAATTTTCCTTTTTCTCTGCAAACATCCAGAACTACATTACGTAATGAAATGCTAAGAAGATATTTGCATTGTGCCAACTCAACGATCAAGCTGTTTTTATAGATTTCTATTTTCACAACCATTCTCGTTCTGCATTGCAATAAACTTCACTAATTATTTGCTTGTTATTATTCCAGTTATTATTGTCATTCTCTCACTCGCAAGATTTTTCACATCCCTGTATGGTATCGATGAACATGAAGAGTGGCTATGGAAGAAGGGAATACTGAATGTTACGTCATGCAGAATACAGTCCTTTACTTCGGCACCTCGTGATCAACGCTACAGGAGAAGTGAGATACATAAAGTTGACAATGAGAAGACAGATACACTGGCACAACTCTGCAACTACTCCTGTTGATTTAACACAGTGTTACCAGATAAAATGGTGCTGCGGGATCGAAAATGTAGTACGGGCTTTGCCACAGTAGCAGAGAGCTGCTTATCTCGGACCATGACCGTGAATTACCCTTAAATCAGCTGCTGGTCAGAGTGTTGCAAATGTAAATGGAAGGCTTTGTTTGATAGTCTTGTGCTGATTCTGTCTGAATAAATTATGCCAGTGGATAAAAACAGTATAGTTTTAAGACCTAACCCACGAGAAACGGAGGGGGGGGGGGGGAGTCTGCTTCATGAATTCCAAGCAAAAAAGCACAAGGAACAACGCAGGAAGGGTTCGAACAACTACTTTCATTCAGATACATGCATTTGGAATCTATTGATCGTGTAGGGGCCAAACAAGAGGGTAACATATGGAAACAATGATCAGGCTACTTAGTAAATAATAGAACATACAGATTTCAACGATTAGACGTATGAAGACGCAGACTTCGTCGTTATCCATATGTGCGGCATATCTTTCGTGTTAACGAAAGTAATATCCCGCTTTACCTCTTCTTCAATCTCAAATGAAATGAATGCCATGAAGAATCGAATATTTGTTGACTGTGTCTCTTCTTGGTTCCATCCCTACAAACTTATTTCTTCATTCTCGTGGTAATCGTGACATTCTATATCTATTCTGCAAAAGATTGCACGTGGACACATTCGATATCGAGGTGCAAAATCTTACGTTATATTCAATTCAAATAAGCTTTCGATGTATTTTTACTTGGTCTGTATTTTGAGATGATTATGAACGTAATGGAAAGTTATTCCACATGGTTTATGCTGAATGAGAAATTCTGAATCATCCGTTTTGATTTCCCTACTTTGATGTGATATAATGTCGGCGTCAACAGCCTTCTTCCCCGCCGGAAGCTGAAACTAGTATCATTCTGGATTAATGATTATTGAATGCGTCAAATGTATACATAGCTGACAAGGTGACGTCAAAAACTGTCAGGGGAGAACGCCACATAAAAACCAACCTTCGCGCGCGTCTCCCGTCTGAAGAACCGTATCGGACAATCACGCCAAGCATTTCGCTGGAGAGCTGCCTCGTAGGAGAGTTGAGGATTGGCAACGTTGTAGCAAGAATTTTTCGACATTTTGATAGTGCATTTACTTCCGGGCGTAGCCTGGCCTTACCTCGCTAAATTCACTTGGAATTCGTTTTTCATATCGAAGACTCATACTATATAATCCACTGTAAGATTGTAAGTAGGCTGTTTATATTTTCTTATTGGCAACGTTACGTAGCGCTCTGTATGAAAATCACTGGCTGTGCTGTGTGCAGTCTGTGGCTAGTTTGCATTGTTGTCTGCCATTGTAGTGTTGGGCAGCTGGATGTGAACAGCGCGTAGCGTTGCGCAGTTGGAGGTGAGCCGCCAGCAGTGGTGGATGTGTGGAGAGAAATGGCGGAGTTTTGAAATTTGTAAGACTGGATGTCATGAACTGCTGTGTATATTATGATTTTTCAACACTATTAAGGTAAATACATTGTTTGTTCTCTATCAAAATCTTTCACTTGCTAACTATGCCTATTAGTAGTTAGTGCCTTCCGTAGTTTGAATCTTTTATTTAGCTGGCAGTAGTGGCGCTCGCTGTATTGTAGTAGTTCGAGTAACCAAGATTTTTGTGAGGTAAGTGATTTGTGAAACGTATAGGTTAATGTTAGTCAGGTGCCATTCTTTTGTAGGGATTTTTGAAAGTCAGATTTCGTTGCACTAAAAATATTGTGTGTCAGTTTAAGCACAGTCATGTATAATTTTTCTAAGGGGACGTTTCATATGGCGACCCTGCCAGGATTCGAACCTGGAATCTTCGACTTTTGAACAATATTAAGGTAAATACATTGTTCTGTGAGATACCAGATGACACAGTGGTTAGTTTATGTGACAGCTACACGATTTTATCATGACCCTACTAATGAGTGACAATTTACAATGTTGCTTTTGTGGTGTTTCTGTTTTATATCTGCACAGTTTTTCTGAATTATTCTGGAAAGTAAAACATGTTTTAGTAGTAACTTTTGTGGTATAGCTACAATGAGACAGCCTTTTCCGTAGCACAACAATACGTTACAGCACAGTACTTTCTTCATCACGGCAATAAGCGAAATAACTAAAATATCTATATGCAAAGCGTTTCACTTTTGTTTATCATGAGGTAAGTACATTGACTTCTGCAGAACTTAGCTTTCGGAGGATGATAACTACGACAATTCCACAGAGATTATCTTACAACAAGACACACAGTTTAGCACTACAGTACACGTATTTGAGTGATTAATTTTGTACTTAAAACATTTATTTTTAAAGATATTTGAAGTACAGTGATACAAAGGTTTTCCGTGATACATTTCATTCCATTGCTGTAATCTGTAACACCTGAGGGTATAATTACATTAATCCTCAGGGGGGTACACGCCTACTTTGTGTACCATGTGTGTGGCAAGCACAAGGAGCCCTAGCTAATATGGTATTTGCTTACACAACTTTACACATCGGTACCATATTTCTCTAACACATAATTACACAGCTATCTGATCATTTAACTGAGAGAGACAAACTTTTTTACTCCGTCAGTGACAGATGTTTACATAATTACACCGTTGGATAACTTCACACTTACGAAATTGTATTTTGTCTGTACTTTGTGAACTGTTCATATTTTTTTTTGGAAGCATTGTGATACTACGAGAGCTTTGAATCATGTATTTGGTATGGGATCATGATTTTTAAAGAATGTTTGAGGTAGATGACACTTTCGACATGAGCAGAGAATTTTTTTAGGTTTTGAAATTATTGGAGGGAGCTACAACGATTTTGAGATTTGACTGAGGTGTTATGACGTTATTTTTACGACGACGATGTGTATTATGCTGTTGAGGTATTTTTATGATCAATAAGCTGATGTTATATGAGGAATTTGATTATGCTACATATTTATTAAGATGAAATATTGAAGAAGTGTCGACAAATATGTATATGTGTAATAAGGTAAGGAGTAATGAATAGTGGTTAGGGACTCTGACTTGTGAAAAAGAATGTTGGAAACCAAGAATCATACTTTAAGAATTATGAAATGTATGTAAATGCGTGAATGTACTACAATGCCGACGAAAATTTTTTGGACACTGTTATATCAATAGGATTTTGTTTCTACAGATTTGTAACGCAAATTCTTGACCTGTGAAATATTTTTATATGAGACTGCCACTGTAGCAGAAACTGCTGTCGTAAATATTTCAGTAAAAAAGGTAAGTGACCTTGACATAATGCGTTTTGGGCGCCCAGCTGAGAGGTAGTCGTCTGACAAAAGAAAGCCATTAGGTGGAGAAAAAAAGAGGCCATTATCCTCGCTATTGACATTCCTTTAGAGAAAGCATCGCAAATACGACACGCTCATTACTTGGAAAGATACTTACATCTGCACACCTGATTATGACAAGCGTCTTTCTACAAGAATGATATTTTTATGCTTTGCTTTTCATAGTTGCTTATTTCATTTCATATTTAGTTTCCAGCTGTGTTGCAGCATTGGTTTTATAAAATAAAATAAAATGCATTTGCTAATGTGAACACTTTCTGTCAACAGATCTATTAAATAATAATTTTGTGATCCACATTCTTCAAAAAAGGAGCACTTGGAAAGGAAAGAACAATAAGAAGGGACTAGTAACAGTAACTGCATACATAATTTTCTTTTCAAGTACATGGTAATATTTCTTTTACAATAAGTTGTTGTGGTGCACCACTTTAATTACATAGACACTAGGATGTGACATAGATATCAGACATGGCCATCTTTACTGTAATATTTTTTCTGCTTGAACTTTGTCATGTTTAGATATAAGTTATTGCATTTGCTGCTGCTGTTTGCCAGGCATAATGTTACTGAATTTGACTTTGTATTACGCTGTTAAGCCAGTTTTACTAAGGATTTATTTTTCTTGTTTGCTGCACAGTGCCTTATATTAGTTGTAATATTGCAATTGCTTTGCCAATTTCCATTTTTTGTCATTGCTGTTTGTGTTAATTGTTTTATGCTGCTGCATTGCCTCGTCCCTTAGTTTAGCATCTGAGCTCAGTAGATTTAAGTTAGCTTAAGAGGGGGTAGACCATATAAGAGAATGAGTTGCGATGAATTGGAAGAAATGCATTGAGAAGTTTTACGAAAAAAGTACAGAAAGCCAGTATAGATAGCACTTTTTGAAATAATGAAGAACGCAGGGAGATCTCCAAGAAGTAAAGAAAGTTTTGTTTGCAAGATACTGCAGTAAAACAAACCCTGCCCTTTCCCTTTCTGTTATTCCGCTATGTATTTGTGTACCCTTGTGTATTTATGTTCTTCTTGTCTTTATATGTTTATCTGATAAGACTTATGTTGTAGAATTTTCCTAATACTCAGCTACATTCACTATGATGAGGAATACTGTTATCCTCAAATATAATTTGCATTAATAATATGTTATTTACTTTGTAAAGATGTTTAGACATTATTTATCTGTTCTGTTTTAATGCTCATGTCTGAAGTTGATGTTTCAAAAGTTATTCTGATCTTTTATGTATGTACTTATGTCATAATTCCTGTAACACTGATGTATATGTATATTTCTATTCTTTTGTAAAGCCTGTATTACTACAAATGTTATCTGTATTGTTATGTTCTTTAATGATGTATTTTGTACCTTTGTTATTGTATTCTCATGTTATAAAATTGTAATTGACACCAGTTCATCACATTTCTGATGGTCATAGTATATGGACAATACGTAAGAACTAGGGACTGATAGTGTTTGCACTTGTGTTAATAATTCAGCAAGGGACTGGATAACAGCATTGCTGGTTCTAAGGAAGTTTCAAACAAACTTTTTGTGAGTGGACAAGTGGTGGTTTATGGACTTGCTATATTGTCTACAAGACTTCTAAGGACAATTCCAAAAACTTTGTGCATGCACAATTGGTGGTTTATGGACTTGCTATATTCTCCGCAAGACTCTTCGATGGTGATAGTGCACCTGCGCAGTCACAGCAGATGGCTGCTGGCCATCTCTACAAGGACTACAGTGGGTCTACACCTTTGATGACTCACCAATACCATTATTTCTACAAGGACTGCAGTGGGTCTGCACCTCTGGTGGCCCACCAATACCGTAATCTCTACCAGGACTACAGTTGGTCTGCTCTGTGCTGACCTACCTACCAATATTCTTCAAAACTTCGACTGACTCTGCTGTGGGTTTGCTCTGTTGTGGCCCATTACCTGTCTGCATGTCGAGAGTCAGCACTGTCTTTCCGTTGGAAGGACAACACTACTTCTTCAAGACTGCATGGAAATCCACTACTTCCATGTGCATTTTCTTTTACTGCTCAGACTTTGAGAAAAACACTGCAATTTTACTGTAATGAACAATCTGGACTGTCTTTATGGACTGTGAGAAAATTTTAGCTTTTGACCAACATTGTATCAATAAGTGTGTGCATTTGATATCTTTGTTATTGTAATTATGAAAAATTTTTATCAAATCATTATTGGCCACTGCCCAAAACAATTTGTAAAATTTCTTGTGGGGAGCATGGGGTTATGTAAGTAGGCTGTTTATATTTTCTTATTGGCAATGTTACGTAGCGCTCTGTATGAAAATCACTGGCTGTGCTGTGTGCAGTCTGTGGCTAGTTTGCATTGTTGTCTGCCATTGTAGTGTTGGGCAGCTGGATGTGAACAGCGCGTAGCGTTGCGCAGTTGGAGGTGAGCCGCCAGCAGTGGTGGATGTGTGGAGAGAAATGGCGGAGTTTTGAAATTTGTAAGACTGGATGTCATGAACTGCTGTGTATATTATGATTTTTCAACACTATTAAGGTAAATACATTGTTTGTTCTCTACCAAAATCTTTCACTTGCTAACTATGCCTATTAGTAGTTAGTGCCTTCCGTAGTTTGAATCTTTTATTTAGCTGGCAGTAGTGGCGCTCGCTGTATTGCAGTAGTTCGAGTAACCAAGATTTTTGTGAGGTAAGTGATTTGTGAAACGTATAGGTTAATGTTAGTCAGGGCCATTCTTTTGTAGGGATTTTTGAAAGTCAGATTTCGTTGCGCTAAAAATATTGTGTCAGTTTAAGCACAGTCATGTATAATTTTTCTAAGGGGGCGTTTCAAGATGAGACACTTAGAAACTATATTTAATTTCTGGACTCCAAGAACGGCGTTCTTAGCATAAGTAACACCTGTTTGTGTTTTTAATGTTGCGTTTTGAGGCTCAGTCAATATCTCAGTGACTATAGGCCGCCTCTTGCTGCCAGTGTGTCGTTAGCTCTGTGGTTCCCTTACGTGTTGCGATGCTAATTCTATATGAGGTGGCAGTTCCGATCTAGGTGAAAGCTGCAGAACCCAACTTTTTATTTCCCATTTTAATTAATTAAATTGCAAACCGCTAGTAAAAATTCCCTATACAAAAGCAGAAGAATGCCTTTTCACACAAATCTTCGTGCGGTTTTGAATTAGTAAATTATCTTAATATCACGGATGACTGCTTTGCAACTGCCAAGGTGATTCCCTGTAAACTAGTTCCTGAAAAGATTGAAACCGACTGTCAACGATACGAATTTGAGCTTTGTTCGTCATATAGGTCTAATATGTCATGGAGGTTGTTTATGAAGTGAACATGTTGATTAATATACTTCCTCTCCTATAAATTTTTGCAACAGCATTTAACTGTAGAGGTTTTTTGACACCGGCGTTAGCAATTCCTTTCCGTTCTCTGAAACGTCAAAAACGATAACTTTTTCTGGTTTAAATCTGATGACCTTAACTATCACTTCCTATCAACGTTAAATATTTCATGAATCCATACATGGAACTCCAAATGTGCAGTGTCCCCGCACTGCTATAGTGCATGCATTGCAAGGTATTCACACAGCTTATCGCATATACTTACCACAAGGAATGTAACAAAAACTGTAATACACTTTACACTACAGACGCTCACTCTGCCTTGAGAAGACACAGACAGTATACGCCCGTGGTCTAGCGGTAGCGTGAGTTCTTTTTGTCTACAATGTCTGTGGATCGCGGGAGAGTGCCTGCGCCGCTGCTGTCGGCTCAGCCGCTGCTGGCAGCCGACAAGCGGATCCCGGAGCTTTACCGCATACGGCGTCCAGAGGAGGACAGTCTGCGAGAAATCTGCTGCAAAATGGTTACTGGATAAAATTTTGCTATCGGTGTCTCAGAAAGTGAAATAGATTGAATCTGCGCTACCATTAAATTCACGTCTTCAGCATTCAGACAGAAGATACTATAAAAATCTTTTGCGCCAGCTGGTCTCGATCCACAGACATTGTAGACAAAAAAAAACTCACGCTACCGCTAGACCACGGGCGTATACTGCCTGCGTCTTCTCTAGCATGATACAAAACTTCCTCCAGGAGATGCCGCAGTCTACAGTGTTGCCAGATTGTGCAGATAGGCGGACTTACAGAATTAGCGAGTTGGTCAGATTATTTGTCCCATGTCGCGATCGGCGCGGACTTAGCCTCTGCAGCGGCCGGCCGCCGGTCGAGTTTTATGTCAAAGAGTGTACTGTACATGTTGTTGTTGTGGTCCTCAGCCCTGAGACTGGTTGATGCAGCTCTCCATGCTACTCTATTCTGTGCAAGCTTCTTCATCTCCCAGTACCTACTGCAACCTACATCCTTCTGAATCTCCTTAGTGTATTCATCTCTTGGTCTCCCTCTACAATTTTTACCCTCCACGCTGCCCTCCTATACTAAGTTGGTGATCCCTTGATGCCTCAGAACATGTCGTACCAACCGATCCCTTCTTCTAGTCGAGTTGTGCCACAAACTTCTCTTCTCCCCAATCCTATTCAATACCTCCTCATTAGTTATGTGATCTACCCACCTAATCTTCAGCATTCTTCTGTAGCACCACATTTCGAAAGATTCTACTCTCTTCTTGTCTAAACTATTTATCGTCCACATTTCACTTCCATACATGGCTACACTCCAGACAAATACTTTCAGAAACGACTTCCTGCCACTTAAATCTATACTCGATGTTAACAAATTTCTCTTCTTCAGAAACGCTTTCCTTGCCATTGCCGGCCTACATTTTATATCCTCTCTACTTTGACCATCATCAGTTATTTTTGTCTCCAAATAGCAAAACTCCTTTACTACTTTAAGCGTCTCATTTCCTAATCTAATTCCGTCAGCATCACCCGATTTAATTCTACTACATTCCATTATCCTCGTTTTTCTTTTGTTGATGTTCATCTTATATACTCTTATATCCTGCTTTCATGTTTTACTACGCCCTTTTCCACAGAAAACTTTCGAAGAATGACAAAAGTTTCAGAGCCGTAAGTTCTACAGAAGTATTGGCTTAAATCCCCCCCATGAACCATGGACCTTGCCGTTGGTGGGGAGGCTTGCGTGTCTCAGCGATACAGATAGCCGTACCGTAGGTACAAACACAATGGAGGGGTATCTGTTGAGAGGCCAGACAAACGTGTGGTTCCTGAAGAGGGGCAGCAGCTTTTTCAGTAGTTGCAAGGGCAACAGTCTGGATGATTGACTGATCTGGCCTTGTACAATAACCAAAACGGCCTTGCTGTGCTGGTACTGCGAACGGCTGAAAGCAAGGGGAAACTACGGCCGTAATTTTTCCCGAGGGCATGCAGCTTTACTGTATGATTAAATGATGATGGCGTCCTCTTGGGTAAAATATTCCGGAGGTAAAATAGTCCCCCATTCGGATCTCCGGGCGGGGACTACTCAAGAGGATGTCGTTATCAGGAGAAAGAAAACTGGCGTTCTACGGATCGGAGCGTGGAATGTCAGATCCCTTAATCGGGCAGGTAGGTTAGAAAATTTAAAAAGGGAAATGGATAGGTTAAAATTAGATATAGTGGGAATTAGTGAAGTTCGGTGGCAGGAGGAACAAGACTTCTGGTCAGGTGACTACAGGGTTATAAACACAAAGTCAAATAGGGGTAATGCAGGAGTAGGTTTAATAATGAATAGGAAAATAGGAATGCGGGTAAGCTACTACAAACAGCATAGTGAACGCATTATTGTGGCCAAGATAGATACGAAGCCCACACCTACTACAGTAGTACAAGTTTATATGCCAACTAGCTCTGCAGACGACGAAGAAATTGAAGAAATGTATGATGAAATAAAAGAAATTATTCAGATAGTGAAGGGAGACGAAAATTTAATATTCATGGGTGACTGGAATTCGAGTGTAGGAAAAGGGAGAGAAGGAAACGTAGTAGGTGAATATGGATTGGGGGTAAGAAATGAAAGAGGAAGCCGCCTGGTAGAATTTTGCACAGAGCACAACTTAATCATAGCTAACACTTGGTTTAAGAATCATGATAGAAGGTTGTATACATGGAAGAACCCTGGAGATACTAAAAGGTATCAGATAGATTACATAATGGTAAGACAGAGATTTAGGAACCAGGTTTTAAATTGTAAGACATTTCCAGGGGCAGATGTGGACTCTGACCACAATCTATTGGTTATGACCTGTAGATTAAAACTGAAGAAACTGCAAAAAGGTGGGAATTTAAGGAGATGGGACCTGGATAAACTGAAAGAACCAGAGGTTGTACAGAGTTTCAGGGAGAGCATAAGGGAACAATTGACAGGAATGGGGGAAAGAAATACAGTAGAAGAAGAATGGGTAGCTTTGAGGGATGAAGTAGTGAAGGCAGCAGAGGATCAAGTAGGTAAAAAGACGAGGGCTAGTAGAAATCCTTGGGTTACAGAAGAAATATTGAATTTAATTGATGAAAGGAGAAAATATAAAAATGCAGTAAATGAAGCAGGCAGAAAGGAATACAAACGTCTCAAAAATGAGTTCGACAGGAAGTGCAAAATGGCTAAGCAGGGATGGCTAGAGGATAAATGTAAGGATGTAGAGGCTTATCTCACTAGGGGTAAGATAGATACTGCCTACAGGAAAATTAAAGAGACCTTTGGAGAGAAGAGAACCACTTGTATGAACATCAAGAGCTCAGATGGAAACCCAGTTCTAAGCAAAGAAGGGAAAGCAGAAAGGTGGAAGGAGTATATAGAGGGTCTATACAAGGGCGATGTACTTGAGGACAATATTATGGAAATGGAAGAGGATGTAGATGAAGATGAAATGGGAGATACGATACTGCGTGAAGAGTTTCACAGAGCACTGAAAGACCTGAGCCGAAACAAGGCCCCCGGAGTAGACAACATTCCATTGGCACTACTGATGGCCTTGGGAGAGCCAGTCCTGACAAAACTCTACCATCTGGTGAGCAAAATGTATGAAACAGGCGAGATACCCTCAGACTTCAAGAAGAATATAATAATTCCAATCCCAAAGAAAGCAAGTGTTGACAGATGTGAAAATTACCGAACAATCAGTTTAATAAGCCACAGCTGCAAAATACTAACACGAATTCTTTACAGACGAATGGAAAAACTAGTAGAAGCCGACCTCGGGGAAGATCAGTTTGGATTCCGTAGAAATACTGGAACACGTGAGGCAATACTGACCTTACGACTTATCTTAGAAGAAAGATTAAGGAAAGGCAAACCTACGTTTCTAGCATTTGTAGACTTAGAGAAAGCTTTTGACAATGTTGACTGGAATACTCTCTTTCAAATTGTAAAGGTGGCAGGGGTAAAATACAGGGAGCGAAAGGCTATTTACAATTTGTACAGAAACCAGACGGCAGTTATAAGAGTCGAGGGACATGAAAGGGAAGCAGTGGTTCGGAAGGGAGTAAGACAGGGTTGTAGCCTCTCCCCGATGTTATTCAATCTGTATATTGAGCAAGCAGTAAAGGAAACAAAAGAAAAATTCGGAGTAGGTATTAAAATCCATGGAGAAGAAATAAAAACTTTGAGGTTCGCCGATGACATTGTAATTCTGTCAGAGACAGCAAAGGGCGTGGAAGAGCAGTTGAACGGAATGGATGGTGTCTTTAAGGGAGGATATAAGATGAACATCAACAAAAGCAAAACGAGGATAATGGAATGTAGTCGAATTAAGTCGGGTGATGTTGAGGGTATTAGATTAGGAAATGAGACACTTAAAATAGTAAAGGAGTTTTGCTATTTGGGGAGCAAAATAACTGATGATGGTCGAAGTAGAGAGGATATAAAAAGTAGACTGACAATGGCAAGGAAAGCGTTTCTGAAGAAGAGAAATTTGTTAACATCGAGTATAGATTTAAGTGTCAGGAAGTCATTTCTGAAAGTATTTGTATGGAGTGTAGCCATGTATGGAAGTGAAACGTGGACGGTAAATAGTTGGGACAAGAAGAGAATAGAAGCTTTCGAAATGTGGTGCTACAGAAGAATGCTGAAGATTAGATGGGTAGATCACATAACTAATGAGGAAGTATTGAATAGGATTGGGGAGAAGAGAAGTTTGTGGCACAACTTGACCAGAAGAAGGGATCGGCTGGTAGGACATGTTCTGAGGCATCAAGGGATCACCAATTTAGTATTGGAGGGCAGCGTGGAGGGTAAAAATCGTAGGGGGAGACCAAGAGATGAATACACTAAGCAGATTCAGAAGGATGTAGGTTGCAGTAGGTACTGGGAGATGAAGAAGCTTGCACCGGATAGAGTAGCATGGAGAGCTGCATCAAACCAGTCTCCGGACTGAAGACCACAACAACAACAACAACAACAACATTGGCTTAATTTCGATAGTATGTTTCACATTCAAAACAACATCTATATTGCACTGAGCAAGGAAATACTATCCCTTACACTAGTTATACGAAGATCCAAGCCACCCAGGCAGTCGAACGTGCAATGAAGTTTTTGGTTGACCGAAACTTTATTAAAATAATAGCCAGTACGGTGCCTAGTTTCTCATCAATCAGATTACTCAGTTTTCATAATTATAGAGCTAAATTTTGAAAACTTCGTAATGGATCGCCCCTTGCGTTTTTAGTACTTTATTTACGAGACATATACAAAAGATTCATGAAAGCATTGGAGACTTGCCCATTAGCTAATATACAGTTTCAGAATTCATCTTGCAGTTTTAGTTTTTATGATGAAAAGTGTGTTAAATAAGGCAAAGTGTGGTTAAATAGTGGGCGAGGGTAAACATTAGGCTATGCTACAGATCAGTCCGTCACCGCAACCAGGATCTCATGAGAGGGGCGGGGGGGGGGGGGGGGGCTGCGTCGAAAATAACACTTTTGCCACTTCACTATGCCTCTAAACTTCGATTTCAAAGATTCCGTATCAGATCAGTTTATACTTTGCGAATTTTACTTTATTTACGCTATTATGTCAAGTTACTATTTAAAATACTGAAGTACCTGTAGCTGAAATGAAATGTTGTGCGGAGAGAGCCTCCCGTCGAGTAGACCGGTCGCCTGGTGCAAGTCTTTTTAGTTGGCGCCGGTTTGGCGATTTGCGTGTCGATGGGTATGAAATGATTATGAAGACAACACAACACCTTGTCACCGAAGTGAGAAAGTCTCCGATCCAGCCGCGAATCGAACCCGGGCCCTCGCATGGGATTCCACCGCGCTGACCACTTCATTTGTTGACGTTTTTTTGTTCGTTATTGTTCGTTTTATTTGTTTCGTGCGAACGCCCCACGACACCAATTCAACTTCATCGTTCAACCATTCTCTCAGTTTTTTTTTTTTTTTTTTTTTTTTTTTTAATACTGAGGTCGTGTAAACCTCTGATGGAACACGCTGAGCTACCGTGTCGGCACCACTCAGCTATGGAGGCGGACTAACTGTACTTGATTCAGACTTGGGAAACTGACTACTCATGTATATATACACTCCTGGAAATTGAAATAAGAACACCGTGAATTCATTGTCCCAGGAAGGGGAAACTTTATTGACACATTCCTGGGGTCAGATACATCACATGATCACACTGACAGAACCACAGGCACATAGACACAGGCAACAGAGCATGCACAATGTCGGCACTAGTACACTGTATATCCACCTTTCGCAGCAATGCAGGCTGCTATTCTCCCATGGAGACGATCGTAGAGATGCTGGATGTAGTCCTGTGGAACGGCTTGCCATGCCATTTCCACCTGGCGCCTCAGTTGGACCAGCGTTCGTGCTGGACGTGCAGACCGCGTGGGACGACGCTTCATCCAGTCCCAAACATGCTCAATGGGGGACAGATCCGGAGATCTTGCTGGCCAGGGTAGTTGACTTACACCTTTTAGAGCACGTTGGGTGGCACGGGATACATGCGGACGTGCATTGTCCTGTTGGAACAGCAAGTTCCCTTGCCGGTCTAGGAATGGTAGAACGATGGGTTCGATGACGGTTTGGATGTACCGTGCACTATTCAGTGTCCCCTCGACGATCACCAGTGGTGTACGGCCAGTGTAGGAGATCACTCCCCACACCATGATGCCGGGTGTTGGCCCTGTGTGCCTCGGTCGTATGCAGTCCTGATTGTGGCGCTCACCTGCACGGCGCCAAACACGCATACGACCATCATTGGCACCAAAGCAGAAGCGACTCTCATCGCTGAAGACGACACGTCTCCGTTCGTCCCTCCATTCACGCCTGTCGCGACACCACTGGAGGCGGGCTGCACGATGTTTGGGCGTGAGCGGAAGACGGCCTAACGGTGTGCGGGACCGTAGCCCAGCTTCATGGAGACGGTTGCGAATGGTCCTCGCCGACACCCCAGGAGCAACAGTGTCCTTAATTTGCTGGGAAGTGGCGGTGCGGTCCCCTACGGCACTGCGTAGGATCCTACGGTCTTGGCGTGCATCCGTGCGTCGCTGCGGTCCGGTCCCAGGTCGACGGGCACGTGCACCTTCCGCCGACCACTGGCGACAACATCGATGTACTGTGGAGACCTCACGCCCCACGTGTTGAGCAATTCGGCGGTACGTCCACCCGGCCTCCCGCATGCCCACTATACGCCCTCGCTCAAAGTCCGTCAACTGCACATACGGTTCACGTCCACGCTGTCGCGGCATGCTACCAGTGTTAAAGACTGCGATGGAGCTCCGTATGCCACGGCAAACTGGCTGACACTGACGGCGGCGGTGCACAAATGCTGCGCAGCTAGCGCCATTCGACGGCCAACACCGCGATTCCTGGTGTGTCCGCTGTGCCGTGCGTGTGATCATTGCTTTTACAGCCCTCTCGCAGTGTCCGGAGCAAGTATGGTGGGTCTAACACACCCGTGTCAATGTGTTCTTTTTTCCATTTCCAGGAGTGTACATACCAAGACTGCTGTGCGAAGTAATTTGCCCTTAATACTTCGCGTATAAAGGGCTCCTATTATAAACTGAAGTTATGATTTAAAGCAAGTAACTATCTGTTCACTGAAGATTACAGATCTTTCTGTCTGAAGTCATTATTTTCATGTTTCAAAGCACGCTCCATTTCAAGTTTCTAGAAAGCAAGAAAAACAATCGTTAGAGCAATGTATACTGCAATTGTCAAAAACTCCCTGCGATGTCACGCTGTGCTATTGGCTGTCATGTTCCGAGAAGCCATTCTGCAATTGGTTTCAAAATGAGTGAGTTCGTGTGTGCTTTTCTAAGCTGCACATATCCTTAGTTTCTTTTTCCGAATCATGTCTGCAGTGTGTTCAGATTATAAGTATACGCAAGCATCTCGAAAACAGGTTGAAGAATGGTGTAAAAATTTTACATGTGTTCTGTAACTGTTGTTTGGTTAGTATAAGTGATGTTTATGTTTTTTTTGTCTAATAAAGCTTGTTTCATTCAAGTTCTCCAAGGCAAATATCTTAAGTAACATGATTTCTGAGAATTTTGTGATGGTTGAGAAGCCGAATAAAGGCTTCTCTGTACTGTAGGGCAGTAAGGCTGCCCTCAATAACCACGAGAGGTGGACGGCGTCCCCATGTAATGTCATCCCAGAACATCACTCCACCACCACCTTGTTATGCATGTGGAACACAGTGTTGAAGGTGTTCAATATATTACCGGGTTGTCTTGAAACGCGTTATCCGCTATTATCAAAGCACAAACAGACTCGAGATTCGTACGTAAACAACACATCCGACGCCAACCACGGGGCGCACATTCTGCATGATTTCTTGTCCATCTGTTACAGAGTCCATGGTGTTGGTGGTGTAAGGCATGGTGCTCTTCGTGGCCATTGGGATTGGAGATTCGCATCGTGCAGTCGTCTCCTAACAGTTTGATGCGATACGTAGCAGCCTATAGTGTCTTCGAATGCCGAATTCAGCTGTGGAGTACACAGCCAAAAGTCGTAGATATCCGTCATCCTATCGGTCGCGGACGGCCTTTGTGGTCTAAGTCCTCAACACTACCTGTCATTTGGAGACGGTATCACGTCCGAACCACATCACTTTGACTCTGGTGCACGTAACGTGATCGTATGGACCCTACCATCGGTCGCGATTGTCCATTATATCATAATGGATGTCCAGTCTACTGTGTCACAGACTTCTCTAATGCGGTCCTACTGGAGCTTTACTTTCAGCTGAAATTCTGCAATCATTCTACACTCATGCTCTTAAATGAAGGATAATTGCAGAATGTGGTGCCACACAACGTGGCACTACACGAAACTGGCGCTAATAGCAAAGGCACATAGGGAAGACACACGACACAGATCTGTAAGTCCACGGTATTGGTGATAAGTTGAGAAAACCGTCCCGAAACACATGTGCTACAAAACGCCACTGTTTCCTACCCATGTACTCCGACATCAATATGGGATATGATCACCATGCACACGTACACAGGCCGCACAACAGGTTGGCATACTCTGGATCAGGTGGTTGAGCAGCTGCTGGGGTATAGCCTCCCATTCTTGCACCAGTGCCTGTCGAAGCTCCTGAAGTGTCGTAGGGGTTTGAAGACGGGCAGTGATACGTCGACCAAGAGCATCCCAAACGTGTTCGATGGGGTTTTGGTCTGAAGGACAGGCAGGCCACTCCATTCGCCTGATATCTTCTGTTTCGAGGTACTCCTCCACGATGGAAACTAGATGGGGCCGTGCGTTATCATCCTTCAGGAGGAAGATGGGACCCCTGCACCCCTGAAATGGCGGACATACTGGTGCAAAATGACGTCCCGATATACCTGACCTGTTACAGTTCCTCTGTCAAAGACATGCAGAGGTGTATGTGCACACCATCAAACCACGACCTCAATACAGGTCCCTTTCAAGGACATCAAGGGGTTGGTATCTGGTTCCTGGTTCCCGCAAGATGAAAACCCGGCGAGGATCACTGTTCAGACTATAACTGGACTCGTCCGTGAACATAACCTGGGACCACTGTTCCAATGACATTGTACTGTGTTCTTGACACCAGGCTTTACGGGCTCTCCTGTGCAGGGGTCAATGGAATGCACCTTGCAGGTCTCCAGACGAATAAACCATGTCTGTTCAGTCGTCTGTAGATTGTGTGTCTGGAGACAACTGTTCCAGCGGATGCGGTAACGTCCCGAGCAAGGCTACCTGCAGTACTCTGTGGCCGTCTGCGGGCACTGATGGTGAGATATTGGTCTACTTGTGGTGTTGTACACTGTGGACGTCCCTTACAGTAGCGCCTGGACACGTTTCCTGTCTGTTGGAATCGTTGCCATAACCTTGAGATCACACTTTGCGGCACACGGAGGCCCGTGCTACGACCTGCTGTGTTGAGCAGCCTCCAGTCGCCCTAGTATTCCACCCCTCATAGCGTCATCAGTATGTTTGAGCCATTTTCAACACACAGTAACCATTAGCACGTCTGAAAACGTCTGCACACTTAACTCGCTGCACCGTACTCTGACATGCACCAACACACCTCTGCATATGTGGACTGCTGCCAGCGCCACCGTACGACGTGCGCAAGTCAAATGCACCGCATGGTCATACCCCGAGGTGATTTAAATCCGCAAACCGCCCACCAGAGCGATGTTTCACTATGTATCAGCATTATCCTTAATTTATGAGCATGAATGTAGTGCGGCTGTCTGCCAGTAAGTAGCGCTCATGGTAACAGTGTGTAAATGTTTACAGACAACGCCGTGTATGCCTTTCCTAGCGATACAGGAACCGTCACAACAGCGACACAACTGAATGCCATACCCAGCTGAGGTACCTCTATGGTCGACAGCCGAATTAATCTGGCTGCTGTGATACTTGTTAATATTACAAAAGCACATCGCTGCCCTTCCTCCAGTTGCGGATGAAACAGGAAAGGCAATGACTAGCAATGGTACGTACTTCCCTCTACCATACAAATTGGACTCACTTGTGGAATAATATGTAGGTGTAGATGCCTGGCGTGACCATACCATGCTCACAATAGCATTTATCTATTGCTTTGATTATTGATTTACTACTGTACGCCTATTAATGTGCACTCACATACTCCTAGTACATGCTGATTCAGGGAAACATCAAACTGAAAAAAATTAAATATTCTTATGAAAAAATGTTTGTAAATAAATCTATTTGGGCCATTAAATTGTACATAGCCTATAGTTACTTTATTTCTCGAAGCTGGCATCTAGGAGTAGAGCTCCTTTTTTTTTGCGCAAACATCCCTCCAGTCTCTTAGATGAATAAATCGTGTGCGGTGCGAAGTAACATTTAAACAAGAATTTCGATTGCCGCCTCTCCGATCTTAGTTTTAAATTCAGTTATTGTAGCAGGTAGACTGCGATACACTTTGCTTTTAAGACGACCTCACAAGAAGAAATCACACGCTGACAGAGCAGGTGATCTGGGAGACCATGGGACGTCACTGTTTCTCGAAATTATACGTTAGCCAGTAATTTCTGGAAATGAGGGTAGTTTCTGTGCAACGAAGGCTTCGAGTAAGGCGACGTACCTATCCAACGTGACTGTAATTGCAAGGTAATTCTTTTCTTCAGAAAAATAGCGATCTGTTTTACATATGATGACACACCACCCACGCGGTATCTTTGTTGCAGCGCAATGGACGTTGGTTTAGCTGAGTAGTTAAATGAAACAACAAGTTCACTATTACCAGTCACTGTTTATTTATCTCCACGACGCGTTTCAAAGGTTTAAACCTCCGTCAACAGGTGGATTTACATTTGTTAGTATGTCATAAGTCTGTGTGTTGTGTTACGAGTTTTTCGAGGAACTCGTGGCACTGTCTAGTGGGAGAAACAAAAAACTATTTCAGAACGTGGTTTTGGGTTTCATTTGACAAGAAACTAAACGTATATCTAACGGTAAAAATAAAATAAGTAAAATTCTGAAATAGTGTTTTGTTTCTCCCACTAGACAGTGCCACAAGTTCCTCCAAAAAATCGTAGCAGAGCACACAGACACATGTCATTCTAACAAATAGAAATCCACCTGATGATGGAGTTTTAAACCTTTGAAACGCGTCGTGGGGGTATATAAAGAGTGACTGGTAACAGTAAACTTGTTGTTTCATTTAATATCAATAACAATCACGGTAAAGCCTAACGAAAAACGTTCGCATTTGAAGTTAGCTGGATGAGATTTTCTTTTACCCAATAACGAAAATTTCGTTTGTTAACAAATCCGTTAAGACGGAAATGGGCCTCATCCGATTGCCACAGATTCTCTAACTCTTTGTCGTCGTTTATCATTTCAAGTATTCGTTCACAAAAGTGTCGTCGCGATAGGCCATCGTTGGGATTTCGTTCCTGTTCGATTTGCAACTTGTGTGGATGGTAAGTCCTGTACCAATATTCTTCGAAAACTTGAACTACGTAATTGGAGCCGGCCGGCGTGGTCGAGCGGTTCTTGGCGCTTCCGTCTGGAACCGCGCGAACGCTACGGTCGCAGGTTCGAATGCTGCCTTGGGCATGGATGTGTGTGCTGTCCTTAGGTTAGTTAGATTTAAGTAGTTCTAAGTTCTAGGGGACTGATAACCTCAGCTCTTAAGTTCCGTAGTGCTCAGAGCCATTTGAACCATTTTTTTCGTAATTGGAAAGACGATGCATGGACTTGTGATTATAGCAGCTCGAACAGGATATTAACCGGTGTACGAGCAGTTCGGACAAGGTCTGGAGTTTTCCATTGCCGAACCTGTTTCCTCAAAATTACGGATCCACGAGTTAACTGCGCGTGCTGATGGAACGTGATCATGACGTCTTAAATTGAAGTGCTGGCGAAATTCTCTACCTGCGGCGTCGTTTATGCAAAGACCTTTGAAGGCAAAAGCACATAGTGCACCATTCCAAGTATCTGTGTAAACTAAATGGCAAGATGGCGTGAGTTGGATTTTATGTCACTCAGTGTTGACAGTCGCCCAGTACTACCAACACAAATTTCAAGATCTGCCGTTTCTCTGAATCACCCCGTAGCCTATTACAGAACAGCAACGAAGCAGCGAAATCCGTTAACCGCTGACAACAATACGAGCTATTTTAGTAGGCCGTCAATACTGGCTGCGAAGAGTACGCTCTGACGGAAATCGACAGAGATAGAGAGCGATAGTGCGGTTATCTATCTGTCGTTTATGAACGTAATTAAAGTTCATTCACGATATTATTTAACCCTAGTATGGCACGTAGTATTTTCTTTTATGTTGTCTTGTAAGAAGATGAGTTCATGGAAATTCGTTACATATTAAATCGACACGTCTAAGATAAATTTATGTTGGCTATTCTGGAGGCAATCTTTTGATAATCACCCTGAACAGTAAGCTTCATTTAATGTTTATTAGCACTGGACACAACATTTTGAAATAACTGGTACGCTGGACGTGGTTTTGGGCACAAAAAAATTACTTCAAACCGTGTTACACTGGCTTGCCCGTGTTGATATCGCACATGTTCAATCTGTCAACCATAAGTACTTGTAATGTAAGGATGGCTATTGTATATGTTATGATGGATCGCTCTCATGTCAGCCACGGTGTGAAACACTTTTTTAATCCTTGCATTCTGCATAAAGGTTTCTAAGCTATCTGTTTTACAAAGGCGTACAATCTATGATTGATGCAGTTTTACTTATTTAGCTACCACTCCCTCCCTTTTTTACCTGCGTCTCGTAAGATTATAGGTTACGGCCAGGCTCATCCTTGATGATGCTTTTAACATTAGTATTGTCTTTGCCCGATTGTTTTCTCAATATGAATGCATGTTTTTGTATGATGTTCACTGTTGATACTATCCAGTGCATGTTCATCTGGATTTACGATTTGAACGATCTGAAGATGGTTTCTATAGACAATCGAAACTCGTCGTCATGTTTGAATTGTCTAATGTAAGCAACAAAGATATTTTTTAAATATTTTTTAAAAATTTGATAAAGCAATTTAAGCCCGCTGTCGCTTTTCCTGATTCCAGGCTTAACAAACAGATTTCGCTTCCAAACGAAATGGGAAATAATATGATAAACTGAAAGTCGATAGGTTCCTAGAACGATCTAGATTCCAAGTCTGCCTTATCCTATCGGTGACACTTGAAATAAACAAAAAAAATGCATTTTTGATTAAAATAAACGAAAAGGAAGGAATATTGTTTAACGTTCCGTGTCGACTATGATGTCATTGGGGACAAAGGAAAAGCTCAGATTGAGGAATGATAGTGACTGTGCACTTTCAAAGGGATCATAGTGGCTTTCCTCGCCCGCATCTCGTGGTCGTGCGGTAGCGTTCTCGCTTCCCACGCCCGGGTTCCCGGGTTCGATTCCCGGCGGGGTCAGGGATTTTCTCTGCCTCGTGATGGATGGGTGTTGTGTGCTGTGCTTAGGTTAGTTAGGTTTAAGTAGTTCTAAGTTCTAGGGGACTGATGACCACGGAAGTTAAGTCCCATAGTGCTCAGAGCCATTTTTTGGCTTTCCTCTTAAGCGGTTGAGGGAAATCCGTGGTCGGATCAATCCGCTGTCTCCCTCGCGCAAACTAAGTGGAGAGGGAATTGAGAAAGTACTGTCTCGACACCGGAAGGGTTGGAAACACGGCGCTACAGAAGTTTCGCATTAAGTGGATGGCTAACGCGCGAAGTAGACAGGAGCTTGAAACGGTTGGCGAGAAAAGAGGCTTGTGTGAAGCTCTAACTAGAAGTGGGAGGTTAGTGGAGCGTGTGAGGAAGAATTCAGGGATACCTAACTTTATACTGAGAGGAACACTGAAAGCGTTATCTGCAACAGCTAATGATCAGCATAATGCATATAAGTGGTTACCAAGAATGACAGATGCAGTAGGTGTGCAGAAATGTCAGTTTTGTCAGACAATAGAAATACGGTGGGTTTGTTTATAACATAACTGCTTCTACCACCAGTCACGATTTTCTTTTCATTTTATATTTTGCAAGACGTATTTCCGGAAATTATTCTCACTTTCAAAAGCGTTTTTCGTGCGCTGTACGGTTTTTGATCTACGAGGTGCACAGCTCTGTTGTCCTTATTGCAAAAACACGCGTAATATTTTGTTATTGAACGATCGTTATAAAGAGTTCGGAATTTGAAAAGAACGTCAGCTACCGGTTTTCTCGTGGAACGCATTGATATATTTGAAAAACTTATAAAGAAGTTTATCGAATGTCATTCAGTTTTTTCATTTAGAGTTTTTGTCAAATTTTATTGCTGTGTTGAAAATCTGATGCTCTTCGTGTAGATCCATGGTACAGCTTTTCTTTAATTTATGCAGTATATTCATGTTGTCGTGGTCCTTAGTCCGCAGACTGGCGTGACGCAGCTCTCGACCCCGGCCTATACCTTGCATGTCTCTTCATCTCTGTATAACAACTGCAAACGACATCTATTCGAACCTGTTCACTGCTGTAGTCTATCACTCTACAATTTTTACGCCCCCTCCCCCACTCCTCAACACAAACTCTTCCTTCCATTATGAAATCAACTACTCCGTAATGCTTCAGAGTGCTTCCTATCAGCCACTCCTCTCTTTTAGTCAAATTGTGTCATAGATGCATTTTCTAGTCGATTCGACTCAGTGCTTCTTGACGAGTATTTGCATTTTCAAATTTATTTCCTGAGTCTTTGATGAGTGTCGCTATTGCTGTTCCATCGATTGAGGAGCATCGTTTTGCAATGGACTGATGTGTTCTTTAAATCTCACATTGAAGTTGAGTCCAGTTTGCTCTACACAGGATGGTTCCAAACGTTGCACACAAACTGAAGGAGCTAATGGAAAATTCGAAATACAATTTTGGAATGTAAATTTGGTCCAAATGGTCCAAATGGCTCTGAGCACTATGGGACTTAACTGCTGAGGTCATCAGTCCCCTAGAACTTAGAACTACTTAAACCTAACTAACGTAAGGACAGCTCACACATCCATGCCCGAGGCAGGATTCGAACCTGTGACCGTAACGGTCGCGCGGTTCCAGACTGTAGCGCCTAGAACCGCTCGGCCACTCCGGCCGGCTGTAAATTTGGTCTCGGAAGTAAACCCGAGCCAGTGAAAGTTTTGGAATGTCATAAACAACTAGAACAATCAATGCATACGCGCTTTGAGTTCAGTAAATACCAGTTTTGGCCATCAGGTGCAAATCTAGCGCTGTACAGCATGTCCTCGACATCCCAGTTGCTCATGCTGAACGAGTTGTTTAACCGGCGGTTCAAAATAAAATCAACATAAGCTTTTGTCAATTGTTTGATCTTTTCTGCACACGTCCTGGTCCTAACTCATTATATGTAGAAACATTTCTCTTCACAGCGCCAGATTTGCACCTGGTGGCCAAAATTGGAACTAATTTTGTTCCCAGCGTAAATCGGTTCCACATCAACGCACTAACGTGTCGACCAAGTTTCGCTGCCATGCGTTAATTGCACCCCACACCGGACATATAACCAACCGGTAGTAAGACCTGTATTGTCAGCACTCCAGTGCCCAACGAATGTTCGTCTTCCGAAGAACTTGGTCCGCGGCGAATATGCTACTACTCTGCCCCTGTGAGAGTGATTCGACGGAAGCGCTCGCTGCGGCCTAGAACACTGCAGAGGGGCCCCCCGGACACACGTTATAAGCCGGTGTCGGCGTAATCGGCCCAAGGTCGCAGGCAGCAGACGTCACACGGCGCCCACATGTGGGTCAGTGTCACCGCGCCACCCGCAAACCACACGTTACGCCGACTGCGCCCGCTGCCATGCATTACGCATGAGAGAGCAGGAGAGGCACCTCATTAAACCACCTGTCATCCCACTTTTAAACCACTCCCTGTGTGCATAATGACGCCTATTACCGCGGTCCCTTGCGCGTTAAAGCGGAGCACGAGTATGTGTTTAAAAATACTGCGTATTTCGGACCGTGACTGAAGCTTTCTCTGCGCGTGGGTATCGGAGGGGAAAAAGTAAGAAACGCCATTTTTGTGTTTGCAGAAGATACATTCCTTTCCTTCAATCCGTAGTGGTTTCACTTAGAAAACGGAGACAGTGGGAAATTTTACGAGTAAATACAGTCCACGTCTGGAACTTAAGTTTATCGCGATCTACGTGTATTTCAGAGCGAATGTAAGGTTTTGTATGTTATTGTTGGTATTCGATGAGAGTGATGTGAGACCTCAGTCTCTTTTTATTCTATGAGTCGTATTTCATACTTGAACACTGGATAGTTTTTTAATAGTCGATACGTTAGGTGACAGAGGTTCTGAGTACAAGCGAAGTGATTTTTACCTACGTCGGCCTGAAACTGCCGGTAGGTGTATGCGACCATTATTGTTAATATAATTGACTGTATTTTAGAAAAGCTGAGTAGTTGCAAACAAACAAGTACTGGTTTTTTTTGGTGCATTTATTCCAAATGACATGCTTCGGGCTCTGCTCATTATCAGATTTCCAGCTGTAAACATGTGCCTGTGATTTGTTCTTACGCGCAGGTACCCTACATGTATTTTTGCTGTTGTATTTCGCTGTTTCGACGGGCAGTAAACATTTTAGCACATGGATAGCCGCAATAATAAACCACAAGATGAGACAAATGTCCTAAGATTTTATGTTTGACGAATAGTCCGGAATTGTATTTACAAAGCTAAACAAATCCTTTAGAAATCTTTTAGGAGCCATGTCTTTCCACGACAAAATATATTTTCTACAATTTTGTTATGTACCTTCTTCTATTTTGTGGTACTGTAATGTGTGTTTTAATGTGTCTACTTGCAGGCACACAGCATGCACGTTTAGTTTTTATTGGTTACTATTTTAGTTTTTAGTAAACATATCGGCATTTGCACTGCCGCTTTGCTGTAAGGTGGTGCCCTCTTGCACTGCGTGGTTTACCTAGCAAAGTGTGAGGGCACTGAAGCAGTGTTTCGCAGTCCTTCTCACGGCCAACATTCCCATTCTCCAAGTTTAAATTATATGTAACACCTTTTGGTGATGTATGAGTACCGAACAAGCTGTCCAAGTTATGTGTGCTGTGAAATAGTATGTATTGGTTCTGACACTTTTAGTTCGATTATGTGATCTCTTATGAACGTTTGGTGTTTTATAAAAAATGTGTACCTAATTCTTTTTTTTTTTTTTTTGTTTACACCAGGAAATCTGATGATGGACAGACCCCGAAACATGTCATTTGGAATAAATGCACCAAAAAACAACTAGTACCTGTTTGTTTGTGACTACTCACCTTTTCTAAAATCCATTCAATTACAGAAGTGGTTTTTGGTTGTCATTAGTACATTGTCGTTGCCTGTTTAGCATTCGAGAATACTAAGTTCGAGAGTATGGTGTTGGTCACACAGCTGAGCGATCTAGGAATAACTAGCAAGACGCAGAGATGCAAATGCCGAGGGTGTTCATCTTTGGAAATATGGCTTTGTAAATATTAATTTTTAGAAATGTGAAGGTATTCAGCTAATGCTGTCGCTGCATTACTTGCTCGCGCAAGATGAGTTTCTGAAAGGCAAATTCTCAGAATGATTTTCCTTTATTGATTCGGGTCAGTTAGGTTGGTTTTCGAGACGAGATTAAACAAAATTACGAGTAATATGGACACGGTACGTGAACTGTGGTGGCAGTCATTAAAACAAAGACTTTTTTCGTTGCGGTAAGATCTTCTCCTGAAATTTCAATCATCAACTTTCTCCTCCGATTGCGAAAATATCCTGTTGGCGCACACCTACATAGGGAGAAATGAACATAATGATAAATTAAGAGAAATCAGAGCTCGCACAGGAAGGTTTAAGTGCTCGTTTTTTCCCGCGCACCGTTAGAGACTGGAAAGGTAGATAAATAGCTTGAAGGTGGTTCGATGAATCTCTGCCATGTACATAATTATGAATTGCAGAGTAATCAGTGAGATGTAGATGTAGAGA
This sequence comes from Schistocerca cancellata, assembly GCF_023864275.1. Classification (NCBI taxonomy): domain Eukaryota; kingdom Metazoa; phylum Arthropoda; class Insecta; order Orthoptera; family Acrididae; genus Schistocerca; species Schistocerca cancellata. Next base: position 1,073,470,825 of record NC_064627.1, read on the forward strand.
TGTGCTCACATGGCTTGGACTCAGAGTCATAGATTCACCACTCCTTTACCATTTCATTGTCGAATTACATGGCAGGTTTATATTTTTTTCATAAGAGGTAAATTTTATCAAGGCTGTTGTAAAAGACGAAAGTGAGTTTCACAATACAGTTTTTATATGGTAGTGTGTTTTATAACATTCGGTAGGTTGTTTCTTTCACCGTCCTCACACAAAACTTTTATTTTGTAATCTGCACTTGGCAGAATACAGTTCCTTAAAGCCGGCCGGAGTGGCCGAGCGGTTCTAGGCGCTTCTGTCTGGAACCGCGCTACCGCTCCGGTCGCAGGTTCGAATCCTACCTCGGGCATGGATGTTTGTGATGTCGTTAGGTTAGTCAGGTTTAAGTAGTTCTAAGTTCTAGGGGACTGATGACCTCATATGTTAAGTCCCATAGTGCTCAGAGCCATTTTTAGTTGCTTAAATTTTATCGTATACATTGAGGTGACAAAAGTAATGGGATACCTCCTAATACCGTGTCGGACATCAATTTGACGAGCGTAGTCCAGCAACTCGATGTGGCATGGACTCAACAAGTCGTTGGGAGAACCCTGTATCGTGCTGCCTCTTCAACCGTCCATTATTGCGAAAGTGCTGCCGGTGCAGGATTTGGTGCACGAACTGACCCCACGATTATGTCTAATAAGTGTTTGATGGGATTCATGACGGGCGATCTGGGTGGACAGATCATTCACTAACATTATCCAGAATTTTCTTCAAATCAGTCTCGAACAACTGTGGCTCAGTCTTGTGGCGCATTTCATCCATAAAAATTCCATCGTTGTCAGGGAACATGAAATCCATGAACGGCGGCAAATGGTCTCCAAGGGGCCGAACATAACCATTTCCAGTCAATGAACGGTTCATTTGGACCAGAGGACTCAGTCCACTCCATGTACACGCAGCCCACACCGTTATGGAGCCACCACCAGCTTGCACAGGGCCCTGTTGACAACTTGGTTCCATGGCTGCCTGGGGTCTACGCCGCATTGGAACCATAGCATCAGCTCTTACCAGCTGAAATCGTGACTCTTCAGACTGGCCGGCCGCGGTGGCCGAGCGGTTGTAGGCGCTTCAGTCCGGTACCGCGCGACCGCTACCGTCGCAGATTCGAATCCTGCCTCGGGCATGGATGTGTGTGATGTCCTTAGGTTAGTTAGGTTTAAGTCGTTCTAGGAGACTGATGACCTCACATGTTAAGTCCCGTAGTGCTCAGAGCCATTTTAACCATTTGAACTCTTCAGAATAGGCCAAGGTTTTCCAGACGTCCGGGATGCAACCGACATGGTAACGAGCCCAGGAGAGGCGTTGCAGGCGATGCCGTGCTGTTAGCAGTGGCAGTCGCGTCGGTAGTCTGCTGTCGTAGCCCATTAACGCCAAATTTCGCCACACTGTCCTCACGAATACGTCCCACCTTTATTTCTGCGGTTACTTCACGCAGTGTTGCTTGTCTGTTATCACTGACGACTCTTATGCAAACGCCGCTGCTGTCGGTCGTTAAGAGAAAGCTGTCGCCCTCTGCGTGGCCCGTGGTGAGAAGTAATGTCTGAAACTTGGTATTCTCGGGACTGTCTTGAAACTGTGGCTCTCGGAGTACTGAATTCCCTAACGATTTCCGATATGGGTTGTTTCATGCGTCTAGCTCCAACTACCATTCCGCGTTCCAAGTTGTCAATTCCCGTTGTGCGGCCATAGTCGCGTCTGAAACCTTTTCACATGAATCATCTGAGCAGAAATGGCAGCTTCGCCAGTGCACTGCCCTTTTATACCTTGTGTACGTGATGCTACCACCATCTGTATATGTGCATGTCGCTATCCCATGACTTTATCCATTTCAGTTCAAAAAAATGGCTCTGAGCACTATGGGACTTAATATCTGAGGTCATCAGTCCTCTATAACTTAGAACTACTTAAACCTAACTAACCTAAGGACAACACACACATCCATGCCCGAGGCAGGATTCGAACCTGCGACCGTAGCAGCAGCGCGGTTCTGGACTGAAGCGCCTAGAACCGCTCGGCCTCAGCGGCGGGCCCATCTCAGTGTAATGTGTTTACCATAGTTGCTTTTTCTTGCATTGCATTTGGGCGAGGTTTTTTTAGTTGGTTTGCTGCTGAACTGCATTCTAACGTTCACCACTTCCGAGCAGTACCGAGTTTTTGCTGCCACGACGTAAGTTACGAAAATTTGTTAGGACTGGGTTAACATCACTCTTAGGACACAATAAAATTATTTACAGTCAAGCATGGCATTTCAAGGTGATCGTCAGGGTCAGTTCAGCTAATGTTTGGTTCTGATTTCAATTCTTTTGTCAGACATTGTTATTCTTACAGTGCAGTGTTACATTTTCATGCGAGTGTCATTTAACGTTCGGAATTTTAGTTGATCAGTTTTGGTACGTAAATTTTCAGGCCATTTTAACAGAAGAATTTTGGGCTTTTATTCTTTCAAAGTTCAGTTTGTGATTTTATGCAGATTTTTTACCATCTGTGTGTTAGTATTGCAAGAGTTCACTGTGCGGCACAATACTTCACAGGATAGCTTCTCTAGTACAGTGGTTTAAGTTTTCTAATGTTTTTAGGAGGAGGAGATCAGTGTTTAACGTCCCGTCGACAACGAGGTCATTAGAGACGGAGCGCAAGCTCGGGTGAGGGAAGGATGGGGAAGGAAATCGGCCGTGCCCTTTCAAAGGAACCATCCCGGCATTTGCCTGAAGCGATTTAGGGAAATCACGGAAAACCTAAATCAGGATGGCCGGAGACGGGATTGAACCGTCGTCCTCCCGAATGCGAGTCCAGTGTGCTAACCACTGCGCCACCTCGCTCGGTCTAATGTTTTTAGAAAAGTTAATTGGAATAAAGTTACATTGTTTCATATGGATATGGCGACTCTATTCATCAGAATGCGTTTACGTAAGTACATCACTTACGTTGTTGAGAAGACAGAAGGTTTTCATTACAGTACATACACACGCTAAAGTTTATAGGAGATCAGTATATAAAACAAAATAAACAAAACAGTTGTACAAACTAAACGCAACAAATATACAGCATCAGTGGACACATGTTGTGTTTTCACCAACGTAACAGTTCTGCATTTAGTGTGAGTTTCCTCTCTTACTTCCAGTCACCTCGTATAAAACAAACTACTTAGTTAAATTTTTGTTCGATTTTCAGGTACTTTTCTGGTGCTGGTTTAGTGCGGATCGAAACACTGGCGCCATAGTACCGCACCACGCCACCAGAGCAGCCGAAACAAAATCGCGGCGGCCATGTAAAGTGGAGATATCTATTTCCATAATACTTTTATTTTTATGAAGTGTTTTCCACCTACTATGAGTTACAATTAATACCGAGCCTAAGTCGCCCACTTTCCTTCACAACAATTATGAACATACTGTCATATCTCTAACAGACACTTCTGGCACTGTTTTGTCTTTGTAAGTCGCCGTCTTTTGTACACAAGCATCCAAATCGCTGACTTAGAATGTGTGTGTTTTTCCACTATAGTGCGTGTGTCACATAAGTTCAAGAAAGTGTTAAATTTTACGTACTACTACGCGTAAATCTGTCCACTGCTCCACAAAACAATACGGTGGTACCTAACCAATACAGTTTTTACATTAGAAAGTTGTTTACGTTGCTTTAACTCACCAGATTAAACGAAAACATTTTCCCCTAATAATGAATCTTGCACTAGCACGTCACGACAGTACGAAACTTTCGACACAACCAACAACAACCAAAGCCTTGTGACTTGCCTATTTCAAATGAAACAGTAAATGCAAACTTCCAACTGATGAAGAACCTGTCGATTCGAAACCGGTAAGGACGCTATTTCTATTATTAAACTGCATTATTAATTGTGGTTATGTCTTTTTTTAAGTTTTTGTAAGAGTTAACCTGCTCCTTGTCACAGCCACTGTCTCGCCACGTTTTCAACAAAATAGTCTACACGTACTTTACATAATAATCAGTATATGAGCTCAGTTTCACAGTTCTAAATCTAGTAACTTCTCCATCAGCCAGTTCGCTGTCTGTAAGAGCTAGACTGGATAAAGTGATCTTTATTCGCGGGGGAAGTTGTATACAAAACCATCGTTCAGGCGGTACTGCAGCGTTGTTCAGCACTTCGGGACACGCACCACGCTGGATTTGAAGAGATGGGAGAAAGAGAAGTGCGAGGAGATAAATGCGCAGTATATTCAGTGGGCGCGATGGGGACCCATTGGTGCAGAATCATCCGTGTGGGCGAAGCGACTTGCAACAAGCGGTGCTTTACGTGTAAAGATTTAGTGGCAACATTGTAGGAGCCGGCGTTTCAACAGTAGTCAAAAGGAACAGGCTACATATCACATACATACGAGGGTTGCCCAGAAGGTAATGCGCCGCTTTTTTTTTTTCTCAGCCGAAAACAATGCTACGAATGCAAAACGTTATGTGTATATTATTTGAAGTCTCCTGAGTGAGCGCGCCAAGTTTCCGCCGCTTCCGACAGATAGCGTGGCTGCAGGACAGTTTCAAAATGGAGTCTATAGGTGACGTACGCTGCGGAGGATGCTAAGTTCACCGGACTTGGATACGATGTGACGTTATTATGACGTATACACGCTACATCGAAAACGATAGAAACCGTGTATCGACTATTCGACTCTTGTGAACTTTCGAGAGGTTGTGACAGGGTAGCGATGTGCTCTGCACCATTCGTTGAAATGTGTTTTGCGTTCCTTGCGTTTAAATCGGGTATTGTACTGTGTTTGTGTACTGTGCGTTGTTTTTCGTTTGCTCGTCTCTAATTATGTGTTCAGCATTCGAGAGACTAATGAGAGAAAATCTGAAAGAGTTCAGCATCGATGACGACGGGCAATTGCGTGGTTATTGTAAATCTCAAGCAGAAATTGATGTCCTTCTGACCCAGCTGAAGTGCGTCGGTTATTTGTACTCGGTGAGAAGAAGCACTCAGCAGCCAAAATCTTTAGATGCGTCAAGACACTAACCTTTCGTTAAGATTACATTGAGAAATCCACTTCCCCTCGTATTTCATCTCCGGTCGACGATTTTTCTTCAACAATGCCTCATATTTTTCTTTTTAAGTTCGAAATTCAATCATTCTACCCACCAGTCATTACTGGACACTAAGGTACCTGTCTCTGCGGTCCGAGTGTAAAATTACTTGGAATTATGGTTGATAAAAGACTGTCTTGGGATGGACATATAAATTACTTAGCTAACAAACTTGCACGAGTTCTCTTTCAGCTATATAAATTAAGAAAAAAAAAAAAGTCAGCAAGAGTATGCTGCTACAATCGAATATGTACTGACAAGACCAATTGTATGAAACCATACTAAAATATTGATAGTAAATAAATATTATTTTCGGCGTAAGCGTTCAATACAACAATCACACAATCTAATCTGGTCAGAACATAAGAAGACTTCACTTTTTTACGAAACGTGTTGTCCGTGGTGTTTTCAAGGCCACGGTCAGGAATATTTCTATTAATATCCAGCTCTTTTACTTTTATTTTGGCGAAATACATATACGCTGCCACACTGAGCTGTTATCAGAATCGCACGTGTCAAAACAAACCACTAGCTGACGGCAGTTTAGAATCTCGAACGTTCGTAAAAGTCGATAGGTGTGTTAATCGACTAAAGCGTATTACGTCATAATGACGTCACATCATATCCAGGTTGGGTGAACTTAGCATCCTCCGTACGCTGCAAGCAACGTGTCGTCATTGAATTTCTCACTGCAGAGAAAGAAACTGTGGGGGTATTCACAAATGCTTGTGCAAAGTCTATGGAGCACCTGCTGTCGACAGAATTATAGTTAGTCGCTAGGCGCGGAGGGTTGAGGTGGTCATAAGACGGTTCGGCCGGCGGAGCTCCACGATTTGCAGCGGTCGGGGAGACCATCCACTGTTGTCACACCTGACATGTCGCAGCGAGCTGACGTTGTCATTCGCGAAGACAGACGCATTACGACTCGTCAGTTGGCGCTGCTCTGTCAATCAGCAAAGGAAGTGTGGATGTAACTATCCGCACTCTTGGATATTCAAAAGTGTGTGCACGATGGGTCCCGCGGTGTCTAACGGTGAATCGGAAATCGCACAGAAAAAACTTTGGTCTTAATACCGATCCAAAGTCGCAAAGTTCCCTTCACAACAATTATGAACATACTGTTATATCTCTAACAGACACTTCTGTCACTGTCCTCCTTGTCCCGGATGGCGACAGATGATGAAACCTGGGTTCACCATTTTGAGCCTGAAGCAAAACGACAGTCGATGGAATGGCGCCTTTCCCACTCCCCACAGAAAATAAAAGTTCAAAGCACCTTCTTCCGCCGGTAAGGTCATGATCACCGTGTTCTGGGACTGTGAGGCGTGAGTCTCATTGATGTGATGCCAAGAGGCGCTACCATTAATTCAGAAGCATATGACCGAGCGGGGTGGCGCACTGGTTAGACACTGGACTCGCATTCGGGAGGACGACGGTTCAATCCCGCGTCCGGCCATCCTGATTTAGGTTTTCCGTGATTTCCCTAAATCACTTCAGGCAAATGCCGGGATGGTTCCTCTGAAAGGGCACGGCCGACTTCCTTCCCAATCCTTCCCTAATCCGATGAGACCGATGACCACGCTGTCTGGTCTCCTTCCCCAAACCAACCAACCAACCAGAAGCATATGTCAACACATTAACAAAATTCAAGACGCTATTCTGGCGACTTCAGAGCCACAGCAACCCAGGAGACGTTTTGCTCCAACACGACAACGCAAGGCCCCACACAAGTCTGAGGACTGCTGAACACATCGCGAAACAGAGGTGGACTGTGTTACCCCATCCGCCCTACAGCCCTGGGACTTGCACTTGTTTGGACCATTACAGAATGCTATTCGTGGAAGACATTTTGGAGACGATGAGAAGGTGACATACATAGTGAAGCACTGGCACCTCCACCAGGACAAGAATTGGTACCGACAGGGCATACAGTCCCTTGTTTCGCGCTGGAGGAAGGTCATAGAATCGGATAGAGATTGCGTGGAAAAATAGGGTGCGTAGATAAAACATCATTCTTTCGTGTGTGTAATTCTTATTATGTTCAATGAAGAATTGTTGAAGAAAAGAAAATGCGCCGCATTACTTTCTGGGCAACCCTCGTATAATGATGAGAACATTAATATTGGGCGTAATACAGAAGAGCTAGCGATAATCATTCTTTCCGTATAACATCCGCGAACGAAGCCGGAAGGGTGCGGCCTGATTCTGCAGGTTTACTAGGGACGCAAAAACAGTACCGATGACGTCAGTTTTGTTAGACTTGCAGAAGTCCCCGCACGCTGCCGTGGGTGCGGCTGCGGGCAGACAGTCTAATCGGCAGATATCGGGCCGATAAGCTCCCATCTGTACGCAACGCACCGATTCCTGACAAGTCGAGTAACATCTGCGGACCATTGCGGGCAGACACACGCCTTCCCGGCCCGTCTGCTACATACGTGCCCTGGTTCTCTACTGTCTTGCGAAGGACATTGGCTACTATGGTATCGGCCAGACTGCGTTTATTTCCGTATTGGCTTGGAGCTGTTCGACTGTGCACAACTGCTTCAGTGAAACGATTTTTTTTTTCTTTGAGCCATCAGTCTTCTGATGTTTGATGCAACCTACGAATTCCTCTGCTGCATCAACCTCTTCATCTCAGAGTAGCACTTGCGCACAGCAACCTCAATTATCTGCTGGATGTATTCCAATCTCTGTCCTCGTCTACGGCTTTCACCCACTACAGCTCCCTCAAATACCGTGGAGGATTTTCCTTGATCTCTTATCATCCTGTCCTCTCTCCTTGTTATTGTTGACCACACGTTTGTCTCCTCACCGATTCTTGGGATACCTCCACATTTGTTATCAGTCCACCTAATTTTCAACATCCTCCTGTAGCAACATATCTCAAACGCTTCAATTCTCTTTATTTTCATGATTTTCCCCAGACCATGATCTACGTTCATACATGCTGTGCCCCGGACGTAGTTTCTCAGAAATTGCTTCCTCAAATTAAGGGCAACACCACTACACCCCTTTTGACCAGAAATGCACCCTTTGCTTGTGATAGTCTGCTTCTCATGTCCTCCTTCGTTCGACTGTCATGTGTTATTTTGTTTCCAAGGGAGCAAAAGTCCCTAACTTCGTCTCCTTCGTTGTCCCCCACACTCTGGTGTTAAATGTATCTCTAATTTCTTTTCTGCTACTCTTCTACATTCCTCTGTTTTACGCTTAATCCATAGCGCGTGTTCTTTAGGCTGTTCATTTCATTTACAGGCCCTGGAATTTTGTTCTCGCTTTTACTGATGGTAGCGATGTCATCAGCGAATCTGAACACTGATTTCCTTTCACTCTGAAAAATGTTACGTGTAGTTTTCAACTACCGTTTCACAATGTTCTGAAGCAATCGCAGCCGCGAAGGGCAAATCAGTTTTCAATAAGACTGCACAACGATCTCTACATGTTAAACTAATACAGAGCTGTGTTCATTCCATAAGTGTCATTTTCGATTGTGACAAAAATATGACGGCTCGTTTTTTGACTGATGAGGAACCAAAGAAATTATTTTACATACACAGTTTAGTCACAAAATCATTACAAAGGAGCACTGTATTTTATAATTTAGCATATATATTTGTTCAAAACATACCCAGCCTTTATAATTTCAAGACACCACAGCAGAGTTGTACACTTTCTAGATCTACGTGATATCTGTCGGACCCTGAACCATTAAATTGCATGAACACTTGCTTAGCGCATAATTCGATATGCGAAAAAGAGCAACAAAGACAAAAGATGTATACAACGACAAGAATGGCAAATCGAACTTGCTTATAATCACCTCTACGGGCTACGGTAGAGAGAAAACAGGTCTCCCGGTAAAAAGGCCGTCGGAAGGTGGTTGAGTAATGAAAGAATTACAAAGCAGTCGGACAGAACCAAACAAAAATTTGTTTCATGTGGCATAACAACTTTCCAAGTGCATATATTTGGTGTAGTGCTGAGAATAAGTTGTTCAATTTTCCTTCTGGAACAATGTTCCGTAATGAATAACGTAACTGATGTAATGGAACCATTTTCTGTCTGGTGTGTAAATAATTACTATTATTATACTATTTGGCCAATTCAGGACCACACTAAACAACTGATTTATGACATCACATCCTTTTCTTTGTTTTGGCCTCCTAGTATTGATTCTTGCACTTTGTTGTTACAAAGCACCAATGAGATAAAGGTTACTTGAAATTACTGCAAACAGTCGCCTTTTGTTTTGTTCTTCAATTTTATTATCACTTCACTGGTTTCGAACAGCCTAGCGATTCATCATCAGATGATACATTCTTATTGATTGCTTGCAACAGTATCGGAGTCGCGTAGCTATGGCAAGATGTATAAACGAAACATGTAAGCAGTATTTGTAGCGAGAATTATTCACATATTGGAATAGGTTTCGTTGCGTTACTAATTGTTACTGGCATCCGTTGGTTGGTTGTTGATAAACACAGTGTTCTGGAAAACATAATGAAAGTAATCCAGCGACCTTAATTTTACTGCACTTAACACACTTAGCCACAGGTAACACGTTCCATTTGCTTTACAAAATGTAAATAAACCAAGGATAACAGCTAAGTTATGTCAAAGAGTTTGTGTTTGGGCAGAGAAGTCTGTTTGTTCTGCTCTTGTAGTGCACATTGGCGACAGTAAATATGTATCTATTTCTCTACTGCAAAAATAACAGGTAGTTTCATGGTAAAGTTGACAAGTGCTATTTGTAAAATCTATTGGCTCTGAGCACTATGCGACTTAACTTCTGAGGTCATCAGTCGCCTAGAAGTTGGAACTAATTAAACCTAACTAATCTAAGGACATCACACACATCCATGCCCGAGGCAGGATTCGAACCTGCGATGTAACATCTATTATATACTGTGTAATACACGAGGTGGCGCAGTTGTCAGCACACTGAATTCGCATTCGCGAAGACGGTGGTTCGTTCCCCGTCAGGCTACCAACATTCAGATATTCCATGATTTCCCTAAATCTCCTAAGGCGTAACATCACTGTAACGGCCTAAGGAAAGCGTTTTTCTTGACAATTTTTTCTGGATGGAAGGAAAGAGAGAAAGAATACATTTGGTAGTTATTGAACGTTTATTTAAGTATATTAAAAATTGTCGAAAAATATTACAAAATGTCGACACTGCAGTAGTTTTCCCGAGGCATGTTGAATTTCAGGCGCAACAACTGGTGCTCTTGTGAATCTGGAAAAAAGAGAACAAATCTATGTATGAAACTTCCTGGCAGATTAAAACTATGTGCCGGATCGAGACTCGAACATGGGACCTTTGCCTTTTGAGGGCAAGTGAGTGCTAGTACTGCAAGGTTCGCATGAGAGTTTCTGTGAAGTTTGGAAGTTAGGAGACGAGGTACTGGCGGAATTAAAGCTGTGAGTACCGGACGTGAGTCGTGCTTGGGTAGCTCAGTCGGTAGAGCACTTGCCCGCGAAAGGCAAAGGTCCCGTGATCGAGTCTCGATCCGGCACACAGTTTTAATCTGCCAGGAAGTTTCATATCAGCGCACACTCCGCTGTAGAGTGAAAATTTCATTCTAGAAATCTACGTATCTTCACGAGCGTAACTAGTAAAATTTTAGAAGTATTGATTTTTGTGCAATTGGCGAGTGTTTGAATTTTCACCAAAAAGGACAGTCATTTGTTGATAAATACTGTTTAAATTAATTAATCGAAAATCCCCTGCGTGGTTCACTTTGAACTGTTATTTCTACATTGTGGTTAAATTTTCAAATAAAAAGATTGAGACCTGTTGGAGTTATGCTGCGTGCCGTTTTGAAAAAAAACATACTCCGAGTGAAACGCGTTTGAAGTTTTGAAATGTGTTGTACACGTGAAAAAAATGAAAAAATTCTACTTTCAAATACTCTGACCATTAACCTACTACCCGAGAACTGGCCTGTCGTACTGTTGCCGTTGCGATCAAAGTCATAAGCTGGTGGATATCACACAACTATTGAAATTTCGGTCGTGGCGATCCCAGGAACGGACAAAACTTTACAGCTCCGTTTAGACCTAGTCTAAGCAGGCGCATTGTTAGGGCAATTCGACGGTTGATTTCTTATAGTTTCCGCATAGAGTTACTACTTGGTATACCAACTTCTGGGCAGTTTGGACAAGCAGTAATTATTGTGAACTTGGTTATTGAGGACTTCGTTCTTGCAATGTGGTGTGTGGTGGTGTCTGCATTACACGTTTTGTATTTCACGAATTGAGAAATAACGGAGAAAACAGCAAGAAAAAAATAGCTCGATCCGTAATTGACATCAAAATGCGATTTCTTAGCAGAGGCTCTGACTCCTTTTGAACTGCTCTCAGCCTCATATCTATTGTTTGAACTCTTTGATGCCATACTGTTTCCACGCCGCATTGGATACGATGTTTTCGTACCTTTTTTGCCTGAATACACTTTCTTACTACTCATTCTTATTTGAGAGACAAAACTGTATAAGGTCATAAACTATCAAAAGTCAGTACTGCACACAAAATTCAATATTCGAGCAAAAGAATTGTCTTTTTCGTACACGTGCTGACGCTTTCTGACGCCAAGCTGACGTTATTGTTTTGACTTGCTTCAGCTATACCCAGACACTACAGGGGGTATCGAGCTGGCGCAAGTAGGCCATTTCGGGTCATACGATCAGCTAGAGGAAGAGCTCGAAATTCCATAGAACAATTTTTTTTTCTTCCGAGGAACCATAATGGTTAACACCACTGCAGAATTTTTTTAAAAAATCATTTTGTTTTATTGGCCTAAAAGATGCTTTCAACCTTCTAAAACATGAGGCAAAAAGCCTATTCTTGCCTCATATTTTAGAAGGTTGAAAGCATCTTTTAGGTCAATAAAACAAAATGATTTTTTAAAAAAATTCTGCAGTGGTGTTAACCATTATGGTTCCTCTGAAAGGGCACGGCCGATTTCCTTCCCCATCCAAGTTTGTGCTCCATCTCTAATGGACTCGATGTCGACGGGACGTTAAGGTCTAATGTCCCATTCTTCTTTTTTACCCGCTCGGTCCGGCCTGAACCAAACCTAAAGGAAGAGAGAGAGACTGCCTGTTGTTCCTCTCCCCAACCTGCACTTCCGCATTTAGCGCCACCAATTTTTCAACGGTCACCGCAAGACACGTGGCCGCTGCCAACCCTACCTGCCCGTCAGAACAAAAGCCACGTGATGCATCAGGTCAGTGATCTCTCTCCTTACTTTGAAACCAAAGATCTCCTGTGCCCGTACGTCCATTGCAAAGTGGAGATTTCGAAATCTGCTCACTCATTGCTGTAAGTATTGCTACTTCAAATGCACGGAAAGGGGTTGATATGAAAGTGCTGAATACCAGCAGATATCAGCTATTTCTATGGAAATACGAAAGGAATCAGATAAGATCTGGCGGACGTTTTCAATGCGACAGTGTAGTGTTGCCATTTTTCAGCAAGGCAATGGTCGTCCACACATGGCACGTGTCCGCATGATGTGTAAGTAGGCTGTTTATGTTTTCTTATCGGCAACGTTACGTAGCGCTCTGTATGAAAATCACTGGCTGTGCTGTGTGCAGTCTGTGGCCAGTTTGCATTGTTGTCTGCCATTGTAGTGTTGGGCAGCTGGATGTGAACAGCACGTAGCGTTGGGCAGTTAGAGGTGAGCCGCCAGCAGTGGTGGATGTGTGGAAGGAAATGGCGGAGTTTTGAAATTACATATATTATGACTTGTGATGATATTAAGGTAAATACATTGTTTGTTCTCTATTAATATCTTTCATTTGCTATCTATGCCTATCAGTAGTTAGTGCCTTCAGTAGTTTGAATCTTTTATTTAGCTGGCAGTAGTGGCGCTCACTGTATTGCAGTAGTTCGAGTAACGAAGATTTTTGTGAGGTAAGTGATTTCTGAAAGGTATAGTTTAATGTTACTCAGGGCCATTCTTTTGCAGGGATCTTTGATAGTCAGATTGCGTTGCGCTAAAAATATTGTGTGTCAGTTTAAGCACAGTCGTGTATAATTGTTCGAAGGGGACGTTACAGATGTTGAAGTACTCTCGCGGCCGGGAAGATCACAGAATCTGTCCTCTACAGAACATGTGTGGGACCATCTCGGACGTCAGCTCTGTACCACTGCCATTATACAGGATGTCAAGGACCAGTTACACAATAGTTTGTGGATGTCCGTCGTTCTCGTGGAGTTGGGACAGCGGCTGATGAGAGAATATAAATAAAGAAAATGAACCACCATAGCCGTATCATCTACGAAATTTATTTCTAACGACTATTTTCGGCGCGACACTCACATCTTCACGTCCACTATAAATGAAACGAGTACTTTAATTCCTTGGTCCACGTATCGTAGGACCCATGTAATACTATGGTACTGCAGTGCCTGTGTTGTTCAGGATTACGGTGCAATGTTGCTTCAGACATGCATGCAATGTTCCTGCATCGTAATTCTAAAGAAGACGGGCGCTGTAACATCGTATTTATTCATAGACACCTGACAAGCTTTTTCAATTAAAATGTCTCCCCTGTATGGGTATACACATAATCCAAAACTTTTGATACAATTTTTGGGAAATAGCGAACTTGTAAGCTACGTGAAAATACAGTCTAGATCGCGATGGTTATTTTACAAAAACTGAGCGGTTTCGGCCTAGTCTTAGTCAATCTTCAGAACAGCACTGAGGTCGACTGACTGTTCTAGATATCATCAACTTCAGCTGGTAGAGCTTATCTGAAGATGGCCTAAGACTAGGACGAAACTGGTCATTTTAATAAAATAACCATCGCGATCTAGACTATTTTTTTCACTGATTTTATATACACATAATCAGTGTACGAGTATGGAAGTTTGGGTCTACCCGTGGAGCGTGCTCGGTACCATAAAGGCCGGCCGATGTGGCCCAGCGGTTCTAGGCGCTTCAGTCCGGAACTGCGCTGCTGCTACGGTCGCAGGTTCGAATCCTGCCTCAGGCATGGATGTGTGTGATGTCCTTACGTTAGTTAGGCTTAAGTAGTTCTAAGTCTAGGGGACTGATGACCTCAGATGTTAACTCCCATAGTGCTCAGAGCCATTTGAACCATTTTGGCACCATAACGGTAAGGCGACTGCTCGCGATTAGTGGGTTCGCGTACCACGGCTATGAGTAGTCATCTTGGGCATTAGTAAACCACTTCATCTGTATTTAGTCCTTTATTATTGAATCACTACCAGTTTCGTGGCGGTGAAAGCTACATCTTCAGGCGAACAACTGTATGAGAATAAATCCAGAATGAATAACAACCCTCAGACATACAGTGGCACGGTAAATTATTTTAAGATTTAAAAAACAATTTAAAACTATTAAAAACTGTCACATGAGAATATTAAAATGTTAGTACTGACACAACTAAAACATTAGAGCTGAAAAGCTCGGAACTTTGTATCCAACATTCGTTCTCCGTCAGAACAAAACACCGCTAAATGGCAGTATGTAATAGAATAAAACAGCCGAATTGCAATATAGTGGATGGGTTCTAAAGAAATCCTACCATAGTGATGCACTGGTAAGGTGAAAATAAATGAAAAACTGTAAGACCTAGTTTTGGGCCAGAATGGAAAACCAAGAAGTGGTTGCCACAAAATTGAGGCATGTTCTGCCTGGACCAAACTCTTCAAGTAGATAGCTATTGACGGAAAAGCGTAACCTGATAACCGCACTTACCGTTTCTCCTGTCTGTACGCAGCCACGAAGAGGGGACAAAGCCGCGTGTTTCGTTCTGACGGATAACGAATGTTGGGTACAAGGTCCTGAGCTTTTCAGGTCTAATGTTTTAGTTATGTAAGTATTAAATTTTGATATTCTCATGTAAAAGTTTTTAATAGTTTCAATTTTTGTAGATCTTAAAATAATTTACCATACTAGTGTATATCTCAGGTTGTTATCCGTTCTGGATTTGTTGTTATACAGATTTTCACCTGAAAATGTGGCTTTTAGTGGCACGAAACCGGTAGTGATAGTATAGGACTAAATACAGCTGAAGCGGTTTGCTATGTAATACCCCAGATGAGATGTGAGTCAGCTTGCCTCAGGAGAGGATGCAACGACTTTTTATGACACTCTACCCAACTTAGTCAGTGCATGCTTCCAGACCAGAGCGGCTGCAACGCCATAGTGATAAATGGGCGCATACCGCCAAGTTCTCTGTAAATTTGAGTATTTATTTTAATCACTAACATCACAGACTCTCTTAGTCCGTGAAATCTCACTTTGTTTCCTCCTCCTCCTCTTCCGGATGCCTCACTTTTTTTTGTTAGGCAGCATAGGTTATGATGTACAAAGAGCCTTCCATCTGAAGCAGTGGAATAGATATAGAACGAGTACTGACGAAAAAAGCAGAGAGATCAGCTGTCTAGGATAGGAATAAGAAGGAGAGATAAGATGAGGAATGAAAGGGTAACGGAACTAGGGAAGTAGTCAAAGAGAATAAGAGGAATCCTTGTAGGACAGGACAGGAACATCAAGGTTAAGATGGTGCAGGCACATAAAGAGAATGCAAAACAAGAGGATTCCCAGCAAGATATACTAAATGGAGACGCGAAGGAGGAAGAGGAAGACCAAGGGACAGATGGCTATAAGGTACAGAGGAGTGTGTTTAAAAGGAGGCGAGCACTGGATCAGAGAGAATGCAGGAAGGTGGTGGGAAAACAGGACCAGATGGCGAGGCTTATGTCCCAAACAGACGCGGCCCCGGGCTGGAAACTGCTGGAGATGACGAAGCGGCAGCGGGAGGAGTTCCAGACGCCGCCGCCTCCCAGGACCGCCGGAGCCGCGTCCGCCTCATTACGGCGAGCCGGCGAGCCGTTATCCACAGCTGGGTCAACGTACAGTACCGCAGCTGTGTTTACTCGGCTCTCGGCGGCTCCCCTCCCATCACTCACTCCGCGTGGTTCTCGTATAAACTGCTAGTGTTTATCGCACCGTAGAGCCGAGACAGTCGAAATGAGCCTTTGTGACAAGCGGAAGGCCAAACGATTGGGCTCATAGAATGAGATTTTCACTCTGTATCGGAGTGTGCGCTGATATGAAACTTACTGGTAGATGAAAACTGTGTGTGGCACTCAGTTTTTTAATCTACCAGGAAGTTTCATATCAGCGCACACTCCGATGCAGAGTGAAAATCTCATTCTGGAAACATCCCCCAGGCTGTGGCAAAGCCATGTCTCCGCAATATCCTTTCTTTCAGGAGTGCTAGTTCTGCAAGGTTCGCCGGAGAGCTTCTGTAAAGTTTGGAAGGTAGGAGACGAGGTACTGGCAGAAGTAAAGCTGCGAGGACGGGGCGTGAGTCGGGCTTGGGTAGCTCAGTTTGTAGAGCACTTGCCCGCGAAAGGCAAAGGTCCCGAGCTCGAGTCTCGGTCCGACTGGGCTCATATTTAGCAGGTCGCTTGTAATACCTAAAACGGCAGACTAAGATACAGTATTTTGGCTCAACAGCCCGCAGCCCACCCACACACCGTTTTTGAGACAACTGCACGTTAAGATCGTGACAAGAGTTGTAAAAGTACCGTAGACTTCCACAGACTAGTACACGTAAGTGCAGCCTGCGGTAGTTTTCCTAGTAGTTTGCGTCAGTGATAGTTGTATCCGCGTGACCTGTACGTTGGACGTGTTGCATACCTGTCGGGCGTTACCTCATAACGATCGCTTTCTTTGTGGCTGCGGTCAGTGGCTTACTAGATTCCCCTAAAAACAGGAAGCGGTGAACAGTCTAGAAACTGAGCTAGGATGTATAAAGGTCCGGGTAACAAACGGAACATTTTTGTTCTACATGGTTATCCTCCAGTGTGTTACTTAAGAATAAATTTGAGCCGTGTGTGGCTCGTGTTTCTGCCATCTCTTAACACCCTGTTTTTACCGTACTGCAGCCTCGTTATGCCGGCCGTTGTGGACGAGCTGTTCTAGGCGCTTCAGTCCTGAACCGCTCAGTTGCTACGGTCACAGGTTCGAATCCTGCCTCGGGCATCGATGTGTGTCCTGTCCTTAGGTTAGTTAGGTTTAAGTAGTTCTAAGTCTAGGGGACTGACGACCTCAAAGTTAAGTCCCATAGTTGTCAGAGCCATTTGAACCATTTGAACCAACCTGTCAGAGTCGCATCTAGACGTATCAGGGGTCCCATATCACTCGCACTGCACACGCCCCATACTATTACAGAGCCTCAGGGGTCCCATATCACTCGCACTGCACACGCCCCATACTATTACAGAGCCACCAGCAGCTGGAACAGTCCCCTGCTGAAATGCAGGGTCCATAGATTCACGAAGTTGGCTGCATACCCGTACACGTCCATCCGCTCGATACAATTTGAAACGAGACTCGTCCGACCAGGCAACATGTTTCCAGTCATCAACAGTCCAATACCGATGTTGACGGGCCCAGGCGAGGCGTAAAGCTTTCTGTCACGCAGTCATCAATGGTACACGAGTGGGCCTTCGATTCCGAAAGCCCATATCGATGATGTTTCGTTCAATGGTTCGCACACTGACACTTGTTGATGGCCCACCATTGAAATCTGCAGCAATTTGCAGAAGTGTTGCACTTCTGCCGCGTTGAACGATTCTCTTCAGTCGTCGTTGGTCCCGTTCTTGCAGGATCTTTTTACGGCCACAGCAGTGCCGCAGATTTAATGTTTTACCAGAGTCCTGATATTCTCCGTACATTCGTGAAACGGTCGTATGGAGAAAATCCCCACTTCATCGTTACCTCGGAGATGCTGTGTCCCAGCGCTCGTGCACCGGCTATAACAACACGTTCAAATTCACTTAAATCTTGATAACCCGCCCTTGTAGCAGCAGTAACCGATCTAAGAACTGCGCCAGACACTTATTGTCTTATATAGGCGTTGCCAACTGCAGAACCGTAATCTGCCTGATTACATATCTTTGAATTTGAATACGCATGCCTATACCAGTTTCTTTGGCGGTTCAGTGTATAATGACGTGACAGACCAGCAAAAAGGGGCAATTGTGTTTGACCGTGCCCATGGCCACAAGGTGGGTGAAGTTGGTGGATTTATTCATGTTTCAAGGAGGATTATTGAACGTGTCTACAAGCAGTGATGTAACACAGGCAGCCACGAAATACAAATTGTAGTCGGTAAAACATACTGACTCAGAGGGAACGGAGACCTGTTTCATGGCTTATGAATAAGAATCGCTTCCAAGCCCAACAGGAATTGTACGGGCAGGCTTCGCGGGCATAGTCACAGTCAGTTTTACCGGGAGGACATGCTGCATGCAGTGATTGAAAGTCCTTACCAACCTGTTGGCGAGAGAACGTAGAGAAGGGAACTGCATGCAGTGAACATTTGAAATCGGTCACCTCGCAAGAGGCCATCGCTCACACAAGCATGCAAAAACGACCGACAGTAGCGAAGTTCATCAGGCTGGAAGAAGTTGTGACTGGTTTTCTGAACGATTCCCTATCCTATTACATCTCGACTGGCTTGCAAAGTCACCTGACTTGTGCTCCACAGCGAATCTGTGGGTCATGTAGGAACAGTGGGTAAAACGCCGACGTCAACATCTTCGCAATTTGGTGGATTTACCCGATCAAATCCTAAGCGAGTGGCGTAACCGGGATGCGATGTGCCTGCAGAGCCTTGTAGACTCACTTCCTAACCCATTCCAGGCGATTATCGAGCCCAAGGGAGAAATTACACAGCATTAAAAGACGATCGTAATGATTTTTCTAGGGTGACAAATTTTTTGTTTGTAGAGCTTAAAACTGATTTTTGCCCTCCACCGAAGATAGCAGCACTCTTGGAGTTCGTTAAAGATACTTTGGTGCTCCGGAAAGCTGGGGTTAACAAAATATCTTGTAAGTGCGGCTTTTCATACACTGGACAGTCGACTCATGGGTCACGAAAGATGCACAAAACACCTGGCTCTTACAGCCAAAGCAATTGGCTGTTTCACAGCACTGTGTGGAAACTGGTCACTCAATGCTGTACGGAAACGTCGAAATTCTAGCGTCGACTTCATCTTTTGGGGACTCGGTAGTGGAAGTAACAGTTGAAATTCGTTCATGACGAATTTAATTAATAGGGATAATGGTTTCAGCTTGGATAAGTCATGGAAGCCGATACTTTCTTTAATAAACTTGCAAAGACGTCGCTGCACTGCAGTTCTCAGTGATACATCGAGTTCCCAGTGCCGATCGACCGAGTAGCCACAGATCTAATTCACACATAAGTGTGCTCCTTTGCCGCCGATCAACGCCTCTGATGCCTGTGTATCTGTGTTTGCGTACTCTGCGAGTTTAAAAGTTCGAAGGTAATGCTGGAGCTTCAGTATTTTGGCTCACTTTGAAGATATTCAAAAGGTATACGACCGAAGTATTACAAGTGGAATTTATTCGGCTGCATAGTCGAAATGTAACGGAGCAATAAATACCGTATCTTCTCGGTTACCTCTGCCAGGAAGAGTTAGAAAATGCTCCTGCTTGGTAGAGACAGACAAGGTGACTGTGAAAACTACTGCAGAGTGCGCGCAGAATAACGTGGTTGCTACATGGCGCAGTCAGCAGAGTGAATTCATGGAGAGTGATAGTGGCGGGGGTTGCAGGTGGGCGCTCAGCGCGCTGAGGGGAAACGCCGAGCGCTGCAGGGAAAGTGCCGTTCTACACTCGTGCCTGCGCTCATATTTTTTTGTAAATATTAAGTGGAGCCTCTTCACGCTCACATCTGCTTGGTGCCCATAAAAAGAATCTGCTGTTACCTCTTCTGCGGTTAGTGCCTAAAAGAAATGAAAATCGACTGAAAATGCAACAAAAGCAGTGATTTATTTTCTCCTGACATATTAACCATTTGTAACTTTCAGAGAAGCGTCATGAGTGGCGAATTTTGAGTAAAACCTGCCTTCTCTTGTTGCCACGTTAAAATTTGCTCCTTTTGCCAAAAAACAGTGAAATGTATGCAGTGTCACCTCACTAACGTATTGTGCAGACGCAACTGCGAGAGACTTCTGAAACAGAGGTTTACTGAGTGAGGAACTGAGGAAAAATAAGGTCAGTATCTTATGAGAAAGCACATCCTCGGTACAAAAATAAATGTGTCCAAGATGCTACTCCAGGCGGGTGTAAAATGAATGTGCGATACGGAAAATACTGAACGCGAAAATCAAGATTTGGCCCTGTCTGACTACCCACTGAAGCAGATCTTAGGATCTCTTAATTGTGATATTATTTCCTCCTTCTTGCTCTTTAACATATAAATTACAACCTAAACGTAAATGAATGATTAAGATAACTAGTAACTACTAAATGATAAATATTGTTTCTGCTTGTACATTTATTATAGATCAAAAACCTCTTTATACTACAAATGTTTATATTTCCTAACTAATATTACTGATCAATTGCCCAAATCTTCCCCTTTAATGGCTGTGCGATCTAATATAAATAACGCAAGATGACTAACATCATCTATGTACCAAACACTAGAAGACACTACTTTCAAAGATGATCTACAGTGGTGTTCAACCTCAGTGGAAATAAAACTTACGTGATCACAGCTGTTTAGCCTTATAGCCCTAATAAGCCGAAGCAGTTAGCAATATCACCGTACGTACTGCGTTCCGGTGCATCGGAGTGATGGTTCTCATACACGTCTGTGATGTACAACCACATAATAAACTCTTTCAGACACTAGGACGGCAGAAGACGGCCCTCTGACAAGTATACTCTAATACTGTCGTCTCCTTCCTGTGTTCTGCAGACAAGAAATGCGAACTCCCAGCCACAGGGATGGAATTCGGATAACGTCTCTACGTGAGTATAGACAGAAGAAGTGCTCTCAATCACTGAATGCTGAGTACTCAATGACGACTCCCTACCCGGAGGCGAAGTCCAGAATCGTACAAGTTCGCAACAGTACAGTACCAAACCGTTCTAACTATAAAATCTCCTGAGAGCAAAGACAGCAAGTTCGTCTGTACCAACAAAAGCTGACACAAAGCGACCGTCAAGCACGGGCACTCAAAACGGAAGACCTCTTTCTCTCCACCGCTGACTTCCCAGCAAAGCTCGGCTCCCCTCCCTCATAACTGCAGAAGGCGAATCATATTCTCGAAACCACGGAGTATTCTCTCTCTCTACAGATTCTTCCGAACGCCGACCAACCATACTTTAGTCTTTTGTCGTCCAGCGCGGAAAGTTTGCGAGGAAATACCTTTCCCCCTTAATTAGGAATTCATACAATGGTACGCTTCTCAGAGTAAAAATCCTCGGAAACAATCCAGCCTGCGTGATTTCCTAGGTAACGCTTCCTTGTCCCTCTCTGTGTCGTCCAAGATGTTCAGAGTTTCCAAAGTACAGGGTGATTCAAAAAGAATACCACATCTTTAAAAATGTGTATTTAATGAAATAAACATAATATAACCTTCTGTTATACATCATTACAAAGAGTATTTAAAAAAGTTTTTTTTCACTCAAAAACAAGTTCAGAGATGTTCAGTATGGCCCCCTCCAGACACTCGAGCAATATCAACCCGATACTCCAACTCGTTCCACACTCTCTGTAGCATATCAGGCGTAACAGTTTGGATAGCTGCTGTTATTTCTCGTTTCAAATCATCAATGGTGGCTGGGAGAAGTGGCCGAAACACCATATCCTTAACATACCCCCATAAGAAAAAATCGCAGGGGGTAAGATCAGGGCTTCTTGGAGGCCAGTGATGAAGTGCTCTGTCACGGGCTGCCTGGCGGCCGATCCATCGCCTCGGGTAGTTGACGTTCAGGTAGTTACGGACAGATAAGTGCCAATGTGGTGGCGCTCCATCCTGCTGAAATATGAATTGTTGTGCTTCTTGTTCGAGCTGAAGGGACAGCCAATTCTCTAACATCTCCAGATACTGTAGTCCAGTTACAGTAGCACCTACGAAGAAAAAGGGACCAAAAACTTTATTGGCTGAAATGGCACAGAAAACGTTCACCTTAGGCGAGTCACGTTCATACTGAGTTGTTTCCCGCGGATTCTCGTCGATTCACTTCTGCCGTACTCAATAACACAAAAAGCTTTCTGTTGAGCGGTCGCCATCTTAGCATCAACTGACGCTGACGCCTGGTCAACAGCGCCTCAAGCGAACAAATGTACAACTAAATGAAACTTTATAGCTCCCTTAATTCGCCGACAGATAGTGCTTAGCTCTGCCTTTTGTCGTTGCGGAGTTTTAAATTCCTAAAGTTGTGGTATTCTTTTTGAATCACCCTGTATTATCCGGTTATCCTTCCGGCCGCACTAAAACACCGGCCAGCCGCCGCTGTATTGTGCTTCAGCGCTCAGGTGCCCCGACCGTCCGCCTTGGCTGCTTCCTGTGTTTAAGCAGCACCAACACACCTGCGCGGGCTTGTCCAGCCAGGGCTTGAGTTGAGCCTGCAGTTTCATTCCCACTGGCGTTCCAACCTCTACTAGGATAGGCAATCATTTTCTAGGTGTACGTGACAATGCCAGACTTCTTTAAATATTCATAAATACGATGTACAACCTATCAAATGATACCTAATTCCGGTTGTAAATCACGGCAAAGTATGCAGATGAGTGCTTGTAAGGTACGAAATTACAGCCACCTTACACGTCTAACGTCTTCATTTACGTTGCTCTAAAACTTACAGCATTTCTCGTTTCGCCAGCAATCAATGTCTCTTAAAAATTACATTCTTTCACTGAAAAAGTCTGTAGTTAATGGAATAACATGGCAGAGAATGAAGTCCTTCATGTTAACCGTAAGGCTAAATACTCTTCTCTTTGCATGCTATCATTTCGCAAAATCTCGTTTCGATTTCTCAAACAGTGAAGAGATATGAGGAATTGTTTGGCTATTTCATTCTGATTTTATCACTGGCGCCCGCAATCGCAAATGAGTATGCTACATAACATAAATTTTCTCGAGGTTGGTGAAAGATAGAGACCTCCACCCAAACTTAAAGAAAAATTCAATATGTTAGCTAAATTTCATTACGCAGCGACATGTGATGTAATATGCACCAAACATAAAATCATAGTGACCCTTATTTTCCATTTCAAACTTTTTCCAATTTCGCACAGTGCCTTACAACTAGCTCTTTACATACATGAAGTGCTGAGTGCTATTCATAAGGCATTTCAAATTGATTCCGTATTTCTAGATTTTCAAAAGGCTTTTGATACTGAACCACAGAAATGGCTTGCAGTGAAATTGCGTGCTTATGGAATCTCCTCTCAGTTACGTGACTGGTTTTGTGATTTCCTGTCAGAGAGTTCACAGTTCGTAGTAACTGACGAAAAGCCATCGACTAAAACAGAAGAGATTTCTGGCGTTCCCCAAGGTAGTATTATAGGCTCTCTGCTGTTCATTATATGTATAAAAGGTTCAGCAGACAATATGAGCAGTCGTCTTGGGTTGTTTGCAGATGATGCTGTCGTTTACCGTCCAGTAAAGTCATCTAAAGATCGAAAGAAATTGCAAAACGATTTAGAAAATATATTTATATGGTGCGAAAATTGGCAGTCGACCCTAAATAATAAAATATTGAGGTCATTCACATGAGTGCTAAAAGAAATCCGTTAAACTTCGGTTTCACAATAAATCAGTGTCTTCTAAAGGCCGTAAATTCGACTAAATACCTAGGAATTACAATTAGAAACAATTTAAACTGGAAGGAACACATAGAAAATGTTGTGGAGAAGGTGAACCAAAGACTGCGTTTTACTTGCAGAACAATTAGAAAATGCAACAAATATACTAAAGAGACTGCCTACATTACGCTTGTCCGTCCTCTTTAGAGTACTGCTGCGCGATCTGGGATCCTTACCAGATAGGATTGGCGGAACACATTGTGAAAGTTCAAAGAAGGGCAGGACGTTTTATACTATCGCGAAATAGAGGAGGGAGTGTCACGGACATGGTACAGGATTTGGGGTGGATATCGTTAAAACACAGGCGTTTTTATTGCGGTGGTATCTTCTCACGAAATTTCAATCACCAACTTTCTCCTCCGAATACGAAAATATTTTATTGATATCGACCGACATAGGAAGAAATGATCAGCATAATAAAATAAATCAGAGTTCACACGGAAAGATATAGATGTTCGTTTTTCCCGTGCGCTCTTCGAGAGTGGAAGAACAGGGAATTGTCGTGAAGGTTGCTCGATGAACCCTGTGCCAGGCACTTAAGTGTGATTTGCAGATATCCATGTAGATGCAATGCAAATGTCACAATAGCAACGACCATCAATGAAGTGACGGATGCGTCATCACGAAGCTGCCATACAAAGCTATAAGGAACGCAAAAATGATGTTTATTTAGCGAGTAGTTTCTGCAAAATCGTTCCGAGAAAGATTTCAGGCGCAGTCCGGAACCGCGGGACCACTACGGTCGCAGGTTCGAGTCCTGCCTCGGGCATGGATGTGTGTGATGTCCTTAGGTTAGTTAGGTTTAACTAGTTCTAAATTCTAGGGGACTAATGACCGCAGCAGTTGAGTCCCATAGTGCCCAGAGCCATTTGAACCAAAGATTTCAGGGCGTGTTACTCGATTCTGTCAGCGCAACGCGCCGCTGAGCGGCCGAAATTGGGTAAACAATGTCGGTCGGCGTGTGCTTCGGAACAAACGACTGAACTCGCTCAGCGCTTCGGACGAAAATTCGCCCCTGCGCACCGACCACCGAATCCTGCGCGGACTCCTACCGGACGCCGCAAGGAGAACACGGAGACTGGACTGTCGCACAGAGAGTTTATTTGGGTGTGAGTCGTGTTGGTGACAGAGAGGGGACTCGGGGAGTAGCGGCCACGTTGCAGCGGCGGCAGATGCTGCCAGCTGACCTTTTCGCGACGGCTGCCGGGTGAACGCTCCCGGACGACCGCGGCGGCTGCACAGCTGCACGGAACCCGCTGCAGGCCCGCAGGCCGTGTCTGCACAGACCTCTCGCCTCGCGCCGCCTCTGGAAGCCGGCGCCTCCGGTGCGACGGCCGAGCGCGCGCGTCTGTTGCCTGCCACATCGCACCCGCAATCAAACCTGCAATCGCACCAAAAAGTATTGGCACAGTTACATTTTAGTAGTTGTAAGTTAAACGAAACATGTATTTCAGAACAGAACCCAGACACGTGCCACCTTACATTACATTGATTACAAATATGTCCAAATCACTTGTCCATAAAGTAACATACAGTGTTATTAAAATAAAGATCTCTCTTCTGCATCGAAAAAAGTATTGGCACACGCGTGTGAATCGGACAGTGTGTTCGTTTTCTTCATTGATGTTCACCTTCTAATAGCTAATGTGCATCACTTTAGCATCTATAACAGCACGTAAGCGCCTAGGAATGCTTTGTATTAAATTACGGGTGATATCAGGGGTAATTTTCGATCATTCCTCCAGGAGCACTTTCGCCGTTTTTACCGGATGGACGACTTTCTCTGACTTGTGTGTCAAGATGAGCGCACAAGTTCTCAATGGGGTTCAAATCAGGACACTTCTGTGGGCATTGTACAGTAACCACTCCCGGGTTTTC
Source organism: Schistocerca cancellata (assembly GCF_023864275.1). Taxonomy (NCBI): domain Eukaryota; kingdom Metazoa; phylum Arthropoda; class Insecta; order Orthoptera; family Acrididae; genus Schistocerca; species Schistocerca cancellata. The sequence continues at coordinate 1,073,496,483 of NC_064627.1, forward strand.
ATGGCGGCATGTTTTGGGTCGTTGTCTTGCTGGAAATGGAACACCTCAGTAAGGCCCGATGTCTGTGCACTAGCGTCTAAATTACCTCGCAACACGTCGATGTATCTCATATGATCCATTGTACCGTGGATTACAGCTAGATTTCCAATGCCGGACGCCGCCATACGGCCCCAGACCATGATACCGCCCCCACCGAGTTTGAGTGTGGGATGCTTGTGTTTGATATCGATGTGCGTATTCGGCTTGCGCCAAACTTTCTTTCTTGCATCAAATCCGAACACATTGAACTTCGATTCGTCGCTAAATATCACAGTGTTCCAAACCTCCATCGGCTTGCTGATGTAGTCCTTCGCACACTGCAGGCGTTTCTGCCGTTTAATTTCCGATATGTATGGCTTTTTCCTGGGAGAACGTCCACGCATGTCAGCCTCATTCAACATATATCGTATAGTTTGAACACTAACCGTCTTGTCGGAAGTTGTCTTCTAACATTCTGCGTGGTGTCTGTTTGTTCTATATCGTGTCTCCTTACCACTTTCGCGCAACGACGCTCTGAGCGTGTTTTTTAGGGAATTGACTAGTCTGAACCTGGGACCTGTTGCTGGTAAGGAGACGCCAGACCACACATGACATGTAGAGTTCAGAAGAGTTCAGTGAGACTAGCGATGATATAACCAAATACTTAATGGTTTCAGCGACAGCTCCACTGCACTCCCTGTAAAAGAATCTTAATACTAACTAAATTTAGTGGAAGGGGTTCAAGGCTTTCCTATTTTTAGTTAGCTGGTAAAATAACGTCGAAAAAGCAGTTAAGTTTACCATTGGAAATTTTATTCTACTCACAAAACATGGTTTATAAATTGCACTAGTGATAAAAGGAAATGTTTTAATACAGGATGGTAAAAACCAACTGCGTTCAACAAAAATGTGAACGAATATTCCCTGAATGGGTTTCCAAGTTCTACAATGGATCGAAGGATGGCCTATGCCATATCACATCTATAATCTAGGTTTAAATTAAGTTTCACAAAAGAGAAAACTATCAAAATGGTTTACAGTGACCCTCAATTATCTTTAATTCCTTATCTAACTTGTCGTAAATTACAGTGGCTGATGTGGCTTCTCAATAATTATATAACACAAAAATCATCGCGTTTCAGATTTTTACTTCAAGTGGCAAATGTGAACACCATGAGCTTTAATTGACGATCGACACAAGTATTACGCAAAAAGGGGGTGTAACAGATGAGACTTCTGCAGTTCTGAGTGAAGCTTTATGCGCTGTTACGCGGCATCGCGTGCGTTCATTACCTTGTCGGTGTTCGTCAGGGGGCGGGGGCAGCACAGCTCCGCTCACCTCGCCGTCTCGGAAGCAACTCCCTCCTAACTTCTCCTTACTACAATTTACCGAAGTTGGTTTAAAAAAACTATCTGGCTGTGTTTTCATCTGACCAATCAGGGTCTCAATGTTAACCTTAAGGTCCGCTTACAAAAATTCTGTCTATCCAATGAAAAACGTTATAATTTTCGTGGTGGGGAAATGTTTTTAAAGTTTGCAAAGTAACAGAGACGCGAAAAAGTCTCACGCTAAAACTTGCGGCTGGGGTGGTCCTAGCGGTTAGCTGGCGACGTGGGTGTCCGTCCCTTATCGTAGGGCCTTCCAGCTTAACACGGTTCTGCTCGTGGCTTCTGTCCTCGTTTCTCCCCTCGGAACTGCGTCTGTCTCATGGTGGGAAGGTATGACATGCATTTAAGCATTCTTGTGTTAGTCTGTGGTATTCCATTTGCTCACTTGTTACTCGTATTACTTTGGTTAATTTAATGTCACGATTTATTCGGTGCTATGTGACATACTACTGGATTTGCTTATCATGTCAGGGTTTTCATGGAAGGTGTTGGATTTGCCTGACACCTTACAGTCTGAACAATCTCAGCAATAAAAAAATGGTTCAAATGGCTCTGAGCACTATGGGACTTATCATCTGTGGTCATCAGTCCCCTAGAACTTAGAACTACTTAAACCTAACTAACCTAAGGACATCACACACATCCATGCCCGAGGCAGGATTCGAACCTGCGACCGTAGCGGTCACGCGGTTCCGGGCTGAAGCGCCTAGAACCGTTCGGCCACACCGGCCGGCCCTCAGCAACAGCTACTGCACTTGTAGCAGGTTCCTTCCGAGCAAGTGCAATGATCGGCGAGTCTCTCGGGTTGCAAGCACTTTTGGACGTCCAGGACGACACTTATTCACTGTTGTTCCAGTCTCTTTATATTTATGAATGATGGCTAGTACCGAGGTATATCTTCTCCCTTGTAAATGGAGCAATACCACTCTCTCACGCAACGCCACTGAATGTTCCTTCTTCTTCGGCCCCATGCTGACCACTATCGTGAAATACAGCAACATACTAGCTACTGGGCCGTCAACAACACGCAGTGTCTATTGCGTCAGCAGATGGCGTTCCAGTACCTGAAAAACTAGCAATATACCGAGAAGCCACGCTCTGTTTCAATACTTTTTGTGTGCAGAGGAGATACATGTTGGCCCTTAACACTGCATTTCTTTGTTAATGGTAGGCACTGTGGGCAGAACTGTAATGTCTAGTATGTGAGGTAGCACGTCCATGTGCTGTGTACCGGAAGGTGCCGCGTTTCTAACCAGCAACGGTAAACACGCACGTGTGCCAATATTTTTTGGTGCGATTGTATGTCACTTGTTTATGGTACTCGGATATAGCGGACAGGTCCGTGAGCAGTCAGGACGGGCCCTGGGGCAGATATCGTCGGGCCATCTCACCTGAGTGCAAAAAGCAGCCCAGTCGATATGTTCCTTAATTTTTCTTTTTTCCCAGAACGCCAGTTTAGTCAACTTTGAAATAGTGACCTCTACACATTCGAAGAACAAACGGATTCTTATTCAAGCGTGTTTACAGAGAATGCACAAAACTGTGCAAACATTACAAACACATATAATAAATATGTGTAGTATCCGCATTGCCACTTAGAGTCTTGTACCGCAAGAAAGCAAGGGAGAGGATGTTGTTATGGGTGGCCAGTGTCCTCTTTCTACACCACAAATGCACATGTGGATTAATACCGTTCTTTATTTACTTGCATTTGAAGTATTTACTTAACTTGAATAGAGTCCATGTGTTGTGGTGCACGCTCAGGCAATAGTCCTCTTGCAGACAATATCGATCACACTGGTATTACAAACTTTAGACTCACTGCTAGTCCTGCTATAGGCACTAGTCTGGTCACTATGCAAATGGCTCTGAGCACTATGGGACTTAAGGTCACTATGCACTGCAATAGCCGGAGTGAGTCAGTCAGGCCCTCCCGGTCAGCGGCGGCGGTCGAAATACTTGCTGTCGAGAGGACGTTGGCGGCGTGTTGCTTGTGGGCGTGTCTCTGGCCTCTCTCGTGATATGCGCGCTTGATCCAGTGCCTGCTATCGATCTTCGCGCTTCATCTTTGTCGACTGATGCGCTCGCGACAGCTTACGCCAGCACAAAATGACTCTAAAAATGCTTGTTGGTTGCTGAAAAAATCTTGTAGCTGTTTTTGGAGATATTTTTTATTTCCACATTTGCAACATGTTTTGGACCCAGCTCATCATTTAGTGATACATCAGCAATCAAAATTTGGGATAACAAGCTCTTCCCATAATACAAATGCAAGTACACACAATTTCAAGGTTCACAAACGTACAAAAATAATAAAAAAACCTAAATATCAAAATAGGCGAAAATGTAAATACCATCTGCAATTATAGAAGCTAAAGAGGCATTTGTAAATGCCGTGCATCAAGATATACATATGGTATATGAGGTGCAATAACTTTCCACTCGCACAGGGAACAGTTATCTTAGCTGTGGTAGTGCATCAGGTGCTCATTTACGTCAGCGCAGTCATCAGGTTCGTGGCATCGAAAACAAGTTAGAGATTCTTCATTATGAGAACAAACGGATTTATTTGACTATCACCGCGCGACTGCTACGGTCGCAGGTTCGAATCCTGCCTCGGGCATGGATGTGTGTGATGTCCTTAGGTTAGTTAGGTTTAAGTAGTTCTAAGTTCTAGGGGACTGATGACCACAGCTGTTAAGTCCCATAGTGCTCAGAGCCGTTTATTTGACTATCTTAGAAGACCTAGAAATTCCGTACATGGACGGCGCTTCCATGACCGTTTACTTACTGAGCAGATCAGTGGAACAAAAGATTGGTTTTTTCATGTTTTTGATAATGTCTTCAATTGCCATTGTGAGTAAAAATCGCGTGCCCTTTGCGGTCACTGTTTCAAAAATGGCTCTGAGCACTATGGGACTTAACAGCTGTGGTCATCAGTCCCCTAGAACTTAGAACTACTTAAACCTAACTAACCTAAGGACATCACACACATCCATGCCCGAGGCAGGATTCGAACCTGCGACCGTAGCAGTCGCGCGGTTCCGGATTGCGCGCCTAGAAACGCGAGACCACCGCGGCCGGCCGGTCACTATTTATAACACCAAATTTACGGTGACGTTTTCCGCAATTTTCAGTTCATCTTTGTATGGTGTAGTTTTCACATATGTAATATTCGTTCTCGCGTTTTTATGCCTTTCAGCTTTGGTTTTCTCACTGTTAGTAACCTGGATATACAGCTTATATTAAATTTCCTGGTGATACGGGCGGCTCCGTCAATTGGCATTCCGTTAGCCCAAGGTGCCCTCTATCGGCCACAGCGCGCGTTAACTGCTGCCTCTGGCTCCGATACATAAACGAAAATTTCTGTTCCGACACTGACAATGTTGAGTGTTTATGGAAAAAGTTCAAGGCAATCGTAAAATGCGTTTTAGACAGTTACGTGCCGAGTAAAACTGTGAGGGACGGGAAAAACCCACCGTGGTACAACAACAAAGTTAGGAAATTACTGCGAAAGCAAAGAGAGCTTCACTCCAAATTTAAACGCATCCAAAACCTCTCAGACAAACAGAAGCTAAACGATGTCAAAGTTAGCGTAAGGAGGGCTATGCGTGAAGCGTTTAGTGAATTCGAAAGTAAAATACTAGGTACCGACTTGACAGAAAATCCTAGGAAGTTCTGGTCTTACGTTAAATCAGTAAGTGGCTCGAAACAGCATGTCCAGACACTCCGGGATGATGATGGCATTGAAACAGACGATGACAAGCGTAAAGCTGAAATACTAAACACCTTTTTCCAAAGCTGTTTCACAGAGGAAGACCGCACTGCAGTTCCTTCTCTAAATCCTCGCAGAAACGAAAAAATGGCTGACATCGAAATAAGTGTCCAAGGAATAGAAAAGCAACTGGAATCACTCAACAGAGGAAAGTCCACTGGACCTGACGGGATACCAATTCGATTCTACACAGAGTACGCGAAAGAACTTGCCCCCCTTCTTACAGCCGTGTACCGCAAGTCTCTAGAGGAACGGAAGGTTCCAAATGATTGGAAAAGAGCACAGGTAGTCCCAGTCTTCAAGAAGGGTCGTCGAGCAGATGCGCAAAACTATAGACCTATATCTCTGACGTCGATCTGTTGTAGAATTTTAGAACATGTTTTTTGCTCGAGTATCATGTCGTTTTTGGAAACTCAGAATCTACTATGTAGGAATCAACATGGATTCCGGAAAAAGCGATCGTGTGAGACCCAACTCGCTCTATTTGTTCATGAGACCCAGAAAATATTAGATACAGGCTCCCAGGTAGATGCTATTTTTCTTGACTTCCGGAAGGCGTTCGATACAGTTCCGCACTGTCGCCTGATAAACAAAGTAAGAGCCTACGGAATATCAGACCAGCTGTGTGGCTGGATTGAAGAGTTTTTAGCAAACACAACACAGCATGTTGTTATCAACGGAGAGACGTCTACAGACGTTAAAGTAACCTCTGGCGTGCCACAGGGGAGTGTTATGGGACCATTGCTTTTCACAATATATATAAATGACCTAGTAGATAGTGTCGGAAGTTCCATGCGGCTTTTCGCGGATGATGCTGTAGTATACAGAGAAGTTGCAGCATTAGAAAATTGTAGCGAAATGCAGGAAGATCTGCAGCGGATAGGCACTTGGTGCAGGGAGTGGCAACTGACCCTTAACATAGACAAATGTAATGTACTGAGAATACATAGAAAGAAGGATCCTTTATTGTATGATTATATGATAGCGGAACAAACACTGGTAGCAGTTACTTCTGTAAAATATCTGGGAGTATGCGTGCGGAACGATTTGAAGTGGAATGATCATATAAAATTAATTGTTGGTATGGCGGGTACCAGGTTGAGATTCATTGGGAGAGTCCTTAGAAAATGTAGTCCATCAACAAAGGAGGTGGCTTACAAAACATTCGTTCGACCTATACTTGAGTATTGCTCATCAGTGTGGGATCCGCACCAGATCGGGTTGACGGAGGAGATAGAGAAGATCCAAAGAAGAGCGGCGCGTTTCGTCACAGGGTTATTTGGTAACCGTGATAGCGTTACGGAGATGTTTAACAAACTCAAGTGGCAGACTCTGCAAGAGAGGCGCTCTGCATCGCGTTGTAGCTTGCTTGCCAGGTTTCGAGAGGGTGCGTTTCTGGATGAGGTATCGAATATATTGCTTCCCCCTACTTATACCTCCCGAGGAGATCACGAATGTAAAATTAGAGAGATTAGAGCGCGCACAGAGGCTTTCAGACAGTCGTTCTTCCCGCGAACCATACGCGACTGGAACAGGAAAGGGAGGTAATGACAGTGGCGCGTAAAGTGCCCTCCGCCACACACCGTTGGGTGGCTTGCGGAGTATAAATGTAGATGTAGATGTACATTTGGTTGCTGTCTGTCCGAGTGGAAAGTTATTGCACAATTTGTATATCTTAATGTACGGCATTTACAACTGCGTCTTGAGCTTCTGTAGCTGGATATGGTGTATATATTTTCGGCTGTTTTGACATCTTCGATGTTTTACTATTTTTGTACGTTTGTGATCCTTGATATTGAGTTGACTTACATTTGTGTTATGGTAGGAGTTTGTATTCCCAAATCTGAATTGCTGACAGGTCACCAGACGATGGGCTGGGCCCGAAACACATTGTGAGTGTGGAAATAAAAAATAAAAAATTCTACAAAAACAGCTACGATATTTTTTCAGCAACCAGCTAGAATTTTTAGTCATCTTTATTGTATTTGTCATGGTTGTCTGCCTCTACCAGGACAACACATTATGCCTAATCAGGTGCAGGAAACCCTCTTCCATTCAAAACAGCTTCCAGCCGTCTCGGAATGGATAGACACAGGTCCTGCAAGATTTTCAAGGGAATCGTATACCCTTCTTCCTGCAAAGTAGTGGCAAGTTCAGATAACGATGATGGAGGTGGATAGCGATCACCGATCCATTTCTTGAAAGTAGATCACAAAGGCTCAGTAACAATACTGAAATGTGAAAGTTGATCCCCATGGTCACAAAATCAGTCTGGCCGATGCCACCCGTGTCAAAAGGTGCCCTTGGTACGCAGCATCAGCACTGGAGTAAACCTTATCAACCAAACTGGTCACAAAATCCTTGGCAGTAATGGGCTCTTGCAAAGGGACGATGGCCCCCGTGGAGTGCCGCGACACGACTGCCCTAGTCACCACCGAATCGCCCTCATGTTCCACTCTTGGGAAGTAAACTCGTTCAGAAGCCAAATGGCTTTCTTCCATTTGCTTCATAGTCCAGGTTTCGGTGATTCGTCACCACGGTTTCCTGTTGCGGGCATCAACTTCGTGTTGTTTTGGTGGTTACAGTATTCGCGATTGCGACATTCTGTTCTGCAGCGACTTTTGCAGCTGTCGTCCTCTTACGTTTTCGTCTCAGTACTCTTCAGTGACCGTCCGTTATGATTACTCGACACACACTTTCGTCCGCGTTCTGACGAAAAGCATGAGGTATAAATCTTCAAGACGATGCCTCTTGAAACATCACTTTCGCTACCTTGGTTATGGAATCACGCACAATACGAGCACCGCCGACTGGAGTGGCCGAGCGGTTCTAGGCGCTTCAGTCTGGAACCGCGAGACAGCTACTGTCGCAGGTTGGAATCCTGCCTCGGGTATGGATGTGTGTGATGTCCTTAGGTTGGTTAGGTTTAAGTAGTTCTAAGTTCTAGGGGACTGATGACCTCAGATGTTAACTCTCATAGTGCTCAGAGCCATTTGAACCGTTTTGAACAAACGGTGTTCTAAGACTGATACTCGCAACGTGTTTAGGACGCTGTGCAGATGCCGCTAATGGTAAAATACAAAAGTGCAACCTGCATCTGCACTTACGTTCAAACATGAGTTTCCCGCGGGGTTCCCATATTTTTGTCTAGCCTCTACAAAATTTGAAAAGGTAACGGTGAGCGCGACCAGGCACAAATTTCTGTTGACTTGCTTGAATTATTTAAAAAGCAACTAGTTTCATGGTACAAAACCTCATTTTCAGGCTGCAATAGCAATACAAAAATATGAACAACTGTACACATAGGTACTAAGCTGTTATTTAAAGTTTTGGCATGTGTCATAATATTTATCAGTCGATCTCGAGGACCGGCTTACCGAGTTGCTCATACAACACTTGTCGACACACAGCACAGTCACAGTCGTACGATGTGCCTTATAACTGGTACAATCACTCCTACACCTACTTTCTGGCTACCTTGTCCGCAGCTCGTGGTCTAGTGGCTAGCATTGCTGCCTCTGAATCACGGGTTTCCGGGTTCGATTCCCGGCCGCGTTGGGGATTTTCTCTGCCCGGGGTCTGGATGTTTACGTTGTTCTCATCATTTCATCATCATCATCACCATCATCATCATGGTTCGTGACAGTGGCTGGATTGGATTGTGTGAAAATTGAACTGCGTAAAAATTGGGCGCTGATGACAGCGCAGTTGAGCGCCTCACAAACCAAACATCAAACTTTCTGGCTACCCATAATTAGCCGCGTACCACCTTCGTCTCTGCAGCGGGAAACTGTTCTTAAATGGCAGAACAAAAAGCCACAGAAAAGTCCTCGCCTCCTTGTTCAGACATTCCAGTCACCAGTAAAAGAAGGTTTCGCTGTCGTCATCCACCCCTCGAAACTGCATAGATGTTACTTGGCAACGTCTTTAATACTAATCACTGCAAGAAACACACATGGCAGGTTAATGCTACGACGGGGCGACTTAAGATGCCGTGCGTATCGACCAAGCCCTTCCTTTGAATTGCCAAGCAAAGTCTGGTCTGTTCTTAACCGAATAAGAGCCAACACTGGCAAGTGTGCCGATTCTTTGCTCAAGTGGAAGACAATACTTGCGCCAAATTGCGACTGCGGCACTGTAAAACAGACTGTTCACCTTGTAGTTCAAGAATGTCCCTGGCGTTAACGGAGGGATCAATAGACTATTTTCGTGGCCTGGTTATTAGAGTGTAATGTGACGTATTGTAAATAGTAATTTTCACTGATGTACTAATTACAAATAAAATAAAATAAATGTGTCCTAAACGGAATTCCAGATAGCAATATCTTTGTATTTTTTAATAATTTTTATACTGTCGTTATTAACATAAAATTGTCTCTGTAATATTGTTCTTCGACCAATATCACAGATTCGTCAACAAGATGTGCAAAATACACTGCAGTTAAATCGACACAAACTTTGTCCTGACCGCCATCTTGTTTCTGTTGCGCAGTAGAGTTCAATGTGACGACTTGTTTTAAGTGTCCTTTGCAAGTTTATAGACAGTGATTAACAAGACCCAAGAAGCCATATCAGTAGACGTAACTCAACACGCCCCAAGAAGACAGCCATTTCATATGGTGAAAGTGAGTGCTTATTTACAAAAAATTATGTGAACAGCAGACTTACATACTAACAATGGCACTGCGTCTACTTGTTATCAACGATTTCGCCCAAATTCGTGGTATATCCAGGACTTGACCTGAAATGAAACTGACGGAAGTGGAAACTCCAGATTCCCAGTCGTTAAATAAATAACTAAATAAATAAGAAATCAGCATTTTCCAGTCGTGAGCCTTTTATGTTAGCGTAGTTCCCGGCTGCAGTATGTGCCGTGGAAAAAGTACAGAACAGTACTTCGAGGGTCGTGCTGTCGATTCCTTATGCAGAAACCATTTTAATTTTCAGTTTTTTTGTTACATACATTGCAAATAAATAGAAAATATGGTCAAGATATTTTGTTTATTAATACTTTCATAAATGGTGGTAATGGAAAGGCAAAAGAAAATTTGGGATTGCAAATAAATTTCCAAAAAATGATTCTGCTGACAACGTCCACAGGGACTCTGCTAATAACTTTCCAAGAAGTGATTGTTATTAAAGCGGTCAGGACTTCGTATTCCGTTAGTTTCATTTTGATTTTCAAGCTGCCTTCGGCAGCTAATCCAAGCTTGTGATGTCTGTGTTTATTGTCAGGTATAGAATTTAATGTAAAGCTTGAAAACTGCTCTTATCTCAACGAGAAAGAAAAAGAAATCACATTCCAAACCGACTGCTTCCAAATACAATCCTCTGTACATCAGCAGCTATCCTCGCCAATTTTTGGTGAAATGATGCGTTACGGATGGTTTGCTGCCAAACTGTGTGATGAGAGAGAACCTTTTATGAACGTAAACCAAGTCTGTTTTTCTATAAAAACTTTAAAACACCATTAAATTGTAAAAACGTGGCGTGAATAGCGTGTGTAAAATGCCGAGAAAATTACTAATTTCTCTATTTTTACAATGAATATCACACTAAAACATGTAAATAATCAACTGTGGAATAATAAACATATCTAATTTAATATACCATTTTCTCGTGTATGCCTTAAATTTCTTCCTGGAAATTTATTTACAATCCCAAATTTTCCTTAGCTTTTCCTTTTCATGCCTGTTAAAAACATTAATAAATTTGAAGAGGAACCAGTTAGAAACGAAAGGTTTATTTAGTACTTTACCTAGGTTTCGATATTTTTAAAAATATCTTTTTCAGAAGGAGTGGACCCTAAACATTTATATAAACGGTTACAAACATTTCTTACATACACAACAAAATATGAATAACAGAAAAATATTTGTGAGTTAAGGGTACTCACTTGTTACATCACATGATGATAAATTACATTAGCTGAAACCGAGTGGCTCTTGTCACGCAAAAAATTGACATAAAGACCAGGAACATCACATGCCATGACTTAAGACAGCAGCCAGTTTATATTCAGCGTACGCCAGAACACATGCACAAATGTATTCGTCCACTGATAAAGGTTCATGTCTACATAAAATTATAACAGGAGCGCAGAGAATGAAATATCTGCATAACATAAGTGTTCACTAAAAAGCGAAACTTCCGCTTAACACTACGGAAATTTCCCTTTTTAGTGACGTTGTTTTAGTTCATATTTGCTGTTTTTCCACTTTGCATTTGTACCAGTGGTCCTTCGTAAATAGAACTCTAGCTTCTGCACGTTGAATTTACGAACGGTATTACTCCGTCAGTAAGTGTATTAGAGATTTTATGCGTAATGCATACCTGTAAATTTGTTGCGTTATTAGCAGCCTTGAAGAAGAAATTTTCATTCACACTTTAACGTAAAATGCTGTTACTTAACACAAGCGTGGCGTAGTTCTCAAGCGCATGTATGTAGCGCCCTCTGCATCCCAATTTTTCCTTATCGCTTGAACCTGTACCTATGAACAGATGGCCTTTGTCTCTGTCAAAGTGAGTACTTATGTTATACAGATATTTTATTATTTGGACTCCTGTTATAATTTTATGTAGACATGAGCCTTTACCACTAGGTGAGTACATTTGAGCATTTACTCTGACTTACGCTGAATGTAATCTGGCTGATGTCTTAAGCCATAGCATGGGACGTTTCTGGTGTTTATATCAATTTTATGTATGACAAGAGCCGCTCGGCTTCATTTAATCTAATGTACCACCATGTGATGTAGCAAGTGAGTACGCTTACCACACAAATATTTTTCTGTTATTAATATTTTGTTGCGTAGGGCCCACTCCTTCTGAAGAAGATATTTTTAGAAATATCGAAGCCTAGGTCAAGGGCTTGTAAAGGGACACCCTCCTCTAACAATACCTTTAACCAACAGAAGTAATCGATACTAAAAATGTTTTCGAATCTTGTGCAGGTTAATATTATCTCAGCTGTTTTCCTAAAGGAATTTCATATGATTCTGTATCGGTGTATTATATTTCAGGCTAAAGTTTATAAAAAGAAATTATTTTATTCCTTTATTACAGTCGATATGTATTAGTTCTGTATGTACACTTAAAATTACTTTTCTTTCAGAAACATTTGAAATTACGAAATATTCGGCATACTTAAAATTCATATTATCAATTGCACCATCTAATGCTAATTATTAAATTTATTTCAGGAATCATTTGTAAAATATCGATATAACTTGGTAACGATTCTTCTTTTGTCAAGAAAGTTTATAAACTCGTTTTATTTTGTAAACTCTTTGGAATATTGATAGTACCACAGAATGAGTTACTAGTGGGCATGCCTCTGATGGAATCGGACGTGTTTTTAATTTTGGCAATAACAATGTAATTTTTGGTGTCATGGAAGTGGAAATTGTAAAGACAGTGTGATATAGAAAAATGTGGTAGAATATAAAAAAAAGTACAAAAACAGAAATCATGCAGCAGGCCTACTCAGTAGTTATCACGTCATTTGGAACCTACAAAGTCAAAAATTTCAGCCTCAAGAATCAACCCCTAGACGTGACGAACTGGAGCCAAGTACGAGAAAATGAAGATAAGTAAAAACATTATTTGGATATCTTACTCCTCTCGAAGCTTATGAAACGAGTCAGTTATTATAAGAGTGCAAATCAACTGGTGATCTGAGGGAGGATAATATTACAAACTGGTTGGCTAATTTTTTCAACCGCTTCAAATTTGTACAGTTGCTGAATCGTAGCCACGTTTAAGACTTTGAAATATTAATCGGTATATTTGCAGTGTAAGTAACGTACAAGCTGAAAGTAAAAACATGTTTCCCCATAAGGACTCGACCGCACGACTGTCAGATTACCGTTCTGTACGCTTCCCGTTACGCCAACGCTAACACAAATGGCTCGTGCCTGACCCTATCCGCGCCAAAAATGCCATTTCCTCCAAACGCTTGGCCATCTGGAGCTCCCACTTTTGCCACATTCATTTGTGGCCAAGTCTTGCATCTGGTCGATATCGGTGGTAGCCCTCTTGTAAGTGAATACTCCCCCATAATGGTTATCCTTCTCTTCCTCCGCAGGACGGTCACAGCACATGCCAAACTAAAGAACAGCTTTAATACTTATGCGTACTTTTGTTAAATGTTTATTATATTACCACCGTCACCTGAAAATTTGTACCTGAAACGTGTTGCTTCATTAAATATTTTAAGCACGTGAATGAAATGAAATGATCGTATGGCATTGCTGGCCGGGAGTCCCCATCCGGGGAAGTTGGGCCGCCGAGTGCGAGTATTATTTCTGTCGACGCCACACTGGGCGATTCGCGTGCCGGTGATGAGGATGGAATGATGATGAGGACAACACAACACTGAGTCTACGAGCGGAGAAAATCTCCAACCTGGCCGAGAATGGAGCCCGGGGCCGCAGCATGGGAGGCAAGCACGTTATTTTCCAGCTGAGCTGGCGGACTAAACACGCGAATAAAAATGTGTTAGTGGTCGCGCACTCCGAAGAACCTATCCATATTTTTGAAACTGTCACGGACAATTAACAGTCAATATTGCTTAAAATGCGTAGAACGTGTGGAGACGATGCCGATTGGTGGACGGCCGCAGAAAATGCTTGATGAGACGTATTTGTGAGCTTACAGTTAGTTGTGCGTCCGCCTTAGTAGTCTCGTAAGACAGCCTGAAGCGGCAGTCTTGAAAAATGCTAGATCGCCACCCTCAGCACACCAGCCATAGCATCCATTTTGTCGGTGCAGAGAGAGGCACTTGTGGGTTCTGGACAATGGAAGACACCCCAGTGGCAACGTACGCCTCCAGTCCATACCCGCAGCAGCTAGCGTAGGACCATCGACGGGGCTCCCGTCCAACCGTCGCTGTTGACGAAGCTATGCGGCTCTTCACGGCCCTGTGTGCGATGTCGTGACCACCCTCTGCTGTCTTGTCCGCTTCTTGCTGCCCACTTTGTACGATCATCTTCCCTACATCCGTTCCCCACACGCGTGACTGTCGCAACAACGCGCCCCTTTCGAGCCGAAATACGAGGGCGAAATGGAAACCACAGTGAAAATCAACACTGTTTTATTTGCAACGGTTAGTTACACCTTCCAGCTACTTCTCTACACAGTCGCCGCTCAGACGTAGACATCTGTCGTAGCGTTGTACCAACTTTTCAATTCCCTCGTTATAGAAGACAGCCGCCAGGGCTTTTCGACAATTTTCTACTCTGGACTGCAGCTCGTTGCTGTGTTAAAATATTGCCTTCATAGCCAACGGTTCATTTGAGCAGAGATGAACCTCAGGGGTAGCCAATTACGGGCTCTATTGTGGGTTATCAAACACTTCCCATCCAAAACGTTCCAGGTGTATCTTCATTTCCCCTGCAGAGTGCGGCCGAGAATTGTCGTGTAGAGCGAACCGCGTGACAGTTATGTTATGTGGATTGCGTAGCGTCAGGCGAAAACTTTCGCCAGGCCCTCATACTTGGTGGGAGACGCTAATTTCTAGCCATCTTTACGTACTCACTGTGAGCTCAGAACTGAAAAGAGCGACATGATGCGATTGATGGGCGTAGTAACACAATGCCCTACGCATCTGTGCAAAGCTTCATTAGATTTTCACTGTATTTTCCATTTCGCGACCGATCGTTCCTCACGTTCCGAATAACACTCGTTTCTGAATACCACACACCCATTTCCGCTGATCATATCCAGCATCATCCCAACTCACTCACAAACTGATACCGCGTCCTTTCTCGTTAACGAAACTACCACTCCAGGAGTGCGTTATATTTAACATTTCTCACTGAAATTTCTGTTCTAATTAGGTACTGCGCTGCCTATTGAAACAAGATTTTCGAGAGACAATGGTATGGAGAGGGGCGACTTTTTTACTTTACGATAGTTCACTCTACAATCATAGGTTTTTCAGCTCCCGAGGTATTGAAGCATGTATGTTTTAAATATATTCTAGTACCTTTTGGTATTTTAGCAGCAAAGCAACTGACGACGCCAGAATTAAAGAACATACAAAATATAGACTTGTAATAGCAAGGAAAGCTTTCCTGAAGGAAAGGAAAATATTAATATAGAACATAAATTTAGGTGGTAGGAAGTCAGTTATGGAAGTCTTGCCTTGGCGTGTGGCCTTGTATAGAAAGGAAACGTGCACAATAAGAAGTTCAAGCGGGAAGAGAATACAGGCTGTTGAAAAATGGTTCAAATGGCTCTGAGCACTATGGGACTTAACATCTGAGGTCATCAGTCCCCTAGACTTAGAATTACTTAAACTTAACTAACCTAAGGACATCACACACATCCATGCCCGAGGCAGGATTCGAACCTGCGACCGTAACAGCAGCGCGGTTCCGGACTGAAGCACCTAGAAACGCTCGGCTACAATGGCCGGCCAAGCTGTTGAAAAGGAGTGCCAGATAAAACTGCTGAAGATAATGTGGATGAGGCTCTCTATCCAAAATTGCGTTGTAACATTAAACAAGGAAAAGATCGATTAGCTTGATAAGAGAAATGCCGTGGCATCATGGAATAGCCAATTTTATAGTGGAGGGAAATGTGGGGAGGGTTAAAATTCTAGAGGGAATCAAGATTAAATTCAAAAACAGATTGGAAGTTCAGAGAGAAAAAAACTAAAGTATGCTGATAACATTGTAATTTTGTCAGAGACAGCAACGGATTTGGAAAGTGAATTGAGCGGAATAGTCAGTGCCTTGAAGAGAAATTATAAGACGAATCTTAATAAAAGTAAAACATGTCTACTGGGATTTAGTCCAGTTACGTGAGACGATGCCGTGGAAGTTAGAATAGCAAATGAGGCTCCAAAATTTGTAGACGAGTTGGACAGGAAAGAAACTAACAAAGGCATAAGTAGAAAGGATGTAATATGCAGACTGGGAACAGCAGGAAATTAAAGTTTGACGAAGTCTTTTCTGAAAATATGTCTGGACTGTAGTGTTATAAGGGAGTAAGACGTCCACGATATACAGTACGGAAAAGATGACGGTAAAGGTTTTTGAAATGTGGTGCTACAGAAGAGAGCTGTAGATTAGATGGGAGAAAGAGCTTTAATTGCACTATAGGATTAAAAGAAGACATCGCTCAATGACACATCCCAGAAACTGTAGAGGAAGAGGACGGCTTGACTACCGTAAGCAGTTTCAGGTGTGTGTAGACAGGCGTGTACAGGATAGACCAGTATCGAGAGCTGCATCTAACCAGTCTTCGGACTGATGACAACAACAACATACTAAACTAGCATAATAAGGAACGTATGTCAAAAAATCTGAGCTACTTAGTCATATACTGCATTGATGTTACAGCTACACAGATAATTGCGCACGTAATTACCTATATGTGTTTTGTGGGGGTTATGGATGCACAGAGGAAAGTCTTCGAGCACAAGATGCGTGACTGGGCACAGGGGAAAACCTGCAACGTTTCCTTCTACCAAGTGTCAGCATTCCAGTAGTATGAATCTGCTACAGTATTTATCATCTTTTACATCCAAGATCATTCCTGTGATTTAAATGAAACGAGAATCCATTGGTGATGGGATAAATGTGCCGAAACATCTTTGTCTCAGAGAAATAACGTAACGATCTGCATACATGCCATGTAATTTGTTCTGAAACCAGGGCTACTGCTAAAGCATAATAAATCCAATGAATGGCTATTTTTTTACTTGACTGAAATTGCAACCTTATCTGTGCATCACTATACCATTTATTTTTCAGTGTTCTATATACAACACTGGTGAATTACTTATACGCATTCGGGAGGACGACGGCTCAATCCCGCGTCCGGTCATCCTGATTTAGGTTTTCCGTGATTTCCCTAAATCGCTTCAGGCAAATACCGGGATGGTTCCTTTGACAGGGCACGGCCGAATTCCTTCCCCATCCTTCCCTAATCCAATGAGACTGATGACCTCACTGTTTAGTCTGATTTGATCCATTATAAATGGTTTAGAAAACTGTTTAGTCTCTTCCCCCAAATCAGTCGAATCCAATCCAATCCAATTACTTATAAATACGCCTGTTCAGTGCAGATGCCATCATTAGACACAAAAATGAAAGACGCTCCACCGTCGACCGCACAGAAAAATAGCGGTCGTTTTCTGGACTATCCCGTTTTGTGGAACATACTACACTCTTTAGACAGCAGCACTTGAATGAACTGTGACAGAAGCCCGAACAGCAGGAGACTGACGTACTAGAACATGTTCTGAAACTGTGAAATAGTGCATTGATAATGGCTAGTTACTAGACGAAATCCAGATTTGTTTTAATAAAGCCTGAAAGGAAAGGACGACTGATTGCTGTTCTCCATCATTTTGAAAGTCGTGTCACAGTCTCTGAGTGCATTCCACATTCCTAATGGAAGGTAACTTGACAGCAGCACTAGAATTCGTTTGGTGTTCTAAACCTTTCCCGGAACCTCAGCGCTCCCACTTTCGGAAATGAAATGAACCATCACGCCAGTTGCAAATACTTGCTCATTTTTCGAAACTGGCTTAAAGTGCTACAGTTTTGCCCCCACTGACCTCGCGAATAGGAGACGCCTACTGCATTGATCATAGTTACACGACTGCTGCCACTGAAATATTCCAACAACTGTCGCGCAGCAGTTTCGGTTTCATAGAGCTCAACTGGCTCGTGGCATCGCTGGAAGCAAACAACCTGTACGTACGTGGATGCTCCAGCTCTGCCTCAGCGCCGAAGTAAATTGCACGGCTTTCTCTCAGCAGCGGAGCTAACTGCTAATGCCATGTTAAGGACGACAGTTGCCTGACTGCTCATCAGAGTCGCTAAAGAGAGTGGCAACCGCGGAGAGAAAGTGTTCAATATTCCCCTCCATCAGTACTTGTAGCGATGAGTCGGACATCCCAGCAGAAGCGAGGAGGTCGAAACGGCCCGACTGTTTGGATCTCCAGACAAGCAAGAAGTCTCTGGTCACTCTGTGTTGTTGCTAAACCTCTGCATCCTATATACTGTGTTTTGTATGCTCTAGCTTTGGTGTGCCTCTTCTTTTTTCCCTCTACCGGCCCTTGCAGCGCTAAGATAACTTCCTCGACGTCTTTATATGGTAAGGGTCTTCTATAGACGCCTTTCGTCATCTCTGTATTATTATTATTAACGTCAATTCCCCGTTAAGGAGAGCGCTAACACACAATCCGTTTTCATGGTATTTTTCTGTCTCTTTTTTTCTTCCCAAAAACCTCTCATATATTTACTGTCTGTCTTCTTCCTCTCTTCTGTCCACTTCTTTCCTGTTTTCTTGTCTTTGGACGTTTGCTGAAATTTCTGTTTCTGATTTTTTTCTCTATATTTTTCCCTGTATTACGTCTTCTGTAAAGATGTTCAGTTTATTGAGGGCTTCCATGGTTTTCTTTACCCAGCTGGTTTTCACTGTATTAGTGGTCACTATGTTGAAAATCTTTTTGGTCAATCTATTTTCCTTCATCCTATGTATGTGTCCGCAGAACTTTGCCCTTCCCTTCATGATGTTGTTTGTAATCGTGACTATCTGCTCGCCGGTCTCTTTATCGAGACCCCTTCTTTCCGAACTGGCCCATGGATCTTTCTCAGCATTTTCCTCTCTTGTTTTTCCTTATTCTTAGCTATCGTTCTTCCCTTGATTACCGTTGTTTCTGAGGCATACAAGGCCTCTGATAAGACTGCTGTACTGTAGTCTCTTAATTTGGCATTGACGGAAATACTTCTTTCATTGTAACGGTTCCATGTAAGTTTATATGCTTTTTGTAGTTTTGTGATCCTTTCTTCATTGGACGTTGCATTCAGTCCTGTTTTCTGTATAATCTCTTCCAGATACTGGAAACTACCTACTTGTGTTATCTTTCCACACTTTGTTGCCAGTGGTTTTCTGTCTGTGGATTTTGTATCCATGTATTCGATTTTTTTCATACGAGATTTATAGTCCTGTTTTGGCTGAGATTTCGTGTTGTGTCTCTAGAGTTTCCCTGACTTCTTTTCTGTTATTTGTTATGGTGGCTATATCGTCTCTTCTTTCTAATAATTCTTTTGTGACTTGGTGGCTCAATGAATATCTTACTTGCAAAAAAAGAAGATAGAGCAAAGATGTACAAACAGAAAAGAATAAAAGCAAATAATAGAATGTTTTTAGCTGACTTCCATGAGCTAAACTGCTTCCCCGTAAGTAGCAGTTGTCTGAAAGAACAAAAATGGTTCAAATGGTTCTGAGCACTATGGGACTTAACATCTGAGCTCATCAGTCCCCTAGAACTTAGAGCTACTTAAACCTAACTAACCTAAGGACATGACACACATCCATGCCCGAAGCAGGATTCGAACCTGCGACCGTAGCAGTCGTGCGGTTCCAGACTGTAGCGCCTAGAACCGCCCGGCCACAGTGGCCGGCTCTGAAAGAACAATTTCGTAGAAGGGAGCCATTAACAGGTGTCAGATGTGTCGTAGACTTGCACCACGTCGTAGAAGATGTACATTTACGACACGATCAAAGACAAAATACTTTCGCTCTACTGAGACCTAAATCCCTGTCCTGTGTTAAAGAAGAATGGAACACGTTCGAGCTTTTATAAGACTCTATGGAAGAGTTCTGTCAATAGTTATGTATCCACCTTGTACACGAAATAAATAAGTCAACGAAAATATTGTTTGTGAAGTATATGTCTGACACTGTAACAGATGAGGGAAATACCATTAGGTGTTGGTTCATTATATTCGAATCGAGAGAGCGTGTACGGTAGTTGACTTTAGGTGTTTTGCGTTACTCTCAAAATTTCATACATTCAAAGGAGGAATGAAACATAGATCACCGGAGCAAATTACAGGAACACAGGACCTGTTGCTGAAGCCATTTGATAATGTAGTAAAAACTATGGTACCTACTGAAGACGAACGTTGTTGTCCGAAACAAGCGAAAACGATGAAATAACACCTTTGGTAGTATTCCCGGTTGCATCAAACAAAATTCATCCAATATCACAACACTACATCTTCCACATGAATGAATGTAGAAACTTGCGTACTTGTCGAAACTAAAAGTTTGCCTCGTTGCCAATCTGCAATTCGCCGGTTCATGTGGTTTTCAGTAAGGATCTACCTGGTGCAGCTAGCGTGCTCGCTCGCCCGTTGACTACACGGTGACTCGCAGTCGGGAGGACGACGGTTCAATTCCGCGTCCGGCCATCCTGATTTAGGTTTTCCGTGATTTCCCTAAATCGCTCCAGGCAAATGCCGGGATGTTTCCTTTCAAAGGGCACGGCCGACTTCCTTCCCCGTCCTTCCCTAATCCGATGAGACCGATGACCTCGCTGTCTGGTCTCCTTCCCCAAAACAACCGCAACCGCAACTACACGGTGTGCGTCGAGTCGACATGGCGATAAGGCAGCAACTGAAGACGTTTTGCGTTCTCTGTCTCAAAAGGCGCAGTTCAGTTATAAGTCTGGGGCGATATTTTCTCCAAGACTCCAGTGTCAGTGATCGACTGTAAAGGGAGTTCGGATCTCGAATTGAACTACACTCCTGGAAATGGAAAAAAGAACACATTGACACCGGTGTGTCAGACCCACCATACTTGCTCCGGACACTGCGAGAGGGCTGTACAAGCAATGATCACACGCACGGCACAGCGGACACACCAGGAACCGCGGTGTTGGCCGTCGAATGGCGCTAGCTGCGCAGCATTTGTGCACCGCCGCCGTCAGTGTCAGCCAGTTTGCCGTGGCATACGGAGCTCCATCGCAGTCTTTAACACTGGTAGCATGCCGCGACAGCGTGGTCGTGAACCGTATGTGCAGTTGACGGACTTTGAGCGAGGGCGTATAGTGGGCATGCGGGAGGCCGCGTGGACGTACCGCCGAATTGCTCAACACGTGGGGCGTGAGGTCTCCACAGTACATCGATGTTGTCGCCAGTGGTCGGCGGAAGGTGCACGTACCCGTCGACCTGGAACCGGACCGCAGCGACGCACGGATGCACGCCAAGACCGTAGGATCCTACGCAGTGCCGTAGGGGACCGCACCGCCACTTCCCAGCAAATTAGGGACACTGTTGCTCCTGGGGTATCGGCGAGGACCATTCGCAACCGTCTCCATGAAGCTGGGCTACAGTCCCGCACACCGTTAGGCCGTCTTCCGCTCACGCCCCAACATCGTGCAGCCCGCCTCCAGTGGTGTCGCGACAGGCGTGAATGGAGGGACGAATGGAGACGTGTCGTCTTCAGCGATGAGAGTCGCTTCTGCCTTGGTGCCAATGATGGTCGTATGCGTGTTTGGCGCCGTGCAGGTGAGCGCCACAATCAGGACTGCATACGACCGAGGCACACCGGGCCTGCACCCGGCATCATGGTGTGGGGAGCGATCTCCTACACTGGCCGTACACCACTGGTGATCGTCGAGGGGACACTGAATAGTGCACGGTACATCCAAACCGTCATCGAACCCATCGTTCTACCATTCCTAGACCGGCAAGGGAACTTGCTGTCCCAACAGGACAATGCACGTCCGCATGTATCCCGTGCCACCCAACGTGCTCTAGAAGGTGTAAGTCAACTACCCTGGCCAGCAATATCTCCGGATCTGTACCCCATTGAGCTTGTTTGGGACTGGATGAAGCGTCGTCTCACGCGGTCTGCACGTCCAGCACGAACGCTGGTCCAACTGAGGCGCCAGGTGGAAATGGCATGGCAAGCCGTTCCACAGGACTACATCCAGCATCTCTACGATCGTCTCCATGGGAGAATAGCAGCCTGCATTGCTGCGAAAGGTGGATATACACTGTACTAGTGCCGACATTGTGCATGCTCTGTTGCCTGTGTCTATGTGCCTGTGGTTCTGTCAGTGTGATCATGTGATGTATCTGACCCCAGGAATGTGTCAATAAAGTTTCCCCTTCCTGGGACAATGAATTCACGGTGTTCTTATTTCAATTTCCAGGAGTGTATTTGCCTCCAGTGTTACCTCACCTCGCGATAGGCTTTATTTAAGCACTGGTGGCTCACCTTCGTCGCTGCCAATTATGCTACCAGCAAGACACTAACGTATGTTGTGTTACCTTTGAATCAGGCACAACGCACAGCTGTGAATACAATTTTGTGTGACCCTTCAACGAGAGAGTTTTCTGAACAAATGAGATATCACATAATTTGTGATTAATCTAGTGTATATTAGTGTATGTGAGCTCTCGTTTTTTTTTTTAATTGATTTGTGTCACTTTCAATATAAAAGATCCAAGATATTAAAATAGTAACATAGGGCGTATGAATACGACCAATGTCCCACTGCGAGAAACAGGAAAAAAATGCTGCACAAATATCCACGCAGACCTTGATAAGATTTCAAACTGGTGCAGAGATTGACAGGCTACTGTAAATGTTCTGAGATGTAAAACTTTACACTTCATAAATCGAAAAAAAACGTAGTATCCTATGATTACTTTAAGTCCCAATAGGAATCGGTCAGCTCGTACAAGTACCAGGTTCCAGCACTTTGTAGGGATATGAAATGGAACAATTAGATAGACTCAGATGAAGGTAAACCAGGTGGCAGACTTCGGGTTATTGGTACAATAGTAGGGAAATCCAGTCAGCCTACAAAGGAGATTGCTAACAAATCACTCGTGTGACCCAATCTAAAACACTGTTCAAGTTTGTGGGGCCCCATGTCATATAGGACTGGCTGAGGGATACTGGACGTGTACAGAGAAGGGCAGCACAAGTGGATACAGTTTTGTTTGACCTGCGGGAGAGTGTCACAAAGATGTTGAAAGAACTGAACTAGCAGACACCTGAAGATAGACGGTAACTATGCCGAGACAGCCTACTTACAAAGTTCCAAAAAGCATCTTTCATGGCTAAATCTAGGAATGTACAACTCCCAGCGTATCACGTGAGGACAAGATTAGATTAATTACAACGCGCACGCTGCGGTTTAAACTACCATTCCTACCACGTTACATACGTGAACGTATGTGGAGAAAACAATAACTGGTACTTGGGAGCAGCGTCTGCCATATACTTCACAGTGCTTTGCACGGTGGTGATGTAAATGTAGATGTAAAATCATTCTTTCCGCTCTCCAGACGCGAATACAACGGTAAGATTTACTAATACATGGTTCATTGGGAAATACTCATGCAATTTGCTGTGGTGCAAAGTGGAACAGAGAGTAGATGTAGACTTAGAAATGTGCTTGTCATGTAAAGTGTGACAATTATTGAACTATATCAGGAAAGAAACGTAAATTAGTTACAAAATACGGCGTGGACACATTTTATTCGACATGTAAACGTCTCTACAGATATTCAGATTTAGGTTATGACATGTTCGACATGGCTGCTATCATTGGCGATACGAATAGCGAAATTCTGCAACCGCTCAAGTGTCGGAACATCGATGCTGTCGATGACCTCCTGAATGGCTGTTTTCAGCTGAGTAATGGTTTTAGGGTTATTGCTGCAAACATCGTCTTTAATATAGCTCCACAAAAAGGCGTCGCATGTGTTCAGATCCGGAGGACATGGCGGCCAATCGAGGCCCATGCCAGTGGTCTCTGGGTACCCCAGAGCCAGAATGCTCTCCCCGAAATGCTCTTCCAGAACATCACTCTCCTGCTTCGATGGCGTCGATCTCCGTCTTGGATGAACCACATCTTGTCGAAATCAGGGTCACTTTGGAAAATGGGGATGAAATCGTCTTCCAAAACCTTCACTTATCGTTCCGTAGTCACTGTGCCCTCAAGGAATATCGCACAGATTATTCCGTGACTGGGCATTGCACACCACAGCGTCACCCGTTGAGGGTGAAGAGACTTGGCGATCACCAAATGCGGATTCTCAGTGCCCCGAATGGGCCAGTTTTACTTATTTGGGAACCATCCAAATGAAAGTGGGCTTCGTCGCTAAACCAAACCACGCTTGCGCCCACTAATTCCCATCATGCGGCCAACTGTGCAGTTTGTTCGTCCTAAAGCAAACCGTTCAGAAGTTATGACGATTTTATTTCATATAGTTCAACAGTTGAGAGGTTTGGCGCAAGAAAGAGGCACCTCCACTTTTTGGCTCTGTTGAGTTGAACATTCTATCACATACCAAAAAAAAAAGGCCCTTCGTTTGGTCCAAGAAAGAGGCAGCTCCACCCACTAGTTCCAGAGAAATCCGACAGAGGGAGCTGCCTGTACTCCGAGTTTGCATGAAAACAGAGGCAGCTCCGGGAGCTGCCTCGTTCTTCCCCCAAACAATAGCAGGAAGGAGGTTGTGTTACGTATGGTTCAGCAGACCGGTGTAAACATTGCGCGTTCTCTGTGAGGGATATTTTTTTTATCAGGTTTACGATCTGTTTTGTGACTTCATCGTTATTTGATTTCACGGTTTCTGGCAATATGAGTGAATCAGAAGAGGAAGGAGCGTTTAATTGTGACTCTTCAGAAAACTACGAGCCTGGTGGAGATGAGACTTCTATTGATTCAGAAGAAGATTCAAGAAGCAGAGACGCAGTTGTTGGACTACTGAAGAGGCAAAAAGGATCGCACAAGGAACAATGGGAACGGAACATAAGAAAACAGCGGAAGGTTGACGGAAAGAAGTACAAGAGCACGAGTGTACAAAACATGCCTCGCCGGACTACAGGTAATGATTGCAGTTGCAAATACAAGTGTTTTACTAAATTTGACGTTGAAGCAAGACATCGTATTATTAATGCTTTTAATAGCCTAACGACTAAGCATACCCAAGATGTGTATTTGGCTGGTTGCATTAAAGTTCTACCTATTGAAAGAAATAGGCCAAAAAGTGGAACAGGAAAGCCCAGGGCGTTTTCGAATATTTATACTGTTCGAGTCGGTGAGAGTAATGCAAGAGTCTGTAAAAAAGCATTTGCGTCACTGCATGGTGTGTCCAGAAAGCGGTGGAAAACATCGCAAAGCAATTTTCTTTTGACGGATCTATCACACCAAGCATAATACAAGCATAATACAAGACCCAACAAAATTCCAGATGAAACTCTGCAAAATGCCCATTGTAACATTGACAATTTTCCTAGGCGAGAATCACATTACACTCGACGAGACAATGGAAATAGACAATATTTGCCTGCCGAAAGCAATGCATCGCTTGTACATGGAGAAGCACCCTGAACCTCCAGTAGAATATGATTTTGACTTTCGGGTACTTCAAGACACACTTTACCATCCGATTCGGGTACCCAAAATCGGACACTGTCAAAAGCGTGACAACATATAAAAGGAACTCAGTGCCTCTTCTATCTCAGATGAGAGACGTAAGGAGCTCCAGAATGCCGAGCTACTTCATCAGAGTCGGGCAGATTCATTTTATCAAGATATTAAAGACAGGATGGCACTTGCACTATGTAATAATGACACCGAGTGTTGTGCTTCGACTACCAACAAAATATGCCTCTCCCCAAAGCCCCTTCTGGGAACGCATTTTATAAACGCCAGTTGTGGGTCTATAACTTTGCGATCTCGTCTGGTAAGACTCGAAAACATCATTTTTATCTCTATGATGAAACCTTCGGAAAAAAGACACCCAATGAGCCAATAAGTTTTATATATCATTACATCAACCACGTTCTAACAAATGAAATCAAAATACTTTACCAATTTTCCAATAACTGTGTCTCACAAAATAAAAATCATTCGTTAACGCAGTACCTGTTTTACCTTGTGCAAAGTGGCCGCTTTACGAAGATCGTTCATCTATCCCCAGAACCGGGCCACAGTTTTATGCCATGCAACAGAGCGTTCGGTAATATAGAAAAGTGTTTGAGGAAGATGGAAAGAGTTTTTCTTCTAGTGGACTGTGCTCGCATTGTTAGAAGAACCAGCCCCAAAATTTCATGTCACTGAAGTGGACGAGAGATTTATTTTCCACTTTGTTGACACGTTGAAGAATTGTTTTGTAAAGAACCCTTACGTATTATTATCGAGCAAGATAAGAGGAAAATATTTAATCACTAAGTACAAAATATTCCTCTATGAACAGCCATACATCGGTAAAGGGATTATTCAATGCAGTGCTACCGTAGGGAAGACTGTCTTCGATAATGCGCAAATTTGCAACCAAGGACCTGCGAGTCTCATAACAATGGACCACCTTCATCAAGCTTATGATTGTCTCCTCCTGATTAAAGGCCAAAAGTTTAAAGATGTCAAAGAGCAGACTAGAAAGTATGTTGGGCAAAACGAAATGTGGTTTTACAACCAGTTGACGTCAGATGCTTCTAACGATCCTGAGGTGACTGAAGGGGAGCTAGAAGATTGGCGAAGAACTGTAAAGTTAATGTATTATGCCAATAATGTTGTACTTTCTTTATTAATAAATGTTTTTTAAACTGAAATATGGTTAATTATGAAGAAAATGGTCCAACAAAGAGTTTTTCATTCACTTTGGAGCAAAACGGAGGCAGCTACAAAATTCAAAACTCTATTGCACGCACCTGAGAGCGTACATCTGTGTGTATTCTCGTCAGTAGTGTTAGATACCCCGTAGCCTAAAACAAGGCTGACAATTTTTTCGTTTTGGTGAAAACTGAATTTTTAAAACCCTTTTTTAATTTGCCACAAACTGGAAGAAGTGGAGCTGTCTCCTTGTTGCGCCAAACCCTTCAATTGTCACCCTGTTCTTATCAGGGGTCTTCTGTAAAGTCGGAGTGAACAAAATAATGTTGAAACAACAGGTGATGGTGTGCAACTGAAATGCATCTCCTTGTGCTTTGCTGAGGCAGTCAGAGTGTTAAATAGTACGGTGCCTCCGACAGGCACATCCTCCTCCCCAATCCTACGGTAGGGCAGAGGGTGCTTTGTCTTGAGCCTTGTTTGTCAAGCGGCAGGGGAAGGGCGACAGCTGTTGGAGAGCCATGCGGGTTGCCTCACCGCGATTCCGCAGGCGTTACCCGTGAACGAAACCGTGGGAGCCGCGGACGCCCGCAGTCGCACGGTACATCCGCCCAACATCAGACCAGTACATCACGGCACAGCTCGCGAGATTTCCCACAGGCTGCGTACGCACGGCAGGCACAGCATCCCGTACATACAGACCGCCGATTCTGGCTCACTGTCTTTATGCTTCTTCCCAGTTGGACAAATTACGGAACGAAATGCACGCAAGTGCGGGAAGTACTGACAAAGTTTACTGTAGGTACAGCGTCGTATATCTACTTCTGCACCTACGGAGATACTTTATAAACCACCGTACGATGAGTGGCGGAAGGTACCCTGTACCAGTGCTAGTCATTTCTGTTTCACTCGCTAATAGAGAGAGGGAAAAGGGACTGTGTGTATGCTTCAGTATGAGCCCTGATTTCTTGAACCTTGTCATCGTTGTCCTTACACGCGATGTATGTAAGCAGCAATAGAGTTGTTCGGCGATGAGCTTCAAATGCCGGTTCTCTATATTTTCTCAACAGTGTTTCTTGAAGAGAACGTCGCGTTCCCTCTAGAGGACCTCATTTGAGTTCCCGAAACACCTCCGTAACACTTGCGCAGCGAATCTAGCAACCCGCCTCTGAATTGCTTCGACATCGTACTTCACTCCTACCTGGTACGGATCCCAAACACTCGAGCAGTATTCTAAAATAGGTCGCACCAGCGTAGCATTGTATATGCGATTTCCTTTACAGACGAACTACACTTTCCTAAAATTCTTCCAATAAACTGAAGTCGACCATTCGTCTTCCCTAACACAGTCCTCACGCGCTCGTTCATTTCGCTTTGTAACGTTACGCCCAGATATTTAAACATACATTATACATACGAGGGTTGGAACATTAATAGTGGCAACTGTTTACTTACAGCTCGTACAGAATAGATACGTGTTTCAAAGTTTTACTGACCTTCAAAGTAGTCACCAGCATTGTGTATAACCAGTTGCCAGGGATGTGGAAGTCGTAGGATACTCTTAACGGTGCCAGCTGTCTCGACAGTTCGAACGGCGCGGTCTATTGCCCGACGAATTTGTAGCAGTTCTGAAGCGAATGCCGTGAAGTGTTTCCTTCAGTTTAGAAATCGAGTTGAACTTACGAGGGCTTAAGTCAGGGGAGTGGAATAGGTGGTATAGCACTCAGCACACCCATCAGTCAAACAAATCAGTAACAGCCTGCACTGTACGTGCTTGAGCATTGTCCTGCAAAGTGATGGTCAGGTCCTGCAAAAAGTGTCATCACTTCTGTCTCTAAGCTGGTCGTAGGTTATGTTCCAAAAATGAACAGCATGCTAGAACCATGTTGATTCGTGGACTTAAGCTTCTCAGTCTCGAGAAAGTTTATTGTATTTGAATTCAGAATGTGTTCAAGAAATCTGTAGAAAACAGAGAAGTTAGGCATATTGGTATGTAATGATGAGGGACCGTTCTTTTACCATTCTTGTATACTGGCGTCAAAAAACGGTCCCGCAAAATTACAGACCGATATCCCTAATCCCTACACCGGGGATGCTTATCACTACGTCGCCCTGCAGGAGTCTGTTTGGTGGTCAAAGGAAGAGTTTACGTCGGGGGAGCTGCCAGGCCATGGTTCTGGCGAGCCACTACACCTATGTACATCTAAATCTGCATTTAAGTGCCTGGCAGACGGTTCATCGAACCATGCTCTCAATTCTCTATTATTCTAATCTCGTATATCACGCGGAAAGAACGAACTCTTATATTTCCGTACGAGCTCTGATGTCCCTTATTTTATTCCTATGTAGGTCGGTGTCAACAAAATATTTTCGCATTCGGAGGAGAAAGTTGGTGATTGGAATTTCTTGAGAAAATTCCCCCGCAACGCAAAATGCCTTTGTTTTAATGATGTCCACCCCAAATCCTGTACCATTTCAGTGACACCATCTCCCCTATTTCGCGATAATACAAAACGTGCTGCCCTTCTTAGAACTTTTTCGATGCTCTCCGTCAATCCTATCTGGTAAGGATCCCACACCGCCCAGCAGTATTCAAACGAGGACGGAGAAGCGTAGTGTAGGCAGTCTCCTTAAGAGATCTGTTACATTTTCAAAGTGTCCTGCCAATAAAAGGTATTCTTTGGTTAGCCTTCCCGACTCCATTTTCTATGTGTTCCTTCCAATTTAAGTTGTTCGTAACTGTAATTTCTAGGTATTTAGTTGAATTTACGGCCTTTAGATTAGACTGATTTATCGTATAACCGACGTTTAACTGATTCCTTTTAGCGCTCATGTGGATGACCTCGCACTTTTCGTTATTTAGGGTCAATTGCCAATTTTCGCACCATATAGATATCTTTTCTAATTCGTTTTGCAATTTTTATTGATCTTCTGATGACTTTATTAGTCGATAAACGACAGCGTCATGTGCAAACGTTCTAGACGCCACACTCTGGAACCGAGCGACCGCTACGGTCGCAGGTTCGAATCCTGCCTCGGGCATGGATGTGTGTGATGTCCTTAGGTTAGTTAGGTTTAATTAGTTCTAAGTTCTAGGCGACTGGTGACCTCCGAAGTTAAGTCGCATAGTGCTCAGAGCCGTTTGAACCAGCCATGTGCAAACAATGTAAGACGGCTGCTCAGATTGTCTCCCAAATCGTTTAAATAGATAAGGAACAGCAAAGGGCGTGTAACACTAACTTGGAGAACGCCAGAAATCACTTGTATTTTACTCGATGACTTTCCGTCAGTTACCACGAACTGTGTGACCTCTGTGACAGGAAATCACGAATCCAGTCACATAACTGAGACGACAATCCATTAGCACGCATTTTCGTTACACGCCGCTTGTGGGGTACAGTGTCAAAAGCATTCCAGAAATCCAGAAATACGGAATCAGTCTTGTCAGTAGCATTCAGCACTTCAGGCACAAACACATTTGTTGTCGAAGTCGCTACGTATCAGTATTTACTTAATAATGGGCAGTTTATCACTTTGTCATTTACGCCTCATATGTGGTGTTTCAAAATAAACGTAGCCTTAGACATTATCAGTGCTGTAACACTGACGTGACTGCACCCCTGCGTACTCCTTATCAGTCAATCTGTTGTATTCCGGACCTATGTTTGCTAGGATTATTTGTTTATTTCATTCTTGTCTACTCGCCGCTGTGCTTATAATAGCAAAACGCCCTGTAGATGACGCCGAAGTCCGTGGTTCACGAAGAGGTTAATTACGACTCACCCTGCCTTTGGCTAGCTCGGTGTGAGCCCGCACAAGTGGACGCAGTGGCACAGTACGCTCGCATGGCGGCACGACAGTTCAGTCACCCTGGTTTTTGTGCCAGCCGCCGCTAGAGTGGTTGTTTATGCGACACGGGACGGGCCTCGTCGGCTGGCTAACATTTCTGTCCAGCGCGGCCGCGATAAGCCAGCACAGCACAGCACGGCACGCAAACGTCGTCCGCTATCCGTCCACATTCGTTCCCGATGCGATCGACTCGAGAAACAGATTGCGCCTGCTCACGGAATTACTGCTCCAGTTACGACTTTTGTTTGCGATCTTTCCTTCTTGTGCCTGCTCCATTACCGATACTTGCTGCACTGGTAAAATAAGAGAAAAAAGGATGTTCTTGTGAAGCAAAATCTGAACAGAAATCCTTAACTCTAAGGGTACTCCGATAAGCACAGGTGTAGAGGATGAACAAAAAGGGAAACATCAGAATCACAACACACTACCGTGTTTAATACGGTGCAGGAAAACCACTGAGCGGTTCTAGGCGCTACAGTCTGGCTCTAAAATGGTTCAAATGGCTCTGAGCACTATGGGACTTAACATCTATGGTCATCAGTCCCCTAAAACTTAGAACTACTTAAACCTAACTAACCTAAGGACAGCACACAACACCCAGCCATCACGATGCAGAGAAAATCCCTGACCCCGCCGGGAATCGAACCCGGGAACCCGGGCGTGGGAAGCGAGAACGCTACCGCACGACCACGAGATGCGCTACAGTCTGGAACCGCGCGACCGCTACGGTCGCAGGTTCGATGATGATGATGTTTGGTTTGTGGGGCGCTCAACTGCGTGGTTATCAGCGCCCGTACAATTTCCCAATCTTTGCTCAGTCCAATTGCGCCACTTTCCTGGATGATGATGAAATGAGGAGGACAACACAAACACCCAGTCATCTCGAGGCAGGACGAGCGGCGGACGCGCAGGTTCGAATCCTGCCTCGGGCATGGATGTGTGTGATGTCGTTAGGTTAGTTAGGTTTAAGTAGTTCTAAGTTCTGGGGGACTGATGACCTCAGAAGTTAAGTCCCATAGTGCTCAAAGCCATTTGAACCAAACCACTGACATTCAAAACGGCTTCCATTCGTCTGTCGAAATGGACAAGTACAGGTCCTGTAGGGCTCGCAAGGGAATCTTATGCCTTTCGTCCTGTAGAATAGTGGCAAGATCAGGTAACGATGATGGAAATGGATAGCGATCAAGCGCTCTTCTCTGCAAACTAGACCACAAAGGCTCAGCGTTGAGATCTGGTGGCTTTGGTGGCAAGGGCAGATGCTACAGTTCTCCTACCTGCTCATAAAACCAGTCCTGCACGACTGAAGCGCCAAAGAAACTGGTATAGGCAGGCATATTCAAATACAGAGATACGTAAACAGGCAGAATATGGCACTGCGGTCTGCAACGCCTATATAAGACAACAAGTGTCTGGCCCAGTTGTTAGATCGGTCACTGCTGCTACAGTGGCAGGTTATCAAGATTTAAGGGAGTTTGAAAGTGGTGTTGCGCACGAGCTGTGGGACACAGCATCTCCGAGGTAGCGATGAAGTGGGGATTTTCCCGTACGATCATTTTGACGTGTGTACGGAGAATATCAGGAATCCGGTGTAACATCAAAACTCCGACATCGCTGCAGCCGGAAAAAGATGAGGCATGAACGGGATTAACGACGACTGAAGAGAATCGTTCAGCGTGATAGAAGTGCAATCCTTCCGCAAATTCCTGCAGATTTCAGTACTGGACAATCAACTAGTGTCAGCGTGCGAACCATTCAACGAAACATAATCTAAATTGGGTTTCGGAGCCGAAGGTCCACTCGTGTACTCTTGATGACTGCACGACACAAAGCTTTACGCTCGCCTTGGTCCTTCAACACCGACATTGGACGGTTGATGACAGAAGACATGTTGCCTAGTCGGAAGAGTCTCGTTTCAAATTGTATCGAACAGTTGGACGTGTACGGGTATGAAGACAGCCTCATCAATTCATGGACCCTTCATGTCAGCAGGATACTGTTCAAGCTGGTGGAGGCTCTGTAATGGTGTGACGTGTGAGCAGTTGGAGTGATATGGGATCCCTGATAGTTCTATAGACGACTCTGATAGGTGACACGTACGTAAGCATCCTGTCTAATCACCTGCATCTATTCATGTCCATTGTGCATTCCGATGGGCTTGGGCAATTCCAGCTGCACAATGCGGCACGCCGCACGTCCAGAATCGCTACAGAGTGGCTCCAGAAACACTCTTCTGAGCTTAAACACTTCCGCTGGCCACCAAACTCCCCAGACATTCTGGGATGCCTTGTAACGTGCTGTCCGGAAGAGATCTCCACTTCCTCGCACCCTTACGGATTTATGAACATCCTTGCAGGATTCATGATGCCATTTCCCTCCAGCTCTACTTCAGACAATAGTCGAGTCCATGCCACGTGGTGTTGGGGCATTTCTGCGTGTTCGCGGGGGCCATACTCGATATTAGGCAGGTGTACCAGTTTCTTTGGCTCTTCAGTGTAGTAGATAATGTACAAGTAAGCACACTTTCATGCGAACTCCCAATGCCATTCCAAGCTGATATTCATTATAACTTAACAAGTGAATGCTGATGTTTATATATCTCTTAGTGCGGGAAGTCGTGAAACGTGAATTGACACAGAAGCTGGGCATGTGCACTGAACAAAAACTTGTGCTCAGCGCGGTCTCTGGCCCGTGTCTTCAGCTGACGAGAACAGCGACATGTGGGAAGTAGTTCTCATTTAACTAGCAGCGGAAGTATTGACACTTACTCATGTCAGTAATGTCGCAACGTCCCTCTCTGCAATTGCAGAAAAGAGTAGTGGTGATCGAGGCTATGGAGGGGTAAACGATGCCTGTACTTCATCACCAGCAGCGTACTGGTGAGCCACCTGACATCCACTGCCGGTAAGAGGTTCTCTGCGACTCCTGCAGCTACATCTACGTTTACTCTATGCTCCGCAAATCATTGTGAAGTGCGTGGAGGAGGGTTATTCCTGACAGTATTAGCGAGTTTTTTCCCGAATTCGAGCCGCGAGGCAAAATTGACACTCTGTACTCTTATATGCGCCTATAATCGCCCTAATAACTCTTGCCTTTTCTCATCATCCCGACACGAAATGTACGATGGTGGCTGCGTAATTGTCTCTCAGTCTACCTTAATACCGATTCTCCAAATATACTGAACCGGGTTACACAACAACACCGTCACGGTCTATGGAAGACTCCTGTTTCACCATAATGTTATACTTTCGTATAGGGTATATAGTACTGTGCTGTTCCGCTCCTAGAAGCGCGTCACTGAATTCGTTCCAAGCCTCGTCACGCTTTCTTCATAAGGACCTCAAACGCTGTGGCAATACTCTAGTTTTGGTCACACTGGCATCTTCTATGAAAATTCCTTTACACATGCACTGCACTTTGCCAGAACCTTTCCAACGTCTACTGTTGTTACGTGTTCCTCCCATTTCATCGTGCCAAGATAACCTTCAGCTTTAGAGAATGTAAGTATTAAGCTTATCCATTACGGATGTTTTAGAACTGCTGACTGTTTACCAGGCAGACATGGAGGAAATTACAACCAGTCACTTTTTAAAAAGAATTCGTTTATTCCATTACCTAATTTTCGAAGCTTTCAGGCTTCAGATAGATCTTGTGGAAACTGAAGTTACTTGTTTACTTCCACAGCGTGATGCTGGGTGCTGGCTCTGTGACAAGAAGATAGTAAGACTTTAATGGATCGTCACGGGTAATCTTTATACGGCGAGTCGTATCGAAAAATGATTTTCTTACTTACTGCGACAGCGTGGATACCGATTACAAAATTAGTATCCACTTGGCAAATTCCATTGTGATTGTCAACTGGCCACAGATAACACACTTTTGATTATAAGTATAAATGCATACCGATTATCACGATAAAGCACCAGCATCCAGCATGTGCTGTACATGCAGTGCATGTTACAACGATCTTCACTGAAAGATATGGCGTGTTTCCGCGAAAGACAATTACCTGTTTAGGGTGCATATAATACAGTCGATGTATGGACAATAATTTTGTATACAAGCCTGTATAAACATCACTCATGGTGATTCATTAAAATCATTTTATCTATCTTCTTGTCATAGAGCCAGTACCCAGCATCACAAGGTGGAAATAAGCACGTAGCTCCCAGGTGCACCATCTAAAGACGAGTCTGAAAAGATTCTAAAACTGGAATAAAGAAATATTGGAAAACAAATGACTGGTTGCAGTATTCTGTGTTCAGTTACAAATGTGGTGTGTCTGTTTCCTTATGTCGTCCACTCATCTTCCATTACGGATCAAAAGTGGCATAGGGAAAATGTTGCACCTCCCATACCACCAGAAATGATTGAATAAAAACATTTGCATTTTATGTATACAATGAAGAGCCAAAGAAACTGGTACACCTGCCTCACATCGTGTAGCGCTCTCGCGAGCACGCAGAAGTGACGCAACGCGACGTAACATGGACTCGACTAATGTCTGAAGTAGTGCTGGAAGGAATTGAAAGCATGAATCCTGCAGGGTTGTCCATAAATCCTCAAGCTGCAAGGCATCCCAGATTTGCTCAATAATGTTCTTGTCTGGGGAGTTTGGTGGCCAGCATAAGTGTTTAAACACAGATGGGTGTCCCCGTAGACAGTCTGTAGCAATTCTGGAAGTGTGGGGTGTCGCATTGTCCTGCTGGAATTGCTCAAGTCCGTCGGAATGCACAATGCGCATGAATGGATGCAGGTGATCAGACAGGATGCTTATGTACGTGTCACCTGTCAGAGTCGTATCTAGATGTATGAGGGGTCACATACCACTCCAACTGCACACGTTCCACACCATTACAGAGCCTCCACCAGCTTGAACAGTCCCCTGCTGACATGCATGGTCCATGGATTCATGAGGTTGCCTCCATACCCGTACACGTCCATCCGCTCGATACAATTTGAAACGAGACTCGTCCGGCCAGGCAACATGATTCCAGTCATCAGCAGTCCAATGCCGATGATTACGGACCCAGGCGAGGCGTAAAGCTCTGTGTCATGCAGTCATCAAGGGTACACGACTGGGCCTTCGACTCCGAAAGCTCATATCGAGGATGTTTCGTTGACTGGTTCGCACACTGACACTTGTTGATGGCCCAGCATTGAAATCTGCAGCAATTTGCGGAAGGGTTGCGCTTCTGCCATGTTGAACGATTCTCTTCAGTCGTCGTTGGTCTCGTTCTTGCAGGATCTTTTTCAGGCCACAGCAGTGCCGGAGATTTAATGTTTTACCAGATTCCTGTTATTCTCCAAACACTCGTGAAATGGTCGTACATGAAAATCCCCACTTCATCGCTACCTCGGAGGTGCTGTATCCCATCCCTCGTGCGTCGACTATAACACCACGTTCAGACTCACTTAACTCTTGACAACCTGCCATTGTAGCAGCAGTAACCGTTCTAACACTTACGCCAGACACTTGTCTTAAATAGGAATTGCTGACCGTAGAGCCGTATTTGAATACGGATGACTGTACCAGTTTCTTTGGCACTTAAGTGTACAAATACCCTGGATTTCCTTCCATCCACCAGGAAAACAGTATTGTAATTAGCGTTCTGGAAAATGGCCAGGATTCAAGGAAACTACGAACTGCATTTGAAACTTCCAGTTTCCTGGCTGACATGCAGCGCTCATGGAAGGGCTTTCGGCCTGCGGAAAAGAACATTCCAGCCACGTAACGGGCGTGGGAGTCTACAGGGGTGCACAAAGTTCCTTTTAACGGCAAGACAAAGAAGAATAAGAGAGCGAGACTGACGTTTCCCGAATACAGTCGTAAACGACCGGAAGTAGCTGTGCCACTCACATTTACACCTTTCCACAATCACGGTACACAGACCTGTGTTTACGATAGTAGTATGAGGTAAAATACCTGTCACCGCTATTGTGCAGATATAGAAGATTTAATAAAATATTTTTAATTACGTACTACAACATGACTGCAACTTACATTATCTGTTTGCTTGCACTAATGTTTGTCTATTACCCTTGTGACGGATGATTAATGCAAGGTTTGATCTAATGGCAAAAATATACATTTATGTAGCCTATCCCCAATGTTATTCAATCTGTATATTGAGCAAGCAGTAAAGGAAACAAAAGAAAAATTTGAAGTAGGAATCAAAATACAGGGAGAAGAAATAAAAATCTTGACATTCGCTGATGACATTGCAATTCTGTCTGAGACAGGAAAGGGCTTGAAAGAACAATTGAACGCAATGGACAGTGTCTTGAAAGGAGGATATAAGATGAAAGTCAACAAAAGCAAAACGAGGATAATAGGATATAGTCGAATTAAATAAGGTGATACTGAGAGAATTAGATTAGAAAATGAGACACTTAAAGTAGTAGATGAGTTTTGCTATTTGGGCAACAAACTAACTGGTGGTGGTTGAAACAGAGAAGATATAAAATGCAGATTGGCGATTGCAAGGAAAGCTTTTGTGAAGAAGATAAATTTGTTAACTTTGAGTATAGATTTAAGTGTCAGGAAGTCTTTTCTGAAAGTATTTGTTTGGAGTGTAGTTATGTATGGAAGTGAAACATGGACGACAAACAGTTTAGATGAGAAGAGAATAGAAGCTTTTGAAATGTGGTGCTACAGAAGATTGCTGAAGATTAGATGGATAGATTACATAATTAATGAGGAGGTACTGAATAGAACTGGGGGGAAGAGAAATTTGTGGCACAACTTGACTAGAAGAAGGGATCGGTTGGTAGGACACGTTCTGGGGCATCAAGGGATCACCAATTTAGTACTGGAGGGAAACGTGACGGGTAAAAATCGTGGAGAGAGGCCAAGAGATGAATACACTAAGCAGATTCAGAAGGATGTATGTTGTACTAGTTGCTCAGAGATGAAGAGGGTTGCACAGAATGTAGTAGCATGGAAAGCTGCTTCAAACCAGTCTCTGGACTTAAGACCACAACAACAACACATATGACATAATTAGAATTTACAAATTTTCAGGTTTTTTTTACTTTACTTAACCTGTGAAACTCTGTTGCTTGCCGAATTTCATGATTCTACGTCAATGGGAAGTACCCTGTGGGTTTTGATGAGCGGGTTTTCGAGTATCAACATACGTGACACAGATAATCGAATGTTTTTTTGATTGGATTGTCTCAGTAGCTTAAAACCTCTGCACTACCAATGGACCATAGATCTTAATATGTGACATAAATTTGGACGTGATACGCTCACCCGTTCCTGAGAAAAAGAGTTCTTTACAGTCGGACAGTGACAGTCATAAGGACGGACAAAAAAGCGATTATATAAGGGTTCCGTTTTTACAGATTCAGGCACGATACACTAAAAAGAGCTACGATGAAACTAGCCCACATGATGGAAAAAAGACCGAAATCCTTATGCACGTCTTCCTTTGGTCTACCTCGCCCCCTGAATTTAAGTTCCACAACGGCTTCCTATTTACCTCTGCCTTTCAGTCGCCTTCATGTCGCTTCTCCTTGCTACCGTGGCTGAGGTGGCGACTGTTTAAGCTGCTACTATCGCACTCGTAATCGCAAGACATGAGTTTCAAATCCTTTTACAGTCATTCGATTTAGATCTTTCTGTGGCCTCCCTAAATTACTTGAGGAGAATGTCGGGATAGTTCCCTCATTAAAGTCATGGCCATATCTCTCTGATATCCTTGTCCAGTCACAAGGGAGAGAAAAATTTCTCATAAATGATAACGCAACAGATAATGCGAAATTGGCGCTTTAAAAAAAATATCGTAAACTTCGGCTTTGTCCCCGTTCCCGCGTACAAACCTTGGAAATGTGAAGGCAGTGGTTGACTGATATTTGTAACTGATACTTATTTAATATTGAAATTGGATGTCGACTTTTGCACTCAAGAATGAGGTACGCGCGTAATCTTAAAATAACGGCTTTGATGTCTAGCTCAGATATTTGCTGAAATATTTCTCGACCGTTATTCCAGGAAAAATGTTGTGATTGGACAGATCTTTAACGCCGCACATCAATTAATCTGCATATTTTCATAATGACACCTACACTCCTGGAAATTGAAATAAGAACACCGTGAATTCATTGTCCCAGGAAGGGGAAACTTTATTGACACATTCCTGGGGTCAGATACATCACATGATCACACTGACAGAACCACAGGCACATAGACACAGGCAACAGAGCATGCAAAATGTCGGCACTAGTACAGTGTATATCCACCTTTCGCAGCAATGCAGGCTGCTATTCTCCCATGGAGACGATCGTAGAGATGCTGGATGTAGTCCTGTGGAACGGCTTGCCATGCCATTTCCACCTGGCGCCTCAGTTGGACCAGCGTTCGTGCTGGACGTGCAGACCGCGTGAGACGACGCTTCATCCAGTCCCAAACATGCTCAATGGGGGACAGATCCGGAGATCTTGCTGGCCAGGGTAGTTGACTTACACCTTCTAGAGCACGTTGGGTGGCACGGGATACATGCGGACGTGCATTGTCCTGTTGGAACAGCAAGTTCCCTTGCCGTTCTAGGAATGGTAGAACGATGGATTCGATGACGGTTTGGATGTACCGTGCACTATTCAGTGTCCCCTCGACGATCACCAGTGGTGTACGGCCAGTGTAGGAGATCGCTCCCCACACCATGATGCCGGGTGTTGGCCCTGTGTGCCTCGGTCGTATGCAGTCCTGATTGTGGCGCTCACCTGCACGGCGCCAAACACGCATACGACCATCATTGGCACCAAGGCAGAAGCGACTCTCATCGCTGAAGACGACACGTCTCCATTCGTCCCTCCATTCACGCCTGTCGCGACACCACTGGAGGCGGGCTGCACGATGTTGGGGCGTGAGCGGAAGACGGCCTAACGGTGTGCGGGACCGTAGCCCAGCTTCATGGAGACGGTTGCGAATGGTCATCGCCGATACCCCAGGAGCAACAGTGTCCCTAATTTGCTGGGAAGTGGCGGTGCGGTCCCCTACGGCACTGCGTAGGATCCTACGGTCTTGGCGTGCATCCGTGCGTCGCTGCGGTCCGGTCCCAGGTCGACGGGCACGTGCACCTTCCGCCGACCACTGGCGACAACATCGATGTACTGTGGAGACCTCACGCCCCACGTGTTGAGCAATTCGGCGGCACGTCCACCCGGCCTCCCGCATGCCCACTATACGCCCTCGCTCAAAGTCCGTCAACTG
Organism: Schistocerca cancellata; assembly: GCF_023864275.1. Lineage (NCBI taxonomy): Eukaryota > Metazoa > Arthropoda > Insecta > Orthoptera > Acrididae > Schistocerca > Schistocerca cancellata. Next base: position 1,073,536,110 of record NC_064627.1, read on the forward strand.
CACATACGGTTCACGTCCACGCTGTCGCGGCATGCTACCAGTGTTAAAGACTGCGATGGAGCTCCGTATGCCACGGCAAACTGGCTGACACTGACGGCGGCGGTGCACAAATGCTGCGCAGCTAGCGCCATTCGACGGCCAACACCGCGGTTCCTGGTGTGTCCGCTGTGCCGTGCGTGTGATCATTGCTTGTACAGCCCTCTCGCAGTGTCCGGAGCAAGTATGTTGGGTCTGACACACCGGTGTCAATGTGTTCTTTTTTCCATTTCCAGGAGTGTATTTCTCGACCGTTATTCCAGGAAAAATGTTGTGGTTGGACAGATCTTTAACGCCGCACATCAATTAATCTGCATATTTTCATAATGGCGCCTATAATACCGAAACCCCCAAATACAGCCTTTTAGCTTTGCAAACACGTAAATCAACATGACGCATTCATCAGTTACTCTTCGAACACTGCAGATCAAGCTGTCGTCACAAACTTAATTTTACAAAATAGTAAAAATAATATTGGCTAAATATTGTGATAAACATTCCTAGCGTTATGTATTACCAGTAGGAACACATTTGTGTGACGTCACATGTCCTGTGCCTCGACTGGTCGATAGAACCAAACCAAACAGGTGCCATGTTACAAAGCTCGAGTGTCATATTTGGAAGTTAACATATTTAAACTTTCCTTATGAAAATATACCATTTAATTGACACGTAGCGTTAAAGACCTCACCGAAATGCGTCGCGTGTAGTACGATTTGCTGTGCAAAACTGTTGGGAAATATGACGTCGGCGGATAGAGCTGTTAACTCTGTTCGAAATTAAAATGGTTTCATGTCTGATTCATTATTATAGAAAAATGGTTTTAAACTGATAAAACTAGCACATATTTGAAAAACATTCTGCACACGTGTCTAATTAGTAGTAGCCTGATATACCCACAGTTTCTCTTTCAGTGCCAAGCCCCATTCGCACAATAGTTGCTGGTGACAAAACATTCGCCATTTCTGTGCACATGATTAGGAATGTGTCTTTTAACAACCGATTCCAAGTCTCCAAAATCTTGTAATATAATAATGTTCCATAACTGATAATACCGCACTTACATTATATGTGCAAAACGTATGATAAAACTGTTTCGCATAACGAATATTTCAGTCCGCAGTGGAGTGTGAGCTATTTTGAAGCTTCCTGCCACTATGGAACTACGTGCCGGAACGGAGGACTCACCCGCGAAGCAAAGATTCCAGGTTGGTTGCCCAGTACGTAAAACATTTTTAATCGTCCGGGACAATTTTGGAAATTTGTGGTATGGTCCTATGGGACCAAACTGCCGAGGTCATCGGTCCCTAGTCTTACACACTACTTAATCTAACTTAAACTACCTTACGCTAAAGACAACACACGCACCCATGCCCGAGGGAGTACTCGAACCTCCGACTGTGGCAAAAAAAAGTAGAAAGTAGGAGGAAAGTTCTGTTGTTAGGTGGTAGCCATGGAAGAGGTATGGGCCAGATTTTGCAGGAAAAATTAGGTGACAGGTACCAGGTCACAAGTATTTTCAAGCCCAATACATGTCTTAGCCAAGTGTTAGACGATGTAGGATCTTTGTGCAAAGGTTTTACAAGGCAGGATCATGTTGTGGTAGTGGGTGGAGTGGGAAACAGTATTGATAGGGATCAGGGCTACAATATTGACTGTGACCTGGCAAAAAAATAGCATCTGCGAGGTTAAAGAAAAGCACGATTTCCATTTATTTTCTTGTTATTGGTCAAGTGAATTTAATAAAACATGTCCCAGACGTGTATCAGCAGTAGTTTTCCAGAATGTCTACAGAAGCAAAAATTATTATTTTTCTTTAACCTCGCACAGTTTTGCGATGGATTCATATTACCGAAGTTGCTAAATTTCAGGCAAAATCCTGAACATTTGTGGATCTATGTTTATATGAATTTTTTTCTTTTCTTTAGTTTTTCTTGTAGAATAACATATTAAAATATTTGCATATCTTTGTGAATCACCCTGTATACGCTAGGTCTGAATCAATTTTGCTGACCCAATCAAATATGTTTTCCGAACGTCAGTTGCTCTACACAAATATTATCTGCAAAACAAGTTTTCCTCTTTATTTAGCACGCTTCATTGAAATTAATCAGTACCTTCGTAATTGATTCAAAAAACAGACAGTAAGATTTCAGTATGGCGGTCAGTGAACCCGTAATGAGTGCGAGGGGTGACGGTATCGGTAACTTTATAATACAGGGCAAGTCATATCGAGCGCTCGTACTGATTGTGAACGCTAGGTAGAGAATCTGTCCCCCGCAACGTTCGAAATACTCCACTAATAGTTCGTGGAATCGGAAACCTCCGAGTTGGATAAAGTACGCGGTATTCATTAACTGCAGCCGTAGCATTACCATCACATTTGCCGTAAATAAATACCATATTGGCGTATTCCTCTCTCGTAAATTTGAAAGACATCCCTATTTCATAAATAATCTACAAACTACAACAGTTACTATGTGGTTTCACTTAAATACAGTGTTGTTATTATGTTCTCCCACTGAACAACAGAGAAAACTAACTCATTTCAAGATTATGAAACGACTGAAATAACTCACTAAGTTTGCCGACAAAGACATAAACGTTTCTACATTCTTAATGGAAAGTAAAAAAAATTACTTGTATAATAGAATGTCTACAGAAGGAATTTCCAGCAGCGATGTAGCATAAATGTGCGTTGTGGTACAATCAACACACGCTTTACTGGACCGTTCATTTTCGCAGGACATCTAACTTTCCTTCAAGAGGAAATGCCCCGCTTGCTCGACGATGTTCCCGCCGGCTACGAGATTGCAAATGTATTTTCAACATGAAGGCGCGCCTCGACATTTCACCAACGTCGTTACTGGACAATTAACGAACATTTTCCCCAGAAATGGATTGGTCGTGGTGCTACGCGTCTGTGGCCACCCAGATCGCCCGATGTAACACCAATGGATTTTTGTGTATGGGGATGGATGAAAGGCATAGTTTATGAGAACAAAGTCAATACAGGTGAGGCATTACCATGTAATGATACATTCAAGACATTTTCCTGACATCATTAAAAATATATGAAACATGATTGAACGAAATAAGTAGTCAACAAGGTGCATAATCCTCCAGTTGAAATCTATCATACGACAGATACATTAAAGAAGAACAAGAAGAAATGATGTTTGTAACGGAATCACAAGTTCTAGCGTAGCGGATCATATCCGCAATGGAGACATTAGAAGAGAGCTGAAGATCTTCTACGAGGGCAGTTCAATAAGTAATGCAACACATTTTTTTTCTCGGCCAATTTTGGTTGAAAAAACCGGAAATTTCTTGTGGAATATTTTCAAACATTCCCGCTTCGCCTCGTATAGTTTCATTGACTTCCAACAGGTGGCAGCGCTGTACGGAGCTGTTAAAATGGTGTCTGTAACGGATGTGCGTTGCAAACAACGGGCAGTGATCGAGTTTCTTTTGGCGGAAAACCAGGGCATCTCAGATATTCATAGGCGCTTGCAGAATGTCTACGGTGATCTGGCAGTGGACAATATCACGGTGAGTCGTTGGGCAAAGCATGTGTCATCATCGCCGCAAGGTCAAGCAAGACTGTCTGATCTCCCGCGTGCGGGCCGGCCGTGCAGAGCTGTGACTCCTGCAATGGCGGAGCGTGCGAACACACTCGTTCGAGATGATCGACGGATCACCATCAAACAACTCAGTGCTCAACTTGACATCTCTGTTGGTAGTGCTGTCACAATTGTTTACCAGTTGGGATATTCAAAGGTTTGTTCCCGCTGGGTCCCTCGTTGTCTAACCGAACACCATAAAGAGCAAAGGAGAACCATCTGTGCGGAATTGCTTGCTCGTCATGTGGCTGAGGGTGACAATTTCTTGTCAAAGATTGTTACAGGCGATGAAACATGGGTTGATCACTTCGAACCTGAAAAAAACGGCAATCAATGGAGTGGCGCCACACCCACTCCCCTACCAAGAAAAAGTTTAAAGCCATACCCTCAGCCGGTAAAGTCATGGTTACAGTCTTCTGGGACGCTGAAGGGGTTATTCTGTTCGATGTCCTTCCCCATGGTCAAACGATCAACTCTGAAGTGTATTGTGCTACTCTTCAGAAATTGAAGAAACGACTTCAGCGTGTTCGTAGGCACAAAAATCTGAACGAACTTCTCCTTCTTCATGACAACGCAAGACCTCACACAAGTCTTCGCACCCGAGAGGAGCTCACAAAACTTCAGTGGACTGTTCTTCCTCATGCACCCTACAGCCCCGATCTCGCACCGTCGGATTTCCATATGTTTGACCCAATGAAGGACGCAATCCGTGGGAGGCACTACGCGGCTGATGAAGAAGTTATTGATGCAGTACGACGTTGGCTCCGACATCGACCAGTGGAATGGTACCGTGCAGGCATACAGGCCCTCATTTCAAGGTGGCGTAAGGCCGTAGCATTGAATGGAGATTACGTTGAAAAATAGTGTTGTGTAGCTAAAAGATTGGGGAATAACCTGGTGTATTTCAATGCTGAATAAAACAACCCTTGTTTCAGAAAAAAAATGTGTTGCATTACTTATTGAACTGCCCTGCCCTCGTAAATAGTAGAGAAAGTTTTAAGACTACGGCTAAAATGGGTGCACTGTCTCCTCCGGATGGGCTTCAAACGGCTACCGAAATAAGCTGCTGACTTCTGACCGGTACGGCAAGAGGTGTCCGAGGAGACCGAGGGAGAGGTGGGTTAATGGACGGGAACGTGCCCGCGCGCCTAATGCGCTTAGATGGTGACGATGACTTGATAAAACTTTCGAAGTCGGAGTGGGTCGCACGACTTGGACTTGACGCCACGTCACCTCTGACGTAAGTTGTGCTGTCAGAGAGACACAGCGGTTGGCAGGCGTCGGCGCGAGTCGCGGCCGCCGTCTGTCTGACCTTCCACAAGGCGTCGCCGCTTCGCGATGGCGGCTCCGGCTGTGGCTGTGGCTGTGGCAGGGCGTCGCCCGCCGTATTGATGCGCCGCGCGCGTCACCGGCCGCCAGGCCTGCCAACGTTCCCACGGCGCCGCGGAAGTGTCTGCCGCTGCCTGCGATCAATTCGGCCGCTGCGAGGCGAGGCGTGGCGCGTGGCAACGCCGCGAGCAGCTCTCCGCTGCGTCTGCTGCATCTGCGGCCGACACTGTGCGAATCGTCGCAAAGTGTGTTCCCCACAGTGCATCGGCCGCGTAGCAACAGGCACGTAGAATTACAAGGCATCAGACGTGGAGTGCCGCAGGGTTCTGTTTTCGGTCCTCTGTAGTTTCTGGTACACATAAATGACCTTGAAAAAATGTAACACAATTCTGTAACATCAGGAAGTTTGTATTTCATCCACTCCGCGTTTGGATGGGTAAACCGTCAACGTTATCGTCATCATAATCATCCCGAGTAAGATATGTTTGCCTGAGTATTTTCGTTCCGTCGCTATTACTACAAGAAAATGTGTGTTTTTCACATCAGACGCGTTTCGCTTTATTAAGGTGAAGCACCATCAGCGTCTGTGATAAAGATATTTAGATTCGGATTTGTGTTTAAGATCGAAAAACAGTTCGTTAACAATATGTTGCTTTTTACTTACCGAAATTTCCGCTTGGTTTCTCGACTGTAGACGAAAAACCAAGCAGAAATTACCGTAAGTAATTGTTAACGAACTGTTTTTCAATCTTAAAAATAAGCCAGTTTCAAAATACCTTTATTTACAGACCCTGATTGTGCTTTGTCTCAATAAAGCGAAACGCATCTGTTAAAAAAAAAAAACACATTTTGAGGTAACTGTGACGACGGAACGAAAATACCTTGAAGTATTGTACAGCGACCGTGGACGATGTGGCCACACAAATGAGAAAGATATGTTTGGTGAACAGGAACATCTTCTGCAGCCAAGATCACTTGGTACTTTTATTTTATCCTACAATCATCGGTTTCGATAGAATCTTGCTGTTACCATCGGGTCTTCGGAAAATTCTAATTAACATGCATACACACCATCACTACAATGTGCTCGGACCGCGACTGCCCTTTCTATGCGTTTGTCTCCACTGCTGGATACACAGTTGGTACAATGCATATTTTACATTTTATGTGTGTGAGAAGGCAACGTGATGTCGTTTCCTACGACTGAGAAGTGTTCCCATCGTAGAGGTGGCGTGTGTGCATATTAATAAAAATTTTCCAAGATCTGATGGTGATGGCAAGGTTCTGGCGAAACCGGTCATTGTGAAATAAAATGAAAATACCAAGCGGTTGGGTGCAGAAGATTTTCCTATTCATCAATGATAGATAGCTCCCTACCAACAAGTGCATCATATATAAGACATGTTCTAGAAAGTTTCGGGAGAGATGCCGGATGTCAGTAACTTGCTGGTGCGATATGTCGGTGCAGAGACCTCTGGCCATCTCCAGGTGAATACTGATAAGCAATACACTGAGGTCCCCTACGTACTGCTTGTCAGTATTCACCTGGAGATGGCCACGTAGCAGTCCGAAGAGATATTGTACCAGCAAGTTACAGATATACGGAGGTTCTCCCGAAATTTTATAGATCAATCTGTACCCCGATAAAGTTTTAAATTTCAAATATAAAATATTTTCTACAGAGCCATTTTTAGGCCCGCATTACATTGTCAAAGATCTTCCAAAAATATTTTAATAAGGCAAGGATCAATCACTAACTTCATAAAAAACATATCGGAATAAATTGCCCGGCAAAAAAACTGAAGTTCCCAGAAAGACATAGTCGGATCTTACAAACTCCGTACGCCAACACAATACCAGCAACGGCTATGCAAATGATTAAGAGTTCTTATTTTTTCGCCGTGATAGGTACGCTGAAGAGCCAAAGAAACTGGTACCCTACCTAATATCATGCAGGGCCCCCCGCGAGCACGCAGAAGTGCTGCAACACGACGGGTCATGGCCTCGAATAATGTCTGAAGTAGTGCTAGAGGGAACCGACACCATGAATCCTGCACGGCTGTCCATAAATCAGTAAGATTACGAGTGGGTGGAGGTCTCTTCTGAACAGCACGTGCAAGGCATCCCAGATATCCTCAATAATATTCGTGTCTGGGGAGTTTGGTGGCCAGCGGAATTGTTTAAACTCAGAAGAGTGTTACTGTAACCACTCTGTAGCAATTCTGGACGTGTGGGGTGTCGCATTGTCCTGCTGGAATTGCCCTAGTCCGTCGGAATGCACAATGGACAGGATGATTATTTACGTGTCACTAGTCAGAGTCACGAGTCAGAGTCAGAGTCAATCTGTATATTCAGCAAGCAGTAAAGGAAACAAAAGAAAAATTCGGAGTAGGTATTAAAATCCATGGAGAAGAAATAAAAACGTTGAGGTTCGCCGATGACATTGTAATTCTGTCAGAGACAGCAAAGGACTTGGAAGAGCAGTTGAACGGAATGGATGGTGTCTTGAAAGGAGGATACAAGATGAACACCAACAAAAGCAAAACGAGGGTAATGGAATGTAGTCGAATTAAGTCGGGTGATGTTGAGGGTATTAGATTAGGAAATGAGACACTTAAAGTAGTAAAGGAGTTTAGCTATTTGGGGAGCAAAATAACTGATGATGGTCGAAGTAGAGAGGATATAAAATGTAGACTGGCAATGGCAAGGAAAGCGTTTCTGAAGAAGAGAAATTTTTTAACATCGAGTATAGATTTAAGTGTCAGGAAGTCATTTCTGAAAGTATTTGTATGGAGTGTAGCCATGTATGGAAGTGAAACATGGACAGTAAATAGTTTGGACAAGAAGAGAATAGAAGCTTTCGAAATGTGGTGCTACAGAAGAATGCTGAAGATTAGATGGGTAGATCACATAACTAATGAGGAAGTATTGAATAGGATTGGGGAGAAGAGAAGTTTGTGGCACAACTTGACCAGAAGAAGGGATCGGTTGGTAGGACATGTTCTGAGGCATCAAGGGATCACCAATTTAGTATTGGAGGGCAGCGTGGAGGGTAAAAATCGTAGGGGGAGACCAAGAGATGAATACACTAAGCAGATTCAGAAGGATGTGGGTTGGAGTAGGTACTGGGAGATGAAGAAACTTGCACAGGATAGACTAGCATGGAGAGCTGCATCAAACCAGTCTCAGGACTGAAGACCACAACAACAACAAGTCAGAGTCGTATCTAGACGCGTCAGGGGTCCTATATCACTCCAAGTGCACACGCCCCACACTACTACAGAGCCTCCACCAGCTTGAACAGTCCCCTGCTGATATGCAGGTTCCATGGATTCCTGAGGTTGTCTCCACGTCCGTTCGCTCGATACAACTTGAAACGAGACTCGTCCGACCAGGCAACATGTTTCCAGTCATCAACAGTCCAATGTCGGTGCTGACGGGCCCAGGCGAGTCATAAAGCTTTGTGTCGCGCAGTCATCAAGGGTACAAGAGTTGGCCTTCAGCTGCGAAAGCACATATCGATGATGCTTCGTTGAATGGTTCGCACGCTGACACGTGTTGATAGCCTAGGATTAACATGGTTCAAATGGCTCTGAGCACTATGCGACTTAACTTCTGAGGTCATCAGTCGCCTGGAACTTAGAACTAATTAAACCTAACTAACCTGAGGACATCACACACATCCATGCCCGAGGCAGGATTCGAACCTGCGACCGTAGCGGTCGCTCGGCTCCAGACTGCAGCGCCTAGAACCGCACGACCACTCCGGCCGGCCCTAGGATTAAAATCTGCAGCAATTTGTGGAAGGGTAGTACTTCTGTAACGTTGAACGATTCTTTCCAGTCGTCGTTGGTCCAGTTGTCGTAGGATCTTCTTCCAGCCGCAGCGATGTCGGAGATTTGATGTTATACCGGATTCCTGATACTAACGGTACACTCGTCAAATGGTCGTACGGGAAAATCCCCACTTCATCGCTCCCTCGGATGCCGTGTTCCATCGCTCGTGAGCCGACTGTAACACCACGTTCAAAATCACTTAAATCTTGATAACCTGTCATTGTAGCAGCAGTAACCGATCTAACAAGCGCGCCGGACAACTTTGTTTTACATAGGCGCAGGCGACCGCAGGACCGTATTCTGCCTGTCTATGTACCTCTGTATTTGAATACGCATGCCTATGTGCCTATACCAGTTTCTTTGGCGCTTCAGTGTTGAATGGCTACCACAGTGCATTAGTGTTGTTCGTTTTTAGTGTTGTTACCAGGCCTGTTAGGGTGCATAAGGGTCTTGAACAACGTCAGTTGTTGAGTGATCACTGAGGACATGGAGGTGAAGCATACTCGTGTGAGACGACGCTATTATCACCTGACAGACCTCGAGAGGTGCCTCATTGTGGAACTCCATTTGGCCGGATGGTAGGATTGTGCAACATATCGATGTTGGACTGCAGAGGAAAGTGGGGGACAGACATGCTCGTCGTCAAAGTTATAGTCTATGACGTCTGGCCACCCCAAGGGAGGATCGCCGTACTATGCAGCAAGCTCAGTGTTTACCCCTTCACATGTTCGCCGGCTATCCAGTAACAACTAATGCACTCCATTGAACAATGTGTCAGCCCGCGCTATTGGTCGGAGATGAAATGTCTGCGTTATGTAGAGGTGTTACTGCCCCCAATAGAACATACGTGGGACAAGTACGGACGTCAACTACGTGCCAGTGCCAGTATCTGGTATATAAAGGACCAGTTACCTAAGCTGTGGCCCAGCTTCCCTTGACACCCTTCCCAACCGAATCATTGACAACCGTTAGGGCCAGAGGAGGTGCGACGTCAGATTGATAAGTGGGATCATATTGCCAAGTTCTTTGTAAATTTTACTCAGTATTGTGTTCACTGAAACAGCTTCACATACGCTCTCAGCCCGTTAAGTTTTATTTCATTTCCTCGTCCTCTTCTGGGTGCTACGGCTTTTTTATCAGGCAGAGGTAGTGAAACATCCCCTTAGAAAAATTTATTAATTACTGTGCTGGAAAACCTCTACGTTATTTGATTTTCAAACAGCTGAGCAAAACTGAACGTACTTAGAAATTTCTCTATTTACTTATTCTAATCAACACTAAACTGACACACAATATTTTTAGCGCAACGCAATCTGACTTTCAATAATCCATACAAAAGAATGGCCCTGACTAACAATAACCTATACCTTTCATGAATCACTTACCCTATAAAAATCTTCGTTACTCGAACTACTGCAATACAGCGAACGCCAATAATGCCAACTAAATGAAAGATTCTAACTACTGAAGGCACTAACTACTGATAGGCAGAGTCAGCAAACGAAAGATTTTGATAGAGAACAATGTATTTACCTTAATAAAAGTCATTATATATATATATATATATATATATATCAGTTCATGACATCCAGTCTTACAAATGTCCTTTTTCTGACGGACACACGTCCAGATCGTCCGCTCTCAAAACTCTGCCACCTCTCTTCCCACATCCACCACTGCTGGCGGCTCACCTCCAACTGCGCAACGCTACGCACTGTTCATATCCAACTGCCCGACACTACAATAGCAAATATTCCAACAATGCAATCCAGCCACAGACTGCATACAGCACAGTCAGTGATTTTCATACATTCATTCATACGTGGCGTTACCAACATAAAAACCTAAACAGACTACTTACAGTAGTATCACAGTAAAATGTCAACAGTTTTATAAAATGTCGCTTACAAGAGAGCTTAATCAAACTTATTTGACATTGTAATATGAACATTAGCGGCAAGTACGGATGATTTCTTGAAGCTAGATGCAGTCTGGTCATAAGATTATGTCGCTTTTTACATCTGCAAGAAGAACAATATGTGAGCAACATTCTGACGCCGAAAATCGCAAACGGTTGTCAATGTGTAGCAACGGCACATACTAGACGAAGGAAAAACTCCATGACTGACGCTTATATAATTATCATTTAATTAATATCTGGAGTTCTCACTTCAATAATGGACGAAATTATCACCAATTATCTTCGGCTTCCTTAGTCAGAAGGCACAAATTTGTCGTTTTTGCGTGTGAGAATGAAAAGTAGGACCAGCCATCTTACCAAAAGGCAGCGAATGAATATTCGAAATCATCAGCACTTCAAGCCAAATGGATCATTTAATTTTGACAGAAGTCGGATTGTTTAGAAAATTCGCCTTATGCAAACACAGAAGAACATCAAGAAGAGCTTCAAATCTTCGTAAAATGAGCACTGACGGACCTCATTACTTACAATGCGTTACCTCGTATAGAATTATAGGAGCTTTAAAATAATCCCTTCAAAGAATACAATACAAAAGTAGGAAGTGTAAAGTTTTTGGCACTAATGACAGATCATAACACATGTCCCAAAATTAACCTGTGACCTACAATTAATGCAGCAGCTTAGTTCAGCTACATCTGAAATTTGATGGATTACTGATATAGGTGCTTCAAAAATGAAGAACATAGTTTATTTGCATATTTTATGCGTTAATGTGTTATTGCACTGGTTTTTGGGGAAACTCGACTTACTGGGACACTAATTTCAAAACACCAAGTTGAGTTCCAGGAATTTTATATGATGTAAGTCCTACAACATCCTTCAGAAGCCCCTTCAGAAACGTGGTATTTCAATAACTGCTTTACAGCGTATATATCTCTTATTACTAACGCTATGAGATCGAAATTTCTCCCATCGACCTCCTGATATATAACATCATTAACTTACTTGACACGACAAACATACAGGAAGTATTATAAACCTTATTAACATTCTATGCCGTTAGCAATATTTCTCTTTCCTCAAAACGATGGAGAAAAGCATCAGCCCAACACTAGAACAAAGACATTCTGCAAGTCCTTCATTTGGTTAACAATAGTATACAAAGGAGACGGATATATGCATTTAAAAGCTGACAGAGCATATTAAATGTCTTGCAGCTAATGTAGTGGCGTTTGAGACTGAATTAAAGAAATTTGCACTGGGCAACACATTCGACTTCACCGAACAGTAACTTTACGAAAGCTTAAAATTACGTTTAGGTTATGGAAAACTGATTTTGTTAATTGATAATTTATTCATTGCGTTGAAGCAGCATCTTCAGATGGTTCTGTACGGAAGGGAAAGCATCTTTGTAATCTATATATCTAAAAGTTAGTTAAGAAAAGCCAGTAAAAGTAAATCTAAATACAAATTTTTTACGCTATGTGACATAGAATAGCACACGGAGACTGCCCAACCCCGTAGTATCCAACCCCACGAAGAGGGAAAGTAATGCTCGTATAATAACCAGCAGATATTGGCGCCAATAGTGCAGGGAATGAGGCACCATAACAAACAGAACCGTACTTAATGTAATAAATATTATTAAAGTATAATGGTTCAGAGTAGTTTCAGGGGTAAGACAAGGCTGCAACCTGTCTCCACTGTTGTTCATATTATTTATGGATCATATGCTGAAAACAATAGACTGGCTGGGTGAGATTAAGATATGTGAACACAAAATAAGCAGTCTTGCATATGCGGATGACTTAGTTGTGATGGCAGATTCGATTGAAAGTTTGCAAAGTAATATTTCAGAGCTAGATCAGAAATGTAAGGACTATGGTATGAAGATTAGCATCTCCAAAACGAAAGTAATGTCAGTGGGAAAGAAATATAAACGGATTGAGTGCCAAATAGAAGGAACAGAGTTAGAACAGGTGGACGGTTTCAAGTACTTAGGATGCATATTCTCACAGGATGGCAACATAGTGAAAGAACTGGAAGCGAGGTGTAGCAAAGCTAATGCAGTGAGCGCTCAGCTACGATCTACTCTCTTCTGCAAGAAGGAAGTCAGTACCAAGACTAAGTTATCTGTGCACCGTTCAATCTTTCGACCAACTTTGTTGTATGGGAGCGAAAGCTGGGTGGATTCAGGTTACCTTATCAACAAGGTTGAGGTTACGGATATGAAAGTAGCTAGGATGATTGCAGGTACTAGTAGATGGGAACAATGGCAGGAGGGTGTCCACAATGAGGAAATCAAAGAAAAACTGGGAATGAACTCTATAGATGTAGCAGTCAGGGCGAACAGGCTTAGATGGTGGGGTCATGTTACACGCATGGGAGAAGCAAGGTTACCCAAGAGACTCATGGATTCAGCAGTAGAGGGTAGGAGGAGTCGGGGCAGACCGAGGAGAAGGTACCTGGATTCGGTTAAGAATGATTGTGAAGTAATAGGTTTAACATCAGAAGTGGCACCAATGTTAGCACTGAATAGGGGATCATGGAGGAACTGTATCCGGGGGGCTATGCTCCAGACTGAACGCTGAAAGGCATAATCAGTCTTAAATGATGATGATGATGATGATGATGAAAGTATAATACAAGAAGCATATTATAACTTGTATATGCTTAGGTTATTTTGCAATTAACATTAGAACTGGGACAGAATCATATTTCATTACATTGAATAACGTCATTGTATTACACTTGAATAAAATGAATGTCTTTGACTCCTTTCCATAACCCTATTACACTTGAATAAAATGTATATGTTTTACTTCTTAACGTATCCCAGAGCCCCCTCTCTGTGAGGAGATCTACGGAATACGATTTACCTAATATGAATGCATTATGCAGAAGGCACCTCACGTATTATAGTTTCCCCTGTTTCATTTACGGATGGAGCGTGGCAGTAAAGACTGCCCGCACGACGCTGTGAGAACTCTTACGACTCTAATTTTACCTTCTTAACTGCGGGATCGATACCGAGCAGACTAAATATCTTTCGTAGCTTCCGTCGTGAAAGCCCGTTTTGCGCGACATGGGACGCCCTTCTTCCAGTACCTGCTTGCTTTGACTTTAGTACTGTGTAGAAGGAAGAAATAGAAAAGAAGACGCTGGTTCAGGGAATGTCTGAAAATAAGAAATAAACGTACCGATGAAAAAGTATAGAGAGTGCATTGGATTGTCACATCGTTTGAATATAGACATAGCCGGCGGAAGAACTGGAGAGATACAATTTTTTTTTTAAATTTTATTGCACTCCCGCTTGTATGTTGTGTAATTTTCTTCTTAACATCTTTCTGCGTAATGTACGGCTGGGAAAGACGCCCTCTCTACAGTTCGCTACTTGACAGTAGTCTTTTGCTTTTATCCTTGATCGTAGTTTCCACAACTGTTGAAAATCACGATACAGTGAGATGAGTTGCAACGAAAACTCTTTCTCGCGGCGAAACATCAGCACAAACAACGTATGCCGTTTTTGTCAAACACGTCGAACCAGCAGCACACTGCCAAATAATTTGACAAAATAGTAAAGTTTTGGTTACTGTTCGATCGTTTACAGGGGCCTTTCCGCTCTCTCGCCATTGTAACAGCGCTGTCAGTATTGTGCTTATCTGTATACGCTCCGTATCCTCATTAGCCTGACGTGCTGTTATTGGGTCCCATACACTTGAAATGTTGGAATGAGTGTGAAATCTTATGGGACTTAACTGATAAGGTCATCAGTCCCTAAGCTTACACATTACTTAACATAAATTATCCTAAGGACAAACACACACACCCATGCCCGAGGGGGGACTCGAACCTCCGCCGGGACCATACACTTGAAAAAACACTCAAGCGTTGCCCATGCATGCAATCTCTATTGCAACCAAACTGCAGAGTCCCAGTATCTTACCAACTAATCATGTCCTGTCATTTGCACTAGGTAAATCTTAGTCCATATACACTCCTGGAAATTGAAATAAGAACACCGTGAATTCATTGTCCCAGGAAGGGGAAACTTTATTGACACATTCCTGGGGTCAGATACATCACATGATCACACTGACTGAACCACAGGCACATAGACACAGGCAACAGAGCATGCACAATGTCGGCACTAGTACAGTGTATATCCACCTTTCGCAGCAATGCAGGCTGCTATTCTCCCATGGAGACGATCGTAGAGATGCTGGATGTAGTCCTGTGGAACGGCTTGCCATGCCATTTCCACCTGGCGCCTCAGTTGGACCAGCGTTCGTGCTGGACGTGCAGACCGCGTGAGACGACGCTTCATCCAGTCCCAAACATGCTCAATGGGGAACAGATCCGGAGATCTTGCTGGCCAGGGTAGTTGACTTACACCTTCTAGAGCACGTTGGGTGGCACGGTATACATGCGGACGTGCATTGTCCTGTTGGAACAGCAAGTTCCCTTGC
Source organism: Schistocerca cancellata (assembly GCF_023864275.1). Lineage (NCBI taxonomy): Eukaryota > Metazoa > Arthropoda > Insecta > Orthoptera > Acrididae > Schistocerca > Schistocerca cancellata. Next base: position 1,073,551,324 of record NC_064627.1, read on the forward strand.
CGGTCTAGGAATGGTAGAACGATGGGTTCGATGACGGTTTGGATGTACCGTGCACTATTCAGTGTCCCCTCGACGATCACCAGTGGTGTACGGCCAGTGTAGGAGATCGCTCCCCACACCATGATGCCGGGTGTTGGCCCTGTGTGCCTCGGTCGTATGCAGTCCCGATTGTGGCGCTCACCTGCACGGCGCCAAACACGCATACGACCATCATTGGCACCAAGGCAGAAGCGACTCTCATCGCTGAAGACGACACGTCTCCATTCGTCCCTCCATTCACGCCTGTCGCGACACCACTGGAGGCGGGCTGCACGATGTTGGGGCGTGAGCGGACGGCCTAACGGTGTGCGGGACCGTAGCCCAGCTTCATGGAGACGGTTGCAAATGGTCCTCGCCGATACCCCAGGAGCAACAGTGTCCCTAATTTGCTGGGAAGTGGCGGTGCGGTCCCCTACGGCACTGCGTAGGATCCTACGGTCTTGGCGTGCATCCGTGCGTCGCTGCGGTCCGGTCCCAGGTCGACGGGCACGTGCACCTTCCGCCGACCACTGGCGACAACATCGATGTACTGTGGAGACCTCACGCCCCACGTGTTGAGCAATTCGGCGGTACGTCCACCCGGCCTCCCGCATGCCCACTATACGCCCTCGCTCAAAGTCCGTCAACTGCACATACGGTTCACGTCCACGCTGTCGCGGCATGCTACCAGTGTTAAAGACTGCGATGGAGCTCCGTATGCCACGGCAAACTGGCTGACACTGACGGCGGCGGTGCACAAATGCTGCGCAGCTAGCGCCATTCGACGGTTCCTGGTGTGTCCGCTGTGCCGTGCGTGTGATCATTGCTTGTACAGCCCTCTCGCAGTGTCCGGAGCAAGTATGGTGGGTCTGACACACCGGTGTCAATGTGTTCTTTTTTCCATTTCCAGGAGTGTAGTTGTTCTACTCCATATATGTAAACACAGTTACAATTTGGAAATTTGTGGTAAGTTTTGTGGGACCAAACTGCTGAGGTCATCGGTCCCTAGGTTTACACACTACTTAACGTAACTTAAACTAAGTTACGCTAAGGACAACACACACACCCATGCTCGAGGAAGGACTCGAACCTTCCACGGGGGGAGCCGAGCGGACCATGGCAAGACGCCTGAGACCGCGCGGCTACCCCGCGCGGCAAACAAAGCTACACCAAAATATTTGAATAACCTGAATAACTAGTTTGGACTTGTTTAGTCAAACGTTATGAAGTTTTTACATTTTGTAAAGTATACAGCCTAATACTCCAAGCTGAGTTTTTGTTAAGATATTGCGGAAAACAAATACAGTTTTAACAAGTGAAGCCACTACGTGGGTAACCACATCATCTCCTTGAAGCTTGAGACTGCAACTGATGCTGCACGCTAAGTGATCCCGGGAATGTGTGATCACTAGTGTACTCAGTGATACCTGTCGTCTTTTACTACTGCAAGTTACTAGTAGTGTCATCTTCGCAAAATAAATCCTTTCCGATTTCCTAAATCCTAATAATGTCTCGAGCGAGTACCAAACACAAATTTTCTGATTAGTGGGCCAAATTTATTTAAATATTAATTAATTAAACTGATAAAGAGGCGCCACTCCACAGGGCATTTGATGATTTAATGAAATACCCGTCAATACACTGGATATACAATAATCATGTTAAATTTCATGGAAACATTGTTAAGGGGACGTGGAAATACTTACTGAGGATTCTGAGTAGGAAAGGGAATGGCACTGTGAGGTGTAGTAGCAAGGAATTTAGCAATAATTAATACTTTTTCCCCATTAAATGTAAAGTATACACGTGTTGAAATACAGTTATTTAGGTTGCTGACGCGTGAAGCTCTACTCATGGTACATTATACAACGCAACAACTGGACCGACACGTGTTGGACAAGTCTGCTAAATTACTGGTTACGATTTATCAATATCACACACACCACGTTCACACTGATCGCGCACACAACGAAAGAAGAAATCTTTCCTACTCCACATGTAAAACAACTGGGTCAGAGCCCTACTGGCTTTAACTGTTAGTTTCAGAGAACAAACCCACTTCTTAAATTCCGTACAAATCATTAATTTTTTGTAAATAAATTTACCAAACGTGAACACATCTACTCCGCGATGAAACTGTGGCTTCAGTTCGAACACGAGGGGTGTTTACGTCGAATTGGAGCCTCACGGTTTACAAAGAAATGCACTGATGCAGTAGAGTGCCGGCTACTAAGTCCGTGGGAATGAAACACAAACTGGACGGTGAACTAAATAAAATTTAACACAAGCATTCCACAAAACGCACGACACATTCATAGATGATAGACGAAACTAACTGAAAGTGTACATCACGTGGCGACACCACTCGTCCACGTCAAGCTGCAGTTGCACAAAAGATCTCATCGAATAAACTGAATACTAACGAAATTAGTACCGTTCCCTAACTGAAATAACTGGTGCGGCATGATTATCAATGCCACACATCAGATTGATTACCGGAAACTCAAACAAACTTCAACTTAGAGGCTCTACTCAGAGCATTCTTACTCACCGGCATCTTAGGGACGCCTACAACTAAACTGCCCCGTCGCTGGGGTCTACACAGCAATCCGGAAGCCCAGAGAACTAAGGGGTTCTACCTGTACCAACCTCATAATGGATGCTGACCAGTGGCCAGTAATGCCTCTCTGATCCAAAACAGCCCTATTCAAAGCTCTACACCAACACTGCCCTTTACATTCAAGGAAACCTCCCGGCAACTAAGGAATCCTCAAGTCCCAGCTGCAGAAAAAACCACACATGGACAGACGACAATGGGGACAGGAAAGATATGACATGGATACACGATAATGGATTACACAGATGCATTCAGGACATAGTTATGAATTTGAAATTCAAAAAGACATTCTCCTTTAGGGTTCAAATGCCGCTGTAACATCATGCACTTTCGTTCCTCTTTCTCTACATGAAGAGTCATACCGAACATTTGAGTCATTAAGAACTGTAGCAAAACCGAATCTTGCTTTCCAAGATCAATGGAACGGCTCACATCGCGCGGTAGATGTGCCCATGTTTGGAAAAGTTATTTACAAAATTACTGAGTTGTACGGGATTACGGAAGTGGTGCCCGTCGTGCGTATTATCTTGATAAATTGTAACCAGCAATTTAGCAGTCTTGCCCCCACATGTGTGCATTGTGTAATGTACCAGGTGTCGAGATTCGCGCGCCAACATTCCAAGTAACTGTGTTTTAACTTAACACCTGTCAGCGTGTTACATTTAATGGGCTAAATTCGTTGTTACTACATCTCACAGCGCCATTCCGCTTCCTATCAGGATCTGTAAAATCATCGTTTGCGCCTCCCCTTAACGATGTTTCAATGAAATTTATCGTGATTATTGTATATCCAATATATGGATTGATACTTCAATAAATTGTCAAATGATCTGTGACGTAGCGCCTTCTTATCAGTTTAATTAATTAATATTTAAATAAATTTGGCCTACTAATAAGAAATTTCGTCTTTGGTACTCGCTCAGGGCAAGCAAAGGTAGGCTTTACTTGCATAGTCATACCTGGGAGTTAGAAAAGAACTTTCGCAAAGCTGATCTTACCACTACCCTGCCGTAGTAAAAGACGACAGGTATGTTTCAGTATCTGCGTCTGAATATTAATTAATTAATTTATTTCAGATAATGAGAGTTGACTTATTTGTTGCTGTTACATTCTAAAGTGGCAGTAGTTACCTAATGCAGGTTGTGTAACACGAACTGTAACAGTAATTAATCAACTCAGTCCCTAAAATTATTGCTGAGCCTTAAATTTCTTTTTTATCCTCCACCATTTCTATTTATAATCCTGAATTGTGCGCTGGACAACATCTGTTGGCATGTGCACTAATTTCTCTGATTTTACGGTTATGGTAGGACATTGGCCTCGGTGGAGATTGTCGTACCCTGTGGATTCTTGCAAAACATGACTACTGGGGAGGGAAACTGAAAATAAAGCTGCTCCTAGTGTCTTGTTAGATATATGTTTTCAAGCTTGGGAACACGCAGTCAGTCTACAAAGAATCCTGTTTACAAAATGCTATTCCGATGCATTTTAGACTATTTCTCATGGATATGGAAGGCGTACCAGATAGGACAGTCAGGGCTGACTGTGTACAACGAAGGGCAGCGCGGATAGTCACAGGTTTGTTTGACTCACGACAAAGTGTCAAGACAAGTCTCCAAAACCTGGATGGGCAGTTGCTTGAAGACAGGTGCCAACTGTTCTGCAAAAGCATGCTTACAAAGTTTAAAGAACCAGTAGTGAGCGAGTATTCTGAAATGTACAAGAGACCGCTACGTATCACTTCCGGAGGGATGCGAGGACGACATTAGAGGGGTTTAAACAGTCAACAAACGATCCACTTGCGAATGGAGTGGGGAGAAATAGTGACAAGTAGTACAATGGAAAGTACCCTTTGGAACGCACTTTACTGTAGCCAACGGGCTTGCCTTGTCGAATACACCATTTCTACTTAGATCACAGAAGTTGAGCAAAATCGGGCGTATCCAGTATTTGCACGGGCGAGCGCCTGTGCTTTGGCTACCTTCCCTTTGCCCTTAGGGCAAAGGGGAAGTGGTGGCGTAAAACTCATGATCACCAGACTCTGCGCCAGTGTCCTGGCTTAAAGCACAAATTTTTCCATAGTCTTCATCTTTTGGATCTGCAGCTCTTGTCCTCTATTTCCGCGTTTGCAGTTAAATTACAAGATACGGGTTCCGCCTTTTTGCAAACGTACTTGTTTTTTTCTTTTTACCCAAGCATGTTGCGGCACCTCTGTGTCGTCTTCAGTGGTCTTTCGTTTATTGAAAACTGTAAAAAGTGAACATATTTTAGGGTGTGTGTTTGCAAAAAGGCGGAGCTCAAATCCTATAATGTTTCACAGTATCTCGTGAAGTGTGGACACGTGATACTGTTAATGATGATCTGTCCATCGGATGGAAACGTTAAGTTCGTTGTTCCCTTTGGTGCTATTCGACAGTAGTAGGCTATATGCCTTTCCTCATCATCTCTGATATGAACATGTCACTAAAAACCCACTGCAGTCGCCTACAGTTACCAGATACACTTAACGTACAATTCTGACACTTTGCGGATGGAAGGTGCCAGTGCGTGCGAAGAACAGAAAAACCTTTCCAATGAGGCGGCTGAACCACCTTTTAGTGGTCTCCCAGCCAACGATGCGAGACGACATTACTGGTGATCTTGTCTGCAGAGTACGCATCTAGGAGTACATATATTTGAGCCAAACATAACGAAATTACTCGTAACAAGCTACCGTGAACCATCAGATTACTGTACCAGCATATTTGGTAACCCGACGTAAAACATCATCACAGATTAAAACTGTGAGACAGCTAGGAACTTGAATTCGAAACCTTGCCTTTCGAAGGCAAAATCCACTGCCTGAGACAACCAGGAATGACCCATTACTCATCCTCACAGTTGTAGTAATGGCGGCACGTCGATACTCTCAAAACGGCGCAGAGAGAAAGATTAATTCTGGAAAAGAATCTCTAGCCTGTGACTTTCCATATCTCCGCACTATCCATTCTTCCAGGAGTACTAGTCCTATAAGTTTCACAGGAGAACTTCTGCGAAGTCTGGAAGAGAGGAGGTATTGGCAGAATTAAAGCTGTGAGGCTGGGTTCTGAGTCGTGCTTGGGTAGCTCGGTTGGTTCAGCACTTGCCCGTAAAAGGCAGAGGTCCCGAGTTCGAGCCTCGGTCCGACCCATAGCTATAATCTACAGATAGTTTCAATGAAAACATTATTTTTTAGTCCTACTCATACAACTGCACTTGAAAACTTGTATCTTTTTCTTCAGTATACCAGTTTAAAATAGAAATTCGTCCATGGAATAGAAGGAATTGTCCTGGAGAAATGATTTTAAGTTAGAAAATTTAACTTGCTTTGCTACCTGTCACACAATCTATGTTATTGGGCGAATGATCAAAATGTTTGTTCGCGCATACTGAACTCGTTTCTGAGCCACTGTCAGCTCTAATGTTGTATATATGGACATCACTGTTTGTTACTGAACTGTGATAAGTTATTTATGCTGAATTTCACAAGCCAATATATGTACTGTGACAGTGCAGTTAAAATGCCAATCTCTTTGAAGGGGTACCTTACGACCTTGGCTGACACCACATATTATTCTTACTGCATCCTTTTATGCAATCAGTGCTTTCTTTCTAAATGGTGAGTTAGCCCATAAAATTACTCCACAAGACATTACTGAATGGAAATGTGCAAAATATTTCAGGAGCCTGATTAGTTTGTTTCTAAGACTAGCAATAATACGAAGCAATAATGCGAACAAGAAGTGAGTTCAATTTTTCAGCAATATGTACACCCAAAAATTTGGAGCATTCTACCCTATTTGCTGACTATTCTTCAAGGGACTACATCAATTTATGCTATGACTCTATTTGTTGCAAATAATTAAATATAGTGTGTGTGTGTTTCTTTTTTTTCAAAATTTAGGGAGACTGTTTTGTGAGGACCACTTTAAAATTATTCGGAAAATATCATTTACCATCTCTTCTGTTACTTTCCCTCTAATTGTACTTCTTATAACACTAGTATCGTCTGCAAAAACTACCAGTTCTGCTTGTTGAATTTTAAGTGGGAGGTCACTCACATCCATAATAAATAGGAGTTGGCCCTAAAGTGAACCCCGTGAAACTCTCTTTGTGGTCATTTCCCAATTACTAAAATTTTCTACGCTTCCGACATTGATTGAATCATTCAGCGCAAATTGAATAAGACTATATGTGAAGTTAAATGAATATTCTGTTGGCCTGCCTCTTCAAAAAAGAAGAAGTTACTTAGATCCTGACAGAAGATTAAAATACATTACAAAGATGTATAACCTCTCGGGGGATTTAAGATGTCTAAAATTTCTGACTTTTTTCCAAAAACATTCAGTGAGAAATCAAAATTCATAACGTTGTAGAAAGAAAAAAGGTGAAGAAATCAAAAGGTAAAAATAAACAAATAACCAATTTTAAACTTGGCTATGTAATATATGCATGTTGTTGTTGTTGTGGTCTTCAGTCCTGAGACTGGTTTGATGCAGCTCTCCATGCTACTCCATCCCGTGCAAGTTTCTTCATCTCCCAGTACCTACTGCAACCTACATCCTTCTGAATCTGCTTAGTGTATTCATCTCTTGGTCTCCCCCTACGATTTTTACCCTCCACGCTGCCCTCCAATACTAAATTGGTGATCCCTTGATGCCTCAGAACATGTCCTACCATCCGATCCCTTCTTCTGGTCAAGTTGTGCCACAAACTTCTCTTCTCCCCAATCCTATTCAATACTTCCTCATTAGTTATGTGATCTATCCATCTAATCTTCAGCATTCTCCTGTAGCACCACATTTCGAAAGCTTCTATTCTCTTCTTGTCCAAACTATTTACCGTCAATGTTTCACTTCCATACAAAGCTACACTCCATACAAATACTTTCAGAAATGACTTCCTGACACTTAAATCTATACTCGATGTTAACAAATTTCTCTTCTTCAGAAACGCTTTCCTTGCCATTGCCAGTCTACATTTTATATCCTCTCTACTTCGACCATCATCAGTTATTTTGCTCCCCAAATAGCAAAACTCCTTTACTACTTTAAGTGTCTCATTTCCTAATCTAACACCCTCAACATCACCCGACTTAATTCGACTACATTCCATTATCCTCGTTTTGCTTTTGTTGATGTTCATCTTATATCCTCCCTTCAGGACAGCATCCATTCCATTCAACTGCTCTTCCAAGTCCTTTGCTATCTCTGACAGAATTACAATGTCATCGGCGAACCTCAAAGTTTTTATTTCTTCTCCATGGATTTTAATACCTTCTCCGAATTTTTGTTTTGTTTCCTTTACTGCTTGCTCAATATACAGATTGAATAACATCGGGGAGAGGCTACAACCCTGTCTTACTCCCTTCCCAACCACTGCTTCCCTTTCATGTCCCTCGACTCTTATAACTGCCATCTGGTTTCTGTACAAATTGTAAATAGCCTTTCGCTCCCTGTATTTTACCCCTGCCACCTTTAGAATTTGAAAGAGAGTATTCCCGTCAACATTGTCAAAAGCCTTCTCTAAGTCTACAGATGCTAGAAATGTAGGTTTGCCTTTCCTTAATCTTTCTTCTAAGATAAGTCGTAAGGTCAGTATTGCCTCACGTGTTCCAGTATATATATATATATATATATATATATATATATATATATATATATATATATATATATATACTGGTGACAAAGCCCACATCCGGTAAGGCTACAATACCGCGTAATCGGTGGCGGTATTGTTCATGATGTGCAGGGTTTAGGGTTTCTGGGTTCAGTCCCTTGTCCGGCACATAGTTCCCATTTGTCGCACACTCGACAGCATAGCACAGTAAGGTCAGCAAGCAGGAAGAAACATCGACTCACTTAGAGGGAGCGTTCGTGTCACTAAAAAATAAATGAACCTAACCGAAAGTGGTCCGTGAAACACTTTACACACAAGTACGGCGACATTCTATTTTGACTGCCTCAGAACATACGTGTGGGGTCGGTAATCGCGTGTCAAAAGCAAGTCGATGAAGATGTACTGGAGTCACGTTGAGATACAGCGTTAAGCACTCGCCAGCGACGACTAACGACCCGTTGACTGTTTATAGATTAGCCTGCGAGAGAGAAGTTATGTAAGTGTGCTAATGAAAATCCGCGCGGGCAGATAAGGCTAGGGTGCCCACTCAGTCACTCACTCGCTCAGTGACTCAGTGACCCCGCGGCTGACCACTCGAGTCGCCGATACTTTACGACGCCGCCCTCGTGTGTGTGTGTGTGTGTGTGTGTGTGTGTGCGTGTGTGTGTGCGTGTGTGTGTGTGTGCCCCTCATATCGCAGCAGAGGAATGTGCGGGGCTGCGCTGACGGAGACCGGCGCTCGGATAAGAATCTGCGACGCTGGCGCTCGCAGCCGCGAGGTTAAGGCGGCCAGGGCTGTGGGGCTGGTGAACGGCAAATTACTGAGTGTTTATGACGCCCCCAGGTGGCGGCCGCGAGAAACGTCTAGGTCCGAGGTAATGGATGAATGTGCGCGGAAACCAATCACGCATAATTTACATTTGCTTAAGAACGTTTGTTTTCGATCAGTTAACGCTCTAAACACTCTGACTGTAGGCCTCATAAACTTTTGAGTTTTCAATATTTGTATTAAGAACACTAGCAAAGACATATTTATGACACCAACTCACTACGATAGCCTTAGACCTCTTACCTTAGATTTATTTGAACATTTATTTATATTTTTAAGGAGTCTATGTTTTGCAAATAAATATAAGAGGTTAATGACAAGAAAAGAAATTATAATATCCATTCTAGCACGAATATTCTAATGTTCTGCTTTCACTAACTGAAAACTGACGTGCTGAAACCGCAACTCTGTATTTACGAAATAGCAGATACTGTTGAAAGGTCTCTGTTGGATTCCTTTCATGTTAATTTCTTAAATCTGTTGTCATTTACGGCATAAATTCCACTTCCAAATTTACTGTGGTGTTTCTGACTCTATCTGGGAGGAGACTGAGCAGTGGAACGTGTTACTTTTACACATAAACAAGAACGATCTGTCACACTACTACACTTTAAAACACAGTTTATATGTAATTCATGTCACACAGTCTCATACGGAACCTACATCCGCTTTCTTTTATACACAGCAAAGGACTTGGAAGAGCAGTTGAACGGAATGGATGGTGTCTTGAAGGGAGGATATAACATGAACATCAACATAAACAAAACGAGGATAATGGAATGTAGTCGAATTAAGTCGGGTGATGTTGAGGGTATTAGATTAGGAAATGAGACACTTAAAGTAGTAAAGGAGTTTTGCTATTTGGGGAGCAAAATAACTGATGATGGTCGAAGTAGAGAGTATATAAAATGTAGACTGGCAATGGCAAGGAAAACGTTTCTGAAGAAGAGAAATTTGTTAACATCGAATATAGATTTAAGTGTCAGGAAGTCATTTCTGAAAGTATTTGTATGGAGTGTAGCCATGTATGGAAGTGAAACATGGACGGTAAATAGTTTGGACAAGAAGAGAATAGAAGCTTTTGAAATGTGGTGCTACAGAAGAATGCTGAAGTTTAGATGGGTAGACCACATAACTAATGAGGAAGTATTGAATAGAATTGGGGAGAAGAGAAGTTTGTGGCACAACTTGATCAGAAGAAGGGATAGGTTGGTAGGACATGTTCTGAGGCATCAAGGGATCACCAATTTAGTATTGGAGGGCAGCGTGGAGGGTAAAAATCGTAGGGGGAGACCAAGAGATGAATACACTAAGCAGATTCAGAAGGATGTAGGTTGCAGTAGGTACTGGGAGATGAAGAAGCTTGCACAGGATAGTACTCTATCCTGGAGAGCTGCATCAAACCAGTCTCAGGACTGAAGACCACAACAACAACAACTGTATATGATAAGATACTGACATCCCCCTTTCCTTCTGTGTGAAATGATGAATGAGCAAATGTATTTCTAGTTGCATGCTCGATGGTAGCAGACAAGCCGGTCTGCTAGAGAACAGTAGGACCAAAGTCGGAACAGGTAGCTTCGCTTTCTAAAAGCAAAGAGGTTTCTATTCTTGGTATGGTCCTGTCCGTCCCTTGTCGTGCTGGTATAGGAACCTGCCTCTCTGGTCACTTCCGTTTGTATCTGTGAGGTACCTTCGGTACGGGCCCACAGCAGTGTATCCGCGGCGAGCGTGTGAAGTGGTAAGATCTCCGGCTAAGTGCGTCTCTGCTAATGGATTTCTTAAGTTCAGCCTAACTAAAAATTTAATCACCCTTATTTCAGGTTTAGATCTAAAATATCTTATGTTATCTTAAATTGCAATGCAGTGTAATTCGAGTGTGAAGTGCAGAATATCTTCCAGTAGTTGGTTGTAACTATTTTGTGAGTAAAGTGGAACCACGTGTTGACGGTCCGTAACTCTAAGATCATCAGTCGTAAATGCGTGAGATTATAACGTCTCGTCTTGACAATATTTTTCAATATAGCAACTTTTCTTTATGTTCAACCCACGTGGGGTGTACTTTGTGAGACCAGTACCACGTGCTTATACAATTGTTTGACCCATCAGGTTATTAGTAAGACGATAGTAACTAGTTCGAGGTTTTTCTTTCGTAAATTGCGTTTCGATGTAATTTATTTTAATTATCAAAATTATCGTGGAGTTACACTATTTTTGTAAACCAAGTTGACCACGTGAAGCATGTGGTGTAATCATCAAAGTAGCCCTCAGCTATTCTTTTCAGGAAGATTTCACAGAGAGTTAGTATGAAATTAGTATACCAGTGTGTGGTAATTTCATGATGCTAAAATGTAAACTTTCACGGCCGGAAATATCATGTCCATTGTAATTATCCGGGCTGTTATGCCGTGGTCGGTTGATGAATTCAATGGTGATTCCCAACGTTTCGTCTCCGACTGCGGGAGACATCTTCAAGGGGGTCCGTAGCTTGATGGAAGGTCCAACACACACACTGGCTCGCTACTGTAACTATTTTGTAGCGAGCCAGTGTGTGTGTTGGACCTTCCATCAAGTTACGGACCCCCTTGAAGATGTCTCCCGCAGTCGGAGACGAAACGTTGGGAATCACCATTGAATTCATCAACCGACCACGGCATAACAGACCGGATAATTACAATGGACATGAATTTCATGATGGACAGTATTGCGCTACGAACGTAACTTCTCTGGGTGAAAATTGAATCGGTTGGTTGTGGTTAATTTCCTCTTGGATATGTTTCAACGTTCTTCGTGTGTTATTTTATGAATGCAGTGTTGTATGCAGTCTCCCAATCTGGGGTCCATATTTGATGTGTTCCGTAAGATTACAAATTCACATTTTCACAATCCTAAATAAGGCGCCAGTTTAGTTATGAATCAAGTTTAATATGCTGAAATTTTAGCGGAACAATGATCAATGTTGAAATAAATGTCCAAATATAAACTGATTTATTTCTTTTTACTTAAATTCTCTTTATATATATATATATATATATATATATATATATATATATATATATATATATATATCCCCGGTTGTCATAAGATGACTATTAAAAGATTATAATTAATGTTAGTCTAGTTGGGAATTTGGTAAACTAGACTGGATACCTGGGGAAACAGTCGCTCAGTACTGCAAGGTTAACTTCCCCAGATAGCTCACAGATTTTAACCCGCTTTTATTGTCTTGAATATCAGCACCGCTTTCAGAACAACTTAATGCATCAACATTACACTGTGTTATTAAGAAGGACGATGCAATGTTCCTTCAGACATGCATGCATTGCAGCAACTGCAGCTGCCAATAAATACAGGAAATGTATTGGCAGTTGAGAATATTAACCAACTTCGGCTGTATATTAGAACGACGACAGTGTTGGACCAGGACTCGAACCAGGATTTCCCGCTTTTCGCCTTAACCCTTTTTTGAAATTTTCTTAGGTGGTGATGCTAACACTTCTTATTTTATTTTTTTATACGAACCTTCCTGGCACCCGAAGGGAGGGGTGCGGGCAAAGTGGGCAGTGGTAGCAACCCGAGGCCGGGTTACCAGGTCCCGTTCCCGCCCTGCAGGAACCAAGGAAAGCATAGGGAACGTGGAGTAGAGGAACGACGAACATAAATGGTTTATTTATTTATTTTTCTTTTTTTTCAGAAATGTTCAAATGTATGTGAAATCTTATGGGACTTAACTGCTAAGGTCATCAGTCCCTAAGCTTACACACTACTTAACCTAAATTATCCTAAGGCCAAACACGCACACCCATGCCCAAGGGAGGACTCGATCCTCCGCCGGGACTAGCCGCAGAGTCCATGACTGCAGAGCCTTAGCCTTTTTTTAAAAATCAACATTAATACCAACGAGAATAGTAGCAGCAAGACGTCAGACTCATTGAGACTATTGACGTATAGTTTTTCCAAGAAGAACGTTCCGATGACCAGAGAATGTATCGGTTCTAAGTGCGGAAGAGGCGGAGATCATCTCTTCATGACACGAACATCCCAGCTCTGGGGTAGGTTAAGGAAGACACTGCAAAGGAAATTGTAGAAAAATTGTCTGTATTTTGGATTGCGGACAACTGCACAATGGCGTTCTTTAAGGATCTTCCGACGGTCAAGGATACTTTTCAACCTTTTCGGCTATCCGTGCACGAATCACGGCCAGACATTAACTTCCATGTGTGGCCACCTTGTGTTACAACCTGCACACGTACGTTACGCATACTCCCATCCAGAAAGGACACATTTATTGAGAGTCTGGTATTTGCGAGTAAATACGAAACAGTGCCTATGTTATTAGGAAGTACAATGTCTTGCTTCTTCCGACTTGCATGAATGTCAGAAGGAACACTGAATCATACTCGCTAATTACACAGGCACTGATGTTTCGTATTTATTCGCTAATACAAGGCCCTCGACTCGTGGTAAATACGAGGACAGTTCAATAAGTAATGCAACACATTTTTTTTCTCGGCCAATTTTGGTTGAAAAAACCGGAAATTTCTTGTGGAATATTTTCAAACATTCCCGCTTCGTCTCGTATAGTTTCATTGACTTCCGACAGGTGGCAGCGCTGTACGGAGCTGTTAAAATGGCGTCTGTAACGGATGTGCGTTGCAAACAACGGGCAGTGATCGAGTTTCTTTTGGCGGAAAACCAGGGCACCTCAGATATTCATAGGCGCTTGCAGAACGTCTACGGTGATCTGGCAGTGGACAAAAGCACGGTGAGTCGTTGGGCAAAGCGTGTGTCATCATCGCCGCAAGGTCAAGCAAGACTGTCTGATCTCCCGCGTGCGGGCCGGCCGTGCACAGCAGTGACTCCTGCAATGGCGGAGCGTGCGAACACACTCGTTCGAGATGATCGACGGATCACTCGTAGTAATGACATGGTGAACGGGAAAAAGTGTTCGTAGGCATAAAAATCTGAACGAACTTTTCCTTCTTCATGACAACGCAAGACCTCACACAAGTCTTCGCACCCGAGAGGAGCACACAAAACTTCAGTGGACTGTTCTTCCTCATGCACCCTACAGCCCCGATCTCGCACCGTCGGATTTCCATATGTTTGGCCCAATGAAGGACGCAATCTGTGGGAGGCACTACGCGGATGATGAAGAAGTTATTGATGCAGTACGACGTTGGCTCCGACATCGACCAGTGGAATGGTACCGTGCAGGCATACGGGCCCTCATTTCAAGGTGGCGTAAGGCCGTAGCATTGAATGGAGATTACGCTGAAAAATAGTGTTGTGTAGCTAAAAGATTGGGGAATAACCTGGTGTATTTCAATGCTGAATAAAACAACCCCTGTTTCAGAAAAAAAATGTGTTGCATTACTTATTGAACTGCCCTCGTATGTCCCTCCTGAACGGGAGTATGTGTGACGCGGCAGGTAGTGGCACAAGGGTGACGACATACTGAAATTGGGATCTCACCGTGATTCGTGTACAGATAGCCGAAGCGGTCCGATGGTTTGAGTTCACCCGTCTGTCGGAAGTTCGAGGCACAAAGGAAATGTGCTTACATTTTATTTCATGTTGATATGATTTCATGTTATTCAAGTTGTTTAAAGTGCCTTCACTACAAGAGAAATACCTTGTCTCAAATTCATATCCCAAATTTTGGAGTTGAAGGGAAAAAAAGTAAAAATAAATAAAGAAAGAAAATTTGGAGTGCGCATTTTGGGGACAGGGAGGGGGAGGCATCGTGGCCGGGCTTAGGCTTTCGACCCCTGCGCACGCTATATCCATCAACCTGAAGCTGAGCGCTCCATTTCCTTAAGGCACACACAAAAAAAAAAGCTGTTAAGGCGATCGCTTGCGTAAAGCGGAAAATTCGTGTTTCAGTCTCGATCCGGCACAAATTTTCACTATTGTCGTTGTATTATACAGCCGAAGGTGGTTCATATTCTCAACTGCGAATACATTTCCTATACTGATTGTGTATTATTACACATTCTTTTCACACAGTAGAATTTTTTTGTGATACGTCCTCGAACGTGGTTCTTTGTGCATGACATAATTGTTATCGTGTCTTTTATTGCACCCTTTCCAGTTTGCTTTTTACCTTTGGCTGATCATACTTTGCACCTCTGGGATCTTGTTTTACATGGTGCAGGTGTAATTTTTTTCAGGAGATACTTCCCAGTACGTAGCCTGCTCAGTTCGCCCCTCGGCATAACTCGATGTGAGAGCATCTTCACACATTGGTAACTCTAAACACAATATCTGTTTGAATTTACACGCAGGTATCTCTTTATTTTTTTACTTTATTGTGGAGATTTCGTGCATTCAGCAGACACATAACAAAACAATGAATTGCAAGCTTCCTCCAGCATTTCGCT
Source organism: Schistocerca cancellata (assembly GCF_023864275.1). Lineage (NCBI taxonomy): Eukaryota > Metazoa > Arthropoda > Insecta > Orthoptera > Acrididae > Schistocerca > Schistocerca cancellata. Next base: position 1,073,566,808 of record NC_064627.1, read on the forward strand.
ACTCTGTGCTCAAACTCATTGTACAAGATCTTCCGGCCGAGGAGATGAACTCTGATCTGCTTTAGAATCTACACTCCTGGAAATGGAAAAAAGAACACATTGACACCGGTGTGTCAGACCCACCATACTTGCTCCGGACACTGCGAGAGGGCTGTACAAGCAATGATCACACGCACGGCACAGCGGACACACCAGGAACCGCGGTGTTGGCCGCCGAATGGCGCTAGCTGCGCAGCATATGTGCACCGCCGCCGTCAGTGTCAGCCAGTTTGCCGTGGCATACGGAGCTCCATCGCAGTCTTTAACACTGGTAGCATGCCGCGACAGCGTGGGCGTGAACCGTATGTGCAGTTGATGGACTTTGAGCGAGGGCGTATAGTGGGCATGCGGGAGGCCGGGTGGACGTACCGCCGAATTGCTCAACACGTGGGGCGTGAGGTCTCCACAGTACATCGATGTTGTCGCCAGTGGTCGGCGGAAGGTGCACGTGCCCGTCGACCTGGGACCGGACCGCAGCGACGCACGGATGCACGCCAAGACCGTAGGATCCTACGCAGTGCCGTAGGGGACCGCACCGCCACTTCCCAGCAAATTAGGGACACTGTTGCTCCTGGGATATCGGCGAGGACCATTCGCAACCGTCTCCACGAAGCTGGGCTACGGTCCCGCACACCGTTAGGCCGTCTTCCGCTCACGCCCCAACATCGTGCAGCCCGCCTCCAGTGGTGTCGCGACAGGCGTGAATGGAGGGACGAATGGAGACGTGTCGTCTTCAGCGATGAGAGTCACTTCTGCCTTGGTGCCAATGATGGTCGTATGCGTGTTTGGCGCCGTGCAGGTGAGCGCCACAATCAGGACTGCATACGACCGAGGCACACAGGGCCAACACCCGGCTTCATGGTGTGGGGAGCGATCTCCTACACTGGCCGTACACCACTGGTGATCGTCGAGGGGACACTGAATAGGGCACGGTACATCCAAACCGTCATCGAACCCATCGTTCTACCATTCCTAGACCGGCAAGGGAACTTGCTGTTCCAACAGGACAATGCACGTCCGCATGTATCCCGTGCCACCCAACGTGCTCTAGAAGGTGTAAGTCAACTACCCCGGCCAGCAAGATCTCCGGATCTGTCCCCCATTGAGCACGTTTGGGACTGGATGAAGCGTCGTCTCACGCGGTCTGCACGTCCAGCACGAACGCTGGTCCAGCTGAGGCGCCAGGTGGAAATGGCATGGCAAGCCGTTCCACAGGACTACATCCAGCATCTCTACGATCGTCTCCATGGGAGAATAGCAGCCTGCATTGCTGCGAAAGGTGGATATACACTGTACTAGTGCCGACATTGTGCATGCTCTGTTGCCTGTGTCTATGTGCCTGTGGTTCTGTCAGTGTGATCATGTGATGTATCTGACCCCAGGAATGTGTCAATAAAGTTTCCCCTTCCTGGGACAATGAATTCATGGTGTTCTTATTTCAATTTCCAGGAGTGTATATTTCCTTAGTAATACATTGAAGACTGATGAAACCGGTCAACATATGACGTTTCGTATTTAAAAGCAAGAAAAATTGTACCGTCAAATTACGGGTTCGCTAGTCAAAAATGGTTCAAATGGCTCTGAGCACAATGGGACTTAACCTCTGAGGTCATCAATCCCCTAGAACTTAGAACTACTTACATCTAACTAACCTAAGGACATCACACACATCCTTGCCCGAGGCAGGATTCGAACCTGCGACCGTAGCGGTCGCGCGGTTCCAGTCTGTAGCACCTAAAACTGCTCGGCCACGCCGGCCGGCGGTTCGCTAGTCTAGCGAAACCTTCGCATCCCGACAATTAAACGGACTGGCAGCTGGAACCGATCGTGCATTTATTTCGCTGGATGTGAATATGGGTACAGCTAACGTGGTGTTATGAAACATGTGACTTCATATACACTACGTGAAGTATCCGGACACCCCCAAAACATACACTTTTCATATTAGGTGCATTGTGATGCCACCTACTGTCAGGTACTCCATATCAGCGACCTGAGTAGTCATTGGACATCGTGAGAGAGCAGAATGGGGCGCTCCGCAGAACTCACGGACATCGAACTTGGTCAAGTGATTGGGTGTCACTTGTGTCATACGTATGTATACGAGATTCACACACTCCTAAACATCCCTAGGTCCACTGTTTCCGATGTGATAGTCAAGTGTAAACCTGAAGGGACACGTACAGAAGAAAGGCGTACAGACCGAACTCGTCTGTTGACTGACACAGACGGCCGACAATTGAAGAGGGTCGTAATGTGTAATAGGCAGACATATATCCAGACCATCACACTGGAATTCCAAACTACATCAGGATCCACTGCAAGTGACAGTTAGGCAGGAGGTGAGAAAACTTGGATGCCATGGTCGAGCGGCTGCTCATAAGCCACACATCTCGCGGGTAAATGCCAAACGACGCCTCGCTTGATGTACGAAAGGTAAATATTGAACGATTGAGCAGTGGAAAAACGTTGTGTGGAGTGATGAATCACGATATGCAATGTGGCGATCCGATGTCAGGGTGTGGGTATGGCGAATGCCCGGTGAGCGTCACCTGCAGCGTGTGTAGTGTCAACAGCAAAATTCGAAGGCGATGGTGTTATGGTTTGGTCGTGTTTTTAATGGTGGTGGCTTGGACCCCTTGTTGTTCTGCGTGGCACTATGACAGCACAGGCCTACACGGATGTTTTAAGCACCTTCTTGCTTCTTCTCTTGAAGAGCAATTCGGGGATGACAATTGCATCTTTTAACACGTTCGAGCACCTGTTCATAATGCACGTTCGGTGGCAGAGTGGTTACACAACAATAAAATCCGTGTAATGGACTGGCCTGCACAGAGTTCTGACCTGAAGCCTATAGAACAGCTTTGGGATGTTTTGGAACACCAACTTCGTGCCAGGCCTCATCGACCGACATCGATACCTCTCCTCAGTGCAGCACTCCATGAAGATTGGGCTTCCATTATCCGAGAAACATTCCAGCACCTGATCGAACGTATGCCTACGAGAGTGGAAGCTGTCATCAAGGCTAAGGGTGGGCCAACACCATATTGAATTCTGGCATTACTGACGGAGGGCGCTACGAACTTGTAAGTCATTTTGTGCCAGGTGTCCGGATACTTCTGATGACATAGTGTACCATGGTTAACATCCACTATTGGTTAACAAGGTCTCCTAGATTTCTCCATGAATTGCGGTCTTCAGTTGTGCCCATCCACGTTGCTCCTTCATGTCTTCATATGTGCCCATCCAGGTAGCTTCTTCATGTGTTCATTTGTGCCCATCCATGGTGCTCCATCGTGTCTTCAGATGTGCCCATGCATGTTGCTCCTTCATAACTTGCACTTGTCCATCCATGTTGCTTCTTTATGTCTCCATTAGTGCCTATCCATGTTGCTCTTTCATTCCTTCATTTGTGTCCATCCATTTTGCTCCTTCATGTCTGCAGATGTAACCATCCATGTTGCTCCATCACGTCTTCAGATGTAACCATCCATGTTGCTCCTTCAGGTTGTAGCTGTCACTGCTGAATGTAGATTTTGGCATGCAGTGGAGGAATATTGGGCGTGGATGGAAACTGTCGGGATGAGCCGTATTAAAATTCGGCCATGACCTTCAAGTGTTTTATTATTCCCAGCTAAAGTGCCATGTTCCTCTCTGTCTGTGTCACAGGATCCTGTGATGGTGAGGACGCCAATTTTTCTGTCTCCAAAACAGCTTGGTGTGGAAGGGCTACCTCAGCGACCAATGCAACATCTGAGGCGTGCCGGCCACATACAGCTGCGGTGTTTTGACGACGTCAGGATGCGCCAGCTGCCGACTCAGCGGCCTTCGTCCCTGTTGCCTCAGCGCCGCTCACTTGGAGCCGCAGGGCGACCCGCTGCATGCTTCTTCGCCGTCATGGTTAAGATCGCGGCGACAACAAGTGCCTGTGATGTGACAGCCAAATCTGCGGCCCTCGCCTTGGGATGCCTCCAGCGTGTGTTGGGAGCCAACAAGACTGCCTGTCGAGTGGCCCACCGCTGGTTGGCTGTGGACCCCACGTTGGCCTCAAAGGGTCGAACCAGCGACCCGCCATGGGCTGGAAGGCTGACGTCCCACGTGCTGCTGCGTGTAGCTGGTGGTGTGACATGCCCCGCCATCCAGGAGAGCTGCCACACTTGAATCACCCTCGTTAGAAAACCGGCACCTATTTATACACGGCTGTGTGCCCCTGTTTTGCTAACGCGCCGCTCAGAGTCACATACTCATAACACCTAGGCTGGCCCAGTGGGCCCCTTCTGCTTGTAACATGCGCCATGCAAACCGCTGCATTTACTCTTTTCAGTGCTTCTATGATCCTGTGGCCTCTGTCCTACTTTGCAAGTGTAACTTATTGTCAACAGACCAACACCTGGTTGTAACAAACTGCCTATTGGCTTCTGTCTAGGGTTCTTCGGCCGACGTTCATCTAATGATTTTTCTGACGTTTCGCCAGCACGAGTGGCTGGCATTGTCAAAGCTTCACCCTCCATTGCCGGTGGTGAACTGGAGCCGAGCTCGCGGGCGCAGACTATATGTACCTGGCGCGCCAACGTCCGAGGGCTTCTCCTGCAGTACGGGAAGCCAGGATCCGTTTACCTTAAGGCTTTCCTCTTTCTTGTTCAAACTGTTCGCGTGTTTTTGTATTTCTACAGCTTCTCTGAACAAGCGCGTGTGATAGTGGTTCTCTACAGCCACAACTTCCGTGTCGGCGAATTTTATTACGTGGTCGGCCTCATTCATGCGTGCTCTGCCACGGCCGATTTCTCCACCTGCCCCAACCTGCAATATCGCTTATGCTCTTTGATCCTGGTGTTAATGGACCGTCCAGTCATTCCGACATAAACTTTCCGCATGTGCATGGTATGCGGTATATTCCCGACATTGCAAGTGGGTCTCTTTTCTCCTTCGCCGATCTAAGACACTCTTTGATCTTCCTTGTCGGTTTGAAAATCGTCTTTACGCCATGTTTGCGCAATATACGGCCGATTCTGTCCGTCACCCTGGGAATGTATGGCAGAAAGGCCGTAACCGACATTTCTTTTTCTGGTTCCTTACTTCGCCGCGTGTTTGGCTCTGTTACACTTCTAATATAATTTGTGGAGTACCCATTGCTCCTCAGGACAGTTTCCAGGTGTTGCATTTCTTGTTTGAGGTGTTGCGGCTCACATATTCGTCCTGATCTCGTTACGAGCGTACTAATCATGCCTCTTTTCTGGCTCGGGTGGTGGTTTGACAGTTTGTGCAGGTATCGGTCCGTGTGAGTCGGTTTTCGATACACGCTGTGTCCCAGGTTTTCGCCGTCCCTTGTGACCAGCACATCTAGAAATGGCAGTTTCTTGTCCTTTTCTACTTCCATGGTAAATGTTATGTTGGCATGGAGGCTGTTCAAGTGTCTTAGGAAGTCACCGAGCTGTTCTTCACCATGGCTCCACACCACGAAAGTATCATCGACGTACCTGTACCACACCTTAGGTTTGCAAATCGCCGAGTCCAGCGCCTGTGCTTCGAATTGTTCCATGAAGAAGTTGGCCACCACTGGACTGAGAGGACTACCCATGGCGACGCCTTCCAGCTGAATGAGGCCGACCACGTAATAAAATTCGCCGACACGGAAGTTCTGGCTGTAGAGAACCACTATCACACGCGCTTGTTCAGAGAAGCTGTAGAAATACAAAAACACGCGAACAGTTTGAACAAGAAAGAGGAAAGCCTTAAGGTAAACGGATCCTGGCTTCCCGTACTGCAGCGAACGACCGTCGCAGGTAGCAAGAGGAGAACCGCACCGGAAATGACCGCGGAGAAGCCCTCGGACGTTGGCGCGCCAGGTACATATAGCCTGCGCCCGCGAGCTCGGCTCCAGTTCACCACCGGCAATGGAGGGTGAAGCTTTGACAATGCCAGCCACTCGTGCTGGCGAAACGTCAGAAAAATCATTAGATGAACGTCGGCCGAAGAACCCGAGACAGAAGCCAATAGGCAGTTTGTCAACAAGTGGCCACGAAAGCCTCAACAATTTTGTACCTGGTTGTAACTTGTTCACTCAGATATATTGCACCGAATCTTTTTCCCATCTTACACAGTGGTGCTGCTACAGTGTCTTCAGTTGTGTCCATACATGGTGCTCTTTCATGTCTTCAGATGTGCCCATCCACGTTGCTCATCTGTCTTCAGATGTGCCCATTCATGTCTCCTATCATCTCCTCACCTGCCCATAGGCTATCGTCTCGGTTTTGTCTCGGCGCTTGGAGTCTACCAAAGCACTCCCTCAACACAGCTATCATCCATTCATTTGGCTATACGTAGTGCCCTTTGCATTTTATCCTCACTATGGTCACCCTCCCCTCCATTCAGAATCCTGGTCTGCGGTATTTTCCTGTCTCTTCCGCCAATTCTGAACATAGAATGTCTGATAAAACCTATTCAGACACCACTACGTTATGTGAAACTGAGCAATAGATGTTACGACAGGCGGGCCCATAGTAGTGTAGATGGAGGCGGTGAGTATTGTGTTCTCAATAGAAAAGCCGACAAATAGCATGTGTAGTTCTTGGTCAAACTCCCACATTCTTTCTACGATCTGACGTAGGGCGAAGATTTGGCTGATAGTAGATCTTTGGATACTAATTCAAAACTTCCAGCGAAACAAAAACAATGTAACCTGTATTGTTTATGTGATGAAACAAAAAGTAAACAAAGAACTGAGCCTATACTATATAAAGTTTTCACTTATTTCGGAATTTTTCACTTCGGCTGCTTACTAGAGAATCAAATGGACTGCGTGTAAGAATGCATTAACAACGTTAACTTTACTTTACTGAAATAGCCACGTAACTTAACAGTACGGTATACTATAACGTAAAGAAATCTTAGTCCAAAATTCGGGCCTATGAAATGTTTTCTTTTTCCGGAAAATAGGCAAAAAATGTGAAACCTTTAATTGATAGCTTACAAAAGATATTAATTTACTTGTTTATGGTGCAATATTGCTTTAATTAATTGTTATTACTCAATTAAACACTGATCTTTACGACAGCTTTGAATGTACACCACTCGTCAACCAGACACGCTACACAGGTTGATTGTTACTTGTTTAACACATCTAAAAACTGCGGTTATACTTTTCCAGACTTTTCTTTAAAGTCTTACTTGACGTGAACACATGAATCTTTTTTCTCATTTGTGCGCAACGAATGTTCGTTTAAACTCTGTGACAACTGTAGATGAGTCACGAATCATCAATTCATGTTTATTTACCGAAAAATATCTTATTATGGCTATCACAGACCTTTTAAGCTTATTTTCAATACAATACGTTTGACTTTTGGTTCTTATCCACTAGTGAGCAAATGAAAAAATGCACTGACGTAATGGATTTTCACAGACTGTCTGATTGTTGTGACCCAGTGCCTGGAAACGAACATCTCGGAAGCGGCGAATCTCCTAGGCTGTTGGTGTCCTGCTGTCGTGAGTGTCTACAGAAAGTGGGTGAAGGACTGCGAAACCATTAGCAGCCGCCAAAGTGTTGGACATCCATGCCTCATCACAGAACTTGCAAGTAGGAGCCTTGCCCCTAGGCGGCGATTTCAGGCAAAAATCAGTTAAGGGTACAATGCTGGTGCAGGCACAGGTGTTCAGGAGTAGAGCGTTCGGCGCATTTTGTTGGACATGAGGCTCCACAGCAAACGAACCGTACGCTCGTATTCTCACGTTGACTCGATGACATTCTCAGTTACGATTGCTGTGGGATCGGGATGATCGAGATTATATCGGGGATCAATGGAAATGTGTCACTTGGTCAGGTGAATTATGTTTGTTGTTACACTCAATCGGTACGTCATCATCCAGGTGATGATCGAGATGTGCACCGAGCCAGGGACGCATGCCGGTGGAGGCGGTATAATGCTTGCAGAAGACAGTCACCTGGGTTTCCATGGAGCCTTTGGTAGTAATTGAAAACCTATGGATTATGTGAACATTATTGTGGGCCACCTGCAGTCTTTCGTGCTTGATTTCTTCCCCAGCGGCGATAACAGCTTCCAGCAGGGTAACTGCCCATGTTACGTCACCAGGATCTTGCTACGTTGGTTTGAGGAGCGTGTAGTAGACTCAAGTTGCTGTCTTCACGACAAATTCGCCTTATTTGAAACGGACGTAACATATGTGGGACGCTATCGGGCGCCAACTCCGCGTGCACATACGACCGGCCCGTATTTTACGAAAATTTCGTGACATGTTGCATATATATGTGGTGCCACATACCTTCGGTAACCTATCAAGGACTCTTCGAATCCATGCCGTGTGGAATTACTGCTGTACAAAGGTGGGTCACCACGCAGTTAAGGAATCCTCATAATGTCTTGGCTCGATGGTGTGTATGGAACATAGTTCAAGAGATGAAGCTGATACTTAGGAAAATCACAATGGAAGAAATCAGTCGTTGGAGGTATTAGAAGATGTGGTTTATAAAGCCATTCGACTTATAACGACAGCGAACGCGCCTATAGACGATGTTTCATACGAAACGGTTAATGCCCGAGAAAAAGTTATACTAAACGAACTTGAAAAACAGTTTTCAGAATGTTTCTGAAAGAAGAAAACCCAACCAAAACTGAAACATGAAATGAGGCACACAAAACTGAAAAATTATACCTCTAACAGTCTCGTATCCGTATGTTGTTGTGTTGGTCTTCAGTTCAGAGACTTGTTTGATGCAGCTCTCCATGCCACCCTATGCAGTACAAGCCTCTTTGTCTCCGAATAGCTAATGCAACATGCACCCTTCTGAATGTTCTTAGTGTATTCATCACTTGGTCCCCCACTAAGATTTTTACCCTTCACGCATCCCTCCAGTACTAAACTGGTGATCCCTTGATGCCTCAGAACGTGTCCTACCAACCGATCCCTTCTTCTAGCCAAGTTGTGCCACAAATTGCTTTTCTCCCCAATTCTATTCAGTACCTCCTCATTTGTTATATGATCTACCCATCTGATCTTCAGCTTTCTACTGTAGCACCACATTTCGAAAGCTTCTATTCTCTTCTTGTCTACACTATTTGTCGATCATGTTTCACTTCCATATATGGCTACAATCAATACAAATACTTTCAGAAAAGGCTCCCCAACACTTAAATCTATACTCGATGTTAGCAAATTTTTCTTCCTCAGAAAAGCTTTCCTTGCCATAGCCGTCTACGTGTTATATCCTCTCAACTTCGACCGTCATCAGTTCTGTTGCTTCCCAAATGGTAAAACCCATCTATTACTTTAAGTATCTCATTTCCTAATCTAATTCCCTCAGCATCACCTGATATAATTCGACTCCATCCATTACCCTCTGTTTTCTTTTGTCGATGTTCATCTTACATCCTCCTTTCAAGACACTGTCCATTCCTTTCAACTGCTCTTCCAATTCCTTTGCTGTCTCTGACAGAATTACAATGTCATCGGCAAACCTCAAAGATTTTATTTCTTCTCCCTGTATCTTAATTCCTACTCCAAATTTTTCTTTCGTTTCCTCTACTACTTGCTCAATATACAGATTGAATAACAGGCTTCAACCCTGTTTCGCTCCATTCTCAACCACAACCACAACCACAACAGGCACAACCACAACAATTCGACTCTTATAAGTGCCATGTGGTTTCTGTACAAATTGTAAATAGCCTTTCGCTCCCTGTATTTTACATCTGCCACCTTTACAATCCGCAGTGCACAACATAATCTGTAATGAACAACGTAATTCTGTCACCAGCTGCATAGAAAAGACGGAAGGTTGCTTTAGTAATAGATACACAGTAGGCAAGTCATGAACGAAACAACAGAACGGAGCAAAGACTGTCTGCTGCTTCGTCTAGGGTTTTAAAGATAAGCTGTTCCGAAACCTGCTGATCGATTACAACTCTATGCCGTAGCGGGACTGGAATACGGAAGCCAGCGTTTCGCTGTAATCTTCTGTCACGAAGGATGCCCGGGTGGCTCTGGCGCTGGGGGCATTGCCCACGAAAGCCAAGGTCTTTGTTCGACTTCTGGACCGGTGCACAGTGTCAATCTGTCAGTTGGTTTCGCCTAGCATTACTCTGAGTAAGCTAAATAAGGTTTACAAAATACACTGAAGCGCCAAATAAACTGGTGTAGGCACGCATATTCAAATAGAGAGATATGTACCGCGAATATCAGGAATCCGGTAAAACATCAAATCTCCATCGCTGCGGCCGAAAAAACATCCTGCAAGAACGGGATCAACGACGACTGAAGAGAACCGTTCAACGTGACAGAAGATTAACCTTTCTTCAAATTGGTGCAGATTTCAAAGCTGGGCCATCGACAAGTGTCAGAGTGCGAGCCGTTCAACGAAACATGATCGATATGGACTTTCGGAGCCGCAGGCCCACTCGTGCACCCTTGATGACTGCATGACGCAAAGCTATACTCCTCGCCTGGGCGCGTCAACACCGACATTTGACTGTTAATGACTGGAAACTTGTTGCCTGATCGGACGAGTGTCGTTTGAAATTGTATCAAGCGGATGGACGTGTACGCGTATGGAGACAACCTCATGAATCCATGGACCATGCATGTCAGCAGGGGACTGTTCAAGCTGGTGGAGGCTCTGTAATGGTGTGGAACGTGTGCAGTTGGAGTGGTATGTGACCCCTGATACATCTAGATACGTCTCTGAGAGGTGACGTGTACGTAAGCATCCTGTCTGATCACCTGTATCGATTCATGTCCAGTGTGCATTCCGACGGACTTGGGCAATTCCAGCAGGACAATGCGACACCGCCCATGTTCATAATTGCTACAGAGTGGCTCCAGGTACATTCTTCTGTGTTTAAACACTTTCGCTGGCCACCAAAGTCTCCAGACATGAACATTATTGAGCATATCTGGGATGCCTTGGAACGGGCTGTTCAGACGAGATCTCTACCCCCTCGTAATCTTACGGATTTGTGGACAGCCCTGCAGGATCCATGGTGTGAGTTTCCTCGAGCACTACTTCAGACATTAGTCGAGTCCATGCCACGTCGAGTTGCGGCACTTCTGCGTGCTCGCGGGGACCGTACACGATATTAGGCGGGTTTACTCTTTGGCTCTTCAGTGTAGTTTCTGGCGTGTCTGAAAACGAAACATTTGAATTTGTGTGTATTATGTTTTGACCTAGGGCGCTAAAAGATAGGCTTTTAATGTGAAAAGGATCCAGAAACTGAGGGTATCTCACGGTGAAACGGGCCTTTGGGAGTTGGTAAGAGAGACAAGCAGAGAAACACAGAAAAGACTGGAGTGGAAAACGTAACTGTCGGCGCAAAGATGAAGAAACGGGATAGACACTACATGTCGCCAGCAGGGTGAATGATAATTGGGCCGAGGAAGCACACTGTCTCATCAAAAGTATTCGACATCTATTAGCGAATACTGAAATGGAATGTGTCCACCATTCGCCGTTACGACGGATTCAAGTCTGCTGCGGGACACTTTCAATTAGCTAAATGCCTGTGGAAGAATGGCAGCCAGTTCTTCCTCAAGAGGCGAAACCAGAGAAAGTAACGATGTCGAACATTGGGGTCCGAAGGCAAGTCGACGCTCTTATTCACCCCAAAGGTGTGCCATTCGGTTCAGATTGGCACGCTGAGTAGGGCAGTCCGTTTCAGGAGTGTTACTGTCCGTAAACCCAGTTTTACTACAGGGTGCATTGCCATACAGATACAAGCAATAATCTTCTCCTTACTGTTAGTCTACTGCAGGCAGTACCTAATGCTGAAAATATGTTTATTTCCTTCCGCATTTAGCGTTTTCGTAAGCACAATAAGGAGACGAAACCCGGACCACGAAAAACATTCCAATACGATAACACAACCTACTCCGTACTTCACTTTTCGCTCCGTACTTCACTTTTCCAGTCATCCAATAGTCAGTGCCGTCAGTCTTTAAACTAAACAGAGAGTTGTATGTCTCTTGAGGAGTGATCGAACATTGTGCCCCATTTTTTAAACTCCCTACGCAGAGTTATTGAGCTAGCTGTACTGCTGGCTGCACTCTGGAACTCAAGAGCTTTCTGTTGATATAGTTTCCGGGATGTGAGGTCGTGGTCCAAGAACTTTTCTGCTCCTTACGTTTCGTCCAGGACTGCGCTGGACTTCCTCAGAGGCGCTGCTCCGCTGAGTCGGCAAGACAGTATATCGACAGCCATGTCACCCGGTCGTGAAAGCCTTCATTCTACAATCAAGAGCTTTCCTTCGGTTGATTTCATGGTTTTTTTTTTTTTTTTTTTTTTTTTTTTTTTTTTACATCCACCTTCCTCAATGTTCGATTGTCGCTGCCCTCCAGTATACGCAGTCTATCTCTTCTTTCTTTAGCTGATTTATTTCTTTCCGTTTCCACTCACAATCACCTCACTAAAAGTTGACTTTGGCAGCTTTAGAGGCGTTCAAATGCCCTTTATGGATTTGACACTTATATGACATCGACTGACTAGTTCATATCGGGAAAATATGCTGAGGTGTCTGGAAGAGTTCGGTTTTGGCAAGAAACTAGTAAGGCTCACGAAGGCCTGCCTGATGGATACTACAGCAAAGCTAAAACTTGGAAATTTTAAGGTGATTGAATCATTCAAAATAAAAACTGGGCTACGGCAGGGCGATGGACTATCACCCGTTCTTTTCAATCTCGCATTAGAGAAGGTAACGCGGGAGTTGTCATCTAATGAACTCACAGGAGTCCACACCGGGGATGTGAACATCAAGTACCTCGGATATGCCGATGATATAGTGCTACTATCTGGGTCGCAAGAAGAATTAGGGGAAATGGCTGACAGTCTGGAAGCAACAGCGAGGAAAATTGGACTTCAAATCAATCGTGACAAGACGGAATACATTGTTCTACACCGTAGACATAATGAAACTCAAGAACCACTCCCACCTTTACAGACAACTGAAGGTTTTTATCGTCAAGTCAGGGAGTTCAAATATCTGGGCGCAGTATTCAGAGATGAACCATCCAGTAAAATGGAAATACAGGCAAGACTACAGGCAGGTAATCGCTGTTATCACGGCCTAATGCTCTCCTCAAAACCAGAAGTTTGTCATGGCATTTCAAAATAAACATCTAAAAAACACTCCTACAGCCAGTAGTACTATATGGATGTGCCACCTGGAGTACAACCAAGCAAGATCTGAACAGACTGATGTTGTTGTTGTTGTTCTTGTGGTCTTCAGTCCTGAGACTGGTTTGATGCAGCTCTCCATGCTACTCTATCCTGTGCAAGACTGATGATATTTGAAAGGAAAGTACTTCGGATGATTTTTGGGCCAGTTTGCGATAATGAGAGTGAAAAATGGAGGATTCGTCTCAATACACAGGTGTACGATACTTACAAAGAGCCGAACATCGTGGCTATAATGAAGACACGACGACTCCACTGGACAGGGCATGTCGCTCGTATGCAGGACAACCGATGGCCGAAAACTGTACTCAACACCAAGTCAACCGGCAGAAGGCCCGTAGGAGGACCTAGAACTCGATGGAGTGACTGCGTATCCAAAGACCTTCAGACAATGGGACTGCTAGAAGGATGGCAGAAAGGAGCGGAAGACAGGCTGAAGTGGAGGCAACCTCTCAAAGCAGCGCGCGGTCCATTGGGCCTGATCGCGTAAAGTAAGTAAAGTAAGTAAGTATACGAACTTTAGGTCTAAACTTTCTAAGAAATTTAATGTATTAATTGAGTAGTCTATGAAGTAGCATTTGTTTAACTTATACTAAAGGTAAGTGTATGACTTGCCATAGGACTGTTAGCTCCGGGGTGTGGTGTGAGGGTTGTTGCAGTTACTTTCATGTGGGTGACTGTAGTGACGTTGGAATCGGGGAAATATAGAAGGCTCATTGGTTATGTAGAGATAGGAAGATAGTGGAACAGAAGGAGAAGAATGCTGCCCTTCAGGCAGAACTAGATAAAGCGAAACAAGACATGGAAAGTTTAAGGGAGGAGAAGGGAAAAGAGAGGTGGGAAGTGACAACAGGTTATAGAAGAAATAGGAATAGGACCTTCTCAGACAGTGTTGTTGTGAATGTGGAAAACAGGTTTGATCTGTTGTCACAATTGGAAACTGATGAGCCACAAGTAGATGTAGAAGTAGACAGGACACAACAAACTTTCAAAAAGTGTTTGAAAAGTAAGAAGTCAGAAAAAGTAGTAAGAAGTCAGAAAAAGTTGAGAAGAAGAGGAAAGTTTTGTTGTAGGTAGTTTACATGGTGGAGGTGGAGGTGAAGGATGAACTAGGGTCAGGTTACCAGGTCACAAGCTTTTTAAACCTAGTGCAAGTCTGGGTGAGGTAATAGAGGATGTAGGTTCACTTTGCAAAGACTTTACAAAGGAAGACACTGTGGTAATAGCGGGCAGGGCGGGCAACAGCATAGACAGGAACCCTAATTATTCAGTTGAGTATGACCGGGTAAAGATAGCTTCAGCAACGAGAATTACTGGTGTTGGGCTTGTGTCTGCTCTGGTGCGGCATGACCAGCCTCATTTAAACTCTTCTGTTAGGAAATTTAATTTCGAAGTGGAACGGCTGCTTGGGTCAGGTATGGGGTCTCATATCAGTGTGGTTCCTGTTGACTCTGTCAGCGGGTGTTACTTTACTAGGAATGGCCTTCAACTCAACAGGAGAGGGAGAACTGTCTGGGGTAATAGCAAATAACTTAAGGGGGAGGGCACTATCACAAGTGGTGAAGTACCTGTGGTTACAAGTGACAGAGCAGCAATTTTTTTAGGATAGGGAGGGCAGAAACAAAAGATGTTCGAAGACAGGCTGAAAATGAGTTTCACATTGATAAAACAGGCAGCCAGAAATCAAATTTTAATGTACACATGCCATGCCGACAACCTCTGATTGAAGCTAGAGATGCTCAAAAACTGACAGGAAAATTAGGTTCATCTAGTTGTAATTCAGCCAGTGCAAAAAATCAGTTGTCGTTATTGCATCAGAATATCCGAGAGTTGAGCAAACAGGTTGATACAATCTGCCTCACTGAACATCATGTGACCACTGGTATAGATATATTAAATGTTACAGCATTCAAGTTATCTTCTTACAACTGTAGAGAAAACATGGAGAAAGGAGGAGTTGCTACATTTGTGAGAAACTGTTTTGATTTCCAGGTTTATATTAATAAAGTTTGCTCAGAGAAGCACTTAGAAGCTTGTGCAACATAAGTAGTATTTCATAATATGTCCTTTATAATAGTAAGTATATACAGATCACCTTCAGGAAATGTTAACCTCTTCATAAAAATCTGGAATCTCTGTCGTCCCATCTCACAGTAGAAAACAAGGAAATAGTGGTTTCTAATGATTTTAATGTGGATTAATTGAAAAGCTCTGTCAGTGAACAATTATTGCAATCAGTAAGACTGTCATTCAATTTAATTCCTTTGGAAGTAGGATATGTAAATGCTCTGAGACTGCTACTGATAAATGGAAATGCCGTGTGGCTAGGGCCTGCTGTCGGGCAGACCAGTCGCCTGTTGCAAGACTGTCGAGTTGACGCCGCTTCGGCGAATTGTGTGTCGATGGGGATGAAATTATGATAAGGACAGCACAACACGCAGTCCATGAGCGGAGAAAATCTCCGACCCAGCCGGGAATCGAACCCGGGCCGTTAGGTATGACATTCCGTCGCACTGACCACTCAACCACCAGGGGCGGACACTGCTATTGATAACATCTTCATAGACAAATGTAGGGAAAAAAGTCATATTACAAAACCAATAGTAAATGGGATATCTGATCACGACATGCAACATCTTGTGTTAAATGTTGAAACTTGTCAGGATAAAAAAATCTATTAAATCTGAGTACAGGAGGGTAATAAATCAGTGAAAAATCGAGAAATACAGGAAATTGCTCAAAGACGTGAACTGGATAGATATTTACAATACTTATGACTCAAATGGAAAATACAAAGCATTCATTAATAAAGTTATTTCCAATTCTGAAAATTGTTTTCCCCTAAAGGTAACTCAAATCAACCATAACTCAAAAAATAAACCATGGTTACACAAGGAATGAAGATGTCATCTAGGACAAAAAGAAGACTCTATCTACTATTTAGGAACAGCTCTGTTGTTAGCATTGTAATGCATTACAAAAAATACTGCAAAATATTGAAGCATGTAATCCAGAAGTCGAAGCAGCTTTATTAGGAGAAAAAGATAATGACATCGGGCAACAAAATAAAAACTGTTTGAGGTATAGTGAAGGCAGTGAGAGTTGGGGCCAAAAAGGAAGAGGAATAGATAGCTCTAAAAATAAATGAGACTTTGGTAACAAATGCATATAGTGTTATAAACCTCTTAAACAAGTACTTAATTTCTGTTACTGACAGCTTGGGTTATGAGGTTCGGTGAACAGTACAATGGAGTATCTGAGACCAGCCTTTAGAAAAATTTCACTAAAATGGAAGTGACACTCACGTCTCCCAAGTAGTAGCATCCATCATAAAATCCATAAAATCTAAGTATTCTAATGGGTATGGTAACGTATCAGCTATCCGCAGCTCGCCGGCCGAGATGGTTGAGCGTTTCTAGGCGCTACAGTCTGGAACCGCGCGACCGCTACGGTCGCAGGCTCGAATCCTGCCTCGGGCATGGATGTGTGTGATGTCCTTAGGTTAGTTAGGTTTAAGCAGTTCTAAGTTCTACGGTACTGATGACCTCAGATGTTAAGTCCCATAGTGCTCAGAGCCATTTGAACCATATCCGCAGCTCGTGGCCTAGTGGCTAGCATCGCTGCCTCTGGATCATGGGGTCCCAGGTTCGATTCCCGGCCGGATTGAGGATTTTCTCTGCCTGCAGACTGAGTGTTTGTGTTGTCCTCATCATTTCATCATCATCATCATTCGTTATAGTGGCTAGATTGGACTGTGTAAAACATTGGAGCGTGAAAAAAATTGGAACGCAGTACGGGTGCTAATGACCTCGCAGTTGAGTACCCCACAAATCAAACATCATCATCATCAACATATCAACGACGTTAATCAAAGAGTGTTCATGTGAACTGAGTTCTGTCTTAAGTTATTTGTGTAATCAATCTCTCATCCAAGGAACGTTTCGTGACCACTAAAATATGCTGAAGTTAAGCCTCTTTACAAGAAGGGGGATAAAGAGATACCATCAAACTATCGACCAATTTCACTTTTGCCGACTTTTTCAAAAATATTAGAAACGGTTATGTTCAAGCATCTCCTTAAGCATCTTACTGCAAATAATATATTGTCCTAGTCACTGTTTGGGCTTCTTAAGAGTTTTGATATAGAAAAAGGTATTTACACTTGCAGTGAGAATGTACATAATTCCTTAGATAATAAATTAGAAGCTACTGGTATTTTCTATGCACTGTCAAAGCCTTTGACTGTGTGAACCACAGCTTTCTCTTAAGTAAATTAGAATATTATTGTGTCACAGGCAATGCTACAAAATGGTTCGAGTCTTACCGAACTAACAGGAAACAAAGGGTGTCGTTGCGAAATACCTCTGCAGTGAGCAGTCAGTCTCCATCTGATTGGGAATAAATACATGTGGTGTTCCTCAAGGTTTCATCTTGGGTCTGTTGCTTTTCCTTGTGTACATTAATGACCGCTCCTCTGTTACATTGCCAGATGCTAAGTTTGTTTTGTTTGCAGATGATACAAACATTGCAATAAATAGCAAGTCAAGTACAGACTTAGAAATAGCTGGTAATCAAATTTTCACTGACCTTAATAAATAGTTTGAACGTAATTCACTGTTATTAAACTTTGAGTATATGCAGTTCAGAACCTTTAAGAGATTTCCTTCCAGCATGAGTGTAACATAAGAAGACATGCAGATCAGAGAGGTTGACAGTGTCAAAATTCTGGGATTACAACTCGATAATAAATTCAGTTGGCAAGGGCATACCACAGAATTGCTTAAGCGCGTAAACAAGTCTGTATTTGCAGTGAGAATGGTTTCAGATGTAGGAAATATGAATATAAAAAACTTGCATACTTTTCTTACTTTCATTCTATTATGTCATACGGTATCATATTCTGGAGTAACTCATTAAACCGAGAAAAAGTTTTTAGTGTGCAAAAGCATGTTATAAGAATCATTTGTGGTGTAAATTCAAGAACATCATGTAGAAACCTGTTCAAGGAACTTTGTATTCTAACCACTGCTTCTCAGTATATTTATTCCTTAATGAAATTTGTTTCAAGTAATATATCTCTGTTTCCAGCCAATAGCTCAATACATAGTATCAATACCAGGAATAAGAACAATCTACATAAAGACCTAAAATCACTTACCTTGGTCCAAAAAGGGGTACGATATTCAGGCACACACATTTTCAATAAATTGCCAGCAACCATTAAAACCTTGGTTTCAGATAAAGCACGGTTTAAACAGAGTTTGAAAGACTTTTTAATAGGCAAATTCTTCTACTCTCTAGATGAATATCATAACAGAGACTGTTAGACCAGGTTAAGTAAAAGTGTCTGTTAGATTTCAGCTTTGACAGCACTTGGTCACAACAGTCAAGATTAGGTATTTTGTGTATGATGAATTTATTAAAAGTGCACAACAATGTTTCATTCTGAGAGCATATTAATTCTGTAAATATTAGCAGTTCCAGTTTACTGTAATGTAATCACCTACTTTGACAATCTCCTGAAAAATGACCAGGGTTGTAAGTATTACGTTCAAATGTTTTATGTTTTTTATGTTATACTTTTCTCATGTTCCACATCCACGAGAATCATCTCAATTTTTGGTCTATGGAAGTAAAGCTGAATTTAATCTCATGTTATCTGATGTAAGTAGTGTGATGGTAAAAACATTTATTTACCATTATTTTGTTATTACGATGTTTTAAAGTTATTTACACGTTCAGTGAATACATTTCATACTTAAAAGCAACGGATTCCAACTGAAACTGCTTCGATGTAACACAGTGACAGCCAAACATTACAATTGATGTAACCCAGAACCTACGTACGATTTACAGACGAAGAAAGGAAGAGAGCAATCAGGAGGAGAAGAAAAATGATGCCCAAGTTATGAAGTGTGAAAGTATTCAAGATTTAACCCAAAGCATTAGAATATAGGCTGGAATTGCACAGCAGTTGCTGTCATTCACTTTCTGTCAAAAAAACAACATGAACACTTTTTTTGACTGTCAAGTTTTGATTTACCTTCTTGTGTGACTTTACCGTGCGTTAAAGACGACTAAAACCAAGCAAAGGACGCCTCGCAGTGTACGGAATATATCTGTGCATCAAGACGAGTGATTAAATTCTAGTTTTGTGTAGTTTGGTGCAACATTAGTTCAAAACACACACTGTTACAGGAACGCAGTCGAAACTACAATAGAATTTCTAAAGGTACAATAATGTGCTACTGAAATGACAGAAGATGAATTGAATGTTTATTCTCTCTCTTTCGGTGAATGTTACTGGGGACAGTCGGACCTGATTCAACCCCCCCCCCCCAATCCCGCCTCAACTCACCCCTCTCCACTCCTCTGCCCCAGCCACCACTTGTTATTCGAAATCATAAATGCCTTATGTAAAAAAGTGTTTCTATTGTTATTATAAAGTTAAGGCGGTTGTTCTAGAAGTAGGCAGCATAATTTAGTATAGTCGATCGCTACTCCTGGGGTATGGGTGAAGACGCTGCGACAAAATCAAAAAATTTCTGTAAACAGCTGTGACTACGGATGAGTTGCTGCTTAAAGCTGACGCGTATGGTTGCGATTCCCACGCCTAACTCTGGAGGAGAAGAGTAGTGTCTGTGGATCGCGCAGTCCCCAGTCGTCTGTCTGCAAATACGGAGCGAGACTGCTTACTCACGCTTACGTCAAACTTCTGGCGAGACTGGTACATACAGTTCTTCGAAGCGTGAAACGGAACAAATTAGGAATGAATGAAGTAGTAGCCGATCTTCAGTCCATAGAACGTTATTCTGCGTGACACATCAACATTTATGTGGGGTACGTAACCACTAGCCATTAAAATTGGAGCACCATAATCGCGGAATGGAAAAAAAAACGTCCATTTTCCCTGGAGTGCCCTAGGCTTGATTAACGTTTCAGGGCAAGCGCAGAAAGTGGATAAGATTAATGCTAACCACATTTTGTATATAAGGAAAGCAGCGTGTTTCCCATTCAGAAATCGTCTTTGAAAGTTGACTGTTTGTGGTAATATCGTGTTATTATTCGTCTACGAAGGAGAAAAGTCTGCTAGCATGTGTTGCAATTCGACGTGTCTTATCGATATTGCGGTGTCCCATTCCGTGGTATTGCTGCTCACGTTTCTGTCATGCGAACGTGGAACGGGAGGGCCGTACTCAATGACGCGCAGAATCGTAACGGCATCGCACGACTCGCGCCCGAGAGGTCAAATACGAAGTGCATTCAAGTTCTAAGGCCTCCGATTTTATTTCTCCGGACTGGAAAGAGATAGAAACATGCACATTATTTTAAAATGAGGCCGCATTCACTGTCAATACGTCCCAGAGATGGCAGCACCGTACGGCAGATGGAATTTTACCGCCAGCGCCGAGAATGAGAACTGTTTTAAATACTTAAAATGGCGACGTTTTCCTTACTTGAACAGCGTGCAATCATTCGTTTTCTGAATTTTCGTGGTGTGAAACCAACTGAAATTCATCGACAGTTGAAGGAGACGTGGTGATGGAGTTATGGATGTGTCGAAAGTGCGTTCGTGGTTGCGGCAGTTTAATGAAGGCAGAATATCGTGTGACAACAAACCGAAACAACCTCGGGCTCGCACAAGCCGGTCTGACGACATGATCGAGAAAGTGGAGAGAATTGTTTTGGGGGATCGCCGAATGACTGTTGAACAGATCGCCTCCAGAGTTGGCATTTCTGTGGATTCTGTGCACACAATCCTGCATGACGACCTGAAAATGCGAAAAGTGTCATCCAGGTGGGTGCCACGAATGCTGACGGACGACCACATGGCTGGCCGTGTGGCATGTTGCCAAGAAGTGTTGACGCGCAACGACAGCATGAATGGGACTTTCTTTTTGTCGGTTGTGACAATGGATGAGACGTGGATGCCATTTTTCAATCCAGAAACAAAGCGCCAGTCAGCTCAATGGAAGCACACAGATTCACCGCCACCAAAATATTTCGGGTAACCGCCAGTGCTGAAAAAATGATGGTGTCCATGTTCTGGGACAGCGAGGGCATAATCCTTACCCATTGCGTTCCAAAGGGTACTACGGTAACAGGTGCATCGTACGAAAATGTTTTGAAGAACAAATTCCGTCCTGCACTGCAACAAAAACGTCCGGGAAGGGCTGCGCGTGTGCTGTTTCACCAAGACAACGCACCCGCACATCGAGCTAACGTTACGCAACAGTTTCTTCGTGATAACAACTTTGAAGTGATTCCTCATGCTCCCTACTCACCTGACCTGGCTCCTAGTGACTTTTGGCTTTTTCCAACAATGAAAGACACTCTCCGTGGCCGCACATTCACCAGCCGTGCTGCTATTGCCTCAGCGATTTTCCAGTGGTCAAAACAGACTCCTAAAGAAGCCTTCGCCGCTGCCATGGAATCATGGCGTCAATGTTGTGAAAAATGTGTACGTCTGCAGGGCGATTACGTCGAGAAGTAACGCCAGTTTCATCGTTTTCGGGTGAGTAGTTAATTAGAAAAAGAATCGGAGGCCTTAGAAGTTGAATGCACCTCGTACATTGTACACTCCGCCGTGCAGAATCGTACAGCCACATCCCTTGGAACCAGGAAATGGGCTTAGCCCTAGCGAGACGGATATGAACACAGCCAGTGCTACGACGTCTGGCACACCTCTGGCTGTTAGGACGGCGGCTATTATTCTGGCTCCCCCTCACAAAGGAGCAGAGAGTGTCGCGGCAACAGCGGAGCGCCAGACGACAAAACTGAGCACAGGAATCTACAGCGACGTCTTTCAGACGAGTCCCACCTTTGGGTGCAGCATCGCGATGGACGTACCCATGGGTGGAGGTTGTGAGAAGAACGAATATTGCAGATAGGATTCTTCGTCGTCATAACTTGACCTCATGGTGGACGTGATGGTGATATGGTACATGGGGTGCGCAGCATGATCACCTCTGATTCCCACTGCTGTAATCTGGACACTGTTAAATGTCTGAAGTGTTAAGGTCGGTGACTGTTCCCTGTCTTCGAGTTATGCGTGACGTTGCCTTTCAACAAAATAACGCAAGACCTCATGTGGCTAGTGCTTCGCTGACCTACCTCGATACAGAGGGAGGGCTTCGACTGTTGCCCTGGCCAGCACATTCTCCAGATTTCTAACCCATTGGAAGCATCTGGTTAGAGATTGCTGAGACACCGGCAGATCATCACTCACCAACCACTACGACTTATGATATCTGACGTAGTCTTTAAAAAGCGTGGAACGAGGTACCTTCTATACAAGCTCAGTTCGACGCGGTGCCCAGCTAGAACACAGTCAACGGTCCTTCCACAGATGGCAGCTGTGTGTGCTGAATTTCGTACACTGGACACCCACAAATCACCTTCAAATTTGATAAGCTATATTGTAAGATCCAGGAATAAAATTTCATTCATTGCTAGCCCTCCTGGTTGGGTGGTTTTCGTTAACATTACAACACCGGGAGGGACAGCAAAAAACGAATAGAAGTGTGTGTGGTTACGTGTTTATGTGTGAGCCTGCACAGCGATGTAACGTCTGGAGCGGTTTCAGCCAAACTCGGTACACATTTGATTAATTATCTGAATAATCTGTCATTCCAACATTTCTAGACCTGTAGATGCGAGTAGGGGAAAGAAGACGTGACGTAATTTTGGAATGCATGGAACAAGTTTAATGAAATGTAGCACACACGCGGCTTACTACATAGAGAAAAAAATACTGTGATACTGAGACACTCCTACCACAGTGTGTAAACAAAACGCTGGACAGTTTAACTGAATCGACAAACGCAGAGCGTGAAGTAGACTTTTTCGGCTGGAAATACTCGTTCCGGCGCATCTCCCCTTTAATATGAGGACACTGCAATTTCCAATGAGACTTCGGTTCTTCAACGCGATCAATACATCGCGTCGGCATATTTTAAATACTGCGATGTGGATCTGAGAACGCTATATTTCCCTGGGAGCAACTTTACGTCGCTTACTCAAGAATGGGTTAACCAAAAATTTATTTATTCTTACACCTAAAGAAGATACTAAATGTATTGTTAAAAGGCTCTTTCATTAAGAGTGATACTTTTTAAAATTTTATTTTCCAGTTTTTAATATATTTGTTGTGTGCTTTCATATGTGAAAAGATCCAGAACAATCTGCAGTTTCATCACGCAGCGACTCACGCTTCCTGAACGTTTAGGAAACATTAAAATTTTTTACGAGAGTGTCACCTCCGTTGTGGGTGTTCATTGTTTGTTCACTAGAGAATTTTTTCGCAACCATCATAGTTTCTCTAATCAGGCTAAACGCCGCAATGTGGACAATTCTGAACGGAATTTCACTCTACACGACCAGAAACCGCCGAGAAGACAATGCCAAGCGTGAAATGAGGACAACATTGCACCACTAGCGGCTAACATTGAAGAAGAGCCGGAAAAATGTGCCGAAAAAAGCATGCTAAATTTAAACAGACGCAAAATCTCCAAGATTGGCGCTGTTTTACAGAAGCTCGAAATTTAGCGCGGACTTCAATGCGACATGCCTATAACAGTTTCCACAACGAAACTTTGTCTCGAAACGTGGCAGAAAACCCAGAGATTCTGGTCGTATGTGAAGTATGTTAGCGGCAAGAAACAATCAATGCCTTTTCTGCGCCATAGCAATGGAGATACTATCGAAGACAGCGCTGCCAAAGCAATGTTACTAAACACAGCCTTCCGAAATTCCTTCACAAAAGAAGACGAAGTAAATATTCCAGAATTCGAAAAAAAAATTGTTCAAATCGCTCTGAGCAATATGGGACTCAACATCTGAGGTCATCAGTCCCCTAGAACTTAGAACTAATTAAACCTAACTAACCTAAGGACATCACACACATCCCTGCCCGAGGCAGGATTAGAACCTGAGACCGTAGCGGTCGCGCAGTTCCAGACTGTAGCGCCTAGAACCGCTCGGCCACAACGGTCGGCCGAGAATTCGAATCAAGAACAGCTGCCAACATGAGTAACGTAGAAGTAGATATCCTCGGAGTAGTGAAGAAACTTAAATCACTTAATAAATAGAAGTCTTCTGGACCAGACTGTATACCAATTAGGTTCCTTTGAGAGTATGGTGATGCATTAGCTCCATACGTAACGATTATACACAGCCGTCCGCTCGACGAAATATCCTTAACCAAAGACGGGGAAGCTGCACAGGTCACACCAATATTCAAGAAATGCGGTAGGAGTAATCCACTAAATTACAGGCCCATATCATTAACTTCGATATGCAGCAAGATTTTGGAACATATATTGTGTTCGAACATTATAAATTGCCTCGAAGAGAACGGTCTATTGACACACATTCAACATGGATTTAGAAAACATCGTTCTTGTGAAACACAACTAGCTCTTTACTTGCGTGAAGTGCTGAGCGCCATTGACAAGGGATTTCAAATTGATTCCATATTTCTGGCTTTTGACACTGTACCACACAAGCGGCTTATAGTGAAATTAGTTGGTCATTGTGGCCGAGTGGTTCTAGGCACATCAGTCCGGAACCACGCTGCTGCTACGGTCGCAGGTTCGAATCCTGCCTCGGGCATGGATGTGTGTGATGTCCTTAGGTTAGTTAGGTTGAAGTAGTTCTAAGTCTAGGGGACTGGTGACCTTAGATGTTAAGTCCCATAGTGCTCAGAGCCGTTTGAACCATTTGTAGTGAAATTCCGTGTTAATGGAAAATCGTCTCAGATATGTGACGGGAGTCGTGATTTCCTGTCAGAGAGGCCACAGTTCGTAGTAATTGACGGAAAGTCATAGAGTAAAACAGAAGTCATTTCTCGCGTTCCTGAAAGTAGTGTTATAGGCCCTTTGCTATTCCTTATGTATATAAACGACTTGGGAGACAATCTGAGCACCAGTCTTACGTTGTTTGGAAATGACGTTGTAGTTTATCGACTAGTAACGTCATCAGAAGATCAAAACAAACTCACCGGGAAAGTCTAAGAAAGTAAATTGCAAACGATTTAGAAAAGATATCTGTATGATGCAAAAATTGTCAATTGACACCTAAATAAAGAGAAATATGAGGTCATCCATATGAGTGCTAAAAGGAATCCGTCGAGCTTCGATTACACGATAAATCAGTCAAATCTAAAGGCCGTAAATTCAACTAAATACCTAAAAATTACAATTACGAACAAATTAAATTGGAAAGAACACATAGAAAATGTTGTGGGGAAGGCTAACCAAAGACTGCGTTTTATTGGCAGGACACTTAGAAAATGTAACAGATGTACGAAGGAGACTGCGTACACTACACTTGACCGTCTTCTTTTAGAATACTGCTGAGCGGTGTGGGATCGTTACCAGATAGGATTGACGGAGAACATCGAAAAAGTTCAAAGAAGGGTTGCACGTTTTGTATTATCACGAAATAGAGTAGAGAGCGAAACTGAAGTGATACATGATATGGGATGGACATTGTTAAAACAAAGGCGTTTTTCATTGCAGAGTAATCTTCTCACGAAATTTCAATTACCAACTTTCTCGCCGGTCGGGGTGGCTGAGCGGTTCTAGGCACATCAGTCTGGAACCGCGCGACCGCTACGTCGCAGGTTCGAATCCTGCCTCGGGCATGGATGTGTGTGATGTCCTTAGGTTAGTTAGGTTTAAGTAGTTCTAAGTTCTAAGGGACTGATGACCTCAGATGTTAAGTCCCATAGTGCTCAGAGGCATTTGAGCCAACTTTCTCCACCGAATGCGAAAATATTTTGTCTACGCCACCTACATAGGGAGAAACGGTCACCGTGATAAAATAAGGGAAATCAGAGCTCGTACGGAAAGATATAGGTCTTCGTGCTACGATATTGGAACAATAGAGAATTGTCAAGGCGGTGCGATGAACCCTCTGCCAGACACTTAAATGTGATTTGCAGAGTATCCATGTAGATGTAGACGTTCAAGACGATCTCAATGTTTGCGACTATCTGAAACATCAGCTAAGCGAATCTTGCGAAAGCGTTTGGACCTGCATCCATACGAAGTTGTATTAGCTCAGGAATTGAAGCCAAACGATCAGAGATCGCCTCTGAGTTCGATGATTGTGTCATACAGCTGTTGGAAGCTAATGATGATTTTTTTTAAATTTGTGGCTTACATCAAAGCTCAGGCGTAAAATGACAATCCACAAACTCTGCAACATTTAGAAGCGAACATTCGTCAGGCTAACGCAGCCACAGCGCCAGTAATGTTGGGCAGAATAATTAATAATTGGAACCATCGTATGCGTCAGTGTGTCCAAAGCCATGGTGGACATTTGAACGATGGTTTGTTCAGAAAGTAACTGCAATGTCTAAACTTCAGTACAAAATACAACTTACTTTGGTACGTTGAGTGGTTCATTTTTTTAACTTTTAAAAAGTGTCACTCTTAATGAAAGATCCTTTATAATCAAGATTAGCATTAAAGTAATATTACAAGAAACCGATATAATGTTACACTTCATGAGTGGATACTAAATTATCCAAGTTTTCGTTTGTAGAGAGATCTAATTTCTTTTCGTCTCTTAGGTAGGACTGTGATCAATAAGCAACAGGAGCAACGCCGGGCAATACTCCATTTATACATTTAAGAATATGGCAAAAATTTCCGTCATCGTGACATCTATCCTAAATATCATAAGCGGGTGATGAATCTCGGCAACTCGATCTGATTTTGGCAAATTGTTGCTATTCGACGCATAACAGTTCCCACACTATCTACTGCACCTCGTCTTACGTATGACGGCATCAAAAGTACCCGTTGAAGTTATGAAAAACAAAACTTGATGAAACAGTGCCAGACGGCTAGTGTGTTAGACGACCTGCAGAGTGATTCGCCACTGCTACTGGAAGAGGTTCTTTCGGCCAAATGACAGGGAACGGTTGAAACGCTCCAAGGCTGGTGGCCATCTTCAGGCGTAGCTGTTTTTCAGCTGTGTGTTTTTGTCGTTTTTCTTCATTTTCTTAACATCAGTGCACGATCAGCAATTTATTGGTGACAGCATTACCTAAATGTAATTAATGTGATTCGAACCATGTCTCTGCTGTGTAACACTCGTTTCACAACAATTCGCAAACGTGTCTTCGTTTTGACTTCTCACGCAACATCGACGACCGCATGATCGGCTATCGACTTTCATTAGCATTAGATACGGACCTCTCACAAGATGTCATGCGCGCGTACCGGAGATTTACGAAACCACGTCATTCTTGGTATGATTTACTACAATTATTGCTATAATAAAATGTCACTTAATGATATGTCAACAGTTAATGCCTTCATATAAGGAGCAGGTTATTATCGTCAATAATTTACAAATTAAAAATGAAGAACACTTATTTTATAATTAGCAATATGCTATTTCAGTGTAACGAAGCATTGAAAGTTTATCACGAAAATACCACCATTGTTATTAAATGTCACTTAATAACGCATCAACGATACAAATCTTCAAGACAGAATATGATAACCAAGAGCGGAATTAAACGTAAGATGTTTAAGTGCTAGGGTAATGAATAATGTCGTGGTTTCTGGCGTTGAAAGTTATTGGTTCGCATCCCGTTACATGCAATTTTTTTTCGTAATAGCGTTGTTAACACTTTCTGTTACTTTCTTGTGAATGTAATACAAGTTTGTTCTGCAATGCTGGATGTTATTTACATTCAGTCTGATCTGAGATGATATTATTGTTTAGTTTTTTACAAGTATGCGGTTAGGCAGGAACCTAAGACGACAGCTTCAATTGCTGCGAGTGAATCGAGGAGCAATAATACTCATATTCTTCCTTGTCAGAAAGTCGATAGTCGATCATGCGGAATTTTTGTTAATTTTTTTCGGGAATTGATGTGAAATTAGGATTACCCCCACTCTGCTACAGATATTCGCTATTTATTCTTTTTAAGGGAATATCTGTGATTCTTATATAAAGCAAACTCTGCGGTAATAATGTGTAGTTCGTCTTCGACTTCTGCTTTTATATTCGGGGAATTAATAACGCTAGATCAAACTAAACGGAAATTCATTTACTTTTATTGTATCTTGAATGAGAAGGAAGTGTTAAAATGCAGATTTTCTGACTTAAATATCAGTTTGTTTTAATTACGCGTTTAATCAGGAATCTGAAATCGTTTTCCTTCGTCAAAGAACAGTCGCTTTTGGGAAAGTGTTTGTTAGTGGTCAAACTGAAGAGTTGCAAGCAAGCGAGTATTCAGCCAATCGACGGATTGCAACTGCCGACATTTTACGGTAAGGATTTTTGTTATTTCATTTCACGTCCGCATGACAAGGAACAAATACGTTAGTTGTACTATCCTTAATAGAGCAAAAAGCTGCAATCTCGTAATTTTGGTGCATGCTGCTTGCGAAATTAAGAGATATGGACTTTAGTTTGAGTCTAAATCAAGAGTTGTGGCTTTTCTTTTAATTCGCATCTGCGCGGGATTTTCGGGTTAGCGGAGCGCCTTTTGCGAGGCTAGCAGCTACCGAACAAAAGCGAAGCATTGTGGCCATAGTATGTAGCCTTACGCAAACTGACGGAGTACGACCTGAAAGATACAGAAAAAAAAATGTGCACTGAAAAACGAAGAAGTAACTGCAGGGCGAGAAATATGGAATAACGTACACTTGCAAGTGTATTTTTGTGAGTAGAACGGATGGGGCCTGGCAATTTAGGAAGTAGCAATGTTTAAAAAGACCAAAGTGCTATTTAAAACCGTGGAAGATCCCACGAATAAAGCAGTCGATAATTCTGATGGACCTCAGGCGTTGTATTAGAGACTAGTGCACGACTGAAACAACTGAAAAGTAAAGCAGAAACAATTACAGATGTGAAGGCAGAAAGTGTACGCAACACTAGTGCGTCCCGAAATCACATAGGTTACAATCACTCCTGGAACAATAACAGCTATTGGAAAACGACTTTCACCGGTATCAATGTAGGGCTGGGGCCCATGAATGTACATATTTGGAAACATTCTAAAACGAAAGCATATGTGTTTTTTTTAACACAAACTTATGTTTTTTTAAATGGACCTCCTATGTTTTTTCTTCAGCAATCCATAGCATGACAAAGCACATACACAATGGCGTTGATTGCATCGCAATATTCCTATTACATCCCGAGATATTAAGACGCGAAGTTGACGCTTGAAACACCCGACATGCGCTGCTAGCGCACGTCCTGAGGCTCAGGCGTGAACCCCATGCTGCCCGTAATCGCGATGTGAATGACATACGTAATCACACTTCCATACTTATCAAGAAGTCCGAAACGAATAATACAGTCTGCTGCCATCCTGCATTAACGTCGTGCATTCCAGCAGGTATTTATCCCATAGGCTAGGGGTGATGCGGTTCTGTAACATATCTGTGTACCGCAACGTTAGTCACAAAGTTAACTTCGCTTATCGTTAATCCGTTACTAAAAAGGTAATGCCGTTCAACGTTAAAACTTTACTTTACTGTAGATCCAGCGCAAGTGACAGTTAATCATTCACACGTAATAGTAAAATTCATGTTGATAGTTTTAGTGAAACGAGCAAGTGGACTAAAAGTTTTACCGTTGTTTAGGTAAAAATGTTTTGATTTGGGAAGTTCAGGTAGGACATAGAAGATGAATGTAAACGTGTTTAACCAATTAGTTTTATTATCACATAATTATCAATGTTACGTTTACCTAATGCGTTAAATGACAAATTGTTGCAAACAAATGTTTCTTAACATCACTGGCCCTTTGCAGAAACACTGTGATACCAGCACTACATACTAAACTTAGCGTTCACATCTCATGCTCAAAGTGATGCCCATTGGCTTGCATACATAGGGTCACTCTGCGGATGAAGGATGCCCTACTTCGTGCTACTGTTTACTCTTTGATGGCTGTGCAAGCATCAATAATGCGTAGCTTCATGTCCTCTGGTGTTGTTGGTTGATGTTGGTAAACAGCATCCTTCACTGCTCCCCAAAGAAAATAATCCAGCAGTGTAAGGTCCGGAGATCGGGCAGGCCACCTAACTGGGCCACCTCGTCCAATCCACCTACCAGGGAACTTACGGTTTAGAAGTCGTCGTGCTCGTAAGGCGTTATGTGCAGGGCATCCGTCATGCTGATACCACATGACCATTCTCCGGTTCAGAGGCACGGTGTCCAAGAGAACAGGAAGATTGTGTCGTATAAATCTGGAGTATTGTCTGCCATTTTGGATGCCATTTATAAAGAAAGGTCCGATAATGGTATCTCCAATAATCCCACACCAAACATTAACTTTCCACGGACGTTGATGCTCTACCTGACGGAGCCATTTTGGATTGTATGCGGACCAATCATGCATATTCCTCATATTGACAATTCCTTTGTTGGAGAATGATGCCTCGTCGGTAAAGAGAACATCTGCAAAAAAATTTGGATTAGTCAGAAGTTTTTGCTGAGCCCACCGACAAAATGTTACCCTATTGCGGAAGACATTTCCATGAACATCCTGGTGTAAATGAACATGGTAAGGATGAAATTTATGACGTTTAAGAATACGATGTGCACTTGATTTCGACACACCAACTTCACGTTCAATTTGACGTGTGCTGATTTGAGG
Organism: Schistocerca cancellata; assembly: GCF_023864275.1. Classification (NCBI taxonomy): domain Eukaryota; kingdom Metazoa; phylum Arthropoda; class Insecta; order Orthoptera; family Acrididae; genus Schistocerca; species Schistocerca cancellata. The sequence goes on from NC_064627.1 coordinate 1,073,597,664, forward strand.
ATTCACAGCTATGGTAGCGAGCACAGCAACTTCAGCACGTTCATCTGTGCGTGTTCTAGGACGATGTCGAGGTCTTGGATTTAAGCTTCCGGTTTCACGTAGACGAGATGTGAGACGACCAAACATCCGGCGCGAAGGCGATGGCTTGTCAGGGAATCGTCTTCTGTACAGTCGTTCTGCCTGAACAGCATTTCGTCCACCTACAACAGGGTACAGTACAGGTATGTAGAGTAGGGTAGAAAACAGACATATCAACTTAATAATCATAATGTTCGCTAACAGTACTATCAACAAACAAGCAATCTCATAACGTATTTCCCGTCAACGTACATTCTCCATAGATCAGCAGCATTTCTACCATATCTTCATGTGTGTACATTATACTGTACAGTATAAGTTCCACAACACAACGTTTATTCACAATGTGTACTACCTCCGTGCCGTCACTAGATTACTCTGATGCACGGCTACTGGCAAGCTGTGTACTGCACGCCAAAGCAACAACAAATGGGATGCTCGGAGGGTGGTGGAGTACAGGAGTTTTCATGGGTCGCAAATCATAAACAAGGCGAAGTAGTAACTGTGGCAGTAGTGGGAACTACGTTGGACACTTGACTAGGTAGAGCCAGGCCCTGCGCGACAGGCACAATGGGTCATATAACGCATTAGATAAACCTTATTTTGGGTGTGCAGGATAAATAAGACAACCTGACGGGTGTACACCGATCGGTACTGGTTCATATTGTGTACGTAGATACGTAAAACGTGCAAGAGGGAAACCATTATGTGCTTATTAGAGTTGATGGCAGCAGACCGTATTATTCGTTTCGGACCTCTTGATAAGTATGGAGGTGTGATTACACATGTCATTCACATCGCGATTACGGGCAGCATGGGGTTCACGCCTGAGCCTCAGGACGTGCGCTAGCAGCGCATGTTGGGTGTTTCAAGCGTCAACTTCGCGTCTCAATATCTCGGGATGTAATGGGAATACTGCGATGCAATCAACGCCATTGTGTATGTGCTTTGTCATGCTATGGATTGCTGAAGAAAAATTATAGGAGGTCAATTTAAAAAACATACGTTTGTGTTAAAAAACACTTGCTTTCGTTTTAGAATGTTTCCAAATATGTACATTTATGGGCCCCAGCCCTACATTGATACCGCTGAAAGTCGTTTTCCAATAGCTGTTATTGTTCCAGAGACACTTTGGGTGGACAAGATAGCTGGGACACCCTGTATATATATATTTGCGAATGAAATTCGTCATAAACAATCCATCAATACTTGAAAAGAACAATGATGTCCATACCTAGAACACTAAAGGGAAAAAATGGTCTTTGTTACCCATTATCAAAGCTGTCAGTGGCTCAGAAGGAAGTGGCTCAGATACACAGCAACAAAATTTCTGATCATTTTCCTAATAACATAAGCTGTCTGACAGTCAGCAAAGCAGGTTGTAAATCTAACCAACAATCATTTCTGCTGAACAAATGCTTCTATTCCATGAATGAATTTCTGTTTTAAAATAGTTTAAATGGCTCTGAGCACTATCGGACTGAACTTCTGGGGCCATCAGTCCCCTAGAACTTACAACTACTTAAACCTAACTAACCTAAGGACACCACACACATCCATACCCGAGGCAGGATTCGAACCTGCGACCGTAGAGGTCACGCGGTTCCAGACTGTAGCGCCTAGAGCCGCTCGGCCACTCCGGCTGGCAATGAATTTCTGCTAAAGAGCTGGTACCCTCTTGAAAAAAGAAAAAAAAGCTTGCATGAGTAGAGTTAAAAATAATGTGTTCATTAATATCGTTCAGATAATATGTGGAACGTGAAACTAACTACTCACTCTAACTACCTAACTAACAAAACTCAAACAAAGAATTATCAAGTATGGACCAAAATTATACAGAACTCAACAGTGACCTTGACCAAAAAATATCTTCACTGACAACCATGTTTAATTAAAATGTTAATTCTTGTGGTTGTAAGCAAGAGCAGATGGTAGAGAATCTAGAAAAAGACAATAGTAATAGGATTAGAGCAATATTGACTCAGCGTAATGAACAGACGAGAAAGGTTGGCGTTGATCGTAGTAGCAGATACAAAAATGATAGAGGAGCGGTTTATGGAAATTAAATAATGTCTAGAAGACTGGTTAATTCAGGAGCACGTGCGATGTGTGGCAGAACGTGAAACTTTGAAGCCAAACATACTGGAGGCTGAAGAAGTTAAGAAGAATATAGAGCAGTGTGTTAGCGTACTATAGTCTGGGTCATGAACTGATAAGGGCGTTAACTGTGGAAACTGACGTAAAAGTTGTTGAAAAATGTGCTTGATAGACTCGATTAACCCAGTAGATTTTCTACAGATGTATTACTCAATTATTGAAATCTAAAGCTGAGGATATAATTTATTGAGAGCCATCTGAGTTGCACAGGTTTTAGGAGGGGGGAGAGAGGGGAGAGGAGAGGTTTCAGGGTGGGAGGGAGGTTCGTAGCTGCTGACCTTAAAGCTAAGTTTCTCCTGCGATTAGTTTCATGCCGTCGCTCCATTTTAAGTTGCAGCGAATATATATTTTGTGGTTGTTGCAGTCTCTAGTGTATTACCGCCGATACTAAAACCAAACCGTAATGGATCTCGCCTCGGTTTCAATCATCGATCCTCTGGAATCTTCTGGCGTTCAGCTACTCACGGTGGACGAATGTGGGCTCTAATTACCGTATGGCAGTGATACTTGGTAGATATACTTGTGCGTTGATGCTGAACCGATTTACAGTGGGGAAAGAAATTATTTCCAGGTTTGGCAACCAGGTACAAATCTGGCGCTGTACAGCATCTCGTCGCCGTCTCCGGTTCTCATATTGATCAAATTGCTAAGTGGCGGTTAATAATAAAATGACACTATGTCTTTCTCACTTATTTGACCTTTGCTGCCCTCATCCCAATACTAATCCACATTTGGAAACATTTCTATGCGTCCTACTTGCATTCAAAGCGCCAGATTTGCTCCTGGCGGCAAAATGGGAAATAATTTTTTTTTCTGCGTAAATCAGTTCCACATTAACGCATTAGAAGATCTACGACTTTTCGTTGCCATATGATAATACAGCCCACACTGGGCATCTGCAGGTTGTTGTTGTTGTGGTCTTCAGTCCTGAGACTGGTTTGATGCAGCTCTCCATGCTACTCTATCCTGTGCAAGCTTCTTCATCTCCCAGTATCTTCTGCAACCTACATCCTTCTGAATCTGCTTAGTGTATTCATCTCTTGGTCTCCCTCTACGATTTTTACCCTCCACACTGCCCTCCAAAGCTAAATTTGTGATCCCTTGATGCCTCAAAACATGTCCTACCAACCGATCCCTTCTTCTAGTCAAGTTGTGCCACAAACTTCTCTTCTCCCCAATCCTATTCAATACCTCCTCATTAGTTACGTGATCTACCCACCTTATCTTCAGCATTCTTCTGTAGCACCACATTTCGAAAGCTTCTATTCTCTTCTTGTCCAAACTAGTTATCGTCCATGTTTCACTTCCATACATGGCTACACTCCATACAAATACTTTCAGAAACGACTTCCTGACACTTAAATCTATACTCGATGTTAACAAAGTCCTCTTCTTGAGAAACGCTTTCCTTGCCATTGCCAGTCTACATTTTATATCCTCTCTACTTCGACCATCATCGGTTATTTTACTCCCTAAATAGCAAAACTCCTTTACTACTTTAAGTGTCTCATTTCCTAATCTAATTCCCTCAGCATCACCCGACTTAATTTGACTACATTCCATTATCCTCGTTTTGCTTTTGTTGATGTTCATCTTATATCCTCCTTTCAAGACACTGTCCATTCCGTTCAACTGCTCTTCCAAATCCTTTGCTGTCTCTGACAGAATTACAATGTCATCGGCGAACCTCAAAGTTTTTACTTCTTCTCCATGAATTTTAATACCTATTCCGAATTTTTCTTTTGTTTCCTTTACTGCTTGCTCAATATACAGATTGAATAACATCGGGGAGAGGCTACAACCCTGTCTTACTCCTTTCCCAACCACTGCTTCCCTTTCATGCCCCTCGACTCTTATAACTGCCATCTGGTTTCTGTACAAACTGTAAATAGCCTTTCGCTCCCTGTATTTTACCCCTGCCACCTTCAGAATTTGAAAGAGAGTATTCCAGTTAACATTGTCAAAAGCTTTCTCTAAGTCTACAAATGCTAGAAATGTAGGTTTGCCTTTTCTTAATCTTTCTTCTAAGATAAGTCGTAAGGTCAGTATTGCCTCACGTGTTCCAACATTTCTACGGAATCCAAACTGATCTTCCCCGAGGTCGGCTTCTACTAGTTTTTCCATTCGTCTGTAAAGAATTCGCGTTAGTATTTTGCAGCTGTGACTTATTAAACTGATAGTTCGGTAATTTTCACATCTGTCAACACCTGCTTTCTTTGGGATTGGAATTATTATATTCTTCTTGAAGTCTGAGGGTATTTCGCCTGTCTCATACATCGTGCTCACCAGATGGTAGAGTTTTGTCATGACTGGCTCTCCCGAGGCCATCAGTAGTTCAAATGGAATGTTGTCTACTCCCGGGGCAGGTAGCTGTACTGTAATTATAACCACCCGTTACATCTATACTTCACAAGCCACTGTGCACTGCATAGCGAAGGGCACATCGTGTCCACAGATTTTCTTCCTAATTACATTACCGGATTGCAGGAATGAAAATTTACTGCGTTTCTATGGGCCATAATCTCTATCTATTTCTCACGAACTCTGCGCGACGTATACAATGCCGACTGCAGAATTGTCCCCAGTCTTCCTCGAAACCGGGTCTCTGAGTTTAGCATTTCACGAGAACAATGCAGCCTTGCTTCCAGTAGTTCCCATTTTAAGTTCCCCGAACACTTCCATTACACTTTCCTATGGACTATGCCTACGCGTTGTGGTCCTAGCACCTCACTCGCCTGTGAATTTGTTCCTTGCCTGTTGCCTACTTGACAGGGAATGCGAACACTGGAACAAAGCTCTAGAGCAGGGCTTCCCAACCTTTTCAGCTGGCGGACCCCTTCTTCAGTCGAAAATCCATGGCGGACCCCTTGTCAGTCAAGAGCACAGTAATTTTAAATTTCAGAGCGAAACCCATGGGAACTGAAAGCTTCTTAATGCAAGTTCCATGTTCCCAATGAACCCCCCCCCCCCCCCCCCCGAAGTATCAACAGTCTTTCGTTTAGAGATGAATGAAAACAACTTGAAGGTCAAAAATCGACTTATGAAATAGGTAGTGCACTGACAAAGCAAGTTTAATATTTAATGGTGCCTGGGGCCGCATACGTGCCAGCGAGTGCTGTGATTGGTCGACAAAGCTGGCTCCGCGCATGCGTAAAAGGTTTCAGCGCATCTACCGCCGTGAACCGGCGCACAAACGACCCCCGTATTGTTGCGAAACAGGCGTTCAGAGAAGCCACATTCTCCGGCACTAAACTGTGTTTGCGTTCTCACTTAGGAACCGTAAAGGCTGCTTGGGAATACGACCTGAAGTAAAAGTACACATTTTTTTCACACGAAAAAAATAGTAATGAATTTGGTTTTCATATTTTTATTCAATTATTTTACTTATTATTTTACACGATTTGGTGAAGGGTGCCCGCGGACCCCTTAGAAAGAGCCGGCGGACCCCTAAGGGGTCCGCGGACCACACGTTAGGAAGCCCTGCTGTAGAGCTAGTCCCACTGTGCAATTTCCTTTACGGATCCTCTGGAACTTTGCCAGAACCCTTCATACAAATCTAACAGTTCCATTGGACTCTCTTGTAGCGTCTGCCACTGGAGTTCGATGAGCGTCTCTGTGACGCTGTGGCTCTTACCAACCCAATACGTTATTTTACATCATCGTCCCACTTCATATCGCTTCTTAGTATTACCTTTAAATATTTATACCATATGACCTCCTCAAGGTGTTCACTATCCACTCTTGCAATCAGAGACTGACGGGCGTTTTCTCTCTTTTATAGGCAGTTCAAATGACTCTGAGCACTATGGGACTTAACATCTGAGGTCATCTGTCCCCTAACTACCCAAAGGACATTACACACATCCATGCCCGAGGCAGGATTCCAACCTGCGACCGTAGGGGTCGCGCGGTTCCACATTGTAGTGCCTAGAACCGCTCGGCCACTCCGGCCGGCTCTTTAAGAGGCAGTTATCGACATTTAAAAAGAGCTGTCATTCATTATGTCAAACGGAAATATTGTCCAAGTGTTCCAGAATTTTCTTACGATCGTCCAGTGACAATAAATTTGCACCTACCATCCGCTGTATATAAGCGTACTGCTACGTACGTACGTACGTGGGTGTCGGCAAAGATGTGCAAACACCAAAAACAGAACGCATTATCACGCCTAATACGGTGTAAAAAAACTGGCATTCAAAACAGCTGTCGGCCGCGGTGGTCGAGCGGTTCTAGGGGCTTTAGTCTGGAGCCGCGCGATCGCTACGGTCGTAGGTTCGAATCCTGCCTCCGGCATGGATGTGTGTGATGTCCTTAGGTTAGTTAGGTTTAATTAGTTCTAAGTTCTAGGCGACTGATGACCTCAGACGTTACGTCCCATAGTGCTCAGAGCCATTTGAACCATTTTGAATCAAAACAGCTTCCAGTCGCCTCGGAATGGATAAATACGGGTCGTGTACGATTTTCAATGGGATCTTACACGTTTTCGAGGGAATCTTACACCGTACCATTCTTCCTGCAAAATAGCGGCCTGTTCAGGTAACGACGCTGGAGGTGGACAGCGATCAGGCAACCTCCTCTCCAAAGCAGACCTTACTGAGATCTGGTGATTGCCCTGGCACGGGGAGAAGCGAAAATTCGTCCTCGAGCTCTCAAAACCTGTTCTGTACGATGTGAGCTGTGTGAACTGGGGTCCTACCATCTTGGAACACAGCGTCGCCGTTGCGGAACAAATACTGTACCTGAAACTTCCTGGCAGATTAAAACTGTGTGCCGGACCGAGACCCGAACTCAAGACCTTTGGCTTCCGCAGGCAAGTGCTCTACCAACTGAGCTACCCAAGTACGACTCACTACCCGTCCTCACAGCTCTAATTCCGCCAGTACCTCGTCTCCTACCTTCCAAACTTCACAGAAGCTCTCCTGCTCCTACTGAAATACTTTACCTCATCAGCCAAAAATAATCAAATAAGCCTTGCCAGTAACACGATCTTGCAGGATAACTATGGAGCCGATGGAATACTACGATATGGTTATGAAAACCATTACTGAACCTCCTCCGTCTTTCACTCTTCTGACGTAAACTCGGTCTCAAGTTAGAAACACTGTGAAATAAGATTCATCAGACCAAATGAGATCCCTCCATTGCTCCATAAGTCTAGGTTTATGGCTTCGGCACCACGTTTTCCTGTTATAGGCATTTGCATCACTGATGAGTGGTTTTGCAAAACCAGTTGGTACTGATAGGTACGAGAGTGCGACATTCAGTTCTGCAGTAACTTTTTCAGCTATCGTCCTCTAATTTTTCGTCACAATCCTCTTCAGTAACCGTCCGAAGATCACTCAACACACACTTTCGTCCGCGTTGTGATTTAGCAGGAATATTTTTCGACTTTCCCTGCATGTGGTGTAAAACTTCAGTACGGTGCGTTTTGGAACACGAAACACTTCATTACAGAAGCACCCACCGCTCGAACACCACCGATTTCCTCATGTTCGAATCTACTTGCAAGGGAAATTCCCAATCACACCCCCTCAGATTTAGTGGTAAGATGACCCAGTAGACAGCCCGTCAAAAACTGAACGCAGGTCAAGCATGAAAACAGGAAGTGTGAAAAAAAGCAAAATAGAAACAGTGAACGATCCAAGAACAAGAATTACACAAAAAGCAACTTTTTGACAGGAGTGGCGTAGTGGGTCAGTGGTCATACTGTTAGCCTCCCAAGCAGACGAGCCCTGATCCAAGCTCATTAGAGCCATTTTTTTTCACAACATACTGAACTTTGCGTCCGGTCATTGAAATGTTTGTTCTCTATCTGTAGTCTTGGCAGTTGTCATATTATACATTGATATACAGGGTGGTCCATTGATAGTGACCGGGCCAAATATCTCACGAAATAAGCATCAAACGAAAAAACTACAAAGAACGAAACTCGTCTAACTTGAAGGGAAAAACCAGATTGCGCTATTGTTGGCCCGCTAGGTGGCGCTGCCATAGGTCAAACGGATATCAAATGCGTTTTTTTTACACTACTGGCCATTAAAATTGCTACACCAAGAAGAAATACAGATGATAAATGGGTATTCATTGGACAAATATATTATACTAGAACTGACATGTGATTACATTATCACGCAATTTGGGTGCATAGATCCTGAGAAATCAGTACCCAGAACAACCACCTCTGGCCGTAGTAACGGCCTTGATACGTCTGGGCATTGAGTCAAACAGAGCTTGGATGGCGTGTACAGGTACAGCTACCCATGCAGATTCAACAAGATACCACAGTTCATCAAGAGTAGTGACTGGCGTATTGTGACGAGCCAGTTGCTCGGCCACCATTGACCAGACGTTTTCACTTGGTGAGAGATCTGGAGAATGTGCTGGCCAGGGCAGCAGTGGAACACTTTCTGTATCCAGAAAGGCCCGCCCGTACAGCACCTGCAGCATGCGGTCGTTGCATTATCCTGCTGAAATGTAGGGTTTCGCAGGAATCGAATGAAGGGTAAAGCCACGGGTCGTAACACATCTGAAATGTAGCGTCTACTGTTCAAAGTGCCGTCAATGCGAACAAGAGGTGACCGAGACGTGTAACCAATGGCACCCCATACCATCACGCCGGGTGATACGCCAGTATGGCGCTGACGAACACACGCTTACAATGTGAGTTCACCGCGATGTCGCCAAACACGGATGCGACCATCATGATGCTGTAAAGAGAACCTGGATTCATCCGAAAAAATGACGTTTTGCCATTCGTGCACCCAGGTTCGTCGTTGAGTACACCATCGCAGGCGCTCCTGTCTGTGATGCAGCTTCAAGGGTAACCGCAGCCATGGTGTCCGACCTGATAGTCCATGTTGCTGCAAACGTCGTCGAACTGTTCGTGCAGATGGTTGTTGTCTTGCAAACGTCCCCATCTGTTGACTCAGGGATCGAGACGTGGCTGCACGATCCGTTACAGCCATGCGGATAAGGTGCCTGTCATCTCGACTGCTATTGATACGAGGCCTTTGGAATCCAGCACGGTGTTCCGTATGACTCTCCTGAATCCACCGATTCCATATTCTGCTAACAGTCATTGGATCACTACCAACGCGAGCAGAAATGTCGTGATACGATAAACCGCAATCGTGATAGACTACAATCCAACCTTTATCAAAGTCGGAAACGTGATGGTACGCATTTCTCCTCCTTACATGTGGCATCACAACAACGTTTCACCAGGCAACGCCGGTCAGCTGCTGCTTGTGTATGAGGAATCGGTTGGAAACTTTCCTCATGTTAGCACGTTGTAGGTGTCACCACCGGTGCCAATCTTGTGTGAATTCTCTGAAAAGCCAATCATTTGCGATTCACAGCATCTTCTTCCTGTCGGTTAATTTTCACGCCTGTAGCACGTCATGTTCGTGGTGTAGCAATTTTAATGGCCAGTAGTGTAAATAGGAACCCCCATTTTTTATTATATATTCGTGTAGTACGTAAAGAAATATGTGTGTTTTAGTTGGGCCTCTTTTTTCGCTTTGTGATAGATGGCGCTGTAATAGTCACAAACGTATAAGTACGTAACATTCCGCCAGTGCGGACGGAATTTGCTTCGTGATACATTACCCCTGTTAAAATGGACCGTTTACCAATTGCGGAAAAGGTCGATATCGTGTTGATGTATGGCTACTGTGATCAAAATGCCCAACGGGCGTGTGCTATGTATGCTGCTCGGTATCCTGGACGACATCATCCAAGTGTCCGGTCCGTTCGCTGGATAGTTACGTTATTTAAGGAAACAGGAAGTGTTCAGCCACATGTGAAACGTCAACCACGACCTGCAACAAATGATGATGCCCAAGTAGGTGTTTTAGCTGCTGTCGCGGCTAATCCGCACATCAGTAGCAGTCAAATTGCGGGAGAATCGGGAATCTCAAAAACGTCGGTGTCGAGCACCCGTACCATATTTCTGTGCACCAGGAATTGCATGGCGACGACTTTGAACGTCTTGTACAGTTCTGCCACTGGGCACAAGAGAAATTACGGGACGATGACCGATTTTCTGCACGCGTTCCATTTAGCGACGAAGCGTCATTCATCAACAGCGGTCACGTAAACCGGCATAATATGATGCACTATTGGGCAACGGAAAATTCATGATGGCTGCGACGAGTGGAACATCAGCGACCTTGGCGGGTTAATGAATGGTGCGGCATTATGGGAGGAAGGATAATTGGCACCCATTATATCGATGGCGATCTAAATGGTGCGATGTATGCTGATTTCCTACGTAATGTTTTACCGATGTTACTACAAGATGTTTCACTGCATGACAGAATGGCGATGTACTTCCAACATGATGGATGTCCGGCACATAGTTCGCGTGCGGTTGAAGCGGTATTGAATAGTATATTACATGACAGGGGGATTGGTCGTCGAAGCACCATACCATGGCCCGCACGTTCACCGGATCTGACGTCCCCGGATTTCTTTTTGTGGGGAAAGTTGAAGGATATTTGCTGTCGTGATCCACCGACAACGCCTGACAACAAGCGTCAGCGCATTGTCAATGCATGTGCGAACATTACGGAAGGCGAACTACTCGTTGTTGAGAGGAATGTCGTTACACATATTGCCAAATGCAATGAGGCTGAGGGACATCATTTTGAGCATTTATTGCATTAATGTGGTATTTACAGGTAATCACGCTGTAACAGCATGCATTCTCAGAAATGGTTTAAATGCCTATGAGGGTTATGTGACTTAACTTCTGAGGTCATCAGTCCCCTAGAACTTAGAACTACTTAAACCGAACTAACCTAAGGACATCACACACATCCATGCCCGAGGCAGGATTCGAACCTGCGACCGTAGCGGTCGCGCGCGTAGAACCGCTCGGCCACTCCGGCCGGCCTGCATTCTCAGAAATAAGTTCACAAAGGTACATGTATCACATTGGAACAACCGAAATAAAATGTTCAAACGTACCTACGTTCTGTATTTTTAATTTAAGAAATCTACCTGCTACCAACTGTTCGTCTAAAATTGTGAGCCATATGTTTGTGATTATTACAGCGCCATCTATCACAAAGTGAAAATACAGGTCCATCTAAAACATTCATATTTCTTTACGTACTACACGAATATGTAATAACAATGGGGGTCCCTATTTTTTTAAAAAAAACGCAGTTGATATCCGTTTGACCTATAACAACGCCATCTAGCCGGTCAACGATAGAGCCATCTAGTTTCCCCCTTCAAGCTAGACAAGTTTCGTTCTTTGTAGTTTTTTCATTTGACGCTTATTTCGTGAGATATTTGGCCCGGTCACGATCAATGGACCACCCTGTAGAATATGAGTCATATGGTAAGAATACGTTACCGTCGCAAGTAAATGTGATGAATATTGACAGCAGGTGAGATACCATATAGAAGTCTCACACAAATGAAAAATAAATAAATAAATAAATAAACGGGTGTCAACTATGTTACAACAAAGGAATTCAAGAGTCAAAACTTCCAAAACGGGACGCAACTTCAAAAACCTTAAAGCATATGTTTTGACAGAGCATAGAGAAACTGTGTGATTGTGAAACTTTTGGGTTCATTTGTTGCAGCTTATGTGACAAACTATTGTTTTCATCATTTCTTTCGGAGTGGTCACATTCACATTCGTACTAACATCTAGATCGGACAAAGAGACATGGCTCACTTACTGACTTACCTAGCCCACAAATTAGGTGAGTCGGTAACGGGTTCTTATCATATGACACACGTACTGCCACTGATGTCGTTTACGTCACACCAGACGTGTTTTCCGGTGGAGGATTCGGTTGACTTGTCGCCTTGTCATCAGACGTCTGTGGCTCTCACTCGAAAGCCACTTCCTTTCGGTTGCTAATAGAGTAGTTGTGCAGAATCACCTGTCATTATCGGTCCCTACCTTGCACCTTGCTGTTGCAAACGGACGTTACACCACGACACAGACACCAATTTGAATAAAGGGAACAACGAAATAAAAAAAGAAAATTTGCACGCAGCAGGTTTGAACACGTCTCGACCACTGAATCACGACGCCATTTCTCTTTTCACCTGCTATAAATTGCACTTCTAGTTCTTGGACCGTTCACAGTTTCTATTTTGTCTTTTTTCACACTTTAGTACACATTCTTGCCGTTTTCATGCTTGATCTGTGTTCATCTGTTGACGAGCTGTTCACTGGGTCCTCTTTACACTAAATCTGAGGGTGTGTGATGGGGAGTTTCCGTTGTCAGCTGCGTTCACAACTACGTAGAACACTCTTCTAACAACGACTGTCACTTGCAATGCTTTTAGAGCCCTGCACAGGGGCCGTTTGTGGTCAAACGCAACAGCGCAACCAGCAGGCTTGGCTACCATCTGCACTTATGTTCAAGCATGCGTTTCTCGCGAAGGTTCCACATTTTTATCCACCTCCTGTACTTTCACTGTTACTTACATACGTAAAGTGAGTGGTTTGATCCATCTCACAAGGTGGGGGGGGGGGGGCTTGCGTCACCGAGATAGATCTAAAGGTTTCAGCTTTCGCATGAAAGCCTACTTACCAGGTTTCAAGAAGAAATTTTAGGCGAAGAACCCTGGAACAAACTTCAGCCCCCTATGTGTCGCTCCCGTCGATAGCACGAATAAAAGATCAGACTAATTACAGCGCACAAATGATATTTAACTAAATTATAAAGAAAGTAGCAACCAGTCGCGGAAACATAATTTATTTGTGCAAATCGATGTCGACTGATATCAGTCTATCATGATAGAAGTCTGCCAAGGACTGTACTTCTACTTATGACATGTATCGGGTAGAAAAATGCACAGATGATTACTGATATCAGTCGAATTCGATTTACAACAAGATAATTAAATTATGTTTCCGCGACTGGTTGCTACATTCTTTATAATTTTATATGCCACGGTCGCTGCACAGAAAGGGAACTTTATGGAGCCCAACATTCAAAAGATATCTAACCAGTCACTTTTTTTATTTCTTGCTGCTCCATGGTTGGATGGAAGGATGGGACAACGGGAAGTACCTTGTCAAGCATTTCACAGTCGATTACGGAATAGGTGTGTAAATGATCTCTGATAGAAACGTTATAGTCAAACAGAACCGCATGTACAAGTAATTCGTCTGTCAGTGTCTTAGTAGTCGCAGGTGCAAAGTCGCAGTTACCACATTCCTCACGATGTCGTGGTTTCCGCAGGCGTTGCTCGGCGATAGAGCGGTCGCACCCCGAGCGTGGAGCCTGCAGCTGTGAAGCCCTCACACGGTCCAGCCGGAGTCGTGATCAACGAGCGCCGTATACAGCGAGGGCCGAGACTCGGCGACTTCTATATTTAGCCTGCGAACCGAGTGCTGAAGACACGAGCGGGCCGACCTCTCGCCGCTGGGACGGTCAGAGACCGGCCGTGGCAGAGGACGACGCCTGCCCAGGCGCCACAACAGCCACCACCTACCGGCTCCCGCCTTGTCATCCCGCGGCTGTATTTGGCCTCTGACCTGGATTCGGCGCGGGTCCGACCAGCTCCGCGTGCGTTACGTCAGGCGTGCGAGCGCCATGCCCGCATATGGAAGTGTCTGCGGACACTTTCGCCGCCAGCCGACCTCCACAGAGGCGGCCGTTTTCCCACCATTAAGGCCGACGGGCATCCATTGAGAAGTCGCAGCTCCCGGCGAATTTAAAAGGTCGCCGTTCTTCTGGACACACTGATCGACCGTACCGGAAATCGTGAGAGCGCGGCCTCGGGCCGCGGCGCTGCGGTCTTGCCACCACGGGTCCTCACAACTGGAACGAGGGCAGAGGCGGCCTCGCCGAGCAAGCAGCACGCGCCGCCTGCGAATGCTGCGGTCCCGCGTTCGACTCCCGGTTACAGCTCCCGGTGTTTCTGGAGCGGAGCGGTCTGCAGTGGGATCCATCCTGCCTCGTGCAATGGAATAGGAAGCTCATAACGTCTAATCCTTAACTAGGAGCGCTACCCACGCGCATATTGCCATTGTGGTGTCAAATACTAAATTGTGAACTGCTTTTGGGGGAACTTTTAAGCATTTAACACTACGAGACAGTGTAGTATTCCATGTTTTAGACTTAAGCATTCCACGACTGTGTTCTAAACGCAGATGTTAACAATAAAGATCGACTTGATATATCTTATGCATTCTGGCTCGTACAGCGAAGAGCCGAAGAAACTGGTACACCGACCTAATATCGTGTAGGGGCCCCGCGAACACGCAGAAGTGCCACAACAGGACGTGGCACGGACTCGACTAATGTCTGAAGTAGTGCTGGAGGGAATTTATACCATGAATCCTGCAGGGCTGTTCATGGAGGGGATGGAGACCCCTTCTGAACAGCACGTTGCAAGGAAACCCACATATGCTCAATAATGTTCCTGTCTGAGGACTGTGCTGGCCAGCGGAAGTGTTTAAATTTAGAAGAGTGTTCCTGGAGCCACTCTGCAGCAGTTCTGGACGTGTGGAGTGTCGCATTGCCCCGCTGGCATTGCCCAAGTCCGTCGGAATGCACAATGACATGAACGGATGCAGGTGATCAGACTTTCAGAGTCGTGTCTAGACATATCAGGAGTTCAATATCACTCCAACTGCACACGCCCAACACCATTACAGAGCCTCCGCCAGCTTGAACGGTCCCCTGCTGACATGCAGGGTCCATGGATTCATACCTGTACACGTCCATCGGCGCGATAGACTTTAAAGCAAGACTCGTCCCACCAGGCAACATGTTTCGAGTCATACAGTCAAATGTCGGTATTGACGGGCCCAGGCGAGGCGTCAAGCTTTGTATCGTGCAGTCATCAAGGGCACACGAGTGGGCCTTCGGATCCAAAACCCCATGTCGATGATGTTTCGTTAAGTGCACGCTGACACTTGTTGATGGCCCATTATTGAAATTGCAGCAATTTGCGGAGGGGTTGCACGTTTGTCAAGGTGAACGATTCTCTTATCGATGTCGGAGATCTGATGTTTACCTGATTCCTGATATTCGCGGTACACTCGTAAAATGGTCGTACTGGAAAATCCCCACGTCATCGCCAGCTCGCAGATGCCGTGTCCCAACGCTCGTGCGCCGACTATAACACCACGTTCAAACTCACTTAAATCTTGATGACCTGGCATTGGAGCAGCAGTAACCGATCGAACAACTGCGCCAGATACTTGTCTTATAAAGGCGTTGCCGACCGCAGCGCCGTATTCTGCCTGTTTACATATCCCTGTATTTGAATACGCATGTCTGTACCAGCTTCTTTGGCGCATCAGCGTAAAATCTCCGATAGAAGAAATGAAAGGGTTCACTGGCAGCATGAAACATGTAGCAACACATAAATAAATTCAATTAAAACTATCTGAAGATGAACCTTTCACTCGGAACATGTAACAGCAATGAACAATAGGTCATCAATTTAATATTACACAGCGTGACATTGTTAAATAGTTAAGCACGCGAACTGAACGTTAAATAAAATTTCATTTCTCTAAATTCCAAAACACGACTGTGATGGCTACACTTTTAGTGACATAGCATTCTTGTGCACTGCATGGTACACATTTTATGATCTGAAGATGAACGTTTAGCGATCGAAAACGGTCAACAGAATTGTACTCCAGGAAAAAATATTGGAAATAAGAGCTCGTACGGTTCAAATGGTTCTAAGCGCTATATGGGACTTAATATCTGAGGTCATCAGTCCCATAGACTTAGAACTACGTAAACCTAACTAACCTAAGGACGTCACACACTTCCATGCCCCAGGCAGGATTCGAACCTACGACCGTAGCAGCAGCGTGGTTTCGGACTGAAGCGCCTAGAACCGCTCGGCCACAGCGGCCGGAGAGCTCGTACGGAAAGATATAGGCGTTCGGTCTTTCCGCGTTATACGGGATTGGAATAATAGAGAACTGTGAAGGTGGTTCGATGAACCCTCTGCCAGGAACTTATAAATGTGATTTGCAGAGCATCCAAGTAGATGTAGATGTAGATCGACGTTACGTTAATGTGATCGACGGCCGCGTCTTGATAGACAGTTTCCTTAACAGTACACCCTGATGAAGGCCATTCGACCCTCAAAGCTTTTCTTCTTTATGAAAATCCAGAAAACAGTCACTTTTCTTCTCTAACATTATACTTGTGGCATATAACTGATGAATTTCCTTGCGTCTGCCTCTTTCGTCACAGACGACTGGTCAATGTCCAGCGTTGTCCTGACGAACAACCTTCTGGAGACTTGGTTGTTAAGCATCCCCTATTTTCTTCTTATTTGCACATTCACTTGAAGATGGTCTTCCCCTCTTTCTCCTACTTACGTCCTTGTTCGTTTTGCACAGGGAATCAACTTTTTCAGCTTTGAACTGACAAGGTAGTCTCGCATTATTTTTGGGTATGACAAGAGAGCCCAGTCCCTGCTGAGCAATACCCATGCATTTACTACCGTCCTATCAAGGAAGTGAAAATATAGTCGATGGTAGTACTTCTTTGATCCGATGTTGATTCTGTATAATGCAATAAGTGACTCTGAAAGATCCAGTCCTCCCATAAACTTGTTGTAGAGAAGAATAATTGATGGACAATCAAATTCCTTGGCCTTATGATTCACCTTACTTAGTGTATCAATAGAGGAGACACTGATGGAACAGTCATCATTCTATCCGCCAGCCTGACTAGCGACAACACTCTTCTTCTTGCCATAACGTACGGTAGCACGCGTCACCTAAAAAGAAGAACAATTTGCTTACGAATGCCTAGGTTGCAAATTTGTAACGTTAAAAAGTAGGCTCACAAATTTTAGGAATAATGTCTATAATAATAACATTTTTATCTAGATGTACCTCAAAATTACCTCCATCACATAATATCTATTTAAAGTTGATAACTTACATTTTTCAAGATCTGAAGTAATAATGTTCAGGTAGTAGATTCTCACAGTGCAGTGTAGCTTCCTATACTTAGATTATGAATCTAATACTCACGGCAACTGTGAGAGAGTTTCTCGCAATGCAGATTCAGCAATGAACTGTAAACCTTACATATTTATCGAGTTTCTTTTTGGAGTGTTAAGACTGAAAATTCAACAAATTGTATTTTCCCCATTAGTATTTTATTTATTAAAAAATTGTGGTTTTGACTTAGTACAATATATGGGAAGAATTAGAGAGTAGATAAATTACAACGTACATCTACGTGTACATCTACATAGATACTCCGCAAGCCACCGTAAGGTGTGTGGCGGAGGGTAGCCTGTACCACTACTTGTCATTTGCCCTCCTGTTCGACTCGCAAATAGAGAGAGGGAAAAACGCCTATCTACATGCCTCCGTGTGAGCACTAATTTCTCGTATCTTATCTTTGTAGTCCTTATGCGCGATGCATTTTGGCAGCAGTAGAATCGTTCGGCAGTCAGCTTCAAATGCCGGTTGTCTAAATGTCCTCAATATAGTTTCTCGAAAAGAACGTCGTCTTATCTCCAGAGATTCTCATTTTAGTTCCCGAAGCATCTCTGTAACAACTTACGTGGTATTTGAATCTACCAGTAACAAATGTAGCAGCCTGTGTCTGAGTTGCTTCAATGTCTTCCTTCAATCTGACCTGGTCCAGATCCCAAACACTTGAGCAGTACTCAAGAATAGGTTGCACCAGCGTCTTATATGCGGTCTCCAGTGACAGGTGAACCATACGTTCCTAAAAGTCTTCCAATAAAGCGAAGTCGACTATTTGCCTTCCCTACCACAGTTTTCACATGCTCGTTCCACCTCTCATTGCTTTGCAACGTTACGCCCAGACATTTACTAAACTAAACTCCTCCCGAACAGGCCATGAAAGCCCAACAGTACCGACCGGCCGACGTGTTACCGTCAGCCCTTAGGCATCAAATGGCCCTGAGCACTATGGGACTCAACTGCTGAGGTCATTAGTCCCCTAGAACTTAGAACTAGTTAAACCTAACTAACCTAAGGACATCACAAACATCCATGCCCGAGGCAGGATTCGAACCTGCGACCGTAGCGGTCTTGCGGTTCCAGACTGCAGCGCCTTTAACCGCACGGCCACTTCGGCCGGCCCTTAGGCATCACTGGATGCGGATATGGAGGGGCAAGTGGTCAGCACACCGCTCTCCTGGCCGCATGTCACTTTCCGAGACCGCCCAGATATTAAACGACTTGAATGTGTGTAGCTGGACCCTAATAATACCGTATCCGAACATTACAGGTTTGTTCTTCCTACTCATTCGCATTAATGACAACTACGAGAGAAACATCTCAGTATAAACTACAGATCGGTTGTAATTGCCAACACAATAACACAGTTTTCTTATTAGACACACAATGCCTGCCAAAAAATTGAAGCATCAAGAAAACGTTAATGCAACTCCGTACACACACACACACACACACACACACACACACACACACACACACACACCATCAGCGAGTATGTAAATGATTAGAATTGCAATTCTCTGGACTGGTCAAACGGCACCACAGTGCACTAGTCTTGTTCATGTTAGTGATGTTATCAAGGCTGTAGGATATGTATGGGGCGTGATGTTCATTGACAACTGCGAGCGACTCGGAGATGACGCGTACGCGTGTGAAACAGCTTTACCAGTGCCTGAGAGTTTAAAAGGAGACTCCTCGTGGACCTCCATTCGGAAGGCTGGTCGAATCGTGTAGTATCTACGTAGATTTGTGGAGCATTCGGAAATGACTGCAACACCGATGTTGTCCTGCATGTGAAGAGCAGGGTGAGCGTACCCACCGTCAAGGTTCCGGTCGAAGATGTGTGCCCACCACAACGGAGGACAGCCGTACTGTCCACCGGCCACATCATAGCCCTCTCACATCTACGCCCACCATCTGAAAACAAGTCACGAACTCCGCGCAACGTTCTGTGCCATTCCGCACCACAGATCGAAGACTATCAGCAGCAGTAGCCGGGCTACGGAGTTACTGTCCTATGCGTGAGCTGCTGCCAGCACCACAAGACAGAAGGCCGCGACTGGGGTGCATGGACTGCCGAAGAGTGGGGTGGCACTGTGTTCACCGGCGTATCGCAGTTCTGCACTGTCCCGTACGACCATCGTCAGCTAGCATGGCGGCGATCTGCGGTGAGATCCCATTCGTCCGACGCTCTTACTCCTATCGCCATCGGCACGACTTCATTTCGGTGTCTCCTTCACGTCTGTTCACATTTTTTTTTCCGAGCAGATGATACATAGGCATGCTTTTGAAGCTCTGTCTTATAAGAGATTTATCTGCATTCTTATATCTTCATAGATTCAGCTACTATGGGAATATCGCCGGCAAAAGTCAAACAATCATTCTAGGATTATCCCCTTTTCTCTGAATTATGATTTTTAAATTCCTCCTCCTTCTGTTCTTTCTTTTCCATTTACTGATTACCTTTTCTAGTATGCAATCAAACAGTAGAGGGAACAATCCATGTCTTCGTCTTTGGAGGTGTCGCATAAAATTTAATTTTGCATTTAGTATTCGTTAGTGTGACTTTTGTGATTGCAACGGATTTATTAGCGACCACTGTATTCGTACAAATTTCACTTAACGATGATAAGCAAATAACATTGCGGTTTTTTCACTAATATTTTTTATAATCTAACTGACTAACAAGAAAAATAAAAATGCGGCAAGTGAAGCAGGCAAAAAGCAACAGAGCTACCTGAAAAACGAGACTGGCAGCGAGTGCAAGATAGCAAAGCAGTCATGGCTCGAAGGGAAGGCAATGCTGTAGAGACGTGATTGGCTATGGGAAGATAGGTGATGCGTATATGAAAATTAAAGACACTTTTGCAGAAAAGAGAAGCACCCGAACTAATATCGAGAGCGCAGATGACAAGCTCGTAATAAGCTGCAAGCAATATACATGGGATCTGTATAAGTGAAACAAAGTTGGAGAGAACGTTAGAAAGAGAAGAGGAAGTAAATGAAGATGACATGAGATATATGGTACTGTGAGAAGAATTTGACAGAGATGTGAAAGACATAAGTCGAGGTGTCGCCCGCAGTAAACGACTGCAAGAAATGTAAGGTCGAGTGCTCATCAGTCTTGTTATGTACTAAATATGTTAGATAAGTAAGTGCGCTTTGGTTACAAGTTTGATACAATTGTATAGAAACATCCCTACAACCGGTATAGCATAATGTTGTGTCTATACATTCTAAAATGTTTACGACGATTTAATATGTCTGTTACACTTCACGACTTGTTACACTGCAATAGGTTGTCATGATCGTGCAGAGTATATGCACTGCCCGACAAAAAAAGTGAAGCATAAAGGGTGGAGAAAACTGACACATCTCCGCCCTCTGGCCCGGATGCATGCACTTATTCGGTTGGGAAGAGTGTCATAAAATGGTTGTGTTTTCCATTGGCCCACAATTGTTGTAGCTGGTTCCTTGATATCCTACATGCTTCCACTGGGATGGAGTTGTTGTCCAATCTGCCCCCCCTCGCCCCCCCCCCCAGATCCCCAGATCTGTTGTGGACAGATCTGGGGATCTGGCTAGCCACAGGAATGCGAATGAGTAGGAAGAACAAAACTGTAATGTTTGGATACAGTATTACTAGGGTCCAGCTAGACACATTCAAGTCGTTTAAATATCTGGGCGGTCTCGGAAACTGACATGCGGCCAGGAGAGCGGTGTGCTGACCACATGCCCCTCCATATCCACAGAAATTTCATAGAGACATTCGTCGTGCAGGAAGAACATTTTCCTGGCACCATGACACTTTCGCACACATGAGGCGTACGATGGCCATGGGTACCATTGTGTCATCAGAGTTTTCTCAGTCAAAGCCAGCCGCTTCGGGTTCCGCTGGATAGGTCAGGAGTCCACTACACGCAGCAAGCCGCTACACGGGTAGCAGGGGTTGTGTGGCTTGGACTGGGCGGTTTTTTAGTTTAGATGGCCTCGGGCAAGTACAGAAAGACAACAGCCTCAAAGGGTGCGGGGCAAAGTCAGGACATGCCGGGACCAAGCAGCAATCGGTATTGTAATTGTAAACTGTCGAAGCTGCATTGGTAGAGTACCGGAACTTCAAGCGCTGATAGAAAGCACCGAAGCTGAAATCGTTATAGGTACAGAAAGCTGGCTGAAGCCAGAGATAAATTCTACCGAAATTTTTACAAAGACACAGACGGTGTTTAGAAAGGATAGATTGCATGCAACCGGTGGTGGCGTGTTTGTCGCTATTAGTAGTAGTTTATCCTGTAGTGAAATAGAAGTGGACAGTTCCTGTGAATTATTATGGGTGGAGGTTACACTCAACAACCGAGCTAGGTTAATAGTTGGCTCCTTTTACCGACCCCCCGACTCAGCAGCATTAGTGGCAGAACAACTGAGAGAAAATTTGGAATACATTCCACATAAATTTTCTCAGCATGTTATAGTCTTAGGTGGAGATTTCAATTTACCAGATATAGACTGGGACATTCAGATGTTTAGGACGCGTGGTAGGAACAGAGCATCGAGTGACATTATACTGAGTGCACTATCCGAAAATTACCTCGAGCAATTAAATAGAGAACAGACTCGTGGAGATAACATCTTGCACCTACTGGTAACAAACAGACCCGAACTTTTCGACTCTGTAAGTGCAGAACAGGGAATCAGTGATCATAAGGCAGTTGCAGCATCCCTGAATATGGAAGTTAATAGGAATATAAAAAAAGGAAGGAAGGTTTATATGTTTAGCAAGAGTAATAGAAGGCAGATTTCAGACTACCTAACGAATCAAAACGAAAATTTATGTTCCGACACTGACAATGTTGAGTGTTTATGGAAAAAGTTCAAGGCAATCGTAAAATGCGTTTTAGACAGGTACGTGCCGAGTAAAACTGTGAGGGACGGGAAAAACCCACCGTGGTTCAACAACAAAGTTAGGAAAATACTGCGAAAGCAAAGAGAGCTTCACTCCAAGTTTAAACGCAGCCAAAACCTCTCAGACAAACAGAAGCTAAACGATGTCAAAGTTAACGTAAAGAGGGCTATGCGTGAAGCGTTCAGTGAATTCGAAAGTAAAATTCTATGTACCGACTTGACAGAAAATCCTAGGAAGTTCTGGTCTTACGTTAAATCAGTAAATGGCTCGAAACAGCATATCCAGACACTCCGGGATGATGATGGCATTGAAACAGAGAATGACACGCGTAAAGCTGAAATACTAAACACCTTTTTCCAAAGCTGTTTCACAGAGGAAGACGGCACTGCAGTTCCTTCTCTAAATCCTCGCACAAACGAAAAAATGGCTGACATCGAAATAAGTGTCCAAGGAATAGAAAAGCAACTGGAATCACTCAACAGAGGAAAGTCCACTGGACCTGACGGGATACCAATTCGATTCTACACAGAGTACGCGAAAGAACTTGCCCCCCTTCTAACAGCCGTGTACCGCAAGTCTCTAGAGGAACGGAAGGTTCCAAATGACTGGAAAAGAGCACAGGTAGTCCTAGTCTTCAAGGAGGGTCGTCGAGCAGATGCGCAAAACTATAGACCTATAGCTCTGACGTCGATCTGTTGTAGAATTTTAGAACATGTGTTTTGCTCGCGTATCATGTCGCCCAGAATCTACTCTGTAGGAATGAACATGGATTCCGGAAACAGCGATCGTGTGAGACCCAACTCGCTTTATTTGTTCATGAGACCCAGAAAATATTAGATACAGGCTCCCAGGTAGATGCTATTTTCCTTGACTTCCGGAAGGCGTTCGATACAGTTCCGCACTGTCGCCTGATAAACAGAGTAAGAGCATACGGAATATCAGACCAGCTGTGTGGCTGGAGTGAAGAGTTTTTAGCAAACAGAACACAGCATGTTTTTATCAATGGAGAGACGTCTACAGACGTTAAGGTAAGTTCTGGCGTGCCACAGGGGAGTGTTATGGGACCATTGCTTTTCACAATATATAAAAATGACCTAGTAGATAGTGTTGGAAGTTCCATGCGGCTTTTCGCGGATGATGCTGTAGTATACAGAGAAGTTGCAGCATTAGGAAATTGTAGCGAAATGCAGGAAGATCTGCAGCGGATAGGCACTTGGTGCAGGGAGTGGCAACTGACCCTTAACATAGATAAATGTAATGTATTGCGAATACATAGAAAGAAGGATCCTTTATTGTATGATTATATGATAGCGGAACAAACACTGGTAGCAGTTACTTCTGTAAAATATCTGGGAGTATGCATGCGGAATGATTTGAAGTGGAATGATCACATAAAATTAATTGTTGGTAAGGTGGGTATCAGGTTGAGATTCATTGGGAGAGTCCTTAGAAAATGTAGTCCATCAACAAAGGAGGTGGCTTACAAAACACTCGTTCGACCTATACTCGAGTATTGCTCATCAGTGTGCGATCCGTGCCAGATCAGGTTGACGGAGGAGATAGAGAAGATCCAAAGAAGAGCGGCGCGTTTCGTGACAGGGTTATTTGGTAACCGTGATAGCGTTACGGAGATGTTTAGCAAACTCAAGTGGCAGACTCTGCAAGAGAGGCGCTCTGCATCGCGGTGTAGTTTGCTCGCCAGGTTTCGAGAGGGTGCGTTTCTGGATGAGGTATCGAATATATTGCTTCCCCCTACTTACACCTCCCGAGGAGATCACGAATGTAAAATTAGAGAGATTCGAGCGCGCACGGAGGCTTTCAGACAGTCGTTCTTCCCGCAAACCATACGCGACTGGAACAGAAAAGGGAGGTAATGACAGTGGCACGTAAAGTGTCCTCCGCCACACACCGTTGGGTGGCTTGCGGAGTATAAATGTAGATGTAGAATATATGGAAACTGATAATAGAAGATCAGAAGACAAAAAAAATTCTTTAACTATTTTATATTCCGGGTAACCGCAGCTGTTGAAAGGCATGGTGTTAAGAAGAACTCCCCATACAGCTGGTAAAATTGTTGTTTATTAAAACACGATAGGTTACGCGGCTATAAACCGCAGGTGAACAACGTTAAAAGTTCATATGCACACCCATCGCTCCTAGTAAAAAATTTCGTTTACGGATGAAGATTTCTTGTTATGCTATTACCTGAATAGTAAATTTTGACTAGGAGCCATGGATATGTCTATAATCTTCTAACGCTGTTCACCTGATGATGCCACTTAAAGCCGTGAAAGCGGCTGTGTTTGAAAAAAGATCTACAAACTTTAAATATCTAGATGAAATAATACAACCGAATGCTTTGGACAAAGGAGATATTTAGCACGGGCAAGGAAAATGAAGCGGCTTTTCAATAAACAAAAAACTTGTATGACAAAAAAATCTTTATCCTTAAACGAAAAATTCCAGCACTACAACACAGCCACTAGACCAACAAGACATAATGATTCAGAATGGCCTTCGTTAAATACAAGCAAACAATTAGAGAAAATAGAAATAAATGAAAGGATAATATTCAGGAAAATCTTGGAACCAAAATGCGACAATAGTAAATGGAAATTAAGAAGTAATAAAAAAGTTGATGGAAGAATGGAACGAGTATTATATACAATGAGTAAGAGAAGTGATGCATTCTGTGGCCACCTAAAAAGGCTTGATGAGAAAAGAATGAAAAAAATAATTTTCAACTTTTTTGGCAGAAATCCGGAAACAACAACGACTTGGATCAAAGAAGGTTACGCCGACTAGAGGGAAACGGAAAAAACGGAGGAAGAAAACGTTTTGAAAAGTTCATAGAAAAATTCAGACGTTTGAAGGACTTGCAAGAGAAAACAGAAAAAGATAGGTGCACTATGGACAGAAGAAAGAGGAAAACAACGCACAGAAAGAAGGAAAACTACTGGAATGAAAGAAAGGAGAAAAGGAAGAGGACATACGTTATATCATGAGGTCCTGATTTGCCCAAACTGCTCGTAATAATAATAAAAAAAAATATCAGTGAATGGTAGTGCCGACCGATGTGGACGAGCGGTTCTAGGCGCTTCAGTCCGAAACTACGCGGCTGCTACGGTCGCAGGTTCGAATCCTACCTCGAGCATGGATGTGTGTGATGTCCTTAGGTTAGTTAAGTTTAAGTAGTTCTAAGTCTAGGGGACTGATGACCTCAGATGTTAAGTCCCGCCGGCCGGAGTGGCCGTGCGGTTCTAGGCGCTACAGTCTGGAGCCGAGCGACCGCTCCGGTCGCAGGTTCGAATCCTGCCTCGGGCATGGATGTGTGTGATGTCCTTAGGTTAGTTAGGTTTAATTAGTTCTAAGTTCTAGGCGACTGATGACCTCAGAAGTTAAGCCGCATAGTGCTCAGAGCGATTTTTTTGTTAAGTCCCATAATGCTTAGAGCCATTTGAACCGTTTGATGGTAAGTGATTCACAACATATAAGAACGATAGCTGGAAGTGGCGTAATTTTATTCTCGGTGGGCACCCCACGTGAAGGATACGTCCGGTGAGCGTTGTGCCGCAGCTCCCTTTCAGAGCGTGGCGAGGTACGAACTGCCTGTAGCCAGGGGCCACAGCGCCTCAGTATGCGCCAGTAGCTGCAGCACCGGCAGCGTTTCTTGCGGCCTCCGTGTTTTTTATTGTTTCCTGTTTAGGCACGAGGCCCGTGCGGACCCCTGAACAATACGCCAAGTGTCGCCCAAGCCCAGTCGCCGCCGGAATCTCAACAGCGACGGCTGAACCAGCTCAGCCACTTCTCAGGTCGAGCGCCGCGACACTCCCTGCAGTTACAATGTGCTAAGCTCGTGGCCAGGCACTAGTGTTTGCTGCAAAGTGACGATGAGGGGTTCTTGAAGTATGTCGAAGGTGCGACGCTGTCGTATTTCATTCGCGTGGAACACTGTCGACATCAGGTACTCTCCAACAGATGCAGGCTTCTAACGAGCCCCGCATTCCTTTAATTATCCACGGCGTACGGAACACTGAATTAATACCGTATTTTAATATGGATGACATACTGTCACTAGTGAAGCCGAAACTGAATCAGTTGTTTAAAATACTTACTGTTACAGTCTCAGTTGCAATTTGACACACACTTCATAACTATTGTCGATCACATTTAATGATCAACTTCATACTTGATTAATTACGAGTTGCGAGAAGTCAGGTTCTTTAAAAAGAACATAATCATAAGGTGTAACATAAAAGGAACACCCCTACGGTACATTTAAGACAATATACAGACAGTAAAATTCTTAATGCCATGGAATGTTATTACAGACTGTCATCCTGTTTCTTTTATGTTACAGCTTATGACTATGTTCTCATTAAAGAATTTGACTTCTCGTGATTAATCAGATTTGAGGATGACAATTGAATGTGATGAAAACTACCCTTAACAAAATAATTAAAGCGGAACTTTTTTCAATCACGGCATGTTTTCCCGTTGCGACGCAGAAGTTCGAAATATGGCTCACAGGTACCTACCACCTTCCTCTATAACGGTGTGAAAGCGTGGTGCCCTCCAAAGTCACCCTTGGAGTCGGTGACGCTTCGAACAGCAAGGTGTTGAAACATGCGATGAAAAGGCCAGAGGTCAGAAGTTCACGTGAAGTGTAAGGTGGGTTATTGATGTCACATTGGTACCTAATTTCGCCGCAGTTCTGCCAACTTCACCGTGGATGTGCCGCGCGATCGAAGATCCTCGTACCGCCCTCCCTTACCGTTGAGGTGACCTGACCCGTTTGGAGCGTTCTTCAATTGTACTAGATACCGTTTAAAACCATTCGACGATATTTGAACGTGACAGAAGCAGAAAGCGGTCTTTATGCTCTTTCAGATCTCCTAGCTTGCATTTTTCGTGAATCTCTCGCGCAGGACAAAGTACCAAGCGATTGGAGAAAAGGGCAGTTGACTACACTACATAAGAAGGGTAAAAGTACGGACCCGCGAAATTACGGACCAATATCTCTAACTTCGGTTTGCTGCAGAATCCAAACCTTCTTGAAACTGAGAAGCTTATATACACGAATCAGCATGGTATTAGGAAGCATCGCTCGTGCGAAACTCAGCGTGCCCTTTTCTCAAATGATATATTGCGAACAACTGATGAACGGCAAGAGGTAGACTCCATATTTATGATGATGATAATGATGATGAAGTCCCATATTCCGAGGAGGGTAGGGGACGATGCGGGAGACCGCTGTACTAGGCAAGGTCCTAGTGGAGGTGGTTTGCCAGTACCTTCCTCCGACCGTAATGGGGATGAATGATGATGAAGACGACACAACACACAGTCATCTCGAGGCAGGAAAAATCCCTGACCCCGCCAGGAATCGAACCCGGCATCCCGTGCGCGGGAAGCGAGAACGCTACTGCAAGACCACGAGCTGCGGACTCCATATTTATAGATTTCTGGAAAGCATTTCACACAGTGTTCCATTGCAGGCTGTCAACGAAGGTACAAGCATATGGAATAAGTTCCTTAGTGGTTCCACCCTATACACCAAAGCAGAAATTGCAGTTGTGGTACACTCCAAAGGGTCACACCACGTTCTATAGGGTTGCAGCCCCAGGACACCCTTGCTGGAGGGTTGAATCATCCATGGTTGTGGGAGGGAGGAGGGGTCGGGAGTGTTAAAAGATGTCGTTCTTCTGCACATCGCACTGCAAGCTGTCTTTTTCGACAGCGAAAGTTGTGTTTCGATACCCTCTCCTATCGATTCTGAGCGGCTGTGTGTCTGAAATGTTTTCCTGGACCACCCATGAGGAAACCACGTGATTTCAACGCTGAGCGTGGCTCCTCACACCTCCATTGGAGACCCGTCAAGGGAAGGGGTGGTGAGATGTGGGTAAGGGAGGGCGGTGGAGGACCTACCAATCATGTAACACATCCACGGTGGCGTTGCGCAGAACTGGGTGAAATTAGGTACCAATGTGACACCATTAACCGACTTTACACCTGACGTGAAATTTTGAGCTCTGGTCTTTTCTTTGCACGTGTCAACACCTTACACGTAGCCGAGTCCAAGGTTGATGTCGCAGGACGCCTCGCTTTTGCACCATTAGAGAAGAAGGTTGTAGGCACGTTTGAGCCAAATTTCAAACTTACGCGTCACAGTGGGAGAGTTTAAAAAAGTGACTCTTTAATTGTTTTGCGCAATTCGGTTATGAAGTGTGACCACCTGTCAAAAGTCTGAATAACCATGTTGTGCAGCGCACACCGCTGCGTGATGTGCAGGAAGAGAGTCAGTAAGGCTCTGGAAGGTATCAACACGGACGTGGTGCCACGCCGATTCCAGTGCTGTGTAAAGCTGCGTTAGGTTTCTCAGTTGGGGAGCCATAGATCCATGGCGCGAACAGCTCCGTCGAGGTGGTCCCACAGGTTCTCGTTTGGGTTTAAATCCGGGGAGTCTGATGACCTGGGGTGTACGGTAAACTCATCCCGATGCTCTGCGAACCACACTTGTTAACTGCGAGCTGTGTGACACATTGCATTGTCCTGCTGGCAGATGCAGTCTTGCCTAGGAAAAACCAACTCCGTGCTCCCCAACGACAGATGCATACTTTTATTGATTCATTTTAACTTCTAGAGTAACGTGATCAGCCAGGGAATGCCACGAAAACATTCCTCAGACCATAATGCTTCCTGCTCCGGCCTGGACGTTTCCAGACGTTTCACGCCATACACGCAAATGGCGGTCTGTCATCTGATAAGGCCACCTGTCGCCACTCAATGGACTTCGAGTTGCAGTATTGGCGTGCAAATTCCAGTCTTTGTCGTCGATGAACAGCATCCCGCTTTGGTGCATGAACTGGGCGCCTGTTGCCGTTGCTCATACGCAGCGACGTCCGCTGAATGGTCGTTCAGGATACACTGCTGGTAGCCCCACGGTTCATCTGGGCGATCAGTTGCTCAACAGTTTCACGACTATTCTACCGAACACATAACAGCAGCCGTCGTTCACCTGTCATCTGAGGTCCGTGGCGCATCCCAGTAGCCCTGGCGCCAGTTTTGGATAGCGCCATTTTGCCGTGACAGTATACTTTAACCACAGTGGCATGCGAACAGTTTAAAAACTTAGCCGTTTTGGAAATGCTTCCACAGTTGGCCCGAAAGCCAATGATCATGCCTTTTTGAACTTCCGACAAATCACTCCATTTCTGCGTTACTACAAGGACTGCACTGAAACTTTCCTGGCAGATTAAAACTGTGTGCCGGATCGAGACTCCAATTGGGGAGCTGAGCTACCCAAGCACGACTCACACCCCGCCCTCACAGCTATAAGGACGGGCCGTGAATCGTGCTTCGGTAGCTCAAATGGTAGAGGACTTGCCCGCGAAAGGCAAAGGTCCCGAGTTCGAGTCTCGTTCCGGCACGCAGTTTTAATCTACCAAGAAAGTTTCATAACAGCGCACACTCCGCTGCAGAGCGAAAATCTCATTCTAAGGACTACACTGTTGTCCATGTCCCCTCCGACACACTTTCTATACCTTCCACCACTACTGCTGCCACCTGGAGTCTACGAGTGGTTACTGCACGTTGACGCTGAATATAGGCGGTGGTCACATTAATGAGACCAGACCGTGTGATTGTAAGTGAAACTGTTTTCTAAAAAGAAATCCCATATTTACCTGGTATGCGTCGTCTTTTCCTTGAGAATGCGCTAGGCTACAGCATGGAAAGAATGTCGCTGCACTCACGTTGATGTGACTGAACCGTGTTATTGTCAGACTGTCATCATACAAGAAATACCATATTTATTTCGTACGTGTCGTATTTTTCTTGGGGTTGCGCTAGGCTAAGGCTTGGGAAGAACGTTGCTGTACTGTCTGCTTTTTATTAGGCTGAAAAGGCTTGGGCCCTCATTTACCGGTGGATTCAGATACAACAATGTACATGTCATATCTTTTTTTCAGAGAAATACGAAGTGTTTTTATTCTGGTTGCAGATAATCTCGGTCTCAACTCTGAATCTTAAAACACGTACGGATGCCACCACGAAAAACTACGAAGTTGAATATAATTTTTCTTAAAGTGCACGCAATCAACGCCGAGATCAGCGCATTTATTACTGATGGATGCCAGCACTTTCACTGCATCATTATCTCACTGCTTCGCATGCCCTCTCGGCTAGCTATCGCCACCTCTTAGGAGTCTCACCATCTTCTACAACCCTCAAAATATTCAGATTCGCAGATCGAAAATTCCTGTAAGGCTGCATGAAAAGTAGTTATCTATTGCAAACAGGCCACCTTTTCTACACATGTACATCACCGTTTTCTTTCAAAAGTGCCAATAGTGTCATGTAAACATTAGACTTCCGGCTCATTCGCTGTGTCACATTTTTATTCAAGTGAACGCAAACACATCATGAAGACGACACTTGACAAACGTGAAATTGGCGTGAAATGTACTACATGCTCGGATACGCAAACGCGTAGAATTTCTGTTCAGCCACAAAAAATAGGTAAGAGTAACACCTTCTATATTCTGATCTTAGAAAAGATTACGCGGTGAATTCGTCGTTCAGAAATCGCATTCTACTATTGTGAGAAGATTGCCTCGTGCCTCACGTAGGAAACACAAACGTCTCCCAGCACGTGTCAACGTTCGACAGCTACGGGATCGTGGCCTATCGATACTGCGGTTTATGGAGACTGCGATACAGCCGATCGCGCTGCCCAGGAGCCCACGGCTGCGGTGCGAATACAGAATCGATGGGTTCAGGATGGTCACGCTTAACACCACGCAAAATCTAACAGGGGGACCATCAAACCTGTTAGTCATGGATTTTCATGAGTCTTCAGTGCATTGTAGAGGAACTTGTCTCGAGTATCTGGCTAGCGGTTTTTCATACGACAGCCTCCTATTTTCCGAAAAAGTCGACGTTGTAGTGTAACATTAACAATAATTATTATGAATAGCAGCCAACTGCACTGCTCTTTAAATGGTTATTAGGCCATTCACAATGAGCCCATTTCGGCATATTACCATCATCACGTGCTCCTACATGTAATATCTTTGCTACAATGTCCTGTATTTTATAATTATTAGCTTCTCCTTTCTCTAGTTCTAAGTAAAGAAGGGAAAGCAGAAAGGTGGAATGAGTATATAGTGGGTCTACACAAGGGCGATGTACTTGAGGACAGTGTTATGGAAATGGAAGAGGACGTCGATGAAGATAAAATGGGAAATATGGTACTGCGTGAAGAGTTTGACAGAGCACTGAAACACCTAAGTCGAAACAGGCCCCGGGAGTAGACGGCATTCCATTAGAACTGCTGACAGCCTTGGGAGAGCCAGCCCAGACAAAACGCTTCCATCTGGCGAGCAACATGTACGAGACAGGCGAAATACCTTCAGACTTCAATAAGAATATAATAATTCCAGCCCCAACGAAAGCAGATGTTGATAGGTGTGAAAATTACCGAACTATCAGTTTAATAAGTCACGGTTGCAAAATACTAACACGAATTCTATACAGACGAATGGAAAAACTGGTGGAAGCCGACCTTGGGGAAGATCAACTTCGGATTCCGTAGAAATGTTGGAACACGTGAGGCGATACTGACCCTACGACTTATCTTACAAGAAAGATTAAGGAAAGGCAAACCTACGTTTCTAGCATTTGTAGACTTAGAGAAAGCTTTTGACAATGTTGACTGGAATACTCTCTTTCAAATTCTGAAGGTGGTAGAGGTCAAATGCAGGAAGCGAAAAGCAATTTACAATTTGTACAGAAACCAGATGGCAGTTATAAGAGTCGAGGGGCATGTAAGAGAAGCAGTGGTTGTGAAGGGAGTGAAACAGGGTTGTAGCCTAGCCCCGACGTTATTCAATCTGTATATTGAGCAAGCAGTAAAGCAAACAAAAGAAAAATTTGGAGTAGGAATTAAAATCCATCGAGAAGAAATAAAAACTTTGAGGTTCGCTGATAATATTGTAGTTCTGTCGGAGACAGCAAAGGACCTGGAAGAGCATTTGAACGGAATGGACACTGTCTTGAAAGGAGGATATAAGATGAACATCAACAAAAGCAAAACATGGATAATGGAATGTAGTCTAATTAAATCAGGCTCTGCCTGGGCGTTTGTTTTGTCCTCATCATTTCATCATCATCATCATCACCATCATCATCATTTGTGATAGTGGTTAGATTCGAATGTGAAAAAATTGGGCTGCTTGGAAACTGGGACTTTGTACGGGCACTAATGACGGCGCAGTTGAGCGTCCCAGAAACCAAACCTCATCATCAAGGGAGCGGTGAAACCCAGTGCTGGCACATAATATACTCCCCTCGAAGACTACCAAGAGGCCTGAAGAGCTTAACGTCCCCATCTGACGGACGGATCACCAACAACACTCCATGAGGCACTTTAAATAGGTTTGGAGCTGAGTCCAGGATATGTGCGTAAAGACGGGTGATTAGGGTCTTCAAGCCACCACCCTTCCTATCCCCACTATCGTAAAGGCAAAGAGAAAATTGTCAACAGCGCGCGGCGTAACCGAACATTCACCCATCCAAGTACTGGCCACGCCAGACGGTGCTAACTTAGGTCATCTGACGCGAACCACCTCGGCACGACCACTGACATCAATAACACTTCAAACAATCATTTGAACCACGGACTACACACTGGACAACAAACGAGTACAAGCTAAGTATATCCACAGGAGTTGTGGATGTGAGATTCTACATTTTCAGCGAGGGCTCCAGTCAACCCCAATCAAAATAAACAATAGGCAAATATCAGTCAGTAGTTAAACAAAGCATAAAAGCACGTTTTTCCGCTTAATCTTGGTTATTTTTACATCGACTATACGTACAAACAACTTAATACATAGATGACACATTTAGAAAAGGAAAAGAAACCGATGGAGGAAACAGCTGTCTGAATATGGAGAGTTGAATATCAAGCGCTCAGGTGACAAGCCACTTCTAACCAGAGAATGAGAGGTTCAACTGGCCTCTTCTAAGAGTAGTCAATCCCATTTTTCTCTGGTGTTTCGGCAAATATTGGCAATTTTATTTTTGCAATGTGCAGCTGGAATCAGCGCAAACAAATACTGCTGATACATATTTTATGCGACTCCCAGTACCAATGGAAGGAATCGCTACAAACAAAATGATTTGAAAGCGAAGTTTTAGGTGCCGTTTTATTAGAGAGATCCCAGTGTGATCAAGTGCGATATTAGTCTTATCGACATGTTTTCACAGGAGCAGTAAAAAACGAAGAACAACAGGTACTCCAGCAGCAACTACATAGCGCTGCCACTTGCTGTCTACAGCCGCCATGCAGTACCACTACTCAGTCGCTGCTGGGCTACGGGTCATTCTTCCTGTTTTCCTGTCCCAGTTAATATATGTTGACAATAATAATATTGCAGTAGGCTAATATGACTACACTCGAGGGAATGGGTTAGTAAACTTCCTCTTTAAAAAATCATTTCTTTTTTAATGGAAAACAAAACTAGCTTTCCATCGGCACTGGGCGTCACATGAACCATATGCTGAGCAGTATTTGTTTGGGCCGACACATCTACGTATTTTCCGAAACACCAGACAAACTGCGCATGGCGATTCTTAGGGGAGACATCCTGTATAGACGGTCTGTACAAAGGAAATAAACTTGAAGACATTACAGTGCAAATGAAGCTGAAGTAGATGATGAATTAGAAGATGCTGTGAGAAGAATATGGCAGAGCGTTGCAGACTTAACTCGAAACAACAAACTTGGAGCAAGAGACATTCCATCAGAATGGTTGAGATCGTTGGGGAGCAGCTATAACGCCAAAACTGTTTCAACTTTCATGCAAGATATACGAGACAAGCGAAATACCTTCGTACTTCAAGAAGAATATGGTAATCTCAATTCCAAAAAAAGGCAGGTATTGACAGGTGTGAACATTACATAATCATTAAGGTGATAAATTATGGTTGCAAAATAATGACACAAATTATTTTCAGAAGAATGGAAAGACCGTCAGAAGCTGCCCTCGGGGAAAATTAATGTGGATTCCTGATTCCGAGTCAGTATTGCAATACTGACCCTATGCCTGATATTACAAGAGAGGTTGAAGAACTCGGAAATCTGCATTGTGTCAACGGTAATCCCAGAGTAGTTCACCGTGTACTAGGATCAACTTTGACTAGCAGAACGGATTTCGACTTACAGATAACAAGATGAAAAGAGGTACATAACAAAGAAGTTGCTGTTGACACTCCCAGACTAATGAAATTTAAAATCCTTTTCCGATTTCAAAGGTTTCGAAAGCAACGAGTGCAAAGAATAATTACTTGGAATGTAAGTACTCCTCTGGTCTCCCAGCAATAGGCCAGAGAAAAACATAGCGAAAATACAAAGTTATTAGAAATGGTTGAAGCAATTTCAGTAATTCACTTAGCTATATTAATCGACATATAGTCACAATGTCAGCACTCATATAGACACACTCAAAAAGCTGTGTACTGTTGCAGACATCTACCACAAGAGCGCAGCAGTGAGCAGTTAGGCAAGATGGCGACAGGCGCCAAGAAAGCGTATGTTGTGCTGAAATGCTTTCACGTCAGTCTGCCGTAACAGTGCAATGGTACTTCAGAACGAAGTTCAACAAAGATGCCCCAGCTGCCAACTCAATTTGGCGATGGAAGCGCAGTTTAAAGCTCCAGGATGCCTCTGCAGAGGGAAATCAATGGGTTGGCCTGCAGTGAGTGAACAAATGGTTGACTGCCTGCAGGACAAGATTCTCACGTAGCCCACAGAAGTCGACGGACAGAGCAAGCAGAGACAGCTGTCAAGAGAAAAATAGCATACATGAAAACCGACTACAGTCGACCTACGTCTCCAATGTACATCCTAGGAGAAACTGTTTTTGTTATTGTGGTCTTCAGTCCAGACACTGGTTTGATGCAGCTCTCCATGCTACTCTATCCTGTGCAAGCTTCTTCATCTCCCAGTACCTACTGCAACCTACTTTCTTCTCAATCTGCTTAGTGTATTCATCTCTTGGTCTCCCCCTACGATTTTTACCCTCCACGCTGCCCTCCAATGCTAAATTTGTGATCCCTTGATGCCTCAGAACGTGTCCTACCAACCGATCCCTTCTTCTTGTCAAGTTGTGCCACAAACTCCTCTTCTCCCCATTTCTATTCAATACCTCCTCATTAGTTATGTGATCTACCCATCTAATCTTCAGCATTCTTCAGAAGCACCACATTTCGAAAGCTTCTATTCTCTTCTTGTCTAAACTATTTATCGTCCATGTTTCACTTCCATACATGGCTATAATCCACACAAAAACTTTCAGAAGCGACTTCCTGACATTTAAATCTACACTCGATGTTAACAATTTTCTCGTCTTCAGAAACGCTTTCTTTGCCATTGCCAGTCTACGTTTTATATCCTCTCTACTTCGACCATCATCAGTTATTTTGCTCCCCAAACAGCAAAACTCTTATACTACTTTAAGTACCCGGCCGGCATCGAACCCGGGACCCCCTGTTCCAGAGGCAGCAACGCTACCCACTAGACCATGGGCTACAGATTCCCTCACCCTTCTGTCATCTCTGCAATACGAACACGACACTACAGTACACACACGTCATTACAGTCAGCCACACTTAACACACGCTTGAGCACAGAGCTCTGACACTGCCTGCGCGCGGCCAGCCGAGGTGGCCGAGAGGTTCTAGGCGCTACAGTGTGGAACTGCGCGACCGCTACGGTAGCAGGTTCGAATCCTGCCTCGGGCATGGACGTGTGTGATGTCCTTAGGTTAGTTAGGTTTAAGTAGTTCTACGACCTAGGGGACTGATGACCTAGGAAGTTAAGTGCCATAGTGCGCAGAGTCATTTGAACCCTTTTGAACTGCCTGCGCGCGAAGGATAGGAAACACCATTCTAATTAGGCAGTCGAACCTGACCTTCCATATCTGCCAGCCATTCAATGTAAAACAAATACTTCCCGTAGTCTTTGTTTGTTCCTGTTGTAAACGTAAACAACAACAGATTGATGCGCTGAACAACTTTCATATATTGCTGCCTCAGAGGGTCAGTGATCCCAAATTCACCCTAAGCAGAAACAACGTAGCGCCGTTTTGTAATTATACACGCAACCGTCGTCTGAACACAAAAAGCAGTCCACGCCGAGTCCTGCTGCCAAAACCGGCCTCTCTTCAGCCGCGACTGCTGCTGTTGTTCTAGGGCCAGTGCCGTGATTCCCATGGCTTTAGAATTAGACATGTCTTATGATTCAGACTAAGTGCTCTGTGAATTTGAACTATGTTGATGACTTAATGATACAGATAGTTGACTGCATCCAAATACCACTGAGAAACCATCACAAATTGCCAGACCTGGTCGCACGCAAATTGTGTTTATAATGTAGTAATTGAGCTGGGCTGAAAGGAGTGGGAAACGATAAGATATACAAAAGCAAAATTTATTAGAAAAATGACAAAATCAAATTTAACTTAATGTTGTCGTGACGAAAATGAAACTATTGCATTGGATGAGGTTACAAAACTGTAATTGGATTTCGTCTAGGTAAGGTATTAGGAAAAGTTATTGATATATCTTTAATCGATGTTTACTTAATTGTAACTGAAACATCGAGTTGTCAGAACAAGTTATTTTTAACCTCTTTCTTTGACTGAAATACGTCACTTGCTAAAAAGACTTTTGAAAAGAAACTGGAAAAATTAAGATGAACAGTGTTCTCATATCAGATTCTGCAGTATTATTTGTTGGAAAACCCATCCTCCACGAGATCTATTATGTTACTGCGAATAACAGGTAGTTCTGACTTTCAATGCATAATAGTAGACCTGGAGATAATTTACTGAAGGGAAAATAAATGTGAAAACATAAGTACGCGGAGAAAGATTATAAAGTGAATACGGGGAAGAAGATCAGTATGAATGTGAAGTAAGTTTGTATTGAAACGGTACAGTAGTTTCCGCTCTATAAGCAGCAGGTTTCGCTGCTCACTCGCACCGGGAAATAGAAACAGAGGCGGCTCCGCAGCCAATTTTATTACACGACGCGGCCGGTCGCGTGTGCAACAGAACGCATGTGGACGGGTGGAAAGAAATGTGTCAGGCTTCATAATACGTATTTATATGTGTCGTGTATTATGCATTTCTTGTACGTGGATGTGAATCTGCACATGAACTTTCCTAATCCTCCTCACACCTTTCCTAAAGCGTGGCCAAATCTTTGTTGGGAAGTAGTTCTGTAGTATAGTAGTGCCAACCTTACTCCTTGCTAGGGGATCAGAGAGACAGCACAGGCAGGTAAAAGTCAAAGACTTTCCAGTGTCACAAGATTTGGGGTGGAGAGGTTGGTCACGGCCTCCACCGGGGCCCAGGAAGACCTCCGGGTGCCCGCCATATTTTAGGAGTGTTACAGAAGACGGGTAAGTGAGCAGACGTGCCCTCAGTGCGTCTGTCTCAATGTTCACGCATGGAGAAGAGGTATTTGAATATTTGTACTCATTCTTTTATTTCCAGCTTCGGATTGTGTAAGGTAATGAATGTGCTCGTTTAATTCCGGAAATTTGACCCCCTGTGTTAAAGTATCTCGTCCCCAGTTTGCCCGTTATCCTCCTCACATAGAGAATGTCCTATGTAAAATATTGGGAGACTTTGGTGGTACACATTTGGCCAACGCAATTCCGTCTCACCTGTAAAAATGTGCGTGCAGATTAGTATATAATGTACCCGAGCTATAAGTTGTAAAATTGTAATATCTGTAAACTGAAACAATTGCTGCTATCGCTGTAAAGTCGAGTCATAATGTTTAAAATAAATAGGAAATCAACTGTCATCAATCTTTAACATACCTTAAAAATCATAAAGAAGTCAAGTTAAAGGAATTTATTTAAAATAAAAGCTATAGATTGCAGGGACCCACACATCAGCGTGTGAGCCCTCCAGCCCCTTGCCTAGTATCGTACAGAAAGGACACGCTCTCTAGGTAGCGCTCTCAAGCTGCTCTCCCCAGTTATCCGTTGCGCAATTTTGATTCAGGGCTTGACGACATCAACTTTCATCTGGCGCCCCTAGGCAAGGAGGTAAGACGGTAAACTTTCAGTATAGTAGTCGCAGTGTGCTTTATGTTAGATGAGAACCAACCTTTGTTACGTATAATTTAGGATATGACGAACAAAACTGTTTTAATTTGCAGCAATCAATTTAGAATAGGTCGATGGTTGTAATGAAAAGCACGGTGAATTGAACAGAGGTACGAGGATTGAGCAGAAAGTAATGCACCGCATTTTTTTTTCACAGCCGAGAACAATGCTACGAATGCCAAACATTGTTGTTGTTGTTGTGGTCTTCAGTCCTGAGACTAATTTGATGCAGCTCTCCATGCTACTCTATACTGTGCAAGTTTCTTCATCTCCCAGTAACTACTGCAACCTACATCGTTCTGTATCTGTTTAGTGTATTCATCTCTTGGTCTCCCTCTACGATTTTTATCCTCCACGCTGCCCTCCAATACTAAATTGGTGATCCCTTGATGCCTCAGAACATGTCCTGCCAACCGATCCCTTCTTTTAGTCAAGTTGTGCCACAAACTTCTCTTCTCCCCAATCCTATTCAATACCTCCTCATTAGTTATATGATCTACCCATCTAATCTTCAGCATTCTTCTGTAGCACCACATTTCGAAAGCTTCTGTTCTCTTCTTGTCCAAACTATTTATCGTCCATGTTTCACTTCCATATATGGCTACACTCCACACAAATGCTTTCAGAAACGACTTCCTGACACTTAAATCTATACTCGATGTTAACAATTTTCTCTTCTTCAGAAACGCTTTCCTTGCCATTGCCAGTCTGCATTTTATATCCTCTCTACTTCGACCATCATAAGTTATTTTTCTCCCCAAACAGCAAAACTCCTTTACTAGTTTAAGCATCTCATTTCCTAATCTAATTCCCTCAGCATCACCCGACTTAATTCGACAACATTCCATTATCCCCGTTTAGCTTTTGTTGATGTTCATCTTATATCCTCCTTTCAAGACACTATACATTCCGTTCAACTGTTCTTCCAAGTCCTTTGCTGTCTCTGACTGAATTACAATGTCATCGGCGAACCTCAAAGTTTTTATTTCTTCTCCATGGATTTTAATACCTACTCCGATTTTTTCTTTGTTTCCTTCATTGCTTGCTCAATATACAGATTGAATAACATCGGGGATAGGGTACAACCCTGTCTCACTCCCTTCCCAACCACTGCTTCTCTTTCATGCCCCTCGAGTTTTATAACTGCCATCTGGTTTCTGTACAAATTGTAAATAGCCTTTCGCTCCCTGTATTTTACCCCCGCCACCTTCAGAATTTGAAAGAGAGTATTCTAGTCAACATTGTCAAAAGCTTTCTCTAAGTCTACAAATGCTAGAAACGTAGGTTTGCCTTTCCTTAATCTAGCTTCGAAGGATAAGTCGTAGGGTCAGTATTGCCTCACGTGTTCCAATATTTCTACGGAATCCAAACCGATCTTCCCCGAGGTCGGCTTCTACCAGTTTTTCCATTCGTCTGTAAAGAATTCGCGTTAGTATTTTGCATCCGTGACTTATTAAACTGATAGTTCGGTAATTTTCACATCTGTCAAAACGTTATGTATGTATTATTTGAAGTCTCCTGAGTGAGCGCGCCAAGTTTCCGTCACTTCCTACAGATAGCATAGCTGCAGGACAGTTTCAAAATGGCGTCTGTATGTGTTCAAGCAACGTGAATTTCTCACTGCAGAGAAAGAAACTGTGGGGAATATTCACAAATGCTTTTGTAAAATCTATGGACCATCTGCTGTCGACAGAAGTACACTTAGTAACTGGGCACGGAAGGTGAGGTCATCAGAAGGCGGCTCGGCGGAGCTCCACGATTTGCAGCGGTCTGGGAGACCATCGACGGCTGTCACACCTGAGGCGCCTGACCTAGCCTCCTCGGACTTCCACTTGTTTGGGCCACTAAAGGATGCCATTCGGGGAAGACATTTCGAGGACGATGAGAAGGTGATTCACACAATGGAGCACTGGCTTCACCACCAGTACAAGGATTGGTATCGACAGGACATGCACGCCTTTGTTTCGCGCTGGAGGAAGGCCATGGAACTGGATGGAGATTACGTGCAAAAATAGGGTGTGTAGATAAAATACTTTTCTTTCATGTGTGTAATACTCATTAAGTTCAATAAAGAAGTGTTGAAAAAAAATGCGGTGCCTTACTTTCTCGGCAAGCCTCGTATATCGCAGGACAAGGTGGCAGTTTCTACAGGGTGGTCCAAAAGTCTGGAAACACCCTCATAAAATTCAAATGGAGTAGCAAACAAGGAAACAGAGTTCTTACACACGAGGAACGGGAAGGGGGAAACTTTATAGGCTATGCCACG
Source organism: Schistocerca cancellata (assembly GCF_023864275.1). Classification (NCBI taxonomy): domain Eukaryota; kingdom Metazoa; phylum Arthropoda; class Insecta; order Orthoptera; family Acrididae; genus Schistocerca; species Schistocerca cancellata. The sequence goes on from NC_064627.1 coordinate 1,073,638,216, forward strand.
AACATGGCAGCCATCTTTAAAGCCAAAATCTTGGATTCAACTCCAAAATTTCAAATGGGAAAGTGGTCATGTGACACATCAAACAGATACAGAATTTCACCAGAAAAACAATGCCATTGTTATTTTAAACATAGCTTTATTCATTCTCGGGTTATAGCTAGTTACTTGTGGCAGCAGTGGGATGCTCGTCAGCATGTGTGTTATGTGCCGAAGAGACATTACGCCGATGTTACACAGTCCCGAGAGACCACCAATAGTCATAGGAATGGCTCGATATGTTGTCCATTATGTTGGATTGTTAATGCTATCCTCCGAACCCAGTCCTGATGAACTTTGACCAACACATCTGGCTGAATTTGACCACACGCATCAACAATGCGCTGCTTTAGATGATGCAAATCCCATATTTTCACAGAATAAACCAGTGCTTTCACATGACCCCAAAGATAAAAATCCAAAGGAGTCAAATCTGGTGAACGTGGTGGCCACTCCACAGCACCCCTACGACCAATCCACTTTTGAGGGAATTGCACAACCAGGTATGCTCGCACATTGTGCCCAAAATGTGGTGGTCCTCCATCATGCTAGAAGACTTCCTGAAATGTCCCATCCTCCGTTAACAACGAGGGAAACACTTCTTCGTCCAATAACCTCAGATAACCGTTGGCTGTTAACGTACCATCAATAAAAAAAGGTCCAACAACTTTGGTACCCCACACACCACACCAGACCATCACTTTTTGTGAGTCGACCGTTTTGGAAGCATCAATCCAGTGCGGATTTGTGTCGGACCAGTATCTGTTATTCTGCTTGTTCACTTCACCATTGATAAAGAAATTGGCTTCATCACTGAACAGCACCTGATAGGGGAAACGTGGGTTTATCTGCAGCTGCTGCGTCACCCATTCTGCGAACTGTACCCGACGATGTGGATCATCCTCGTTCATGTGTTGGAGCAGCTGAATTTTGTACGGGTACCATTTGTGCTGCGATAAAATTCGCAGTATGGAGGTACGGCTAACCCCACATTCTTGTGACAGGCGACGAGTACTCCGTTGCGGACTCTTGCTAAATGATGCCAACACGCTCACTGATGTTGCTTCATCGGTGGCGGATTTTGGTCTTCCAACCTTAGGTTTATCTGCGACAGAACCTGTTGCTCAGAATTTTGCCAAAAGCTTGGCAACTGCGCTGTGAGTGATGGGCTGTCTGGTTGGGTGACGACAGTTGAAATCCTCAGCAATGACCGTGTGCTTCTTTCTCCTGATGAATCAAGATGATTTCAATGCGTTCTTCATGTGTTAAGGATATTTTGTAACCTGTAAATAAGGAAACAATGATTCAAACGTTAGTATGAGTAAATGGTACCTAACAGTTAAACACATGTAACATATCAGGTAGGGTTAGTCAGTTTGCACCGTCTCAGACTCCATTTTATGACTTCTCAGTACGTAATACCCACGCTGCCGAGCGTCCCACTGTTGCCGCAAGTAATTGGCTATAACCCGAGAATGAATAAAGCTATGTTTAAAATAACAATGGCATTGTTTTTCTGGTGAAATTCTCTATCTGCTTGATATGTCACATGACCACATTCCCATTTGAAATTTTGGAGTTGAATCCAAGATTTTGGCTTTAAAGATGGCCGCCACGTTCGTGGCATAGCCTATAAAGTTTCCCCCTCCCCGTTCCTCATGTGTAGGGACTCTGTTTCCTTGTTTGCTACTACATTTGGATTTTATCAGGGCGTTTCCGGACTTTTGGACCACCCTGTATTGTAAACACTGGACGCGCTGGGCTTGGAATTCTCTCTGGACTACACGTATTTAGTTCATTCTGAGATAAGCGCGCTGGCTGCCCCACACAGACAGTGTCGGATAACGCTCAGCCTGCCTCGTCACGCCGCCGTGATCTGGGCGGCAGCGCCCAGCGTTCGGCTGAGAGGGCCTCGGCCGTCCGTCATCGCACGCCTCGATCGCCTCACGGCACCGGCGTGCCGGTGCGTACTCGCGATAAGGGAGAAATGCGCTCGTAAAGGCAGGCAGGCAGGCAGGCAGGCGCTGAGTCAGTGGCTGCGGCTGCTGCTGCGGCCAACTCTCTGGCTAAATAAGGACCGCCTCGCCGGAAATGGGTCAAGGATCGGCTGCTCGCCGCCGGCGAGGCCGACACGGCGGGACTCGGGGACACACCTCGCGACCGGCCGCGTGTGGATGGGTGCAGCTGGCGAGCGACAGCGCATCACGTGGGGCGGTGGGTGGGCGGCACAGGCGGTTCCAATGAAGTACAGAAGTTCCGGCCATCTCTCTGTCGAGAACCGGGACTCGCAACGACAAGGAAAGGCCCTACTGCTCGAAGCGCTAGTCGAGAAAGTGAAAATCACTTGCGAGGTGCCGGGGCAAACAGTGTATTTAACACTAAATTCTTCTAGAATCTACGTATGTAAATGATGCTCTGAGCCCCCTCTATTCTAACTCCGACTTTTGCTGTTGCACAAGGATTTAAAAAAATACGCGAACTGACTCTAATCAACCCTGCCAGTGGAGTAGAAGAGAGTTTGGCACCTGCAATAATTTAATTTGATAAATAAGTTAAATAAACGAAGGTTTCATTAACATAGTGAGGAATGATAGGTTGCTCTACCGATTAACAGAATGAAAGTTCTGTCCAAAATAACAATATGATTTATTAAGACTAAACACAAAATAATAAACAAAAACACATGAAACATTTACAATACGTCAAATTGGTTCAAATTGGATACTCAAACAAACGCTGTGAATGTGAAGTTGTCCCTAAACTAGATTGTGAGGATTATGACGAAGTGGTATGTGCAGCCAATTCCTTGCAACTCAAATCTTAGAGAAAACACATAGCCAACCCAACATTAATTGCTGCTACTCAAGACAGAACAAAGTTAGAAAAAGACGAACAGGCGCGCTCTGCTGAGCTCTGATTATCACCTAGGAAAATCCCTATCTGCCGGTGGTGCGGACATACATTACCAAACTGTCTTCTTAACTGCCAGAACACGATCTGGCGTACCGGAGGCGATGGCTGGTGGCTTCGACCGAAAGGCGAGAGCCGACTACCTAGAGCACCCGTACAGGCCGAACACACAACATTCCCGCCCCCACGACAGTGGCCGTGGTTAAACGTTCCAATCAGCAACTCGAAAACCGGCGGAAAATTCCACTCTATTGCCGGAGCACTACCATTCCACCAATGGAGATTCTTGGCGCCAATTTCTGCGCTGATTTTGCTACGTCACGGAGCTATGCCCTGAGCAAGCCAATCACAGTTACTATTTTGCAGAAAGCGCGGGAATTTGCCCGCCACAACTGCCTGGGTACACAAGTCATTCCCACGCCTCGCTGGTAGCCCGCCAGAAAGTGTTTTCGTTAAGTTTCTGCGAAGTAACGGAACCTCTAGCCCAGCCGCTACTTCAGGCCCCTGCGGGCGTGCCTCTTGACAATGTCGGCGTCTGGAAAGCATTCACTCGACTCTCTCACACCCGTCGGCTTACCCTTTCAAAGTCAGCAGAGCCCGCCTGTCACCGGACCACCCGGGTGACGAGAGACGCTGAGTGGGAAGTCCGCGTGTGAAGGAATAGCGACTTTCCACCGCATGCAATTAGAGAGGAGAATCGTAAGATAGAAATATGAGAGGGAGCTCATGCCACCTCTCACACTCAGAGGTCAGTTTTCAACATCTTGCACGACGTTTTGAACACCATACAGGTCCCCTCCCGCTAGGTTTTGTGGCTGCTCACAGCCATTCAAAAAGCCCACCGAGAGAGGTAGAAGTGGATATGTCACAGCTGTGTCAGGCTAATCCAAATGGCTCGTTTAGCCGTCCTAATCACCGTGGGCTATGCTAGGAGACAAAGGAGCAAAGCAAGCAGCGGAAACATGCGGACTCACCAGCACCGAAAAAGGCAAAGATTCAACATCAACAGTCAACGTGTTGCAGAATTGCTACTTCCATGGTGTGGTGCTGACACATTATAGTCGTAAGAGGGAAATCGTCATTCGAGCACACTACCTCAAACCCAAGGTCTCGGAAAGCTGTCCAAGACACTGCTCCTGTTCCACGTCAGCGTCCCAACTGATTGCGGCCGGCCGGTGTGGCCGAGCGGTTCTAGGCGCTTCAGTCTGCAACCGCGCGACCACTACAGTCGCAGGTTCGAATCCTGCCTCAGGCAGGGATGTGTGTGATGTCCTTAGGTTAGTTAGGTTTAAGTAGTTCTAAGTTCTAGAGGACTGATGACCTCAGAGCCATTTGAACCACTGATTGTGCGTGGGACACAGTCGCACATACTGCTTCTTTGGGCTGTCACATTGTGCCTCAGGCCACCCTTTTCCCCGTATTGTTCTGACGTAGCTCCCAGTTTTCTTCATGTACAGAAACTACTGTTTGGTTAGGTTGTTACAGAATGACGACGGCGTGATTGTCGAGGAGGAACTTTCGGGAACGCCAAACTACAGACTTCCACAACCAATGTTTCTGTCAAGCCATCCACCGTTCGGAAAAAAATGCGTCCCATTGAGAGGTGAATACGGAGACGAGGATTAACCCCAAGTTTTTACTAAATCGTAATTAAAACTTAATTACTATCCGTGGTGAATGACGCTCAACTCAAAATACACTGTCTAGTCATATTAACTTGGCTACGAATCAAAAACCTGAATACCCAGCTGTTCTTGTACCACCATCAGTTGATATGAAACAAACTTCATTACGAAGATGGCTCAAATGACTCTGAGCACTATGGGACTTAACTTCTGAGGTCATCACTCCCCTAGAACTTAGAACTACTTAAACCTAACTAACCTACGGACATCACAACATCCATGCCCGAGGCGGGATTCGAACCTGCGACCTTAGCGGTCGCGCAGCTCCAGACTGTAGCGCGTAAAACCGCTCGGCCACTCCGGCCGGCTTACGAAGATGAATCAATAAATAAGTCAAGGACTGGGATACAGACATCAGAGCCCCGTGTACCACTTGTAAACTTAAACACTTATCCCATCGCTCGACTAAGCGTTACAAGTCTGCAGCATAGAATTTTTGTCGCAGCGTTCGCATCTAACTAGTGACCTCTCAGTTTATTTGGCTCCTTAACCTGCTGCAACCCACAAGACCTGCGTCCTGGAGTTAGCGAAATACCCCTAGACGGGAAAACAACGTGCTACCATTGGATAAACAGGCCGGCCAAGAAGCTCCTTGTTTGTGATTTTGTTTTTCGTCGCTTACTGAATTCCTCTATCCAACTGAACAAAAATTTCCATGCGGTACAGTTCTAACCGTGTACGGTACGAATTTCGCTGTGCACACGCTCTGCAGACATCCCTCGGCTCATAAAAATCCCGTTGTTCTAGTCGGGTACACTCTCATAGCACATCTGCCATCTTGTTCTGACTGCAGATCATTAACCATTGGCCGCGGCATACTGTGTGTCGCCCACCTTCCATGCTACGTGTGCTGCCACTTGCTAGAAGCGTATAGGTGCGAAACTTAAAACGATATGCCATATTCTGGTGTTCGCCTTATTGACTCAACCTCGTATTTCTACGACTCGATTATCATTAATAATAATGACTAAGCAAAGGAACTTTGTCATTCACTATATCTGTATACATGAACGACGTTCAACTCTATCTACATAACGTCAAAAGTGCAAGCTGAACTTGAAAAAGTTACTATTAGTTAAGAAAAAGCGGATGGATCTCTGGGTCACCAAGAACAGCCTAATTGGACTCGAGGCAGCGAGTATGTGTAACAACACAGTTCGCAGCATCTGAAGAAGACAACTGGGTCGGTTATCGAAACACTGTACGGAAAAATGGACACAGGCGAAAGCACTCCACCGATTTCTTCATGCTTGCTGTAGAGAAACGTGCAGTTTATGTATGTACCATCCAAACTCCTGTTCGGTCATTTCTATGGTACAAAACTCGTTTATTTATATGTGCAAAGAAGAGATAATCGTTAATAGCTCCATACGTCGAAAGCACGTAAATCTTTGGAAGTAACTGAATCGAAATGGCCAAAGGAGCTAAATTACATTGACTGTGAATATGTTGTGATGTTTCAATGGAATGTAAAAATTTCAATGTTTCCAGAATGAAATTTTCACTCTGCAGCAGAGTGTGCGCTGAATCGAAACTTCCTGGCAGATTAAAACTGTGTGCCGGACCGAGACTCGAACTCGGGACCTATGCCTTTCGCGGGCAAGTGCTCTACCAGTAAGTAGAAAAGCTGTGAGGAGGGGTCGTGAGTCATGCTTGGGTGGCTCAGGTGGTACAGCACTTGCCCGTGAAAGGCAAAGGTCCCGAGTTCGAGTTTCGGTCCGGCACACAGTTTTAATCTGCCAGGAAGTTTAAAAATGTCAATGTTTCTGTTGTATCGGCGGAATTTTTCTACTCGTATTACAAATTGTAATACACGAACTTTTATGCAAGTTTTCGTTATGTTTATTCTGAGTTTTATCGCAAAACTAGTTCACATGTGAATAGGGTTTTACAAATACCGCTATGAGTCACAAAATTTGTCGTCTACTTGAATTATTTAATTGTCAAGATGTTTCGAGGTTAGACCTCATCATCAGGCTACAGTGGCATACATAAAACACTTAACACACGTGCACATAGATGTTAAATAAGAGGTTTCCTTTTAGGTTATCCTCTTCCTCTACAACATGACCACAGCGCATTCCAAGGCTATGCAAAGAAACTTTAAGATCTACGTGCACTTGTGTTAAATGTTTTTTGCACAGCTACTGTAACCTGATGATGAAGTCTAAGCTCGAAACACGTTGCTAATTAAATAATTTAAGTAAACGATAAATTCTGTGAGATGTAATAGCATTTGTAAACCTGTTTCGTATTTCTGAAACAGTCATGGTCGATCAACAGTCAAGTAGGGCTTTAAATAGTTATTGATAAATGAATCATACTATCACTGGAACTGGGGCGAATAGCACTGTTTTCTCGTTGTTATACTCCATGATAGGTAAAACAAGAATAATGATGTACAACCCGGCGCACTTTGAAAAAGTAATAAACGCATAGTTACATGATATGCTTAGTTAACAAAGGATAATTTAACTTAAAAGAGACTTTCACGGCACGCCTACACTGAGGTGTCTAGAAGTGTGGCTAGTGAAGTATTTTAAGTGGTGACCAGCGGTCGAGATTTAAAAACCGGTTGCAGACACCGGCTCATCGTGACGCTCCGCGCAGCCGGCCGGGTATCTTGCGCCCTGACAATACGTTCCACGTTACAGGAGCAACAAGGCGCCGCGACCCATACCGGGGACCGGGCGCCACAACCTGTTTGGCCCGTTGCTTCAGCCTGCCTCTTTACCGCTAACACATCACATGATGAAGAGAGCCATTAACGACGCCCACTGTAATAGCGGGGGACAAAAACAAACTGATTACGGTACTCACCGCAACGCTCTTTGGGACAAATGAAAAACTGTTTTGGACCAAAAAGGCAGCGAAGCTGAAGCAGCTTAAAAACTTGAGAGTTCTAAGACAGGCGAATGAATGTCAGAAGGTAGCACGAAATTAGCAAAAGTAATTTTTTCCTCGTGTAATAATTACGTACTCGCTGTGTTTGCTAAGGCGTAATGAAGCTGATAAGAAGTAATTTTGTTTCAACAACCACTGCTGCCAGTTGCTTCTTGCGGATGCGTTCGACTATTTAGAAGATTATCGTGTGAACTGGAATACATTTCCCTCAACATCATTGGTTTGTTCGTGCATGACTATATTTGCAATCCAGTATATGTTTAAGTTAATATTCGTACTCCAATCTTTTTCCTCGCAGATGGGCTCACACTGAAATAGTTTTCTAAAAAAATTAAAAAAAAATTACATTTCGATACAAAACTGCTGGTCGTTAAAATTTTCCGCTACATATAATGCTCTATTTTTTTATCTCAAAATTACTGCCATGGCATACTGGCTTCTCCATTTGCACCACACAATTTGTTTAACAAAAAAAGTTCAAATGTGTGTGAATTCTTATGGGATTTAACTGCTGAGGTCATCAGTCCCTAAGCTTACACACTACTTAACCTAAATTATCCTACGGACAAACACACACACCTATGCCCGAGGGAGGACTCGAAACTCCGCCAGGACCAGCCGTACAGTACATGACTGCCGCGCCTGAGACCGCTCGGCTCATCCCGCGCGGCATTTGTTTCCACAAAAGGTAAATTACCGATAAGTATTCTACATTAGTCAACGTAATTAGAAAATCAGACGAGATATCATACATTATGTAAATGTAAGACCTGTTATACACTCCTGGAAATTGAAATAAGAACACCGTGAATTCATTGTCCCAGGAAGGGGAAACTTTATTGACACATTCCTGGGGTCAGATACATCACATGATCACACTGACAGAACCACAGGCACATAGACACAGGCAACAGAGCATGCACAACGTCGGCACTAGTACAGTGTATATCCACCTTTCGCAGCAATGCAGGCTGCTATTCTCCCATGGAGACGATCGTAGAGATGCTGGATGTAGTCCTGTGGAACGGCTTGCCATGCCATTTCCACCTGGCGCCTCAGTTGGACCAGCGTTCGTGCTGGACGTGCAGACCGCGTGAGACGACGCTTCATCCAGTCCCAAACATGCTCAATGGGGGACAGATCCGGAGATCTTGCTGGCCAGGGTAGTTGTAGTTGACTTACACCTTCTAGAGCACGTTGGGTGGCACGGGATACATGCGGACGTGCATTGTCCTGTTGGAACAGCAAGTTCCCTTGCCGGTCTAGGAATGGTAGAACGATGGGTTCGATGACGGTTTGGATGTACCGTGCACTATTCAGTGTCCCCTCGACGATCACCAGTGGTGTACGGCCAGTGTAGGAGATCGCTCCCCACACCATGATGCCGGGTGTTGGCCCTGTGTGCCTCGGTCGTATGCCGTCCTGATTGTGGCGCTCACCTGCACGGCGCCAAACACGCATACGACCATCATTGGCACCAAGGCAGAAGCGACTCTCATCGCTGAAGACGACACGTCTCCATTCGTCCCTCCATTCACGCCTGTCGCGACACCACTGGAGGCGGGCTGCACGATGTTGGGGCGTGAGCGGAAGACGACCTAACGGTGTGCGGGACCGTAGCCCAGCTTCATGGAGACGGTTGCGAATGGTCCTCGCCGATACCCCAGGAGCAACAGTGTCCCTAATTTGCTGGGAAGTGGCGGTGCGGTCCCCTACGGCACTGCGTAGTTATCCTACGGTCTTGGCGTGCATCCGTGCGTCGCTGCGGTCCGGTCCCAGGTTGACGGGCACGTGCACCTTCCGCCGACCTCTGGCGACAACATCGATGTACTGTGGAGACCTCACGCCCCACGTGTTGAGCAATTCGGCGGTACGTCCACCCGGCCTCCCGCATGCCCACTATACGCCCTCGCTCAAAGTCCGTCAACTGCACATACGGTTCACGTCCACGCTGTCGCGGCATGCTACCAGTGTTAAAGACTGCGATGGAGCTCCGTATGCCACGGCAAACTGGCTGACACTGACGGCGGCGGTGCACAAATGCTGCGCAGCTAGCGCCATTCGACGGCCAACACCGCGGTTCCTGGAGTGTCCGCTGTGCCGAGCGTGTGATCATTGCTTGTACAGCCCTCTCGCAGTGTCCGGAGCAAGTATGGTGGGTCTGACACACCGTTGTCAATGTGTTCGTTTTTCCATTCGCAGGAGTGTATGTGGGGGTACATAGTTGTAATACACTTAGATGCGCTGATATACGGGTTACATAATACCTCAGGAAAGAAAAGTCATAGGTTAGCGACATGTACACATCAAATGACTGAAGTATCGCGCACACAAGGTATAAAACAGCAGTGCATTCGCGGAGCTGTCATTTGTAGTCAGATCATTCATGTGGAAAGGTTTCCGACGTTATTACGGCCGCACGAGTGGAATTAACTTGCTTTGAACGCAGAATGATAGCTGGAGCTAGGCGCATGGGACATTTCATTTTGTAAATCGTTAGGGAATTCAATATTCCAAGATCGACAGTGTCTAGAGCATGCCGAGATTACCAAACTTCAGACTTCTGCTCTCACCAAGGACAACGCAGTGGCTGACGTCCTTCTGTAAGTAGGCTGTTTATGTTTTCTTTATGTAAGTAGGCTGTTTATGTTTTCTTATTGGCAACGTTACGTAGGGCTCGGTATGAAAATCACTGGCTGTGCTGTGTGCAGTCTGTGGCTAGTTTGCATTGTTGTCTGCCATTGTAGTGTTGGGCAGCGGCAGTTGGATGTGAACAGCGCGTAGCGTTGCGCAGTTGGAGGTGAGCCGCCAGCAGTGGTGGATGTGGGGAGAGAAATGGCGGAGTTTTGAAATTTGTAAAAATGGATGTCATGAGCTGCTGTATATATTATGACTTTTGATGACTATTAAGGTAAATACATTGTTTGTTCTCTACTAAAATCTTTCATTTGCTAACTATACCTATCAGTAGTTAGTGCCTTCAGTAGTTTGCATCTTTTATTTAGCCGGCAGTAGTGGCGCTCGCTGTATTGCAGTAGTTCGCTGCTGTATATATTATGACTTTTGATGACTATTAAGGTAAATACATTGTTTGTTGTCTATTAAAATCTTTCATTTGCTAACTATGCCTGTCAGTAGTTAGTGCCTTCAGTAGTTTGCATCTTTTATTTAGCCGGCAGTAGTGGTGCTCGCTGTATTGCAGTAGTTCGAGTAACGGAGATTTTTGGTGACGTTAGTGATTTGTGAAAGGTACAGGTTAATGTTAATCAGGGCCATTCCTTTGTACGGATTTCTGAAAGTCAGATTGCGTTGCGCTAAAAATATTGTGTGTCAGTTAAAGCACAGTTATGTATAAATTTTTCTAAGGGGACGTTTCACTTCGTTTACGACGAAGAGCAACGCCTATTGCATAGAGTTGTCAGTGCTAACAGAAAAGCAACACTACTTCAAAGAAACCGCAGAAGTTAGTGTGGGACGTACGACGAACGCATCCGTTAGGACAGTGCGGCGAAATTTGGCGTTAATGTGCTGTGGCAGCAGACGACCGACGCGAGTGCCTTTGCTAACAGCACGATATCGCCTGCAGCACCTCTCCTGGGCTCGTGACCACACCAGTTGGAACCTAGACGGCTGGTCGGGTGAATCCCGATTTCAATTGGTAAGAGCTGCTGGTAGGGTTCGAGTGTAGCGCAGAACCCACGGAGCCAAGGACCCGAGTTCTCAACAAGACACTGTGCAAGCTCGTGGTTGCTCCGTTATGGTGTGATCTGTGTTTTTAACCGTTCATTGTCTGGAATTCGTTACATTCGGCTACTTGGTGACAATTTTCTGCCATTCATCGACTTAATGCTCCCAAACAGAGATGGAATTTTTACAGATGACAATGCGCCATGTCACCCGGCCACAACTGTTAGCAATTGACTTCAAGGAGATGCTCGACATTTCGAGCAAATGGTTAGGCCACGCAGATTGCACGACATGGATCTCACCGAACATTTATGGGACATAACTGAGAGGTCAGTTTGTGTACAAAATCCTTACCGGCAACACTTTCGCAATTACGGACGGCTATAGAGGCAGCGTGGCTCAATATTTCTATTTCTGCTGGGGACTGCCAACGACTTGTTGAGTCTATGCCACGTAGAGTTGCTGCCCTATACCGGGCGAAAGGAGGTCCGAAACGATATTAGAAGGTATTCCACGGCTTTTGTCACCTCAGTGCAGATGCCTGCAATGTTCACAACAGGAGAGGACAGTTTTTGAACCACTGTATCAGCTCAAGAACGTCGATGAAACCACGATTTCTGGCTCTTATTAAGGGGGCATTGTATGCCCTATGCCGCCAATGTTAAATTATCCAATTTTATGACCCATTATCTTGGAAACTTGTTAAGATACCAACTTACAATTTTCCATAAGTATTGAAGGCACCTTTCTAGATATACTGAACTAGAATTATTACTAAGATTGTATTGTGAGGCATCTTATCTTTTTTTTCAAACACTCAATTTTTGACAGAATTTTGTAAATAAATGAACATAAAAACAAAACAACTCAGGATATTTTAATTATTCTAGTTCCATATGTTTTTAATCTCACACTTGGCATGCTGTCAAAATTTCATGTCTCTACCATCAGTACTTTTTTAGAAAACGGGTCGTTTATTGCAAAAAATGTAGTTCAGAGATATTGAGGTTTAAAACTTTTTTTATTACTAATTCTGATACAGACTTACATTTCTGCGTCTTTTATGCACTATAATTGCCCTGGCCCATAGTCTGTGTCTTCTTCAGTGTCACAACAGTCCAGTGCTTGCCTCCTACTTTTCTTTCTTGCTTCTTTTGTCATTTGCTGAGCAGGTAACTCTGCTTCACGTACACGAAGCTCATCCAGTTCCCGCAGTCCTTTAGCTGTGTTCTGTCCAAATCTTACCCCTAACTTCTCCAGAACCTTAAGTCTTTCATAGTTCTTACCATTAAAAGTTATTACAGCATCAGACACTGTTAACTTTAGAGTCCTAAGGCCAACAAATACATTTTCATGCACACGGCACATCATAATATTATTCACATTCTGGGTCTTTCCATGCAAACACTTCTTTAGTAGCTCAGGATTTTCCAAATTTCTGTAAATAGGTTTGATTGCCTCCATTACTCCCAAAGGAAGAGACTGTTTGTGTGTAAATTCATGCAGGGTGCCAGAAAATTCAGCTTGCCTTTATTTACACCAAATGTTTGTTGGAGGTGGACACAAAACATGACATGGCTTTTCATCGGTGTTTTCAAGTACTTCAGAAGAAAATACAGGTCTCACATATCTGTTACCCACAAATTTGCTTTTCTTGAAGCTACTTTTACGCTTAGTCATTTTATTTACACATAAAAAGCAATAGAAGTTAGCTTACTACAAAAATAGCCGGTAATCACACTACTTTCAACGAAAATTAATCTCAGAAACAAAGGACAGATTTGTTTATTCGTATTATCAACTCCTGAGACGTAGCAGTAGGCACAAAAGAAAGCAATTCACAGCCTTCTATACTGTGTAATTCCCAAAATATACCGTTCAACCGTGTCCGTATATGCGTAGCCGCGAAATTTGACAGTCACACGTCAACATTCAAAATATTATTTGAAGGTCCCACAACTGTCTGATTTTAATGTATTATATATTAAAATGTTCAGGAAAGTCCAAAGTACATTATGGAGTAGAAAACAGAAAATGTCAAATTTCGACGAATTTCACGTACAAAGTCCCCTTAAGGCACGTCGTCACCGTGAATTGTTAATCCAGTTTCGACGTCGCGTGACATGGATCCACCATATTACTGATGAGTTCACGATATATTTTTCGCCAGTGTCCCTTCGTTTGTACTACTACACTAGATCGTGTCATCCAGAAACAAGATCTTTTTATTCACAAATTACAGAACTATACGCCGGAACAAAAACATTGACAATGTTTTCCCTATACTTTCGAGACGTCGAAAGAAAGCTCCGGATAACGTACAAATCCATATGCTTGTTTCATCCCCCGCGTTCTCTTCACGTACAATGTAAATTGCTGTCAGTTTCTACAGAAAGAAAATATAAAAATAAAAACTACGATACGGGAGAGAACAAAACAGGCTTCGTTTCTGTGCAACGCTTGTGCTAAACTTCTCTTGAATTCTTCGTTCATTTCTTCAAATCGAAGATGGACTGCCAACACTCCAAGCCATATGTAATCGTCTGCATCGAACGGTAGGTTCTTTGTTCGTCATATTATAAATTTTCGTGTAGTAAATGTTGGTTCTGATAATTTCGGCAACAAAGTAATATTGCTTGAATTTTTCCGTCTCTTTTTACATCAGTTTTTTTGCTTATAGTTCCTTTATCAGATTTCTTCGTGCAATTCAATTTTTCTTTTTTTCCTCTTTTAGAAATTATACTCAATATAATGAAAATTTACTGAAAGTCTTTTTTGGCGGACACAGTAGCTTCCTTGGGAGAGATAGCTCCATAAAGCGTGACATGTGACATGAGAACATTGCTCATCTTACTTTTCGACATTTTCTTTAACGACTTTTCTATTAATGTTAATTAAGTAACACATCGGTAAATCTTCCACACCTTCCGAAATACTTTATCTTGACAAAATTCTCTTCCAAGATAGCAATCTATGAACAAATGCAATCTTTTTGTATATAAATCAACTACAACCTGTTTAATTTTATTTTGTAGTGATTTTCATCTTTGTATTTTTTATCCCTTCATCCCCATGCCGACCTATTTCAGTCAATACATGTCAAACATTATCAGCATGCGAACAGAGGGAGGGTCTCTGTGTTGATCCATATAATCATACTGAATATTGGTCTTCATTTGAAATTCAATCAATGATAATCTGATTCTGACGTCAGGCTTGAGTGGCGCTGTAAGAATGACGTCACGAGCCATCACAGTAAAATATGAACTGAAAGAAGTGGGGTCGGGGGGGGGGGGGGGGAGGTGGCGAGGGAGCAGTTCTGGGGAGTTTTTCACTGAGTTACGGCAGTTACTATCAGATGTACAGGAGGAACAGGTGTTGGTTTGGCATGACAGCTGCAGATGGGAGTACGTGTTCGTCATCGACTGTAGAAAGTATTATACTGGCACCATTGAAGACGGCCATATTGAAGTGGAGCGACGTGTTTTTGTTTTATGCCGGAAAATAATAAACAAAAATTACCTAAACGTTTCCGTTTGTCACTGAAACCATTCGTTTGAAGCCGGGGACCTTCACCGCACCGAAAATAACTACAAAAATGATAAGTGTATCCACGGCAGTTGCGAATTTGAGATACTACTGAATGGGGGTTGGGGATAGGGGGGGGGGACTTCATGCTAACAACTAAACTTAGGTTGATCGCACCGTATCAATCATCTGCTCATGTCTGCAGGCACTTCGGAGTGATGCTGCTCAGGGAAAACTAGTCAGTAGCCTACGTCTTTACAGCGCAGTTTCAGGTAGCTTACGGCAAACTGTCTGAGTTGACGTTCTGGGGCCCGACTGATGTTCGTCTTGCTTCAGATGGCGGCAAAACACTTTGCTGAGACATTGGATCTGCTCTGCTTGTATAGATAAGAACGCCAAGCACGCAACAGGGAAAGTCCCTTCCCATTTGGATATCTTGACTGTTCTGACAAGCCTACTTGCGGCAAGGAATAACGTAAAATACTATCGAGTTTTTGAGTTTAAGCATCATTCGCGAGTCGATCCGTATTTCAGTATCATGGTGTGCTAGTTTTCTAATTCCAGACAAATAGTAATCACTACGGTATATTGATAATTTTTATTTTTTGGACCGTCTGACTACAACTGAACGAAACACAATTTTCGTGCCATAGGCGTTTCGCCTTTGTTCTCTGCAATGCATCTTGCCTTGAAATGGTATGAATCGTATGAAATGATAATCATGATTTGGTAATCATGAGTTATATAAAGAACTACTTTTTTAATGGTTTTGAACGTCAACAACCCATGACTGTGAAAAAAAGTTCCAGTTTTTTCGTTCTCGTTTAACTAGGAACTGTGAAGCGTATTATCAATCATAAAACAAAGAGTCCGATTAGTGCCAGAAAAGGTACATGCAGTTTCTGTAACTAAGATATCTTTAATACAAGCATTAGGCGTAGCCATACCCAATTGTATATCACTCTATAATCGCGCTAACTGTCGTGGAATATTAGGATGCAGAGACCTAACTTTAGTGCAAAAGTTTGCTAATGAAAGTAATCCTTACCTTGCTGAGAATGAAATTTCGCGAGAAACTTCCCGTTATATACACTTTTCCCAGCTACAGATTTGCCCTTGTTTAAAATATAGACGACGCCCATCAAGTAAATGTTCACTACTCGCTGGGAACGTGTTTCGCTCTTTGTGACTACTACATCAGGCTTCGAGACCTCATGCTATAGTCGTAGACTTGGACAGCGCGAAGGTAGCTTCTTCGGTTGTGTTCACTTGACAGATTAACTCCGCATGCCCTCTTTGGAATTATGAAATTACCAGGAATGAAATACGGGGAGCGGAAGTCTGTCTATGGCGTGTACAGAAATCACAATGAAGTTATAAGACTCGAAGATAAAAAAGAGCCAGTAACTGAGAGAGACAGGTTTGCCAACCCCCGACGTCATTTGATCTGTACACTGGGCAAACTGCGAAGGAAACGAAAGAGAAACTTGGAGAGGGGGTTAACGTTCAGGGAGAATAATTGTTACAGAAACGGCAGACGAGTTGGGAGATCGGGTGAAAGGAATAGTTGGTGTCTTATAAGAAAACCAAAGGTAATGAAACGGAAGAAAGGAAGGTGTGGGTTTCCGTCCCATCGACGCCAGTGTCACTTGATCGGACTGGCTCAAATGGCTCTGAGCACTATGGGACTTAACATCTGAGGTCTTTAGCCCCCTAGAACTTATAACTACTTAAACCCACCTAACCTAAGGACATCACACACATCCATGCCCGAGGCAGGATTCGAACCTGCGACGTAGCGGTCGCGCAGTTCCAGATTGTAGCGCCTAGAACCGCTCGGCCATACCGGCCGGCAGCTCGGACTGGGAGAAGGGTGAGACTGGGAGAAGGATAAGAAAAGAAGTCGGTCGTGTCCTTTCTTAAAGGATTCGTCTCGCTATTTGCCTTAAGCGATTTCGGGGTGTTAAGAAAAGTTAAACCTGGATGGCCAGATGCGGGTTTGAACGGCCACACTCCCGAATGCGAGACTTAATGCAGTGTGGTTCGAATTGAATCGGGCGACACGAAGGGAATGAGAGTAGGATTTTGGACGTTATAAATAGAAGTTTCTTACGTCCTTGGTAAGTTCTAGGCGACTGCAACGCGCTTGGCTGCGAGGTAAGTGAGTTCGCCACACGCGGATCGAAGCCCCAGGCCTCACTCACTACCGATGTGTGACTCCACCCACACTACAGGCGGCGTGGGTGTGGCTCTCCAGGTTACTTTCCGCACGTGGAATATAAATGAGGATTGGCAACTCCTCGACTTTCGTGGATATAGTTATCTTTTTGACCTCTTTGTTCAATGTTTCATCTAAACGTTCAGATCCACAGAATTTCTCCCGGCCTTGAATATATTTTCTTTCTCATGCCACCAATTAATAACTTAAAAGAAAAAGAACTTTACACACCATCATCATCCTCATCATCATAATCATTATTTCTAAAGGCTCTGTCTTGGTGCAACCATTCACCCCTACTTCCTGCTCCTCTTTATATCTGTATGATTTCCAGTAGATCTTCGACCGTTTTGTTTCTTGGCCTCCTCGTGGTGTTCGTTTCCAATACTTTTTCTTACAGTACGTCTCTTAATATCTTATTTCGTCGGAATAAATATCCTCTTCTTCATCTAGAGAGTTGCTATCCGCTTTGTCTGCTCACTGGTCTCTTTCAGAACGTTTGCATCGGTTTCCTTTTCTTCCCAGCTGGTTCTCGTTGGCCTTCAGAGCCACGTCATAGCGCTTTCTGTCTGACTCCAGGAGTGTCCAGCTGTCACAGCAATATAGTAGCGCATTCCAGCTGGACTTGATAAATTCTTTGCTTTTTTCATTCTGAACGTGTTGTATTCATTCATTTAAAGTGCGTTTAGCTGCTGCTTATCTGATTTTCATGCTGCGCCCGTTGTTTTTTCTTATTAAGATGCCAAAGTAACGAAACTGAACAACATACTTGATTTTATTTCTTTCAATATGGCTGTGAGATCTCCTCATTTTTTTATCTGTTTACTTGATAAATTTTGTTTTTTAACTGTTAATTTTAAGTCTTTTTTAAATTTGTTGATACTTTAGAAAGTATAATTTGTATATGTTTTTCACTCTCAGCTATTAAGACAATATCATACGCAAATTCCAATATTGGGAGTTTCGTTCACTTTAATTCCAGAACATTACTTTTGGACATTCTCATACCTTTTTCGACGAAAAGGTTAAACAAAGAAGAGGATGATAAGCTTCCTTGTTTTACTCCTTTCCTAATTTTGGCTCTACATTATTTTCAATTAATAGCTATCCTCACACTGTGGTTTGCGTAATGTTTATTTGTTTTCCTCTTCACGCCATAAAGCAGTAGGATGACAATGACACTGGCTGAAACTTTTAAATGGCTGAAATCAGTGTTACAACCATAATAATATTTCAAACGAATATACTGACGTAACATGCGTAGCGGCTCATACTGAATGTCAGCCTGTCCTCGGCAATGGCCCCCATCTATCGCTGCAATAGAGGCTATTTGCATCAAGGTGTGGTTTACTGTTGAAGTGCGGAGAGTGTGCGTTCGTGGAATAGTCCTACGTATATCTCACGAAAAGAGCATGAATGTAAAGTCAGAGAGATTTGAGCTCACACGGGGCTTGCCAGCAATCGTTTCTCCTACGAACCATACGCGACTGGAACAGGAATAGCGAAAAGTGACACAGGTACACGAAGTACGCTCAGCCACATAGCGTAATGTAGTTTGCGGGATATAGATTTAATGTTAAGACATCGGAGAATAACTTCCATGGTACTAGACAGAGTTTCAGATGGTAAAAGATTAGGGGAAGTCAGAAACACTGGAATACACGAACAGGTAACTGATGATGTTGGGTGTAAGAGCTACTATGTGACCAAGAAGTTAGTCGCAGAGGAGGAAGTCGTCCGCCGCATGAAGCGAGTCTGAAGACTGATGAGTCAGAAAGAAGATTAGTCCACAGAATGGTTCAAATGGCTCTGAGCACTATGGGACTCAACATCTTAGGTCATAAGTCCCCTAGAACTTAGAACTACTTAAACCTAACTAACCTAAGGACATCACACACACCCATGCCCGAGGCAGGATTCGAACCTGCGACCGTAGCAGTCCCGAGGTTCCGGACTGCAGCGCCAGAACCGCTAGACCACCGCGGCCGGCTGTCCACAGAAGTACCTCTGAGTAGCAACGTCGGCTAAGTAGGACAGTTTGGCTGGGAGAGAGTGGAATTACAAGCAGAAAGGTAAGGCGTACAATTCCGAATAGTTTCAGGAGATTATAGATTTATTTTTATTGTGAAAATGACCTTCATGTCTGCGCGAGACTGCGAAAAAGTATCAGGTTATACTACGATGAACTTCACACGTGAGGCTGTAGGTCTTCCTTTGAGTGGCTGTGCGAATCGGTTGTCTGCTTGGAAGAAGACATGAGTAGGTAGAGCGCATCCATCAGCAGCAGTCCTACTGAAGCATTGTGGTGCTGAAACCATCCTCCCGGTCGTCGCAGTTAAACGGCATACGGATCCCTGACTGCGCTTCGCCAGGCGCCGGCGGTAGGAGCGCGTCTTCCCAGCGCAGGGAGCAGAGGGGTTCACCGGAGTGCGTGTTGTGTCCAGCGCGCAGACCGGTCGGTCCACCGTGTTTCCGGATTCCGCTAACGGACGGCGGCCGGCACACGCACACACACACACACACACACACACACACACACACACACACACACAGAGAGAGGTAGCATCCGTCTGCGTCACCCGCAGAGAGATCGCACCCGCACGCACAAAATGTTGCTAATGGACGCGTGTTCCCGTTGCGGGCGATGCTAAAGTGGTATACCACGCTTCGCACGTCCTCTCCTAGGCTCAGTCAGACCCCACACATGTGACCAGTGGTTCCAGAAATAGCAGCTGTAGGCCGCCGGTAACGTGGACACCGGAACCCACTTCTCACCGATCACTTGTTTTTATGTAGTGTTTCCAGAATCAGCTTCCATACATAAGTTCCAAATCGCAGTGGAGTGTGTAGCAGAGTGTTCTTACGATTTGCACCTTGCGGCCAAAATTGGAGCTAATTATTTTCCAGCATAAATCGGTTCCGCATTGTCGCGTTGCCACATCTATCAAGTTAAGCTGCCATACGACAACTACACTCCACACTGAACCCCCGCGAGTAGCTGTACTTTAATTACCGTATTTTACGGACTATAAGACGTTACAGACATTAAGATGCACCTTAATTTTTAAGCAATTACCTTACTTTTTGAAGCAATTACCTTCATATTTTCATTTTTATTATCAACTGCAAAGTCAGACTGAAAAAAAATCTTAGTTTATAAAACCCAACTGACCTTCAGAATCACTGAAAATCGTCATCTGAACCTTCTTCTTCTTCTGCCTCTTCCTCTTTGTCGTCGTCGTTGTGTAAGATGGTCTATACTGCCACCGAGCGAGGTGGCGCAGTGGCTAGGACACTCGACTCGAATTCGGGAGGACGACGGTTCAATCTCGCGTCCGGCCATTCTGATTTAGGTTTTCGTGATTTCCCTAAATCGTTCCAGGAAAATGCCGGGATGGTTCCTTTGAAAGGGGACGGCCGACTTCCTTCCCTAATCCGATGAGACCGATGACCTCGCTGTCTGGTCTCCTCCCCCAAAGCAGCCCAACTCTACACTGTCATCGAGAGCGTTATTCATGCCGTACTTCTTGAAAGATTTAACAAAAATGTCTTCTCTCACTCTACACCACAACTGTTTTATCCACTGGAACACTTGTTTCATTGTAGGTCGTTTTAATGCTCCCTTCGGCTTGAATTCATGTTGCGTTTCGTACATCACACATTTGTTCTATACCTGTCTCATATACGTTTTAAATGGTTTATTTATCGAGCTAACAAGATATTGCGGCTGTGAAGAAAGTCCGCCCGGAATAACAGCAAGATCTGTCTTTCCCTGTCTCAGTTTCTCTTGATAGAATATTTCAAATAACTGCTAAACTTATCTACCAGAAGAAGAGAACTCTTCTTCAGTAATGCACCTTTCCTCCTCTCCCAAATTCTGCCGATCCATAATTTCATAGCAGCCTCGTCCATCCAGCTCTAGTCATGTACGTGAACAACATCTGACAGTATTTCAGACGGTTTAGGCATTGTTTAGCGTTTGAAAATGTTCACTGGATTAAGTTTAGCACCATCTGCACAATATGAAAGGACGACAGTGTAGTGCATTTTTTCATGTTCATTTGTTTTTATAAATACAGTTTTAGCATGTTTCACGGCAACAGTTGTATTATTCGGCACATCAAATGTCAGAGTAGTTTAAACCATATTCGCTGTTTGGCTTAGTTCCACACTGGTTTTCTTTCGATGTTGAATAATAAAGCGATGGAAAGATAATATTTTATCTTCATACTCGTGTGGTATTTTTTGAGATATTTTGGTTTTGGTTCGCATGCTAAGTCCATGACCCTTCATAGACCTCTAGCACCAACCAACTCCAACCTTACAGTTTGTTAAGTTCCACCATAGCGCTAGCTTACGAGAGCGTATTTGAATCGTTTTTGTATTAATTCCAGTGTCATTTTGACAGTGTCCTTGAATCCATTTCAATACGTTATCTTCTAGCTTTGGTCATTTTGCATTCAGTCATTTATCTGTACATTTAGTCTTCCTCGTTTTCTTCAGTTCTTCTTTAGTAGCTCGCCAATCGTGAATAGTATTTTTCTGTAGGTGGAGGTCCGAAATGCCGCTCAGCTGCTCTGTTTCCATGTTCTTCTACGCATTCTATTTCTTTCAGTTTATAGCCCGAATTATATGAATACCTTTCATGTTTTTCCATTATGGAACTAGCTGCTAATAAAAATATTGCAGCGTTACCGAAAGCACAAATCACTTTCACTTCAAGTTCACTAGCACCGTACTCGTCATAGGCGAGACAGTGTTCTGGGTTTGTGATGGCGGAACGGTAGGGATACAGTGTTAGCAAGCTTGTGAATCGCCGCAACCCGTGTTCGTCGCATCGGCACACTGCTGCTGCTCGTTGAATCCAGTGTTGCCAGATAAAGACACGTTTCCCGCAGCATCGAATATATGGCCATTTTTAAGACTGGTGGGAATTTTAAATCGAACACTGGACGTTTTTATATCGATTTCGAGTATAAGACGCACCTGAAATTTTGAGACAATTTTTCGAAGAAAAAGTGCGTCTTCTAGTTGTAAAATACTATATAACCACCCAGAATAATACATTAGGGTTATTTACCACTCCAGCCGTGAAGGGAGCGCTGGAAGAATGGCTCTTTCAAAGCCTCTTCTTCTTCTTCTTCTTCTTCTTCATCCTTGCCTCGCCCTGTTCGACTACACTTTGAAGCAATATGGTGACAGTGGATGGACGGATGCCCTTCCTATCATCACCCCTCCCCCGCGGAACAGAACTAGTACACCACTTCTGTCTGCGTCTAGAGTAAATCTATGTTCAAGTGTCAGATCGTTTTGTAAGTGTTTACGTACCTTGTACCTGCGGCGGGACGTGGCAGCCACCCCAGTATTTACTTACTTGGATGTGGGGATCCTCCTTCTCAGTCCATCGGGCCTCCCCAAATCCCGGAGGCGGCGGTGCGTTGACGCACGGGCAACCGGACGGGTCGCTGTTTCAAGCTCTCTCTTAGTCTTTACGGGACTGAAGTATATTCTTCGATTCTTCACTTAGTAGTGGTTCTTGAAACTTAGTAAGTAGGCTTTCTCAGGACAATAAAAGATAAATCAAAGCCATAGCGAGGTTTTTGTTGTAGTAAACGCACGATAATTGGCGTCTATGTTCAGGCGTCTGCCATTCCAGGTTTTTCGGCATTTTCATGGAGCTCTCCTGTGACGCAAACAAACTTCTGATCATTCGTGCTGCACGTCCTTTGAATACGTTCAGTATCTCCCGTTAGTCCTATTTGGTATTTGCCTCACGCACTCTAGCAATACTTCAGCGAGGGAAGTACAAATCATATTTAAGCGGTCTCCTTTATAGACGGACAGCATTTTCAGTAAAACGTCCAGACGTGACGTATTGATAACCGGCCGTTGTGGCCGAGCGGTTCTAGGCGCTTCAGTCTGGAACCGCGAGACCGCTACGGTCGCAGGTTCGAATCCTGCCTCGGGCATGGATGTGTGTGATGTCCTTAGGTTAGTTAGGTTTAAGTAGTCCTAAGTTCTAGGGGAGTGATGACCTCAGATGTTAAGTCCCATAGTGCTCAGAGCCATTTGAACCATTTGTGACGTATTGATGTTGCGGTTCAACTGGTTCAACTGGCTCTGAGCACTGTGCGACTTAACATCTGAGGTCATCACTCCCCTAGAACTTAGGACTACTTAAACCTAACTAACCTAAGGACATCACACACATCCATGCCCGAGGCAGGATTCGAACCTGCCGTAGCGGTCGCGCGGTTGCAGACTGTAGCGCCTAGAACCGCTCGGTGATATTGCGGTCATTACTGTTCAGCGTTATGCTGCACATTTTTCCTCTTCCGTACATTTGTAGCAATTCCACCATCTTTGCACCTCATGGAAATCTCATCAATTTCTCTTTGGTTATTTATGCACTTTTTTCAGATAGCTCTTCATTATAGGTGACTGCGTTATCTGCAAAAAGCCAGATACTCTTAATATTGACTGCCAGACCATTAATATGCACCATAAGCAGTTTCCCATGGAACGCCTGAAGTTGCTTTTACTCGTACATCTGTCGATGATTCTCCATCCGCGATCGTATTTTTTGTAATAAAAGCTAGTCAAATGCTTTTCGAAATTCAACAAGTGCTACACCCACTTCATCACCTTGATCGATGGCTTCCACGATGTAATGTAAGAGAAGCGTCGGGTGGATTTCGTATAATCAGCAGTTTCGGGACTCATACTTGTTAGCATGAAGGAGGTCATTCTGGTCGAGGTACCTCAGCATATGTTCAGAATGTGTTTTAAGATTTTTCACTAGATGGACGTCATTCAAAATGGACGGTAGTTTTGTGGACTGAAGTGAACTAACGTCCTGATTATGAAATAGGATTTGTACACTCAAAAGTGTGAAAATAAGTACACGATAGTACTGGTATGTAAAAGGTGGAAGTTCCCTGTTCTTCACATTTTTAAAGAATCTGCAGTGGCTTCACTTAGTGCTCTGAGACCGTAAAGGAAACATTTTAGAAATAAAGCAGTGCACAGTCACATTTAAGAAATTCGTGGTGATTTTAGGTATAAGCACTGTGAAAGCATGCACTGTATGATCATTTTTAGAAACTTTGGCTTAAAGAATCCAACTTGCGAAAGAATCCTGTTTCACGTTTTTCTTTTTCTTCTTCTTCTTCATCTTCTTCTTTTTGTTCTTAAATCAACTCGTCGCTGTTTCTACTAAAAGCACTTCCATACGAAACCTTCATTGCTCATTTTGTTATGATTTATCTGATTTCTCGCAGTGGTAAGAAATTGTGAATCCTGTGACGTAGTGGAACTACTTTAAATCAATGATTTTGAAACAGTCTAGATGAACACTGTTTCCGTACATCAGTAAAGCCTCCCCTAAATACATCTGCTTCACCAGGTCATGATGAAAAGCCTGAATTGAAACTTGTACATCCTATAGATGGAAATTTTACTCCGAAATACGGAGTAAAACTGATATAGTTTGGTGGACTTTTCTTCATGAAATACAAAATGGCTCTGAGCACTATGCGACTTAACTTCTGAGGTCATCAGTCGCCTAGAGCTCTGAACTAGTTAAACCTAACTAACCTAAGGACATCACACACATCCATGCCCGAGGCAGGATTCGAACCTGCGACCGTAGCGGTCGCTCGGTTCCAGACTGTAGCGCCTAGAACCGCACGACCACTCCGGCCGGCTTCATGGAATACATATTAATTTTCAACACTCACCTTACAGTCGTAGGAAATGTACAATTCACTTAAAACCTTGCTCTGATGGAAGTAGTTTTTATTGCTCTAGAAGATACAGTACTAAAAAGGAAGCAACTTTCCTGCAGAACATAGATTAGTAATAGGTACGTGTGTCAGTGCACTTACTTCATGTTTCAAGAAGGAACCTATTAATTCACCAGAAATAACAATAACTAGCCAAAAATCTTTAGCGCATCCCTGATATAGTGAGTTTCGACTGTCAGGAGAACGTCAGTAAACTTGTGATCACGCTTTGACAGTTTTATTTCGAAACTGTTGCACACCTGCTGAGAGCGCAGAATGCTATCTATGGCCGCTAGGCAGAGCAGTCGCCGTAATTATGTTTGAATGTATGACAACTGAACTACTAGGTGTTGTTGAAATCTTCAGTTCGAAATCTGATTCGATACAACTGGCCGTGATAGTCTGACCTATGGAAGCCTCCTCTACTTGTCTCCGTGATTACTGCAGCCCACACGCATTCCAACCTGCAAACAGTGTTCAAGCCTTGATGTCTCCCTTCAGTTTTTATTGCCACAATTCCCTCCATTACCACATCAGCTGTTCCCTTGTGCCCCGCCAACCACCTCTATCTTCTCTTACTCGATTCAGTACCTCCTTTTTTAGCAGCTGGTTACGGGATCCATCAACCTAATTTGCATCACTCTACTGTAACACCACATTACAGAAGCATCTGTTATCTTTTGGCGGTATTGTTTATTCACTTCTATGCAAAGCTATATCCAAGACAAACACTTCTAGAAAATACTTCCTAACGCTTATATTCCTCTTTTTCAGAAAGTCTTTTCTTAGTATTGCTGATCTGCGTTTTATCTCCACTTAACTTCTGCTGCCGCCAGTGATTTCGCTGGCCAAATAACAAAACGCGTCCGCTTAATTTAGGGTCTCATTTCACAATCAGATTCCATTCCCACCACCATGACCTAATTTGACTACACTCTACGAACCGTGTTTCGCTTTTATTCATGTTCACCTTATAATATTTTTGAGGGCATTACTCATTCTACTCAACCAAGCTTCGATGTTTTTTGGCGCCTCTGATAGAATTACAGTGTCATCGACAGATCTTAATTTTTTTATTCCTTCAACCTGAACTATTGTTTTGTTTATTTATTTCACCTGATGTGATTATGGCCATTACACCTTCTTTTTTTTCTTTTTTTACTTTAGACGACGGTTTCAGACATGAAGTACCTAGTACCTCAGTTACATCATAGTTTCCTAAGAAATAACAGTCTTAATATGTCAAATAGTATTAAAATGATTTGAATGTCTGAAGCGGCAACATTGATTGTGAACTGGTAAAGCTGATACTGGCAGTACTTCTTCTACTGCAGTTGCTGCCACTAACAGTGATAATAGTAATGATAATAATAATACTCGTAATAATAATAATAATAATAGTATATCTAAAAGAATATATAGGTGTACAAGATGATGTTTCCTGAGATAACGAGTAGGAAATTTAAGATTATTGCGTCAGCTAAAATTACTGGGAAAGGAGTAAGATGTGGTTGGAAAGAATGAAGTACAAGGGTAAGGAGTGCGTACGAGGACAATTGTAATTATTATTGTTGCTTCAGTAGATATGTCATTAACTGTATTCTGAAGCTGGAGATGTTATTCATGCCTCTAATGTAATGTGGTAAGTCATTCCAGAGTCGGGTTCCTGCTACTGAGAAGGACTTCGTGAAACTGGCTGAGTGATGGAGTGGGACATGTTGTTCAGACAAGAGCGGTAAGGTCGGGGAGAAGTATAGGAGACAGTGCAGCTTGATAAGACATTAAAGAAGACAGAGGGTATGGAAATCTCTGCACTTGTCTGCACGCAGCCAGGATAGCTGTGCATATGATGGTGAAATGTGATCGAAGCGTCGAACATCACAGGTATAACGAACACAGACATTCATAATCAGTTGCAGGCGAGGTGACCTTTCCTGAGAAAAGCTTTGCTGGATGACGTCGCTGTAATCAATAACTGAATGTATATGTACAAGTTTCTTTTTCAGGTCAAGAGGAGATAGCTTTTTATATTTTTGTAGGTCGTGGAGAGATGCTGATGCCGCCTTGCACATTGAAGTTACACGCTCAGTCCTATTTAGATTTTCTTCCATTATTACTCTTTAACTCTTTGCCGAAGAAGAAGTTGATTTTGACCCGTTTAGGATTAAAAATGTTAGGGATTTCCGAATATGTTGGGCTAATGAGCGAACTTAAAGCAAAAACCTTTCATAGGACAATCAACGGGCGATTCTCTGATCATAAGCACATCCGTCGCTAATATGTCCAGTGAACTGCACCATAGCGTGCAAGTATTCTGTGAGTAAATAGTGGCTGCAAGCGGTATACTTGAAGCGAATAATCCGAACCGAAACTGTATCTTTTAAGCCTTGCCTGAAAAAACGCACCTTTGTCACTGCTAGTATATCGACTTGCATCCTCCCTCCCTTCCAACCCATAATTATGTAGTTAGTAATGAGTTTAAACAAAGGGGAACTGGAAAAATGTCCCCCCTAATGTCTTTTCTCATTAAGAGTGTTATCTCTCTAGAAAGTCATGTTACAGCATCTTCTAAATCGTTTCCGTATTAAATATCCTGCACCAAGAAACTTGGAGGTAATCTAGCTTGTCGTGCGACAACAGAATCTTCCAGAACCCACACCATCTATCCTTATATTATCATGGGCTGTTTACGTTAACATACGCTTTACACATATCTATGATAGGAACAGTTGCTATGAAAGTACTTGCAAGGCCCAACAGTTTTTTTGTCTCATTCACTCATACGTATATTAGGAAGAGGTTACATTTGTGAAGAGTTTTCAGTTTTCGTAAATCTTCATATTTTTCTTCCGATTGCAATCTTCGAGAGGCTAAGAGCGAACACTGCTTATACCAAAGCGAAAATGACGCAGCTGCTTTTTCGCAATCTCTTGCTGTAACAGCCGTCCAACAGTGGAGCAATCGCCGCCACAGTATAACCGATCAACAACAGTTGCTATTTCAGTAACAATGTTCGCCCCAAATCTGTACGCTGCTTTCTTCCTTATTATTTACTTTCATTCTCCAGCGCGGTCACAAAGCCAATCTCCTTTCTCGTTCTTAGCAGCCGTAATACTAATATTATTTAACGGTTTTATTAATGTTTAGCCCTGTTGGCATTATTTTATAGTGGCTGAAGTTGCGATTATCAGTTTTTTTTTGTGTTATTATTCGTTGACATGAGAGACAATAATAAACACATAAAACGAGATCACTGTATTGAATTTCATATTTTATCACCAATCGGACACTTCCCAGGCGCCTAGGAATGCGTGATGTATCAGCAGATGATACGCACAGATGCTAGCAAAGAGGCCGTTTTTAAGTTCCCGGGCCAACATGTCAGCCACCAAAGTAACACAGCACACTGGTCGCTCTAGGACGGTGTAGACGTTGTGGAAAGGTTACCAGACATCAGTGTGACCGCACAACCCTTATGTGCGCCATGGGAGAGTATGTGCCAGTCGGTTGTACGTAATCAGCGCAACACTATGAACGACCTGACAGAATAGCAGAAACGAGCTACGACCACACCGTGAATGAAGTCGTCCGATTTGCCGGTATACCAACACGGACTGTCCAATGCGTCTACAAGAATTGGTGTACCATTCGCAGCACTTGACGTGGTACAAAAAGTCCGTGACCGACAAGGATCAGACACTAGTGTAACAATCAGTTCCAAATGCGACAATGGATGCATTTCCATACTAGCAATTTTCCGAGCAAACATTGTGAAGCGGAATGCATGGGCAGGACGGTTGGTGCCAGGTACCTTGCAAAATGCCATTGCTCACTTTGACGTATAAAGCGCCACGTC
The DNA here is from genome assembly GCF_023864275.1 of Schistocerca cancellata. Lineage (NCBI taxonomy): Eukaryota > Metazoa > Arthropoda > Insecta > Orthoptera > Acrididae > Schistocerca > Schistocerca cancellata. The sequence goes on from NC_064627.1 coordinate 1,073,666,824, forward strand.
TTCAGAGGGCAAAACAACACATAAACAGTAGAGCTGCTGATTGGAGAAGCGTATTTTGGTTCAAATGGCTCTGAGCACTATGGGACGTAACATCTATGGTCATCAGTCCCCTAGAACTTAGAACTACTTAAACCTAACTAACCTAAGGACAGCACACAACACCCAGCCATCACGAGGCAGAGAAAATCCCTGACCCCGCCGGGAATACAACCCGGGAACCCGGGCGTGGGAAGCGAGAACGCTACCGCACGACCACGAGATGCGGGCGCGTATTTTGTAGATCATGTACATTGAGGGGGTCCTACACCGAGCAACAAAGTTTGGGGATCACTTTTTCGAAACCCCGTAATTGTCTCCCATTGCTAAGCAGAAATTTGAAATACGGCTGAAAGGTGCCTATAACCTTCCTCTGTAATGCGAGGAGCCCTGCAGCACCATCCGCGGACTCGAAGACGCTTGAGAGAGCAAGTTGTTGACGTGTAACAAAAAATGGCTATAGCTCGGGAGTTCATGTGAGCTGTAAGTTAGATTAATGATGTCACATTGGCACCAAATTTCACATCAGTATTGCCCAATTGGATGTATCACATGGTGGAAAGGGCGTCACACCTCCTCTCACCCACATGTCACCCCTTCCTTGGACGCCTCTGTGATAAGAGGTCGAAATCGCGACACCCAGCGTTGAAATCGCGCAGTTTTCTAATGAGTGGCCGAAGAAAACATTTCAGACTCACCGCCGCTCAGAACCGACACGAAGAGGCTCGGGGATTGTCATAAAGTGCTTCAATGAAACAACCCCTTCCCTTGGGCTGTTGATTCCCACACGTTTCGCGGTCGAAATTGACAGTTCGCAGTGCTCTGAGCAATAGGACGACGTTCTTGCCAAGGTTCGACGCTGCTGCCGCCCACTGGGCGTTTCAGACCCTACTCTACATCATGGGACTGCAGCCCCACTGAATGTGATCTCACCTCTTTGGAGATTAGTGCGACCCCAATATTTGCTCTGGTGTACAGGGTGGAACCACTAGGGACCGTTGAAAACCATTAGAAGTAATTTGAACGTGATCCGAAGTAGCAAATGGTGCTTACACTTTTTCAGCGCTCCAGTTTTGGGTCCTCCTCTGGCATGATCATGGGAGAGCACTGCAACATTAGTATGTGTGTGAATAACATGTAAAAAGGTTCCATCTAACACCCTCCAGTTGGGCAACATCGTCAGGGCCACCCGTACAACTTTGCTGAGCATTTTAAAAACAAACCAGACGGAAAATTTGAATCTAATACAGTCTCGCGGGTCCTCTAGCACCTGAAGATAGGCAAACCCCATTTAAGGGGTGTCGAAGGGGTTGCCTAACTCTCAGGCGCTAGAGTAGCCGCGAGACAGTTGGTGTCGACGTTTCTGGCAGGCACATTGCTCAACAAAGCAATATTGCTCCAGAAGTTGGACCATTATGGAATACGGGCAGTAGCTCACAATTGGTTCACCTCTTACTTTGACAAAAGACAGCAAAATGTCATTATCCACAGTGCTGAGAATGGCTATGATGTGGGGTTTGAGTGGGGCTCGGTTAAATGAGGGGTGCCTCAGGGATCAGTGTTGGGACCCTTCTGTTCCTCATTTATATAAATGATATGCCCTCTAGTATTATAGATGATTCTAAAATATTTCTGTTTGCTGATAACACTGGCTTGGTAGTAAAGGATGTTGTGTCCAACACTGGCACTGTTTCAAACAGTGCGGTTCATGACATAAGTTCATGGCTTGTAGTAAATAGCCGGCCTATGTGACCGAGTGGTTCAAGGCGCTTCAGTCCGGAACCGCGCGACCGCTACGGTCGCAGGTTCGAATCCTGCCTCGGGCATGGATGTGTGTGATGTCCTTAGGTTAGTTAGGTTTACGTAGTTCTGAGTTCTAGGGGACTGATGACCTCAGATGTTAAGTCCCATAGTGCTCAGAGCCATTTGAACTGTTTTGTAGTAAATAAATTAACGCTAAATCATGGTAAGACTCAGTTTTCACAGTTTCTAACTGACAATTCAACAAAACCAAACGTTTTAATTTCATAGACTAGGCATATGATTGGTGAAACTCAACAGTTCAGATTTCTAGATGTTGAGATGAATAGTAAACTGTCGTGGAAAGCCCACATTCAGGATCTTGTTTAAAGACTTAATGCTGCCATTTTTACTATTCGAACGTTATCTGAAGTAAATGATAATTCGACACGCAAATTAGTCTATCCTGAATATTTTCATTCCCTTATGACGTATGGTACTGTATGTTGGGGTGACTCTTCCCATTCTTAAAGGATATTTTTGGCTCAGTAACGGGCGGTTCGGGCAATAGGTGGTGTCAGTTTGTGACCTTGGCCTCTGAACATTTATATTCTTTACTGTCGTTTGTTGTTAGCAATATCAGCTGATTCCCAAGAACTATCAGCTTTCACTCAGTTAGTAATAGGCAGAAATCCAATCTGCATTTGGATCGCAGTTCCTTGACTCTTGTGCAGAAAGGCGTGTAGTATACTGACGCATTCATTTTCAATAAGCTACCACAAGAATTCAAAAATCTTAGCAGCAATCCATGCGATTTCAAATCGAATATGCAGTTTTAACTCATGGGTCACTCCTTCTATACTGTCAAGGAGTTCCTTGAAAAATTAAGCTAATTCCAGTGTTATATTGTTCATTGCTTTTGCATAAACTTATGGCTTGTCTTTTTCGGGGTTCACAAACATTTTAATTTATCTGTTATTACTTTTAAGTTGTAATTTCATGTACTGACACGTTTCATGGTCTTGAAGATTTGCTCCTCCATTTGGTCCAATGGAACTAGACGTGTAAAATAAATAAATAAAAAAAAGATGCTGGATGGCACCGAGCGTGATGCAGGGCTGGTAGGTCTTACAGGGACCCATTTGTCGTTTTATTCATGCAAATGTTAATGTTGTATGGCCCTTTCGTTCCCCTCCCTCTCCATTACCACGCTACAGGAGGGCCTTCGGAGCATGTCAAAATTTCATCGAATGGTTTTCAACGGCTCCTAACGATTCCACCCTGTCTAATAGAGCAAATATTGGCGTTGCAGTACCCTCCAAAGGGCTCAGATAACATTCAGTGGGGCTGCAGTTCCACGATGTACTTAGATTAGCGTTGAAACGCCCAGTGGGTGTCAACAGCGTCGAACCTTGTTGAGAACGTCGTCCTGTTGCACAGAGCACTGCAAACTGTCGATTTCGCCTGCGAAATGTGTGGGAGTCAAGGCCCCAGGGAAAAGAGTGGTTTCACTGGAGCCCTTTATGACACATCCTGAGGCTTTTCGTGTCGATTCTGAGTGGGGTGTTTTCCTCGGCGATCCATAAGAAAATCGCGTGTTTCAACGCTGGCTGTCGCGGTTCTGACTTCCATCACAGAGACATCAACAGAATGAGTGAAATGGGGCGTTGGGCAGTATAGTAATGAAATTTGATGTCAATGTGACACCATTAACTCACCTTACAGCTCACATGAATTTCTGACCTGTGGCCTGTTATTCGCATATACAGGGTGATTCAAAAAGAATACCACAACTTTAGGAATTTAAAACTCTGCAACGACAAAAGGCAGAGCTAAACACTATCTGTCGGCGAATTAAGGGAGCTATAAAGTTTCATTTAGTTGTACATTTGTTCGCTTGAGGCGCTGTTGACTAGGCGTCAGCGTCAGTTGATGCTAAGATGGCGACTGCTCAACAGAAAGCTTTTTGTGTTATTGAGTACGGCAGAAGTGAAGCAACTTTCCACACTAACGGGAAAGTCAACCGTCACTGAGAATCCGCGGGAAACAACTCAGTATGAACGTGACTCGCCTAAGGCGAACGTTTTCTGTGCCATTTCAGCCAATAAAGTTTTTGGTCCCTTTTTCTTCGAAGGTGCTACTGTAACTGGCCGACAGTATCTGGAGATGTTGGAGAATTGGCTGTTCCCTCAGCTCGAACAAGAAGCACAACAATTCATATTTCAGCAGGATGGAGCGCCACCACATTGGCACTTATCTGTCCGTAACTACCTGAACGTCAACTACCCGAGGCGATGGATCGGCCGCCAGGCAGCCCGTGGCAGAGCACTTCATCACTGGCCTCCAAGAAGCCCTGATCTTACCCACTGCGATTTTTTCTTATGGGGGTATGTTAAGGATATGGTGTTTCGGCCACCTCTCCCAGCCACCATTGATGATTTGAAACGAGAAATAACAGCAGCTATCCAAACTGTTACGCCTGATATGCTACAGAGAGTGTGGAACGAGTTGGAGTATCGGGTTGATATTGCTCGAGTGTCTGGAGGGGGCCATATTGAACATCTCTGAACTTGTTTTTGAGTGAAAAAAACCTTTTTAAATACTCTTTGTAATGATGTATAACAGAAGGTTATATTACGTTTCTTTCATTAAATACACATTTTTAAAGTTGTGGTATTCTTTTTGAATCATCCTGTATATCAACACCTCGATGTTTGTAGCGTAGCTCAACCGGAGGATGATATCAGAGGGCACCACTCTTTTGCACCATTACAGAGAACTGTTGTAGATACCTTTGAGCCAAATTTCAAACTGATGCGTCGCAATGGGAGCAATTACGGATTTCGAAAAAGTGGTCCTTAAATTTCGTTGCGCAGTGTAGCATTGATTCTGCTCGAATATGGTGCAGGTCGGAGTCCGTGGTTAACTGGTAGAACAGCGGCGATATTCACGTTTGAGTAGCTGGTTGTTGAGGCAACGACTAGGCAGAAACTGTAGCAGGAAGACCTCGACAACGTCGGCACTGAGGGTCGTCTTTTTGCCCGCAGGAGACGAGACAAGACGAGAGAGGAGTGGTGGATTCCCATCCGCCGGTATCTGCTTCCTCCCGCTGCGGCCGCAGACAGGAGTGCAAAGGTCGCGATAATGCAGGCTGCGGCTGCGGCTGCGGCAGCTGTCGAGGCGGGGCGCTTATCTGCCCAGACGGAGGCAGCAGACGGAGGCCCCGCTCCGCCCCACCTAGCAGCCAGGACAGCCGCCCACCGGCCGGGGACGGTGAATATTCATGCCGCTCGTTAGGGCCGCTCGTCCGCCCGCGAGTGCACTCCGCATCTTCGTTTTCTTCTCAATCGGGAAGAGCGAGGAACGCGACTTTGCGCTATCCTTGCAAACATCTACAAACGGCAAGAGAATCTTGTTAGGTGTTTACCTTCGTTAGTGTAAGAGTAGTGCATGCCGCTACGTCAGGTGTTCGCCCATTACATCACAGACCGTTTCCACGTGTTACTGCCACGCCACAATATTCTCCCGCTAATGATATTTTGTGTAGAGGGTAGCCCTACATGAAAGTGAAACTCGCGCAATAATACAGGCTTTTGAAGTTTGGTATTACAGAATAATCCTGAACAGTACGTTGACAGGTCTGATAAGTCATGAAGATATAATGAATCGGGTGAAATAGAAATTTATGGAAGAACTTGAGTAAAAGAATTAATACATAGAAGAGCACGTCCCGAGGCATCAAGGAATAGCTAATTTGGTAATGGAGGAAAGTGCATGGAAGTGAAACTGTAGGGTGATAACAAAGCTCGAATACAGTGAGCAGGCTCAAAAGGATGTATGCCGCAATAGTTATGCAAAGATGAAGAGGCCTGCACGGGATAGACTAGAGCACAGACCCGCATCAAATCACCTCTCAGTTGAAGACAACAGCAAAAACACCAATCAATTGTGACACACTGCTTCCCTTTCTGATATTTAATATCCTAATTATCACCACACAGTTGATGTCCACGACTGCAAAAAGGCCTCCACTAGATTTTTCCGTGTCTCACATTCTTCTACTGCACAGCTCCTTTTTTTTCTCTTGTGTATATTCTGGTGTCGTGTTCCCCCTTCCACTAACTCTTCGTCTCGGATTTTTCGCACCTCTTGGAATCCAGAAAAGAATTCTCTCTGTCCACCTACCAGGCTACAACAAGGGTTCGAGTCCAGTTATTTACACGGTGCATGTACTTTATTTCCTTGCTCCCCTCGTAATTCACGCGATGCATCTCTCCATTGTACTACGAACAACCCTCAGTACGTGAAACCTTTCTGCGTTCTATGTCCAAATCAGGTGACATCCCTAACATTACACATTCAGTTTCAGACGTGTCGCATACTCTATTTCGCTTACCCAAAACACTGACATCGCCCACACGTGGTTTTTCTGCCAGTTACCAAGTGTCATGGACCATAAAATTAACGTTACTCATCTTTAAATGCAGAACCCACATCCATGTGAGGATCTAATCCCTTGGATCTGGAAAGACTTCAGCCTCGCATCCTTTTGTGATGCGTGGGGTCTCATGGCTGGTGCTTTGTTCTCAGCTCTGCGCGCTGTCCGACGTTGCCTTTGGCGCCTTTTTCCCTCCATCACACAGACCGACTTCCCTCCAGCTTGTCGTGTTTCATCGTTAGAATCCTATCCACCCTATAAAAGTATCAGTAAAAACTATATAATATTTTACAGTTTACATTACAGGTATAGAAAATGGCCTTCTTCAATACAAAATCACTAGTCAACACATATGTTAACAAAATATGCGCATAATACAGGTAAAACAGCAGAAAATTACTAGTGACGTAAGTTGTTGGTGTTACAGGTTCTGTTAGAATTTAGATATATGCAAATGAAAAAGTAAAAATAGTGAAACTATTCACTACTGCTATATGACAAGTTTTATAAGCTGATAATTTGATGGTAAAATGCAGTACTTGACGTGTACCGAACTGTTTGGATAATAACTGGAACGTAGAATCGCAAATTTAAAATTGTTACTCATGATGATTTTACCTAGAAAAAAAACATTGTATCAGATATAGGAATCACGTTTGTTCCCACTCGATATGAATGTCATAAAATAGCCAAAAACCTTTTAATAAAAATATACACAACTTACATGCTCTCACGCTGTAACTGTCGTGTAAATATTTACAGTGGTGCAACAGTAGTAATGGCAGTTCTATTTCCCTATATATCAGTGTGTCAAGGATTTTGGACATATCAACACGAAGTGTATGTTTACTGATACAATTAGATCAACTCCTGTCTACTGGCTTCTCCTGTTAAGCAATATCTACCCACCACAAATTCGCAGGACCGAGACCCTTCTTAGAGATTACCGCAATATACAAGAGAATAAGGAACTACCTATTCATTACGACATCCCTGACTTATGAAGACATAGGTTTCATTCGAGACGCCCGCCACTTCTTTACGCTGAACAGCTAGCTACAACTAACATCAAAGTAAGAGATGTCTGTGACAAGAACTGCCAACACGTCGGGAACGGTTCGAGGAATATAAATGTGGATCAAATTAAACAGAACTGGCGCTGGATGCAGTCGGTGCTCTGATTCACTCTAGAAATGGTGTATTGTGACATTTATTTATATTATAAATGTACTATATGTGTGTGCCACACGAATGATGGTGGACATACTGTTTGACAGATTACGAACAGAAAAGTTAATTCTTATAGACAGGTATTTCTATGCTTACAGGTCTAGCCTGGCAAAGATGGGATATGTAGTGCACCGTGGCCTTTGAATATGAACCATCCTGACATTTGCCTCAAGTAATTTAGGGAAACGCCGAAAACCTAAAGATGATCACACGGGGATTACAGCAGGCTCTAGACTTTCACATACAAGGCCAGCCTGCTAACAGTAACTCAATGTGTACAGTGCTGTTTTGTTTCTATCTCTTGGCGAAAATTTCTGTCATAATATAAATAAATAGTAAAGCGTAAGGGATTTCGTCGTGTATGAGAAGGACACTGAAGGCTGTAATCACCGACAGCCATAGATCTACACTCCTGGAAATGGAAAAAAGAACACATTGACACCGGTGTGTCAGACCCACCATACTTGCTCCGGACACTGCGAGAGGGCTGTACAAGCAATGATCACACGCACGGCACAGCGGACACACCAGGAACCGCGGTGTTGGCCGTCGAATGGCGCTAGCTGCGCAGCATTTGTGCACCGCCGCCGTCAGTGTCAGCCAGTTTGCCGTGGCATACGGAGCTCCAGCGCAGTCTTTAACACTGGTAGCATGCCGCGACAGCGTGGACGTGAACCGTATGTGCAGTTGACGGACTTTGAGCGAGGGCGTATAGTGGGCATGCGGGAGGCCGGGTGGACGTACCGCCGAATTGATCAACACGTGGGGCGTGAGGTCTCCACAGTACATCGATGTTGTCGCCAGTGGTCGGCGGAAGGTGCACGTGCCCGTCGACCTGGGACCGGACCGCAGCGACGCACGGATGCACGCCAAGACCGTAGGATCCTACGCAGTGCCGTAGAGGACCGCACCGCCACTTCCCAGCAAATTAGGGACACTGTTGCTCCTGGGGTATCGGCGAGGACCATTCGCAACCGTCTCCATGAAGCTGGGCTACGGTCCCGCACACCGTTAGGCCGTCTTCCGCTCACGCCCCAACATCGTGCAGCCCGCCTCCAGTGGTGTCGCGACAGGCGTGAATGGAGGGACGAATGGAGACGTGTCGTCTTCAGCGATGAGAGTCGCTTCTGCCTTGGTGCCAATGATGGTCGTATGCGTGTTTGGCGCCGTGCAGGTGAGCGCCACAATCAGGACTGCATACGACCGAGGCACACAGGGCCAACACCCGGCATCATGGTGTGGGGAGCGATCTCCTACACTGGCCGTACACCACTGACGATCGTCGAGGGGACACTGAATAGTGCACGGTACATCCAAACCGTCATCGAACCCATCGTTCTACCATTCCTAGACCGGCAAGGGAACTTGCTGTTCCAACAGGACAATGCACGTCCGCATGTATCCCGTGCCACCCAACGTGCTCTAGAAGGTGGAAGTCAACTACCCTGGCCAGCAAGATCTCCGGATCTGTCCCCCATTGAGCATGTTTGGGACTGGATGAAGCGTCGTCTCACGCGGTCTGCACGTCCAGCACGAACGCTGGTCCAACTGAGGCGCCAGGTGGAAATGGCATGGCAAGCCGTTCCACAGGACTACATCCAGCATCTCTACGATCGTCTCCATGGGAGAATAGCAGCCTGCATTGCTGCGAAAGGTGGATATACACTGTACTAGTGCCGACATTGTGCATGCTCTGTTGCCTGTGTCTATGTGCCTGTGGTTCTGTCAGTGTGATCATGTGATGTATCTGACCCCAGGAATGTGTCAATAAAGTTTCCCCTTCCTGGGACAATGAATTCACGGTGTTCTTAATTCAATTTCCAGGAGTGTATATAACTTTCTACAACTTTCCAACGTTAAGAATAATCGTCGGATGGTTAACATTTCACCGTTGCTAGCAAACCATATCGAAATACAGGAAGATATGAAAGGTAGTTGGCGGTTGATCCTCAACATAAACAAATGTAACCTACTGTCCATAACTAGGAGGAAATACCTGCTATTGTATGATTACAGATTGCATAAAAATCACTGAAATCAGTTTCAGTCATTAAATATCTGGAATATACGTATGAAGACATTTATACCGGAGAGATCACATAAAAGACAGATGCAAGACCGAGGTTCACTGGAAGATCCCGAGGAGATGGCTAACAAAACCCTCGTTCGATCGAAACTTTTGTTCGCTAGTTTGCGACCAGTACTAGATACAACCGGCAGGTGAAATGGAAAATATCCAAAGAAGAGCAGCGCGTTTCGTTACAGGATCTTTTAGTAAGCGCGGCGACGTCACCATGACCCTCACGCAACTCCAGTGTCAGACGTTACAGGAGATGCGCTGTGCATGACGGTGTGGTTTAGTGTTAAAATTCTGAAAGCGTAAGTTTCCAGAAGAGACAATCAGTATACAGCTCCCTCCTGTACATACTAAGGAGTCAAATCATTATGACCACCTGATTAACAGCGTGTAGGTCCATGTTTGGAACGCATACAGCAGCATGTCTGCGTGGCATGGATCGGCAAGTCTTTCCTAGGTTTCCGGAGGTACGTGGTTCCAGATGTCTACGCAGAGCACACGCAAAGCCCGTAAATTACGTGTCAGACTTTTGGGAGCCAGTATTGTCCCAGGCGTGTTCCATTGGGTTCAGATTAGGTGAGTGTAGTGTCCAACGCATCAGCGTCAGCTCACTACCGTGCACCTCAAACCACAGTGCTACGCCTCTGGCACTGTGACACGGATAGTTATCCTACTGGAAGGTGCCACAGCCGTCTAGGAAGACATCAAGTGTGAACGGTTGCAGCTGTTCCGCAATAACGTTCACGCAGTCTGGAGCAGTCAGAGTGCCTTCGAATAATTACCATAGGCCTCACTGAAGTCCAGGTAAATATGCAGCAAACCATCATAATGTCATCACTGGCTTGCGCCTGTGGCGAGGTGCATGCTTCAAGCGGCCATTCGCCTGGATGACGGCTTAGCCTCACACGACCATCAGGCTGGTGCAACAATAACAGCGATTTTTCAGACCACGCAAAACTTTTCCATTAATCCGAGGTCCCATCTCGATAATCATGCGCGCATTCCAATTCTAATCGACGATTCCGAGGGGACAAAATGGGAAATTCGAAGGGGTGGTCTTCCGTGGACTTGTGCCGGTACCAGCATTGTACTCTAAACCTGCATCTACATCTGCCCTTAGACTTGCTACAAATATAACCTATCTTTGTTCTGTCATAAGACGTGGACGTCCAACACGTTGTCGCTACTCGTGGTTTCACCACCGTTCAACCACTGTCAGTACATGTTCACGACAGTAGCACGTGAACACTCGACTCGACCAGCTTCGCCGTTTGCGAGATACTGGTTCCCAGGAGCCGCGCCATTACAGTCTCCTCTTTGTCAAAGTCGCTTACGTCACTGGTATTCCCCATGGCAGCCGCGACCGTCACTAGATGGGTTCCCCATTCATCTCTGTTCAGCGTATACACTCTCCTTACCGCGTGAAGTGCCCGAAGCACCACCACGAGACCCTCACTGTCTCGGCGGGCGAAGGGGACAACTTCTTAGACTGGAATATTACTGGTGACGAAACATGGACCCATCATTACGAGCCGGAGAGTAAACGGCAGAGTATGGAATGCAAACGTCCAAATTCGCCTTGCAAGAAAAAGTTCAAGACCCAACTGTCCGCAGCAAAACTGATGTTTACGGTTTTTTGGGGCACACTAGGTCCAGTACTGGAACATTATGGTGAAAGGGGCACAACAATAAACAGTGTGCGTTACAGTGAGATGCTTAATGCCAGGCTAAAGCCTGCAATTCGAAGCAAACGTCGAGGATTGCTGCCAAAAGGTGTTGTGTTGTTGCACAACAATGCCCGTCCGCATACTGCTGCCCACACTACTAAAACGCTCCAGAAACTGAAATTTAAAGTACTGGATCATCCCCCATATGGTCCCTATCTTGCCTCTTCTTACTATCACTTGTTTGGTCCACTCAAACAGGCATTAAGGGACCGTCGATTTGCCTCGGACGAAGCAGTGAAAGAAGCTGTGCATTCCTGGCTCGCAGCTCCACCGAGAACCTTCTTTTATGAGGGCATCAGGAAGCTTCTACAAATCTGTAAGTTTCCTATTTGAGTACAATAAAATTTTATAAGTACTTTGCGGATAATAATTGACTTACCTTCGTATGTGTACCTCTGACGCGTCTTCACAGAAGGGAACGTCAAGCGTGGAGTCGTCAACATTCCACCTGGACGGTCGAATAGTGGGCCAATGTTGTTTTCACAGATGATTTAGTCTGGAGAGTGATTCTGGATGGGTTCGCTGGAGGGAACGTGGAACACGATTTCGGGACCCAAACGTTGTGGAAAGAGACCGATGTCGAGGAGATCCTTAATAGGGTGGGCAGAGGTTGTTGTGAACGCCCGAACACCCCTTCATGAAATTGTACCGTTAAATCGGCAAGATTTAACTGCTGTCAGGCATCTTGGGATCTCGTTTGCGGTTGTTGCGAGGTGCTGTGGCCCCGAAATCGTATTGATGGACGACAATGTTCGACCTCATGAAGCACAAGTGGTTGATATTCTCTTGGAAACGGAAGATACTGCACGCATGGCGTGGCCTGCTCGCTCTCCCGATTTGAATCCTACAGAGCAAGTCTGGGTCGCAATAGGAAGACGGGTTGCATCACGTCGGCGTGCACCAACCATTCTCCAAGACTGCAGGAAGAATGGGCGTTTTTGCCTCAACATGAGAACGGTCACATCATTCACAGCATGTCCCGTCGTTGTCAGGCCTGTATTGGTGCCAGAGTTGGACCACATAAACCAATTGTCGGAATGTGTGTGCAAATCCGTTTAAGTTGGAAAAAATTAAGTACATTTTTGTCTACTTTTATGCATGTTCCAGCTCTTTACGTACTGCGTTCTTTACATTGTTTCTATTATACTATCACCTGTTTATACTGTTTTGTCTCAAAATGAACGCAACCTTGCAAAATTTCCGCTTGTTGCTTTAATTTTGGACACTAGGGTATACATGTGGTTTACATTTTTTCGGACATGCACTCCAGACTCAAACTCTTATTACGGGAATCGGCCAGATGCTGCAAGCAATGAGGATAATGGACAGGGGCACCACATCAGTAGTGTGTGGATCAGTTGAGAATTTGCGCCTGACGGGAGGCATGCTAGGGTATTCTGTGCAGTTTTGGTGACCACTGTGTCCGGTAAGGAGTATGTAGAGGGTCTATACAAGGGCGATGTACTTGAGGACAATATTATGGAAATGGAAGAGGATATAGATTAAAGTGAAATGGGAGATACGATACTGCGTGAAGAGTTTGACAGAGCACTGAAAGACCTGAGTCAAAACAAGGCCCCCGGAGTAGACAACATTCCATTGGAACTACTGACGGCCTTGGGAGAGCCAGTCCTGACAAAACTCTACCATCTGGTGAGCAAGATGTATGAAACAGGCGAAATACCGTCAGACTTCAAGAAGAATATAATAATTCCAATCCCAAAGAAAGCAGGTGTTGACAGATGTGAAAATTACCGAGCAATCAGTTTAATAAGCCACACCTGCAAAATACTAACACGAATTCTTTACAGACGAATGGAAAAACTAGTAGAAGCCGACCTCGGGGAAGATCAGTTTGGATTCCGTAGAAATACTGGAGCACGTGAGGCAATACTGACCGTACGACTTATCTTAGAAGAAAGATTAAGGAAAGGCAAACCTACGTTTCTAGCATTTGTAGACTTAGAGAAAGCTTTTGACAATGTTGACTGGAATACTCTCTTTCAAATTCTAAAGGTGGCGGGGGTAAAATACAGGGAGCGAAAGGCTATTTACAATTTGTACAGAAACCAGATGGCAGTTATAAGAGTCGAGGGACATGAAAGGGAAGCAGTGGTTGGGAAGGGAGTAAGACAGGGTTGTAGCCTCTCCCCGATGTTATTCAATCTGTATATTGAGCAAGCAGTAAAGGAAACAAAAGAAAAATTCGGAGTAGGTATTAAAATCCACGGAGAAGAAATAAAAACTTTGAGGTTCGCCGATGACATTGTAATTCTGTCAGAGACAGCAAAAGACTTGGAAGAGCAGTTGAACGGAATGGATGGTGTCTTGAAGGGAGGATATAAGATGAACATCAACAAAAGCAAAACGAGGATAATGGAATGTAGTCGAATTAAGTCGGGTGATGTTGAGGGTATTAGATTAGGAAATGAGACACTTAAAGTTGTAAAGGAATTTTGCTATTTGGGGAGCAAAATAACTGATGATGGTCGAAGTAGAGAGGATATAAAATGTAGACTGGCAATGGCAAGGAAAGCGTTTCTGAAGAAGAGGAATTTGTTAACATCGAGTATAGATTTAAGTGTCAGGAAGTCATTTCTGAAAGTATTTGTATGGAGTGTAGCCATGTATGGAAGTGAAACATGGACGGTAAATAGTTTGGACAAGAAGAGAATAGAAGCTTTCGAAATGTGGTGCTACAGAAGAATGCTGAAGATTAGATGGGTAGATCACATAACTAATGAGGAAGTATTGAATAGGATTGGGGAGAAAAGAAGTTTGTGGCACAACTTGACCAGAAGAAGGGATCGGTTGGTAGGACATGTTCTGAGGCATCAAGGGATCACCAATTTAGTATTGGAGGGCAGCGTGGAGGGTAAAAATCGTAGGGGGAGACCAAGAGATGATTACACTAAGCAGATTCAGAAGGAGGTAGGTTGCAGTAGGTATTGGGAGATGAAGAAGCTTGCACAGGATAGACTAGCATGGAGAGCTGCGTCCAACCAGTCTCAAGACTGAAGACCACAACAACAACGTGTCCGGATGGCGTAGTGGTCAGAGCAGCTGGCTAGTAAGCAGGAGACCCGGATTTAAATCCTGTTCGTTACAAATTTCAAACTGTCCGCATTGATTTAAATCGCTGTCCACTTGCAACCGATGCCTGCAATTCCTTTGCGTCGTAGTCCCCTAGCTTTCATTCGCTTGACTGCCAATGAATGGAGCTCGCGCCAAGTGTAGCGGCGACGGTCGTCGCACGTGGCGGAGCGGAATGCCACGCTGCAGCGGCGGAGGCAGCCGACCGCGTCCCGTTAGCACGGCGCAGATTGATGACTTCTATTCCTGTCTGTCGGGCAACGGTGCCACTGCCAATTAGCGAGCCGGCCGCCGTGCCAACTGTCGATGCACCCTACTGAAAAGCGTGATTCTGCTGTAAGAAGAAATTGAAAATTTCAGGATTTACCTATCGTTCTGTAGTACTGTCAGGAACAGAACGCAACTTTCAAGGTCAGTTGAAAGGAATGGACCATGTCTTGAAAACAGATTATAACATGAAGTTCAATTAAAGTAAAATATTACTACAGTGTAGTCGAATTAAGTCAGGTGAAACAGGGTGAATTTGATTAGGAAATCAGTTTCTAAAGTGGTAGGCGGATTTCGCTATTTGAACAGCACAATAACAGACGACGGAAATAGTGAAGACGGAAATAGTGAAAACAAAGACTGACAAGTACAAGAAACACTTTTAAAAAAAACCACAGAAATTTGTTTAAATCGACAGAAATTTAAGAGTCAGCGCAATTTTTATAAAAGTATTTACCTGTAGAGTGCCTTTATATGAAGTGAAACGTGGATAATAAACAACGCAAACAAGACGAGAATAGAATCTTGTGAATTGTGGAGCTACAGAAAAATGCTGAAGATTAGATGAGTAGATCGTATAATTAAGGAGACGTGCGAAGTCGAAACGGGGAGAAGAAGAAATTTATGACACAACTCCAAGTAAAGATTAGCAGAAAACATTCTGAGGCATCATGTAATAATTACTCATAATCTGGTAAATGAGGACGATGTGACAAGTACATAGTTTAGAGGTAGACCAAGGCTGTAATAAAGTAACAGGTTCAAATACTATAGGCTGTAGTAATTATGCAGATGTAAAGAGAACTGCGTAAGACAGACTAGTGTAACCACTCTTCGTGCCATTCTTCGTGTTAATAACAAAGACAGCAACAACAACTACCACAACAACAACATCACACCAATAACACATAATCGCTACAAGAATTTAGAAAAAAACAGAAGTGATAACGGGCGCTCCCAAAGGAAGATTTATAGGCCATCTACTGTTCTCTATCTATATAAACGATTTAGGAGACAGTTCGAGCAGCCATCTTCCTGTCATTTACGGTCTCGTAAAGTCATCAGAAGATCAAAAATAATTGAACATGATGTAGACAGAATACCTCTGTGGTACCAAAAGTGCCAACTGACCCTAAATAATAAAAATTATGAGGTCAGCCACATGAGAACTAAAACTAATCCGTTGAAACTGGGTTACACGATAAATCACGCAAATCTAAAGGCTGTGAACTCAACTCAGTACCTAGAGATGAATTTATGAACAGCTTAAATTGGAGCCGTCACCTACATAATGTTGTGAGTAAAGCGACCCAAAGATTGCGATTTATTGCCAAAACACATAATGAAAAATAATTTTTTATCCTCTGATGACTACGAAACGGTAAATGACAGCATCATCTACAAACAATAGAAGATGAATGTTTAGACTGTCTCCAAAATCGTTTATATCGATAAGGAACAGCAGATGGCCTATAAACGACAGATACCACTTCCGTTTTTCTAGATTCTTGTAGCGATTATGTAAGGTCTGTCCGTCCTCTGCTAGAGTATTCATGCGCGGTGTGGTATCCTTACCAGACAGGATTGACGCAGGAAATCCAACAAGTTCAAAGAAGGGTAGCTGGTTTCGTATTATCGCGAAACAAGTGAGAGAGTGCTATGGACATCGTACGCACGTTGGGTCGCAGTCGTTAAAACAGTGGCGTTCTTCGTCGACGCAAGACCTTTTCACAGAATTTCAGACTCCAACTTTCTCCTGCGAATGCGAAAAGTTTTGTTGACGCCCACTTACATGGGGAGAAATAATGAGCTTGCACGGAAAGATTTAAGTGTTGGTTTCTCCCGCGGGCTCTTCGTGAATGGAACGATAGAGAAATAGAGTGAAAGTGGTTCGACGAACCCTCTGCCAGGCACGCAAGTGTGGATTATGGGGTAGTCATGCAAATGTAGATGTGGAAGAACGGGATTAATACCATACCATACTGCCAGCAGTGTGTGAGGACTCTAAAAACATAGGAATGTTGTAATGTTGTGCTTCATTCTCTAAATAAAGAACAGTATTTTTTTTCTTTATGAAGATACTGCGATTAACTTTAACTTTTCGAAATATTGGACTTCTCTTTTAAGACAACGAGTATGTTTGTAATAAGGATACGGTATAGCATCTGTTCCAAAAAGGTGTATCTTGCTAATGTGTCAATCCGACATGTTGCATAAAAAGTTAATTACGATGTTCAAGAAAAAAGAAAAAAGTTAGGTGCAATATACAATGGTATTGAGTCTACATTTTGATTAATATTTCATATGTATCCCTCATTACTGATGTGTTTGATCATGTATAGTCATGTATGAGGACTACACGATAGAAACGATGACTGCCGTCTTATCCCTAACTTCGTATATTTTTTACGATTTTTTCGCAAATTTATTACTGTGAGAAGAGTATCGTAAATATATTTTTATGACATCTGCAGCATATTTCAAGTCATTACCGTTCTCGACTGACCTACGAGAACGCAGTTAACGTCTGCAGTTACGAGCCCATAGTTCGTGAGTTTCACTGTAATTATGACAGAATCCTCGTGGGTGAAGATGACCCTTATCGGTGCAAGGGCCAATTCATAATACACTATGTGATCAAAAGTATGCGGACACCTAACTGAAAATGACTTACTAGTTCGTGGCGCCGTCCATCGATAATGCTGGGATTCAGTACGGTGTTGGCCCACCCTTAGCCACGATGACAGCTTCCACTCTCGCAGGCATGCGTTCAGTCAGGTGCTGGAACGTTCCTTGGGGAATGACAGCCCTTTCTTCACGGAGTGCTGCACTGGGGAAAGAGAGTTATCGATGTCGGTCGGTGAGGATTGGCACAAAGTCGGCGTTCC
Source organism: Schistocerca cancellata (assembly GCF_023864275.1). Taxonomy (NCBI): domain Eukaryota; kingdom Metazoa; phylum Arthropoda; class Insecta; order Orthoptera; family Acrididae; genus Schistocerca; species Schistocerca cancellata. The sequence goes on from NC_064627.1 coordinate 1,073,684,320, forward strand.
AAAACATCCCAAAGGTGTTCCATAGGATTCAGGCCAGGACTCTGTGAAGGCCAGTCCGTTACAGGGATGATATTGTCGTGTAACCACTCCGCCATAGGCCGTGCATTATGGTCTCGACCGTGTTGAAAGATGCAGTCGCCATTTCCGAACTGCTCTTCAATAGTGGGAAGCAAGAAGGTGCTTAAAACATAAGTGTAGGCCTGTGCTGTGATAGTGCCACACAAAACAACAAGGGGTGCAATCAAAATGGTTCAAATGGCACTGAGCACTATGGGACTTAACTGCTGTGGTAATCAGTCCCCTAGAACTGAGAACTACTTAAACCTAACTAACCTAAGGACATCAATCACATCCATGCCCGAGACAGGATTCGAACCTGCGACCGTAGTGGTCGCGAAGTTCCAGACTGTAGCGCCTAGAACCGCTCGACCACCCGGGCCGGCAGGGGTGCAAGCCCCCTCCATGAAAAACACGACCACACCAATTTTACTGTTGACATTACACACGCTGGCAGATGGCGTTCACCTGGCATTCGCCATACCCACACCCTGCCATCGGATCGCCACATTGTGTACCGTGATTCGTCACTCCAAACAACGTTTCCCACTGTTCAATCGTCCAACGTTTACGCTCCTTACACCAAGCCAGGCGTCGTTTGGCGTTTACCGGCGCTATGTGTGGCTTATGAGCAGCCGCTCGACCATGAAATCCAAGTTTTCTCACCTCCCGTCTAACTGTCATAGAATTCGCAGTGGATCCTGATGCAGTTTGGAATTCCTGTGTGATGGTCTGGATAGATGTCTGCCTATTACACATTACGATCCTCTTCAACTGTCGGTGGTCTCTGTCAGTCAACAGACGAGGTCGCCATGTACGCTTTTGTTCCACTTCACTATCACATCGGAAATAGTGGACCTATGCACGTTTAGGAGTGTGGAAGCCGCGTGGAATTAGTCGAGCTGTCTAAGGCGCTGCAGTCATGAACTGTGCTGCTGGTCCCGGCGGAGGTTCGAGTCCTCCCTCAGGCATGGGTGTGTGTGTTTGTCCTTAGGATAATTTAAGTTAAGTAGTGTGTAAGCTTAGGGACTGATAATCTTAGCAGTTAAGTCCCATAAGATGTCACACGCATTTAAACATTTTTTGTTTTAGGAGTGTGGAAACCTCGCCTACAGACGTATGACACAAGGGACACCCAGTCACCAGACCACGTTCGAAGTCCGTGAGTTCCGCAGAGCACTCCATTCTGCTCTCTCACTGAGGTCGCTGATATGGAGTACCTGGCAGCACATACACCTAATATGAAAAACGTATGTTTCTGGGGGTTTCCGGATATTTTTGATCACATAGTGTAGTTAGCCAGTTACAGCCTTCCTGTCAGTGTCGGGATTCGAACTGGTTACCTCCTAGTCGAAAGCTAACACCACCCAACGGCTTGGCTGACGAGGGCGAGTGGCACACTTTGCCATCTCCGTAACAACTTCTCCGCGACAAGGCAGTTCTCGTAAATACTAAGTGTAAAGGCACACCTGTGTTCGCAAATTAATCGTTGTCTCTGCTCCTAGCTGCTCGACGACTGCTGAGCTTTCCCTCCAGCCGTGAGCCAGGTCGCGTTCCAGGAGCCAGGAGAGACACTCTGACGCTGCTACGTCCCTGCGGCTCCAGCGGGACCTGGAGAGCGACCAGCCACCAGTTCAAGCCGCCGGGCGCTGACCGAGTGGCACGCATTCCAGCGGACGCCACTGCTGGACAAGACCCAACCGAAGCTCCAGCGTGTACAGGCCGGCCCGGCGCCCACACTGACTTTCGGCGCCTCAGCCCCACATCCGGCAGTGGCCAGGGCACTCTCTCTGCTCCCGAGCTCAGCACGCACCTGATGTTGGAGGCGGCGCACTTATCAAGCGGCTGCACCTAGAAAGGAAAGCACTTGGTGTGGATATCAGCCACGGCGTTTTGGTATGGGTTCCCACGGTCTAAGTGCATCACACAGTTAATTGCTTCATTGCTGCCTATGAATATTGTGCAAATTTTGACTTACTGTCTCTAGAGAAAGTCCACAATCGATTGTTGTAAAACAGATTTTTATTGTCCGCGTAGATTGCTTTTTTTTTGTCACCCGGTTTTGTTGTTGGAGGTTCAGTACTAGAATAAGAGGTTCCAATATTTTTCCGTGCTACGTCACATTATAAACTACGTTTTCGTTTCAGAATGGATTTGTACGTGCGTATCTTACGTGCACAAGTAGGGTAATTTTGAACATGCGTATATCGGAAACGGATAAAGATTTAAAGAAAACTTTCAAGGTTTTTCGAAATCGGTATCCTAGGGATACATCATAAGAATTACAGCCATTAGCTGTGCATAGCCGTTTCGGAATCCGCAGCTGGGTTCTTGTATCCAAAATACAACTTTTTGGGGTGTTTCACGATAATGGATGAAGATTTTTGAAAAAAAAGGGAGACAGCTGTTTTAGATGAATGCGTAAAGAATATATCTTTAAAATTTGAGCCATTTTCTACGGTTATTTATTATTTAGATTTCGCCTCATATTGGATTTTACATGTAGTAGTAGGGTAACTTTGAACCCCTGTATCTCGGAAATGGAAAAAGATATCAAGAAAATTTTCAAGATTGTTCGATATCGGAAGCTAACGGCCATGCCTCAGTGGATAATACACCAGTTCCCGTCGGATCATCGAAGATAAGCGCTATCGGGCTTGGCTAGCACTTGGATGGGTTACCGTCCGGTCTGCCGATCGCTGTTGGGAAGCGAGGTGCACTCTGCCCTTGTGAGGCTAATTAAGGAGCTACTTGACCGAGAAGTAGCGGCTCTGATTGCGAAAACTGACAAACCCCGGGTAAGCATTGTGCTGACCACATGCCCCTGCGTATCTGCATTCAGTGACGCCTGTGGGCGTAGGATGACACGGCGGCCGGTCGGTACCGTTGGGTCCTCAAGTCCTATTCGGAAGGAGTTTAGCTTTTTTCTTTTTTTAAGACCTACATCGGGATCTTTGGAATACATCGTAAAAATTTCATCCATTTACTGTATATAGCAGCTTCAAAACCCTCGGCTAAGGTTTCGTCCTCTGGTGACGTCGTAAATATAGAAAAAAAACCGTTTTTGTGCGGTTTTCTGAGATACTGCCCATTAACTAATGGTGCCTGTAAAGTCCCATCAGGGGCGCCTTAGATAACACTAAATGCAAAAAGAACCAAACGGTTTACTCCATTTGTCTCAGCAGGGGAAACTGTGTAATATTCATATCTGACCCTTTACGTAGGACAGTGATGACCTTTTTGCTGGGTATACAAGTGGCCCTAGCCCAAGGGCTATACAAAACACTTGACCCTTCCCTTTCATCTCCAATAGAACCAGAGGTATGAGCACCGAAAAATCCCGATTTTAAGCGCGGCGTTTTGCAACCTACTGGTATGCATACTGTCGCATGCATACCGCCTGAAATTCCATTACAAGATAGATAGCAATATAAAACTATTATTTTGTTCAATATGCATCAGTCACCAGGCATTACAAACAGTCATAATTTGTTCAGCTGAATCGCTCTTATTAAACTAAAGGGTCGTATGTACCTGCACATACTAGAAAATATGGTAGATAGTGATATAACTACAGACATATAAAAGTGTATTTGATATATAGTATAAAACAACTATCATACCTACAGAAAAAGATTGTCATTTTTTACAAAAACATTTTACGATGTTGACCTTTTATCATACATAGGGCCAGTGAACATATTGCCACAATTGTGTGTCAATACAACGCGGCTGTCAGCGGTAACAGTTACATAGTCCAGTTTGGATGTAAACAGGACGTATCACTCGCAACGCTAGCTACGTCTGTCAGAGAACTGACCAATATATAGCGTCATCGATACACGAAAACTCTAACTTCATGATTTAAATGATCACTTGCAAGTGCATTTGTTTACATAAATATTTTTCGCGATATTAGCATGTGTGATTTTCTGCATTCTTGCAACGTTAATGTCCTTTTGAGGTTATACTGTAATCAAAAAATCGGATAAATGAATCGGAATGTTTTTTATATATGCTAATGTTGGAGACAGAATATTTTTTTTTCTTTTTACAAGTATTATGCCTGCTCCATTACACACAATATCACACTAATGCAAATCGTCACATACAGTGTTTGTTTCTGGAATGAAAATCTGTAATATGTATAGATATTACAAAAACATATAATGTAAGTGATGATTTGCCTAAGTGTGCATTGGTAATGGCTGCGCATATATCACTAAAAATTAAAAAAAACTAAGTAAAATCGCCTTCTCTTGCAGCACTGTAATTTTTTTCTCCCAGACGCGTTTCGCTTTTTCTTTTTTTACTCTAAGGCTGAGGCATTTTCAATGGGATAGTTTGTTGGCATCTGCGTTTCCTCTCATCTGGTCTGGAGGTCGTACTGCCACTTCGTTTCTGAAACATAAGCACATTTTCATATTCCGAACATGTTCTTCACACTGTTCACCATGTTTATTCTTATTTTTGTGGTGCACTATTACTCACTTGCCACTACTTACAGATATTTGTTCGAAAGCCGCGCTTTTAAAGACGTAAATATTGTGAGTTCATTGTGTGTTTCCTCCTGTTTGGTTTGGAATAATGAACTCACAATATTTATGTCTTTAAAAGGAAGGTTTTCGAACAAATGTCTATAAGTAGTGGCAAAAGATAATAGTGCACCAGAAAAACAAAGATAAACACGGTGAACAGTGTGAAGAAAATGTTGGGAATATGAAAATGTGCTTACGTTTCGGAAATATGGTGTCAGTGCGGTCTCTAGACCAGAGAGAGGAAACGCAAACGGGCCAAAGTGGCCGTGCGATTCTAGGCGCTGCAGTCTGGACCGCTACGGTCGCAGGTTCGAATCCTGCCTCGGGCATGGATGTGTGTGATGTACTTAGGTCAGTTAGGTTTAACTAGTTCTAAGTTCTAGGGGACTAATGACCTCAGAAGTTGAGTCCCATAGTGCTCAGAGCCATTTGAACCATTTGAAACGCAGATGACAGCCAATTATCCCACTGAAGATGCCTTACAGTAAGAAAAAAGCGAAACGCGTCTGGCAGAAATAAATTACAGTATAGCAAGAAAGGTGGTTTTATTTGCGAAACAGGTGTACAAGCCTCAGAAACGTCTGCTACCAAAGGATTCGTGCCTGTAGATGGAGTACGCTAACACCCCGTTTTAAGGCTGGTGTTCGTCGAAGAGAGCGGGCGAGGGGCGGTGCTGGCTGGCAGCAGCGCAGGTGCAGCGGCCTCGGCTGCAGCGCCGCGACTGCCCTGACCGGGTCGCGAACCCAGGCCGAGGTCGCGGCCCTCAGCGCGGCGACCGACGTACGAGCCCCTCCCGCACGACTCGCGGGTGGCGAGACCGAGCTCCGTAGCCAGCCAGCCCCAGCTACCCAGCGTCCCCCCCCCCCCCCCCCCCCCCCCGTGTTCGATCTAGTCTGCCAGCAGGCACAGACTCCGCCACCCGGGGATGCCGTGCATCTCTAGTCCTGGTGCGTGGCGTTTATTGGACAGCGTACAGCAATGAACAGAACTTTCTCAGCGTTCACCGACGCTGCAGGTGGTCCCTGTAACGTTCTTCTACTTTAAATCCTGATGCTGCGTCGTTGAAAAGCTGGAAGAGATGCGATGTTATCGCGGCGCGTACACGCCGCTCCCGGCTGTGGCTCTGGCTTTCTCAGAGCAGTCACAATGTAACATGGTACCGGCAGTCGCCGCTTCTACCACTTCAAGGACATAATGTACCTGCCGCAGCCAGTCACAATGTTTAACATGGAAAGGCTCAAATGGCTCGGAGCACTATGGGACTTAACTGCTGAGGTCATCAGTCCCCTAGAACTTAGAACTACTTAAACCTAAGGACATCACACACATCCATTCCCGAGACAGGATTCGAAACTGCGACCGTAGCGGTCGCGCGGTTCCAGACTGTAGCGCCTAGAACCGCTCGGCCACTCCGGCCGGCTAACATGGAAAGGGTCTCACATATGGATCACCGATTTTTATCAAGTTTTACAGGGGCGTTCTATATTGAAAATAAAGAGACACGTGTTTCGACTTTTCGCTAGACACTCCCTAGTTTTTGAAAAAAAAATCGAGGTCAAAGTCGATGACGGAAAATCGTATTTCCAATAGTATACATCGAAAGATAGTCTAAAAATAAATGTTCTTTATTATTATAATACAGAAGCCAAAGTTAGTAATGTTCGAGTTATTAACGTTTTCGTGTTTTCATGCTGTAGTTTGGGCACCTGTCACTCCGCGTGTGCAGCAGAGCGAGGTCGGCAGTCGAGCGATCGAGGCAAACTGCTCGCCCGTGTTCGATTATTACTGGTCCTGGCTTCTTTTCGTTCGATATTTTCTTCGGCGTGTCTGATAATAGTGTGGTTATGGGAATATCTTTTTTACCTTTCTTTCAAGTAAAACACCAGGTGTAATTTATAATCAAACGAGTATATATAACGTATTGACAGTTATTTTCATCATGATGGACAGTACAAAAATACACTGGTATCCAAAATTAAAGCAACAAACCGCTGTTTCCTCTTTCTGCGTATAATTCACGATACAATCATACAAACTGTCAACTAGATGTCCCTACGATCGTGTCCTGCACGGAAGATACCATTCCGCTCAGCGGACAATCGTGCCAACGATGACACAGCAGCACCTAAGAAACGAGGTAGTGTTTGCCGGGTTTCTACCCACAATCGCTGTGTACACAGTCACAGACGGTGCAGTACGACACAGAGAAGATACCTACCAGATCTCTGCTGTGGAGGGCCATAGAAAGAAAGGAAGCAGGACAGTCGCAAACTGATTTGGCCCGGTGACTTAATCTGAATCGTTCTGTTGTTTCTTGGATGTTGCGACAGTTTATAGAGACCGAAACTGTATCCCGAAGACCAGGACAGGGCCGAAAACGTCTGACATCAGAAAGAGAGGACCGTTATTTGGCTGTAAGGGCACGACGGCACCGCCTTAGGACTGCACGGCACGGCAACTGGCATCTGACCTCGCAGCATCCCCTGGACGTGTTGTATTGACCCAAACGTGTTCAGAAGGCTGCGTCAGAGAGGTCCTTATTGTCGGAGACATGCTGTATGCGTACCTCCGACGCGGCTTCACAGGACGCAACGTCTGGAGCAGAGCCATTCTTTACTATTGACTCTAAAGCACATTAATAAGGTAATGCCATATGATTAGTAATCTTAACGGGACTTGTACATGAATAACTGTCAAAAAATCGATTTTTTAAATTTTTGTATTAAAAAATTTTCCGTAGTTTTCTGAACGAGAAAAAGTTTACTTCCAGGAAAATGGACCACAGAAAGTACAAAATTAGAGAAATTAGAAGTGGCTGCACGCAGCACGACTTCCCCATGGCATACAGTCAGCTCTGTTAAAAATAAAGTTTTGCTCTCTCTAGTTTCGTTTTTATGACTTGTTAGTCCCTTAAGGTGGCTAACCTGCAAAAGCTTTACAGTTTCTTATCTTTTATTTCGACAGAGAATTTAGTCATTGTTTGCTGCTGTTTTGGCACGAATATTTTGTTTACAGCGAAGTAATTGTGTGCGTGAGTTTCTTATTGTGTGCATGAGTTTCTTATTCTACTTGAAAGCAATGGGAAGAATTAAGAAGTTCGGCGTTAAACAACGTAAATCTTATGTAAATTGGTTCACCAAACGGATTAACTCTGCTAATACTGAAATACAACGTGCTACAACACTTGAATCGGCTTCAATTACTCCAAGTGCTTCGAAGCTAAAATTGAAATATTCGGACAATTATCTTGACAGTATTGATGCTGATAATACAGAGATGCCAACTATTGATTCAGGTTGTGTTACTGTTGAACTCTCTGCTCTATCTGAACCAATAAATAAAGCTTTACAGTGTAAGGAACGTGGCAATAGTGGAGCGAAGGTCGTTGAGGAGATACGTGCTAGAAGTAATTGTGCATCAAAATTAAGAATTGTCTGTAATTTTTGTGATCCAAGCGAATGTGGTAACAATTGTGGCGCAACTAAACAGAGAGCATCTAACACAAATATCACAATTGCTTATGCTATGAGGTGTATAGGCAAAGGATACAGAAGTGCACAAATTTTCTGTGCAAAAATGGCTCTGAGCACTATGGGACTTGACATCTGAGGTCATCAGTCCCCTAGAACTTAGAACTACTTAAACCTAAGTAACCTAAGGACATCACACACATCCATGCCCGAGGCAGGATTCGAACATGCGACCCTAGCGATCGCGCGGTTCCAGACTGAAGCGCCTAGAACCGCTCGGCCACAACAGCCGGCTTTTCTGTGCTCATATGGACTTACCTCGCCATAAAAAGGTTGATAGGTACGATAAAATTATTTTGAAGACTTTAGAAGAAATAGAAAATGATATTATGAAAAATGCTGTTCAGGAAAGTGTAGACATGAATGACAGCAATACATGTATGTCTGCAGCCTTGGGCGCATCCTGGCAACGAAGAGGCCGTAGGCCCCTAAATGGTGTAGTGATAGCTGCCTCCTTTGACAATGGTAAAGTGATTGATGTGGAATGTATTACCAAGTACTGTCACGGCATGGAACTGAAAATCATAAATGTTTCATTAATTTTAGTGATTATAGAGGAGGGATGGAATCTGAAGGTGTTGTGAAGATATTTCACAGATCACTGAAGTAACATGGTGTAATGTATACATCTTATCTAGGAGACGGAGTCTCAAAAGGATGCCAAAAACATTGTGAATCCAAACCTTATGCTGATACAAAAATTGAAAAAATGGAATATGTTGCCCAGAAAAGATTAGGTACAAGATTAAGGAACTTGAAGACTAATTTGAAGAGAAAGGAATTAGCTGATGGTAAGTGCATTAGTAGACGTGGTCAGTTTACAGACGAAGACATAGAAAAGTTGAAGTATTATTGTGGACAAGTCATAAGACAAAATAAAAAGGACCTTGAGGGAATGAAAAAAAGCAGTATTGGCTACCTTCTTTCATAAATCCTCCACAGATGACAACCATGTCATGCACTCTGCCCACCTGGCAAGGATTCATGGTGTGGCTACTAGTGGGCTGTTACTCAAGGTGGGACCTACAACCATAAACATGCTTTGCCGTTTGCTATAATGGAAATTATAAAACCTATATCTAGGGATCTTAGTGACACAAGATTATTAAAGAAATGTTTACATGGTAGGACTCAAAATCCAAATGAAAGTTTCAACAATTGTATATGGGAACAGATAGCAAAAACTATCCTAATAGGACTTTGTGCTAGATGCTGTTCTATGTTTCAATGACGGTGCAGTGTCAAGGCTTAATGTTATGAAGCTGACGAGAGTGCCGGGTGGGCTAAATATGCACAGTTCTAATAGCCATTGACCGAAGGAGACTCTTCGAAGCAGAAAAATCAGTGTTGGAAGCCACCAAAGAAGCAAGAATAAGAAGAAGAAGCGTGAAAAAGAGAAGGGAGGAAGAACAACACAGGAAACAAGACGAATATGTACCTGGGATGCATTAGTGCCATGCAAGATTAATAGAAAAAGTAAGTTTTAAATTTACCTTGAATTTCCTAAAAGTTAAATTATTTCATGTTCTGGTACACTTTGTCTAAAAACTATTAAAGACAGAAATCTGAATTTTTTGTATACTGCCTTAAAACATGTGTCACCAAAAAGTAGGCTACTCTTGTGACTTAACTTTGAACGTAAAATGCTTTTTTGAAGAAAAACGCTGAATTCATCTCCAAAATTTTTGATAATCATTCTTAAAATTTTTTGTACCACAATTTATGACAGCGCCATCTTTTCAATATTCTGCTTTAAAGATAATAGTGCAAAGAACTTACAGGAAAAAAATAAAGTTCTACTTTGTTTGTATTTTGGATAATGTGTGCCTATGATGTACACAAACAGTTAGCATGGTTTATTTCACTTGCAACAAAAAAATACAATTAAAAAAAGTGTGAGAGCTAAAGCTGTGATTCATACATAAAAATGTTCCCAAAACATATATTAAAACATGGTAAACATTATGTGTGTGGGCTTTCAAATCTTATTCTTTGATTTACACTGTTTAGAAATCTGACAATTTTATTCAAATTTTCCCCTGATATTCACGGACCAGTCCCCTTAAACAGTGTGACTAATTGCAGTACATTCATACATTCTTTATTATATCAGTCACGGATTGCTGTCCTATTATGAGGCTCATGAGAAGGTCATTGCACAGGTATGTGGACTCGAAAGTATTCAGTTCTGGAGGCGTCCTCGATTAACTGAAGATGACTTCAAAGTTCACAAAGTTTCAGCATCGTTTCCGGTGTTTTCGAGTCCCGTCTCGTACACGACGTTTCGCGGTGGAGCTAAAAACGCTGCTAGGACTATGCATCACCTCCGCTCGGTGCTAAGTATCTTCACAATGAGATACTACAAAAACCAAGAAATGTCAGAGTTGAGCCGTTGTTTGAAAACTGATTTATTTATAATGGCTAAATAGAGCTTCCGTAATTGTAAAGTTATTACAGTGTCTTCATTTGAAGTTTCACACATTGCACCAGCGTAACGGAGATCATGTCAGTGAGTTGTGAACTGCCAAGCACTGCTACAGAAGTTACTGTAAAGAGAGCTCACGCCCCAGTGGTTGGGATGAAAAGAATTCCGACGCCTTTACCAGAACATTCCCTCAATGAGTTGCTGCCACGCGAATTTAGTTGAGAATTCCATTAGCAAGAAAACGCTGGAAATGCCAGAAGCGTGCCTGTAGGGAAAAGAAAAGAGCGCTAAAGCTGTTTCCCACCGACAGACAGTGAAGTCAATACCCGCGACAGGCACCAGCAGTATTCCGTTCTCCAGTTGTCCTGCCACCGTTTTGCGCTCCAACTGAAAATGTCGTAGACACAATAGCAACGGCACCCATACTGATAATAATTTGTGGTTTTGTCAGCTATGTTCAGTAAGTCGAAATGATTTTTTCCAGAAAGGAATTGTCCGAGTTCTGCACTTCAATCAAGTCGCGGCAGGCGTCCAAGCGTCGTTGTTTTTGTTCGGGAGTCAATGTGTGCGGGAAAAAATTTGCACGTACATTTCTCTTCTTCAAAACATTGAAATGTTGTTCCTGTCCGATCGTGTTGTGCTGTGTGTAGGACGACCGGGATAGAGCAGTCGTTCATGCAGACTGCCTGCCACATTCATGAATTCGGCACACAAACAGGCAATTGTATGCCTTGACGGAATACAGAAGAATCATACAACTCTTGCAATGAGAATTATTCACACTGCTGAGTGCTAATGCAGCTCAAGTCTCATTGTCAGCAAAATAAAATAAAATTAAATTCTTGTAATGAAAAAGGACCCAACTAACTTTCCAGATTGAAAGAAAAGAATATGTTTCTCGTAAGGGCACCTGTATCATTTTGGAAACACCGTAACAGCGACTACAACTCAATGAACTAGAATCATCGGACGATATTTATTATAATCAAAAGATTCGCCTCAGCAGAACGTTGTGTGTAAGAAAGTTATCTTCAAAATACTAATGTACACTCCTGGAAATTGAAATAAGAACACCGTGAATTCATTGTCCCAGGAAGGGGAAACTTTATTGACACATCCCTGGGGTCAGATACATCACATGATCACACTGACAGAACCACAGGCACATAGACACAGGCAACAGAGCATGCACAATGTCGGCACTAGTACAGTGTATATCCACCTTTCGCAGCAATGCAGGCTGCTATTCTCCCATGGAGACGATCGTAGAGATGCTGGATGTAGTCCTGTGGAACGGCTTGCCATGCCATTTCCACCTGGCGCCTCAGTTGGACCAGCGTTCGTGCTGGACGTGCAGACCGCGTGAGACGACGCTTCATCCAGTCCCAAACATGCTCAATGGGGGACAGATCCGGAGATCTTGCTGGCCAGGGTAGTTGACTTACACCTTCTAGAGCACGTTGGGTGGCACGGGATACATACGGACGTGCATTGTCCTGTTGGAACAGCAAGTTCCCTTGCCGGTCTAGGAATGGTAGAACGATGGGTTCGATGACGGTTTGAATGTACCGTGCGCTATTCAGTGTCCCCTCGACGATCACCAGTGGTGTACGGCCAGTGTAGGAGATCGCTCCCCACACCATGATACCGGGTGTTGGCCCTGTGTGCCTCGGTCGTATGCAGTCCTGATTGTGGCGCTCACCTGCACGGCGCCAAACACGCATACGACCATCATTGGCACCAAGGCAGAAGCAACTCTCATCGCTGAAGACGACACGTCTCCATTCGTCCCTCCATTCACGCCTGTCGCGACACCACTGGAGGCGGGCTGCACGATGTTGGGGCGTGAGCGGAAGACGGCCTAACGGTGTGCGGGACCGTAGCCCAGCTTCATGGAGTCGGTTGCGAATGGTCCTCGCCGATACCCCAGGAGCAACAGTGTCCCTAATTTGCTGGGAAGTGGCGGTGCGGTCCCCTACGGCACTACGTAGGATCCTACGGTCTTGGCGTGCATCCGTGCGTCGCTGCGGTCCGGTCCCAGGTCGACGGGCACGTGCACCTTCCGCCGACCACTGGCGACAACATCGATGTACTGTGGAGACCTCACGCCCCACGTGTTGAGCAATTCGGCGGTACGTCCACCCGGCCTCCCGCATGCCCACTATACGCCCTCGCTCAAAGTCCGTCAATTGCACATACGGTTCACGTCCACGCTGTCGCGGCATGCTACCAGTGTTAAAGACTGCGATGGAGCTCCGTATGCCACGGCAAACTGGCTGACACTGACGGCGGCGGTGCACAAATGCTGCGCAGCTAGCGCCATTCGACGGCCAACACCGCGGTTCCTGGTGTGTCCGCTGTGCCGTGCGTGTGATCATTGCTTGTACAGCCCTCTCGCAGTGTCCGGAGCAAGTATGGTGGGTCTGACACACCGGTGTCAATGTGTTCTTTTTTCCATTTCCAGGAGTGTATTTGCCCTCAGTGAATATTGTTGAAGTTGAGGGTCGATTAATTTACAACTACTTTCATCAAAGGGTAAATACGTTCAACGTCAATATTTTTTTGAATCACCAGAGTGGTGACACCCAAATCCAGAAACACCGTATCGTGCAGAAGGCACCAGAATGCTCTCTCGACGACAGCGAATGAAGATGCGAATCACTTTCCAGAGACTGGGCAACTCGCAAGGGAGCATATACCGTATAGCATCGACTCTTGATCCCGGTATGATAGAGAACTATCGGTAGAAAAGCAATTAGCGATTGCCAGACAGACTCGCAAATTGTGAGCTACGGAGTGCAAAGACAACGTAAACGCTAAAGCCGCGCCACTTACACCAAAACAGCTAAAGATGCACCAGGCTGAAGAAGGGCACTGAACAGCGATTCTCCAGCGATGAGACATGAGCAGCCAACTTGCATTCACCACACAAACTGCTACTGACCGAGTGCAGACTCTCACACTCTCCTCAAAATTACCATAGGGGGGGAGGAAATTGTGAGGTTTGTCACAGTGACAACTGAACATTTCCATCTCCGTACCTGCATGTAGGTAAACCGTGCAGGATTTATTCCTCTCTATTAACCGAACTGAAGGTTGTCAGTGTACTGGCCCTAGCCTCATGATAGACGGAAAGACGTCTGCGTAGGCTTTTGTGGAATTCTCTTGGGAACTCACGTGGCTTGCACTGCTTTCGAAGGCTCATTTGTAGTATTCTGGCTTAGGAGCTACCCAGAGAGGCTTTGTTGCATGTCCACTTACCGTGACAGTTCCCGAAAAGATCCTCCCGAATTTTCGATACTGTCTACCTAACGATTAAAGCTTGCAGTTGGCCCTTCTCGCCACGTTGCAACAAATGGGAAAAAACAGAAGCTAAAACGCCAGAATTCACAAGCCCTGCTCTTCCATTCAGAAAGTTCATGACAATACAAAATAAAATGATTGTACAATGAAGAGCCAAAGAATCTGGTACGCCTGCCACACGCAGAGTTGCCACAACACGACGTGACATGGACTCGACTAATGTCTGAAGTAGTGCTGGAGGGAACTGACACCACGAATCCTACAGGGCTGTCCATAAATCCGTAAGAGAGCGAGGGTGTGGAGATCTCTTGAGCACGTTGCAAGGCATCCCAGATACGCTCAGTAATGTTCATGTCTGTGCAGTTTGGTGGCCAGCGGAAGTGTTTAAACTCAGAATAGTGCTTCTAGAGGCACTCTGTAGCGTTCTGGACATGTGGGGGTGTCGCATTGTCCTGCTGGAATTCCCCAAGTCCATTGGACATGAATGGATGCAGATGATCAGACAGGATGCATACGTACGTGTCACCTGTCAGAGTCTTATCTAGACGTATCAGGGGTCCCATACCACTCAACTGCACACGACCCACACCATTACAGACTCTCCACCAGCTTCAAATGTCCCCTGCTGACATGCAGGGTCCATGGTTTCAAGAGGTTGTCTCAGTACCCGTACACGTCCATCCGCCTGATACAATTTGAATCGAGACTCGTCCAATCAGGCAACATGTTTCCAGTCATCAACAGACCATTGTCGGTGTTGACAGTACCAGGCGAGGCGTAAGGCTTTGAGACATGCAATCATCGCGAGAGGATCTTCGGCTCCGGAAGCCCACATTGATGATGTTTCGTTGAATGATTCGCTCGAAGACACTTTTTGGTGGCCCAACATTGAAATCTGCAGCAATTCGTGGAACAGTTGCACTTCGCCGGCCGCTGTGGCCGAGCGGTTCTAGGCACTTCAGTCCGGAACCGCGCTGCTGCTATAATAGTTAGAACCATTTTTGAAGTTGCACTTCTGTCATGTTGAACGATTCTCTTCAGTCGTCGTTGGTCCCGTTCTTGCAGGATCTTTCTCCGTCCTCAGTGATGTCTTAGATTTGGTGTTTTAACGGATTCCTGATATTCACGGTACACTCGTGAAATGGCCGTTCGGGAAAATCCCCACTTCTTCGCTACTTCGGAGATGCTGTGTCCTATTGCTCGTGCGCAGACTGTAACACCACGTTAAAACTCACTTAAATCTTGATAATCTGCCATTGTAGCAGGTCTGTCTAACAACTGCGCCAGACATTTGTTGTCTTATATAGGCGTTGCCGACCGCAGCACCATATTCTGCCTGTTAACATATCTCTATATCTGAATACTCGTGCCTATACCAGTTTTATTGGCGCTTCAGTCTATATTGTCACTTACCGACATGTGAAAAACGGGAGTCGTCACAACATTCTAGAGAATGTCTTGAACACTTGATTTTAGAGATGTTGCCCCATTGCGATTTCTCACGCAACAACGCTGATACACTACCCGCACATCCACTGCTTAACATTGCTGACTTGTGGAGCGCAAGTCTGTTGTTTGCGTTTATTAGTTGAAGCTGGCACTGTACTTACTGCTCTGACGTTGCTTGTACGCAAGTTATAAAGTTTTTGGGGGGTATAATCTATTACTGCTACGCCACAGAAGTCGTCTGGGGTGTATATACTTTCCTTAGTACTAACATTGCGAAGCCGGTGCTGGTCGCTAGTTACTTAGATTTTCGTCGCCAGAATAAGTTGACATAAAAATTGTCTCTACTTATGGTGGCGCTCTTATTGTACAATACCTGTTACTGAACAGTACTGACGTTTCGGCCACGATTGTAGTATCCTTTCTGTCGGACTGCTCGTATATTTTGTTGCCCAGCGTCCATTATATTACATAAAGCTCTACTGAGCACGACATTACGTCACTATTTTGAAATCGTTGAAGTTTTGGTCACCAGGGGTAGGGAATGTTACTAGTTTCCCTGTGGCAGAAGGAGTGGTGTTCTGCTGGCTCCTACTGCCCCCTAGAGCTATAGTATGTGCCGTGACTGGCAGATCGACGCGAGACACTGGGCGCGTCGGTAGTTACCCGCCGAAAAAAAAAAAAAGGTTCAAATGGCTCTAAGCACTATGGGACTTAACAGCTGAGGTCATCAGTCCCCTAAACTTAGAACTACTTAAACATAACTAACCTAAGGGCATCACACACATCGATGCCCGTGGCACGATTCAAACCTGCGACCGTAGCAGCCGCGTGGTTCCGGACTGAAGCGCCTAAAACCGGTCGGCCACCTGGCCGGCCCATCGGTACCGCCTGCGTCTCAAGTTGTTTGAGCGGCCTGTTTAGACTGTAGTGGCTGGCAACCAGAGTGCAAGCGTATAGGCTTTTTCGCTGTTGTCAATGTTTTTTCGGTGAAGCAAAGGTAATACAAGTAACAAGTAGAATAGATCTTAATTACATTATACTCTTTAACGAGTCACTGTAGACCATTGGAGTCTTATATCATTATGCTCACAAAATATTTCTAAACGAGGTTCGAGTTCTTGTCGGAGCACTCGGTTTCATTCGTAAAAGGAGGCGGTAGCTTGCAGGCTGCACAAATCTGTCGACGCTCACGCCGCAGTTCACCTGACAGATGTACAGGAATGTGTGTGCGGGCGTCAACACGACACCTAAGGCAGAGCTGAGCCTTCAGTACATTGCGGGCCGTGTCTCGAAGCAGACACTTCCAGTAGATCGCAGTGTAACCGCGTACCCGGGGGACAGACGGCGTACGAGGGGTCCTCGGCCCGGTTCTGGAGCCCGCGAGCCTTTCACCTGCAGCTGGAGCTGGAGCTGGAGCCTCGTGTTGTCCATATTAGGCCGCGTCCGTGGCTGCTGATTGCTTTGCTCGCGCGGCGCCGCGGCATTGTCCCCGTTACTGGCAGTCCTCGCCTCGCCTCCGCGGAAGCCCCGACACCAGCTGCCGCGCACTTGCAGGCGCGGGCGCCGAACACCACAGCGACTCGTACTGCTGCTGAGAGAGCGATCGAGTTGGCCGCAGCCCCGCGTAGCCCCTACTCACGATGGCGGTCACCTGCTACTGACGTTTACAAGCCTAGGGCAGCTCACTTCATTCTGACTTGATACCGGGTGGTTATAATTAAAGTGCAGCTACTTGCAGAGGCCCAGTGTTGGCTGTAATTGTCGGGTGACAGAGAAACTTCGTTGATATTTTATTGCGTTAATGCGGACAGATTTACACTGGAAAAAAATTAGTTCCAATTTTGGCCATCAGGTGCAAATCTGGCGCTGTGAATGCAAGAAAGGCATATGGAAGTATTTCCAAAAAAATGGTCCACATGGCTCTGAGCACTATGGGTCTTAACATCTATGGTCATCAGTCCCCTAGAACTTAGAACTACTTAAACCTAACTAACCTAAGGACAGCACACAACAACCAGCCATCACGAGGCAGAGAAAATCCCTGACCCCGCCGGGAATCGAACCCGGGAACCCGGGCGTGGGAAGCGAGAACGCTACCGCACGACCACGAGATGCGGGCGAAGTATTTCCATTCGCAGTGGATTAGGAACGGGTCGTTGGCAGAAAAGGTCACACAAGTGAGAAAGGCGTAATGGTTATTTCACAATTTACTGAATATGAGCACTGGAGATGTCGAGTAGATGCTGCAGCTGTAAAACTTCATCAAAAGTTGCAGTTCCTATGGAATTTGAGCAACCTTTTCCGTTCAGATAAGGTATAGGCCGAACGTATCCCCGATAAACGCATTGTTTTAGATATCCCCAGAGCCCAAAGTTACATGGATTCAGTTCCGGAAATCTTGCAGGCCACGTATCTGGAAAACCTCTGTAGATAACACGTTCGTGGAACGTTCCATTACACTGGGAAAGCGACATGTCGTGTCGCCCCATCTTGCATGAAAACGATGTTTCCACACAACTGCGCTGTACAAGGAGGTCTCGATAATGTGCAGACGTCACGGTACACCTGACACCCCCTCTTCAAACAAGAATGGACCGAGAACAAAGATGCTTATGAATCCACATCTCACAGTCACACACGACGAGTACAGTGGCTCTGCGTGAATAACATGCGGGTCAACAGTACCCCAAATTCTGGAATATTGCCCACTCACATGTCGTCAACTTCGATCCGTTCCGAAAGGCGAAGAGCAAATTCAGAACGTTGCTGCCACTCTGGATTCATTGTATTAGGATATGTTTTAAACAGATCTGAAGATGCTTGCTACAAACGGAAACAGATAGTCTGAAGACGATTTTTGTGATAATTCACTGTAAACAAAGAAACAAATTCTAATGTTGACTGTATTATTTGACTTCTGAAGGTACCAGAGATTTTACAGGGAGCTAAAGGTTAGTCGAAGGAAGCAATAGTTGAGAAGGCATTAGGCACGGTTACTTAAATCTCACACGTGAGCAAGCAGTAAAGGAAGACAGATACTAATTTGGGAAGGGAATTAAAGAACGAAGAAGAAATAAAAACTTTTAAAATTTGCCAATGAAGCTGTAATACTGCGAAGATGGCCAATGACTTAAGAGAAGAGACCACTTGAACGAAATGGATAGACTCGGCGGACAACAATATGATTCAAATGCCTCTAAGCACTATAGGACTTAACATCTGAGGTCATCAGTCCCCCAGAACTTAGAACTACTTACACGTAACTAACCTAAGGACATCACACATATCCATGCCCGAGGCAGCATTCAAACCTGCGACCGTAGCGGTCGCGCGGTTCCATACTGAAGCGCCTAGAACCGCTCGGCCACTGCGGCCGGCGGGACAACAATAAAATAAAATAATGAAATGTGGCCTATGTAGACCAGGCGATGCTGAGGGGATTAGATAAGAAAACGAGACACCAAAAGCCCGAGACGAGTTTTGCCATCTGGGCAGCAAAAGAACTGACGATGGTCAACACAGAGAGTATATAAAATCCAGAATGGTAACACAAACAAAATCATTCCTGAAAAAGAGAAATATTTTAACATCTAACATAAACTTGTGTGAGAAAGTTTATTTGGAAGTATTTGCCTGAAGAGCAGCTTTCTACAGCAGTGAAACGTAGACGATAAACACTTCATACAGGAAGAAAATAGAAGCCTTTTAACTTGATGGTACAGGAGAATACTTACGTTTTGGATAGATCGAGTAACTAATAAAGAGGTATTCATCAGAGAGATGAAAAATTTATTGTGCAACTTGATTAAAAGAGTGGCCACGCTGGGGTAGAGTAGCGTACTCCGGCACTGAAAGTCCCGGTTCAACCCCGGTTAGGGGCGGGGGTTCTTCCTCGTTCCAGTCCCTCCAG
The DNA here is from genome assembly GCF_023864275.1 of Schistocerca cancellata. Lineage (NCBI taxonomy): Eukaryota > Metazoa > Arthropoda > Insecta > Orthoptera > Acrididae > Schistocerca > Schistocerca cancellata. The sequence continues at coordinate 1,073,703,532 of NC_064627.1, forward strand.
GACAGCCCCAGGTGCACAGAGGCTGCTGTTAGATGAGTACGGGGGTTGTTTCACGGGGGTAAAAGGTGGATGGGACCACGGGTCCGCCACCCTCACCCTGCCACTACTGCGGCTGCTCTCTATCTATAGTCAGGTAGGGACTTGCGCGACGGACTTTACTAATTTGTTTTGCTTGGCTAAAAGAGGGGATTCTCTGATAGGAGACATTCTGTTACTTGTGGCGTGTAAAAAATTGTAAAGGGAGACTTAGGTTTCACTATAGTAGGCAGATTCATATCGATGTAGGCTGCAGCAGATATTCAGAGATGGAGAGGTTTAAACAGGCTACACTAATGGGAAAGCTGCAACAATGCAGTCTTCGGAGTGAAGTCCATAACAACAACAACATTCAGCCCTTTTAGCTTGGAACTGGTGGACAGAGAGATCCTGGAAGGTGTCATCAGGAAATGCGGGGTCAAAGCCAAATTGACGAACATAATTATGCCTTAGCAGGCAAAACCTCCGAGGTGAAATCCATGAGAGAACTGTGCCGATCTTTTGAAATCGAGACAGGCGTAAGACGACAGCCTATCGCCGGTACTATGCAGGGTGTGGTCTAGGAAAGACTGAGAAAATTTGGAAATCAGAACTTGAAAATAAAGGAATAAGTCCGATCTGCTTAGGGAAAGAATCGAATGGAACTGAAGTCAAATGTCTGGGCTTCACGGATGACTTTGGTTTCCCCTGGCAACGCTCAGAGGAAGTGACCGTAGAGATCAGCATCCCAGAAAGAATCGCCAGCGAATAGGGACTGAGGATCTCGACAGAAAAGGCCAGGTTTATGATAAATGACAAATATGGACCGAAATTTCTCGAAACATAGATAGGCCAGATTGCGAGGGTAAAGAAATTTAAGTATCTCGGTGAGACCACAGAAGAAAATGGACTAAAAAAAGCCGGGATAGGCGATCGGTTCTGAAAAATGGAGAGAGCGTATGGGCTGACTGAAAACTGTTACAACAAAAACTGCATCTCGTCAAAGCCCAAATAAGACACTGCAGTACGGAATCGTACGAAAAATCGTGGGTGAAATCCGGACTGAGATCAGCTGGAAACTTCGGAGCAACAAAGAAGTTTACGACAGTGTGTATGATCTCGGCTACTGCGAGGAAAAGGAGGCTGATGTTTCTTTGATACCTGTACAGAACCGACAAAAATAGCCTACCGAAACAAATATTTCATTACGTCTGGAACAGGGAGACGTGGATTACAGAAGTTCGGAAAGACCTTGAGAGGTCCATCACATTCCGAAAGCACTAGTGTTGTAAACAGAATACAATATTTGTGTTTCAAGTCCAAACAAGACTACATAGACCGAAAGAACAAGCAACAGCACACAGCACAGCAACCATACGAGGGAGTATTACGAACAGAGGAAACACTGGACAAAGAGGACAAAACAAAGTTATATCGTGATCCAAAGTGGTCATTTCGGTGATTAAAAACAGGATTTATCTTCATAGGTTGTTGTTTATGGCCGACCTTGGGGCCGAGCGGTTCTAGGCGCTCCGGTCCGGCACCGCGCTGCTGCTACGGTCCGCAGGTTCGAACCCTGCCTCGAACATGGATGTGTGTGATGTCCTTAGGTTAGTTAGGTTTAAGTAGTTCTAAGTCTAGGGGACTGATGGCCTCAGATGTTAAGTCCCATAGTGCTTAGAACCATTTGAACCATTTGTTGTTTAGGACGACAGCAGTGCGGGATGGCAACCCTCGCCAGCCCTGTATGGTAGAGGAGAGCCTTCAGTAAGACGGCGATCGTGCCTCGGACACGGCAGATTTATTCGACTGACAGCCAGCTACAGGTAGGCAGGCAGCGCTCTCGCAAATCACAGCTCGCGAGCGCGGGCGATCGTTTCCATAAATCGGCCGACCGCGGCCACACTGGCGAGATTTCCCTCGCCTGCGGGCGTACGCTGCCGAGGTGAGGAGAGGAGAGCAAAGATATACAGTAAAGCCTTATTTGGATGCGAGTCAGCGGAGAGCCGGCGCGATGCGTGGAACGGGGTCGGCGCAGGCGGCGGAGCGCGCGCCGCCCATCTCACGCCGTGTCTGTAGCTGGCTAGTTGGCTGGCTGGCTGCGGTACAGTTGCGGGGAACCAGGTGCTAAACACACCCGCCTTCTGTGCTGTAACAAGCCGGCGCCTCATTATTTATTCAGTACCAGTAGGTGTGTGGAAGCGAAGAGCACATGTAGCAAATGGTAGGGAAGGTTCAAAATGGCTCTGAGCACCATGCGGCCTAACTTCTAAGGTCATCAGTCCCCCAGAACTTAGAACTACTTAAACCTAACTAACCTAAGTGTGGTATCACCGCCAGACACTACACTTGCTAGGTGGTAGCTTTAAATCGGCCGCGGTCCATTAGTACATGTCGGACCCGCGTGTCGCCACTGTCAGTGATCGCAGACCGAGCGCCACCACACGGCAGGTCTTGAGAGACGTACTAGCACTCGCCCCAGTTGTACGGACGACTTTGCTAGCGACTACACTGACGAAGCCTTTCTCTCATTTGCCGAGAGATAGTTAGAATAGCCTTCAGCTAAGTCCATGACTAAGACCTAGCAAGGCGCCATTAACCATATCTAGAGAGAGTCTCACTTGTATCATCAAGAATGCTGTATACAAATGATGGATTAAAGTTAGGTATTCCAGCAGCTACGTACTTTTCTTTATAGCATTCATTACGTATCCTGTTTCAGACCTAACGCCAGCCGGCGTGTCTAAACGCGTGCCTTTCGGTTACCCGTCACTGTGGACTGGCTGTCTTGTCAGTCCACTACACTAAGAACATCACACACATCCATGCCCGAGGCAGGATTCGAACCTGTGACCGTAGCGGTCGCGCAGTTCCAGACTGTAGCGTCTAGAACCGCTAGGCCACCCCGTCCGGCGGTAGGAAAGGACAGCAACACTTGGGTTGGCGATCAAAACAGTTACATTTCGATCCCTGTAGTACCAACCGGCAGTCAAGTCAAATACAGGGTGACAATTATTGAACTATGTGAAAAAAAACGTAAATTAATTACAAACTACGGCGTGCAAACATTATTCAACACGTAAACGTCACTACAGATATTCGTATTTAGGTTATGATATGTTCGATATGTCTGCCATCATTGGCGAAGATGTGACGCAGAGGAATAGCGAATCTCTATATGACCCGCTGAAGTGTCGGAACATCGATACTGTCCATGACCTCCTGAATGACTGTTTTCAGCTCAGCGATGGTTTGGGGTTATTGCTGGACACTTTGTCTCTAATATAGCTCCACAAAAAGGAGTCGCATGTGTTCAGATCCTGACAATATGGCGGCCAATCGAGGCCTATGCCAGTGGTGTCTGGGTACACCAGAGCCAGAATGCGGTCCCCGAAGTCCTCCTCCAGGGCGTCAAACCCTCTCCTGCTTCGATGGGGTCGAGCTCCGTCCTGCATGAATCACGTCCTGTCGAAATCAGGGTCACTTTGAACAACGGAGATGAAATCATCTTCCAAAACCTTCATGTACCGTTCGGTAGTCACCGTGACATCAAGGAATATCGCACCGATTATTCCGTGACTGGAATTACCCACCACGCAGTCACCCGTTGAGGTTGAAGGGACCTCTCGATCACGAAATGCGCATTCTCAGTTCCCCAAATGCGCCAATTTTGCTTATTGACGAACCCATCCAAATGAAAGTGGGCTTCGTACCCTGAACCAAACCATACTGCGCATACTAGTTCCCATTATGCCCGGCGGCGAACCGCGTAGTTTGAACGTCCTAACGCCAATCGTTCAGAAGTTATGACGATTTTATTTCATATAGTCCAATAATTGTGACCCTGTATATTACGGGCGATCAAAATGTTTCGTTTGAGAGCGTTGCTGCAGCGTATCACGTAGTTCAATAACTGTCACCTTGTACACTCCTGGAAATGGAAAAAAGAACACATTGACACCGGTGTGTCAGACCCACCATACTTGCTCCGGACACTGCGAGAGGGCTGTACAAGCAATGATCACACGCACGGCACAGCGGATACACCAGGAACCGCGGTGTTGGCCGTCGAATGGCGCTAGCTGCGCAGCATTTGTGCACCGCCGCCGTCAGTGTCAGCCAGTTTGCCGTGGCATACGGAGCTCCATCGCAGTCTTTAACACTGGTAGCATGCCGCGACAGCGTGGACGTGAACCGTATGTGCAGTTGACGGACTTTGAGCGAGGGCGTATAGTGGGCATGCGGGAGGCCGGGTGGACGTACCGCCGAATTGCTCAACACGTGGGGCGTGAGGTCTCCACAGTACATCGATGTTGTCGCCAGTGGTCGGCGGAAGGTGCACGTGCCCGTCGACCTGGGACCGGACCGCAGCGACGCACGGATGCACGCCAAGACCGTAGGATCCTACGCAGTGCCGTAGGGGACCGCACCGCCACTTCCCAGCAAATTAGGGACACTGTTGCTCCTGGGGTATCGGCGAGGACCATTCGCAACCGTCTCCATGAAGCTGGGCTACGGTCCCGCACACCCTTAGGCCGTCTTCCGCTCACGCCCCAACATCGTGCAGCCCGCCTCCAGTGGTGTCGCGACAGGCGTGAATGGAGGGACGAATGGAGACGTGTCGTCTTCAGCGATGAGAGTCGCTTCTGCCTTGGTGCCAATGATGGTCGTATGCGTGTTTGGCGCCGTGCAGGTGAGCGCCACAATCAGGACTGCATACGACCGAGGCACACAGGGCCAACACCCGGCATCATGGTGTGGGGAGCGATCTCCTACACTGGCCGTACACCACTGGTGATCGTCGAGGGGACACTGAATAGTGCACGGTACATCCAAACCGTCATCGAACCCATCGTTTTACCATTCCTAGACCGGCAAGCGAACTTGCTGTTCCAACAGGACAATGCACGTCCGCATGTATCCCGTGCCACCCAACGTGCTCTAGAAGGTGTAAGTCAACTACCCTGGCCAGCAAGATCTCCGGATCTGTCCCCCATTGAGAATGTTTGGGACTGGATGAAGCGTCGTCTCACGCGGTCTGCACGTCCAGCACGAACGCTGGTCCAACTGAGGCGCCAGGTGGAAATGGCATGGCAAGCCGTTCCACAGGACTACATCCAGCATCTCTACGATCGTCTCCATGGGAGAATAGCAGCCTGCATTGCTGCGAAAGGTGGATATACACTGTACTAGTGCCGACATTGTGCATGCTCTGTTGCCTGTGTCTATGTGCCTGTGGTTCTGTCAGTGTGATCATGTGATGTATCTGACCCCAGGAATGTGTCAATAAAGTTTCCCTTCCTGGGACAATGAATTCACGGTGTTCTTATTTCAATTTCCAGGAGTGTATATAGTCCCCTTCTCAGCGAAAGGGCAGCCATATTCACATGCTGCGTATCGCGCTAACATACACCGATAGGAAAGACGAAACTAACTTTCTTATGATATGTCGCTGCGAAGTAACTTGTCTCGATGGAACCAGGACGATACATAGAACGAGCTGCTACAGTACAGTACAGGAAATACACAGAGAGACGAAAAGAAACGGTACTTTAATTCAAAGACAATAATTACACTGAAATCACCGCGATTTATGTTGGTCCCGTGGACAGTACAAAAGATGGGACATGGTTCTTGATAGGGTGTGTGATCACCAACGACGCCAGTAAATGCTCTGCGCCGCGCTCCCATGCTGGCCAAAAGGCTGGTGAGGGGTTCTTGTGATAGACCGTTCCATTGCTCTGCCACCACGGGTGACGACTGCTGGATGGTCACTGGAGCATGCGCACTGGCTGCAGAATTGCTGAAGCGCCCAAACAAGTCTGTATTTGCAGTGATAATGATGTCAGGTGTATGAGGTACATATTTTAAAATAGAACTTGCATTCTTTGCTTACTTTTATTCTATTATGTCATACGGGATCACATTCTGGGGTAACTCATCAAACTGAACAAAAGTTGGTAGGGTGCAAACGCGTGTTATAAGAATCATTTGTGGTGTAAATTCAAGAACATCATGTAGAAACCTGTTCAAGGAACTTTGTATTCTAATCACTCCTTCTCGCTATATTTATTCCTTAATGAAATTTGTTGCAAGTAATATGTCTCTATTTCCAACCAATAGCTCAATACATAGTATCAATACTAGGGATAAGAACAATGTACATAAAGACCTTCAGACACTTACCTTGGTCCAAAAAGGTGTCCAATATTCAGGAACACACATTTTCAATAAATTTCCAGCAACCATTAGAAACTTGGTTTTAGCTTAAGCACAGTTTAAACAGAGTTTGAAAGACTTTTTGATAGGCAATTCCTACTATATAGATGAATATCTGTTAGACGAGCTTAAGTAGAAATGTCTGTTAGGTTTCAGTTTGACAGCACTTGGTCAAAACAGCCAAGATTAGGTGTTTAGTGTTTGATAAATTTATTAAAAGTGCTTAACTATGTTTGATTCTGAATGTATATTAATTCTGTACATATTCGCATTTCCAGTCTACTGTAATGTATTCTCCTGACAAATCATCAAGGCAGTGAGCGCTACATTAAAATGTTTTATGATTTTTGTGTTATACTCTCTGACTTGTTCCACACCCACGAGAATCATTTATTTTTGGGTCTTTGGAACGAAAACTAAATCTAATCTAATCTAATATAATCTCAACACATTCCACACGTGCTCGATGCCATTCTAGTCGGGGGAAGGCGCAGGCCAGTCAATTCGCCGAATATCCTCCCGTTCCAACAGCTGCGTCATCTGAGCTTTTTGATGTGGTCGCGCATAAAGATGCAAAAAAAAATGGCTCTGAGCACTATGGGACTTAGCTTCTGAGGTCATCAGTCCCCTAGAACTTAGAACTACTTAGCCCTAATTAACCTAAGGACATCACACACATCCATGCCCGAGGCAGGATTCGAACCTGCGACCGTAGCGGTCGCGCGGTTCCAGACCGTAGCGCCTAGAACCGCTGGGCCACATCGGCCGGCCATAAAGATGTAGCCAGCGCCTTATGTACCGCACGTGGTGGAGGAGTGCAGCGTAACTGTACACTGATCGGTGAGTGTACCAAGATTTCGAGGTCACTAGGTTCATGCAGCATTACACCTCCAATCACACCGTTAACACCTGGACCACTAAAACGAACAGCTCCGACAACATATACATAGTGACAGGTGGGAACAAGTAATGGAGCCAGGAATATTGTCGAAGATGATGGTTTTGGTGGTCCGGGTGTTATGTGTGGGGAGGCATAAGGCTGCAAGGGATTACTTACCTCCAAACCTTTAAACTCGCCACACTCACTGGTCGGCTGTGCTCCGTCCCCACGTGCATCTTTTCAGAGGTGCTTCGGGCCTGCCTGGCTTCATTGTTATGGATGACAATGCGCGATAGCACCGAAAAGGGCAGCTGCAAGAGAGCTCTGGAATGAAAGAACGTTCCGCGAATGTATCGGCCTGCCCTTTCCCCAGATTTAAATCCCATTGAGCACGAGTTGTATGTACTGGGGAGATGTACTGCAGCATGTCCACGTGCGCGAACGACCAACCTGCAATTACTATGGTGGAAAATGGAACGCCCTCCACAGGAACTCCTCCCAACCTCGTAGCCACCGTGTTACCACGTTGCAGTGCATGCGTTGCCGGACGTAGTGATCACACTGTAACGTACCTACAACTAATACAGCGTAGCTACAACAAACTAAGCCTATGTTCGTCTGTGAAAATGGACTCGATAAGCGACCTGAGCTATCAGTAATAGGAGTCGAATCTTTATAACTCAGTGTGCGTGTTGTAGGAGTGTCAGTTTCACTGTCATATCAGCCCTCAACAGATCGTTACATGAAAAACTTAAAACTAATATTTGGATAAGCTATCAGACTGCGTATTTGAATATGAAAAACTACAGGAACAAATGAACCTGTGACAATGAATACCTAAGCTTGAGAGGTGGCCTGCCTTTACGATGCACACAGTGACATGCTCCCTCTCATATTTATATCTTACTCTGAGTAATTCGATTTGGTTAAGTACGGCCGAGTATTGTCATTACAAGGCTTGTATTGAGAACTCAGAAGATATGGATATTTTTCTCTCTAATTGCATGTGGTGAAAAGTTGCTATTGCTTCACACACGGATTTCCCACACAGCGTCTATCGTCACCCGGGTGGTCTGGTGACAGATGGCTTCTGCTAATCTTGAAAGGGTTATGCTGACAGGTGTGAGGGAGACGAGTGGATGCTGTCCAGATGCCGACATTGTCATAAGAGGGGGGGCGAAACGCCCACAGGGGCCTAAAGGAGCGGCTAGGGCTAGAGATTCCGTTACTTTGTAGACACTTAGTGAAAACACTTTCTGGTGGGCTACCAGCGAGGGTGGGAATGACTTGTGTTCCCAGGCAGTCTTGGCGGGCAAATTCCCGTGTTTTCTGCAAAATCATAACTGTGATTGGCTTGCTCAGGCGATAGATCCGTGACGTAGCAAACTCGGCGCAGAAATTGGCGCCAAGTATCTCCATTGGTGGAATAGTAGTGTTTCGGCAATAGAGTGGAATTTTCCGCCGGTTTTCGAGTTGCTGATTGGCACGTTTAACCACGCACGGCCTCTGTCGTCGGGCCGGGAATGTTCTGCGTTCGGCTTGTACGGGTGCTCTTGAGTGAGTCGGCTCTCGCCTTTCGATCGGAGCAGGTTACAAGACTGAGCTCTCGCTGCTCTGGGCAGACTGCCTTCTGTTGGCTGTCTAATATACTTTTATTTAATTGTAACTGTTTGACGAAGTTGCTGAAGTTTCGACTTCAGCGTAACTTTCCGAGTACAGTTGGCAGTTAAGCGTTCTGCGTACAAGCGGCCTATGTTGTCCGTCTTGAGCAGTTTTGGCTAAAGTTGACTGTATTGGAGTTACTGTGTGACTTCGCTTGTTAAAATCAATCACTGTACCGTCAGTGATTGTGTAGCGAGCCTTCTTCGTCTCCCTCAGCGGCGCATTTGCGTTGCTAGGAAGTCTTTAGTCTGGAACAACCAGACCAGGATAATTTGTTTTGGGCTATACTGGCGACATTATCATCACCACGACGGGACGTCGAAGCAACCAGCCATCACCTCCGGTATGCCACATCGTGTCCTTGCAGTTAAGAAGACAGCTTGGTAATGTACGTCCGCAGCACCGGCAGATTAGGGAATTTTGCTATGTGACAATCACAACTCAGCAGAGCGCGTCTGTTCCCGTCTTTTCTAACGTGGCTCTGTCTTGAGTGTTCATTGTCTGAGTTCTCACTACTGTAGCAGCAATTAATGTTGGGTTGGCTGGGTGTTTCTCTTAAGATTTGAGTTGAAAGGAATTGGCTCCACATACCACTTGGTCATAAATGTTACAGTCTAGTTTATGGACAACTTCACCTTCACAGCATTTATTTTAGTATCCAATTTGACATATTGTAAATATTTCATGTGTTTTGTTTATTATTTTGAGTTTAGTCATAATAAATCAAATTGTTATTTTGGACAGAACTTTCATTCTGTTGATCGGTAGAGCAACCCTTTCATTTCTCACTACGTTAATGAAACTTTCCTTTATCAAATTAATCTCTATCAAAATAAAATACTGCAAGTGCCAAACTCTTTTCTACTCCACTTGCAGGTTCGATTACAGTCAGTTCGCGTTTCTTCTTAATCCATGTGCAATAGCAAAAGTCACAGTTAGAAAAGGGGGGGCTTAGAGCATCATTTCCGTATGAAGATTATGGAGGAATTTAGTGTTAAATACACTGCTAACCCCGGCGCCTCGCTGCATTTTTGAACAATAATTTACACGTGATATAGAATCTGACTTGTGCAATGGAATTTACTGGATTAGAGTACATGACATTGTGTGGTGTGTCAGTGTCTCTCTTTTGGCCCTAAGTTTGCAGTCATTTCTTTAGATTACTGCCCTTTTCCATGTGGTTTACAGCAATTCGCAGCAGCACGCAGCAGCAGTGGCTAAAGCTTATTGTTACTAAGAATGAATTTAATAAAAAGGAGTTTGCTTGCGTCCTGTTAGCTAGTAAATAACTCGTAATAAGGGATTTCATAAATTGAGTCTATTTAAAAAGCTTCAAAAATCCTCATGACCAATAACAGTTTGACAAGTATTAATAATGGCGAAATGCCTTACAGTGACATAAGTATCAATAATGGCTGAGTTCCAGATTAACAAATTATTTCAATTTGAAAATTACATTGACATTTAATAACCACAGCATATTTATTTGGAGGATAAGGATACTTCTTTTACGGACAAGCAAAACATCGGATTATTGCAAATTCGGGGTAACAATCACGAGCCTAACCCTGCAATTGCGCATTACGCTATACTTGCGAATTTTGCCTTGAATTCCATCTTCAAGCGTGGTTAAGCCATCTAAATCCCTTCTGGCCATATAAATTAAATCAGGCCTTGAGTGTGGAAAGATCTACCATCACCGACATGAGGACAGCGTGACACGTCTTCTGTCTCCGAGCTCTCGGCCGACACTGCTTAGAATCGCGCTCCCATGTTTCGCCCTCAGATTGTTACTATCGATATCTGAGTGCTAATTTATTTCCAGTCTTACACAATGCAAAGAATAGCGTCAAGTTGGCTATATTGTTTTCAATGTAATGGAGAGTCTCACACGCTCCTTGATAAATCGCGGTGGCTTCAGTTTAATGATAGTCTTTGAATTAAAGTGTCATTTCTGTTCGTCTCACTGTTTATTTCCTACAGTTAACTTCTGTACTGTACTGCAGCAGTTGTTTGTAGGCGTGGTCCAAGTTTCATAGAGCCACGTTACTTGGCAGTGGTACATTATGCGAATGTTTCTTTCGTCCTTAACTTTTGTACACCGGTGTGTACGGTAACAACTAGCATCCTACTCCCAGGACACGATCTACCACTAATTATACTCAACGCTAACCTCCAGCTGAACAGTATCTGCCTTTCAGACAGAAAGCTCAATAGCTTGTACGGTACTACAAATGCGAAACGTTACCAGGACTTCTACGAAATTAATATTGACGGAGAAAAATCTCGGGACAGAAACAATGCAGGTTCTCCTCTACTCCGCCAAAACACTGGGTACTACCAGAAATTTTCTCTCCCCGAAGAAACGTCGGTCCTGTCCGCAGAAGCACATGTCATTAGGAAAGCAGTAATTTATGGTAGAACAGTATAACCTATGAACCTTCTTACCATATCAGACAGCTAGAGTGCACTCTGTCTTTACAGTCGTCCAGTATGATGGTGACATCTCAAATAGATACTCTGGGCAGTGAACAAGAAGTGGGAAAAAAACAGTGCGATTGGCCAACACGTACAATTTACATGCGGAAGGGGCTACGCAGGAATAGTATTGAATAAGCCTGTGGGTAGTCAAGCAAAACAGGCAATGATCATTCCACAAACACATGATTTTGACGGATTGAAATTAACAGCGTGATTAAAAAACGAGCCCTTCATGAATGGGAAACCAAATAGAATTAATAAGAGGCTAAAGTAGAGGAGAAGTATAGGTAGATATTTCCTGTAAATCTTGGAGTACTTCATTTAAAGAGAACCGGAGACAGATAACATCGCCAATAAGTAAATGATTCAAATGACTCTGAGCATTATGGGACTTAACATCTGAGGTCATCAGTCCCCTAGAACTTAGAACTACTTAGACCTAACTAACCTAAGGACATAACACACATCCATGCCCGAGGCAGGATTCGAACCTGCGGCCGTAGCGGTCGCGCGGTTCCAGACTGAAGCGCCTAGAACCGCTCGGTCACACTGGCCGGCGCCAATAACTACGGGATTAAACCAAGGTTCATTTCGTAATCATTTCTATAAGTAACTGTGTCCCATTGCTGTTAGCTTAATAGAATATTAGTTGTAGATCTGATACACGTGATTTCCATAATATTTCCGTCGAGTTTATTTTACTTATTTAGCCACCCTATTTATTTCTTCAGCCTTTCAACCTTCGCACGGATACCAACGCTGACACGAATACGCTGACGTGTTACGTTGCTGCTCGCGGTCATAACACACTGTACTGACAACACTTGTGTTACACCAAACCGACACACGCATTTTCTAAATTTCTTTTGTATGGATGTGTATTATCTGTATTTTCGTCTTCCATTTGCTTCGTGTTATCTGTTCTACATTTCGGTAAAGATTCGTCGCATTCCGCACATTACTTGTGAGTCACGACTATTTTTGCGATCTTCTCACCTGTACAAGAGTGCAGTGCATTTGCGTCACAGAAACGTCTTAGAGAGATGTGGAGTTCCTAGAATTCCTTTTAGAAACATTAGCTCATTCAGTACGAAAGTCGAAGTATGCGAAACCACACAGACAACCGCTTTTATGATAGTACATTTACAACTGAAACAGGGAAGTAATTCAATTATGCAAGTTTAATTCAGAAGGCGGTGAGAGAAAAATTTCAGTAGTCCGCTCACACGAAATGTGTGTGACGAATCAGATGTAACTAACAAGGAAAGTTATCTGCCAAAGAACAAAAAACCTCCTCTGAAAGTAAAGCTGTAAATGTGAAAGGCAGCGACATGAAACTGCTCACGTAACAACGATCCACGTCTTACAACACTCTTCGCTTATAAACGTGCTCTGGCCGATGGCGCACATCACAGCAGCTCTCCTGGATGGACCATAAAGCAATCCAATGACCAAGACGAATTGGAAACAACGGAAGCAAATTCCAAGTGTTTTAGGGCACATTTCTGCTGACAGGACCATAGGTTATCAGTTAAAAAAATGCAATAAGTGCGTTTGGAAGTAGAACTTTTTAATAGGACGGTAAATGTCACATTTCGACTCTTACCAGTCGTGTCGTAGTATTTAGTACACTGGATTTCCATTCGAGGAACCAGATTTCGACTCTTCGTCCGACTACTGTAACTTGTGGAATAGAAGGTGCGCTCCTGCAACCTCGAATTGCTGCGCTTGTTCACCTCTTGAAGCGCAAAAGACGGTACAGCAGTAAGATGAATGGGATCTGGCAAACACTTCCTTAATGTATTTTATGAATCGAATATCCTGTCGACTGTCCGTATTTCGGTTCTTATTTCTTACACGTGTTTCGTGGTGAAAGTTTCATCATCAGCGTTTCCGAATTTCACATGAAGTTTTCCTCACGCTCTGGTGAAACAGTCGCACCTGCATATTGCAGAAAGCTGTAAGAAACACCGGTAGTTGATGTGACAGTCCTCTATTTTGTTTGATTTTCGTTATAGATCTGATGTGTAAAAACCTGAAACTAATCATCATATGTGAACTGTAAAGTCTACTTTCGGTAGGTTACTACCTTAAGTTTCAAGAAGAAAGCTGCAACCAATACAGAATATATCGCCAAGTGTTCTCATTCGCACTATGAACAACTGTCAAGTACAAAGTAAGATTTAGTACAAAATTTGACATATATTCTTTACAGTTTGGTTCAAATGGCTCTGAGCACTATGGGACTTAACATCTATGGTCATCAGTCCCCTAGAACTTAGAACAACTTAAACCTAACTAACCTAAGGACATCACACACATCCATGCCCGAGGCAGGATTCGAACCTGCGACCGTAGCTTTACAGTTTCCATTCGTTTTTTGATAAAACATCGTTCTCATTCAATGTGGTCGAGACGACTCATATTTTGAGACTGGGTGAATGGAAGACATGAAGATGTATGAAACAGAGACGCCGCGTCAAGGACCTAGAGCCATCTGCAAGCGTGTGTGATATGTCCGGTTATAAGTGTCGGCCGATCAGTGTATAATTTTTTTCGTATCATTAAGCTAACTTGTTCTAAGAATGTACAAACGTGAGAGCATTGTACGCTAGGTACAAACCAAATGAGGTATTGCATTTGTTAAGATACTGCTCTCAAATACAGAAGGGTGAAGTTTCGTGTTCTGTCCGGCCAGTCTGATTTAAGGTTTCCTGCGGTTTTCCTAACTCATCTCAGGCAAACGCCGGTGTGGTTGTGACAACAACGACACGGCGGATAACTTGCCCTGTCGTCTCCAAATTAAACACGTTTGTGTATACTCATATGTCTGTATAAACGACTTTTTTCTTGTGTGAAGCTAAAAAATCCCATACCACTGTAAAGTGACCCTTTGGCAAATAAATTACTAATACTGATATTATTACTACGAACTTGACTTTTATGAGTTCTGTTTCAATGGTGTCCCAAATGTTACACGAATCTGTCCATCACTCCATATCAGATTAGGACTAGTGATGTAAGAAAACTAAAAGACTGCCTCCTTATAATGGGCCTAAGTCATTTTCATTAAAACCTGTCATAGTTACTGTCGGTTAATTCCACTTGGTTGACTGCAATCGTCACATATTTAACACGTTAACAACTTGTGAACCTTAAACCTTAGAATGAAGCAGCGCATTTGCAGGACGTAAATTCAAATATCGTAACAGTTTCTGTTCAGTAAAACTCGCACGTCAGTATTAAGCACAAAATGTTGGCAGTTATATGCCCAAATGCCGGGTGACAACAATTAAAGTGCAGCTACTCATGTAGGCCCAGCTTTGGCTATAATTATCGTGTGGCAGCGAAACTTGGTAGGTATGCTAATGCGTTGATGCGGAACCGGTTTACGTTCGAAAAAGTAGTTCCAATTGTGGCCACCAGGTGCAAATCTGGCGCTTCACACCGTTTGTATGACGGTATGACATACACGTTGTCATTTGACAAGTCATAACGTGAGAGAATGGCAGCAATTACTGTGCTACATTGAGAGAGTACCGCCAACTGAAACTCTGAGGAGAGACACGATGTCATTAAATGCTCTAAAGAAGACGATTATGAAATTCGGATACAAGGGTGAGCTTGGTGTGGCAATTGCAAGAGGAAGGCGTCCTATCCCAGTGCAAGTTATTGCTATTGTAGCAACTGAACTTGTAACACACGACCAGGGTAGTTCTAGTGCTGGTGGAGTGTCACGAAAATTGTCCATCCCATGATCAACAGCACGGGAAGTTTTGCGGTCTATTTTACACTGGTACCCGTACAAGATCCAGACGGTGCAGAAACTGAAACCTCACGATCCGCAGCAACGTTCTGAATTTCCTCTTCGGTTTCTGGCAGGGATCCACGTTGACGATATGTCGCCCGACAATATCCTATGGAGTGGCGAGGAACATTTTACACTACAGAGTGCAGTCAGTAGACAGAACTGCCGAATTTGGGTTACTGTTTTAACCGCGTGTTGTGCACGAAGGGCCATTGCACTCTCTGTATGTGATCGTGCGGTGTGGATTCACAAACACTTTCATTCTCGATCCGTCCTGCTTTGAAGAGAATATACCCAGAGAACCCGTCAGGTGCATCGTAACGTCTGCACGTTATCGAGACCTCGTGGAAATCTCTGTTTTCATGCAAGATGGGCAACACTTCATGTCGTTCGCCCAGTGAAAGATCTACTTAATGCAATCTTCCACGAACGTGTTATCTCCAGAGATTTTCCAGATTCATGGCCTGCAAGATTTCCTGACCTGAAGCCACGTGTCTTTTGGCTTTGGAGACATCTAATAGAACGCAAGTACCAGGTACACGTTCGGTCTCTACCTGATCTGGAGGCGAGTATAGAGGAATACGTTGCCCAGACTCCACTGGAACAGCTGCGAGCAACAGTTGATCACGTCGTTTTACAGATGCAGCATCTCGTCGACGTCTCCTGTGTTTATATTGTACAAATAGCGTAAGCAGCGGTTAATAATAAAGTTGCATCCATTATGGATAAAATACAAATAATAAAATCAACATTGTGCCTTTCTCACTTGTTTGACCTTTTCTGCCCACGCCTCCTTCCTAACTCACAACATATGGAAACATTTCTATACCGTTTTTCTGCACTCACAGCGCCAGATTTGCACCTGGTGGCCAAAATTCTGACTACTTCTTTTCCAGTGTAAATCGGTTGGGCGTTAATGCATTAGAATATCTACTAAGTTTCGCTGCCGTACGATAATTACAGCACGCACTGGACCGCTTTGAGTAGCCGCAGTTTAATTATAAGCACCCTGTGGGTAGCTGACCCAATTCGAAGAATTTTTTACAGGAGCTGTACTTGGTTCGTCAGCCGAAACCCTTTAATGTCAGTTTAGCTTCCAACGATATTGCAGCGACGCCTGACGAGGTCAGTAAAAGTTACTGGTGAAATATTCCGGGCATTTATCTTTCGAAGACATTGAAAAGGTGAGAATATTAAGAACAGAGTGGAACCAGTCCACGACTTGTGTGTGAATTTTCAGCCCGTGGACACATGCAAGAAGTCTAAGGCTAGAAGCTGCGATTTAATGAGCTGTTTTAATTAAGTCCACGTCTCCCAGTGCATAAACAGCGTCACGAAGCGGTTTTGTCTTTCACTGGTGATGAATAGCTCGCAGTTTAATGCGGAGAGCAATTAGCCACCAAACTGGAAATTAATAATGAGTCTCCAGCGGGTCGCGTCGCCGGCAGCTGTTGTGGAAGGCCTGATTTATCGCTTCATTGGGCGCCGGTTAGTGCCCGGCCTTCTGGCGCGAACTGGAAAGGGTTGGGGGGAGTATGCGACATGTTGACAGTGAATAGTGCACAGAGGTGTATCATATGTGGAACGGGGCCCTGCTTTGGAAATTGTGAGGCCAACGTGGAGCTCTTCGAACCGAAATCCTACGCATACTACAGGAACAGAAAAGTCTGTAAACCGAAACGTTTCACAATTCGGTCGCGTAAACCTATAGAGGTTCCATATTTTGGTTGTTAGATATGTCCTTAGCAGCGCGCAGCTAAAAAAAATGACGTACAGTGAGGCTAACTAAAGCCCTAGAGCAATACTATGTTTAGAATCATCTTAAGTGTAATCAATCACAAACAACTGTTTTGGAGCTTCCATCTCCGCAAAAGGCGTACACTTAAAGGATTTCAGATTATAACGAACCAAGATTTACGGTAATTCCTGGAGATAACAGAAATTTGCGATACCACCTTCTTTTCGGAAATGTTTTAACTAAATTTCAGCTATGAATTAGATCATTTATGCTTGCCATATCTTTATTTTATACATTGGTGCATTTGCTAAAATATTAAGTCTTTCAAAATTCATACACAGCATATTAAAAATAATTTTGCATATTTCTATGGATTAATTTTGTGCTAAGAAAATCTTACAGAATCCACTTTAATGAGTTACGAAAAATGCCACGTGTTTTAGATAACTGCCAACAGATCAGTTATGTAGTTGTTCACGAAAGTTATTTATTCAGCAGCCCTTCTCAATCGAAGAGATAACACTGGCTCTGAGAGACATCATCAAGCCACGGAAAGCCCCAGGTTTTGATGGAATTCATCCAGAGTTTCTGATTCACTGCGGTATATTTGCAAAATTATGTCTTGCACAATTCTTCTCCAGCATGATGGAAACTGGAAGAATACCAAATACCCTTAAGAAAGCAAAAATCACAGCTATACTGAAACCAGGTAAACCGAATGACCAACCAAACAGCTACCGCCCAATTGCACTTCTTAGCATGATCTACAAACTACTGGAGAGAGTTATATGTAACAGAATAAGTCCAGATATCCTAAAGTGTATCCCTGTGGAACAAGCAGGTTTCCGGCCAAACAGGAGCTGCACAGATCAAGTCCTCTCACTAACTTCCTACATCGAGGCAGGCTTCCAAAGACAAGAAAAAACATCCGTGGTATTTATAGACCTGACAGCGGCTTATGATACCGTATGGAGGCAAGGCCTGATTTACAAACTACTCCGCATCGTGCCATGTTTTAAAATGGCTAACCTTACCAACGAGATGCTCTGCAACAGACCATTCCAGGTGATACTTGGAAATTATAGGAGCAAAATAATGAAGCTCAACAATGGCTTGCCCCAAGGATCAGTCCCGGCACCGCTACTTTTGAGCATGTATATAGCCGATATGCCTAATACTAAATCTGAAAAGTTTGGATATGCAGATGACTGGGCCATAGCTACACAACATCGAGATATGGAGCATACTGAGACTGTCCTGACAAGCGACTTGTCCTTGCTGGGAACGTACTTTCGTGAATGGAGACTACAACCTGGTCCAACTAAAACTGAGGCTATGTGTTTCCACCTGAATAATAAATTGGCTAACAGACGCCTTAAGATATATTTTGATAACAATATTCTGCCTTATAATAAAAATCCAAAATACCTGGGAGTGACATTAGATAGAGCCCTGAGCTACAAACAACACCTCATCAACACTGCTGCAAAAATCTGTACTAGGAACAATATCATTCAGAAACTATGTGGTACCAGCCGGGGCTCCTCCGCCTCTACCTTGCGATGCTCTGCTTTGGGACTTGTCTACTCTGCGGCAGAGTACTGTTCCCCTGTTTGGCTAAAGAGCGCTCACACAAAGATGGTGGACACAGTACTGAACCAAACTGTGAGGATTATTTCAGGTACAATAAAATCAACCCCATTCACTGGCTACCTGTACTGAGCCACATACCGCCACCTCACTTACGAAGAGAGCATGCGCTTCTCAGAGAATTTAAAAAAAATACAAGACAACCCGCAACTTCCGATTCACGCTTTGAGCAATGGCATTGACAGAGATAGATTGCGCTCTAGACATCCACCTCTTATAACGGCCAAAGATCTGGAGGAAAATGGGTTCTGTCTTGAAGAACGCTGGAAAGTGGAATGGGAAGAATCAGCACCACCACAGGTAAACACCTTACTGAAACCGTCTAACAGACCTCCAGGCTTTGGCTTACCACGTAAAACCTGGACCATCCTCAACAGGATCAGGACGGGCCACAGCCGATGTGCGGACTCTCTACACAAATGGGGAAGAGCACCATCCCCAAAGTGCGACTGCGGCGCTGACAAGCAGACGATCCGGCACATCCCTGCAGAGTGCCCTCTGAGAGCCTACTCAGGTCAAACAACGGACTTCCTGGATGCGACTCGATGTGCAGTTCAATATATTAAAAACCTAAATGTTAATTTGTAATTATATATATGTTGTTCATGACATAACTGTATTTAATTCTTTATGTCTTGTTTTTTAGTGCCAAAGTTATAAAGTTATTGTAGCAGATTATTTCTCTATAAACGTGATTTGTACTTGCCATACGCTAAATAAATAAATAATTTATTCAGTGAATGTAGCATAGTGATTGTATATCAAAACAGGCCTAATTTTCAGTAAATACAATGTCGTGGTAAAAAAGCCAAATATTAATTGTCTTAAGCACGTGGCATATTTAGAAACCTTAAAAATTATATGCTTCAGTCATTTGAAGCGATCTGTGTTACTAAATTTATCCTTACATTTTCATAAACTTCAAAAAATGTAGCTCTGTTTAAAATTGTTCACTAGTGAAAAACAGGAAATTAATGCCAACTGTAATTCGAATAACTATCGTCTCTGGAACATTAGAGGAACCTACGTTCTAACATGCAGATCAAATTACGCTCCACAGTCGGCAGCCCAGTACGGTCGTCCTTGAGGCAACATCAACCTTATAGCTTGGCACGAAGCGCTTTTTCTTTGTCTCAAATAGCATCTGGCAGCATGTAAGTGAAAATAATGCGTCTTGTGTTTACATGCATGCTATGTGAGTTGTGGTTAACATGAAAGAGCTGCAATTATGAATAAGTTCCCTTCAGTGAGAAAAGAATTTTCTTTGTGAACTGTTGGTATGCTAACAATAATCAGAAATGTGAAATAAAGTAGTATTGAACAAAAGAGCCCCGAATCTGGAACTATTATACAGATGAGTACAACATCATACTCATGTAATAAGTTTGTTATGTGTAATGTCTACCTTTCTGATGATATTAGAAATGTACTGTAGTAGCACTATCAATTGCTACAAGAATGTATATTTTAAT